>NC_077244.1:27143281-28469948 GCF_947179165.1 Solanum dulcamara
AAGCCTCATTCGGTGCTAAGTCAAATTCCACAGAATAGCATATCTTAGTAACATAAACATATACATATATACATATATTTTGTGACACAAAATAATCATTCGGTATAATAGATCCTTAAAATCTTTAGTAATTCAAGTATGAAAGAATTGTCCTTATCGCATAGAAAATCCATTAATTTAGGTAAGAAGGCCTCACACCATTTCATTCAAGACTCCCATAATCATAGTCATTAGCTTTCATAAACATTGAGTTGGATTCCATAACTTTAAAATCATACTTTCATCAAAATAGAAAGAAACTAGGTGGGTTCAAGTCAATTTAACTTTCAACATGCGAGTAATGGAAATTATGCATAAACACTATAGAATTCATCAATTTAAAATCATTTTTGAATAACCCATCATGAATCTCAAGAGAACCTTTAAGAAACTAAATTGAAAAGACAATTGTAATTAATCAATCCGTGCATTTGAAATCACATTACATCAAAATAATTAATGGTTTAATCATGATTCTTGCTATTAAGCAGAAGGTAGAGTAAACCCTAAAAAATTCTTACTTTGTCACGACCCGACTAGGTCCTAGTCGTAACATAGCGATCAGGATGCGAGGGACCCCAATATAAGCCATCTTAGCATATATCACATACATAAGGTAAACACATGATAAAGATAAGCGGAAGTAATCATCACAAGAGAATGGAACTAAGGGAGATCAACTCTATAAATGTCCAACCGGACTACACCATTATATCATCCAAATATTCATCTAGTCTAGTATTTGACGGGGGCTTAGGAATAGCTCCTATCTCACCTTAACAATAGAACAAAGTTTATACAATAGTAACATGAATAAAAGTCTTATCCTCGGTAGAATGAGGACTCACCAACTTCTTTGAAATCTAAGGCAAATCTCTAACCACGAGTGGGGTTATCATGAGTGTCGTCCATCCCTATATTATGAGACAATGTAGGCAAAATATGCGTTAGTACGATTGAATGTACTAAGTATGTGAGGTGTGCATCAACAAATAAAGAACGTAATCAATATGCCATAGGATGCATGATCAAAAATAATGAACATAAGTATAGTTTAAAAGTAATTTAAATCATACGAAACTCTTCGTCAATGCATATCATAAAAGTTAATCATAAACTCCTAACTTGACATCTCATAACTTCAATTTCAACTTGTGTGGGATAGAACCATTAACCAACAACTAAGACCATGCGAACTATTACATGGAATCTGATGACTCCTATATCGAAACAGGCCAATAACTCTTATATCAAACCATGGGAGGCTACTTTTCCAGGGTATACTCCAAAAATAACTAAACCCAAATCAACTGCGTTATATTTGGATCCCCTATCTAGGCCATGAAGTGCGTTATCGGACCGAACCCAACCTAGAAGCTCTCTCGGTTCTTAGTCAATATCCCAATGGAAACTCATAAATATGATCATAACATGGTAGGTAAAGATAGTAACTGCCTATCAATCCATCTCTAAAACATATTAGAAATAGCTCTCATATATTTAGTGATTCATAAGAATCTTTAACTTCGGTGAGAATTGTCCATATAACCATCTTTAAACATCTTTTGATCATAAATCTGATCATCATCATAACTTTAACTTTAGAATCATAACTCTCAACCTCAACTCATATAAAACTTTCATTGAAAATCATTTAACTCATGATCAACTCATAAACTCGTCTTAAATTCATAATCATAGCTTAAAAATATAGCTTTATGCATGGGCATCTATATATCAACTTAAAATCATGTAATTAATATTAGAACATTCATATAAATATCATTGATAATATTTAAAAATAAAAATCAAATCAACTTAATGCAATTCATTAAAACTAGGGTTCATAATCAATTGTAGATTGAATAAAAACTTGAGAATTCTTTGGGACTTCATGAATGAAAAGAGCCCATGAATCAATCCCCACATACCTTGAGCGAGAAGATAAAAGAATTTAGAAGAATTTGAGAGTTTTGATGGAGAGCCTGAGTGAATTTCTTGGAAGTCTTCAATGCAGTCCTTGAGAGCCTCTTGTAGAGAGAGAAATATTTGAGTAGGGAAATTATAGAAGAATGAATGGAATTAAGGGTTTTGGGTAGTTTATAGAGTAGAATTAGGCCCTAAAAATATCCAGGTTTATTAACTAATAACTAGGTAAAAGTCTAAAGTGCCCTTACTTAAAAACTGAATTCGGATGATAAATTTCTCCCAGGTCCGCGACACAGAGCTGCTCCCGAATAGGATAATCTTTAGAGAGTGAGATTTTGGTCAAATTTTAACTCAGGAAAAATTACACTGAATGGGAACAAGTGTGCGATACGAAGCCACCACGCACCTCACTGTTTTGAGCAATATTTGACAAAATTCATCTTTCTATACATGATCCTAAAAATTCACCGAGACCATATTTATGTAGGTTTTGATCCCCTGATCGATATTCCAGACTCGAATTTGCCAAAAAGAATAAGGATAATCCGTTACGCAAGCGGCCTATTCCCGAGGCATTCTTAAGGCATTTATAAAAATTTTGAAGAGTATTACAACATCTCTCCCTTAGGAACATTCATCCTCGAATGAGATTTAACTTATCATAAGGACACCAAAAGAGTACTAGCGACCCATCATGATTATGATGACATCTTAAAATGCATAGAACATGAAATCTTCATCTTACCATAAAATCATAACTTTAAAATCAACCTTTCCATGAACATGCATGCATGTGAATGACATAGGAGGAAATGAATACGTAAGAGTTCAACTAGTTTGAATAACAACAACTTACTACTTTAGTCTTGAGTAGAGGGAAAGAGGTACGAGTATCATTTCATCTTATCCGCCTCCGCCTCCCAAGTAGCACTTTCTACTTATTGATTCCTCCAACACTTAAATCTTTTAATGGCACAATGGATTTTGGATCACCCACAAATTTCCTCAACATAGACACATGAAACACCGAGTGAACCATACCTAATGCAAATGGCAAATCTAACTCATAAGCCAAATTGTCAACACTTCTCAATACCTTGTAAGGTCCAACATATCTAAGACTCAATTTCCCTTTCTTGCCAAAATGCATTACACCCTTCATAGGTGAAACCTTTAAACAGACCCAATCATCCATTCAAATTCAAGATCTCATTTTCTAACACCGAAATAGGACTTTTGACGACTTTGAGCTGTCTTCAACCTCTGCCTTATGATTCTTACCTTCTTCATAGCATCAATAACCAAATATGGACCAATCAAGGCTATCTCACCAACTTCAAATCATCCCACTGGGAATCTACATCTCCTCCCATACAATGCTTTGAAAGGAGATATTTGGATGCTAGAGTGATAACTATTAATATAGACAAACTCAATCAATGGAAAATGTTCATCCCAACTTCCTTCAAAATAAATAACACACTCCCTTAGCATATTCTCTAAAGTTTGGATCATTCTTTCAGCTTGACCATCGATTTGAGGGTGAAAAGCAGTACTTAACTTAACCTTTGTACCGAGACCATTTTCAAATGACCTCCAAAAGTGTGAAGTGAATTGTGTACCTAGATACGATTGATGGACAAGGGAACACCATGAAGTCTTACCAATCTACAAAAATCCAAATAGAATCATGTTGCTTCTTAGTACGAGGCAAACCCGTTACAAAATCTATATTTACATTTTTCCATTTCCAAGTAGGAATTTTAATATCTTGGGCTAGACCTTCCGGTCTTTGATGCTCAACTTTAACTTGTTAGAAATTTGGACATGTAGCTACAAACTCCGCTATGTCCTTCTTCATGTCATCCACCAATACACTTCTCTGCAATCATGATACATCTTGGTGGAACCCGAATGAATCGAGTATTGGAAATTATGGGCCTCATTTAATATCAACTCTCTTGAAACTCTTAATCAAGAAGTCATCAATATCCTACTACAATCACTCACACACCTACAATCGCACATTCAAGCCTACCATTCTAACCACTTTATGGCTCTCTTAAAGTCAATATCACTTAAGTATTTTTATGTCTACCTGAGCATATCTATATACTTATTTTATTAACTCCTACCAAAGGTCACATCAAATATACTCTTACCTATCTATTGCACATAACAAGATCACATCTAGCTCTTCTTCTATGTGTATAACCTTAAATGGAATAAGCATACTTCAATTCTCACAATACGGAACACCTACTATTCCCGTAATCTTCCCTAACTCGTACATTGAGAGCTATTATCTTTACTGAATATCATTTCTCTTAGACCATCAATATCTGAAACACACAACCAATTTTGGTAATAAAATACTCCATCTCCCTTTTGTGAGAGAACCTCGATCTTCTCATCAACCACTAATTTCTCACGCACTACCAATCATAATTCCAAACTATTTCAAAAAAAAACATAACCCTCATTAGAGTCACTCAATCTTACCCTTAAACGAGGTAATCGGTGAACATCTTTAACTAAATCCTTCTCGTCATCTTTCACATGAGCCACACTATTCAAGGATAACCGACTAAAAGCATAGGCAATAACTTTTTCTTTACTCGGATGGTACAACACCTTTATATCATAGACCTTTAAGGGTTCAAGCCACCTTCTTTGCCTAAGGTTAAAATTCTTTTGGCTAGACACATATTGCAGACTATTGTAATCGATGAAAATATCTACATAGACACCATAGAGATAGTGTCTCCTCAATTTCAAAGCAAATACCACCATAAAAATAACTAGGTAGGGTTTAAAAATTCAATTTATCAAGTCCATAAATATAGCGGGAGCATTACTCAACCTAAATGAGTCCCAATAAAACCAGTTTCTACAACATTTTTCTTCATTCGACTTTCCAACTTCTGGGGTCTTACACATTGAGTCCTAATGAAACCCTATATTTTCAGATACTAAATTACTTAAAATTCTAGGGTTCTTATGATTAGCATGAATTTCAAAGTAATCACTTTTCTATTTATTACTAGCCTATAAGCATGTGTTTTCTCATGATTTTAGCATGTTTGTTAAACTAAGGGGTTGTTTGTAGAGTGTATTAGCAAAATTAATTCATGCATTAATTAGTTGTATTAGTAATACCTTATTTGGTACACTTTTTTATGTTATATATAACTAATGCTTGCATTAGTTATACACTCTGTTGTATATTAAAGTGTGTATTACTAATATCATGAATTTCTACGTATTAGTAATGCAAGGGGATTTAATGCATGCATTAACATAATTAAAGACCCAGTTACCCCTCAAAATCTTTTTTACATCTTTTCCACCATAGTTGTTGAGGATATTTTCATAAATAAATATGTTTATGCAATGCATATTATTTTTAATACACTAAACCATATAATGCATAAGAAATATTCTATCTATAATAATATAAGCATAACTAATACAAGCATTACTAATGCAAGCATTACTAATACACTCTATTTAACATTATTTTAATACACTCTACAAAAAGACCCCTAAATATTTTATGAACCCTCAGAATATAATGTGTCTTGAATCTTTCAATTTCAGTCAGTATGTAAAGAGTTTTCACGGTCAGTTTATATTTAATGTTTTCAGTATTTATGCATGACTTGCTTTGATATAAAGTGTACTACTATTTTCGTATCATGCATTCAGTATTCATGATCTACTCAATAATATTAGTATTATCATATCACTATTATAATACAATTTATCAGTATAGATTCAGTTGGGAGAGTTACTTAGCACCGAGCAGATGTAAGGATGAAGGCTCATGATAAGCATTTACTGAGACCTTTAATAGTAATTCCTAAGTCCTAGAACTATGTGTCACCATAGGTTTATGTAGCCCATGTAGGCACACATTAACAGCTTAATTGTACCACATCAGATTAAATCAGCATTTATACCCCGGCAAGGTATATTGGGCCATTTTAGATGGAGATTATGAATCAAAATCTATGTCTAGCTCACATGGTTATATGTCAGTTTTAGTATCTCCCACAGTCCAATATAGTCTTTCTGGTATTGCATGACCGTGTATTCAGTTTATTTCAACTTTAGCAGTTATTAGTTGCATATTATTTTACTTAGTCATTACATCAGTTCATTTACCTCATATGAATATTTCAAATTTAGCATGTCCAATTGATTATTTTTATCATGCATGTCTAGCATACTTAGTACATTCAAAGTACTGCCTACATACTCTTTGATCTATATTATTTTACAATATAGGTTCGGATGCTCAATATCTTGTTCATGGTTAGTACAATTTCCAGTCAATACAACAGCAGAATTGGTGAGTCCTCATCCTTCTAAGATGACCCATTTATGTTTATTTTAGTCATTTACGTCTTTTAGTTTTCAGATAGTTAGAGTTAGTTGGGGGCTTGAGGATTTTGGTACTATCTCTTATATGAATAGTATCTACCCTGAGGATTTTGAAGTGACCCTAGAAGTTGCCAAGGCAACTGTCCTGGAAGACAGCTCTGATCTCTTGGATTTTGGCCCTCTATATCCTTGCTTTAGGAATTCCATTCTAGCCCACATAATAGCTACCACCCTGGTTTCAAGAAAAGGCTCTCTCAATAGCATCTTTATCCGAGATTTGTCTATTCTCCACTTCTTTCACAAGAAGTATAAGATAAATTGGGCCTCCTATCTTAAGGAATACATGGTGGAAAGCACTGACGATACAAATGTATCTTCTAGTTTTCCTTATGGTTTTCTCATATCTTGTATTCTGGTGGATCCCTTGGTCAATCTCTGTAAGTTCAAATCTACTAAAATCTCTACAAACTATGATACTCGAACCTTTTCAAGTATGGCATATGTCTTGGTCGGTGATATGTGGTACAGCAAGGACTCTATAAAAGTAAAAACTTACTCTACTAACTTAGCCTCTCAGCTATAATAGGACACAGAGGACATTAGGCCCGTTTGCTTGTTGTAGAAAATGGAATAGACATGATTCAAGAGATAGTTGGGAATATTCTTCAAATGCATAAGGACACTAGTACAGATATGGGAAAACTCTGCATTGCCATGGATGGGTTGAAATAGGAAGAAGTCTCCACTATGAACAAGATGATCAAGCAAGTTGACTCCCTCAAGAAAAGAGCTAACTCCTCCAACAATGAGCTTGTTGTCTCTGTCCAGACTTCTTACTCCAATTTCTCCAAAAATGTGTATTGTTCCTACAATTCCTTTTGTAGAAATGTACTGAACACTCTTGAGTACTTCTTGGTGACTGTTAATATCTCATATCATGTTCTCTACTTTGTTGCCCTTTTAACATAATTTTTATAGGGGGGAGGAGGGGGGTACGTCCCCATGTTTATTATAGGTATGTAATCTGGTATAGCCATACCCCACTAAAATCCTTTTATTAACCCAAAACATCATTTATGTTACTTGCTTATCAAATTATCTTGGCTTGCTTGTTAAGCAGTTCCTTTATTATATGTGTTATATCTAGTGCCTATTTAGTAACATGTCTAATATCTGTTTAGTCTATTATCTGTGTATGTCTGAGCTTTTTTTAATATGCCAAAGTGTTACACCCCACACTCTCGAGCTCGAAATGTCTCTTAAGTTCTTTAGACATTATCCTGTGAGCCGGATAAGCTACTACACTATCAAACGACTTCAAGGAAAGGAGAATGTGATACCCTATAGTAGAAAAGGTTAGAAATAGAGTCATAAGAATCTGAAAGGAATTGGAGGCCAAGTAATGAGTTGTAGGACTCGATTTACCTACGTAAGCTACTAATTTAGAAGTCGTATACACTTGAGTTGCTTAAGGACATACCAAGCTTACGTAGCAAGGATTACATAGGCTCCTAAAGTAAGATGAGATTATGAACCCACGGAAGAGGCGGAAGGAGGCGTAGAACCTACTCGGAAGCAAGCAGGTGATGCACCTACTTTGACTAAGTAGGTGATGCACCTACTTGAGGTAGGTCCCACATCGCCACGTGGCAGCATGTGATTGGTGGCATGAGGTGACATGGCTTCCTAAGGTTGTGACACGTGTCACCCTTAGAGGATGACACATTTCACCTTCCAAAAGGGATATATATATACAAGTAATGACTAATCCATTACATATTCAGCCATATTCACTTGGAAAACTTGTGAGAAAAATGTGAGGGAGCAAGAAAGGAGACCTACGGGTTTGCTTCAAAAAGGTAAGTTCCCCGATTTCTTTCCGTGAATTAATTATTTAAGGTATCCTACGGTGGTATGACGGTGTTTAACAATATAAAAATTATCGTTAGGGAGAAGATGAGGTTTTTGTTCTTGTTAACAGACCCATTTTTGAATGATACCGCTTTTAGTAAAATGAGTATAACTCCTTGTGTAAGGCTTAGTTTCAAGTGATTCAAGATGTTTTGGAAAGCTATTTTATAGGGATATAACTTTCATTTAGACTATAAAACCTATTATTTCTTTTCTCTGCTCAAAAAAGGGTGGTGAAGCATGGGGGAGCTGCTACCCAGATCCCATTTTAGAAATCCTACACGGACAGCTCTGAGTATTTTGGCATATATTTTCGTACAAAATTGAAGTAGGGGTAATTCAAAATTGTTTGCGACCTTGATACACATGGATATAACTTTCATTGAGGCCACAAATCTTTTTTCCCTCAATTACCCCTCCAAAACTAAGCGACAATATAAGACAGTGGGCTGCCCAGATTTCACGTTTTGGATAGTTTTGGCGAGTTTGACAAGTTTAATATAAGGTAAGGCCTTTCCTTTTAAATTGGAGTTTATGGTGTTGTTATAGAGGGTATTTTACATTGTGTAAGTTGCTGGAAATGTGAAAATATGATAAAAAAAGCTTGACGTCCAAAATAAACTAAATTGGAGTCGCTAGAAGTGAATTGTCGTCGAAATAAAGTGTCCTTCTTGTGAGTTGTTGTGTAGGGGTGTAATGTGTTGTTGCAGGGCCTAAATATGTTCTAATGTGTGTTAGGTTGCTGATGGTTGAATCCACATGACCCCTCGTGGCATATAACTAAAGGCGTTACAAAATAAAGGCTAGACGCCCTATTGTGATACCGTATTTTTGAATAAGTCATTTGGAGTTTATGTTGTATATTGTTGGTGTGAATTGCTGCAGGTTGCTGTTGTTGGTTGGCTGTAGGTCTTAGGGACCTAATTGGAAATTCGTATAGGGCACATTATAGGAGAGGTGCTTCCCAATTTTCGTTTACGCCTTAACAAACTTAAGAACTAGTCGAGGAAACGACTAAGGAAATAGATTCTATTGATGCTAAGGTGTAACCTAAGATGCTGGAAAGTTAAAAAGGGTTGATATTCATATTACTTTCATATTAAATAGTTTCATAAGACAATGGGACAAGACGGGCTAAAAGCAGTCGACCAGAGGTATGTGAAGCTTTCTTTTGGCATATTTTCGGCATAAGTATGTAAAGCTATTTCTTCTTTTGGCATGTTTTGGTATAAGTATGTAAAGCCTATCCGTTCTTTCTTTTGGGCATGTCTAAGATCTACGTGACAAGTGATATGTATATGAAGCTTGGGGTAACTCTAGTCATGAGCTCTGAACATGATTCATGATTCATAATTCGTATTCACTGTTGAATGTTAAGACTCTTAAAGTAGTTAACCTTCCATTCGTCAAGTCTTCTATATGCTGAGAAGTAGTGTATGTAAAGTTACTCTTCCTCTCTTTTGGCATGACTTAGATGTAAGTATTATGTATATGAAGTTTGAATTTATTCCACTCCTAAAACTCTATGTGTGAGTTAAGGCTCTCGTTCACTTCCTACTTATTGGAACTCCTGTAATTTCAAAGTCTTCCATGTGATAGGAAATGGTACATGTAAAGCTTGTCTTTTCCTACTTCTAGAAAGACTAGACTAAAGGTACTATAGGACATGGATTTGGATATAGCCCCATTTATAGATTCTGGATGTAACTCGTGACTTGTACCCACTTTTGAATGATAAGGGCCTTGAAGTAGTTGAACTATGACCCTTAAGCCTTCTATAGGTTGAATAGTGTTGGGATGTGTAAGCTCCTATACCTAGGGGCCCTTGAACCTGCGGTATGGTGATATCTAAGGGATGTTTGCTATGTTACAGAGTTTTGCGTGCATGTATATGCATTATGATATATATATGGATCAGGTCGAACGTACCTCGATATATTTTGCTATATAAGGATCGGGTCGTACGTTCCACGACAGATTATGCAATATACGGATCGGGCCATTGTACCTCGGCATTATTATGCATTATACGGATCAGGATGTCGTACCTCGGCATCATCATATAATATATAGATCGGGCTGCCGTACCTCGGCATTATCATGTGACATATGGATCAGGCCATCGTTCCTCGGCATGTGCTTGCTGTATACATGAATCGGGTTGTACGTCCCACAGAGCTAGGAATATGCATATGCCTATCTGGATAGATGATGTGTTTGTAACACCGAGTCCCCGAGCGGGCCGGATACGGTATGTGATAATGGTATACATGACTTTATTTTATGAGATGCAGGTACAGTACCCTATTAAATGCTATACCTGGTTTCTTGCATCCCTATTTTAGTTGTTATCTCAGTTATGTATGCTTATATACTCAGTACATGTATCGTACTGACCCCTCTTTCTTTGGGGGACTGCGTTTCATGCCCGCAGGTACAGATGTTCATTTCAGAGATTCGCCAGCGTAGGATTTCCGCTCAGCTATGTTGGAAGTGCTCCACTATTTCGGAACCTAGCTTCTGGGTACTGGTCTCGCAATATATATATTTATTTATGTAGGGGTACGGCGGGGGCCCTGTCCCGCCATATATTGTCGTTCATATTATTAGAGGTCTGTAGACATATGTGTGTGGGTTGTTTAGGAGTTTATTTCGGTTATGCCTATGAGATATATTGTAAAAGCTATTATGCTGTGGCAGCCTTATCGACTGGCTTTCCCTTTTATGACATGATGCAAATGAAAGAGGCCACACGTGTATGAATATTTTATCACCCACTGGGTTCATGTGTTTGGTTCTTATATCTAGGAGGCTATATGAACATGAAAAAGTTTTAACCCATTGAGGTTTTTGTAAGCAGTATCATGCTATACATAGTCCAATTTGACTGTAGTCGATAGTTACGTAAACGGGGGTCCATGTCGGACCCCAGTCGCGGCCCATGGGGTTGGGTCATGACAGAAGTGGTATCAGAACAGTTCGTCCTTGGAATGTCTACAGACCGTGTCTAGTAGAATCTTGTTTATCGGTGTGTTGTGCACCACATCTATAGACAAGAGGCTACAAGACATTTAGGATATTACCTTTCTTTCATATCTAAGATCGTGCGATAGAACCGAGTCATAGGGAATGAAATTCCTCATACTAACTTGAGATTTCAGCAGAAGGATAGCATCGAAAGTAGAAAGTGACTGAAGATATTAGAAGTCACAAAGCACGCAGGTAAGCAAAGGCACGAAAGAATATGTCAGGTAAGGTGTTGAAGTACGATTAATATATAAAGTTGAAAAATGAAAGGGAAAGTATACAAGAAAGTGTAACAGGTACAGTTTGAGTGGACATACGAGGTAAGTACCTTTCCATACTGTTAATTGTGGGCGCCCTGTGTGGCTGCGATATGATATGATCTGAAAATATACATGCGTGTCCTGTAAGGCACTGTTGGCATTTCCTGCGTGCAGGTGTTGAGATAGGAAGAAATACAAAGGAAACTCTGCCCAAATATTCCTAGAAATAAGAAGAGAATGAGATATAGGGCTGTAGTATGTCTTGAAAGGTTGTGCTCACACCAATAATGAGATTTGACGAAACAAGTATGACAAAAAGAAATTATAAAGGTGTGTTAGTACAATGACGCATATAGAACAGAGTAAGCCAAGAGCAGAAAAGATTATGACTTAAATACAACGCACTTCATGAAAATGGCACAAGAATAGTTGTGCAGCTTACGAACATTGTCATACTAAGAGCAAGGTCAAATGATCACTCGATAAAAGGAAGTCAGTAATAGCAATGTGATTTCCATATTTAGAATCTATTAAAGAAAAGTGTAAGACGGTTCGAGGCAGAACTATTAAGATATAATCGGTATTGAGGACAAAAGCCATAGCGGAACCCTGACCTCGACCGAAGGAGGTAAGCCGCTAGTATAGCGACACTAAAGCATTTTCTGAATGGCTCTACGTACCTACACACGTGTGTGTAAGAATTACAGTATAATGTGTGGTAATAAAACTAGAAGGAAGATCTGAGTAAAAGAGCAAGATAGCATACCTAAGGTGTTACAAGTTGAATTAAGAGGAGTTGTGTAATGGCTTAAACGAAGAGGAGCATCAGAGGCTTGATAGCTTGTTACGGGGGATGGGAATCCAGACTCGAGAATGGAAGGCGATTAATGTAGGTTATAGTCCAAGCTGACATCACACTTTACGGAAGTATAAGTTTATATGGGTTATGATGGATAGAGTTGCCTATGAGTGGGACCTACTTTCTGATTTGAAGCAATACGCTCAGTTCTCACAGATCAATGCTCCGCATGTATATCAACGACCCTCCCAGAATATTTCCCGGGGAAGAGGTCTATGTAACGGGGAGTTATCCTATGAGGGGCAACTTATTGCCATCCTGGATTGGCAAATTAAAAGGGGTGCGAACTAAAAACGTAGCTTTTGTCAAAATGCCGTGGCGGAGTAAGAATCATGAAGAAATAACTTGGGAAACTGAAGAGGACATGAAACATAGGTATCTGTACCTATTCCCAAATGTCTATGGGTAAACCCCCACTCCTGGAACTCATATATTAATTACTTGGATGAACATGTATGTTATTGCAATAAAAGGGAATCTCCCTACAGTTTGTATAAAGTCTTAAGAAAAGTTTTATTCAACATTCGAGGACGAATGTTCTAAAGGGAGGAAGGATGTTACACCCCACACTCTCGAGCTCGAAATGTCTCTTAAGTTCTTTAGACATTATCCTGTGAGCCGGAGAAGCTACTACACTATCAAACGACTCCAAGGAAAGGAGAATGTGATACCCTATAGTAGAAAAGGTTGGAAATAGAGTCATAAGAATCCAGAAGGAATTGGAGGCCAAGTAATGAGTTGTAGGACTCGATTTACCTACGTAAGCTACTAATTTAGAAGCCGTATACACTTGAGTTGCTTAAGGACATACCAAGCTTACGTAGCAAGAATTACATAGGCTCCTAAAGTAAGATGAGATTACGAACCCATGGGAGAGGCGGAAGAAGGCGTACCACCTACTCGAAAGCAAGAAGGTGATGCACCTACTTTGAATAAGTAGGTGATGCACCTACTTGGACCAAGTAGGTGATGCACCTACTTGAGGTAGGTCCCACATCGCCACGTGGCAGCATGTGATTGGTGGCATAAGGTGACATGGCTTCCTAGGGTTGTGACACGTGTCACCCTTAGAGGATGACACATATCACCTTCCAAAAGGGATATATATATACAAGTAATGACTAATCCATTACATATTCAGCCATATTCACTTGGAAAACTTGAGAGAAAAATGTGAGGGAGCAAGAAAGGAGACCTACGGGTTTGCTTCAAAAAGGTAAGTTCCCCGATTTCTTTCCGTGAATTAATTATTTAAAGTATACTACGGTGGTATGACGGTGTTTAACAACATAAAAATTATCGTTAGGGAGAAGACGAGGTTTTTGTTCTTGTTAACAGACCCGTTTTTTAATGATACCGCTGTTAGTAAAATGAGTATAACTCCTTGTGTAAGGCTTAGTTTCAAGTGAATCAAGATGTTTTGGAAAGATATGTTATAGGTCTATAACTTTCATTTAGACTATAAAACCCAGTTTTGCTTTTCTCTGCTCGAAAAATGGTGGTGAAGCATGGGGGAGCTGCTGCCCAGATTCCGTTTTAGAAATCCTACACGGACAGCTGTGAGTATTTTGGGCATATATTTTCGTACAAAATTGAAGTAGGGGTAATTCAAAATTGTTTGAGACGTTGATACACATGTATATAACTTTCATTGAGGCCACAAATCTTGTTTCCCTCAATTACCCCTCCGAAACTAAGCGATAATATAAGACAGTGGGCTGCCCAGATTTCACGTTTTGGATAGTTTTGGCGAGTTTGACAAGTTTAACGTAAGGTAAGGCCTTTCCTTTTAAATTTGAGTTTATGGTATTGTTATAGAGGGCATTGTACATTGTGTAAGTTGCTGGAAATGTGAAAATATAATAAAAAAAAGTTAACGTCCGAAATAAACTAAATTGGAGTCGCTAGAAGTGAATTGTCGTCGAAATAAAGTGTCCTTCTTGTGAGTTGTTGTGTAGGGGTGTAATGTGTTGTTGCAGGGCCTAAATATGTTCTAATGTGGGTTAGGTTGATGATGGTTGAATCCACATGACCCCTCATGGCGTATAACTAAAGGCGTTACAAAATAAAGGCTAGATGCCCTATTATGATACCGTATTTTTGAATAAGTCATTTGGAGTTTATGTTGTATATTGTTGGTATGAATTGCTACAGGTTGCTGTTGTTGGTTGGCTGTAGGTCTTAGGGACCTAATTGGAAATTCGGATAGGACACATTATAGGAGAGGTGCTTCCCAATTTTCGTTTACGCCTTAACAAACTTAAGAACTAGTCGAGGAAACGACTAAGGAAATAGATTCTATTGATGCTAAGGTGTAACCTAAGATGCTGGAAAGTTAAGAAGGGTTGATATTCATATTACTTTCATGTTAAATAGTTTCATAAGACGACGGGACAAGCTGGGCTAAAAGCAGTCAACCAGAGGTATGTGAAGCTTTCTATTGGCATATTTTCGGCATAAGTATGTAAAGCTATTTCTTCTTTTGGCATGTTTTGGTATAAGTATGTAAAGCCTATCCGTTCTTTCTTTTGGGCATGTCTAAGATCTACATGACAAGTGATATGTATATAAAGTTTTGGGTAACTCTAGTCATGAGCTCTGAACATGATTCATGATTCATAATTCGTGTTCACTGTTGAATGTTAAGACTCTTAAAGTAGTTAACCTTCCATTCGTCAAGTCTTCTATATGCTGAGAAGTAGTGTATGTAAAGTTATTCTTCCTCTCTTTTGGCATGACTTCGATGTAAGTATTATGTATATGAAGTTTGAATTTATTCCACTCCTAAAACTCTATGTGTGAGTTAAGGCTCTCGTTCACTTCCTACTTATTGGAACTCCTGTAATTTCAAAGTCTTCCATGTGATAGGAAATGGTACATGTAAAGCTTGTCTTTTCCTACTTCTAGAAAGACTAGACTAAAGGTACTATAGGACATGGATTTGGATATAGCCCCATTTATAGATTCTGGATGTAACTCGTGACTTGTACCCACTTTTGAATGATAAGGGCCTTGAAGTAGTTGAACTACGACCCTTAAGCCTTCTATAGGTTGAATAGTGTTGGGATGTGTAAGCTCCTATACCTAGGGGCCCTTGAACCTGCGGTATGGTGATATCTAAGGGATGTTTAATATGTTACAAAGTTTTGCGTGCATGTATATGCATTATGATATTTATATGGATCGGGTCGAACGTACCTGGACACATTTTGCTATGTAAGGATCGGGTCGTACGTTCCACAACAAATTATGCAATATAAGGATCGGGCCGTCGTACTTCGGCATTATTATGCATTATACAGATCGGGATGTCGTACCTCGGCATCATCATGTAATATATGGATCGGGCCGTCGTACCTCGGCATTATCATGTGATATATGGATCGGGTCGTCGTTCTTCAGCATGTGCTTGTTGTATACATAAATCGGGTTGTACGTCCCACAGAGCTAGGAATATGCATATGCCTATCAGGATAGATGATGTGTTTATAACACCGAGTCCCCGAGCGGGCCGGATACGGTACGTGATAATGGTATATATGACTTTATTTTATGAGATGCAGGTACAGTACCCTATTAAATGCTATACTTGGTTTCTTGCATCCCTATTTTAGTTGTTATCTCAGTTATGTATGCTTATATACTCAGTACATGTATCGTACTGACCTTCCTTTCTTTGGGGGGCTGCGTTTCATGCCCGCAGGTACAGATGTTCATTTCAGAGATCCGCCAGCGTAGGATTTCCGCTCAGCTATGTTGGAAGTGCTCTACTGTTTCGGAGCCTAGCTTCTGGGTACTGGTCCCGTGATGTATATATTTATTTATGCAGGGGTACAGCGGGGGCCCTGTCCCACCATATGTTGTCGTTCCTATTCTTAGAGGTTTGTAGACATATGTGTGTGGGTTGTTTAGGAGTTTATTTCGGTTATGCCTATGAGATATATTGTAAAAGCTATTATGCTGTGGCAGCCTTATCGACTGGCTTTCCCTTTCATGACATGATGCAAATGAAAGAGGCCACACGTGTATGAATATTTTATCACCCACTGGGTTTATGTGTTTGCTTCCTATATCTAGGAGGCTATATGAACATGAAAAAGTTTTAACCCATTGAGGTTTTTATAAGCAGTATCACGTTATATATAGTCCAATCTGACAGTAGTCGACAGTTACGTAAACGGGTGTCCAGGTCGGACCCTAGTCGCAGACCAGAGGGTTAGGTCGTGACACAAACAGGGAGAAGTGGTATAAAACTATACAAATTCAAAGCGGCATCCGAAAAAGGGGAGCTTACACTAAAGCAAGGAAGTTTCACCACTTCAAATTCCTTTTCATTTGTGTTATTAATTTTCATTGTCAAAACTAGGGAGATTTCTAGCTCCTAAGTATTTCGACCTAGTTTCAATAACGAAAATTAATCCAAGTGTCTTTCATAGAAAAAGAATATCAATCATAAAGGAGAGAAGACAAATCACAGCCAATCAAGGATGACAACAGATCAATCTAACCAATCATGGACCAATCAAAATTAAACAAAGGTCTGGATCATAAGAGAAATAATTCAAAGAAGAAATCAGAGTTGATCCCACTAGAAAATTAACAATCCATCATCATAGGCAAAGAACACAACTCAAGGTTCAAGAAATGAAATGACACAAGAGAAAAAAGATATCCTAGAAGAAGATGTGCTAGAAGATACACCAAATATCAAAAATGGAAAAAGTCATATTGCACATATGAACATATCTTATATGAACATGTATCAGCAATCATCCCAAAACAAGGAATCATTACAAATCCTTGAATGAATGAAACTACCTTGTGTATTCCTTTTAGAGCAAGCACAGCTCTATAAAAAACAGCCTCATCATTATAAGCAAATTGCGCACTTCACTTGAACTTGTATACTGTCTTTCTTTTATCCTTCATCAAGCTTTGTACTCTCTTAAGTCTACAATTGTAAAAGAAAAGAGAAAGAAAATATCAATGTAGGTTATAAAGGTATAGGTTGTGTCGATATAGTAAATCTGATTTGAATTAAAATGGAGTCAGAACTATATACTCAGTACTTACAAGGTACTAGAACCTCTAAAGAAAATTCTTGTAACCCAAGGGGACTGGACTAGGTACCACACCGATGATCCAACCAGTGTAAAAATCTATCTCATTTACTTTTGTTCTTTATATTTATTTATCCATTGTTATACTAACCTGCAGGAAAGTCGACTTCCACCCTTGGAAAGTCGACTAAGGAATTTTTTTTGAATTCATCCCCCCCCCCCCTTATTCCCCTTCTAGACTTTCAATACGTTACTAACGACCTTCAATCAATAAGAAAATTTAGGAAACAAGAATCAAGAGAACACATAAAGTTATACTCACAATCTTGACAAATGAAGATACTTATATTTATTTATTTTTTATCCAAATCGTTGATTTTATTAAAATCAAAAGAGGTTCAATATTTACAAGGGTATAAGCCCAAAAGTGGCTAACTTGGAAAAAAAATAGGAAACAAATGAATAAAAAGAAGAACTAGAAATGGAAAGGTCATAAAAGCACTAGACCATTTCCAAAAACACCTAACCTTCTGTGACTCCAAGTTGCTCCTGGTTGGAGAAATCGACCTCTCCGATGAAGATACAGGTGAGAAGAGGATAGAAGATAGTTCAAACACCTCCAATATGTAGACATAGATAGAAATGGATCCGAATTTGGACAGATTTCACTGATGACACTCCAAAACTCTCACAAGTGCCATAAAAATTAGGTTCGTTGAAGAATTCTAAAACTCGGATCATCTTTGTGCACTGTTATACTTCTAATTTATTTATCCATGACCTTCTCTGCAGGTTGATCCCCAAAGAGACTGATACCACTACATAAGGAGTCCACGGATGAGCTCCTTCTGTAAGGATGTGCTCCACTCTTCCATCAACATTAGTTGTCAGGACATTAATCCATTTGATCTCAACAAGAATGCTCCAAGAAACCTCCCAAATTCCATTCAAATCCTTTTGGAGCATTAATGAGTCAGTCACCAACATTATCGGTAAGTATTGATGTTGTATGTATTACTCCAGCCCTCTTCTTAAAGCCACTTCCTTAGACATTAGAACCAAAGTTACTCCCAAACCAAAAGACTCATCATGTATCAAATTTTCTTCTTTAGTTTTAATACAAGAATGTCCAGCACTAGGGCCACCAACTCCTTTTACTGCACCATCTGATTTATACTTGTAGGATCCTAATCTAGCCAATCTCTACTACACCATCTTACGATCAATAATGGGTGTATATTCAGTACAACAATGAAATATCAGATTCCCAATATTAGGAATGTTTTGCAACCAGGGATAAAATTAGCTAGATGATATAAATATATGTTGACCTCCGTAAACATACCATAAAATGACATCTTACCTCCATGAGAAACTATATGTCTCCTTTTTCTAGATTTGCCAAGTGATAAATGATGGACAACTTTGAAGAGAGATCTAAGATTTGACGAGCAGTCCCTACTCTACCATTTGTGTATGGTACCATTAAGCTGTAAACATTGTCCCTGCACATCTACAATAGTAGCAAAAGTATTCCACGAATTTTTAGCGATAGAGCAAGTCACAAAAAATATTCGAAAGTTTAATCTTCTAAACTATTACAGCAACAACGTTTAACTTCATCCATCACTTTAAACTTGACAAGAACTTCCTTAATAGGTATTCTCTTTTTTTCCCCAATCTCAAAAGAAAGAAAGTAAATCTGAAGGGAACTCATTTCACCCAAGTCTCTTTAGCAATTTCTTGTACATCATTACCTTGTCTCAACACCTCCCAAGTGTCCACTTGTAAACTTATACACGGGAATACAATCCATGGCTTCTAACATAAACTTCCAAGTCTGAGAATCTCTATTCCATTCCACCAATTGCGGTCTATCTTATAATATTTTTTCCATATGTATATAGTTCACATTGACTTTTTAGTTCTGAAAATCCACAAAAGCTCAGAAAACATTGCCTTGTACACATAAAAAAGAGATCTAAAGTCCAACCCACCTTTCTACTGAGGCCTACAAATATTAGACTATGATATCCAATGTTAACTTCTCCCCTCTTCCTCAAAGTTCCATAGAAATTTAGCAAAAAATCTATGCAAATCATGAATAACACATTTAGGAAGTGTTATGACAGATAAGAGGTATATGGAAATACTCTTCAAAACATTATTAATCAAAATAGACTTACCACCAAAAGATAAAAGCTTACCCTACCAAGCTTGTATTTTGCTTTGAACTTTCTTCATGATATCAGAAAAATGACTTTTCCTCTTCCTTGCATGACTAATAGGACAACCAAGATAAGTCAATAGAACTTTCCCCTAACAAAACCAGTGCAATCCTCAATAATTTGAACTATAGAATTGGCAGTTTTACTAGACACATAGAAGCAACTCTTTTCAGTATTAATCATCTACCCCAATTGATCTCCATATAAGCCTAGCCTTTCCATAATCAAACCAAACGACTTCTTCTCTACACTAACAAAGATAAGGGTATTATCTACATATGCAAGATGATTAATATCATAACTCCACTTAGGCATTCCATATTTTATAAAGTCCTAATTATGGAACATATTGTTTAAACCTCTAGAAAGAACTTCCGCAACCAAAATGAATAATGTAGGGGAGAGAGGATCTCCCTATTTTACCCCTCTAGAAGAGTGAAAGAAACCATAAACTTGTCCATTAATAAGGATTGAATATTGGTTATTTGCCACCAATCTCCACACTTTATTTTCAACTAAACTGTTAAAACCCATCTTCTCTATAACCTTGATCAAAAATCTCCAATTTACTCTATCATAAGCCTTGGACATGTCAAGCTTAATCACAGCATTAGCTTGTTTACCTCTGAATCTGATATTTGCAATAATTTCTTGAGCTAAGAGGATAATCTCTATGATGCTTCTTCCCTTTACAAAACCAGAATGATTAGGAGAGATCAATATTGGGAGCATTCTTTCCAACCTATCATGAACCACTCTAGAGATGAACAAGTTTCATATCATAAAATAATTGAATTACTTTTCCCTTAAGCAATAAGATCATATTAGTATGAGTAATAGATTTGGAAAGAGTGAAACCATTAAAGAAAGCCTTCACCACATTGATAACATCCCTTTGTACAATATCCCAACAGACTTGATAGAAGTGCCCAGTAAAACCATTAGGTCCACTAGCACTATTACTACTAAGACCTTCTTGATCTCCTCCACTATAGTACTAGCATTTAACATTGTGTTATCTTCATCAGTAACAAGTGCGGGAATATGATCAATCAAAGAAAGAGCAACAATCTCTTCACCATCATCAGTCTAAAGACCATCTGTTTTAAGGATTCTATTGACCTATAACGTCTTTCTTCTCTTATTCAAAAGACTATAAAAATCTTATATTCTTGTGTGACAATCCAAGCTAGGCCCTAGGTGTGACACGGTGATTAGAATCCTGAGGGACCTCAACCAAGCCTCTTATCATATCATTCTTGAGCCTAAATAAGGTAGATAAAGCAATAAAGCTAAAACATAGAGGTGAAAGTGAAATCTCAACATGAATATCCTCAATAAAAGAGAAAGAAATCTCAACTCGAAAGGTAAAGACAACATAGACTCCATGAATATCTAGCATGCCTCTACTTGTCTAGTTGGGGGCATAAGACAAGCTCTTAGCTCACCTATATATGAGCAAACATTATAAGGAATGATTAAATATATAAATGTCTCATCCTCGAATCATGAGGATCACCAACAATAGGAGAATAATACTGTCATGACCCGATTTCTCATGTCATGATGGCGCCTACTATGACCCACCAGTAGGCAAGCCAACTCATATCCTGAAACTATGAGTAATGGGATGTTAGTTAGAAGACCAATTATTTAATCTAAAAAAGTAAGGAAAATAACAGGAGCATACATGAAAGGGCGGAAGCAACTAAATATATACAAACTAAAAAGAATCCCTCCCAGAACCTAGAAGTCACCTGTACAAAGTGCTTGTAAAGAGTACAAGTCCCACAAGTGGACCACGGAAATAAAGTTGTCTCAAAAAGCAAAAGATAGACAAAATGTATATACAGAAGGAGATGCATAAATCCATGACGCTATGTGCTCACCCTCGCCTCTGATCACGACCGCAACTAGCTCGAATCAATATTGGTAGCTAGTACTCGGACCTGCATCACGAAAAAAGATGCGGAGTATAGTATAAATATAAAAGAAATAGGTACCCAGTAGGTATCACAGGCCGACTAAGTAGGATAAGTAAAAGTAAACAGAAATGCGAGTAAGTAATCACAACCAAAGACATGGAAAAAAATAAAGGCGGGTATGTACATGAGCGTACTAGAAAACAAAGAGAAAGAATTTAACTAACTCCACTATGCTCGTGCACAAATAAAGAGTAACTACATGCACGGACTCCCATAAGCTCGAGAGATGCAAGAATAGCAGAAAGAAATTGAACAAAACCAAAAAGGTTTCAATACTATCACCATTTTCTGGATTAAACTAAACCATTTCAAAATTCTAACACCTCAACTCAAAACTGAGTGTAGACGAAGACTTAACCAAAGATTCATTAGGGAATCAAGAATTTAACCACGTGCAAGCTAGACCACAGACTGTAATTGGGTAACCATAGCTAATGAGTCGACATGAGTAGGCTAGACTACGAACCTTAACTGGGTATCTGTAGCCAAAGGTCGAGCACGGGTAAGCCAGATCGCAGACTTTAACCGGGTAACTGTAGCTAGGAAGCCTAAACACAGGTAAGCTGGACCACAGACTTTGATCGGGTATCTGTGGTTAAGGAACTGAACACAATAAGCTGGAACATGGACTTCATCAGGTATCTATAGCTAAAGAATTAGACTAAATTAGAATCAGGAACCAACCATGCATCCTGGGGAATACCCCCATACCGAGTGTCATAAGTGCACTGCTCCAACCCAAACCAAATATAACCAGAATCACCGAGAAACTTCCAAAAAATCAAGAACCGAATGATACAAGACCGATAAGAGAATAGGGCATTATGGACATAATTTCACAGGCTGACTTACTACTTACTAAGTCTTAGACTCTTGTCTGCTATATCAGTCTACAGGGAACTAACCGTCCGAAATGACGTCGGAGAAGCTCTAAGGTCGCCCAACGACACCTATAATCATGCAAGTCTAAGAAAACACTACTCTAAGCCTAGACTAAGGCCAAACATGCTTCCAAACATATAACCACAGGCACAGTATTTATCACAGGATAGGAAAAATCAACAACCACAGGAGTCATGCTTACACAGTCCAATAATTACCCAAAATAAGGCATAGGACATGGATTCTAGAAATTTAGCATACTCGACACTCAAACCCCTCCAAACTCATACAAGTCAATGTAAAATTGTCTAAACATGCTCAGTCTTACGAGGGAAAAACCGTAGCCTACCTGTAAGCCGACCACGCACGCTCAAACTCACGAAATTGGAGTGTTTCCCTTCTAAGCAGCCTCTGAATGTTGCCATTCTATCAATAATAGAATCACAATGCTAATATGATTATTATGACACTGAAATTATCGAATTCAAAGACAGACCAATTTCGAGGTCTAAAATAAAAAATATGGAACCCACATCCAAAATTTTAGAACTAACCCCAAAAATATGTTCTAGACACCACCCCAAGCTCATAAATAAAAAATATAATCCAATTCGGGGTGGAAAATGACACGAGATGGGCATGCAACTAAAATTCATAAAATTCGAACTAAAAAAAAAAGGGGCAACTTCTTTGATCAGCTATTACTCAAGAAAGAAACTACCTCAAACCAAACAAATTAGATTATGTGTTCCTTGCAAAAATTCCCACAAGATAGCCTCAAAAAATCACTAAAATGGAATTAAATTGGCCAAGTTACAATTCTCCAAAGTTCAGTAATTATTCACTCAAAAAATCACTAGAGCAGTAGCTAAATACGAATTCATACCTCACACGAAGATTCTCCTCACATTTATGAGCTTATCAATACATTTCCCATGATATTCGCTTGAAATTTGACCATGAAATCACTTAATTTGAGCTTAAGAGAAAGGTGTTATCGAGGTTCGAACTTTGAAGAATAGACTAAAAATCATCCTTGGTCTTTATTAAAAGACTAGGACATTGGCCTTCGCGAACATGGCTATGGTGCTCCGCAAATGCAGAGGTCAAGAAACTTGACCTTTACGAATGCGGCCAAGGTCCCGCGATCGCGGAGACCAAAGACTCATGCCTCTACGAACATAGCCAAGGCTCCGCGATCGCTGAAAGCAACTTCCAGGACCTCCACAAATGCGGCCAAGGCTTAGCAATCACGGAGACCAAATTCATGGACCTCTGCGAATGCGACAAAGGGCCCATGATTGTAGAGAGTAATTTTGATTGCACCATATATCAGCTAAAAGCTAAGTTTTTCACCAAGTTCAAATACTCCGACGGGGTGCTCGGAATTCATTTAAAATCTTATGCGCGCAAATGAGATATGCTACCCTACCAAATTCGACGTTCTGAATTCAATGGCCCAGTCAAAATTTCTGTATGAGGTTATTATCAAATTTTCCATACTAGGTCATTACGACTGAAAGTGGGTCCTATACTCAAAGGCCATTTTGAGCCAAATTTCACAATGAGCCTCGAGATTATACTGAAAACCTCGAGAAGCAAACGAAGGCCCGTTTAAGACCAAACTCAATATTCCAAAACAAACTGTGTTGTCAAAATATTCATCTGAGTGTGTTTTCCAAGAATATTGACCAAAGTCAATTATAGGCTAAATTTCAAAGGCAAAAGCGTCAAATGGTCTTAAACTCATATCGATTATCTTGGTACTCATGCAGACCATGCTACTAGCCTAATTTGGCCACTTTGAAGATGATAGAATCATTAGAATTCCGTTCTAAGGTCATTTTCTTAAAGTTATGACTGAAGTCAATTTTTCAAGTTATAAAGCTCCAAAATAGAGAAATAGGCCTAAAACCCAAACAAATGACCAGGCGACTGAACAGTCAGTACTAGCAACTCATAAATGACTTGGGGTCAGTACAGGAATGCTCTAAATAATGGAATGAATGCTTTAATTCAAAAATGACCTAGAGGGTCAAATACTCAAACTCTAGCCACGGGTGGGAGGTGCACGATGATCATCAGTCCCTACATTAGATATAATATAGGCAAAAGTATGCATTAGTACATGAAATACACTAAGTATGTGAGAAGAATACATGAACAATGATAATAGTACATAAACAATATGAGCATGTAACACATGACCAATATCTTGAAACTATTAGTAAAACTTGTAAAGCATTTGAAAATCATATCATAATCATGTGGTCAATGAATCATAAAACATCATGAGAAATTTTACCATTTCATATACCTTTGTGAGAGATATCGTTAACCAACATAAACCATGTGAGCTATAACATGGAGCCCGGTGCTCACCTCACACATCGAAAAGAGAGGGTCTATACTTGCCAAGGCAAGAACCCTGATGCCTAAATAGATCCACTAAGCTACTAAGGAATCAAGCCTCAACTATCGGGTGAACCTTTCTAAGGAATCAAGCCTCTCCTAAAGGGTGATCCTTCTTCCTACGGTGGCACATAGTTATGGGATAATGGGAATTCTACTAAAGGTCTCATGCCTCTACTAACGGGTCTATCCCAAGGTCCAGTCGGTGCTAGGTCAACACTCAACGGAATATCACACATAATATATCATTAGCTTTGAAGATGGTGAGAATTTAAAATACCACGTTCAACATATATACTTGAAAATCATAAGAATAACTCCTTCAACATATCATGATCATAACTTAAACTTGTGGATACATACCTTTCTAAGCATCCAAAAATATCATAACTTGCATATTGTGAGAAAACCTTTCACATTCTTGGTTTTATTCTTAAATCGTACTTGAATCATAATACATAACTTACATAATCATTCATATTATTTGATTATAAATTTATAGCTTAAAACATGAAAATCATGGCATAATGCATGGGACATTGAAAAGCTTATTGAAAATATGCAATTTAACTCAATTCATGCATGAATATATTATTAGAATTGACATAAATTATAATTACGTTGACCCATATACAATTTGATCAAAACCCTAGAATTTGGATTATTGAAATTGATAGAAAAAAAGGAAAACTTTGAGACTCCATGGATGAAAGGATCCATGGATGAATTCCCACATACCTTAATGTGGATCAACTTGAAATTTAAAGAAAAGATTTGAACCTTAGAACCATACCTTGATGAAGAAGAAGAATCTTTTAGGAGAGAATCCTTGATGCCTTAGAGTGAGTTTGAGAAAGTAAGAGGGAATGGTAGGAATTTGAAGGTTCTAGGTAGTTGTAGGCTTATACATAATACCCCCCAAAACATCCTGGAGCATAGCTAAAATATTAGGAAAAGACTAATACACCCTTCATAAAAATTGTCGAAAAGGCCTATGAGTAAAGGCCTATCAGTCATAGGAACCAGTTGTCGAACTAGTGCACCAAAAACAAGCTACTGGAAATTGTAGTTTAGACCTATGACTTTGGTCTATGATTTTTTGAAAGAGTTATAGGTCGTATGTACGAGTTGTCAACATCCCCAACACTTAGCAAGAAAGCAAAAACTTAGAACTCCTCCTACGAATGGAGTCTATGGGCCGTCAAACTTACTACGAGTCGTAAAGACCCCTCGTCATGGAAACTTTTCCAAACCCTTAATCTCTGAGTTTCTGAACCTAACCTATGAGCCGTAGGAACTCCTACGGTCTCTAGGAACACCTCGTAGGGTAGGTTCGAACTTGGTGAATTTTCCATTAATCTGAACCCTTCCTATGACTCATCAATATTCCTACAGATCATCAACTCAACTCATCTCAGGACTCAAATTTTTCCTAAGTGACAGGCCTTCTATGACTGCCTTTCTACAACCTATAGGTCGTCTCATAGTGGCCTATACTAGATTGTTTTTTGCAACTTTTTTGGTGATACATTTATTTGTTTGGCCTTCCAACTTCTGGGCTCTTACATCTTGTCTCCTACAGTAAACCATTGAATACCAGCTTTTTGTCTCCAAAATTCCTCTTCATAGTGTAAATATTGTTTTAACTCACCATGTGCCTTTTAAAGAATAGCTCTATAAGAATCCGGAAATTGAAAAGTTGGATCAAAAAGGAAAACTCAAGAAAAGTTAGCTGACCCCAAGTCCATGAATTGGTCTATGACTCATAGAGACTTTTACTAGTCGTAGAAATGATTCATGGATGAGGGTTTAGGGATGGAATTTTGACGAAAGAAGGATTGACATTGACGAGTCACTTAATGACTTTTAGGAATCATGACGACTATTAAAGATGAGTCATGGTGAAACTTCTGAGACTCTTAAACTTGTAGGATTTTAGACCTGCATGATGAGTTAAGTTGATGACTTATAATATTTTTGATGAGTCATAGAAACACTCATAGGAAAATATCACAGACCTTGAAATCAGGGTCATCTCAGAGACATGCCGGACGAATGACTTTGATGAATCATAATGAAGTTTATGAGTCATACCTACGACTCATAAGAAATCATTAGAGGCTATTATTTTAGAGTTTCCTCAGGCTTAGTCTTTGACTCAAGTCTACGAGTTGTATACATGAGGACGACTGGTCGTACTGGACTCGTAAGGTTAAATTTGAGTTTTAAAGAATGGAAATTGTGTCTTTTCCCAAAATTTAGTTCAATGAACAAAGACACTATTATGTCCAAGTTCAAACCTATAACTACCCAACCCTTGAAATTCCCTTTATTCTAAATCATTATTCAAATTTCAAGAAGGCAAGAACACAAAAATCTTCTCAAGGTTCCTCTTCCAATTCTAAGCTAGGGTTTCAAGCTCATCAAGGTTCTTCTTCAATTTTGAGTAGATTTCACCAAGGTATGTAGGGATTGATCCATGGGTTCCTTTCACCCATGGAGTCCCAATGTTTTTACTCAAAATCTCATGAATATTAGTTGTCTAATACCCCTAATTTTGATGAATTGCATTGGGCTATTTCAATTTTGTTTTAATTTGTTATTAATGATTATTCTAAGCATATTTCTACATGAGTTTCATAATTTCAAGTTGAATTATGAATGCCCATGAATAAATATATTTTCACTCATGATTATGAAGTTCAAATATAATTTTACATGAGTTGAATATGAGTTCAGTGATTTTCAAAAGAAAGCTTTTATAAACGAAGTTGAGATTTATAATTAATGATAAAAGTTTTGATGATGATCACTTTTTGATCCAAGAAAGTTATTATGATGTGATAAGTACAATTCTCACACAAATCGTGTTTAAGATGGTGATAAGTACAATTTTCACCAAAGTTTATCAATTCTTCTGAATCAATAAAGTTAATGCGCTACTCTATGATTATTTTCATGATGAAGTTAATAAAGATGTTTTCAAGGTTTTAATGAATCCCGTCGGGATATTGACTAAGCACGTAGAGGACATATAGGTGGTATTAGGTCTGGTAACATAGTTAGTCACCTAAGGGAATTCTAGTACCAACCTAAAGTCCCAAACTACGTTGCCCACGTAGGTTGTCTTTATGGCCTAGCTAGTGGATCCACATATAGCTTTTGAGTTGAAGTTGTTTCTCACGGAGTCTACCTTGGCAAGTAGCGTCTCTCTTCTCGATGTGGTAGTTACATCGGATTCCATGTTATAGATCGCATGTTCTCATGATGTCGGTTAAAGGTTTTATCCCACATTCAAGTTATATGCAAAGATGAAAGATTTATTAAGAAGTTATGATGCTTTGATCATAGTTACATGATATTTTAAATGCTTTAAGTTTACTTCATGCTCATTATGTTAGTCATACATCTTTTTCATATGTATCATTTTCCTTTAATTGTTCATGTATAACTCACATACTTATACCTTCTATGTACTAACACATATTTTACCTACATTATTTAATAATGTAGGAGCGGGCGACGACCATCCTATTCGTGGCTAGAGTTACTTAGTTCTCCAAAAGTTTGTGAGTCCTCATTCATCAAGAACAATGACTTTCTTTCATGTTGCTACCTTGAATTTCTCTTTTAATTCGGATGAGCTAAGATATTGTCCTAAGGCCCCATCAAGTCTAGAACAGAGGTATGATTAGACATTGAAATGATGTAAGTCCATTTTGGACATTTTGATTGACTTTACGTTCCTTGACGTTTATTTTGAGTTGATACTTCCGCTTATCTTATTGTGTTACCTTACCTTATGTATACTTAATGATATGTCAAGAGACTTGGTTGGGATCCCTTGTAATCTCAATCGCTGTGTCACATCTAGGCCCTAAGCTCGGGTTGTGACAAGCTCTATTTTCAGTAGTTGGTTGTTCTTCAAAAAGACCTTCTTCGATTCTAACAATATCTTCCCTTATTACCAGTTTCTTAAAAATGTCTTCAAATCTCACCCTACTCCATGTAGACAATGCAACTTTAGTCCTCTTCATCTTCTGTTCCAAGCTAATGAAAATATCATTGGACTCATTAGCAACCCTATTATCTCTTACAACATCTTTGAAATCAGTTTTTTCTATCCAGAATTTCAAAAATTTGAAAGACCTCTTGATATTAGTAGTCTGAACCCCACAACTGAGCAAAATAGGTTCATGATCATAACCTACCCTTAAAAGATACTCTAGCTACACAATTTTGAAAAGACCAAGAAAACACTGATTGGTCATCAGTCTATCAAGTCTTTTAAATATACATTTACCATCAGATCTTCCATTCCACCAAGTTGTCACGCCCTGAGTCTACACCCTAGGCGCGTACGGTACTCAGAAACCATTATTGGTCCCAAACGAACTCTTGTCCTGGATAACTACTTAGTGGAAGACTGAACTCAGATACAATAATTTAATAAGATAGGCATGCAAAAGAATAACATTATTTCTTTTCAAATAATGGTCTAAAATACTTCAAAATATATATAAAAGAGGGTTTAAAACATAATCCCTAAAAAATGAATTATTCTATACCTTGTCTACGAAGCCTCTAAGTACTAAAGATAGGTACCGGCACAGATCCACGGTTACCTCAAAAGGGCTGATAAACAAGGAACAAATGAACTAAAGGGAGTTCCTCTGAAATCAAGGAGGTCTCACCAAAACCTAAATGAAAGTGATCTTAAATGATGTGCCAGTTAAGAATCTCTAACACTTTTATCGACATCATAAAATGATGCAGCATCAAAAGATGTTAGTACATAAAATATAAGGTATGTATAATAGCTGAAAGGAAACATACTATATGTAAAATAGCTGAAAGGAAACATGCTCATGGAATACTAAACTGAAATGAATACTGAAGATATCTAACAGAAATGTAAAGCATATAAGTGTAATGAAAACTTCACAACTTTACGATAAAGTATGGTAATAAATGCAACACAAAATAATATAGTATTTTCTCTTATTGGGAACTTCTCTAACCAACAACCATTACTATGAGTCTCGTGATGATACAATGTACTGCTCATATTGCTAGAGCCATTCATTACCTTACAAAGGATAAGGGATGCAAACTCAACTCATGGATCCATATAACAGTTCGTATCAGGGACTGATGTAAGGAGTCTCCCAAACCAATGGTAGATTCCATCCTACACTGGCTAAGTAGTTTATGGGGTTCTAATTATCTAAACTCTTATAAAAAATGGTTCTCAATACTACTCCCAAAAATACACAATAATGCTCATATTCTCAGGTAAGTGAAAATACTCAAAATATATCTCATTTAGTATTATTGGACTTTACTTTGAGAAGCTCAAACTCTTCTCAATTCTTTATGCTTTCTTTTTAAAAATCATTATGCATGTAAGACAACTTGTGTCCCCTCAAACTCTTTCTAAAATATATCATTTATGCTTAATACTCTAACTCATTTAGACTTGGTAAAATCATACATAAAGTCAATAATGTAAAGTTCCATAGCTCAAGTCATATAATGTACTCAAAACTCTTTTCTCAATCAAGAAATGAGCAAACATCACCCTTCAATTCAAACAATGCAAAGTAAAAGGCAATTGTAATTACTCAACAAGGGTTCATGGGGATGTAAGCATGAACAGTAAATTCAAGAATTAAAATTATGAGAATAATCATAATCCCAAATAAATATACGTAAAACGCAATGAAAGGAATCGTAACTCATTCAAAAACTCAATAAAATAGAATTACACCCAAGCTTCAACTCATATTGTTTAGTGTACCTAGGTTATTACAGTGAAAAATCTAGGGTTCAAGAGTATTCATAGAGTTGTTCGAATTTTGCCAAGAACAACGTTGGGTACACTTAACAGTGGACACTAGAATTGTAGGGTTGGGTATATGAGTCCCTCCTATGGGTCGTAGGCCCTTTTATGTTTTGTAGAAGCTTTCGTCCTACATGCTATATGTTCTGAGTCTCTGAACATTTCCTACGAACACCACCTATGGCCTATAGGATCTCCTACGGATCTAAAAGCCATTCATACAAAGGTTTTAAAGAAATTCAATTTTTCACTAAGGTACATGGAGTACTACGAGCCCTACCTACGACCCGTAACTCCATCTAGCCCATAGTTCACAAATTATAAAATTTTCTTCTAACTTTTCTCACTTTCTGTTGGGCTCTTCGGGACTAATCTAAGTTAAAATATTTCAGGATGTTACACAAGTAAAAAACCATCCTTTAAAGTTAAAATCAATAAGCTCACAAGAGTTCATACACAGAAAGCAAAATCCTCATATTCTTGAGGATAAATAGAAAGACCCCAATTTTCTCTTCATCATTCAAAATAATATTGAAATCACCACATACAAGCCAAGATAACCTCATATTATGACTCAATAAATAGATATCATCTCACAAGCTAAACCTTTCAAGTAATGAGCACTTAACATAAACTTTAATATCCCAAACGTTTGAAGGTATGAATATTATATAATAAGATAAAACATTACAAAAATAGCCTTGGTGGATTTTTAAGACCCATATTTTGGAAGATAATTTTTTTCAAGAAGGGTGCGCGATAGGTCCACGTCGCGAACCTACTCTCTATAGTGTAAATTTTGTTCCAAGTCAAAACCTGACCAAAATCTCATTCGCTCAAAATTGGCCAGTCAGGGAACAAGTCCGCATCGTGGACTTGGGTTGGAATTTTTGTCCGAATTCAAATTTTAAGTGGAGAAACTTTAGACATTTCCCTAACTATTAGATAATCCAACTGGACATTTTTAGGACCTAATTCGATTCTATAAACTAACCTAAACCTCTAATTTCCTTCATTTTTCTACAATTCACCTATTCAAATAATTCTCTCTACAAAAACTCTCAAAGACTCCATTAAAGATCCTCAGAAAATTCTCTCAAGCTCTCCATTGAAAGTCCAAGTTTCCTCAAATTTCTTTGGTCTTCTCACTCAAGGTATGTGGGTATTACATCTTACGAGGTACTTTCACCCATGGAGCCCAACAAATTCTCTACTTTTTTAATTAATTAAAGTATGTATTTTTATGAGTTTATGATCCCTATCTCAATTGCATGAATTATGATTTTAAATCATGATTATAATCCTATTTCAATATGAATTGATAATTATTGCATTGAATTGAAAAATGTTTCTATGAATTTTACTACATTGATCTTTAGGGTTCATGATATGGATTATGGGTATTTTCAATCATACTTCTAATTGATATTATTTAAATAAATTATGCATGGGTTGACATAAAGTATATGAGATCAAGTATGTTTTTAATCGAATATCATGATTTTCAAGATAATTGATCTCATGTATGCATGTTTCTACCTTAATTCTAAGTATAAGCCATTATCATGAATTTAAAGTATGCAAGAAAGTTTTATGAATAATGGTGACTTAATACCCTAATGATATTTTATGAAAAGGATTTATAATGATGGAAGGCCTACACCCACATTACATTAATCACATGACGATGAGCTATTCCTATGAACAAGTTATGAATTATGATTTTGATAGGCTTATGATTTATGACAAGCATGATTTATGATTATGATATGAAATGTATTTCGTAGGATGTTGACTTAGCACCGAGCAGACTTTGAGGAGAGGGATCGACCTAAGCCTTAGTAGCAACCTCTAGTCCTTTAAACTACATTGCCACCATAGGTTTGCCAATATGTCCTAGCTAGTGGATCCTCATATAGCACTTAATGATGATAATGTTGGACGGAGTCTACCTTGGCAAGTAGACTCCCCCCTTCTCGATGTGGGGATTATTCGATTCTATGTAATAGCTCGCATGGTCTTATTGTCGGTTACAGTTAAGTCCCACATATGTATGGTCCATATGATGTTTTAAAAGTCTATTCCAATCCTTTACTTTTATATGATACCCTTATAATCTATTGTGCATTGACTCTTCTTATGTCTATTTATGTTTTTACTACTTCTCTTATCATGCTATTTAAAAGGGTCATTTGCACAACAAATTTAATTATGTATTGCATTTCCTACACACTTAGGACATTCAAACGTACTAATTCATATTTTATTGCCTACATTATATCATAATGCAGGGACCGATGCTCCATCTTACTCTTGTGGCTAATCGGTGATCCACTTGAAGATTTGAGTAGTGAGTCCTTATGTTTTAAGGGAAAATCGAGTCTATCTTTCCTCTTATTTTTATGTCATTACTTTCAATTGAGGGTGATCTAGGAATATGTCCTAGTCCTCACCTGTGTAGTGATGTAGAGTCATATCAGTATATGTGTAACAAGTCTATGTTGTCTTGATTCTCTCTAAATATGCTATGTCTATATGGACCTTTATGAGTTTATGTTTATTTTTTACCTTATGTATGCTTATGATATCCTAAGAGGTTTTATTAGGGTCTCTCCAAAAATCTTGATCACCGTGTCACATCTAAGCCCTAGTTTGGGTAGTGAAAACCCTGGTATTATAGCACAAGTTTGAAGTGTCCTAAGGAGTCCAGCATGTTGCGTCAATCGAGTCTTATTCATGGGTGTGAAGCTTACAACATTTATTAAAAAGAGGCTATGAAACATTTTAGGAAATCTCTACTTCTTTCATGATCTATGTCTGCGATTGAGTGTAGTCTAAGTTTTTTCCTCTAACAATTATTCTTTGCAATTTTTAGAAAATGCCTCCAAGAGGGGCTCCACGTCAAAGAGGGTTTGAAGCTAATGAGGGACAATCACCTCAAGCTTATAATGATCCTCTAGACAATCAAGTTACCCATGCATAGTTCTGGACTGCTTTTTCTATGCTAGTCCAACCCATGACTACTCAAGTGAACCAAGGAGTAGTGGCTCTTCCAAATGTATCTACATCGGCTTCAAAGGTTAGAGACTTTACAAGGATGAACCCTTTCGAGTTTCAAGAGTCCAAGGTTGATGAGGATCCCCAAGATTTTGATGATGAAATATATAAGATTGTTTCTATTATAGAGGTGTCTTCGGAGGAGAAGGTGGCGCTGGACGCCTACCAACTCAAAGGTTTTTCCCAAGTGTGGTAAATGGAAGGTCGAAAGGGTTGAAGAAGGCCCCATAGGTTGGGAGAATTTCAAAGTTATTTTTCTTCACCGCATCTTCCCACTTGAATTGAGGGAGGCGAAGGTGTTGAAGTTTATCAATCTCAAGAAAGGTAACATGAGTGTGAGGGAATATGCCCTTAAGTTCACAAAGTTTTCCAAGTAGCTCCTTCTTTGGTAGCCGACTCTCGTGCCTGGAGGAGTAGGTTATTTTTGGGTACATCAGACTTGGTTATGAAAGCGTGTCAAACCGCTATGCTTATTAAGGAAATGGATATTTCTAGGCTCATTACATATGCCAAATAAATTGAAGGAGAGAAGCTTAAGGATAGGAAGGTGAGTGAGTTCAAAAGGGCTTGATTTGAAGGTGGATTTTCTCAATCCAAATCTGGTTGTGGTAATGGATGTTTCCAAAAAGGCCAAGGTTCTTCATAAGATTTAGGCCAAAGATTTGATAAAGATAGGGTCTACAACCCTAAGGCCCAAATTGGTGGTGTTAGTGGGTCTACTCCTCCTAAGTGTACCAAGTGCAGGAGAAACCATAAAGGTAAATGCTTATTTTGGTATGGGTGCTTGCTATGGATGTGGTAAAATGGGACACAAGATCTCTGAATTCCCTACTAAGGCGAGAAAAGGACGTCATCAAGGAAAATCTACTTAAGGAGGAGAAGCTCAACAAGATGGTGGCCCACTCCAAAATAGGTTCTATTCTCTCCAAACTAGACAAGGAGTTAGGAGTCTCCCGATGTGGTTACAGGTATGTTACGGGTCTTTGACTTTGATATTTATGCTTTACTTGATCCGGGTTCCATGTTGTCTTTTGTTACTAGCTATAAGATTTGATATATGTCCCGAAATCTTGCTAGAGCCTTTTTCGGTTTATACTTGCGTTGGTAATTCAGTTCTAGCTAAGAAAGTCTATAGAAATTGCCCTATGTCAGTCTTGCATAAAATAATCTCATGTGATATTGTTGAACTTGACATGACCGATTTTGATGTTATTCTTGGTATGGATTTGGCTACATGCTTTCTATGCATCTATTGATTGTAGACCCCGTATGATCAAATTCCAATTTCCTAATGCACCGATTCTTGAGTGGAAGGTAATAATTCGGTATTTAGGGATCGATTCATATCATGCATCAAATACTGAAAAATAATTTCTAAGGGGTGTATCTATCATATCATATGGGTTAGGGATACGAAGTCTGAAGCTTCTACTATTGAGTCGGTTCCCATTATAAATGAATCCCCTGATGTGTTTTCCAGTGATTTGCTTGGTATTCCTCTCAAATGGGAGATTAATTTTGGTATAGATCTTCTTCCGGACACTCAACTCATCTCTATTCCTCCTTATCATATGGCCCTGATGGAACTTAAGGAGTTGAAGGAACAATTGAAAGACTTGTTGGATAAGGGTTTTATAAGGCCAAGTATTTCATCAAGTGATTCTCCCATATTATTTGTTAGAAAGAAGGATAGGTCACTCCGCATGTGTATAGACTACCAACAATTAAATAAGGTCACCATAAAGAATAAACATCCCATTTCGAGAATAGATGATTTGTTTGATCAAATCCAAAGTGTAAGTCACTTCTCCCAAATTGATCTCCAGTGCAGTTATTACCAATTAATGTTAAGGGAGTGTGACATTTCCAAGACGACATTTCTAATGAGGTATGGCCATTTTAAGTTTTTGGTTATTTCATTTAGGTTGGCTTATGCTCCCTCTATTTTCATAGATTTGATGAATCATATTTTCAAACCGTATCGAGACATGTTTGTGATGGTTTTTATTAATGATATATTGATTTATTAACGAAATGAAGAAAATCATATGGGTCACTAGAGAATTGTGTTGCAAACTTTGAGGGACAAGTAATTATTTGCCAAGTTTAGTAAATGTGAATTTTGGTTAAAGTCCATGGCATTTCTTGGTCACGTTATTTCTGGTGATGGCATCATGGTTGATCCAAAGAAAATGAAGGCGGTAAAAAATTATACTAGACCATTGTCTCCTTCAGATATTCGTAGCTTCTTGGGTTTAGCCATATATTATAGAAGGTTTGTAGAAGTATTTTCATTCATTGCATCGCCTTTGACTAAGTTGACCCAAAATAAGGTAAAATTCCAATGGTCGAAAGAGTGTGAAAGAAGTTTCCAAACATTAAAGGATCGTCTTATGTCAGCTCCTATTTTACATTTTCAGAAGGTCCAGATGGGTTTGTTATACATTGTGATGCCTTACGGGTTGGATTGGGTGGTATTTTGATACAAAATGGCAAGGTTATAGCATATGCCTATAAACAACTAAAACTGCATGAACAAAACTATCCAACTCATGACCTTGAATTGGCGGCATTTGTTTTTGCGTTGAAAATTTGGCGTCACTATCTTTATAGGGTTCATGTTGACATATTTACTGACCACAAAAGCTTGCAATATGTGTTTAGTCAAAGGGAATTGAACCTTAGTCAAAGAAGGTGGCTTGAACTATTAAAGGATTATGATATGAGTATGTTGTACCATCCAGGTAAAGCCAATATTATTGCTAATACTCTTAGTTAGTTATCCATTAATAACATTTCTCATGTTAAAGATGACAAGAAGAAGTTGGTTAAGGATGTGCACCAATTGGCCCATTTGGGGGTAAGGTTGAGTGACTCTAATGAGGGTGTTATTCTTGTTCAAAAGGGTTTGGAATCATCATTGGTAGCGGATGTAAAGGCAAAGCAAGACATGGATCCAACTTTAGTTGAATTAAAGAAATTAGTGGTTGATAAGAAGATTGAGATTTTCTCACAAGGCCGAGATAGAGTACTTCATTACTAAGGTCGGTTGTGTATTCCTAATGTTGATGGCATAAGAGAAATGATATTGAGTGAAACCCATAGTCTAGATATTCTATACATCCAGGATCCACCAAAATGTATAGAGATTTGAGGGAAGTATATTGGTGGAATGATATGAAGAGGGACATAGCAAAGTTTGTGGCAGAATATCCAAATTGCCAACAAGTGCAATTTGAACATTAAAGTCCGGAAGGTCTGGCCCAAGATATCAAAATTCCTACTTGAAAGAGGGAAAATGTGAACATGGACTTCATAATGGGTTTGCCTCGTACCCTGAAGCAACATGATTCTATTTGGGTGATAGTGGATAGAATGACCAAGTCAGCCTATTTTTATCTATTAGTTAAGACTTCTTATAGTGCATAAGATTATGCCAAGATGTACATTCGAGAATTGGTAAGGTTGCATGGTGTTCCATTATCCATTATTTCGGATCGTGGTACTCAATTTACTTCTCACTTTTGGAAGTCCTTTCAAAGGAGTCTTGTCACCAAGGATAAGCTAAGTACCATATTTCACCCTCAAACCGATGGACAAGCCAAAAGAACAATCCAAACTTTAGAAGATATGTTAAGGGCTTATGTTCTTTATTTCAAGGGCAGTTGGGATGATCTCCTACCGTTAATTGAATTTGCTTACAACAATAGGTACCATTCAAGTATCTAAATGGCACCATTTGAAGCCTTATATAGGAGAAGGTATTGATCACCTATTAAATGGTTTGAAGTGGGAGAGGGTGCCTTGTTAGGGCTTGAGTTAGTGTTTGAGGCCTTGAAAAAGGTCAAACTTATTCGAGAGAGGTTAAGGGCTGCCCAAAGTTGTCAAAAGTCTGATCCAGATGTTAGAAGAAGAGATCTTGAATTCACTATTGTCACAACCCAAGACTAGGACCTAGACGCGATATGATGAATGAGACACCTAGATTACCTCACCTAAGCCTCTTAGCATTTATTTATCTTTTCATAAGTAATGACATTCAATAAAAATAAGCGAAAATAGAAAGGGAAAACGAGACTAAGGGAAACATCATAGAACAAGAGTCATTAGTATCTTCAAAATATTATCCATTTGAGTCCAAATATACCTCTACTTATAGACTTGGCAGGGGATAAGACATGTCTCTAGCTCACCCTCAATAGAAATGGAAATAAGAACCATGAAAGGTATTCAAAAGCCATTATATAACATAAAATAGAAAATGAAAGAAATATTGTTCCTCAACTCACCAACTAGGTAGCCTTCAACGAAATCAACTAGCCACGTGGAGGTGAATGTGAAGCAACACCGATCCCTACATGGTGACATCATATAGGAAAAAGAGTATATGTTAGTACTTTAAATGTACTAAGTATATAGGCATGCATTAACATTGAAGAAATGTTAGACAATTATATAGTATGGGGCATAGTGCAATGCATGCATAATTAATCAAATAAATAACACTTAATACATTCATTTATGGGAAGATGACTACAACCGATATTTAAGACCATGCGAACTATTACATAGAATCCAACATAACCCCCTACATTGGCATGGGGAGACTTCTTGTCGGGTAGAACTCCGTCAACTTCATTCATTTCTTTAACATTTAGGGCTATTTGTGGATCCACTAGCCTAAGCCTACGAGGGCTCCTGTGTTGGTACATAGTTTATGAGATAAGGTTTGCTACTAGGATTGTCTTACCAAATCCCACCTCAATGCTCCATTAGGTGCTAACTCAATCCCACAGAATAGTTTAATATAACATAAGAACATAATCATTTATATAGCTTTAGATCATCAAAGGATCATTAGATAGAATAGCTCATTAAAAGTCTTCTTTGATTCACACGAGTGAGAATTGGCCTTTCATAAGTGGAATACATCATCTCATCATTCATTCATTTCACAAGAATCCTTTAATAATAGATATTTACTTTTCATAAGCATTCATTTTGGAGTCAAAGCTTTCAATTCAAACTTCATTGAAACATAGCGAAACTATGTGATTCTATTCAATCAACTTTCAAATCATTTAAATCAATGCTAGCATGCCTGAGAGTAATGTAATGCATTAATTAAGATATTTTTAAAACAACCCACCAATACACTTTAAAACTCCTTGAATGCCTTCATTTAAAGACATTTAATACATCAAACATCTTATGTAATTAAGAGCCAATATAAACTAAAATAATCACATAAACTTCAAATATTCAATAACTTATAGATTTTGAATCATAATATGAAAACCCATAAAATTCACCATTTGAAATTGAGTTGCTAGTTTAGGAAAATACTTGGACTCCATGGGTGGAAAAACCATGAATGAGACTCACATACCTTGGGGAATAAAGCCCTAATGCAGATTTGAAAGTGGAGACTTGAAGATCATGAGATGGAACCCTAGGCTTTGCTTGAGATGAAAGAGACTTTGGAATGAGCTTTGGGAGAGGAGGGTTTTGTGAATTTGGGACTAAGTGTGAGAATAAGGGGTGTGGAATAGCTTAGGGTCCTTAGATATGGTCAATTCAGTCCCCAAAATGACCACACTTTGATGTTAAAATATGGAAAAGGACTAAAATGCCCCTTTAAAAATTGGTCGAAACTGACCTTACGACTCTTTTTTATGAATCATAGAAGTACCTACAACTCGTCGGGAGGACTCGTCCTATAAGGTCTGAGAAATCTTTGAGGACTGAACCTCTGAAGTTCCACTATGACTTGTTCTTACGAGTCGTAAACACTTCTACAACTCGTAGAAGTAACTCATCATGTAGGGTCTAAGGTACCCTAGGGATTGAGTCTATGAACCTCTTTTACGACTCGTTCTTATGAGTCATCAACTTGAAGATGAGTCATAGACTATAGCCATTCTACAGGGTTTGGACAACCTATAAATCTATGCCTCTGAAGTTTCTTGACGAGTCATTTCTATGAGTCGTCTAGACTTTTACAAGTCGTAACCTTGACTCATAAACTTGCCCCTCACTTGGTACAATTTTCTTTCCCTCAGTACCCTCTCTACGAGTCATTCCTGCGACTCATAGAAGTAGCTATGACACATAGGTGGACTCGTAAACTTGGGGGTAGATCACTTTTCAAAGGTTTTTCCTTTGTTTCGACTCTTCAACTTATGGGTCTTATAGATATGGAAGATTGGGTTTACTTGAAGATTTCGTCCATGAAAAGAGTAATGTATTTTGGAAAGAAGGGGAAGCTTAATGCATTTTGGAAAGAAGGGGAAGCTTAGTTCCCGATATGTAAGCCCATATAGAATTATAAAGCGTATTGGTAAGTTGGCCTATGAACTTGATTTGTCGTTGGAGTTAGTCTTGGTTCATCCAGTATTAATGTATCAATGTTGAGGAAATGTGTTGGTGATCCCAATGTCATTGTACTTTTGGGTAATGTGAGTGTTGAAGAAAACTTGACTTATGAAAAGGTTGAGAAATAAGGAACTTGCATCCGTTAAAGTATTGTGGAGAAACTAAGAAGCTGAAAGTGCTACATGGTAAGCGAAAGAGGACATGATGAAATGATATCCTTATCTATTTCCTTCCACTTTGACCTAAGGTATTCAGTTCTTCCTACTTGAATCCTCCAAACTCGCACGTTCCAACCTCTCTATGTCTTATTACATGCATTCATGCTCATGAACTTGATTTTAAAAGGATATTTAAGAATTTTATTATTGCATTCATGTTGGGTTGTTAGCTATACACTCCACTCTATTCAAACTAGTTCCACCTCATTCAAGGATGAATGATCCCAAGGGGGAGATATTATAATATCCTGAGTATTTGATGGTTGAAATATGATACAATAATATTAATCATTGCAAAAATGGTTTCGGCGGATTTTTAAGACCTGTATTTTGAAAACAAATTCTAAGAAATTGCTTTTCTAGAAGGGTGTGTGATAGGTCCGTGTCGCCGACCTGCTCCCCCATAGTGTAAATTTTCCTCAAGTCAAAATCTGGCCAAAATCTCATTCACTCAAAATTGGCTTGTCAGGAAATAAGTCCGCGTTATGGACTTGGATTGGATTTTCTGTCTGAATTTAGTTTTTAAGTGGAGACCCTTTAGATATTTTCCTAACTATTAGTTAATGAACCTGGATGTTTTTAGGACCTAATTCGGTTCTATAAACTAATCAAAACCTCTAATTTCCTTCATTGTTCTACAATTCACCTATTCAAATAATTCTCTCTACAAAAGATCTCAAAGACTTCATTGAAGATTCTCAAAGAATTTTCTGAAGTTCTCCATTGAAAGTCCAAGTTTTCTCAAATTGCTTTGGTCTTCTCACTCAAGAAATGTGGGTATTTCATCCTATAGGGTACTTTTACTCATTAAGACCAATAAATTCTCTACTTTTTCAATCAATTAAAGAATGTATCTTTATGGGTTTATGATCCTTATCTCAATTGCATGAATTATGATTTTAAATCATGATTATAATCCTATTTTACTATGAATTGATGATTATTGCATTGAATTGAAGAATTTTTCTATGAATTTTACTACATTGATCTTTAGGGTTCATGATATAAATTATGAATATTATCAATCATACATCCAATTGATATTATTTTTATGAATTATGCATGGGTTTATATAAAGTATATGATAGAGCATGTTTTCAATCCAATTTAATGATTTTCAAGACAATTAATCATGTATGCATGTTTCTTCCTTAATTCCAAGTATAAGTCATGATCACGAATTTAAAGTATGCAAGCAAGTTTTATGAATAAGGGTGACTTAAGACCCTAATGATATTTTATGAAAAGGATTTGTAATGATGGAAGGCCTACACCCACATTACATGAATCATATGATGATGATCTATTCCTATGAACAAGTTATGAAGTATGATTATGAAAGGCTTATGATTTATGACAAGCATGATTTATGATTATGATATGAAATGTATTCCGTGAGATGTTGACTAAGCACCGATAGGACTTTGAGGTGAGGGCTTGACCTAAGTCTTAGTAGCAATATCTAGTCCCTTAAACTACGTTGCCACCGTAGGTTTGTCAATATGTCCTAGCTAGTAGATCCTCATATAGCACTCAATGATGATAATGTTGGACAGAGTCTACCTTGGCAAGTATCCTCCCCCCTTCTTGATGCGAGAATCATCAGATTCCATGTAATAGCTCGCATGATCTTATTGTCTATTACGGTTATCTCACATATATGTATGGTCCTTATGATGTTTTAAAAGACTATTCATATCCTTTATTTTTATATGATACCCTTATGGTCTATTGTGCACCGACTCTTCTTATGCCTATTTATGTTTTTACTACTTCTCTTATCATGCTATTTAAAAGGGTTATTTGCACAATATAATTTAATTATGCATTGCATTGCCTACATACTTAGCACATTCAAATGTACTAACACATACTTTATTACCTATATTATAGGGAAAGACGTTCCATCTTACTCTTGTGGCTAGTCGGTGATCTATTTGAAGAATTGAGTGGTGAGTCCTCATGTTTCGTAGGCAAACCGAGTTTATCTTTCATCTTATTGTCATGTCATTACTTTCAATTAAGGGTGAGCTAGGAACATGTTTTAATCCCCACCTATGTAGTCATGTAGAGGCATGTTGGCATATGTGTAAAGTCTATGTTGTCTTGATTCTCTCTCTATATGTTATATCTATTTGGACTTTTATGAATTTTCGCTTATTTTTTACCTTATGCATGCCTATGATATGCTAAGAGGCTTGATTGTGGTCTTTCTGGAAATTCTAATCGTCGTGTCACATCTAGGCCCTAGTTTGGATCGTGACATAAACTATAGCATAGATGATGGAATCTCTAGAATCTTGAAATGTAAGTTGTAATGTAATCTGCTATTCAGAGTTTGATAAAATCTCCACTTGAATATTTTCCTAGACAAACACCCAAATTTTACCATTCTGATTGTAATTAGCATATTGGATACCCAATTTTATTTTATACTTCTGAATGTGTATTATATGTTGAAAAGGCTCCATTAGTGCTATGAGGAAGAACTTGTGATGTTTGTTAAGCATTTGAACCCTATGAAAAACATGTTGGGTTCTTACTGATCTAATATTCCATACAAGTGCTTTCTGAATCATTTATAAATGGACCTAACACATTTTGTGTTATATTCCGTATTTTCATACATTGAGTTATTCACAAGAGAATCGACTCAAGTTAAAGAGGGGATCATTTTTGGACACGAAGTAAAAATCTTTAATTTCCAATTCTAATTAGAATATATTTTGGAGACTAGAAATTCATTTAATTGGGATTAGATGACTAGGTAAAAATTAGTGATTTATTAAACTAATTAACCTAGGTACTTGTGTGGTCCCCTCCTAAACCAGTTAATTAATAAAATGTGGATAGATTCTAGTTAATTAATAAAATAAATAGAAGACATGTAGAGGATGTCACGTGGAAGGCTAGGGGTTGCACATAAAAAGCATTCAAAGACTATACTTTAAGGGATAAAGGCTGAAAAATACATTCATTCCATTCTTTTTGACCAAATCAATTTAGAGAGAGAAGTGAGAAGTATAGAGAGGTAGAATCTCAGCCAATGTTAAGCTTGAAAGAGAAATTAAGGGGTTAAGGGTGGTGATTCTTCAAGGTTATGGCAGTAAGGAGGGAGTCTTTAGGGCAACAAAAATATTGATGAACTAAGCTGTCAAGTTCCAAGCAAGTTGTGTCACTATAACCTAAGGTAAGATTTTATCTCTTTTTTTCCTCATCTTGAAGGTAATTTAAACTTGTGTGAGTTGATAAATGAGTGATGAATGTATGAAATTATGGGTGTTGATGTTGAGGCATGGTAGAAGATGTTTGAGGTTGTTTGGTATGAAAATGATGAATTGATTTTATTTCATATTTGGTTGTTGTTATCATGAGTTATGTGAGGAGGATGAAGGAATTAAATGGTTAAAGTTGAGGTTGTAATTATTTGTGGGTTGTTGTAGAACTTGGTGTAACATTAATATAGTTTTCTTACATTTAAATAAGTGATGTTGCTTCCATGGGGCTGCTGCTATATGTCATTAAAATAGATGAAAAGATTTTATAAAATAACATATAAAAATTGGAGGTGGTTTTCTTGGCGTGTTGTAGGTGTTCATAAGGTTTTTGAGCATCTTTATGTGGTTAATTAGGGGCTGTTTTGGTATGTTGTTGTTGCTCTTGTTGAGCTTGGAATATTAATGATAGTTAAGATTATGTGTTGTGTTGTATGTTGGTTGGGTCATTGTAGCAATGTTTCGATGAAAATGTTAAGACTATGTTCATTAAAGATGACTTAAGATGTAATAGTTGTATGTGGATTTGGATGGTTGTCGGATGTTATGAATGTGGGCTGCCTTAATCTAGAAATAATATTATGATGAAGAGATTAACTTGTATTAGATGGAATTGGATGAAAGAAAACTCTATGTTTAGTATTGGTGTTGAAATGGATAGAATTGGAGTTGCTTGAATTACATTGGGATGATTGTTGTTGTTGCTATTGTTGTTATGGATTATGTGTTAAAAGTGAAGAGATTGTATATGTTAATGTTAAATCTTAGTTTAGGTCATGTTGGGGCTATTCTAAGCTAAGAATGGTGGATTAATTTCGATTAATGTTGTAGTTATTATTGTGGCTGATTATATTATGAAAATGAAAGAATTTGATATGTCAAGTTGGAGTTGTAATTGATTTAAGGATTGGTTGTAACTTGTGATTGCTTGTGTTGAATTGAAAGATAAAGTGTAGTTATGATTATGCATTATATGATTAATTTTTGGGTTATTATAAATCATTTCGATAAGGTGTGATGGCTGCAACCTATTAAGAGTAATTCGATAGCACCGTAATCATCATGTAGATAATTAATGAAAGTTGAATGTTATGTGGGTTATTCTGGGTATTTTTGAATATCATCTTGGCTTGTCTTGACATGGTATTTGAATGTGTGATTGTTGATGTTGCTTGGTAATTGTATGGCTGATTTGGAAGTGGAAAAAGTGAGCGGTATAGGGGAGGTGCTGTTCAATTTTTTAGAAATAACCTACTAATAATACAATACGTTTTATGCCTTTCCATAGCTTAACCGTAGTGCTTAACATTTTAATATAGGTTGAGAAAATATTGGACAGCATATACGTATTGTGTGCAAGTAAACGCTAAAGGTATGTAAAGCTAATCTTTCTTTCTTTTGGCATGATCCATATGAAACAAACGGACGACGAATGTATAAATTCCAAAGAAGCTCTTATTCTTAGATATACTAGGATGACTAATGTTCTTGATTTTCAGAATTTATATCGTTATGTCTTGACTCATGTATATGATTTCATCCATCCTAGTTGGTATAATTCATATTTTAGTATAATTCATATTTCGGTGTAATTCATATTTGGCATAACTCATAACGACAACCGAAGAGTACTAGAAATGACTATCGTCTTGATTTTCAAATGATAGTTTATTTTGATTATTCCATTACTCTCCAATAATGATCAAATTACACATGGTTGCTAATGATATCCTATTCATGAATATTATTATTGTATTATTCACCGAGTCCTACGATAGGCCAGGTATGTTATCATGTATGGATTCCACAACATTATTCACTGAGTCCCTTACTAGAGGGTTGGGTACGTAATATGGTAATACGATATTATGATGATATGATTATGGCACCGACTCCCATGACGGGCCAAGTACGGTATACGTGTACACAACTTTATTCATCGAGTCCCATAATGGGTCGGGTATGGCATATGATCACGATATGTATGACTTCATTTATAAAATACAGGTACAGTGATTTCTTGATTATTATACTTTTCTCCTGAATCTCTATTTCAGTTGTGATATCCTTTATAGTATTTTATGCTTTATATACTCGGTACATATTTGGTATTGACCCCTCTCTTCGGGGGGCTACATTTCATGCCCGTAGATATAGATACTCATTTTGGGAATCTGCCAGCTTAGGATTTTCACTCAGCTGTTTTGGAGTGCTCTATTATTCCGAAGCATAGACTTTTGGTACTGATCTCTTGATGTATATATTTGTTTGTTCAGGGGTACGACGGTGCCCTGTCCCGCCATATGCTACTGTTAATACTCTTAGAGGTCTGTAGACATGTGTGGGTTGTATATATATGTTATCCAGCTGTGCTAGTATGACTTATGTTTTGGGACGTTCCCATTCGTAGTAGCAGCCTTGTCGGCTTGCGTATGTACATGTTTATTTTGGAATGTGGTGTGTTGTGGCAGCTTTATCGGCTTGCGTTTAAGTATATAGTGGGACATTCCTACTTGTAATGACAACCTTGTCAGCTTACGTACTATGTTATCTTATATTTTGACAATGGTGATTCTCCAAGAGACAGGTGGTTTTGGTATGTATATATATATGTGACAGTTTTGAGACGATGCTTCATCCGTATAAATTCAATATCATGTTAGTGTTGATCGATTATAGATATCAGGTATGTATATGAGTGTCTAGTTTGGGCATCAGTCATGGTCTACGGGGTTGGATTGTGACATTGTATTTAGGAATAGTTCTTGTAGGCTTACTAGTTTCAATATTAACCCTATTTTCTTCCCTTTTGACTGAACATTTGAAGATAAATCTGCCACATTCATAACATGATTAAGATTGTGCTGATTTTGATCTTCATATGCTTTTTCCTTGCTTATTTCATTATTAATTATCACTTGCTTTTGTTCATTTATCTCATTTATATTGTGTGCAACAATGTCATGCAGGACCTTAATAGGAGAACTAACCATTGAAGCCACAATTGGATGTGGTATTGGTTCAATTTAGCCTTCTATATCCGTCTTTTTTTCCAAAATTTAATGCCATGATTGAGTTTTGTCTCCACCTTTGTCGACTAGCTCATTGTCTACTTCCGTATATGCATCTTCACCTTTATCTCCACCATTTTATTTATTTTACTGTCCTACAAATTATTTACATTATTGACCACATCTAGCTACTTCTGAATAGGTTTTAGATCACTTCTATTACTATCCTTTTCAACATTAATTACTTGTTGCTATTGCACATCATTCTGCAGGTTACTTTCTTCATTGGTATTCTCCAAGTTGTCAAATATTGTTTTTGTTGTTGATGTTGCACCTGCTCAGTATTCATTTTTTCATTGTTATGCACAAAATTATCATACCACATGTCACTATTTGCCTTGCTAAACTCATCAGCTCCCATCTCTATATTGTATGATGTTTGTTGCTAATTTTGTTGCTGTTGTTGCTCCTGTTCTTTGTCACTACAAATTGCTACAGTTATATCCTTACTCATAATAGTTACAACCTCTGTTGTATCAGTTGTATCATCTCCATATTTTCCTTGTCCTTTTGCTACACATGCTTCTCTCATACTTGGAACTATAACTTTCGAGCTGAGGGTCTTTCGAAAATAGCCACATTTTCCTTGTCCTTTTGCTACACATGCTTCTCTCATACTTGGAACTATGACTTTCGAGCTGAGGGTCTTTCGAAAATAGCCTCTCCATCTCCATGAGGTATTGGTAAGGTCTGCGTACATTCTACCCTCCCAGACCCCACTTATGGGATTCCATTGGGTTGTTGTTGTTTTGCTACACATGCTTTCCAATAGTGAGAGTCCCTTGCTGGTCACCACTTTCCTTCTTAGCATCTTGAGTTGGTGCTCTCCTCTTGTAAAAAGATTGATTAACCCAATTTTTTGTGGTATGTTTTTCCTTGTTACTTGTATTTATGTTATATGCTTCAAATAACTCAATCTTCTCTTTCTCTTCTGAATACTCTACTTTTTGTCCCATATCATCATCTTCAGGTAAAATCATCAAAAGGACTTTTAATGCTTATATAATCTTTTTTTGGCTCTCTTGCATTATCAATTTATAAAGTGAATCTTCTCTTAGTTGGATTTCGCCGTTGAAAAGTTCTTTATTGATTCCTGTGTACCTCTTTCACCTTTGTTGGACTACTTCTGTTGCCACCTCAATCTTATGTCCTTCAATTTAGGAAGCAAAACACTGCAATCATCTTCATTATGCCCTTGTAGTTTATACTTTTTGCAATATTTTGGTAAAATGTCACAAAGCACTTTAATTCTTTCCACTTTTGAAGATTGAGATATAAGATCCTCCATCTCCAATTCTACAAATTTGGGTAAATCAACAAGTAAGTCCACTTGAACTTTCACTCTAGCACAACCAGGTCATGTCTTATTTATTGTTGCCATATCCAAATAAATAGAATTCCCTACTACAGAGGACAATGAGAATAAAGATTTCTTAACCAAAAAAGTTGGCCATAAGTCAGAAAAGGAAATCCAAGCCATGACTTGAGTCATTTCCTCATCAACTTTAAAGTTTGCATTGTATATGAGGGGTCGCATTTGATATGCTGTACCATCCTTGCCAGTGATGTAATATGAATTCTTCGACATCATATTCACAAAATCTTCAAATAATTCAAATCTCATTAATATATGTTTATTTTTTAATAACCCAATATTACATCCACCTTTCACATTGTACTGTTTGGGAATTTGAATCAACAAATCATCTATCTCTGACCACCATAGGAAAACTTCCCTATCACCGCATATTGCAAGATTTCAATGGTGTTTATTCGCTTAACTTTAATTTCAGTCCATGTTATTCTTGGAATACCCTTGATATACGAAGGCTTCTTCATCGGAATAGGTGTAACAACAAGAGTTTTAATGTTTAAGATAGATTCATTGTATTAGGTTTAAGAAGATCAACATATTTGCCTCCTTTAGCAGATTCACAAACCAAATCACTAGGAAACTTTTAGGTTCGTTAGAAAAAATAGGATTATCCTCCATTTTAGTATCTTGATTGCTAATGGGAGTTGAATTGGAGTTTGATAGGGAAGGGAAGTGAGAACTAGAATTGAGAGAGATTTGCTGGCCAGCCGCCGACGCAGGCTGATCAGTATCCGGAATGACCATGATCGTTCTGATACTTTTATTTATTTATTTTGTGATTGTAATTTATTTTTTCAGAAAGTTTATTTTTGATGTCTACATATATATTTATTTTATATTTATAAATTTGTGCCAAATTTTTCATTGAAATGAATATGTAAAAATACCATTACACTAGTAGAAGAGAAAAAAAAAGGAAGAGAACGTGGACGGGAAGTTAGGCAGTTGAGTGGGCATTAAACCGTAGGGACATAAGTGTAAAAGTAGCGAGGCTAACGTTAGAAATAGAATATAGAATAAGGTAGCACACTAGCATTTACATTCGTCGTCGAAATCCTCGAAGAGAGGTGGGGAAAAAAATGGCTGGCAGTATGTGGCGCGCCACAGCCAAGCTGTTAGTGGGCACCACCGCCCTTGGTGGTGGAGCAGCGGCGGCCACAATTGCCAGCTCCGACGACCCAGCCATGGCCCTCAAGCTTTGCACAATTGTCCCTCTCCGCCTCTGCCGCGATTCCGTCACGGCTGCCACCATTGCGTTCGGTACGCTTCTGATTCAATCCTGAGAATCTGTAGTCCTTTTTTGTGTTTTTTCCCGTCCTTTGAAGTTTGTAGCCATGGCTAGAAAGGGACAACTTTATTTATATTAATTGATGCTGGATCTGCATATTCTTCTCTCTATATATCCACAGGATGGGGAAACATATGAGAAGAAAGACTTGTAAGTTATGTGGTTTTGAAAATTTGAAGCCCTGTTGCTTATGGATTGTGTTTGGTCAGTTGATCCTAACGTTTAAGAACGTGTGACTCTTAACTTCACTTATATTCAATTTTGGTACGATCTTGTTGAGCTAATTTATTTTTGTGGGTCTATAGTGCTTTGTTCCCTGCGACATTGGCCTAGTCATGAACAATTTTTTTTGAGTCTTGCGCATTGAAAGTCAGAAATTCTGTGAAACTGAATCAAAACGAATGGTGATTGTATAAAGGCTAGCACACTTTTAAAAAGTCCCACTTAATTCGCCTACGTGCTATATATCCCATCTATACAAATAGGCTTTGTAGCTTCTGCTTGTTCATGGGTTTTAGAGGTACCTTCCCCACTATCTTCAACTCTGTCAATGTCCCTTGCAAAACTCCACCATTGTGTGTGCTTCACACCAATACAGATCTCTATACATAAAACCCACATCTGCTATTTCAACAAATTTAGGGATCTCATCCAGAGAACCCTTTTTCTTGATCCGAGCCCTTATCAAATGATTTTTGAGGTTGGCTTCCTCCTTGATTTCCATCCAGCTACCACAATAATGGACAATTTCCTTCATAATATTGTGAGACCACCGATGAAGAGGGAGGCCAATGTCTCTGATCCAGGGCCAGTCTCGTTTCTTCCATGCCGACAAACACTCTCCAGTCGGAGACCATCATTTGAGATACCATGTTGCTGCCTTTATTCCACACCACTAACATAGTGTGTTCAGCCATTTTCCTTGTTGGAAACATAAAAAAAAGTTGAGAACCATACATTTCATAAATTTGAATCCCTCTTATATGACTCCATTTACTGCTGACCACCTCCCGACACCAGCGCTAGTGGGAATTCCTGTTTCATGATCGGAAAAAACCCCAACCACACACCTATTTAGCAGGTCTCTGTCTGAAACCTTTGATGAAACAACTACCACCACTTCTGATGTTATTGTTCTCATTACTACGTATTTTGTCAAATTTTTATCAAGTAAAATTTTACATTAATTGTTGGGCCAAAACAAAAGCGTTTGCATACAAGTATACCAAAAAAGTAAACCTATAGGAAAATACGGTCCTTATGAAAGACATCCAATCTTCTGTACAGTAAGGAACTTCATGGGTTCACCAAAAGAAAACTAAGAGAGAGGAGGCTACTACTCAACTGAACAAATGTCATCTCTACCTCTTCAAAAGCTCTTTTATTACTTCTCTCCAATCAACCCATGAGAGCTAAAGGAGCAAACCATGCCTCACCTTTTCCTCCTCCCACAATTCCAACTAAAGATAAGCTCTTTAATAGTACTTGGCATCACCCATGAGGTACCAAACCAACTAAAAATTTCCCACCATCTCGAGGCAAGACGACAATGCATAAGTAAATGATCCACATCTTCATTCCAACTTGCACATTAAAGCATGCACTAAATTACCCAAACAACCTTTTATTTCCTAATATTCTCAGTTGTCAAGAACGCCGCCCTAGCTGCTAACCAAGTGAAGAATATACCTTCTTCGGAACCTTCAGAATTGGAATTGAGATATATGGAAAAGCATCCTCCTCCTTTGTCAAAAGCTTTTCATAGAAAGACTTAACGAAAAAAACTATGTTATTCACCAACTGCGACCTCCACCTCCACCCTTCAAGGCTCTAGCGGTATGTATTAACTGTGGAGCAAAGCAAACAATCTATGGAGCTCAAACACCTCCCAGTCATGGAAATTCCTCCTAAATTTTAGGTCCTAGAAAACCGCTCCACCTCGTATCCTTCGAATTTGTTGGACTGGAAACTCCTTTTGGCAAGGTACTATGTAAGTGATTGGAAAATTATTTTCAACATGTTGTCCCCGCACCACCTATGTCCCCAAAAGCTAAATCTCCTTCCATCTCTTACAATCCCACTAACTTCTACCATACCTTCATAATGTTCCTCCATAACCCACAACCATATGGCATGTTGACATCCTTCGTTTTTTCCACCCCCTTTTCATGACCCTAATATTTATCTACAATCACCATTCTACAGAATGCTTGTTCCTTTGCTAGGAATCTGGATAATCATTTTTCTAACAATGCTTTGTTGAAACCCTTAAATCTTTAACTCCAAGCCCTCCTAACATGTAGGAGATGTCTCAATCCCCCACTGAACTAAGTGGAACTCCTACTTAGAATTCAAAACCTAAGCAAGCGTGACAATATCATCCACCTCGTGAACGGGTATAATCTCACACTTGCTGAGATTAGTTTTAAGGCCTGACACCACTTGAAACTAAGTTTGCACTTGCCTCATGTATTCCAGCTGGGTCCTATTTGCATCACAAAAATCAAAGTATCATCCGCAAACAAAAGATGAAAAACTGAAATGTTGCCGTGTCTGCCAACTGCTACATTGAAACCCCTTAATTATCCGCCCATTAAGGCTCTATCCTTCATCCCACTCAACACTTCCTCACTGAAGTGCAGAGCATATATGTATATTTTATCATGTACATATGCCATCGTTATCGCTTAATGGAAGTTCAGTTGCACCTTGTTCCACGAAGTTTTCCTTAAAAGACAAATTATCTCACCTGCCCATTATAAGCGAAACACTATCGACCGACAAGAAGAAGCGTATTAATTGACTTAATGAATCTTCTACCCAAGATAGTTGGGAGTCATCTTATAGGCTCCAAACTCAACTCATATCATGAATGATATTTGCACTTCATATAGACACGTTCAAACTTATTTCCAAATATTTATCGCAGAAGAGGATTCAGTTAATATCAAACACTTCATATTTTGAGCTTCAACTACTAAGTAAAGACATTTTCATTATCAGCCGGCTATCACATGTTCATTGTGAGCTAATTTTTCCCCCATATAAGGAAATAGTTACTTGGTTGCCAAGGGTAAATGGGATAGAATTTAGTATCAGAAGTATAGTGTTAACTCAGTAAATCCCACCTCTGTACCAAGATTATTTGTGCATTAATTGGTTAATGATGACTGTTAGAATCAAGCTATGCCATTGTAATTTTCATGAAACCAGTTGAATACAAAATCGAAGTTAAACTGCAAATAATGTATCAGTGTCCAAAATACCACGTGTAAATAGATTTAGATGCCAAAATTTGTTCTATCTGCTACAAGAAGAACGCTAGATTAAGCATTGAGCTTCAATGACACTCCATCGCCAATCAAAAAGTCTTTGCTACAAGGATGATCAAAATGATAGTCCAAATTTATAGCTCTCCACTTAACAACTTGAGCTAACCTTTTGGGTTCTCCTTTATTTGAAACTTATTGTGGATTTTTTAGTATATAATTTTTCACCCCTTTAATAACCTTTAGCATGAAAAGGGAAACTCAAAGGTACAATCTCATTACTTTCTTATATTCCTGATTCCTCTTAAGGCAGCGCAATACTCAATCTTGAGTTTAAGTGACCTAATATCCTGGTTTAGTGTATATCAGAAAGGGTTTGCATCCACACCTGTGAGAAACACCATTTAACCAAATGAAAGACACACCATATGAGCACACTCCCTGTTACAACCTTATATATATATAACGGGACCGACGGAAGATATAACAATCTTTCACAAGTTATTAAATTCTAGCTTCACAGAAATTCAACAAATTTTATGAAGCTAATGTGTTCCATAGTTGACTTTTATCTATTGACAAATTTCTCAAGAGAAAAAGTTTCAAAACTTACACTTCCTAAAGATTTCAATTAAGATTGATCAACAGGACAATTTAGTAGGACGGGAAGGGAGGGGGACACACTTAACAGGATAGGGGGATGGACTTAATGAGATAGGGGTCAGAACACTAGTCCCAACCCATCCCACTAAACTTATGGGATGGGGACCGTAGTGAGGTTTTTTTTTTAATTTGCATTAATTAAATATTTAAGCACTAAAAATTATAAAAAGATGATAGTGTGATACAAGACTACATGTAGGATGGTAGGGGCCGAGCTACAGTGTGTCAAGGGTGGTCAGGAGAACACCCTTCGTCGAAAAATCATTACACAAGTAAAATGTTTCTTGATATGGAGTATATTGTATTTTGAACACCTTGAACACAAGTTGATGAGGTAGCTCAGTGGTCAAAGTTGTTCAAGAAGAGCCAAGTTGCTACTGCGCACGTGTCGTAGGATAGATTCTCACTAGCCTGCTAATTTTTACTGTTATGTTTTGTTTAAAGAGAAACACGCAACTAACCTCACAAACTAACTCTTCCACTAGTAATAAATTAATAAGGATCAAAATTGATCCCTACATGTAAGCAATATTGTGCACGTAATAATTAATATGTTATTTATTGATAATCCTCAATTAGTTTTATGGTCTTTTAATAAGAAATTTTCATTTTAAGGCGTGGATTCAGATTTCCTTTAAGGCGTTATCTTACAACACGTTGAAGTTGTTCTTCAACAAATTGTGTTGTTTACTTTATTCAGCACATTAGAGAGTTCCTCTAAAATTTCTGCTGCATCAATTTGGTATCAAAGGCGGTTGATCAAGCTAGACTTGTTGTTATCTCTTGAAGGAAATATGCAACAAGCTATGGAGGATCTTACAACGAGGATGAACAAATTAGAAGGAAGATTGGATCAACAAAACGCTACTCTTCGTGAAGAACTCACTAAGAGGTTTGAAGAACTTATTGTATTAGTGAGAAACAATCAAGGAGGTGTTGCTGGAAATCAAGGAATCAACATCAACAGAGCAGAAAATCAACAACCACAACAAAGAGCAATGGATGTAAACGTCAATCAGAGACAACATCGAGCTCAAATGTGGAAGAGGAAGATGATGTGGAGGAGCATGATCTTTATGCACAACCAAGTAGAGGTTATGCAAATGGTGGAGATATGTACAAGATTAAGGAAGAAATCCCAACTTTCAATGGTAATGTAGACATCGAAGGGTTTCTTGATTGGATCTACGAGGTGGAGACATTCTTTGTGATTATGAATATCCCTCCAGAACGTTGAGTACCCTTGGTGGCATATAAATTGAAAGGAGGTGCTGGAGCTTGGTGGAGTCGTCATCAAGAAGAGCTTCGTTTTAGGGGTGAAAATCGCGTAAGATATTGGCCACAAATAAAAGTACTTCTAAAGGCTAGGTTCTTGCCAGCAGATTATGAACAACTCTTGTACCTTCAATTCTATAATTGTGATCAAGGCAATCAATCTATTTCTGATTATACGGAGGAGTCCTTAAGGTTACAAGTAAGGTGCAACATTTTTGAAAATGAAGATCAACAAGTTGCAAGGTATATCAATGGGCTAAGTGATTCTATCCAAGAACGTCTTGGCATACAACAAATTTGGTCTATAGATCAAGCCCAAAGTCTTGCCTTAAAGGCTGAGAGATCTATACAGACCAAGAAGCCTTATAGAGCCCTGTCTTATTCTCATCCTCAAAATATATCCAGAAATTCTCCATGCAGAGAGGGGGAGAAATCTATTCCATCTAAAGAGAAGAAGACCGATGAAGGACCATCTTCTAGCAGAAACCTTGATAAGCAACCATCTAATATAATCAAGTGCTATAAGTGTTGAAGAGGTGGAAGAATATGAAAGTGAAGGTGAGCCTGAACTATGTGAAGAAAAGGGAGAAGAAATTGTATGTGTGGTTAAGCACTTTCTATGCTCAACCATGCAACCAGAAGAGTCACATAGGAAGAGGATATTTGAAAGCAAATGTACTGTGAATGGGAAGGTATGCAAATTAGTAATTGATAGTTGTAGTTGTGAGAATTTAGTTTTTGAAAGCATGGTGAAACACTTAAATCTTGAGACTCATGATCACCCGAATCCATATACTATTGGATGGCTCAAGAAAGGAGTGAAGATCAGGATCACCAAACAATGTTGGTTACCACTTTCATTGGGTAGGCATTATCGCTCAAATGTTTTATGCGATGTGGTTGATATGGATGCAAGTCATGTTCTTCTGGAAGACCTTGGCAATTTGATGTGGACACCACACATAAAGGAAGAGACAATTGGTATTCTTTCATTTGGAACAAACGAAATATTATTATACTTCCGAACAAAACTCCTAATAATGCTTCTGAAGTAGATGAGAAAAGTATGCTAGCTATTACTCAAAATTCAAAAGGATTTGTTCAACATTTGAAGGAGTCAAATTATACGCCGCATTAGTTGTAAAAGGAGATGAGAAACCTGTGAAAGAAATTCCGGTGGAGATGCTAAGTCTGTTATCTGAATACCAAAGCATACTTGGGGAGCCTCAACATCTACCTTTTACGAGGAATATTCAACATCGAATTGACTTTGTTCCAGGTGCTAGTCTTCCTAATTTACCACATTACAGAATGAGCCCAAAAGAGCATGCTATTTTGAAGGAGAAAGTAGAAGAGTTATTGCAAAATGGGCATATTAGAGAAAGCATAAGTCCATGTACTGTACCAGCACTACTCACGCAAAGAAAGATGGGTCTTGGTGGATGTGTGTGGATAGTAGGGCTATCAATAAGATCACCACCAGATACAGATTTCCTATTCCACGTTTGGATGACATGCTTGACCAATTGAGTGGAGCAAAGGTGTTTTCGAAGCTTGATCTAAAAAGTGGGTATCATCAAATACGAATTAGGCCTGACGATGAATGGAAAACTGCGTTCAAGACAAAAGATGGGCTATATGAATGGCTAGTTATGCCATTTGGTCTTTCGAATGCTCCCAACACTTTCATGCACTTACTGAATCAGGTTCTTCGTCCATTCTTGTCACAATTTGTAGTTGTCTATTTTGATGATATACTGATTTATAGCAAGAATATGGAGGAACATTTTGAACATAATAAGAAGGTGATGGATGCATTGAAGGAGAATGAACTCTACGTCAACTTGAAGAAGTGCGTGTTCCTGAAACAAGGCTGGTTTTCTTGGGCTTTGTTATTTCAAGTGAGGGAGTTCAAGTTGATGAATCTAAATTAGAGGCAATAAAGGGCTGGCCAACTCCAAAGTGTATCTCTAAAGTGTGGAGTTTTCATGGTTTAGCCACTTTCTATAGAAGGTTCGTGAAAAACTTTAGTACTATCATGGCACCAATTACTGAATGTCTAAAGAAAGGGAAGTTTAAATGGGATGAAAAGGCCGAAGCTAGTTTCATGGAGATTAAAGAAAGGCTCTCACAAGCTCCTGTTTTAGCATTACCAAATTTCAACAAGATTTTTGAATTGGAATGTGATGCTAGTGGAGTAGGCATTGGGGGTGTTTTATCACAAGAAAGGAAACCCATTGCTTTCTTCAGTGAGAAACTAAGTGAAGCAAGAAAGAAATGGAGTACGTATCAACAAGAGTTGTATTCTGTTTACAGGGCATTGAAGACATGGGAGGTTTATTTATTGCCTAAGGAGTTCATTGTCTACACTGATCATCAATCTTTGAATCATTTTAGAAATCAAAAGCATGTGGATCGCATGTTGGCAAGGTGGGCAACCTACTTAGAGAGATTTAATTATCTTATTGTCTACAAGTCCGGAGAAATTAACCGGGTGCTTTAAGCCGACGTGTAAGTCTCATAGTTTCTTTTGAAGCTGAGTTACCGGAAGTAGATCAAATAAAAGAATTGTATGAAAATGATGGACTTTGGGGGAATCTGGATGAAAAACATGAAAGGGCTACCAACAAGGGAGAATTCAAGATCAGCTATGACCTTTGGTGACAACTATTCGGAATTATTTAAAGAGGTTCAAGATGTATTAGAAGCATCAAACAAGAAATACAAGCAGTTGGCAGAAAAGGAAAGGAGGCTAATGTCATTCCAAGTTGGTGACCAAGTAATGGTATACCTTAGAAAGGAGAGATTGCCTACTAGTGTTCATGGAAAACTAAGGCAAAAGAAATATGGCCCATACACTATTCTAAAGAAGATCAACGATAATGCCTATGTGGTAGATTTGCCAAGTGAGATGAATATTTCAAATACTTTTAATGTGGCTGACCTATCACTCTATCATCTAGAGCAAGCACTTTACAAAGAAAACTCGAGGTCGAGTTTCAAACACGTAGAGGAGAGTGATGAGGAACATCAAATTCCTTAAAATCCAAGTCATGAATATTCAAGAATCAAAAATCCATTTTGTTACTTCAAGAAAGAGAAAGCCAATTTGAATTTTGCTACTAGTTGTCAAGTTTATCTTTTACATAACTCTAGAATACTTAGCTATTAAGAAAATGAGTTGTCAATGAGTTGTGTATGAGTTGTCATTAAGTTGTACAAGGCTTTTGAAGCCTATAAATAGAGGCAATGACCTCTAGCTAGGTAGTTTTTAGTTTAATCTTCTACTAATGAAACTTTGAGTTTTCTTTTAAGATGGATTAGATCTTGTGTTTTAAGGGTTTTGGATTAAGATCTTGTTTTCCGTGGATTTGGATTGCCTTTAAGGCGTTATCTTACAACACGTTGAAGTTGTTCCTTCAACAAATTGTGTTGTTTACTTTATTCAGCACATTAGAGAGTTCCTCTAAAATTTCTGCTGCATCAGTAAAGAATAGTTGAAATGTTTTTCTTATTTCTGTGTTGTGTTGTTTACTGATTAATGTTAGGAAAGTTTCTGGGTTCCTAACACTGCCCCTTTATGTGATAATATAGGATTTTTTAAATAAGTGCATTTCGATAAACTAAGAGATGATCCAATTGTGATTTGTTGTTAGATTATGAATACTCACTCTGGGGACTGCCAGAAGGTAGCACAGAGAGAGCAAAAGCGAAACATGAAGTTCACATGAGGGGTGCACGCAGGCTAGAAGAACTTTGTTTCAGAAATGGTGGAATTTACATTAAGCTTGGTCAACATTTAGGACAGCTGGTTTGCATCTTCTCTCCTTGGGTTATTGTATAGATAATTGTGTCATATTTATATTTATTCTAAGGTACAAGAAGGCCCTCACTTCTACAAGTAATTGCCCAACACTTTTGGGCTTATCCAACTTGACCTTTGGTTTTGCTCAGGAGTACTTAGTACCTGAAGAGTATGTTTGTATAATGAGGGAATCAATGTTAAATAGATGTCCTCATTCTTCTTATGATCAAGTGCATGAGGTTGTCAAGAAAGAGCTTGGAGGTGTACCTGATGAAGTATGTTTTAATTTGATGGATTCTCCTCAAAAGCAATGTTTTGGTTTAATATAGCAGCACAGTCAATTTGATGAATATATGGCTTGCATATTCTTGGACTTGGTTGCTTTTTTGTGCACTCAATTGAATTAAAACTTTTGTCTGCAGATCTTTGATGAATTTGATCCCGTACCAATAGCAAGTGCTTCTCTTGCTCAAGTCCATGTTGCTCGAACACATGATGGTCAAAAAGTAGCTGTCAAGGTCCTAAATGTTGATATTGTTATAAATTGGGAGTGGAGAATTTTACAAAACTTATAGGTCTCTCATTTTGGTTAATTGCAGGTTCAGCACACACACATGACGGATACTGCTGCAGCAGATTATGCAACTGTGGAGTTGATAGTGAACACATTGCATCGATTTTTTCCTTCCTTTGATTACAGGTTAGAAATATTCTCCTTTTTCACCATGTTTCATGAACTCGTAATATATTTTTTCCAGAAAGAGTTTTTTCTTTTATAATAACTGGTAATACTCACGAGCCAGTGAGGCACGGTTCAAAAATCGGTGGATAATGTTCCCTACTACTACTTTTCCCCAGGAGAGTATTAAGAACTTAGCATCATGTATATCAATCAATCAATATCAATTAACTACTCCTCAATCCCAAATTAGTTGTGGTCTGGTATCTGAATCCTCTCATATACATTCTACTCTATTTAGGTCTATCTCACCAATATTTATTAAAAATGGTCCATTTTACTCCGTACCAAATAAATGTCTTTTAAGGAAAATTAGAGTTTCTCTAAAATTAGTGTTTGTCTATGGCTCAAACTTTTCCCTATAGGGACATCCAAGTCTCTTTAGAATAAAAGGACTCCTGATAAATACTTGACACAATGTAACTGTAACAACCACAATGACTAGTCACTAGTTATTTGAAATATTGATCCTTTGTGTCCCGTTATGTTCCATGATTTGATAAGTCCGCATCATTTTGAGTTTTAAGGTCTGTTAGGATACCATTTCTTTATGTGCTTTTCACATTCACCATGTACCTTTTATCGCCTTCAACTATGTATTATACGGTTTTCTCAGATGTCTTCTCTCATTTGATCATCGATGCATGCTAATTGCATCCTCTATAAAATGTAATCTTGTTGTACATTCATCCGAACATGTGCATTTATGTGACATTTATATTGTTGATACGTTACAGCCTAATAGGCCTAACATTCACCCCGAAACAACATTTTTGGTCTTACTACCGATATGTTAACCTAGTTTCACTTAGTTAGGTGTATGCATATCGCATTGCATTCCCATATCACATTAATTTTGGCGCTATTATTTGAATTCCACTTGTTATATTGTCATATCATGCCATGAATTGTCTACATTCAGGCACAACAATCCCATTAAATCTCATTTCGGCTTCATTCGTCTTAAGGAGCTAAATTTGCACCGAATATTTTATGCCTTTCAGCTCCTCCATTTCAACTATCTTTAATTCTATGCGTTATTCTTTATCATTTTTGAAAATTCAAACGTAGATGTCAAGATTGTCTGTATTTAGACTCACTTCATGTGCATCTTCTTATAGGGGCTAAGTTTACCATTACATATTTTTTCCTATGAGTATTACTTTTTTTTTGATAAAGTTAACGGGTATTATAAACAAAGTAGTACCCAATAGTGAACTCGTGTAGTAATTACATCAAAAGTATAGAGGGAAAGTCAAAAAGAAACTAAACACCTATCTCTCTCATAAACTATCTAAAAATAGGGTGATGTCCCCTGGATCCTTAGGTACATCGTGGATACACCAAAAATAAAAGGTCACTTGGCAATTCAATTTAATGCTTTGGAATGGGATGCTCTTGTTCTCATAACATTTCTAATTCCTTTCCTTCCATATAGTTCACCAGATGCAGGCAGGGACAATCTTCCATCTCTCTTTGTGTTCTGACGGATTTCCATCTCTTTTCCAACATGCTAGAACTTCTGTATAGTATTCCTAGGCATGGTCCATCTAATACCCCTCATGTTAATGAAAAAATTCCATAGTTTCTTAGTCACTCTACAGTGCAAAAAAAGATGGTTTATTGTCTGTCTCAGATTCACAAAAAGAAACATGTAGAGCATAACTGTCTTCCCCTTTTCATTAAGTTGTTGTGAGACATACAGATTGTCTTGCAACAAGCCATGTGAAACAGACCACCTTATGTGGTATCTTCCCTTTCCAGATCATCTTTCAAGGCCACATCTCCTTGGCTTTGGTTGAAATGTCTAGTAGTTTGTAGGCTGATTTCACCTTGAAACTGCCATCTTTATCGAGCTTCCATGTCAATTTGTCTTCCTCATATGTGAAGTTCTTGGTTTGTTCCAAGATGCTGTAGAATTGAATCATTCTCTCCACTTCCCAGTCATTGAGGAACCTTCTAAAGGTCAGGTTCCAGCCTTGTTCATTTCTGACTTCTAGAATTGTAGCTATTTTCTGCTGATTGAGAATGCAGATGTCTGGAAACTGTTGTCTCAGAGGTGTTTGTCCCACCCATATATCATTCCAGAATAAGGTTTTCCTCCCATTTCCCACATTGATAGCAGAATTACTCCACATTCTTGGCCAATGATTTCTGATAGTTCTCCATAAATCCACACTATAAGGAATATTGACCTCCTTAGTAGTCCAAAATCCTTCCTTACCATATCTTGCAATGATGATTTCCTTCCACAAGCCATGATCATCCGTTGCTAGTCTCCAAAAGCCATTTTAATAGAAAGTTCTTATTATGGGCTTTTAGATTCTTAAGTCCTAAACCTCTCTGTTTTTTGTTGGTTATGCAAGTTATTGTTTTTGTCTTGTAAATTTTGTATTGCATTTTATTTTTATTTTTATTTCTAATTTTATATTTATTTATTTATTATTTTTTAATTTTTTATTTATGCTATATATATTGTTTTTCTTTTCTCGTACTTGAAACTGTGACTTTCAAGCCGAGGGTCTTTGAGAAACAACCTCTCTATCTCCATGAGGTAGTAGTAAGGTCTGCGTACATTCTACCCTCCCCAGACCCCACTTGTGGGATTTCACTGGGTTGTTGTTGTTGTTGTTGTTGTATGCAAGTATCCCAATTGACCAAGTGAAATTTCTTTCCCCCTTCTCCATTACCTTGCCAGAAATTCCTTCTCATGGCATCCAACTTTTCAATGATCTTCCTAGGCATAGGGAAAAGGGACATCATATAAGTTGGCATGGCCTCAAGAACACTGTTGATCAGTGTGACTCTACTACCCAGGGATAAGTATTGACTTTTCCAATTAACCAATTTCTTTTCACATTTTTCCACCACTGAGTTCCAGATGCTCAAGGATTTACTCTTTGCTCCCAAAGGCATGCCAAGATAGGTAGTGGGAAGCTCTCCTATCTTTCCCCCTAGAATGTTTGCCAGTGAATACTTCATTCACAGGATAAATAAAACACTTTCCTCAATTTATATGAAGTCCAGATATTGCTTCAAACAAAGTGAAAATATCCCTTAGGTGTTTCAGTTGTTCACTCTCTGCATCGTAGAACACTAATGTGTCATCAACATATTGTAAATGGGATATAGACACTCCCAGTGAATCCCCCTCACTCACCTTGAAACCCCTAATTCTGTTGTTAGCTTGAGCAGTCTTCAACATATCACTTAGACCTCCCATAGCTAGGATAAATAGAAAAGGAGAAAGGGGATCCCCTCATCTCAATCCTCTCTCAGAGGAAAAAAACCAGATGGTGAACCATTGATCAAAATAGAGAACTTCATTGTGGTCACACAAATCCTTATCCATTTTATCTAGGTATACTCCACAAATATTCCCAGTTCAAATGATCATAAGTTTTCTCTCTGTCTTGCTTACAAAGATTTCCTGGGACATTGGATCTGTTTCTCACATCTACACATTCATTGGCCACCAAAATGGCGTGCATAATTTGCCTACCCTTTATGAAGGCCATTTGTTGATCATCAACTAACTTTGGCATAACTGGCATAACCTTCTTTAGTCATTTTGTTAGGATCTTTGATATGATATTGTAGAAGCTCCCAATTAGGCTAATTGGCCTGAAATCTTTCAATTCAGATGCTCCCACTTTCTTGAGGATTAGAGCTATGAAAGTAGCATTAAAGCTTTTTTCAAATTAGCCCTGATCATGGAAATTCTGGATGGCAGCTACCACTTCCTCAATCACATCCCAACACTGTATGTAAAAGGCCATTGAGAAACCATCAGAGACTGGGGCCTTATCCCCTGCACATGAGAACACACTGACTTTGATTTCCTGTTCTTCCAATTGACCTTGCACTGCTATATTATTTTTCTCTATTTTTGCCTTGAATGCTGATAATGCTTATATATCTCCCCTTGTTAAAATTTCTTGCACAAAATAAATTTGTAACATGCTCCTGTCTTCTTCATCTTCTGACTGCGTTTCCTTTCACCTTCGATGCCTCCTTTAGGATCGAGCAGATCAATTCCATCGACTTCTGACTGAAGCTTGCTCTGCTCGTCATATTTCTTCCTCTCTCAGTCCAGTCGTACCACATCTCTGCTCGTGATACATCTCTTGCTATGTCATAGGACTTGAAACCTATTGCAAAGAAAATCATATCATCCTCCATTGATAAGGAATAGGAATAAATGAAAATAAAAGGGGTATATCTGAGGGAAAGAAAGAAAGGAGAGAGTGAGGATTCCGGTGACAGAAAACTTTCTTGTATTCCTAGATATTATATTTTATTCTTCTCCATTCCATCCAGCAAAACTAAGAAGCTTGAGAATCTAACCTATTACTAGTTTACTATGTTTCTATGTCAGTTTCAACTTTTAGTTGCCATCCTTTTTTCATCAATTTACGAAATATTGCATGTTCTATAGAACCTTGTGTTAAATTGGTTACTTATCCATCATGAGGGTAAACAAGTATAGACTAGCAGATGCTGTGTAGTGTGTAAAGCTACAGTCATGGACAATTCTTCTAATATCTCCTCCTACATTCTCACACTTGTGACCCCATACTTGTACTTCATCCTTATGGTGTACATATTTTGATATGAATTCCTTTTTCTCATGTGCCGACTAATGAACTTTTCTTGGTACTCCATCATACTTCCTGTCTAGGTCGATAAGTATCATTTGAAATCTTTCTTCCTTTCCCTATACATCTCATCCATATTCATAGCAAAAATATAACCTATGTTTTAGATTTACCAGCATAAGTTCAATATGGTGCCTTGTCAACTTTGTAATATTTCAAGTCTATACTTTATCAGTCTTATTCAAAGTTGCGTTGTATGACTCACAAGTTCAATACTATATTAACTCGTACAACTTTGAATATCCTCTTTATTTTTGTATATTGGAATCAAGAGTCTTTCTTCCGTCGTGTGACATCTTAACTACTTTATATACTAATCTATATTTTATTAAACGCATGAAGGTCCTTAGAAATGTTGACTGAACGAAGGACTCTACAATAGACAAAATTATCATTTACTATTTTCCTCAAATTATTAATTGATTATCTTTATAATATTTAAAATTATGAAGTTTTTTATATTTATGGTTAGAGGTTTTAGGAGAATTAATAATCAAGCAATCCTAAAATATATGGTTGGAGGATTCATTTGGGTTCTACTCTACTTATTCACAATTTCGTCGTCAAAAAAAAAATATATGGTAGGAGGAAAATATATGGTAAGAGGCATATGGAGAATTAATAATTAAGGAGTACTAAAATATATGGTAAGAGGAAAATATATTTTAAATATTAAGGAATCCTAAAATATATGGTAAATACCAACATAATTTTGACTTTTGATATCAATGAAGAAATTTTGTTCACTACATTTAGTTTTGTCCATAAGGTGAGGATGGTCAAGGACCTATAAAGAGGCAACACTCCATTTTCTCAACCAATTTGAGATAGTCAACCATCGCACGCCAAGGACTGAATATTTGGATCTGTGGATAACATTAAATGAGGCTGCAACTTTGTGTAAACCAAGAGTGCGAATGGGTCTATGATAAGAATCGAGTTACTTGAATAAAAAAGAAACTGATGCGGAAGTGAAAATAAATAGATTAAAGTCAAGAATTAAAAGATATAATATTTTGGAGAAGAAAATCCTCAAATTCACAAGATGTGCTAAGAACCCTAATTGATCTTAGTATTTAAAAGTTAGTTTTCTAAAGCTAATTTATGTACTAATAGAGCCAATTCAAGAACTTAGATAAAAAAAGTGATCTAGACCCCTATTTCAAAGAAACTAGAGACAGTAATTAGTATAAGACTAATTACCTTCTTTAATTTATGAATAAGAACCAAATATATCAAGTTAAAGAATTAATCTTACCTTCTAAGAATTGTTCTTAGGGAAAATGTCCTGATATACCCCTCAACTTTGCCATTAGAGCTGATATACCCACTGTTATGAAAGTGACTCATATATACCCCTACCTTACGCATATGGCTCACATATATCCCACCTTTACAAAAATTGCTCACATATAACCTCCACCGTTACAAAAATAGCTCACATATACCCTTTTCATCTCAAGGAAGTGAAAAAATATTTTTTTGATTTTTAATTTCAAAAATAATTCATGTATGGGGTTTATATTTTTTTGAGAAAGTAAAAATAAAATAAAATATATATATACCCATACATGTGATTTTTTTTAGCAAAGTTTAAGGGGTATATATAATCTTTTTTACGCATGAATTATTTTTTGACTTCTTTGATTATCATTATTTGAGTTTTTAATTCTTATTTTATTTTTATTTTTTCATTCTTTGGTGTAAATATAAGAGAAATTAAAAAAAGTGTGAATGGAAAAAGAGAAAAATTTAAAGTTATTTTTTGCAGCTATATTGTAATTTAAAATTAATTTTTTTGCTGCTATATTGTAATTTAGTTTTTGCATCTATAAAAAATATTTAGGGCATGTGTAATAAAATTTACAATAAAAGTGGTGAGAAAATAAATTTGACCATCAAAATAATAAATTCAAATTAGTCGTTGTATCAAAAAAGTCAAAATAATAAATTATGTGTGAGAAGGATCAAATATATCCCTATATGTATTATTTTTCTAATAAAAAACTTCAAAAAAATAAATTTAAAATTAAGGTTTTCACTTCCGTTAGAAGAAAAAGGTATATGTGAGCAATTTTTGTAACAATAGGGGTATATATGAGACACTTTCATAATGAGGGGTATATCTGCTCTAAATGACAAAGTTAAGGGGTATATCAGACCCTTTTTCCTTGTTCTTATAAGGTTGTAAGATAAATCCCAAGTAGCCACACACAAAAGTGTAAAGAAGAGAAACTCTCAATTAATAATAATTTGTCTCCTCAAAATAATAAAACCCACTTCTATATATAGGGAAAAAACTATCCCAAATAGAATGGGATTAGAATCTACTTTTATGAAAATAATAAATAAAACCTAACTAGGAAAGCATATAAAAATAATACCAAAAATTCTCCCCTAAGGAAATAAGAAAAAATTTCCAACTTTGACCAAAATATGTGGGCCCTTCCCAAGTCACTTGCACGTGACTTTTTCTCCTTTTTAGGTGAGGATTTTAAGCTCCATTTTTGGGCAGAAATTCAGTCCCATGTGGGCCCTAATCTTCTTTCATTTGGACTCTGACTTGAATCATAAAATATGTGTAGTACTTGGTCCATTCTTCACTACAATTCTTAGACTCGTTCTTGGGCTTTTCTTCCGTGATAAGCATCTTCTTGAGTTCCCATTGAAGCCCAAAAATCTTGGCTTGCAACTCCTTATCTGGGAGACCTTGATGATTATCTTCTTAGGGCTTCTATAGCATCATCCTTATCCATGGAGCTATCATCCCCCTCTTCTTGAAAAGAATTCGTCCTCGAATTTGACCCTACATCAAACAAGGACAAGTCAGCAACATTGAAAGTAGCACTTGATACTCACCGGGCAAATCCAATTTGTAAGCATTTTCTCCAATTCGCTCGAGAATTTCGAAGGGTCCATCGCCTCTAGGATGCAATTTAGACTTCCTTTTGGAAGGAAACTGTTCTTTGTGCATGCTAAATCTATTATAAGCAAATTTCACCCAAGGCAAGTGATCCTCCCAAGAAGTTAATTTACCTTTCAAAACAGCCCTCAACATGTTACCTAAAGTTCTATTCACCACCTCAGTTTATCCATCCGTTTGTGGGTGACAAGAAGTAGAAAACAACAATTTGGTTCCTAACCTTCCCCAAAGAACACACCAAAAGTGGCTTAAAAAAACTTAACATCCCTATCACTAACAATAGTTGTAAGTATGCGATGTAATTTCACAACTCTTTAACAAACAAATCAGCCACATGAGAAACATCATTAGTTTTCAAGCATGGAATGAAACGAGCCATCTTGGAGAATCTAGCCACCACAACAAAGACACTATCCTTGCCATACTTCGGTTTTGGTAAACCTAAGACAAAATCCATAGATATATCTATCCAAGGTGAAATTGTAACAGGCAAGGGAGTATACAAGCCATGTGGTAAAACCCTAGATTTAGCATGTTTACATTCTAAACATTGTGCACAAAATTTTTCTACATCCTTGTGGATGCCAGCCCAAAAGAAATTTTCAGCAAGTATATCTAAGGTTTTTGGCACTCGAAAGTGTCACATAAGACCCCCACAATGTGCTTCTCTTACAAAAACATCATGCAATGAACATATTAGCGCACACAACTTATTTTCCTTGAAAAGGAACCCATCACACAGAGTGAACTTCTCAAAAGGTCCCTTCAAACATGCAACATAAGCAATCCCAAAGTCTGAATTATTAGCATACAAAGTTTCAATGTGATCAAATCCCATCAACTTAGAAGTAAGAGTAGAAACAAGAGCATATCTTCGGGACAATGCACCAGCCACCACGTTATCCTTACCTTGTTTGTATGAAATCACATAAGGAAACGTCTCAATGAACTCTACCCACTTGGCATGTTGTTTACATAACTTAGCTGGGCTTTTCAAGTACCTTAATAATTCATGGTCAATCTTTATCACAAACTCATGCAACCACACGTAATGTTGCCAAGTAGCCAAAGCCCTTACCAAGCCATACATTTCACGATCATAAGTAGAATAATTCAATGTAGCTCCACTCAATTTCTCACTAAAATATGCAATAGGCTTTGAATCTTATATTAAAACAACCCCTATATCTTTTCCACTAGCATCACATTCAACTTCAAAAGCGTTGGAAAAATCAGGTGATTGTAACAAAGAAGAAGAACTAAACTTATCTTTCAAGACATTAAATGCATGCTCTTGTTCTTTTCCCTAATTAAACACCTTATCCTTTTAGACTTTTGTTAATGGTGCAGCAATTGTACTAAAATCCCTCACAAATCTCCTATAAAAGCTAGCAAGTCCATGAAAACTCCTAACTTTAGTCACACTCTTAGGGATAGGCCATTCTTTTATTGCTTTAATTTTATCCTTATCAAGTTCAACACCATTCGAGCTAACAACAAAACCAACAAAGAGGACTTTATCAACACAAAACGTGCACTTTGATAGATTAGCATACAATTGTTGCTCCCTAAGCACATCAAAAACTAACCTCAAGTGTTCCACATGTTCTTCAAGAGATGTAGAGAAGATCAGAATATCATCAAAATATACCAAAACAAATTTGCCATGAAAATCCTTAAAGATATGGTTCATTAGCCTCTTGAAAGTACTAGGTGCGTTAGTTAAGCCAAATGGCATCACTAACCACTCATACAATCCATACTTAGTTTAAAAGCAATTTTCTACTCATCTCCAAGATTCATTCGAATTTGGTGGTATCCACTTTTTAAATCAATTTTAGAAAATTTTAGAGCCATGCAATTGGTCAAGCATGTCATCTAGGCGGTGAATAGGATGTCAAATACTTTACCGTTATTTTGTTGATGGCACGACATTCCACACACATCCTCCAAGTTCCATCTTTCTTTGGAACCAAGAGCACGGGAACAGAACATGGGCTCATACTTTCTCTCACAAAGCCCTTTTCAAGTAATTCCTCTACTTGACTTTGTAGTTCTCTTGTTTCATCGGGATTGCTCCTATAACAAGGCCTATTCGGAAGGTGAGATCCAGGAACAAAGTCAATTTAATGTTCTATTTCTCTCAAAGGAGGTAGTCCCTTAGGGGTCGTTTGGTTGGGATACAAGTTATGATGAGATTAGTTATGATAGGATAAGTTATGCTTGGATAAGTTATGATGGGATTAGTTATGCTAAGAGTAGTTTTTATTGCTTGTTTGGTTTGCCATATTCAAAATTATACTCATTGCATAAATCTAAGAATAAGTTGTTAGTTTACATAAATATCCTCCATCTTATTTAATTTTTTTTTCATTTACTTAGCATGCTTTTAGTTATTCATTCTTAAAAATAAAATTTTCATTTTATTTAACTAGAATATTTTTGTGTATGCATTTCCATGGTTGTGCCGTGTTGTTTTAACATTAAACTTTCATCTTATTTAGCTTAAAAATATAACTTCTATTTTATTTAGGTTTAAATAAAATTTCCATCTTATTTAATTTAAAAATAAAACTTTCATCTTATTTAGCTTAAAAATAAAACTTTCATTTTAAGTTTGTTAAAGTAAAATAAGTTTTATTATTAAAGTTATCTACATTTTAAAGTATTTATATTTTAATTGATATATAAAATATAATTTTAAGTGAGTAATAAACTACTTAATTAAAATACGTAATTTAGTAGTGAAGTGAATATTTTAAGAGAAATCAAAATATAAATAAACATAGGAATTAGACAAATAAGTTCAACTTATAATATATTCATAAATAGAAATTTTATTTATAAAATATAATTTTTTAAAAGAAAAATATATTATCATAAAAACTACGATTAATTAAGTTTGTGAATGTTATTATAAATGTTGTTAAAAATTATGCTAATATACAACGACAACCACAACAACCACCCAGTGAAATCCCACAACGTGGAGTCTGGGGAGGGTAGAGTGTACGCAGACCTTACTCCTACCAAGGTAGGACGGCTGTTTCCGAGAGACCCTCGGCTCAAAAAAGACATAAAAAGGGGGTCAGATAAGGTTAAGAAATTCAAAGCGCTATAGGAAAATAAATAACGAAGGCATCACAGATAAAATAGAGTAATCACAAGTACTGAAAGTAATAAATAGTAACAGAAATAGCAGAAATGAGAGCACAAGGAATTGTAATGTGCTAATGCGCCTACGAATAGGGAAGAATAATGAGACTATGTACTAGCCTTCTACCCTAATGTGGGTTCTCCACACCCTCCTATCTAAGGTCATGTCCTCGGTAAGCTGTAACTGAGCCATGTCCTGTCTAATCACCTCTCCCCAATACTTCTTCGGCCTACCCCTACCTCTTCTGTAACCATCCATGGACAACCTCTCACACCTGCTCACTGGGTCATCTGTGTCTCTCCTCTTCACATGCCCAAACCATCTCAGTCGCATTTCCCGCATCTTGTCTTCCACCGAGGCCACTCCTACCTTGTCCCGAATAGCCTCATTTCTAATCCTGTCACTCCTGGTGTGACCACACATCCATCTCAACATTCTCATCTCGGCAACTTTCATCTTTTGAATGTGAGAGATCTTAACTGGCCAACACTCTGCCCATACAACATAGCCGGTCTAACCACCACTTTGTAGAACTTGCCCTTAAGTTGTGGTGGCACCTTCTTGTCGCATAGCACTCCGGAAGCGAGCCTCCATTTCATCCACCCTACCCCAATACGATGTGTGACATCATCGTCAATCTCCCCGCTGCCTTGCATGATAGACCCAAGATACTTGAAACTACTTCTCTTTTGAATGGCTTGGGCACCAAGCTTAACTTCCACACCAACCTCCTGAGGTGTCTCACTGAACTTGCACTCTAAGTACTCTGTCTTGGTCCTACTCAGCTTAAACCCTTTAGACTCCAAGGTATGTCTCCAATCCTCCAGCTTAGCATTAACTCCACTACGAGTCTCATCAATCAGGACTATGTCATCCGTGAAAAGCATACACCATGGCACCTCACCTTGAATTTGTCGCGTCAATGCATCCATCACCAAGACAAATAAAAATGGACTAAGAGCTGATCCTTGATGCAACCCCATCCCAATTGGGAAATTCTCTGAGTCCCCTCCTACTGTCCTTACCCTGGTTTTGGCTCCCTCATACATATCCTTGATCACCCTAATGTATGCCACAGGTACATCTTTAGCCTCCAAACATTTCCATAGTATCTCTCTTGGAACTTTATCGTAGGCCTTTTCTAAGTCGATGAATACCATATGCAAGTCCCTCTTCCTCTCCTTATATTGCTCCACCAGTCTCCTCATAAGATGGATGGCTTCTGTAGTTGAGCGTCCCGGCATAAATCCGAACTGGTTCTCTGAAATAGACACGCCTCTCCTCACCCTCATCTCCACCACTCTTTCCCATACTTTCATAGTGTGGCTTAGTAACTTGATACCTCTATAGTTGTTGCAACTCTGGATATCCCCTTTGTTTTTGTATAGAGGGATCATTACGCTCGACCTCCATTCTTCGGGCATCGTTGCCGTTTTAAAGATGACATTAAATAACCTAGTCAGCCACTCCAAACCTACCGAGCTGGCGCTCTTCCAAAATTCCCCAGGAATCTCGTCAGGTCCGGTTGCTCTTCCCCAGCGCATCCTATGAACAACACCCTTAACCTCTTCGACCTTAATACTCCTGCAATTTCCAAAATTTGCAACGCCTCTCTGTATGTTCCAAATCTCCCAACACAAAGTCTCTGTTCCCTACGTCATTCAAAAGTTTATGGAAGTATGATTGCCACCTCTGTTTAATGAGAGTCTCTTCTACCAATACTTTTCCATGCTCGTCCTTAATGCACTTCACTTGATCCACATCGCGTTCCCTTCTCTCCCGCGCCCTGGCTAGCTTGAACAATTTCTTATCCCCACCTTTTTCTTCTAGTTCAGCATAAAGGCGTTCAAAAGCTACCGTTTTTGCCGTCGAAACAGCCGACTTCGCCTCCTTCTTCGCTGTCTTATAAAGTTCCTTATTCGTCCACTTCTCCACCTCATCCGTGCTTTCTATCAACTTCGCGTACGCCATTTTCTTTGCTTCCACCTTCCCTTGCACTTCCCCATTCCACCACCAGTCCCCTTGATGTCGACTACGACTACCTGTCGAGACTCCCAACACTTCCCTTGCTACAACCCTAATACAACTAGTCGTCCTATCCCACATACTGTTCGCATACCCACTACTATCCCAGGCCCCCATGTCCTTCAATTTCTCTCCCATCTCCAGGGCACTAGCCGTGGTCAAACTCCCCCATCTGATCCTAGGTCGATCATTCCCGACCCTCTTCTTCCTCGTCATCTTGATCCCTAAATCCATTACCAAGAGCTTATGTCGAGTTGTAAGGTTGTCTATCGGAATGACCTTGCAGTCTTTGCACAGACCTTTATCATCCTTCCTAAGGAGTAAAAAGTCTATCTGAGTCTTAGCCACCGAACTACTGAAGGTTATCAAGTGGTCCTCCTTTTTTGGGAAATTCGAATTAGCTATCACCAACCCAAAAGCTATTGCGAACTCCAAAAGTGAAACTCCTCCTCCATTTCTGTCCCCGAAGCCAAAGCCTCCATGCACATCGTCATACCCTCCCGAAATAGACCCGATGTGCCCATTGAAGTCCCCTCCCACGTAAAGCTTCTCAGTAGGCGGTATGCTTCCCACTAACTCGTCCAAATCCTCCCAAAAGCGCCTCTTCTCCTCCTCTGCTAAGCCCGCTTGCGGCGCATAAGCACTAATAATGTTCAAAGTGGTCCCTTCAACGACCACCTTAATCGACATCATCCTATCAGTGATTCTCCTAACCTCCACCACCTGATCCCTTAGATCACTGTCTACTAAAATGCCTACCCCATTCCTATACTTTGATCTACCAGAGAACCAAAGCTTATACCCGTCTACCTCCTTAGCTTTAGTACCTACCCATTTGGTCTCTTGGACACAAGCTATATTAATCTTCCTTTTCTTAAGAATCTTAACTAGCTCAATTATGCTAATATACATTAATGTAAAAAAGTGGTGTGTATAAGAGAGTTTAATGGGGTATTTTAGTTATTTAATAAACCTTATCTCATGATAACTTATCTTGGGATTACTATTCCATCCCCAGAAAGGGATTACTATTCCATCCCCAGAAAGGGATAACTTATCCCAGTACTAATTGTTAATCTTGGGATAAGTTATCCCATCCTTTAGAACCAAATGAGGAATTGAAGGACACTTAAAAATTATCCTGGGATTAACCCCTTTTATCTATCACGCCAAACGACCCCTTAGGGATATCAAGAGGAAATATATCGCCAAAATCCTGCTAAAGTTTTGAGACAACACTAGGCAAAGGAGGAGTTAAATTGTTAGTGTTAATCATAACGTTCCTATAAGTAAGGACAATGGGCAGCCCCTCTTTTTTTTGCAAGTAAACACTCTTTGACTTTTGCAACACTCATTATTTTTTCACACTTAGCCTCTTTCCTCTCACCTATTCTTTATTTTTTATCACTCTTTCCCATCTTTTCTTTTCTCTCATTGCTGCCCTCTATCTCTCCTCATGCCTCACTTGATTTTTTTCCTCTCATTTTTTTCACTCTTTTTTTTGATCCCTCCCCATAATTCCGCACTATTTCTTTTAGTCCTTGTTGGTGTTCATACACTTGAGAAGGGGATAAGGGTGCAAGAATATACTTCTTCCCCTTATATTCAAGAGAGTACTTATTTCTCCTCCCATCGTGAAAGGTATATCTATCATATCGCCAGGGTCGGCCCAACATAATATAACAAACTTGCATTGGTACAACATCACAGAGAACATCAGAATACTCCCCAAGAGATAAGGAAATCATGCATTGTTTACTCACTTTGAGTTCCCCACATTCATTCAACCATTGAAGCTTGTAATTGGCCTTACGTTTCATGCATGAAATCCCTAGTTTCTCCACCGCGTATGAGCTCACCACATTAGCACAACTACCATTATCAATAATCATAGAGCAAGTTTGTCACGACCCAAACTAGGGCCTACATGTGACACGATGATTAGGATTCCCGAAGAAACCCCAACCAAGCCTCTTAGCATATCATAAGTATACATAAGGTAACAAACTCGTAAAAGTCCAAGAAACATAGTATAGCTAGAATGAAGTAAGACGACATAGACTCCATACACATGTCCAACATGCCTCTATATGACTACATAGGCGGGGACTAGGACATGTTCCTAGCTCACCCTTAAAAGAAAGACAATGACATAACATGAAATAGTCTCAAAACATCATCATAGTCTAGAAGTGACGATAAGAAGAAAGATAGACTTGGTTTTCCCTCGGAGCATGAGGACTCACCACACTAATCTTCAATAGATCACCAACTAGCCACGGGAGGAGGATGGAGGGTCCGTCCCTACATTGTGATATAATGTAGGCAATGAAGTATGCGTTAGTACGTTTGAATGTACTAAGTATATGTAGGCAATGCAAAATAAAATCATGTTGTGCAAATGACCATTTTAAATAGCATGATAAAAAATGTAGTAAAATCATAAGTAGACATAAAAAGTATCAATGCCCAATAAACCATAAGAATATCATATAAAAGTAAAGGATAAGATTAGTCATTTAATATTGCAAGCTTTTGTAGTCGGTAAATATGTCTACATGCATCCCATAAAGATAGTAACGCCAAATTTTCAACGCGAAAATAACTGCCGCCAATTCAAGATCATGAGTTGGATATATTTGTTTGTGCACCTTTTGTTGACGAGAGGCATATGCTATGACCTTGCCATGTTACATCAGAACACAACCCAATTCAACCGGTGAGACATCACAATATACAACAAACCCATCTGAACCTTCCGGCAATGTCAAAATAGGAGCCGACGTAAGACGATCCTTCAATGTTTAGAAGCTTCTTTCATAGTCATCCGACTATTGGAACTTCACCTTCTTTTGGTTCATCTTAGTCAAAGGCGAGACAATTGATGAAACTCATTCTACAAACCTTCTATAATATCTGGACAAACCCAAGAAGCTACGAATATCAGAAGGAGACAATGGTCTAAGCCAATTCTTTACCGCCTCCGTTTTCTTTGGATCAACCATGATACCATCACCGGAAACAATGTGACCAAGAAATGCTATAGACCTCAACCAAAATTCACATTTACTAAACTTGGCAAATAGTTGCTTGTCTCTCAATATTTGCAACACAATTCTCAAGTGACCCATATTCTCTTCTTCATCTCGAGAATAAATCAATATATCATCCATAAAAACCACCACAAACATGTCTAGGTACGGTTTGAAAATCCGATTCATCAAGTCCATGAAAATAGTGGGAGCATTAGTCAATCTGAATGACATAACCAACAGCGCAAAATGGCCATACCTTGTTCGAAATGCCGTCTTGGGAATGTCACACTCCCTCACCCTCAATTGGTGATAACCGGACCGGAGATCAATTTTGTAGAAGTAACTTGCACCTTAGGGTTGATCAAATAAATCATCTATTCTTGGAATGATTTTTTTTTCTTTATGGTGACCTTATTCAATTACCGGTAGTCTATATACATGCGAAGTGACTCATCTTTCTTTCTAACAAACAACACGGGAGCACCCCATGGTGAAATACTTGGCCTTATGAAATCATTATCTAACAAATCTTTCAATTGTTCCTTCAACTCTTTTAAGTTCCGTCGTGGCCATACGGTAAGGAGGAATATAGATGAGTTGGGTGTCGGGAAGAAGATCTATATTGAAATTGATTTCCCTTTCAGGAGGAATACTGGGCAAATCATTGGGAAATAGATCGGGGAATTCACTTACAATGGGAACCAACTCAATAGTAGGAGCTTCAAAATTTGTATCCCTAACTCGTACTAAATGGTAGATACACCCCTTAGAAATCATTTTTCGGACTTCTAGGCACGATATGAACCGACCCCTAAATACTGAATCATTACCCTTCCACTCAAGAACTGGCTTATTAGGAAATTGGAATTTGACCATACAGGTTCTACAATCAATAGAGGCATAAGAAGCATGTAACCCATCCATTCCAAGAATGACATCAAAATCAGTCATGTCAAGTTCAACAAGATCACATGGGATTATTTTATGCAAGACCAACGCGGGGCAATTTCTATAGACTTTCTTGGCTAGTTACGAATCACCAACGGGGGTATAAACCAAAAAAAGCTCTAGCAAGATTTCGGGACATATATCAAATCTTATTGTAAGGTAAGGAGTAACAAAAGACAATGTGGTACCCGGATCAAGTAAATCATAAACATCAAAGTCAAAGACTCACAACATACCCGTAACCACATCGAGAGACTCCTCAATGTCTTGTCTAGCTTGGGTGCATAGAACCTATTTTGGCGTGGGCCACCACATTGTTGAACTTGTCCACCTTGAGTAGCTTTTGAGGACGTCCTTCTCTCCCCTTATTTGCATCATTAGGGCATTCGAAAACCTTGTGCCCCATTTTACCACATCCAAAATGAGCACTCGTACCAACCAAGCATTTGCCTCCATGGTTTCTCCCACACTTGGAGCACTTAGGAGTAGTAGACCCACTAACACCACCACGTTGGGACTTAGGGTTGAGCACCCTTTCTTTGTCAAATCTTTGGCCCAAAACTTGTGAAGAACCTTGGCCTTGTTGGAAACGGCCATTACCACCCCTGGATTTGGATTGAGGAAACCCACCTCCAAATCGAGCCCTCTTGAACTCCCTCACCTTTCTCTCCTTAAGCTTCTCCCCTTCTATTTGTTCGGCTTATGTCATGAGCCTAGAAATGTCCATTTCTTTGATGAGCATAGCGGTACGACATTCTTTTATCACCAAGTCCGACACACCAAAAATAAACTTACTCCTTCGGGCACCGGAGTCGGCTACCAAAGGAGATACTTGGACAACTTTGTGAACTTGAGGGCATATTCTCTCACTCGTATTACCTTGTTTGAGATTGATGAACTTAACATTTTCGCCTCCCTTAATTCAAGTGTGAAGAAGCAGTCAAGAAATGCTACCTTGAAGTTCTCCCAACCTATAGGACCTCCTTCAACCCTTTCGGGCTTCCATTGATTGAACCACACTTGAGCAACACCCTTGAGTTAGTAGGCCCCCAACTACGCCTTCTCCTCCGAAGACACCCCATAATAGCAACAATCTTATGCACCTCATCAACAAAATCTTGGGGATCTTCATTAACCTTGGAAATATGAAACTCAGGAGGGTTCATCCCTATAAAGTCCCTAGGTGGGGACTAGGACATGTTTCTAGTTCACCCTCAAAAGAAAGACAATGACATAACATGAAATAGTCTCAAAACATCATCATAGTCTAGAAGTGACAATAAGAGGAAAGATAGACTCGGTTTGCCCTTCGAGCATGAGGACTCACTACACTAATCTTCAATAGATCACCATCTAGCCACGGGAGGAGGATGGAGCTTCCCTACATTGTGATATAATGTAGGCAATGAAGTATGTGTTAGTACTTTTGGATGTACTAAGTATGTAGGCAATGCAAAATAAAATCATATTGTGCAAATGACCATTTTAAATAGCATGATAAAAGTAGTAAAATCATAAGTAGACATAAAAGGATCAATGCCCAATAAACCATAAAGAGCATCATATAAAAGTAAAAGATATGATTAGTCATTTAAAACATCATGAGCACCGTACATATGTGGGAGATAACCGTAACCGACAATAAAACCATGCGAGCTATTATATGGAATTCCGATGTAAATCACACATCGAGGAAGAGAAAGGCTACTTACCAAGGTAGACTCCGTATCATCATCATCAAGTGCTATATGTGGATCCACTGGCTAGGCCATAAAAACAACCTATGGTGGCAACGTAGTTTAAGGGATTAGAGGTTTCTACTAAGGCTTGGGTCGAGCCCTCACCTCAAAGTCCTCTCGGTGCTAAGTCAACATCCCACGGGATACATATCTTTGTTATAAATCATAAGCTTTTTCATAAATCATACTTCATAAAACTTGTTCATAAGAATAGCTTATTATCATATGATTCATGTAATGTGGGTGTAGACCTTCTATCATTATGAATTCTTTTTCATAAAAGCGTTATTAGGGTCTTAAGTCACCCTCTTTCATAAAACCTTGAAACATCATTAGTACATCATTCAAAACCTTTCATGAGTCGTTCATAATCATTTATTGAAAATTCCTTGAAATTCATGATCAACACTTATACTTGAAAATAAGGTGAAAACATGAGTATATGATCAATTGGCTTGGAAATCATGAAATTGGGTAAAAAACATGCATGATCATATACTTTATATCAACTCATACATAATTCAACAACAATAACAACAACATACCCAGTGAAATCCCACAAGTGGGGTCTGGAGAGGGTTGGATGTACGCAGACCTTACCACTACCTCATGGAGATAGAGAGGCCGTTTTCGAAAGACCCTCGGCTCAAAAGTCACAACCCCAAGTAAGAGAGAAAAACAATATATATAGCATAATGAAAAAAAATGAAAAGCGATGCAAATTTTACATGACAAGAACAATAAAAAAAGCAAAGTAATGTGAAAATCAAATGCAATAACAACACAACTATAATGGCACGCCTAGACCTACGACCAACCCTAAATCGGCACAAGGCAAGACACCATTCTATCCCTACTAGCCTTCCACCCTAATCTGCGACCTCCACTTCTTTCTATCTAAGGTCATGTTCTCGGTGATATAGAGTAGCACCATATCTTGTCTAATCACCTCTCCCCAATATTTTTTCGGTCCACCCCTACCCCTCCGCATAACCCCCAAATCCAACCGCTCTCACCTCCTAACTGGGGCGTCGACACCTTTCCTCTGCACATGCCTAAACCATCTCAGTCTCGATTCTCTCATCTTGTTTGCCACAGAGACCACTCCCACCTTCTCCCGAATAACCTCATTCCTAATCTTTATCACTCCTAGTGTGTCCACACATCCATCTCAATATCCTCATCTCTACAACATGCATCTTCTAAACATGAGAGTTCTTTACTAGCCAACACTCCACTCCATATAACAATGCCGGTCTAACCACCATACAGTGGAAATTAGTCTCGAAAATAGTGTGACCCATATAAATCCATGGAATAAAAGAGCATCGTGGAGTTAAGATTCCAATTTAGACCCGAAAAAAGGTGTAAAACAATTTAGCGAGACCGCCTCCTATCCATTATTGTCATTAGTGGTACCCAAACCATAATCCTTTGAATTGGCACAATATTAGACATTTCCAGAGTTAATTAGAAGCTTTTCATTTATCAATGGTGTTTTATTCGCAAGCACAAAATTTAACCAGGATTAACTTATCAATCATAAAGAAAAGGGGAAAGTTTAAGATACCTCTGCATTCGTTTCAGTACTTGGCGTTGTTCTTTGGAAGGAACAAAATCATTTGCTTTGAGATGGATGGTGTAAGATGGACAGCATGTCTTTTCCATCTCAGGTTTGTATAAGAAACAACCAGATCTTCTCCATCCTCTATCTAGAAGAGCTACGAAATGGAAAACCAATATACAACAATATAACAAAATAGATAAGGAAATTCATCAAATCCAAAGCATGCACCAGAATCACATGAGAAAGACAGACTGTAGCGTCTATGAAATATACATGGGAGAGTGTCATTCTCAACAAGAAGAGATGCTGTGTCTGCATATGCTACAAAGTCTTTAAATAGCTTATGGAACTTAAATTACAGCATACAAATTCTAAATTCAATAAGTACTGTAATATGGGTATCCATAAAGAAGGCAATGACATAACGTAAAGCAGCATATGGTGTCATTATATTCTGTTAGAAAGAAAACAAGTTACCTAATGGCCCAGAACTAAGCGTCCCACTAGTGTCAATGCCTTAGCTATCATTGAGGGAAAGGACAAGGTAAATTAATAATATCAGGTTAGTAATTAGCAGCCATTCATACTGCATAGATAATTCATGAAAACAATATCAATGTGATGTATAATTGAAAAAATACCCATAATCCATATCATGAACCCTAAAGATCCATGTAGAAAAATTCATAGAAAAACTCTTCAATTCTATGCAATAACCATTAATTCATATTAAAAAAGATTCATAATCATAATTTGAATCGTAATTCATGTAATTGAAATAGAAATCATACAACCCATAAAAATACATATTTGAATCTATAAAAAAGATGAGAATTTGTTGGGATCCATGGGTTGAAAGGTACCCTTGGATGAATGCCCACATACCTCGAATAAGAAGATCAAAGAAACTTGAAGAAATTTGGACTTTTGATGGAGAACGTCTTCAATGGAGCTTTTGAGAGCCTTTGGAGAGAGAATTATTTTAATAAATGAATTGTGGTAGAATGAAGAAGAATAGGGGTTTAGGTTAGTTTATAGGGTCGAATTAGGTCCTAAAAACGTTCAGGTTCAATAACTAATAGTTAGGAAAATGTTTAAAGTGTCCCTACTTAAAAACTGAAATCGGACGGGAAATCTAACCCAAGTTCACGATGCAGACTTGTTCTCTGACAGACCAATTTTGAGCGAACCAGAATTTGGCCAGTTTTGACTTGGGCGAAAAATGTCACAGTGGGGGAGCAGATCCGCGACGCGGACCTGTCGCACACCCTACTGGAAATGCAATTTTTTGGAAAATTTTATCTTTCGAAATACTTGACCTAAAAATTCACTGAGGCTATTTTTGCAATGTTTAACCTTGTTATATCATATTCCAACCTTCAAACGTCTGGTATATTACAAAATTCTACCCTTTATCCTACATCGTGTATAAGAAGTATTTTCTCTTTATGCCTCATTAAACTCTCCCATATTAATGTTCATAAGACCCCTAACTCCAAAAATGTCCCTCATTATGAGGAGCCATGTCTCTCTCGCCCTCACTCCTAACACCCTCTTCTTCTTCCCCTCACTTTTTTCACTCTCATATTCCCCATTATCTTTAATTAAGCCAACTTTATTTGGACATTCGAACACCATATGTCCCCTCCATTGACACTTGTGACATTGTATAGCACTAGATGGTGTAGAAGGTTTTGTGTTGAAAGTTTTACCTCCATCTTTGGCCTCCCATTTACCTTTGCCCTTATCATCTTGTGATTTAGGCATAAATTTCTCGTCATGTGTTGGCCATGACTTCCTTGGAGTTGTAGTAGATCGATTCTTCCATGAGCTAGCTTGTTTCTTTCTTTTATTTTGTTTTTCTACTTTTATAGCAAACTCTACTAATTCTTCTAAATTCACATATTGTTGCAATTCTATTACATCAACTATTTCTCTATTTAAACTATTAAGAAACCTTGGCATAGTGGCTTCCTCGTCCTCATTGCAATTTGCTTGGATCATAGCCATATCCATAGCCTTAAAAAAATCATCCACAGACATTGATCCTTGCTTCAGAGTTTGAAAGCGGTTTGCAAATCTTTTTGGAAATGTGATGGCACAAAATGCTTTCTCATAACCCTCTTCATCTCGGCCCATGTCGCAATGAGCGGTTCTCCATTGTCTATTCTTTCTCTACAAAATTTCTTCCACCAATTAGCAGCGTAATCAGAAAATTCAACCACATCAAGTTTAACCTTCTTACCTTCAGAGTAGTTATGACAGTCAAAATTGGCGTCCTCTTTTCTCTCCAATCAAGGTATAAGTCTGAATCTCGTGTCCCTTTGAAATTAGGAATCTTCAGCTTAATGTTACTAAGATTGTCATCCTCAGCCCTAACTCGTGGTTCCCTCCTTTCGTTTCTTCTTTGGTAAGCTTCCTCAAATTTGTCCTCATAGTTGCCAAACTGATCCTCTGTTTGATGGACTTGAGGAACTCGAACAACTTGTCTCCTAACTTGTGGCATCAAATTTTGATTGATTCTCCTCACATCGGCCATGTTCACTGGATTAGGTGGGTTTTGGGCATACTCTAACGCATCAAGTCGAGCCGTAATCATTTGGAGCACCTCGGTTAAGTCGTTGTTTTGAGTCTTAGTGTCATCATCCTTTCTTGTTAAAGACATCTCAATTTTTTTTTCAAGAAATAGATATCTCTCGGTTTGACTTCTTTTTATTTCTGTCTATTGATTTCACCTTGCTTGCCTTCTTCCACTCAAATTACAACCTTTGGCTAATTTCTTTAGGATTTATATATAAACCATACTAGTAACAATCCTTTTAGATGTAAGATGTAGAAAAAAAAATTACCAACTCCCAGACAGATTGGGTTTGGTGGGACAATAAAAAAAATCAATTTGTAAAATTAAAAATAAAATTCTAAAGTTCCCCTGTTCTTGGTTTTCCTTTTTGATGTTGGAAAAAAAAGAAACACAATAATTTTGGAACTTCTTAATCCACTAATTTTTTTTTCGGGCTGCTATGTAGCTTTACCTTTTAAGCTACAGAAAAGAAGAACAACATTTTTTTTGGCTATGAAACTCCCAAGATTATCAAGAACAAAACCTTGATAGATACACTTGATAAGAATTGAGTTACTTGAATAAACAAGAAATTAATGCGGAAGCTAAAATAAATAGATTAAAGACAAGAATTGAAAGATATGCAAAATTGGAGAAGAAAATTTCCAAATTTACAAGATGTGCTTAGAACCCTAATTGATCTTAATATTCAAAAATTAGCAGATTAAAGCTAATTTATGATACTAATAGAGACAATTTAAGGACTTGGATCAAAAAAGTGATCTAGACTCCTATTTCAAAGAAACTAGAGACAATAATTAGTATAAGACTAATTACTTTCTTTAATTTATGAATAAGACCCAAAGATATCAAGTTAAAGAATTAATTTTACCTCCTAAGAATTGTTCTTATAAGGTTGTAAGATAAATCCCAAGTAGCCACAAACAAAGGTGTAAAGAAGAGAAACTCTCAATTCATAATAATGTTGTCTCCTCAAAACAATAAAACCTACCTCTATATATAGGGGAAAAACTATCCCAAATAGAATGGGATTAAAATCTACTTTTATGAAAATAATAAATAAAAACTAACTAGGAAACTTTAAACTAGGAAAGCATATAAAAATAATACCAAATATTCTTCCCTAAGCCAATAAGGAAAATTTTCCAATAAGGAAAAGTTTTCACCTTTGACCAAAATATGTGGGCCATTCCCAAATCACTTGCACGTGACTTTAACTCCTTTTGGGTGAGGATTTTAAGCTCCTTTTTTGGGCAGAAATCAGCCCCATGTGGGCTCCAATCTTTTTTCATTTGAACTTGGACTTGAACCATAAAATGTGTAGTACTTAGTCCATTCTTCATCACAATTCTTGGGCTCGTTCTTGGGCTTTTCTTCCATAATAAGCATCTTCTTGAGTTTTCATTGAAGCCCAAAAATCTTGGCTTGCAACTCTTTATCTTGAGTCCTTGATGATAGTCTTCTAGAGGTTTCTATAGCATCATCTGGAGCTATCAGTCTACCTTTGATACTGTGATAAATAATGAATCTTGGCATGACTTAACCTCAAAAGCTAACTCATGAGATGAGTACGGTCCAAACCATATTAGGAGACAACAATTCATTCCTGTAACTAATGAGGGGTAACACCTAGTCACATCCAATGTTGAACATTACAACATAGACAACATAGCATGGGGACCCACGATCAGGTAAACCACTAATACAAGTAGGTGATGAACTTTGAGTCTAACTCAATCTCAAAAGCTAACTCATGAGGTGAGTATTACCCAAAATCATATAAGGAGACAATATCTCATTCCCTAAATCGTGTGATAGTCTAACAATCTTCACATTTTTCATGGCATTCATTACTTCAGTGTAATTCTATGCACGTAATTTGGATACGTGTTTATAATTAATGTATGAAGATCTATAAAGTTATTCTCATTTGTTAAGAAATTAATCAACGTCTTCATCTCTCTTTCATCTCACTATTTCCTCTTAAGAACTCGTTGATATTAATACAGTTAGTTTTTCTCGGTTCTTTACCCCTCTTCTCTCTTAAGTGTTAGCTGATACATTTCTTTCTCTCCTTTTTATGTTTGTATTTTTTAGTATAAGAATTTTAAAGCTTACTTCAGGATTCATGTATTGCCTTTTTAGCTTCTATATTCGGCCTCTTCGACAACAACAACAACATACCTGGTGTAAGCACACAAAGTGGGTCTGGAGAAGGTAGGATGTACGCAGACCTTAACCCTACCTTTATGGGGTAGTGATGCTGCTCCGGTAGACCCCCAACTCAAAAATTATATCTGACATAGATAAATAATCTATTAGAATCTATTAAGCAAAAGAAATTGTGATTTAGAACCCATAAACTAAAATTCTGGTTCCGCCTCTGGGACCACCCTCCACCTCTCCTCACCCAAAAAAGGAAACCTTATATGGAGAGAAAAAGAAGATATCTAGATAACATAAATCATTAAGAAAGTTCTATCTTCACTTTCTTATACTCTTCACATGCTTCTCTATCTTTTGCTATTGGTAAGTTTCTAACCTCTCCTGATTCACTTGAGTAAATCTTTGTGTGTCCTCATTTTAACACCACGACTCTTGTGCTTAAAGCCCTAGACCTAACTTGACATGTTACCTTCTTAATATAACATGCCATTGTCTTCCACGGGCTATATCTGTTAGCTTCCAAGTCAAGGTCCACCAAATTGTTGGTTGCATATAACTTTTCTATTTTTCCACTCTAGTTTCTCACTTCACATCGAGGTTATGCAACGAGTCAATGTTCCAGTTCCAATCTGAATTTGACTCATTTGTATATATATATGTATTGTATACACCAATATCTACCTCCTTCGGTCGATATATAATACTGTTTAATTTTTCCTTCAATTGCATATAGTAATATAGTATGTTGCATTTATCAGATTTGTGCTTCAAAGTAAAAACTAAACCCTTAATTATAAAGGGGTTCAAGAACACTCATGATGCAATGCCTAGTTCCTATTTAAGTTTCTCTGGTCTAGCTTTGGTTTCTGATCAAGCTTCTTGAAGAATGCAGGTGGTTGATTGCTGAAGTTCGTGAAAGTATACCTAAGGTAGCTACTGAAACTTAGTCAAATCGTCCTAGTATCAATTTTTGACTGCTCTCCATTTCTCTTATCCATGATGGGTGCTCAATTCTGTGAGCACTCCATGTTTCTAGGACAGACGCTTTATTAAGTCTCCAACTTCTAATGTATCTTTTAGCTCCTTTGATCTCAATGTCGTCTAAACCTGCATCTTGAGAAAGCATTGAGAACGCTTGTCCCCATGTACTGGAATGTTTTTGTTTCTTGAACATTTTGGTGCGGTCAGTAGTTCCTATATACATATGATTGCTCCTTTTCAAAGTCATATTTGTCGAAGACTTTTATAATTTTGTACAGATTGTACATGGGATTTCCCCTTCTCCTGTACATATGGAGAAAGTATACTCCTAGCTGGTGCTTTGTTTCAGTATTTAAATTTCTCCACATTGAAAAGAAAATTTTCTTTGGTAGGTCCTCTTAAAGTAAATTAGAGACATTTGGATAAAGTTTTGAAAACTTTTTTTGGAAAAAGTGTTTGTGGACGCAGCAAATGTGTTTAGATATCGGTAGCTTCCTTGAAGATGTGTGATTGTTTTGTCCATGAGAGTCTTTTGAAAAAGATTCTTGGGGAAACACTCAAAGCACAACTACTACTTTTGTTTCCATAAGCAAAAGATAACACTCTCAAATCACAAATTAATGAAGCAAAACAGTTTGTGAAAGCTTTCTGCCAAATACGCTTCTGAGAACTTATTCAATTTACTTCTCTAATATATGTCCTACAAACTTAAACTATCAGTTGAACTGCTTGGAGTTTTAACATGCTGAAAGTAGGCATAATCCTTGAAATATGCATGACAATCTATGCAAAACATATTAGTAGTTAATAACGATTATTACAATTTTTGTAAGCTGAGAATGTGAGTCCATTTTGGCTGCAGAAATGGTTTTTTGAAAAATCACTGTGTTTCTTTAAGAGATTACAGATTAAACTTATCAAAATTGTATTTCACTTATTCCCTGAAAGTTGTCAGAGAACATCCATTTTCATGCTTATTGTTACAAATATACAAGACTTCGAATTCTCATCTTATGAGGTCTTGAACTTTTGTAGACCAAGCCGATGCTGTACTTTTCTTTCTATCATCTGCTTGCACAAAAGTTAATCTAGCATGTGTTCACGGATTAGTTGACCATTCATAGTTGCAAGGAAAGCTTGTGACAACATGTAAAATCTGTTGTGATGCTATATGAACTTAGCGGACTTCTTTAGTCTGGTTGGTGATTGCAGATGCTATCTCCATGTTAGCTGAATCTGCAAATATTCAGCAAACCATCCTGTTTTCTGCCACTCATGTCTCTTAAACTCTCTCTTTTAATCCTCTTGTACTTATTGTCAATAATCTGTTTTATACATTAAGAAATTTTGAAGATTTGTTTCCCCTTTGAAGGTACTGCTGTTCATTATTTTCTGTATTTTTGAGGCATTATTTTCTTTTATTTTGATATTAATGTTGGTCATACATTTTATTTTCATGAAGAGTTGTTCTTACAGGTTTAGACAAAATCTTGATAAGCTATATGATGTCTATCAGGAACTGGATTTTTTGGTTGAGGCCAAAAACAGCGTAAAATGTATGGATAATTTTCGGAAGCTGTCTCCTCATATCACAGACTATGTTTATGCCCCAAGGGTATATTGGAATTTAAGCACTTCAAAGCTGTTAACCATGGAATATATGGAGGCTGCGCAAGTAAATGACTTGAAGAGCATCCAAAGACTTGGAATTCAGCCAAGTGATGTTGTAAAGTTGGTAAGTTGTTTGCTTCCACATACTGACATAATGTGATAATGACAAGCTTTCATGGTATCCTTGGTCAAGATGGTTTATAGCTTTCATTTCTGGCATATGCAATATGGATATTGGTCATGTTTTTTTGAATGCTTAATGTCCCAAGGTTATAGCCCACCTTATCAGCAGGGGTGGAGCCAACTGGGGGCAAGGGGGTTCAATGGCGGAAAATTACACTCTATATAGAAGGTTAGCATAATGAGTGAGTTTAGCTTCAAGAGGTACCTGTATTGACTTTTTCACTCATTTAGGCTATCATGCTATTTCACATTTCAGCCTTACTGGGGTATTTCATGATTTGACACAAGGACCATGCTGGTTAATCATTACACAACATTCCATTTGATTTCTGTTGTTTTTGCATAGATGTTTATCTAAAGACATTCTTTTAAAAAATGTGAATAAATAGGTAGTAGTTTCTCTGATAGAGTTTTATACTTTTCAATTGAAGTAATGATTAAATGATCATTATACCACCTATGTAGGTTAGTGAGACTTTTGCTGAAATGATGTTCAAACATGGTTTTGTGCATTGTGATCCACATGCTGCGAACTTGCTTGTCCGCCCTTTGCCTTCTGGTCGTAGGAGCATTTTTGGTAATCCTTTCATCTCTATTGTAATATTTTATGTTTCTTGCTAGAGTTGGATGGTAATACCTACTGTCTCTTCAAGGAATTTCAAGTTAAATTTCGATATTGCTGAAAGTTGTCTTTGTTTTCTTCTTTAGTGGAAAGTCTGTAATTCAATTATCCCATGTTGAAATATCTTATGTGTATCATGTTTTAAAGTTGCGTTCCAAGTCTATAGGTAAATCGCTTGCAGTTGTTGGTTTATATCAGTTATACCATACTTCAAAAGGTAAATAATTTTCTGTTTTGTGTGACTGCCTTCATATAGGTTAGGAAGGTAAAGCTATGTCCAGTGTTTTGAGAAGCGAGAAGCGGAAAAAAGCGATAGGGGCTCGCTTCACAGAAGCGAGAAGCGTGAAACGAAGCGCATGCTTTTTTCAGAAAAAACGCTATTTAGTATAAAAATATAAAATATAAAATATGCATAGATAATAAAATATGCCCCATTGGCATATTCACTTCAACTTCATCATCCATTTCATCATCATCAACAAGATTAACCATGGATGCTTCAGGATTCATTTGAGTTTTAAATTTATTTTTTTTCGTAAAATACTCTTTTATTTCTTCCGCACACGCTATTCGGGACCTTTGGACACACTTTAACATCTTTATAACCACCAATAAGATGCTTCTTTTGACGAAATATTCCGCCATTATATGTCATATCACAAAAAACACATTTGATTTTTGTGTTACTTCCCATGGCAATTCCATATGCCCAAGCTGGATTTCTTTTTTGTGCCATTAAGAAAATACAACTTACTACAAAGAAAAAATAGAATAATAATTCAGTCACACAAGTCAAATTGTCAAAACAATAACAGAGCAGCTGCAGCAAAATTAAAAGAGCAACTGTAGCAAAATTAAAAAAAAAATAATAAAACAGCCAGACTATGTGGAAAAAAATAGAGCATATGCTTTATCTTCAAAAAAAAATGGCCAAACTGCTGAATAAAACTTGAAAAAAATAATTCTTCGCAGACGGCAGTTACGCAGAAATAGAAAAAGAAGAAGAGATGAAGAGAAGAACATCGCAGCAGTTGCGCAGATGACAAAACTGCTGAATGGAAATAAAAATAGAGAGAGAAGAAGAGAAGAAGAGAAGAAGAGAAGAAGAGAAGAAGAGAAACTAATCTGGTTGAACTGTCGAAGTTGAAGAAGAAGTCGCTGCAGCTTGGAACAATTAATTATAAGTTTTACAGATTTTTTTTTTTTAAAAAAAACCCTAGTGCCGCTTTTTCAAAAAAAGCGAGCTTTTTTCTCGCTTCTAGATGAAGCGTGCTTCTCGCTTCTCCCATGAAGCGCACGCTTTTTTGAAATCGCTTCGCTTCACGGTGTTGAAGCGCTAGTGCCTCGCCTCGCTTCGCTTCACGCTTAAAGCGAGCGCTTCAGCGCTTTTTCACAACACTGGCTATGTCAGGTTGATGCAGAGCCATCTTGAAGGATGGAAATAACGTGGGCATGGATGGGTGTACTGTAGAGGGGGACCTATCTCCAGCCACCGGCAACCACTGCCTATTGGATATATTTCACCTAATAAAAAATGCAATTGTTATAGGTCAAGATATAGTTCGAATGTGAAGCTAAATATGGTTCCATTTGAATTTTGTTGTGGGATTTTCTTGGAAAGAATTGATCTTGGATTTGGTTTCCAGAAACAATTGTGTGTGTTTGGATTTAGTATTAAAACAATTTGGATTTGAAAAACTTTTGTATTTAGGTTTGTGTCATAAACTTTTGAAAAATTATGACTGAAGATGTTGGTTAAAATTCACGAGAAATATCATCTGAACATCTTTATGTGCAACCAACTTAGTCAAAAAACAAAAAAGAATCTATTTGTTGATCATATGAATTGAATAGAAGGGTAGGGGAGGGGAAAGGAACTGCCCAGCCATAAAGTCTGGACAACTGGTAGGAAAAATTAGTTAAAGATCACTTGAGAAATGTAGGGAGCTAAATGGAAAAAAAGGTTCTGTTTTTATTTGGGGGGGGGGGGATCAAATTTCTGGAAATAAAAATCTGTACCCAAAATTAGCTGTTGAGCGGATACCCAAAACCTGAGCAATCTACCAAAATGGGTTGGTTAACCCCCAAAAGTTTGTTTTTTGTTTGTTCAAAAGCTTTTTGAATTACTTGGGAGATAAGTTAAAAGGAAATAAAAACATCAGTGAAAAGAGGTCTTGATCCTGATATTTTCTGTTTGTTTTTGGAGCATAATTCTTGTTCCAACTTGAACTTGAATGAATGATGTATGAGCATCATGAATAGGAACTCTTAACCTTTTTTGTCTCTTATGTGGCTGTATCCTTTTGGTCCCTTTAGTTTAGTAAAACACTTTAATCTTACGTAAAAAGATTATGTGTATTTTCATGCATGTATGCCGTCTATTTTCTTTTCCTTTGCCCTGAAAGTGTTCGGGTTAGGAGCATTTCCAATTTAGGATCCAAAATTCTCCTTTTTCCTCAGTAATGGGCCCTTGGTTCTTCAGAATCCACTCTCCAGTTGTGTGTTGTAACTGTCTTTCCTCTCTTCTAATCAGTCCTGAGATGAACACATCTACTAGTTGCCAAAAAAATTTGAATGTTTGCTTGAGAAATGAAGATGACATTCTGTAGTTTCTTTCTCTTAATATTTATCCACTTGCATAGGAAGGAGAAAACCTCAGTTGATACTTTTGGACCATGGGTTATACAAAGAACTTGATTACAACACCAGAATAAACTATGCTGCACTGTGGAAGGTGATTTTCACATCCTTGCTAAGTTGTAAATTCAGCTATTGGTTTACTCGTTCTATTAACATTACGATCCGGTATGTACTGCAGGCTTTAGTATATTCTGATGCAGACGGAATAAAGGAAAACTGTGTAAAACTGGGTGCTGGAGACGATCTATATGCATTGTTTGCTGGGATTCTCACAATGAGGCCTTGGAATAAAGTGATAGATCCTTCAATTGATCATCTTGTTGTCAAAGGCACAGCCAGTGACCGGTCAGAACTGCAGGTGACTTATTCTATGACAGTATGGAGCTAAGTTAAGATTATGAATCTGTTAAGCATCTCGTCCTAGATTCAGGGAGAGTGTTTATTTCTCCTTAGCTTTATTATCTAGCAATTATTTCCTTAATTCCTTTTACCTTTTGTGGATTATCTACATGGAGTGTTTTCAGAAATAAGTACTATGGGTTTTAGAGAAATCTGTCTTGAGCAGGCTGATCATTTAGCTTTAGCTGTAACTTTTGGGGTAACATTATCATGTATCATGTAACTTCTTCCTGCCTGTGCTCCTCCTGTGTTGGATCTATGTTGAAACAAAAAAAGAAGAGAAAATGATTTGTGACAGAGAAGTCTTTTTTTTACCTTGTAAATAACTTTCTCTTATATATTTAACTTTTTCTATTAAGTTTTCTCTCAATGAAGGTTCGAATCACTTCTGATTTCATTTGCTTTTGTCAACTATTTATGTTATACAGATGTATGCTTCTCAATATTTTCCGCAAATCACTGAACTTCTGAGGAGATTGCCCCGGGTTATTCTTCTAATGCTCAAGACAAATGACTGCTTACGAGCAGTTAATGGGTCGTTGGTATGAGTTTATTTTTGCTATTATTCATATGGTTATACTAGCATGAAAATCTTACGAACTCTGATAATCCTCTTTTATCGGATTCATCAACCAACTTATTCAAATAAGAAATTTGATGCTTGTGGACCCTTATTGTTTAGACATTTAGTTAACTGTCTACCATCCTGAGCCAGCAAATAGAGGAAAAAACTTCCTGCCGTTATCCAAAAGGTTTATTTTTTTTATTTTGATATGGTAAAGTCCATTCCCCAAAACCCTGAGCCCAAAATGGCATGTTTTCACTTTGTTCCTTGGTGAGAACCTTAGAGGTGGAAGATCCTGACCTCTAAGCAATTCCCTCCCTCCTCTTCCAAAAGGTTTTATTTTAATTTTATGTTATAAGTATCTCAGTCATATTAGTTGTGATACATTGAAGTATCCAAAATAGCTGTTTTTTAAGAAACTAATAGATGAAAATATTTCCGAATTGTTTTTCCTATCTTGAAAGGATTTGTTCCATTTCTGTTCTTGTTGGTGGTCCTGTATGTCACATGAAGCATCCTGTGAATTCTTCTAACGTGACTTCAGCAATGATCAACTGATATTTCTTTCATTCGTTATCAACAGATTCAAGGGCCTTCTCTTGAGTCATTCTTGATCATTGGAAGGGTTTCATCTGAAGCCGTTCTTGAGTCTGTGTTGTTGCAAAAGAGATCGTTATTATCATGGATCAATTTTTGGGTACAGAAGATCTTGTTGGAAGGCCGTCTTTGCGTAATGCATATAGCAGTGTGGTTTTTGCAATTTCAGAAAGCATTGACATTGGGAAAGCAAGTATAGTTCCAATTTTATTGGATGTCCCAGAACGAACTGACATAGTGAAAGCAACTAAAATGAGGCGATATTAAATATGGAATTTTGTTAAAACTTTATGCATTGATTTTTTTGCAACTCATCCTTTCAGCCTGATCTCTCATTATAGCAGACCAAGAGCCTGGAAGATAGCAATTCTTTCGTAATAAGCTGCATTTACATTTTTGTAGCAGAATGATCCTCTTAGAGTAGGCAAGGGAAACAAAAATGATTATTAATAGAATAAGCTGCTTCTGGTTGTAAAATAATCCTAGGATGACCGCATATTCATTGGGATATTATTGTAAGGTGGCCATAAATTGTGCAATTTTCCTTGAGTCACATAATTAACTTGTGTATAGACAAGCTTTATAGATTTCTCGCTTATCCTAGTAAGATGCTTTGCTTTAATATTTTTCTATCGATTTATAAATTGGGGGAAATGCTTCATAGTGAGTTAGCATTCCTTGTGCAACAAAATTTGGTGAGAAAATGATCTCCATGCACACTTATAATTTGAATAGAACAAAATATTACTACAAAATTGTGTTACTATTATATGTCCTATGTATTTTTAAACTCATTTCCAGTGAAAAGGTCATAGCTAAAATGACACTCGTAATGGACTATTAGATTAAATAAATCACGAAGACATGCACTTTTGATGAAAAGAACTTCCACTCTACAGATGTATATTTTGGAAGCTAAATGTTTGATGTTTGTAACTTTTGGCAGCATCTTGGGGCAATCAAAGTCTAAAGTAAAGATGTTTGATATTTGCGTGAGGTTCTGCAAAGGTTTAATTTGAGGCTTATTGAATAAAAACTTTAGCTCCCGTTCCTTCCCATCTCCGAGGGATGCACTAATCTGTGACTTGTCATCGTATGAGTAAAAAAGAAGTGTAAATTCATGTCCGAGTTTTTCTTTTGTTAGAAACTTGGGTGAACTTTTATTATTTCAAGGTAAAATGGTATGATGGACTCTTATACTTGTATTGATTTGTATTCTGGATCCTTCTACTTAACCCTTTGTCAATTGTACCCCTGAACCCAATTTGTAAACACTTTTTTGACTACTTAGTTGTGCGTGTAACACAATCGCTGACACATATTTTAAAAAGAAATATAAAATGACATGTACGGAATGAACCAAAATCTTGCATCTTCTCATTCTTCTCTCATTGCTCATCTAGACATTTGTACTTTTTCTTTTTCATTTTTCCTTTCTTTCCCATGAAATTATTCAAGTGTTCTTGTTCGCTCTGTTTGATTTTGATTTTCAAGTTATCTATGTAATTTTTCCAACTTATGGTCGTATTTATTTGTTGTTTCATTTGGATTTTCAAGTTTCTATTTATTTGTATGCATCTGTATTTGGTTTTAGAGTCGATTTACAATGATTTTTTTAAAACTTTTTTTGGGAGTTTGTTTTATTTCACGCCCAATGTTAGTATAAGATATTTTTGTAGTAGGGTTATGACTTCAATAGCATATTTTGCTTAGATTCTAAAATTTATTCGTAAAATCACAAGTTAGACTGAAACTAAAATTTTTTTTGTCAATTATTTTAGATATTGAATCTATTAGTGGTCCATTGATTTATATCAGACATGTATAGAAGAATCTTGTGTAACACCCCAAAATATTCTAACTTAGATCAGTCTAGAAGAATCCTAGAGAGAGTGAAAAATTTGTGAACCACATGCAGTACTTACTAATTATAGGTGATGCTACAGGTTGTAGGTAAGGGCTCGTAGTTCACTCCCAAGCTTAAAAAAACCTAAGTCGTTCTTCAAATTCCTATGGATGACTTCTACGAACCGTAGGTGGTACCCTTAGGAGAAGTTTAGAGACTTAGAATCTCAAGTGTGCAAGAGAAGGGCTTCTACAACCCTTAAAAGGGTCTACAATTTGTAGAAGGTTTGTAGACCAAAGTCCTGCATACCTAGCTCAAACCCCTTCCTACGACCAGGGCATACGACCCATAGAAGGGTCTACAGACCTAGGAGGTTCCGTAGACCCAAGCCCCTAAAATTTCAGTTATTCCAGTAGCTCAAGTTAGTATCTACGAGAGGGTTTCTACGGCCCATAGAAGCTTCTACGGACCGTAGAAGGTACCCAGAGATGGCTATGTCAGTTTTTAATGAAGGTTATTTTTGTCCTTTCCCACCCTTTTCAAGTCAAAACCTTGACATTTTGGGACTAAAGTTCTCATAATCACTTCTATGACTTAGAGCAAGGATTCAAGAGGAGAAAAAGCTAGGGTTCAAACGTCTTCTTCGAGTTCTTTAAGTTTCGCCAAGAACATCATTCTTCCAGGTATGTAAGACTACTCAGATTGTTGGACTAAGTTCATCCTCACACTTTACATCTAAATTCAGTAAGTAAAAGGTTAACTTAGGGTTCTAACCCAAGTTTCTTTGAGTTCTTGAATTGAGATTGCATTCGTTCTATTAAATTTTGAGTATTATTATTACTATTGAGTATATGTTTATTCATATGAAATTCTGTTTTTCTTGGATAATAGTTCATGATTATTCCTCACATGAACCCCACGTTAGTTGAGAAGTTAAAATAGTTGCATTGCTTTAAATTATGCATGATTTTTAGAGTTTGAACTAACTAAAATATTATGCATTACTTTATCTTGGAAATAAATTTGAGAAACACGAGAAATTTTTAAATGCATTTACTGAGTTTGAGAAAGTATATTTTTGTAACACCCCGTACCATTCTAACTTAGATCGATCCCGAAGAACCAAGAGAAAAATTGAGAAAATGAGATGTCAGTGACACCACTTGCCCCTCCACGAGCCGTGGAACTGATCCATGAACCCCATTTTTTCTCAGTCACCTTCTACGGTGCCTCTCACGAGCTGTGGAAATGACCCATGAATCCAGCCCTTTTGAGACAGTTGCCATTACCATTTTCACGAATAGCTTCACAGGTCATGAAGGGTTGTACAGTCCGTGAAAGGGCAACCATAAGAAGCTTCGCCCAGTGTTAATGAAGGGCATTTCTGTCTTTTCCCACCTTTCCATAACTGACATCATGACGTTTTGGAACAAAAATTAACCCCTTATCAGTAACCAACGAGGTTTTTCTCTCATTAACACTTAGAATATTTTGAGAGTGAGGATTGAAAATCAGAGGAAAAGCTAAGGTTCAAGAGTTCAAGCAAGATCTTCGAGTTTCACTTAGATAATCATTGTTCTAGGTATGTAATTCTAATCAAAACATTGGACTTAGTTCATCTTCATTCGCTATATCTTTATTCAATTGAGTTTAGTTTTTGAGTTTGAGTTTCAATCCGTTAAATTGAGCTCTTGAGTTATCTATATAATTCCTTAGTGAATGCTTTGTATATATTAATATATTATGATGATTACCATGAATTGGGTTCTTAAATTATCCTTAATGTCTATATTCACATGAACTCTAGATGAGAAAGTTGCATTAATTAAGTTATTCATTCTTTTGAGATAAAATCATGATATATTTTATCTTATAATTTAGAAAGAGTTTGAGCATGAGTCTGTGTTATACCCCGTACTTTTATACATCGAAAGGTTTTTTAAGCTCTTCTAAAGTATCCATATGATCCATGTTATCCATGATGTTACTAAATAATCCGAAGGAGGGAAGGATGTAATGCCCTATATTTTGCATAGACTAGTTCTATGTGAGTAGTGATGGTTGGAAATAGGTTTGGAAGGATTTAAAAGGAGTTTGAGGACAAATAATGTGTCATGGTAATCGACCTACTTGCTTAAGCTACTGGTTTGGATGTCTTACATAATTAAGCTACTTGAGTACATGTTGAGATTAAGTAGCAAGGATCACTCAGGTTCTTAAGGTAATACTAGATTACGAACCTAATAAAAAGAGTAAGTAGGTGATGCACCTACTTCAAGTAGGTGATACACCTACTTAGAATATATGGGCTGCATTTTATGAAAATGGCAAGTAGGTGATGCAACTACTTACAAACTTGTGACATGAATTAAGTGGGGATTAGTAATTAATTATGATTAATTCAGTTAATTAAACTAAACTACTAAGTGGGCCCCACCAAGACACGTGGCAGCAGTTGGTTGGTGCATAGATGGAAAGGACACGTGTAGGAGCTGGACATGTGCCATCCTTGGGGGCTAGACACGTGTAGGGGCTAGAAACATGTCATCTTTAGGGGATGGACATGTGTTACTCTTAAGGGCTATGTATATAAGCCTAAAGTAATGACCAAGAGCTCATTTTTAACTCGTTCTTCTTCTTCCTAACTTAGAGAAAAATAGAGAAAGAGAGGGTGAGAGTTTATGCCATGGCTGCAGCAAATAAGCTCCTAAATTATGGTCCCTAAGTTAATTATCTAAGGTAATTTCGACCTGTTGGGAGGTGATTAAGAATGTGGGATTCATCTTAGGGCAGCAAGGAGGTTCAATGTGAACCTACAAATTTCAGCAAGTTTAAGAAGCCCACTTGTTAAGGTAAGGTTTGATCCCCTTTACACATGTTTTTGTAAGGATTTAAACATGTTGTGGATGTATAAATGTGAACTGGAAATATGAAATTATACACGCTACTGTTGAAGGTTATTGAAGCCGTGTAGGGGTTGTTTTGAAGTAAAAAAGGGTGAATCAATTTTAACTAACATCGTGGTTATTGTTGTTATATGAGGATGAAGGAATTAAATGAAATTAAAAGTGAGAAAACCCCATAATTAAGTGTTGGTGTTGAAACGGGCAGAATCGAAATTGCGTAAACTAAATTGGGTTGATTGTTGTTTTGCTATTATGGTTATGGATTTTGTGTTAAAAGTAAAGAGAATTGTATATGTTAATGTTAACTTTCCATTTGGGCCATGTTGGGGACTGTTTTGGTATGTTGTTATTCTTGTTGAGCTCGGAAGATTAATAATAGCTAAAGTTACACATTGTGTTGCATGTTGGCCGAGCTGTTGTGTTAAAGGGTTATGATTAAATGTCATGTGTGGGATGATTCGGCATTGCATGCAGGCTGTCCGATGTGTTTTTGAGTCTTGTCTCGAATAGCCTCGATATGATATAGTACATGAATGTGTGGGTATTAATGTTGGCTTAGTTGTTAAAAAGTTGATTTGAATATAAGGAAAACCTCGCCTAATTTTCCAGAAAGGAGTTACTAACATTAGAATACATTTTGGACCTCCACGTAACCTAAGCATAGTTCTTGACATCCTATTATAGGTTGAGACCCTTCGGGCAGCGTATACGTGTCATGTTGCGAATAAGCGCTAAAGGTATGTAAAGCTATCCCTCCTTTCTTTTGGAATGTCTTAGATATAAGTGATACGAGGTTTGGGGGGTAATTCCATTCATAAGCTCCACGTATGATTCATGACTCTTACTCACTTCTTGACGGTAAAACTCTTAAAGTAGTTGAGCTATTTCCCTCGAGCCTTCTATATGTTGAATCATAAATGGATGTATAAGCTCCTATTCCTAAGGACTCTACGATGACAAATGTCTCTAATTCCATAAGCTGTTTAGCATTATCTTGATACATGTCTATGATTCCTGAGGCTCCATTTGATATGGTTGATAGTTACATTCAAAGGGTATTTAATATGATTATCGCTTTTAATACTCAAGTGCAAATTTATTCTACTTATTCTATTGAGTCTCAGATGATGATTTAATTTGTATATGGTTACTCACTACTCTGCTCGTGCATACTGTTATTACTTCTTTCACCAAGTCCCAGGCTGGGTATGTTATCACGCGCAATTTACTACATTATCCACCGAGTCTCTTACTAGAGGGACAGGTACGCTATAGTATGATATGATGATTCAATGATATGGTTATGGCACCGAGTCCCATAATAGGCCGGGTATGGTATAAATGTACACGACTTCATTCACCGAGTCTCTTACTAGAGGGCCGAGTACGGCAAATGTATATGATGATATGATAATATAATGTTACGATTATGGTATCGAGTCCCATAATGGGCCGGGTATGGTATATGATAATGATATGCATGATTTGTTTCGTAAGGCACATGTACAGTGATTTCTTGATTATTATACTTGTCTCCTAGACTCTCTACTTCAGTTATGATACTGTTGGTACTCTTAGAGGTTCGTAGACATATGTGTGGGTAGTATATAGATGATGTTCAGATGTGCTAGTATGACTTATGTTTTGTGACGTTCCCTTTCGTAGTGGCAGCCTTTTCGGCTCGCATATATATATATATATATAACGGGGACGACCCCGCATGCTATGGAAGCCTCGTCGGCTTATGTAATGTGTTACCTTTTGATAGGTTGTAAGTCCTCAGGAGATATGTTGTGTTAATATATGAATATATGATAGTTTTGAGATAACATTCTATTTTCTTAAGTTCTAAATTATGCGTGGTTTGATTATAGTTAATAGGGGTGTACGCGAGCGTCCAATTTGGACACCAGTCATGGCCTACATGGTTGGGTTGTGATAAAAGTTGTATAAAAGTAGTTCATCCTTAGAGTGTCTACATACTGTGTCTAGTAGAGTCTTGTTTATCGATGTGCTGTGCACCACATCTATAAACAGGAGGCTACAAGATATTTAGAATGCTATCTTTCCTTTTATTTTAAATTTTATGATAGAGCTGTATTATCAGGGCAATTCCTCCCTAATGGATTATTATTTTTACAGCGATGCCTTCAAGGAAAGCGACATCTGTCCAGAAGGGAAAATCAGTAGCGGGAGAAACTAGCCAGACTCCGAGACTTACTAGGGCCCATACCATTCTATGCCGGAGGTTGTGCTTCAGCCGGCGAGCTCTACTATGCTGCCACCAATAGAGGAGCTTAGAGAAGAAGCAGCTATAACTACAGATCAGGGGGAGGCTTCACCGCCAGCTCTAGAGGTTCTAGTGCCTGAGCCTCCAAGTCCCCATCCAGGGGCGGAGGATAGGGCCATGAGAGACGCAGTTCAGTTACTGACAAGATTAATGGTAGGGCAGGCTCATATGCATGGGCTAGGAATAGATTATGCGGATAAACATAATAGTTTGAGGGCTCGTGACTTTTTGATTTGTAACCCTCCAGAGTTCTATGGGTCGAGGCCTGCGGATGACCCGTAGGTATTTATCCTATAGGTGCATCATACATTAAGGATAATTAGGGCTTATGAGACTGTGTCTGTTGAGTTAGCTTCATATCAGTTACGTGATGTAGCTGTTAATTGGTATGAATCCTGGGAGTTATCTAGGGGTGAGGGTGCTCCTCCAGCTATATGGGATGAGTTTTTAGAGGGCTTCCTTAGTCACTTTCTACCTCCGGAGATGAGACGAGTCAAAGTTGATAGATTCTTACATTTGAGGCAGAATGAAAGGAGTGTTCGAGATTATAGTCTTGAGTTTGACTCGTTGGTGAGATATACTCCTAATATTATAGCTGATAGAGTGCATCGTTATGTGATAGGGATGGATCGTTATTTAATTAATGGCAGTATGTCAATGGCTTCTCAACCAGGTATGGATATTGCTCGGGTACAGGCATATGCACAGGGGGTAGAGGACCGACACAGAGGGCATTAGCCTAATAGAAATCATGACAGACGCCAACATAAGAGGGCTAGATCAACTAGTTATTCAGGTGAGTTTCGAGAAGGGTAGCCTCAACAGTATAGTAGATATCCTTCTCAGCCAACCCAGAGTGCACCCCCACAGTTCATAGGTAGGATATTCGATAGAAAAGGATATTCAAGAGCCGATTAGAGCTCCAGGGTTTTGGGTTTACAGATGAGCAGGGGTTTGCGCCAGTCAAGGCCACCTTTACCTCGGTGTTTCCATTGTGGTAGGCCCCATTTTAGGGAATGCCATTTTGTTACAAATGCTTGTTTTACTTGCGGACGTCAAGGCCATGTTTTGAATGAGTGTCCATTCAGGGCCAGTCTAGGAGGTACAATTCAGCCTACTGGGTCAGTTGCTGGTTCATCTTCTTCTGTGGCTATGCGCCCTATTGGGTAGGGTATTCAGACACCTACAGGCCATGGTGGAGCTTCCAGTTCTAGTAGCCCTTCGAATCGCATATATGCCTTGGCTAGTAGACAGGACCAGGAGGCGTCACCAAACGTGGTTACAGGTATATTATCGATTTTCTCTCAGGACGTATATGCATTGATAGATCCAGGATCCACCTTATCATATATATCTCCCTTTGTTGCTAGTAGGATCGAAATAAAACCTGAGTTAATAGAACCATTTATGGTAGCCACACCGGTAGGAGACTCTGTTATAGTAAAGCAAATATATAGAAATTGCTCGGTGGATGTATATAGTCGTTATACCTTGACTGATTTAATAGAGTTAGATATGATGGAGTTTGATGTTATTATGGGTATGGACTGGTTAGCTTCTTATTATGCTAATGTTGATTATAGAAATAAAATAGTTCGGTTCTAGTTCTTAGATGAGCCAATTACCAAATGGTTGGGGAATATGGCATCGCCGAAGGGTAAATTTATTTCATACCTCAAGCCAAAAAAGATGGTTAGAAAGGGTTATATTTATCATCTGTTTCGTGTGCATAACTTAGAAGTAGAGGTATCGACTCTTCAGTCAGTGCCAGTAGTCAATAAATATCCAAATGTATTCCCGGATGAACTCGCAGGTCTTCTTCCTGAATGGGAGATAGAGTTCACGATAGATGTGTTACCAGATACTTATCCCATATTTCTCCCTCCCTACAGAATGACACCCACAGAGTTGAAAGAGTTGAAGGAGAAACTGAGAGATCTATTAGAAAAAGGCTTCATTAGGCCCAGCACATCACTATGGGGAGCACCGGTACTATTTGTGAGAAAGAAAGATGGGTCACAGCGAATGTGTATTGATTATAGGCAGCTAAATAAGGTAACAATAAAGAATAAATATCCCCTCCCCAAGATTGATGATTTATTTGACCAGTTGTAGGTTGCTAAGTATTTCTCGAAGATAGACCTACGATCAGGCTATTATCAGGTATAGGTAAAGGAAGAAGATATTCCAAAGATTGTGTTCAGAACCCGATACGGACATTATGAGTTTAAAGTAATGTCTTTTGGGCTGACCAATGCTTCAGCAGTGTTTAGGAACCTAATAAACCGGGTGTTCATGCCATTCCTACACCTGTTCGGGATTGTATTTATTGATTATATTCTAGTCTATTCACAATCGGAGAAGGATCATGCAGATCATTTGAGGACGGTACTCGGGGTGCTCTAACATCAAAAGTTGTACGCTAAGTTCTCTAAATATGAATTCTAGTTGACTTCTGTAGCATTCTTGGGGAATGTTATTAGAGCTGATGGTATTCAAGTAGATATATAGAAAATTGAGGTCGTAAAGACTTGGCCTAGACCTATGACACCAACCTGGGGCTAGCAGGATACTACAACAGTTTCTTAGAGAAGTTTTCTTCTATTTCAGTGCCTTTAACAAGGCTAACTCAGAAGGCGACTAAGTTCCAATAGACCAATGTTTGTGACGAAACTTTCGGTTGCTGACAGATAAGTTGACGACGACCCCTATTCTAACTCTTCCCGAAGGACCAGATGGCTACATTATTTATTATGATGATTCCGGTGTTGGCCTAGGTTTTGTACTGATGCAACATGGTAGAGTCATAGCCTATGCCTCTCGGTAGCTCAAGAAGCACAAAAGAAATTATCCTACTCATGATCTGAAGTTAGAAACAATAATTCATGCTTTGAAAATATGGAGACATTATCTATATGGCGTGCATGTTGATATTTACATGGACCACAAAAGTCTCCAATACATCTTCAAGCAAAAGGAGCTAAATTTAAGGCAAAGAAGGTGGCAAGAGTTGCTGAAAGATTATGATGTTGACATCCTATACCACCCCGGGAAAGAGACAATAATTCATGCTTAAGAAATATTACCCTCCGAGATTGACCATGAGCAGAATATAGTATGAATATAATGAGGATCATCATGGAAGTACGTAGGGCCTAGTAATGAAGTAACTAAAAAATGTGATTGTGGGTAAGATTAAGAGTCAGCATCGAGTACACGATAAGGATGAAAGTACATGAAGTAGAAAGGGGTATTGTGTGTATGTACCTCCACCATGGAAAATAGTAAGACCCCTCAAGGATGAGGGAGGTAGCTTTGCAAGACCATTGATGCATTGCGAGTCCATTAAGAGGAACAAGTGGTATTCACTAGGATGAAGATAGTATTATAGCAAAGCTAGAAATACATGTCATCAGAGTATAAGTGCCCCCGAATGGAGAATCAGACGCCATTATAAGCACTAGTGACGTACTGATTGGGATGAAGGAAATACGGCTTTGACTAAGCTACTATATTAGTTATATGACTCGAGTACCAATACTTAGACTAGATTGTGTACTATTTATCGAGAATTCTAAGCACCTCATGGTTGTATTAAGGTTTCTTACAGGGGAAACCTAAGGTATAGATGAGTTAACAGAAGGTGTAGACATGGTGCAGTATGTCAAATATGTTGGAACATAATCATATGCGTATGAACAGTTGAAAATAAATAGAGGATGAAATGGGTACGCCTTAAAGGGGGGAAGTGGATGAGAGAAATACACACGTGAGATGAAATCAACTGGCACTATCACATATTGACAAGAACACTTAAATTTCAAGCGAGATCCCATACTTTCACAAGTTAGCAGGAGTTCAAGGCCAACAATAAACAGATAGGAGCCGCGGTATCTGAGACTGTGCGATGAATCATTGGTAGAACCCTAAGGGATGGGTGCCTCCCACAAGGGGTGAATACAATAAGAGAGTAGGACTGAGCAAACTAAGGACTGTGTAAAGGGTAGTATGGCCGTGTTTGGGTAAAGATTAAGATATAGAAACAACGTCATTGGCCGCTGATATGGTGTCATACGAGTAGCAAGGAGAAAGAATAGAAAACCTCCTATGGTAGGAAATGAGGAGACTAAGGAGTATGTAAAGAAAGAAAAGAAAGAAGTAGGACAAAATAGCGTTAGTACGAGCAAGTCCTAGTGTGAAGTCGATATGTAAAGAAAGACAGACCAGGAGACAAAAAGACTGTGTTTACCTCATAACAGTGGTATAAGAGTAGTTGTACAACCTATGAATAGTTATATACAGCATAAGACCAAGCAGAGGAGTACATGATGAAAATGAGTTATGATATTTTGGAGACGTTATAGAGGAATACGAAGAGAAGTTAAATCAAAAGGCCAAAAAGGACATAGTCATGGTTGAATTAAAGATCTACCCCGACACCGACGCTAAGGTAAATCTTGGGCTACGATGAGTGTCTTCACACATTATTGCAAGGATGGCAATGGAACATGACACGAGTCCTAGGGGGGTCACCCATCCTAGTACTTCTCTCACCCAAGCACATTTAACTTCAGAATTCTGGTGGCTTGATAATGGTAAAACGCGACTAATGAGCCCAGGCGTGGTTCAATAAGCCGTCGAGAAGGTAAAGCTTATTTAGGAGAGAGTGTTAGCAGCCCAGAGTCGACAAAAGTCATACGTAGGTAATCGATATCGACTTCTAGAGTTTCAAGTTAATGATTAGGCATTTCCTAAGGTACCCCCACAGAGAAAGTAATGAGATCCATCAGGAAAGGGGACCTTAGTCCCAGATTCATTGACCTTATCAAATCCTCCACCAAATAGGAAAGGTTGCCTATGAGCTGGACTTACCAGCGAATCTAGAAGCGGTATATCCAGTCTTCCAAGCATCAATACTTTGCAAGTATGTTGGTAATCTAACCCGGGCATATCTGTAGAGGGTATCTAGGTCACAGAGGATTTATCCTACGAGAAACAACCTATCGCCATCCTGGGTTAGCAAAGTAGAAGATTGTGAACTAAGGACGTAGCTTCCGTCAAAGTCTTATGGCAAAATGAGAGTCATGAAGAAATGACCTGGGGAGTTGAAAGGGAAATGAAGCACAAGTATCCGTATCTATTCTCTTTGTCTACAGGTAATCCCAACCTTTGGAACTCTGATATTGATTGCTTGGTGAAAGTATGTGTTATTGCGATAGAACAGAGAAACTCTCTATATAGTCGGTATAAGATCTTGAGGAGGGTTTTGGTTCACATTCAAGGATGAATTTTCTAAAGGGGGTAAGGATATTACACCCCGTACTTTTGTACCTTGGAAGGTTCTTAAGCTTCTTAAGTATCTTAAAAGGTTATTAAGTTTTTGGAGGGATTCTTAAGTTCCTTAAAGCTTCTTAAAGCTTTTCAATCTTCTTAGAAGTTACCATGGGAGCCGGATAGCCCATAACACTATCAAACAACTCTAAGAAAGGGAGAATATGACACCTCATGATAGGAAAGATTGGAAATAGCGTTGTAAGAATCCGAAAAAAGTTGGAGACCAAATAATGAGTCATAGCACTCGACTTATTACATAAGCTACCAACTGGGAAATCTTACATACTTAAGCTACTTGAGTGCATACCACGCTTACGTAGAAAGGATTACATAGGTTCATAAAGTAAGACGAAATTACGAACCCACGAGGAGGAAAAGAGAGTAAAATGTGGTTGCATGAGGGAGTGCCATGTGGAAGCAGCTAGTAGTGCCATGTGGAAGCAGATGAAGCAAGGGGGTGGGACCCCACCTGCCATGTGGCAGACCCTAGTTGGAGGAGGGGGTGTGTTGGCCCTATGAGGGCTTGACACACGTCACCAATTAGGGGTTGACATGTGTCACCCCTAAAGTAGCCTATATATATAAGTTTTATGATCATCCTTATCCAAAAATTCATTCTTATCTTCAAAATTCTAGAAAACTCTAGAGAAAAAAAAGAAGAGAAGAAACTCTAGCTAAAAGAGAAAGAGAGCCACGATTTTGGGAGGAAAAAAGAGGTAAGTTCTCCGATATCGTTCTGTGAATTAGTTATCTAGGGTATACCACAATGTTATGAAGATGTTAGTAATGTAAATTTATGGTTTTTTGCAGCACCAAAACGTTAGCAAGCAGCCACAAAGTTTTAGTCGTGTTAAAGGAACTTCCGAGGTAAGTTTTGACGAGTTTGATAAGTTTCGGGCAAGGTAAGGGCTTACCTTTCAAGTTGGAGTTTATGATGTTTTTATGAGGTATATTACATGTCTTTAATAAGGTTGTAAGTGGAAAAATTGCATAACGATGCTTGACGTTAGAAACAAACTAAATTAAAGTGGTTATACCTAAATTGAAGTCGAGTAGTGGGTTGTCGTTGTGGTGCTGTCGGTGAAGATGGTTCGGTTGAGTGTTGCAGGGCTTTAAACTGTTTTAAAAATGGTGTGGGTTCTTCTGTTTGCATCCACACGACCCTCCGTTTGGTATGGTTAAAGATTTTGTGAAATAAAGATTAAAAACTCTATTTTCGTATCGTAGTTTTGAGCTAAACATTAACACGTGGCACCCCCTAAATTAGCCTATATATATAAGTTTTATGATCATATTTATCCAACAATTCATTCTTATCTTCAAAATTCTAGAAAACTCTAGAGAAAAAAAAGAAGAGAAGAAAGTCTAGCTACAAGAGAAAGAGAGCCACGATTTTGGGCGGAAAAAAGAGGTAAGTTCTCCGAATTTATTCTGTGAATTAGTTATCTAGGATATACCACGATGTTATGAAGATGTTATTAATGTAAATTTATGGTTTGGAGCAACATCAAAACGTTAGCAAGCAGCCACAAAGTTTTAGTCGTGCTGAAGGAACTTCTGAGGCAAGTTTCGACGAGTTTGATGAGTTTCAGGCAAGGTAAGGGCATCCCTTTAAAGTTGGACTTTATGATGTTGTTATGAGGTATATTAAATGTCTTAAATAAGGTTGGAAGTGGAACAATTGCATAAGGATGCTTGATGTTAGAAATAAACTAAATTGAAGTGGTTATAGCTAGATCGAAGTCGAGTAGTGGGTTGTCGTTGTGGTGCTGCAGGTCAAGCTGGTTGGGTTGCATGTTGCATGGATTTAAAGTGTTTTAAAAAGGGTTTGGGTGCTTCTGTTTGCATCCACACGACCCTCCATTTGGTATGGTTAAAGATTTTGTGAAATAAAGATTAAAAACTCTATTTTCGTATCGTAGTTTTGAGCTAGTTGTTTGGAGTTGTATTGTGTAATGTTGAGGTGGTTTACTTTTATATATGCTTATGATTTTTTTTTTTGGTATGGTTGTTGACACTGTGGCTGAGTTGAAACCTCGGGGATGTTGAAGTTACAAGGAAAATGCTGCCCGATTTTTGGTAGCATTGGAACTAGTAACAAACTAGTCGAGGGTAATGGATAAGGAAATGACTCCTATTAGTACTTGGTTGTAGAGTGGGATATTGGAAATTGAAAGGCTATTAATCTTAGAATTTCATGTCAAATAGGTTAAGGAGGTAGTAAGGCAAGCCGAATTTCAATTAATCCCGAAAAAGGTATGTGAAGCTTTCTTTTGACATATCTTAGCCTTAAGTGATTGATATACGAAATGTGGGGATAATTCCATTCATATAACCCCAAGCATGACTCATAAGTCTTATTCAGTTCTCGATGGTAGAATTCCTATACTAGTTGAGTTATTTTCTCTCAAGGCTTCTATATGATGGAGAGTAGTAAGTATGTGAAGTTATCTCCTTTTTCTTGACATGTTTTGGCATAAGTACGTAGAGCTATCCTTCTTTCCTCTTGATATGTATTTGAAATAAGTGTGGTGCTATGATGGTAAGGTAATGCAATAATAAGGTTATGATACCGAGCCCATGATGTGCCGAGTATGATATATGTAATAATGACTCCTTGAGGAAAAGTAGAGACTAGGTAAAGCTTATTCTTTCTCTTCCTTTGGCAGGTCCTAATTGTAAGTAAAATGTGATACGAGCTCTGGAGTAACTCCACTTTTAAGTCCTAAATGAAATCCGTATCTCTTATTCACTTTTGAATGTCAAAATCTGGTAGTAAGTTGAACTACTTTCCTTGAACACCATAGGTTGAGAAGTACTGGGTGCATAAGCTCCTAGTCCTAAGGACTATGTGACGATAGGTATCCCTGATTCTATGAACTGTTAGTATTACTTTAGTACATGTCTACAGTCTCCGAGATCTTAAGTGATATAGGCCTCAGTGGCATTTAGAAGGCACTCGAGATGGCTACACTACTATTCTGGCCCTCGGACGATAGCTTAATCTTCTTACATTATCGAGTCTCTGATAATGATTGTGATTGTATATGGTTACTCTCTACTTGATTCGTGTATACTGTAATATATCTTTCATCGAGTCCTGGGTCGGCTATAATATCATTATTATTATATGATATGTAGATCGTACCGAACATTCCATGACATTCCTATATGATATGTGGATCAGACCGAACTTTCCTCGATATTACTATATGATACGTGGATTAGACCGAACTTTCCTTGGCATTACTATATGATATGTGGATCGGACTGAACATTCCTTGGCATTATTATATGATATGTAGATCGGACCAAACGTTCTTTGGCATTACTATATAATATGTAGATCGGGTTGTCGTTCTTCGGTATTATTATACAATGTGCAGATCGGGCTATACATTCCACAGCGCTAATAATATATACGTACATATGATGACAGAATGATGTAGATGGTTCACCGAGTCCCCAAAATAGGCCGGGCATAGTACGTGATAGTAATATGTATGACTTTATTTTATAGGATGCGAGTACGGTAAATGGTTAAATTTTATACTTGCCCCCTACATCGCTACGCCAACTGTAATTTCCTTATGATGTCTATGCTTTACATACATAATACATATGTCTTATGACCCCCCTTTCTCAAAGGGGTTGCGTTCATGCCCGCAAGTACAAATACACACTTTGGGGATCCGTTAGTGTAGGAGTTCCACTCAGCAGTTCAGAAGTGCTTCATTGTGCCAGAGCCTAGTTTTGGTATTAACCCTCAATGTATATATTTATTTGTTCATAGGTACAACGGGGGACCTATCCCGCCTTATGTTACTGTACTTACTCTTAGAGGTCTGTGGACATGTATGTGGGTTATATATGGGTTGTATATGCATGTATGTATAATGATGCCTATGATAAGCCTCGTCGGCTTTATATGTTATCCTGCCTGTTGATATGCTATAACTTAAACAGGGGATAAATTTACTTATAGATAGCAGGGATATACGCAAGTTCCCAATTTGAGCACCCATCATAGCCTACGAGGTTGGGTCGTGACACAAATCATCTGAAGGAGGGGAGGATGTAGTTCCCCATATTTTGTATAGACTAGTTCTATGTGAGTAGTGATGATTGAAAATAGGTTTGGAAGGATTTGAAAGAATTTTGAGGCCAAATAATGTTTCATGGTAATCGACCTACTTGCTTAAGCTATCAGTTTGGATGTCTTACATAATTAAGCTACTTGAGTACATGTCAAGCTTAAGTAGAAAGGATCACACAGGTTCTCAAGGTAAGACTAGATTACGAACTTACTAAAAAGAGTAAGTAGGTGATGCACCTACTTCAAGTAGGTGATGCACCTACTTAGAATGTATGGGCTATATTTTATGAAAAGGGCAAGTAGGTGATGCAACTACTTACAAATTTGTGGCTTGAATTAAGTGGAAATTAGTAATTAATTATGATTAATTTAGTTAATTAAACTAAAATGCTAAGTGGGCCCCACCAAGACACGTTGCAACAGTTGGTTGGTGCATGGATGGAAAAGACACATTCACCCTTGGGGGATAAACATGTGCAGGGGCTAGAAATATGTCACTGTTAGGGGCTGGATATGTGTTACTCTTAAGTTCTGTGTATATAAGCCTAAATAAATGACTAAGAGCTCATTTTTAGCTCATTCTTCTTCTTCCTAACTTAGAAAAAAATAGAGAAAGAAAGGATGAGAGCTTCTGCCATAGAAGCAACAAATAAACTCCTAAATTTTGGTCCCTAAATTAATTTTCTAAGGTAATTTCAACCCATTGTATGGTGATTAGCAATGTGGGATTCATCGTTAGGGTAGCAAGGAGGTTCAATGTGAACCTACAAATTTCAGCAAGTTCAAGAAGCCCACTTGTTAAGGTAAGGTTTGATCCCCTTTTCAGATATTTTAGTAAGGATTTAAACATGTTGTGGGTGTATAAATTTGGACTGGAAATATGAAATTATACACGCTACTGTTGAAAGGTGTTGAAGCCGTGTAGGGGCTATTTTAATGTAAGGTTTGATCCCCTTTTAAGATGTTTTAGTAAGGATTTAAACATGTTGTGGGTGTGTAAATTTGGACTGGAAATATGAAATTATACACGCTACTGTTGAAGGGTGTTGAAGTCGTGTAGGGGCTGTTTTGAAGTAAAAAGGGTGAATCAATTTTTACTAATGTCGTGGTTATTGCTATTATATGAGGATGAAGGAATTAAATGAAATTAAAAGTGAAAAACCCCATAATTAAGTGTTGGTGTTGAAACGGGCTGAATCAGAATTACGTAAACTAAATTGGGTTGATTGTTGTTTTGTTAATATGGTTATGGATTATGTGTTAAAAGTAAAGGAAATTATATGTGTTAATGTTAACTTTCCATTTGGGCCGTGTTGGGGACTGTTTTGGTATGTTGTTATTCTTGTTGAGCTCGAAAGATTAATAATAGCTAAAGTTACACGTTGTGTTGCATGTTGGCCGAGCTATTGTGTTAAAGGGTTATGATCAAATGTCATGTGTGGGCTGATTTGACATAGCATGCGGGCTGTTCGGCGTATTTTTGAGTCTTATCTCGAATAGCCATGATATGATATAGTACATGAACATATAGGTATTAATATTGGCTTAGTTGTTATGAAGTTGATTTGAATATAAGAGAAACCTCGCCTAATTTTCTAGAAAGGAGTTACTAACGTTAGAATACATTTTGGACCTTCACGTAACCTAAGCATAGTTTTTGACATCCTAATATAGGCTGAGACCCTTCGGGCAGCGTATACGTGTTGTGTTGCGAATAAGCGCTAAAGGTATGTAAAGCTATTCCTTGTTTCTTTTGGAATGTCTTAGATATAAGTGATATGAGATTTGGGGGGTAATTCCATTCATAAGCTCCACGTATGATTCATGACTCTTACTCACTTCTTGACGGTAAAACTCTTAAAGTAGTTGAGCTATTGCCCTCGAGCCTTCTATATGTTGAATCATAAATGGATGTATAAGCTCCTATTCCTAAGGACTCTATGATGACAAATGTCTCTGATTCTATAAGCTGTTTAGCATTATCTTGATACATGTCTATGATTCCTGACGCCCCATTTGATATGGTTGATAGTTACATTCAAAGGGTATTTAATATGATTATCTCCTTTAAAACTGAAGTATGAGTTTATTCTACTTATTTTATTGAGTCTTAGATGATGATTTAATTTGCATATGGTTACTCACTACTCTACTCATGCATACTGTTATTACTTCTTTTACCGAATCCCGAGTTGGGTATGCTATCATGCACAATTTACTATATTATCCACCGAGTCCCTCAGTAGAGTGTCGGGTATGCTATAGGATAATATGATGATGCAATGATATGGTTATGACACCAAGTCTCATAAAGGGCCGAGTATGGTAAACGTGTACACGGCCTCATTCACCGAGTCCCTTACTAGAGGATCGAGTACGATATATATATATGATGATATGATAATATAATGATACAATTATGATACCGAGTCCCATAATGGGCTGGGTATGGTATATGATAATAATATGCACGATTTTTTTCGTAAGACAAAGGTACAGTGAGTTCTTGATTATTATACTTATCTCCTGGACTCTTTACTTCATTTATGTTCTCTCCTATTGTATTTCATGCTTTATATACTCAGTATATATCATGTACTAACCCCTTCCTCAGGGGGGTGCTGCATTTCATGCCCACAGCTATATGTACTAGCTTCGGTGATCCTCCAGCTTATGATTCTTACTCAGCTATCTTGGGGTGCTCTTTTGTGTCAGAGCCTAGACTTGTGGTATAAATCCCTTTTTGATGTATACATATGTTTATTCAAGGGTACGATGGGGACCTGTCCCTCTATATGATACTGTTGGTACTCTTCGAGGTCCGTAGACATATGTGTGGGTTATGTATAGATGATGTTCAGTTGTGCTAGTATGACTTATGTTTTGGGATGTTCCCTTTCTTAGTGGCATCCTTGTCGGCTCGCGTATATGTATATAATAAGATGACTCCACATGTTATGACAACCTCGTCGGCTTATGATCTGTGTTACCTATTGATAAGTTGTAACTCCCCAGGAGACAGATTGTGTTAATATATGAATATGTGATAGTTTTGAGAAGACATTATATTTCCTTAAGTTCTAAATTATGTGTGGTTTGATTATAGTTAACAAAGGTGTACGCGAGTGACCAGTTTGGACACCAGTCATGGTTTACGGGGTTGGGTCATGACAAATATAATATTAGAGCAGTTCATCCTCGGAGTGTCTATAGACTGTGTCTAGTAGAGTCTTGTTTATCTGTGTGCTGTGCACCACATCTATAAATAGGAGGCTATAAGACATTTAGGATGTTATCTTTCCTTTTTATTTTAAATTGTGCCTGTATTATTAGGAAAATTCCTCCCTAATGGATTATTATGTTTACAACGATGCCTCCAAGGAAAGCGACAACTGCCTAGAAGGGCAAGTCAGTAGCAGATGAAACTATCCAGACCCCGAGGGTTACTAGGGCCTGTGTAAATTTTCGATGTGGTCGGTTCCCCCATATAGATATTGAATAGAATGAGTTCCAGTCTGTGTCGGAGGGTGTGCTCCAGTCGGCGAGCTCTACTACGCCGCCACCACTAGTGGAGCTTAAGGAAGCAATATCTGTAACTACGGATCAGGGGGCAGCTTCATCGCTAGCTCCAGAGGCTCCTATGCCTGAGCCTCCATCTCCCCGGCCAGGGGTGTAGGATAGGGCCATGAGAGACGCAGTTCAGTTACATACAAGATTAATAACAGGACAGGCTCCTAGGCATGGACTAGGAATAGATTATGCAGATAGACATGATAGTTTGACAGCTCATGACTTTTTGATTTATAACCCTCCAGAGTTCTATGGGTCGAGGCCTGCAGATGACCCACAGGAGTTTATCCGACAGGTGCAGTGTACGTTAAGGATAATTAGGGATTTTGAGACTGAGTCTGTTGAGTTAGCTTCAAATCGATTACGTGATGTAGCTATTAATTGGTATGAATCCTGGGAGTTATCTAGGGGTGAGGGTGATCCTTTAGCAGTATGAGATGAGTTTGTGGAGGCTTTTCTTGGTCACTTTCTACCTCCAGAGATGAGATAAGACAGAGTTGATAGATTCTTATATTTGAGGTAGAATGGAAGGAGTGTTTGAGATTATAGTCTCGAGTTTGACTCGTTGGCGAGACATGCACCAACTATTGTAGCTGATATGTCTGATAGAGTGCATCGTTATGTGATGGGGCTGGATAATTATTTGATTGACGGCTGTATGGTGCAAGCTTCTTAGCCAGGTATGGATATTGCTCGGGTACAGACATATGCACAGGGGGTAGAGGACTGACACAGAGGGCGTCATTCCGATAGAAATCATAACAGAGGCCAACATAAGAGGGCTAGATTGACTGGTTATTCAGGTGAGTTTCGAGAAGGACAACCTCAGCAGTATAGTATATATCCTTCTCATCTAACTCGGAGTCACCCCCATAGTTCACAGATAGGAGATTCGATAGAACAGGATATTCAGGAGCCGTTCAGAGCTCCAGGGTTTCAGGTTCATAGATAAGCAGGGGTTTGCGCCAGTCGAGGCCATCTTTTCCTTGCGGTGTTCCCATTATGGTACGACCTATTTTGGGGAATGCCATTTTGTTACAGGTGCTTGTTTTACTTGCGGCCGTCAAGGCCATGTTATGAGGGAGTGTCTATTTAGGGGCAGTCCAGAAGGTGAAGTTCAGCCTACTGGGCCAGTTGCTAGTTCATCTTCTTTTATGGCTTTGCACCTTATGGGGTAGGGTATTCAGACACTAGTAGGCCGTGGTGGAGCTTTCAGTTCTAGCGGCCCTTCGAATCACATATATGCCTTTGCTAGTAGATAGGACTAGGAGATGTCACCAAATATGGTTATAGGTATATTATCGATTTTCTCTCAGGACGTATATGATTTGATAGATCCAGGCTTTACCTTATTATATATATCTCCCTTTGATTCTAGTAGGATTTGAATAAAACCTAAGATAATAGAACCATTTGAGATAGCCACACCGGTAGGAAACTCTATTATAGTAAAGCAAATATATAGAAATTGCTCAATGGATGTATATAGTCATCATACCTTGGCTGATTTAATAGAGTTAGATATGATAGAGTTTAATGTTATTGTGGGTATGGAATGGTTAGCTTTTTGTTATGCTAACGTTGATTGTAGAAACAAAATAGTTCGGTTCCAATTCTTAGATAAGCTAATTACCGAATGGTTGGGGAATACGGCATCGCCAAGGGGTAAATTTATTTCATACCTCAAGGCAAGAAAGATGGTTAGAAAGGGTTATACTTATCATCTTATTTGTGTGCATAACTTGGAAGCAGAGGTATCGGCTCTTTAATCAGTACCGATCGTCAATGAATTTCTAGATGTATTCCAGATGAAATCCCAGGTCTTCCTCCTGAATGGGAGATAGAGTTCACGATAGATGTGTTACAAGATACTTAGCCTATATCTATCCCTCCCTATAGAATAACACCCGCAGAGTTGAAAGAGTTGAAGGAGAAACTGAGAGATCTATTAGAAAAAGGGTTTCATTAGGTCCATCACATTACCATAGGAAGCACTAGTACTATTTGACCAGTTGCAGGGTGCTAAGTATTTCTTGAAGATAGACATGTAATCAGGCTATCATAGAGTATGGGTAAAGGAAGTAGATATTCCAAAGACTGTGTTCAGAAGCCGATACAGATATTATGAGTTTAGATTAATGTCTTTTGGGCTGACCAATGTTGTAGCAGTGTTTATGGACCTAATGAACCGGGTGTTCAAGCCATTCCTAAACCTGTTTGTGATTGTATTTATTGATTATATTCTGGTCTATTCACAATCGGAGAAGGAGCATGCAGATCATTTAAGGATGGTACTCGGGGTTATCCAACACCAGAAGTTGTATGATAATTTCTCTGAATATGAATTTTGGTTGACTTCAGTAGCATTCTTGGGGCATGTTATTGGAGCTAATGGTATTTGAGTAGATACACAGAAAATTGAGGCCGTAAAGACTTAGCCTAGACCTACGACACCTACTGAGGTACGTAGTTTCCTGGGGATAGGATGATACTACAGGAGTTTTGTAGAGAAGTTTGCTTCTATTTCAGCGCCTTTAACAAGTCTAACTTAGAAGGAAGCTAAGTTCCAATGGACCAATATTTATGAAGAAGCTTTTGGTTACTGACAAATAAGTTGACGACGACCCCTATTTTAACTCTTCCATAAGGACCAAATGGCTATATTATTTATTGTGATAATTCCGGTGTTGGCCTAGGTTGTGTACTGATGCAACATGGTAGAGTCATAGCCTATGCCTCTCGGTAGCTCAGGAAGCACAAAAGAAATTATCCTACTCATGATCTAAAGTTAGAAACAATAATTCATGCTTTGAAAATATGGAGACATTATCTATATGGCATGCATGTTGATATTTACATGGACCACAAAAGTCTCCAATACATCTTCAAGCAAAAAGAGCTGAATTTACGGCAAAAAGGTGGCAAGAGTTGCTAAAAGATTATGATGTTGACATCCTATACCACCCCGGGAAAGAAAATGTTGTAGCAAATGCACTCAGCCATAAATCGATGGATAGCTTGGCATATTTACAGCCAAAATGGAAGGAGATAGTCTGTGAGATTTGCTAGTTAGCAAACCTTGGAATCCGTTTAGTTAGTTCTGATGATAATGAAGTTTTTATTCGAGGAATTGCTGAATCCTCTATCATAGGAAAAGTAAAGCAACGCCAATATGAGGACCCTGTTCTGGCTCAGTACAGGGATGTAACCTTTCAAATGGAAACGACCCTATTTAAAGTCATACCTGGCGGAGTTTTGAGGTATAATGCAAGGTTATGTGTACCCAAGATTGCAGGGCTACAACAGGTCATGGGAGAGGCACATTATGCCCGTTATTCTATTCACCTAGGGTTAACAAAGATTTATCATGACCTCAGATATTTATATTTGTGGGGTGGAATGAAAAAATATATATCAAAGTTCATAGCCTAGTGACCGAATTGCCAATAGGTCAAGATTGAGGATCAGAAGCCTGGTGGACTAATACAAGAGATAGAAATCCCGACATGGAAATAGGAAGCAATTAATATGGATTTTATTATAGGCTTACCTCACACTCTATGGAAGTATGATTCCATATGGGTTATTATAGATAGGTTGAAAAAATCAACCCATTTCCTTCCAGTTAGGAATATATATTCAGCTGCGGACTATGCGAGATTATATATCAAGGAAGTAGTAAGACTTCACTGGGTACCCATATCTATTATCTTAGATAGAGGATCCTAATTTACAGCTAACTTCTGGAGATCATTCCAAAAGGGATTGGGAACACAGGTGAATCTTAGTAAAGCATTTCACCCTCAGACTGATGGAGTGGTCGAGCGCACTATTCAGATGCTAGAAGATATATTGCAGGCCTATATTATTGAATTTAGAGGTAGCTGGGATGATCATTTTCCACTTATTGAGTTTGCCTATAATAATAGCTATCATATTATCATCCAGATGGCATCATACGAAGCTTTATATGGCAGAAAGTGCAGATCACCTATTATTTGGTTTGAGGTTGGTGAGACTAAACTAGTAGGCCTAGACATGATTCAGCAAGCTATGGATAAAGTGAAGTTCATTCAGGAGAAACTGTTGGCAGCCTAAAGTCGATAGAAGTCATACGCAGATAACCGATGTCGACACTTAGAGTTTGAAGTTGGGGACTTGGTGTTCTTGAAGGTTTCACTAATGAAAGGTGTAATGAGATTTGTCAAGAAAAGGAAACTTAGCCCGAGGAACATTGGCTCTTATCATATCATTCGTAGGGTAGGCAGGGTTACCTATGAGTTGGACCTACCATTTGATTTGGAAGCAGTACAACCAGTTTTTCATGTGTCAATGATCCGCAAATGTATAGATGACCCATCCAGAAAATTTCCCTTAGTTGATGTCCAGGTAACAAATGAGTTATCCTATGAGGAGCAACCTATCTCCAACCTGGATAGGCAGATTAGTAGGTTGTGAACTAAGGATGTGTCTTTTATCAAGGTATTTTGGCGAAATAATAATCAGGAAGAGATGACCTGGGAAGTCGAAGAAGAGATGAAAAATAAATATCCAACCTTGTTCCCTATGTCTATAGGTAATCTAAACTCCTAAAATTATTACATTGATTGATAGGTGAAACTATATGTTGTAGCAATAAAAGAGATTTCCCCGAAATCTATATAAGATCTTGGGGGTTTGTTTAACATTCGAGGACAAATGTTTTAAAGGGGGGAAGGATGTTATACCCCATACTTTTGTACATCGAAAGGTTTTTTTAAGCTCCTCTAAAGTAGCCATGTGATCCATGTTATCCATGACATTACCAAATGATCCGAAGAAGGGGAGGATGTATTGCCCCATATTTTTCATAGACTAGTTCTATGTGAGTAATGATGGTTGGAAATAGGTTTGGAAGTATTTGAAAGGAGTTTGAGGACAAATAATGTATCATGGTAATCGACCTACTTGCTTAAGCTACTAGTTTGGATGTCTTACATAATTAAGCTACTTGAGTACATGTCGAGATTAAATAGCCAGGATCACCCAGGTTCTTAAGGTAATACTAGATTACGAACCTACTAAAAAGAGTAAGTAGGTGATGCACCTACTTAGAATGTATGGGCTATATTTTATGAAAAGGGCAAGTAGGTGATGCAACTACTTACAAATTTGTGGCTTGAATTAAGTGGGAATTAGTAATTAATTATGATTAATTTAGTTAATTAAACTAAAATGCTAAGTGGGCCCCACCAAGACACGTGGCAGCAGTTGGTTGGTGCATAGATGGAAAGGACACATGTAGGAGCTGGACATGTGCCATCCTTGGGGGGTGGACACGTGTAGGGGCTAGAAACATGTCACCTTTAGGGGATGGACACATGTTACTCTTAAGGGCTATGTATATAAGCCTAAAGTAATGACTAAGAGCTCATTTTTAAGTCGTTTTTCTTCTTCCTAACTTAGAGAAAAATAGAGAAAGAGAGGGTGAGAGTTTCTACTATGGCTGCAGCAAATAAGCTCCTAAATTGTGGTCCCTAAGTAAATTCACTAAGGTAATTTTGACCTGTTGAGAGGTGATTAAGAACGTGGGATTCATCTTAGGGCAGCAAAGAGGTTCAATGTGAACCTACAAATTTCAACAAGTTCAAGAAGCCCACTTGTTAAGGTAAGGTTTAATCCCCTTTACACATGTTTTAGTAAGGATTTAAACATGTTGTGGATATGTAAATGTGAACTGGAAATATGAAACTATACACGCTACTGTTGAAGGTTATTGAAGCCGTGTAGGGGTTATTTTGAAGTAAAAAGGGTGAATCAATTTTAACTAACGCCGTGGTTATTGCTGTTATATGAGGATGAAGGAATTAAATGAAATTGAAAGTGAGAAAACCCCATAATTAAGTGTTGGTGTTGAAACGGGCAGAATCGAAATTGCGTAAACTAAATTGGGTTGATTATTGTTTTGCTATTATGGTTATGGATTATGTGTTAAAAGTAAAGGGAATTATATATGTTAATGTTAACTTTCCATTTGGGCCGTGTTGGGGACTGTTTTGGTATGTTGTTATTCTTGTTTAGCTCGGAAGATTAATAATAGCTAAAGTTACACATTGTGTTGCATGTTGGCTGAGCTGTTGTGTTAAAGGGTTATGATCAAATGTCATATGTGGGCTGATTCGGCATAGCATGCGGGATGTCCGGTGTGTTTTTGAGTCTTGTCTCGAATAACCTCGATATGATATAGTACATGAACGTATGGGTATTAATGTTGGCTTAGTTGTTAAGAAGCTGATTTGAATATAAGGAAAACCCCACATAATTTTCTAGAAAGGAGTTACTAATGTTAGAATACATTTTAGACCTCCACGTAACCTAAGCATAGTTCTTGACATCCTAGTATAGGTTGAGATGCTTCTGGCAGCGTATACATGTCGTGTTGCGAATAAGCGCTAAAGGTATGTAAAGCTATCCCTCCTTTCTTTTGGCATTTTTTTCAGTCTTTACATTATTAGTATTTCGAGGTAGCCGTGGGCCTGTACTGATACCTATTTTCAAAGTCAGTTTTAGAGGCGTCGTAGATTAGACAGTCATAGTTTGAGTTCTTTCAATTATTTTAGAGATTTTATTTAAAACCTCTTTACATAATTACAATACATATAGAGTATTTTGAGACGATTATTGAGAAATTTCATTTATGTCTATATATTGCCGACTTAAATAGTATCTTTTGTGAGATTAAGCCTTCTGCTTAGTGAGTAGCTTGGCCAAGAGTTGTCTTGGGAACTAGCAATGGTTTCTGAGTGCCAGCCATGACTAGGGTGTAGATTCAGGATGTGACAAATTTGGTATCAGAACACAAGGTTTAAGAGTCCTATGATATCTATGAATCCGAGTCTAGTAGAGTCCATCTTATCGGTATAAAGTGCGCCATATCTATAATGAGGAAGTGATACGACTTTAGGAATTGTTTCACTTCTTTCTTACTCTAGTTCATATGATAAAGTTTAACTCTATAATATCTCTTCTAATTCCCGCGTTTCACATTTTCAGATCATGCCTTCCGGACATTCTTTGCCAATGACGAGATACCATAATCATCTAGAATGTAGACCCAGAACATAGCTCGAGTAACTAAAAATGAGAATGAGAATGGAACTCAAGAGGATCCATAGACTGCTCAGCCTGCTATGACTTTTGAGGCAGAGATTAGAGGAATATTTCAGTCCTCACACAGTTGATGCCTACTCAGTCTGGTTGTCAGAGTATGTAAGACTCTAAAAATATGAAAGGTCCTAAACCAAGGAACCAAAGATGAAATCTCAGAAAGTTGTAGAAAACTGGCATAAGAAGCTAACCATGGAAGTCTTCACGGACCGTGGTAAGTACCACAGACTATGGTGTGCAATCGTGGTAGAGATTCAGAGACTCAAACTGCAGGGGATGAACCACGATGAAGGACCACGAACCATGGTATGATCCGTGGTGGCCACTTCTGTAGGCCTCTTGCAGGACCCACACCACGGCCACCCATCATGGGCCGTGATGCATTTCACGGACCGTCAAGGTATCCATGAAGAAATGTCAGAGACTACCCTACAAGTACTTTTTCCGAAATTCTCTAAGTCCCTTATCACGGGACGCCACCACAGACCGTGAAGGGTCCCCGTAAAGTCTCTTCCAGCCATATTTTTTTAAAGAGGCATTCTAGTCTTTTCCTATGTTTTAAATCAAAATGGTGTCGTTTTGAGGGCTGATTTCTCTTATCTAAACACCCTAAACCCTTCAAAGCCCTCATTGTTTCACTATGACTTCTCTAACAAAAATCCTCTCCTCTCAAGTTCTTCCAAGGGCTTCAAGCCAAGACTAGGGTTTCCAAATTCAAGGCATTCAAGTCTCCTTTCTTCCTCAAGTGTTCTTAGAGAATTTGTTTCCCTTAAGGTATGTGGGTTTTCATCCATGGTTCCTTCCACCCATGGGGCCTAAATATTTTTTGAAACTAGCTTTTCAATTTTAAATGATGAAATCTTATGGGCTTTTACATGATGACTTTAAATGCATAGATGATATATTTGAATTTTCCTTACATATATTAATGTATATGGACTCTTGATTTTATGAAGTTATGATGTTATTAAAGTGCCTATACAGGCTTGGAAAGAGTTTTAATACATATATGGTGGGTTGCTCTAAGAATGTATATTTTATTAACTTCCATCACTCTCATGCATGCAAGAATTCTTTAAAGGCATTAAAAGGTTTTTATGGAATGAACCTACCTATTTTTTTATGATAAAGTGAATTTGAAATAAAGTTTGAGTCCAATGAATTTTATGAAGTAAATGCTTATGAAGGGGAGTCTTTATGGAATGATTGATTGATTAAAGGGATTCTTAGTCAAAGTAAGGTTTCAATGTGAAAGGACAATCTGAAGATTGAATCAAATGAAATGTTTAAGATTATGATATGACATGTATGACATCCCTACATACTATCAATGCTTTTGAACATTTTTCAAAAGGTAGGTTCGATTAGCTTGGTACCTGAAATACCATTATTGATTGTAGACCTAATTTTCTTATAAATCAAGATTCATAAGTAGGATGGTAATTATGGTATGGCATCCATGATGATATTATAAACCAAAGGTTTTAATGAGATATTCCACCGATTGATATTTTAATGTTAAAGATACATAATGCTTATGCTAAATTGATGTTCAAACATTATTCCGTGGGATTTGAGCTAGCACCGAATGTTGTATATAGATGAGGACTCGACCGAAGGGGTTCTTAAGTAAAGTCTCATATTTCATTAACTCTGTGCCACCATAGGAGCCCTTGTCATGTAGGCCTTTGTAGACATCAAATGTTAAAGTTAAAGTTAAAGAATGTTTAAAGTTGATTGGAGCTCTACTATAAGTAGTCTCCTTATGCCAACATAGGGGGATATGTTGGATTCCATGTAATAGCTCTCATGGTCTTAAATATCAGTTAAGGTCACTTTCCCACAAGACGAATGTTTTATGTTTTCACATAATGATTTCTCAAGCATGCATTCACTTATGCATATTGCTTATACATGTCTCTCTCTTATGTTCTTCATTTCATAGCATACTCACATACTTAGTATATTCAAAGTACTAACACATACTTTTTCCTACATGATATCACCATATAGGGACCGACGTCGCTCCACACTCTCCTTCCCATCGCTAAGTTGATCGTTGAAAGCTACCACTTTGGTGAGTTCCCATATTCTGGGAACGACACTCCTATCTTATCTATCTTGTATTATGTTTATACATTTAAATTAAGTTTGGTATTTTTGACTTAATATTGAGGGTGAGCTAGGGGCATGTCTTAGCCCCCGCCAAGTCTTAATATTGAAGGTATTATTGGACATATTAAAGGGTGTTATATTATCTTTGACTCTTATTAATGTGAAGCCCCTTAGTCCCTATATCCCTTATGTTTCCGCTTGATTTGTGTATCATTACCAATGAAATACTTAATGATTTCTAAGAGGGTAGGGTGAGGTACCTCTGGTTATCTCATTCGCGGTGTCACGTCTAGGCTCTAAGCTTGGGTCATGTGAAATGGTCCTCGAAGTTCAACATACTGTATCAAATAGGATCCTGTTCATTGTTGTGAAGTGTGCCACAACTATGAATAAGAGACTATGGGATATTTAGGAAGGTCTTCACTTTTTTCAATTTATGTCATGCTCTAGAGTGTCCTAAGTTTTCCTCTAAATAAGGATTGATTTTGTGTTCTCTGGATAATGCCTCATGGAAAAGCACCTCCAAGAGCAAGGGTTGATGATGAGGACCAACCTCCTCCAGTTTTGGAGACCCTACATCATGAGGAAGAGGTAACTCATGCCAAGTTCCGCAATATCATCACATTGTTGTCTCAAGCTGTGGCCCACGAAGGGCATCAAGGAGTCCCTCCTCTTTAACTGCAAAATCCAACCTCTCGGATTTAGGATTTCCAAAGATGAATCTGCCTACGTTCAATTATTCTAAGCTAGATGAGGACCCTATGGTGTTCATCAATGAGGTGTACTAGATTGTGGCTTTCATGGGTGTGCCACCAAATGAGAAGGCTGAACTAATATCCTACCAACTAAAAGGCATGGCTCGTGTGGTATGAGCAATGGGTTGTTGAGAGAAATGGAGAAAGGGGACCGATAGGATGGGAAGAGTTCAAAAGAGCCTTCTTAGACCGCTTCTTCCCGTTTGAGCTTAGGGAAGCCAAAATCTAAGAGTTCATCAACCTCCATCAAGGGAGTATGAGTGTGAGAGAGTATGCCCTCCAGTTCACCAAATTGTCCAAGTATGCTCCCTTTATAGTCTCCGACCCTCGTGCAAGGATGAGTAAGCTTATTTCCTGCGTCTCTTGTCCAAGGAGTGAAAAATGTCCATATTATTCAAGGAGATGGACATCTCCCGGTTAATGAATTACGCCAACAAATCAAAGATGAGAAGTTGAGGGAGAGGTCTAGAGGGTTCAAGAAAGCTAGAGTGGATGGTGGAGGGTCCAACCCTCAAAGGTCCGGTTATGGTAGCAATGGCAAAGGTCAAGGTGGGCAATTATTTATGGGACAAGGTTCCACCAATACTCCTCCTCCCAAGTTCAATAAGGAAAAAGGTCCCAATGAAATGGTCTCAAGAGAGAATATTAGTACCCTAGATTTCCCTCCATGTAAGAAGTGTAGGAGGACCTACAAAGAAGAGTGTTTGGCGAGCTCAAATGCATGCTTCAAATACAACAAAATAGGTCACCATGCTAAGGATTGTAGAGGTGGTGGTGGTAATAGGCCTCAAGGAGAGGTTGCTCATGGCAAAAAGCTCAAGGAGATGGCCAACGCACCAACCATTTCTATGCTTTGCATGGAAGGCAAGAGGTTCAGGAAGCACCAGATGTTATTACCAATATGTTGAAGGTCTTTACTTTTGATGTGTATGAATTGTTGGATCCGGGTACAAACTTGTCATTTGTCACTCCATTCTTATCTAATAGGTTTGATTTGTTACCTAAAATGTTAGTAGAGTCTTATTTGGTATCTACCCCGTGGGTGAGTTAGTTGTGGCTAGAAAGTTCTATAGGGGTTGTTCCCTATCCATCTTGCATAAAGGTAGTCCTTGTGATCTTACAGAGCTTGACATGGTAGATTTTGATGTAATCCTTGGGATGGATTGGTTACATGCATATTATGCTTTCATAGATTGTAGAACTCATCGAGTCAAGTTTTCATTCCTAGATAAGTCCATTTTTGAATGGGAGGGTCGTGATTCGATGGTGAAGGGTAGATTCATTTCTTGTCTCAAGGCTCGAAAGTTGTTTGTTAAGGGTTGTATTTACCATATAGTGAGAGTTAGGGAAGTTAACTCCGAAAGACCTCCTCTTGAGTCGATCTCCATAGTCAATGGGTTTTCTGATGTCTTTTTCGATGACCTTCCCGATGTCCCTCTTGAAAGAGAAGTTGATTTTGGTATCAATCTCTTCCTCAATACCCAAAATATCTCTATCTCTCCTTACCGAATGGCCCTAGCGGAATTGAAAGACTTGAAGGAACAATTGAAGGACTTGCTAGAAAAGGGGTTCATAAGGCCAAGTATTTTTCCATGGGGTGCTCCTGTGCTATTTGTAAGAAAGAAAGATGGGTTTCTTGGGATGTGCATAGACTACCGACAATTGAATAGGGTAACTATTAAGAACAGTATCCACTTCCTAGGATATATGACTTGTTTGATCAACTTCAAGGAAAGAGTCACTTCTTCAAGATTGACCTCCGGTCTGGATATCACCAACTAAGGGTGAGGGAGTATGACATTCCCAAGATGGCATTATGGACATGGTATGGTCACTTTGAGTTTATGGTAATGAGTTTTGGGTTGATAAATGCGTTGGTAGTGTTCATAGACCTAATGAATAGGGTGTTCAAACCGTAGCTTGATACTTTTGTTGTAGTGTTCATTGATGATGTTTTGATCTACTCTCAGAGTGAGAAAGAACATAAGGATGATTTGAGGGTTGTGCTCCAAACGTTAACAGATAGGCAATTGTTTGCAAAATTTAGCAAGTGTGAGTTTTTGTTAAAGGAGGTTCCCTTTCTCGGTCACATAGTGTCTGGAAAGGGCATTAAGTTTGATCCTAAGAAAATGGAGTCGTTCAAGAATTGGCCTAGACCATTGTCTTCTTTAGACATTAGGAGCTTCTTGGGTCTAGCCGGTTACTATAGAATATTTGTCGAAGGGTTTTCTTCCATCTTATTTCCTATGATAAAGTTAACTCAAAAGAAGGAGAAATTCATATGGACGGATGAGTGTGAAAGGAGTTTCCAAACTTTGAAATATCAACTTACCTCCGCTCCTATTTTAACTCTACCGGAAGGATTAGAAGGGTTTGTTATTTATTGTGATGCTTCGAAGATTGATTTGGGTTGTGTCTTAATGCAAAACAGTAAGTTCATAGCCTATGCTTCTAGGCAATTGAAAGTGCATGAGCATAACTACCTTACCCATGACCTTGAGTTGGCGAGCGTTGTTTTTTCTTTGAAAATTTGGTGGCACTACCTTTATGGGGTATATGTAGATATGTACACCAATCAAAAAAGCCTTTAATATGTGTTCTCCCAAAAGGATCTCAACCTAAGATAAAGAAGGTGGCTAGTGTTCCTCAAGGACTATGACATGAGTGTGCATTATCATTCGGGTAAAGCCAATATAGTTGTCGATGCACTTAGTAGAATGACTATGGGGAGTGTGGCCCATGTTGATTAAGAAGATAGGGAATTGGTGAAAGATGTACACCGGTTGGCTACATTAGGGGTGAAGTTGCACGGTACCGATGATGGTGGTATGGTTATCTAATATGGGACTGAATCCTCTTTGGTAGTGGATGTCAAATTGAAACAAGACCTTGACCCGACACTTACTGAGTTAAAAATATTGGTGAAGAAAAAGAAGGTAGAGGTCTTTTCATAAGGGGGAGATGGGTGTTATATTACAAAGGTCGGTTATATGTTCCGAACGTAGATGGCCTATGGAGTTTGATCTTGATGGAGGCATATAATTCTGCATACTCTATTCACCAGTAAGGTTTGTGTCTGAATGTATGAATTGCCAACAAGTGAAGGCCGAACATCAAAGGCCGCGTGGCCTTGCCCAAGATATCGAGATCCCTACTTGGAAGTGGGAAGAATCTAATATGGATTTTGTAGTGGGTTTTACACACACTCCTAAGCGTCATGATTCGATTTGGGTAATTATTGGTATAAATGACTTAGTCGACTCACTTCCTATCGGTTAAGACTTCCTACAGAGATGAAAATTATGCAAAGTTGTATATTCGGGAGTTGGTGAGGTTTCATGGTGTGTCATTGTCAATCATTTTGGATCGTGGTACTCAATTCACTTCTCACATTTGGAGATCATTTCAAAAGGGCCTTAGTACTAAAGTAAAGTTAAGCACCGCATTCCATTCTCAAATCGATGGGCAAGCCGAAAGGATAATTCAAACCCTAGAGGATATGTTAAGGGCTTGTGTGCTGGAGTTCAAAGAGAGATGTGATAATTACCTACTGCTCATCGAATTTTCCTATAATAATAGTTACCACTCAAGTGTTGAGATGGAATCGTTTGAGGCTTTGTATGGGAGGTGATAGAGATCCCCAGTTGGTTGGTTTGAAGTAGGTAAGATGACCTTGTTAAGCACCGCATTCCATTCTCAAATCGATGGGCAAGCCGAAAGGATAATTCAAACCCTAGAGGATATGTTAAGGGCTTGTGTGCTGGAGTTCAAAGAGAGATGTGATAATTACCTACTGCTCATCGAATTTTCCTATAATAATAGTTACCACTCAAGTGTTGAGATGGAATCGTTTGAGGCTTTGTATGGGAGGTGATAGAGATCCTCGGTTGGTTGGTTTGAAGTAGGTAAGATGACCTTGTTAGGTATCAATTTGGTACTTTGCTTTGGAGAAGGTGAACATCATTAGAGAAAGGTTAAATATGGCTCAAAGTCATCAAAAGTCGTATTCCGACAATAGAAGAAAGGATCTTGAATTTAATGTAGATGATTGGGTGTATTTGAAGGTTTCACCCATGAAGGGTGTGGTTCTATTTGGTAAGAAAGGGAAATTGATCCCTAGGTATGTTGGGTCTTATAGGATCTTAAAGTGGGTTAGAAAAGTTGTGTATGAGTTGGATTTACCTTCGAAAATGACCATGATTCATCCAGTGTTCCATGTGTCAATATTGAGAAAATGTGTGGGAGACCCTAACTCCATTGTGCCTTTGGAGGTAGTGAGTGTTGAGGAGAATTTGACCTATGAAGAGGTCCCTATTGAAATTTTAGACCGACAAGTCAAAAGGTTGAGGAACAAAGAAGTTGCCTTCGTTAAAGTCGTTTGGAGGAATCAACAAGTCGAATGTGCTACATAGGAAGGGGAAACGGATATGATGAAACATTATCCTCATCTCTTTCATTCTAATCAAGCCTAAGGTAATAAGTCATTCATGTTTAAATGTTCAAGACTCTTATGTTTCAGTTTTTTTCCAGGTCATCACGTGCATGCATATTCATGAAGTTGAATTTTAAAGTTATGTTTTAAGCTCAAGTTTAAAGATTTCATGTTTGATGCATTTTAAGTGTCATTGTATAAATGTTGGGTTGCTAGTCCTCATACCATGTCCTTTTCTATAACAAAGATTCTTATTCAAGGATGAATGTTCCCATAGGGGAAGATATTGTAAGACTCCAAAAATTTGAAAGGTCCTAAACCAAGAAAACAAAGATGAAATATCAAAAAGTTGCAAAAAACTGGCACAAGAAGCTGACCAAGGAAGCCTTCACAAACCGTGGTAAGCCCCACAGACCGTGGTGTACAACCATGGTAGAGATTCAGAGGCTCAAACTGTAGGGGATGAACCACGATTGAGGATGACGGGCTGTGGAGATTTTCACAGACCGTGATGTGATCTATGGTGCCCACTTCTGCAAGCCTCTTGCAGGATCCACACCACGGCCACCCATCATGGGCCGTGATGTGTTTCACGGACTCTCAAGGAGTCCGTGAAGAAACTTCAAAGACTACCCTACAAGTCTTTTTATCGAAATTCTCTAAGTCCCTTATCATGGGACCTCACCACGGACTATGGTGGGAACCACAGACCATGAAGGGTCCCCGTAAAGTCTCTTTTGGCCAGATTTTTTAAAGGGGTATTCTAGTCTTTTCCTATGTTTTAAATCAAAATGGTGTCGTTTTGAGGTCTGAATTCTCTTATCTAAAGACCCTAAACCCTTCAAAGCCCTTATTTCTTTCACTCTAACTTCTCCAACACAAATCCTTTCCTCTCAAGTTCTTCCATGGGATTCAAGCCAAGACTAGGGTTTCCAAATTTAAGGCATTCAAGTCTCCTTTCTTCCTCAACTATTCTTAGGGATTTGGTTTCGTTCAAGGCATGTGGGTTTTCATCCATGGGTCCTTCCACCCATGGAGCCCAAATATTTTCTCAAACTAGCTTTTCAATTTTAAATGATGAAATCTTATGGGCTTTTACATGATGACTTTAAATGCATAGATGATGTTATATTTGAAATTTCCTAACATATATTGATGTATATGGACTCTTGATTTCATGAAGCTATGATGTTATTAAATTTCCTAGATGAAGGCTTGAAAAGAGTTTTAAGACATATATGGTGGGTTGCTTTAAGAATGTGTATTTTATTCACTTCCATCACTATCATGCATGCAAGAATTCTTTAAAGGCATTGAAAGGTTTTTATGGAATGAACCCACCTAGATTTTTTATGATCAAGTGAATTTGAAATGAAGTTTGACTCCAATGAGTGTTATGAAATAAATGCTTATGAAGGGGAGTCTTTATGAAATGATTGATTGATTAAAGGGCTTCTTAGCCAAAGTAAGGTTTTAATGTGAAAGGAAAATCCTCCCATTAAATCAAATGAAATGTTTAAGATTATGCTATGACATGTATGACATCCATACATACCATCAATGCTTTTGAACATTTTTCAAAAAGGTAGGTCTGGTTAGTATGGTATCCAGAATACCATCACTGATTGTAGATCTAATTTTCTTATAAATCAAGGTTCATTAGTTGGATAGTAGATGGGGTATGGAAGCCATGATGCTATTATAAACCAAAGGTTTTAATGAGCTATTCCACCGATTGATGTTTAAATGTTAAAGTTATATAATGCTTATGCTATATTAGTGTTCAAATTTTATTCCGTGAGATTTGACCTAGCACCGAATGTAGCATGTAGATGGGGAATCGACCAAAGGGGTTCTTAAGTAAAGTCTCATGTTGTATTAACTATGTTCCACCATAGGATCCCTTGTCGGCTAGGCCTTTGTAGCCATCAAATATTAAAGTTAAAGTTAAAGAATGTTTAAAGTTGATCGGAGTTCTACCTGGCAAGTAGTCTCCCCGTGCCAATGTAGAGGGATATGTTAGATTCCATGTAATAGCTCACATGGTCTTAAATGTCGGTTAGGTCACTTTCTCATAAGTTGAATGTTTTAAATTTTCACATGATGATTTCTCATACATGCATTCACTTATGCATATTGCTTATACTTGTCTCTCTTATGTTCTTCATTTCATAACATACTCACATACTTAGTATATTCAAAGTACTAATGCATACCTTTGCCTACATGATATCACCATGTATATATCGACGTTGCTCCACACTCTCCTCCCCGTGCCTAAGTTGATCATTGAAGGCTATCACTTTGGTGAGTTCCCATATTCTGGGAGAGACACTCCTATCTTATCTAGCTTACGTTATGTTTAGACATTTAAATTAAGTTCGGTATTTTTGACTTAATCTTCAGGGTGATCTATGGGCATGTCTTAGCCCCCGCCAAGTCTATATCCCTTATGTTTCTGCTTGATTTGTTTATCATTACCAATGAAATGCTAAAAGGCTTGGGTGAGGTTCCCTCGGGTGTCTCATTCGCTGTCTCACATCTAGCCCCTAGGCCTGGGTCATGTCAGAGTACCCCAATTCCTAGCTCTATTTCTCAAGAGGCATCTACATCTACAAGGATTAGAGACTTTGTGAGGACATACCCACCAGTCATTACTGGGTCCAGAGTTTAAGAGGATCCACAAAACTTTATTGATGAGATATGGAAGATTCTAAAAGTGATACATGTAATAGAAATTCAGGGAGTTGAGCTTATTTTCTATTAGCGGAAAGATGTTTCTAACTTTTGGTATAGCCACTGTGAGGAGTGTTACGGTGAGGATGTTGAGCCTGTAGTCTGGAATGAATTTGAAAATGCATTCTTTGACCACTTCTGTCATGACCCATCTCCGTAGACCACGACTGAGGTCCAACTGAGACCTCCATGTACATAACTATCAACTATAACAACAAATATAAGACTCATACATGGGGACCCCAATGGGTCATACATTTTCACATACATGTAGCTGCTTTCGTTCACCTCCTGAGGAGTTACATTATTCAAAATATGAAAGGGCGTGCAAGACGACAAGGCTGCCATAGCATAATAATGTTACAACACTCCGTATAGGTACAACAAGAACAACTTACAAACGACCCACATACATCTGTCCACAAACCTCTAAGTATAGTAACCATATCATATGGCAGGATAGGCCCCCCGCCGTACCCCTAAATAAGCAAATGTATACATCCAATACTGTGTACCAAAAATCTGGCTACACTACAATGAAGCTTCTTCCAGACTGGCTAAGCGGAATACTAAGCGAGAGGACTCCCAAAACCTGTCTGTACCTATGGGCATGAACGCAGCCCCCCGAAGAAAGGGGGGTCAGTACAACATATGAACTAAGTATGTAAAGTACAAAACATCATAAGCAAATTACAGTTACCATAGGGGTGCAGGGGACAAGTATAAAATTTAACAGAGTGTTGTACCTGCACCTTACAAAGTAAGGTCATGTATATCATTATCACATACCATATCCGGCCCACTTGGGGACTCGGTGTAACAAATGTATGATTTTATCATCGTAGGCGTATGCATACTATTAGCGTTGTGAAACATACATCCCGATCCATATATATAATAGGTTAGTGCCAAGGAGCATTCGTCCCGATCCATATATATAATAGGTTAGTGCCAAGGAACATACGACCCAATCCCTATACATATAATACGTTAGTGCCGAGGAACGTACGACTCGATCCCTATACATATAACACGTTAGTGCCGAGGAATGTACGGCCTGATCCCAATATAATATAATAATACATATACGTGCACGTAAACCTTGGTAATATATCAGACATCTCCCAAATATTATCATAAGATATGTCAAGGAGCCTCTAGGTGTAAGAGCTTAAACATCTAATCATTATTCACCATGCAGAAGGCTCGAGGGTCATAGTTCAACTACTTCAAGGCCCTTATCATTCAAAAGTGAGTACAAGTCATGAGTTATACCCGAAACTTATAAATGAAATAACCTATAATTTATATCATATATCGCTTCACATACCTTAAACTATTTTAAGAGAAGGAAGGGATAGGTTTCACGTGTATACTTTTCCTCATGTAGAAGACTTACAAGTCCATAACTCAACTATCGCAGAAGTTCTAATATCGAGAAGTGAATAAGATTGATGAACCCTACCCAGGGTTTAATGAATGGAATTATTCCCACAGTTCATACCTAATTCACTTAAGACTAAGACATTCCAAAAGAAAAGAAAGATAGACTTTACGTGCTCCTCACTTCCTAACGTATGGAAGGCTTGAGAAGCCCTAGTTCAAGTATTGTAAGAGTGCTTTCCTTAAGAACTAAATAAGGGTTGTGAATTACGCTTGGAATTTATGAGTAGATTTACTCTCAAGCTCATATCATTTACTACTTAACTTGAATACATGCCAAAAGAAGGGAAAATAAGCTTTATATACTTGTGCCAAAAACATGCCAAGAGAAAGCTTCACATACCTCTTACGGGTTACTCTTTGTCACGTTCACCTCGTCGTTCTTTGAACCTATTCAAAATGGAAGAAATATGAATATAAATAACCCTTGACTTTTCAACATCTTAAGTTGAACCCAAGTATTCATAGAACTCATTTTCTCTCTCATCTTCTCGACTAGTTCTTTAGTTAGTTAAAGTGTTAACAAAAATCGGGCAGCACCTCCCCTATAACATGCCCTATCCGGATTTCCAATTACACTCCTAATCACTAAATCCAACCAAAAAAAACAACCTGTAGCATATATACAAGAAATTCACATCAACATTAGACAATACAAACTCCAACGACTCGCTCAAATTACGATATCCATAGTAGGGTTTCTAGTCTCTATTTTATAAAACATTTAACCGTACGAAGTGGAGGGTCGTGTGGCTGCAACCAGAAGCTCCCACACCTCTTTTAGAATACTTTTTATCTCTGTAACACACCACCACACCACCTGAAGCTGCACACCACAAGCACAACACCTTACTCAATTACAATTTAACTATAACGATTCCAATTTAGATTATTTCCAACGTCAAGCATATTTATGGAATTTTCATATTTCCATCCACATACAAGACACGTAACACACTTCATAATAACACCATAACCTCCAATTTGAAAGGAAAAACCATACCTTACCCGAAATTGGCCAAAACTCACCAAAACCCACTTCGGGAACCTCTTGATGTGCTGAAATAGAGCGGACTATTTGTGTCACTTCTCCGCTGCCCTAAATTGTGATTATATTCTATTAAAAAATGTTATATAACCGTGGAATACCTTAAATAATTAATTGATGGAATGAAAGTCGGAGGCTTACCTCAAGGTGGCCAAACCCGTAGCCCTCCTCCTCTTGGTCCCAACGTTTTTATCTTCACTTTCTCTTATTTTTCTAAGTATCAAGCTGAAGAAATGAATACTTAGTCATCATAGGGTACCCATATGCACCTCCACGTGATCGAATAATACCTTAGACAATTAATTCACGGAGGAAAATTGGAAACTCACCTTAGTTTCTCCAAACCGTGGTTGCCTCTCCTTTTCTTCTCTATGTTTTCTTTTCCTCTCTTTTGGCTGAAGCTTTGGATAAAGAATGAGCTTATTAGTCAAATAGCATATATATATATATATATATATATATATATATATATATATATTGTCTTAGGAGGTGAAACGTTGTTACACCCCACACTCTTGAGCTTGGAATGTCTCTTAAGTTTCTTGGAAGTTATCAAGTGAGTCAGATAATATATTATGCCATCAAAATGACTCTAAGGAGGGGAGAATGTGATACTCCATGGGAGGGAAGGTTGGAATTAGGGTCAGGAGAAGTCGGAAGAAGTTGCAGGCCAAGTAATGAGTCGTAGGACTTGATTTACCTATGTAAGCTACTAACTTAGAAGTCTTACATACTTAAGTTACTTGGGTACATACCAAGCTTATGTGACATGGATTACATAGGTTCTTAAAATGAGACAAGATTATGAACCCATGAGGAAGAGGGGAGAATAACACGTGGAAACAAGAGGAGGCACCACATGGCAGTATGGGAAGGTGCAACGTGGCAGAAGGTGACCCAACTACTTTGGGGGTGGGACCCATAAGGACCCATGGCAACCTAGGGGCAAGGCATGGATCTATGGCCCAATAGGGGCTGGACACGTGTCACCCTATGGGGATGACAAGTGTCACCTCCAAATCCACCCTATATATGTATGTTATGTGACTAAGTACTTCACTCTTAATCCAAAATTCAGCCAAGAACAGCCAAGAACAAAGAGAAAAAAAATGTGAGAGAAAGAGAGACTAGCTACGGCTTAGAAGAATTCAAGGTAGGCTCTCTATTTTTTCTCTATGAATTAATTATCTACGGTGTTCCTAAACTACATGTATATGTATATATGTGTATTATTATGGCTATGTAACCATATCTTCAGCTTTACACTTGGAACAAACTAGAGAAAGTTGAAGGAAAACTTAGAAAGCCAAAGAAAGAGGGCTATAAGTTTGGTTTCCAAAAGGTAAGCCTCCAATTTCATTCTGCGAATTAATTATTTATGGTATCCCATGGTGATATGATGGTGTTTAATAACAATAAATTTCAATTCGGTACAGCGAAAAAGTGATACAAACAGTCCGCTAAAGTTTCAGCACGACAAGGTGTTACACCCCACCCTTTTTAAACTCGGAATGTCCCTTAAGTTACTTAGAAGTTAGCATGTGAGCCACTTAAGTTACGACACTATCAAACGGCTCTAAGGAAGGGAGAATGTGATACCCCATACTAGAGAAGGTTGGAGATGAAATCATAAGAGTCCGAAAGGAATTGGAGGTCAAGTAATGAGTCATAGGACTCGATTTACCTATGTAAGCTACTAAGTTAAAAGTCATATGCACTTGAGCTACTTAAGCATATATCAAACTTACGTAGCACGGATTACATAGGTACATAAAATAAGACGAGATTACGAGCCCACGAGGAAGGAAAAAAAAAAAGACGACACGTGGTAGCCAATGAAGAAGCGACACGTGGCAGCACCTCAAGCAAGCAGGTGATTCACCTGCTTGGGGGGTGGTGGACCCCACTGCCACGTGGCAGCCCATAGTTGGCAGCATGATACGGTGGCCCAATAGGGGCTAGACACGTGTCACCTCTTGGGGTTGACACGTGTTACACCCTAAAGCCACATATATATGTTGATATATATCATATACTTCATTTATCCATCAAAACATCAGCCAACTTAGAGAGAAAAAAACGTGAGGGAGAGAAATAGAGAGGCAGCCATGGTTCTTGAAGTTTAAAGGTTTGTTTTCCAATTTTCTTCCGTGAATTAATTATATACGGTGTACCTTAAGTACGTGGATATGTATATATGTATTTTAATACCTTCATGGAAGTAAAACTCCAGCTTTGCAATTGGAATTTGGAAGAGAAAATAAGAGAAAACGTTAATTAATAAACCCGTTTTTAGAAGGGACAGTGGTTAGTAATAATCGTATAACTTCTTGTGTACAGATTCGTTTCAAGTGATTTAATATGTTTTGGAAAGGTATTTCGTGGTTCTATAACTTTTATTCAGACTACAAAATCCAGTTCTACTTGTATTAGCTTGAAAAGTTGTGATGAAGTGTAGAGGAGGTTCTACTCAGATTTGGTTTTGGAAATTCTACACGGACAGCTGTAAGTATTTTGGTCATATCTTTTTGTACAAAATTGATGTAGGGTTGATTAGAAATTGTTTGCGACCCTAAGACATATGTGTATAACTTTCATGAAGGGCGTAAATCCTGTTTCCCTCCATTACCCCTTCGAAACGAAGCGACAAGGTGAAACAGTAAACTGTCCAGATTTCACATTTTGGATAGTTTTGGCGAGTTTGACGAGTTTAACGTAAGGTAAGGTTTCTTCTTTAAATTTGAGCTTTATGTGTTCTGATGGAGCATGTTACACTCTCTATTGGTGGCTGGAAATATGAAAATGGCTTAGAAATACTTGGCGTTCGGAATAAACTAATTTGTAGTCGTTATAGTTGAATTGTTGTCGAAACAAAGTGTTGTTCTTGTGAGTTGCTCTGCAGGGGTGTGGCTTGTTGTTGCAGGGCCTAAATATGTCCTAATGTGGGTTAGGGTGCTGCTGGTAGAAGCCACATGACCCCTTGTTATGTATAATTAAAGGCGTCACAAAATAAAGGCTAGACGCCCTATTGAGATATCGTATTTTTGGAATAAGTTGTTTGGAGTGTATGTTGTATATTGTTGGTATGAATTGCTGCAGGTTGTTGTTGTTGGTTGGCTGTAGGTCTTAGGGACATGATTGGAAATTTGGATAGGGCACATTATAGGGGAGGTGCTGCCCAATTTTCGTTAACGCCTTAACAAACTAAAGGACTAGTCGAGGAAACAACTAAGGCAATAGATTCCATTAACATTAAGGCGTAATCCAAGATGCAGGAAAGTTAAGAGTAGTTGATATTCGTATTACTTTCATATTGAATAGGTTCGGAAGACGACGAGACGAGCAGGATAAAGGGTAACTCCCAAAAGGTATGTAAAGCTTTCTCTTGGCATGTTTTGGTATAAGTTCGTACAGCTATCTTTCTTTCCTTTTGGCAAGTTTTAGCCTTAAGTGAAGTGTGTGTGGAATGTGGGGATAATTCCATTCCCAAAACTCCAAGTATGCCTCATAACCCATATCCACTGCTTAGTATTGGAATTTCTGCAAGAATTGAGTATTGCCTAGTAAGGCTTCTATGTATTAAACACTAGTATGCGGAAAACTCTCTCTTATTTCCTTTGACACGTATTTGGTACGAAAGTGAGATTATGATGCCATAATGATTCACCGAGACCCATGATGGGCCGGGTATGAAATATGTGTATGCAGATCCCATAAAGGAAAGTACAGACCATATATAGTTTATTCTCTTTCTTCTTCTGGCATGTCTTGGTTGTAGGTTAAACATGATATGAGTTCCGGGGTAACTCCATTCTTAGCATCTCTTATTTACGTCTGAATATCAAACTTTTATAATAATCGAACTATTTCCCTGGAAACTTTTATATGTTAAAAAGGTAACAAATGTACAGGCTCCAAGTCTTACAGACTATATGTTAACAAATGTTCTGGTTCCATAAGCGATTTGGCTTTACTTTAGTACATGTCTAGGAGCCCCGAGATTATAATTAAGACAGCCCATAATGGCATTTAGAGGACACTCGAGATGACTACACCGCTACTCGGGTTCTCAAATAAAAGCTTAACTTTCTTATTCTGTCGAGTCTCTGATAATGATTTAAATTGCATATAGTTACTCACTACTCTACTCGTGTATATTGTAACACTTCTTTCCCTGAGTCTCGGGCCAGGATATGTTCTCGTGCACAGTTCACTGCATTATTCACTGAGTCCCTCAATAGAGGGCCAGGATACGTGTATAAATATATGATGATGAGTTGTAATAAGGTGGTGATGGCACTGGGGCCATGATGGTTTTACAGAGATGATTTTACAGAGATGATTCACCGGACCCCCGAAAGGGCCGGCTATATGATATGACTCGAACATGCATGTTTTTGTAATTCATAAAGTACAGGTACAGATTTCTGAATTGATATCTTATCCCCTAATTCTCTATCTCAGATATGTTTCCAGTTGTTTTATATTATGTTTTACATACTCAGTACACATATCGTACTGACCCCCTTTCTCGGGGGGCTGCGTTCATGCCCGCAGGTACAGATACAGATTTTGGGAGTCCGTCAGCTTAGGATTCCATGCAGCTCAGCTGGAAGAGGCTTCATTGTATCGGAGCCTAGTTTTTGATACTGTCCACGGATGTATAGAAATTGTTTTATCCATTCAGGGGTACGGCGGGGGCCCTGTCCCGCCATATATTGTCATTTATATGTTTAGAGGTCTGCAGACATGTATATGTGGGTTGTGTATGTCAGTTTGATTAAGCTGGGTCTACATGATATATGATATATGTTATTATGTTATGGCAGCCTTGTTGGCTTGCCTGCCCTGTCATGTTGTGATACAAACGAAAAGGGCTACAGTTTATGAAAATGTTATCGCCAGTGGGGCTCTGTTACATGATATTGTCTTATTTACGATTCAATGTGACCTCAACTAATAGATATATGTACGGGGGTCCAGGTCGGACCCCAGTCGCGGCCTACGGGGTTGGGTCGTGACAAAAGTGGTATCAGAGCAGTTCGTCCTCGGAGTGTCTGCAGACCGTGTCTAATAGAGTCTTGGTTATCGATGTGTTGCGCGCCACATCTATAAACAGGAAGCTATAGGACATTTAGGATGTTACCTTTCTTCTACATCTGAGATCGTGCTTTAGATCTGAGTCATAGGAAAAAAATTCCTTATACTAACCTTGGATCTTAACAGAAGGATGACACCAACAGAAGAAAGTAATTGATGACATGGAAAGTTACAAAGCACGCAGGTAAGTAAAGTGAAGGCACGGAAGATATCCATTTGGTAAGGTAGTGAAGTATTATTTGAAATGTAAAGCTGAAACCTGAAGGGAAAGCAGTCAAGAAGTGCAATAGTTGCAGTTTGAAGTTGGACATATGAGGTAAGTCTAATATTTTTATATTATTGTTGACGTTGAAAGCCCTATGTGGCTGCGATAAAAAAAATGAATGACATTGAAAGCCCTGTGCGGCTGTGATATGACATGTAAATATATATGCTGGCCCTGTGAGGCATTGTTGGTATTTTCTGCATGCAGGTTTTGGGATAAGTAAGAAATGTAGAGGAAACTCTGCCGAAATTTTCCCAGAACAAGAAAAAGGAAGTAAAGCATAGATTTTTGAGATGCCCGAGAAATTGATACCAAATACCCCTACTGTGTTTAACTAAAACTGTAAGAGGTATCTTTCAGGTCGCCGACAAGGGGCACTTTTTTTTACTTGAAGAATTTTATTTCGGAGTAACAAAAGCTTAATTAAGTAGTAAAGTTCAGACTACGGTATCTCCAGCCGTATTTGTACTGTAGAAATATAAATAGAGGGCTCAGGGTGAAGGATAAGATGTCCCGCGAATGAGTTTCACTCTTTTTGAAAAAAAAAATCCAAGCCCTCAACTCCTAATTGTAAATTAGATGAGTTGTTCATAACTCGAGGATAAACTCAGAAGGAGAGACCAGGTAGGTCAAGTATTAGAAGAAGTACTGTGATGTTTAAGAGGTTCTGTTTTCTTCCAACAATGATTGAAATAAGGGTTACGATAACAGCTTATAGTTCTCCACCGACTAATTGGGGAAAGAGCTTTAGACAGAAGCACCTCAAGGAGGTGTCAGGAACTAAACAGAAATACGAATTAAAGGGGGGAAGTTAATGAGAAAATGGCAAAGGTAGGAGGAGGCAGTTGATATAGCAATAAATGTGAGATAGACGTCTAAACTTTGATAAGATATCTTGCTAAACCAAGTTGGAAAGCTCCGGAAGTTACCAATAATTGGATGGAAGCCGGAATGCTACATAAGGTAGCGTTAAGAAGTTTGTGACGAGACCCTGAACAACATAACACTAGAAGGTGGTTGCGGATAAAAACACAAAAAAATGTAACCATGGAAGGATATCGGATAACTCAAGAGACACTACGAGGGATAATGACAACATGCTAGACCAAAAAGCCAAAATGTTGGCTATAGAGTTTGTCGCAAATGATGTTGTGATAAATGTATAACCAAGGACAAAGGAATAGAAAGCCTCCTGTGGTAGAAAATGAGAAGAACACAAAATGAATAAAGGATAGGGGAGCTCATATGTGAAATTACATTAAAGATATGCCAGCTAATAATAGCCAAAACTCAAAATGGCTCCAAAGGTTACTATATAAAAGAACTTTAGCGCTACTCAGTAGCCCACCCTAATGAATGGGTGCGTACAGAAAGGGGGGGGATACAATAGGGGAAGTTAAACCAAACTGACCAAAAAGGGACATGGTCATAGCGTAACTAAAGGTCTATGTCGATACTGGTCATAAGATAACAAAGGAAGGACAGGGAAAAACATAAAGACCCGCGAGACAACACTAAGGTAAATCTTGGGCTAAATTGAGTGCCCGCACATCGTAGAAAGGATTACAGTGAAACGATACACGAAGACTTCCCAGGAAGGTCACCCATCCCAATATTACTCTCGCCCCAGCACGCTTAACTTCAAAATTCTGATGGAACTTAATGCGTTAGTGCTGGTGGGATCCCGCGAGATGGAGGAATCTGAACTAGTGATGGAAAAACGATATGAGATTATGTACCCAGAGTATTATAAGATACGTTAAGGCAATTGTAACAAGGGTTTAAGCAAAATAAGAAGGATTAGCTAATTGCTAATTGACGACGCACTTGAATGCCACAGTTCTTCAACATAGAACCAGTTAACGAGTGGAAAACCACAGAATAACTATATAGGCTAGTTAAAGTTCTAAAGAAAGTCGAGAAAAACTATACGAAGCTAAGGATTCCCAAATTATCAACGTCACCATGCACCTATTCTAAACTTTTCAAGAGTAGGGTGCTATGCGGGTTATTGCGAGAAGGCTAACGAATCAACCCCTTTGCTTCCAAGCAAGACCACCTATGCAACTGGAACTAGGTGAAGCTATATGACAAGGAAGTAGTAAGATTCCGTGAAGTTCCCCAACTAATATCTCAGATAGAGGAACTTCAAATATGGTTAACGTTTGGACCTCGGTCCAAGAAGAGGTCGAGAGCACAGACAAACCTTCATACCGCATTTACCTCGGGCTTCTTAATAGACTGAGCATACTATCAATTGCTAAAAAATATATTGCGAGCTTATGAGGTTGGCTTAAGTGTAGCTAGGACTATCGTCCATCAATTATTAGGTTTGCCTACGAGAAGGGCTACCATTACAGTATCCAAATGACCCCCTACAAGATGTTGTAAGGAAGAGCCTATAGGTCCCCCTGATGGGAAAAAGACTAAGCTGGTAGGCCAAACAGGATTAAGCAAACTATTGACTAAAAGCCCAGAGTCGGCAGGAATGATATACAGATAATCGACATCGACATTCAAAGTTCAAATGGATGATTGGATGTTCATAACGGAGTCACCCAGAAAAGGGGACTTAACCCAAAATATGTTAGAAGGTATCAAGTTACTCATAAGGTGGGCAATGTGACTGGTAATTTAAGCTTACCACCTGATTTGGAAACCATACGCCCAGTCTATTAAATATAAATGTTTCGCAACTGTACTGGTGATCCACCCATAGTATGTCTCATAAATGAAGTCCATGAGATGGAAGAGTTATCCTATGAGGAGAAATTTATTGCCATCTTGGATTGGCAAATTAGAAGGTTGCGAACTGAGGACGTGCCTTCCGTCAAGATACTGTGGCAAAACCAAACCCAGAAAAGGGATGACCTGGGAAATTGAAGAGGATATAAAACACAAGTATTTGCACCTATTCCCAATATTTATAGGTAACCCCGATTCCTGAAACACGTATATGAAATATTGGTATGGAAGTACGTGTTAAGAAAATAGCAATGAATCTCCCTACGATTTGTATAAGGTGCTAAGAGAAGTTTTAGCTAACATTCGGGGACGAATGTTCTAAAGGGGGGAAGGATGTTACACCCCACCCTTTTTAAACTCGGAATGTCCCTTAAGTTACTTAGAAGTTAGCATGTGAACCACTTAAGTTACGACACTATCAAACGGCTCTAAGGAAGGGAGAATGTGATACCCCATACTAGAGAAGGTTGGAGATGAAATCATAAGAGTCCGAAAGGAATTGGAGGTCAAGTAATGAGTCATAGGACTCGATTTACCTATGTAAGCTACTAAGTTAAAAGTCATATGCACTTGAGCTACTTAAGCATATATCAAACTTACGTAGCACGGATTACATAGGTACATAAAATAAGACGAGATTACGAGCCCACGAGGAAGGAAAAAAAAAAAAGACGACACGTGGTAGCCAATGAAGAAGCGACACGTGGCAGCACCTCAAGCAAGCAGGTGATTCACCTGCTTGGGGGGTGGTGGACCCCACTGCCACGTGGCAGCCCATAGTTGGCAGCATGATACGGTGGCCCAATAGGGGCTAGACACGTGTCACCTCTTGGGGTTGACACGTGTTACACCCTAAAGCCACATATATATGTTGATATATATCATATACTTCATTTATCCATCAAAACATCAGCCAACTTAGAGAGAAAAAAACGTGAGGGAGAGAAATAGAGAGGCAGCCATGGTTCTTGAAGTTTAAAGGTTTGTTTTCCAATTTTCTTCCGTGAATTAATTATATACGGTGTACCTTAAGTACGTGGATATGTATATATGTATTTTAATACCTTCATGGAAGTAAAACTCCAGCTTTGCAATTGGAATTTGGAAGAGAAAATAAGAGAAAACGTTAATTAATAAACCCGTTTTTAGAAGGGACAGTGGTTAGTAATAATCGTATAACTTCTTGTGTACAGATTCGTTTCAAGTGATTTAATATGTTTTGGAAAGGTATTTCGTGGTTCTATAACTTTTATTCAGACTACAAAATCCAGTTCTACTTGTATCAGCTTGAAAAGTTGTGATGAAGTGTAGAGGAGGTTCTACTCAGATTTGGTTTTGGAAATTCTACACGGACAGCTGTAAGTATTTTGGTCATATCTTTTTGTACAAAATTGATGTAGGGTTGATTAGAAATTGTTTGCGACCCTAAGACATATGTGTATAACTTTCATGAAGGGCGTAAATCCTGTTTCCCTCCATTACCCCTTCGAAACGAAGCGACAAGGTGAAACAGTAAACTGTCCAGATTTCACATTTTGGATAGTTTTGGCGAGTTTGACGAGTTTAACGTAAGGTAAGGTTTCTTCTTTAAATTTGAGCTTTATGTGTTCTGATGGAGCATGTTACACTCTCTATTGGTGGCTGGAAATATGAAAATGGCTTAGAAATACTTGGCGTTCGGAATAAACTAATTTGTAGTCGTTATAGTTGAATTGTTGTCGAAACAAAGTGTTGTTCTTGTGAGTTGCTCTGCAGGGGTGTGGCTTGTTGTTGCAGGGCCTAAATATGTCCTAATGTGGGTTAGGGTGCTGCTGGTAGAAGCCACATGACCCCTTGTTATGTATAATTAAAGGCGTCACAAAATAAAGGCTAGACGCCCTATTGAGATATCGTATTTTTGGAATAAGTTGTTTGGAGTGTATGTTGTATATTGTTGGTATGAATTGCTGCAGGTTGTTGTTGTTGGTTGGCTGTAGGTCTTAGGGACATGATTGGAAATTTGGATAGGGCACATTATAGGGGAGGTGCTGCCCAATTTTCGTTAACGCCTTAACAAACTAAAGGACTAGTCGAGGAAACAACTAAGGCAATAGATTCCATTAACATTAAGGCGTAATCCAAGATGCAGGAAAGTTAAGAGTAGTTGATATTCGTATTACTTTCATATTGAATAGGTTCGGAAGACGACGAGACGAGCAGGATAAAGGGTAACTCCCAAAAGGTATGTAAAGCTTTCTCTTGGCATGTTTTGGTATAAGTTCGTACAGCTATCTTTCTTTCCTTTTGGCAAGTTTTAGCCTTAAGTGAAGTGTGTGTGGAATGTGGGGATAATTCCATTCCCAAAACTCCAAGTATGCCTCATAACCCATATCCACTGCTTAGTATTGGAATTTCTGCAAGAATTGAGTATTGCCTAGTAAGGCTTCTATGTATTAAACACTAGTATGCGGAAAACTCTCTCTTATTTCCTTTGACACGTATTTGGTACGAAAGTGAGATTATGATGCCATAATGATTCACCGAGACCCATGATGGGCCGGGTATGAAATATGTGTATGCAGATCCCATAAAGGAAAGTACAGACCATATATAGTTTATTCTCTTTCTTCTTCTGGCATGTCTTGGTTGTAGGTTAAACATGATATGAGTTCCGGGGTAACTCCATTCTTAGCATCTCTTATTTACGTCTGAATATCAAACTTTTATAATAATCGAACTATTTCCCTGGAAACTTTTATATGTTAAAAAGGTAACAAATGTACAGGCTCCAAGTCTTACAGACTATATGTTAACAAATGTTCTGGTTCCATAAGCGATTTGGCTTTACTTTAGTACATGTCTAGGAGCCCCGAGATTATAATTAAGACAGCCCATAATGGCATTTAGAGGACACTCGAGATGACTACACCGCTACTCGGGTTCTCAAATAAAAGCTTAACTTTCTTATTCTGTCGAGTCTCTGATAATGATTTAAATTGCATATAGTTACTCACTACTCTACTCGTGTATATTGTAACACTTCTTTCCCTGAGTCTCGGGCCAGGATATGTTCTCGTGCACAGTTCACTGCATTATTCACTGAGTCCCTCAATAGAGGGCCAGGATACGTGTATAAATATATGATGATGAGTTGTAATAAGGTGGTGATGGCACTGGGGCCATGATGGTTTTACAGAGATGATTTTACAGAGATGATTCACCGGACCCCCGAAAGGGCCGGCTATATGATATGACTCGAACATGCATGTTTTTGTAATTCATAAAGTACAGGTACAGATTTCTGAATTGATATCTTATCCCCTAATTCTCTATCTCAGATATGTTTCCAGTTGTTTTATATTATGTTTTACATACTCAGTACACATATCGTACTGACCCCCTTTCTCGGGGGGCTGCGTTCATGCCCGCAGGTACAGATACAGATTTTGGGAGTCCGTCAGCTTAGGATTCCATGCAGCTCAGCTGGAAGAGGCTTCATTGTATCGGAGCCTAGTTTTTGATACTGTCCACGGATGTATAGAAATTGTTTTATCCATTCAGGGGTACGGTGGGGGCCCTGTCCCGCCATATATTGTCATTTATATGTTTAGAGGTCTGCAGACATGTATATGTGGGTTGTGTATGTCAGTTTGATTAAGCTGGGTCTACATGATATATGATATATGTTATTATGTTATGGCAGCCTTGTTGGCTTGCCTGCCCTGTCATGTTGTGATACAAACGAAAAGGGCTACAGTTTATGAAAATGTTATCGCCAGTGGGGCTCTGTTACATGATATTGTCTTATTTACGATTCAATGTGACCTCAACTAATAGATATATGTACGGGGGTCCAGGTCGGACCCCAGTCGCGGCCTACGGGGTTGGGTCGTGACACAAGGAACTTCCGAGGCTAGTTTGGCAAGTTTTGGACAAATTCGGTTAAGGTGAGACCTTTCCCTTCAATTTGGAGTTTATGGTGTTGTTATGAAGTGTATTAAATGTTGTGTAAGTATCTGTAAATATGAAAATCCCATAAATATGCTTGATGTTCGAAACAAACTAAATTGGAGTCGCTATAGTTAAATTGGAGTCGCTATAGTTAAATTGTAGTCAAAGCAAGGTATTGTGCTTGTGGTGTGCTGCTGAAGGTGTGTGGTGGTGTGTTGAAGGGACTAAAAGTATTCTAAAAGAGGTATGGGGGATTCTGGTTGCATCCACACGATCCCTCATTTTGTATAGTTAAAGGTTTTGTGAAATAAAGACTAGAAACCATATTTTGGTATCGTAATTTTAGCAAGTTGTTTGGAGCTTATTTTGTGTAATGTTGCCATGATTTATTTGTATATGAGATGTATCTTGTTGTTGTTGGTTGTCTATAGTTATTAGGGATCTAATTGGAAATTCGGATAGGGCATGTTATAGGGGAGGTGCTGCCCGATTTTCGTTAACTCCTTAACTAGCTATAGAACTAGTCGAGAAGACGAGCGAGGAAATGAGTTCTATGAATACTCGTGTGCAAATTAAGATACTGAAAAGTCAGGGATGGTTGATATTTGTATTGTTTCCATGTTGAATAGGTTCAAAGGACGACGAGGCAAACGTGATAAAGAGTAACTCGTAAGAGGTTTGTGAAACTTTCTCTTGTCATGTTTTTGGCATAGGTATGTAAAGCTATATTTCTTTCCTTTTGACATGTCTTAGACGTAAGAGGGTTGTATGTGAAATTTGGGGGTAATTCTATTCCCATAACTCCAAGTACGCCTCATAATCCATATCTAGTGCTTGGTATTGGAACCTCTGCAAGAATTGAGTATTGCCTGTTAAGGCTTCTAAGTGTTAAAAAGTATTGTGTGGAAAGCTATCTATCCTTTATCTTGATATGTAATTGGTATGAAAATGAGATTATCATGCCATAGTTGTTCACCGAGCCCAAGGATGGGCCGAGTACAAAATATGTACATAACGACCGCATGAAGGAAAGTACAAACTATATAGAACTTATTCTCTTTCTTCTTTTGGCATGTCTTAGTTGTAAGTTAAATATGATATGAGCTCTGGGGTAATTCCATTCTTAAGCATGTCCTATTTACTTCTGAATATTGAACTCCCATAATAGTTGAACTATTTCTCTGGAAACCCCTATAAGTGTTTCTGGTCCCATAAGTGACTTGTCCTTACTTTGGTACATATATAGGGTCCCCAAGGTTACAATTGGTATAGCCCATAATGGCAGTTAGAGGGTACTCGAGATGACTACACTACTACTCGAGTCCTCAAGAAAAAGCTTAACTTTTTTCTTCTGTCGAGTCTCTGATAATGATTTAAATTGTATATAGTTACTCACTACTCTACTCGTGAATATTGTAACCCTTCTATCACTGAGTCCCGGGCTAGGGCACAGTTCACTACATTATCCACTAAGTCCCTCACTAAAGGCCGGGTATACTATACGAGGACATAATAATGCAATGACATGAAAAACTCACTGAGTCCCTCACTAGAGGGACGGGTATGTATGTATATATATGATGATGTGTTATAATTAGGTGGTGGTGGTGCCGGGCCTATGATGGTCCTACATATATGATTCACTAGATCCCTAATGGGGCCGGCTATATTGAATAATTTGAGCATACATACTTTTATGATTCACTGAGTACAGGTACAGGTCTCTGATTTGATATCTTATCCCCTGCTTCTCTATTTTAGATATACTTCTAGTTGTATTGTGTTATGTTTTACATACTCAGTACATATGTCGTACTAAACCCCTTTTTTCGGGGGGCTGCGTTTCATGCCTACTGGTACAGATACAGGTTGTGGGAGTCCGTCAGCTTAGGATTCTATTTAGGTCAGCTGGAAGAGGCTCTATTGTATCAGAGCCTAGTTTTTTGCACTGGCCACTGATGAATATAATTGTTTTTGTTTATCTAGGGGTACGACGGGGGCCCTGTCCTGTCATATATTATCATTAATATTTTTAGAGGTCTGCACACATGTATATGTGGGTTGTGTATGTCAGTTTGGTTCAGCTGGGTCTACATGATGTATGGTACATGTTATTATGTTATGACAGCCTTGTCGGCTTACGTGCCTTTTCATAATGTGACACAAATAAAAGAGGCTACTGGTTTATGAAAATATTATCACCCAATAGGGTTCTGTTACATGGTGTTATGTTATTTATAGTTGAACTCAACCACAGCTGATAGACATCTATACGAGGGTTCAGATCGAACCCTAGTTGCGGCCTATAGGGTTGGGTCATGACACATGTGTCAGCCCCTTAGGGTGACACGTGTCCAACCCTTATTGGGACAACACATCTATACAACCAATTAAGGGCTTCCATGTTGTAGTGGGGTCCACCCCCACCCCAAGAAGGCAGGTGAGTCAGTTGCTTGCTAAAGCTGCTGCCACCTGTCACTCCCTCCTTGCTGTCATGTGTCATTTTCTCCTCTTCCTCAGGGGTTCATAATCTCATCTTATTTTAAGAACCAATGTAACCCTTGCTATGTAAGCTAGACTTGCATTCAAGTAGCTTAACTTTGTAAGACTTCTAAGTTAATAGCTTACGTAGATAAATCGAGTCCTACAACTCATTACTTGGCCTCCAACTCATTCTGACTTCTTATGACCCTATTTTCAACCTTCCCTACTATAGGGTAAGTCATTCTCCCTTCCTTACAGTTGTGTGATAGTGTAGTAGATTACCCGACTCACTTGATAACTTCTAAGAAGCTTAAGAGACATTCCGGGCTCAAGAGTGTGGGGTGTAACATCCTTCCCCCCTTTAGAACATTCGTCCTCGAATGTTAACTTACCTCATAAGGTTTCACAAGGATTTTGGGGGTTCTATATAACCGTCGTCTTTCAATCTATTTAGGGGTTTAGATTACCTTTGTATATAGGGAACAAGTATGAATATCTTCTCTATTTCTTTTTTATCTTCCCAGGTCATCCCCTTTTTGGTTTTTTTGGCCACAATACCTTGACGGAAGTCACGTCCTAGTTCACAACCTTCTAATTTGTCGATCCAAGATGGTGATAGGTTGTTCCTCATAGGATTTCATTTCATGGACATAATCTATTGGACATACTCTGGGTGGATCACCAGTACATTTATGAAGTATTCGTATCAGACGTACTGGGCGTATAGTTTCGTGGCTATGTCTTACTTTGCCTGTAGTGCTAATTCCATCTTGGTAGTTTGTCTTAACCTATCTTCGCATCTCTCGATAGGGTATTCAAAATATCATAATTGTATTGCCATTATTGAACCCATATTCCTTTTATGATGTACTTACTCACTTAGCCTGATGCTTATATATACATACTCGTAGTTTCCACAACCATTCTGATGCAACTTGTAGGAGGTAGAAGTAGTCTTTCTGTCTCCTGGTTTATTCTACTGTACATATCTCACTCACATTGGAACTTGATTGTCCTATATTTTTATATTTCTTTCCTTTCCCTTATTCACTCTTTACTTCTCTTATCTCCTACCATAAGAGTTTTCTATTCCTTTTCCTTGGTTATTTATCTATCGCAACATCATTTGCGACCAACTCTATAGCCATCATGTTGGCTTTTGGTCTAGCCTGATATCATTATCCTTCATTCATAGTGTCTCTTGAGTTATTCGACATCCTTTCATTGTTATACCCTTTTCTTTTTATACGCACTCACCTTCTAGCGTTAGGTCATTCAATGTCTTGTTAAAAACTTCTTACCACTGCCTTACATACCATTCTGACTTCTATCCAATTATAGGTGACTTCCAGATCTTACTCACTTGGTTCCGCAAGGGATCTTATTGAAGTTTAAATATCCATCTTAAATATGAAGCCACCTCAATTTCCTCCACCTCACCCTTGTAGTTTTTCTCAATGGCTTACCCCCTTTAGAGGGTACTCATACTTTTATCTGCTTGTACCTTGATCTATGTCTCTATGTCCAATCTCAATTTGATCCAATCTCCTTCCCCAATCTACTTGGTACTGTATCATGTTCCCGTCTTTCTATATATTCTTTCCAACCTGATTATCCATGTATGGAACCTTGGCTAAATCACGAAGTGACAAGAGCCTTCCCATACATAAGGTGATATTTCATCTACTAATCGGTACTTGAATAACGTGACCTAGGAAACAACTCAGCCATGACCATATTCTACTTATCTTTATACAAGGTTAAAACCCACTTGTAGTCGTTCCAGTTTTAACTAGGCAGCACTTGTATTCCGACGATAACTTTCCAAGGTTCTCTTGAAGTAGTAGCTTTACCCCAACCTATATCCTTTGTTCATCGGGGTGAAAACAGGTTGCACCATCTATTCCCTATGATTGCCGTCTTTGTCTCTTAAGGGTTTCATTATTTTTCAGGGTGACGTTGTGTCCATGCATCATTCCTTTATACCTTATGTCCTGCATCCTTACTGTGTACCCAACATAGGCTTTTAACTCAGTCAACATATACCAAGTGGTCCTTACTAGTGGTCCTACTTTATCCCCGTATTGTTGTACCACACTTTTAAATTCGTAAATACATATCCCCCTTTTGTTCATACTCATATTCAGTTCATGACATCTCTATGGGTACTTCAATTAGAATTTCTTCCTCCAATTAGTTGGTGGAGAGCTAATAAACTGTTATCATAGAGCACTTTCTACCCACCGTTAGAAGGAAGCTAGAATCCCTTAATCATCACAGTATTTCTTAACACTTAACCCACATGGTCTCCCTCTGAGTTTATCCTCAAGTCATGAACAACTTATCTAATTTACAACTAGGAGTTGGGGCTTGGTACTTTTCAAGAAAAGTGAAACTCAATTGTTGAACATCTTACCCTTTAACCTGAGGTTTTTTTCTTACGCCATAAATACGGCTAAAGATACCATGATCTGAACTTTATTGCTTAGATAGACTTTTGTTTCTCTGAGATAAAAATTCCTCGAGTAAAAAGGGTGCCTCTTATCGACGACATAGAGAGTACCTCTTACATCTTTATTTTAACATAATATGGGTACTCGGTATGAACTCCCAGGACATTTTATGAAGCTATGTTTCATTCTTTTTTTCTTGTTCTGAAAATATTTTGGCAGAGTTTCCTCTATACTCCTTGCATTCCCAAAACCTGCACGCAGAAAATACCAACAATGCTTCGCAGGGCCAACACACTCACACACACACAGACACACAGACACACACACATACACACATATATATATGTATATATATATATATATATATATATATTCGTATCATATCATAGCCACATAGGGCTTTCAATATCATCTCATATCGCAGCCATACAGGTCTTTCAATATCACTAATAATTTAAAAATACTGGACTTACTTTGTATGTCCAACTTCGAACTGCATCTGTTGCACTTCCTGTCTACTTTTCCCTTCAGTTTTCGACTTTACATTTCAATTTTACTTAAAGACCTTACCCAACAGATATCTTCTGTGCCTTTGCTTACCTGCGTGCCTTGTGACTTCCAATATCGTCAGTCACTTCCTTCCCTTGATGTCGTCCTTCTGTTAAGATCCAAGGTTAGTATAAGGAGGTTTCCTATGACTCGGATCTATAGCATGATCTCAGATGTGAAAGAAAGGTAACATCCTAAATGTCTTGTAGCTTCCTATCTATAGCTATGGCATGCAACACATCGATAATCAAGACTCTACTAGACACGGTCTATAGATACTCCAAAGAAGAACTTCTCTGATACCACTTCTATCATGACCCATCCCCGTAGGCCGCAACTGAGGTCCAACCGGGACCCCCGTGAACATAACTATCAACTATAATAATAAATATAAGACTTATACATAGGGATCTCAATGGATCAGACATTTTCACATACATGTAGCCACTTTCGTTCGCCTCCTAAAGAGTTACATTACTCAAAATATGAAAGGGCATGCAAGCCTACAAGGCTTCCATAGCGTAATAATGTTACAACATGCCATATAGGCACAACTGGAACAACTTACAAATGACCCACATACATCTGTCCATAGACCTCTAAGAATTGTAACCATATCATATGGTGGGACAGGGCCCCTGCCATACCCCAGAATAAACAAATATATACATCCAATACTGAGTACCAAAAACTCGGCTCTGGTACAGTGGAGCTTCTTCCAAACTGGCTGAGCAGAATCCTAAGCTGGCGGACTCCCAAAACCTGTGTCTGTACCTGCGGATATGAATGCAGCCCCCCGAAGAAAGGAGGGTCAGTACAACATATGTACTGTGTATGTAAAGTACAAAACATCATAAGGAAATTACAGTTACCACAAGGGTGCATGGGACAATTATAAAATTTAATAGAGTGCTCTACCTGCACCTTATAAAATAAGGTCATGTATATCATTATCACATATCGTATCCGGCCCACTCAAGGACTCATTGAAACAAATGCATCATTTTATCATCGTAGGTGTATACATACTATTAGCATTGTGAAACGTACAACCCGATCTATATATATAATAGGTTAGTGTCGAGGAGCGTTCAGCCCGATCGATATATATAACAGGTTAGTGCTGAGGAATGTACGGCCCAATCCTTATTCATATAATACGTTAGTGCCGAGGAACGTATGGCCCGATCCCTATATATATAACACGTTAGTGCCGAGGAACATATGGCCCGATCCCTATATAATATAATAATGAATATACGTGCGCGTAAACCTTGGTAATATATCATACATCTCCCGAATATCATCATAAGATATGTTAAGGAACCTCTAGGTATAGGAGCTTACACATCTAATCATTATTCAGCATGTAGAAGGCTCGGGGGTCATAGTTCAGCTACTTCAAGGCCCTTATCATTCAAAAGTTAGTACAAGTCATGAGTTATACCCGGAACCTCTAAATGGAATCACCTCTAACTCATATCATATATCGCTTCACATACCATAAACTATTTCAAGAGAAGGAAGGGATAGGTTTCACGTGTACTACTTTTCCTCATGTAAAAGACTTACAAGTCCATAACTCAACTATCATAGGAGTTCTAATATCGAGAAGTGAATAAGATTGATGAACCCTACCTGGAGTTCTATGAATGGAATTATTCCCACAGTACATACCCAATTCACTTAAGACTAATACATGCAAAAAGAAAAGAAAGATACACTTTACGTACTCCTTACTTCCTAACGTATGGAAGGCTTGAGATGCCCTAGTTCAAGTACTATAGAGTTCTTTCCTTAAGAAGTAAATAAGGGTCGTGAATTTTTCTTGACATTTATGAGTAGATTTACTCTCAAGCTCATATCATTTACTACTTAACTTGAATACATGCCAAAAGAAGGTAAAGATAAGCTTTACATACTTATGCCAAAAACATGCCAAGAGAAAGCTTCACATACCTCTTACGGGTTACTCTTTGTCACGTTTACCTCATCGTCCTTTGAAACTATTCAATACGGATGCAATATGAATATCAACAACCCTTTACTTTTCAGTATCTTAAGTTGCACCCAAGTATTCATAGAACTCATTTTCTCTCTCATCTTCTCGACTAGTTCTTTAGTTAGTTAAAGCGTTAACGAAAAATCGGACAACACCTCCCCTATAACATGCCTTATCCGGATTTCCAATTACACTCCTAATCACTAAACACAACCAAAAACAACAACCTGCAGAATATATACAAGAAATTCACATCAACATTACACAATACAAACTCCAATGACTCGTTCAAAATTATGATATCCAAAGTAGGGTTTCTAGTCTCTATTTTGTAAATCCTTTAACCTATGAAGTGGAGGGTCTTTTGGATGCATCCCGAAGATCCCACACCTCTTTTAGAATAATTTTTATCCCTGAAACACCTCCATACAATCTGCATCCACACACCACAAGAACAACACCTTACTCGATTACAATTTAACTATAACGACTCCAATTTAGATTGTTTTCAACGTCAAGCATATTTATGGAATTTTTATATTTCCAGATGCATAGAAGACATGTATCACACTTCATAATAACACCATAACCTCCAATTTGAAAGAAAAAACCATATCTTACCCGAAATTGGCTAAAACTCGCCAAAACCCACTTCGAGAACCTCTTGATGTGCTGAAAAGGAGAGGACTGTTTGTGTCACTTCTCCACTGCTCTAAATTGTGATTTTATGCTATTAAACAATGTTATATAACCATGAGATACCTTAAATAATTAATTAATGGAACAAAAGTCGAAGGCTTATCTCAAGGTGGCCAAACCCGTAGCCCTCCTCCTCTTGCTCCCAATGTTTTTCTCTTCACTTTATCTTATTTTTCTAAGTGTCAAGTTGAATAAATGACTCCTTATTCATAATAGGGTACCCATATACACCGCCACGTGATCGAGTAACACCTTAGGTAATTAATTCAGGAAGGAAAATTGGAAACTCACCTTAGTTTCTCCAAACCGTGGCTGCCTCTCTTTTTCTTCTCTACGTTTTCTTTTCCTCTCTTTTTCTGAAGTTTTGGATAAAGAATGAACTTATTAGTCACATAGAATACATATATATGTTGGCTTAGGAGTTTAACATCACAATATTTCTTAATACTTAACCTACATGGTCTCCCTCTAAGTTTATCCTCTAGTCATGAACAACTTATTTAATTTACAACTAGGAGTTGGGGCTTGGTACATTTCAAGAAAAGTGAAACTCAATTGCTGAACATCTTACCCTTCAACCTGAGTTTTTTTTCTTATGGAACAAATACGGCTAAAGATACCATGATCTGAACTTTACTGCTCAGATAGGATTTTATATCTCTGAGATAAAAATTCCTCGAGTAAAAAGGGTGCCCCTTATCGACGACATGGAGATTACCTCTTACATCTTTAGTTTAGCATAATATGGGTACTCGGTATCAACTCCCAGGACATTTTATGAAGCTATGTTTCATTCTCTTTTTCTTATTCTGGGAAAATTTTGGCAGAGTTTTCTTTATACTCCTTACTATCCCAAAACCTGCACACAAAAAATACCAACAATGCCCCATAGGTCCAATATATATATATATATATATATATATATATGTAGATATTCGTATTATATCACAGCCACACAGGGCTTTTAATATCATCTCATATCGCAGCCACACAGGGCTTTCAATGTCACTAATAATATAAAAATACTGGACTTACCTCATATATCCAACTTTGAACTGCATCTATTGCACTTCCTGTCTACTTTTCCCTTTAGTTTTTGACTTTACACTTCAATTTTACTTCAAGACCTTACCCAATAGATATCTTCCGTGCCTTTTCTTACCTACATGCCTTGTGATTTCCAATATCGTCAGTCACTTCCTTCCATTGATGTCGTCCTTCTGTTAATATCTAAGGTTAGTATAAGGAGGTTTCCTATGACTCGAATCTATAGCATGATCTCAGATGTGAAAGAAAGGTAACATCCTAAATGTCCTGTAGCTTTCTTTTTATTGATGTGGCATGCAACACATCGATAATCAAGACTCTACTAGACACAGTCTGTAGACACTCTAAGGACGAACTGCTCTGATACCACTTCTGTCATGATCCATCCTTATAGGCCATGACTGAGGTCCAACCGGGACCCCCATGTACATAACTATCAACTGTAACAATAAATATAAGACTCATACATGGGGACCCCAATGGGTCATACATTTTCACATACATGTAGCCTATTTCGTTTGCCTCCTAAGGAGTTACATTACTCAAAATATAAAAGGGAGTGCAAGCTTACAAGGTTGCCATAGCGTAATAATCTTACAACACGCCGTATAGGCACAACTGGAACAACTTACAAATGAAACACATACATCTATCCATAGACCTCTAAGAATAGTAACCATATCATATGGCGGGACAGGGTCCCCGCTGTACCCCTGAATAAGCAAATATATACATCCAATACTGAGTACCAAAAACTCAGCTCCGGTACAATGGAGCTTCTTCCAAACTGGCTGAGCGGAATTCTAAGCTGGTGGACGCCCAAAATATGTGTCTGTACCTGCAGGCATGAACACAATGCCCCCGAAGAAAGAGGGTCAGTACGACATATGTACTAAGTATGTAAAGTATAAAACATCATAAGGAAATTACAGTTACCACAGGGTTGCAGGGGACAAGTATAAAATTTAACAGAGTGTTGTACCTGCACATTACAAAATAAGGTCATGTATATCATTATCACATATGGTATCTGGACCACTCGAGAATCGGTGTAACAAATGCATCATTTTATCATCATAGGCGTATGCATACTATTAGCGCTGTGGAATGTATAACCTGATCCATATATATAACAGGTTAGTGCCGAGGAGTGTTCGGCCTGATCTATATATATATAGGTTAGTGCCGAGGAACGTACAACCCGATCCCTATACATATAATATGTTAGTGCCGAGGAACGTACGACCCGATCCCTATACATATAAAATGTTAGTGCCGAAGAATGTACAACCCAATCCCTATATAATATAATAATGAATATACATGTACGTAAACCTTGGTAATATATCAGACATCTCCAGAATATCATCATAAGATATGTCAAGGAACCTCTAGGTATAGGAGCTTACACATCTAATTATTATTCAGCATGTAGAAGGCTCGAGGTCATAGTTCAACTACTTCAAGGCCCTTATCATTCAAAAGTGAGTACAAGTCATGAGTTATACCCAGAACCTATAAATGGAATCACCTCTAACTCATATCATATATTGCTTCACATACCTTAAACTATCTCAAAAAAAGAAAGGGATAGGTTTCATGTGTACTACTTTTCCTCATGTAGAAGACTTATAAGTCCATAACTCAACTATCGCAGGAGTTCTAATATCGAGAAGTGAATAAGATTGACGAGCCCTACCCGGGGTTCTATGAATGGAATTATTCCCACAGTACATACCCAATCCACTTAAGACTAAGACATTCCAAAAAAAAAGAAAGATAGACTTTACATACTCCTCACTTCCTAATGCATGGAAGGCTTGAGAAGCCCTAGTTCAAGCACTGTAAGAGTGCTTTCCTTAAGAAGTAAATAAGGGTCATGAATTACGCTTGGCATTTATGAGTAAATTTACTCTCAAGCTCATATCATTTACTACTTAACTTGAACACATGTCAATAGAAGGTAAAAATAAGCTTTACATACTTATGCCAAAAATATGCCAAGAGAAAGCTTCGCATACCTCTTACGGGTTACTCTTTGTCACATTCGCCTCATTGTCCTTTGAACCTATTCAACATGGAAGCAATATGAATATCAACAACCCTTGACTTTTCAGCATCTGAAGTTGCACCCAAGTATTCATAGAACTCTTTTTCTCTCTCGTCTTCTCGATTAGTTCTTTAGTTAGTTAAAGCGTTAATGAAAAATTGGACAGCACCTCCCCTATAACATGCCCTATCCGGATTTATAATTACACTCCTAATAACTACAGCCAACCAACAACAACAACCTGCAACATATATACAAGCAATTCACATCAACATTACATAATACAAACTCTAACAACTTGCTCAAAATTACGATATCCAAAATAGGGTTTCTAGTCTCTATTTTGTAAAACTTTTAACCGTACGAAGTGGAGGGTCGTGTGTCTGAAACCAGAAGCTCCCACACCTCTTTTAGAATACTTTTTAGCCCTGCAACACACCACCACACAACCTGTAGACGCACACTACAAGCACAACACCTTACTCGATTACAATTTAACTATAACGACTCCAATTTAGATTATTTCCAACGTCAAGCATATTTATGGAATTTTCATATATCCAGACACATACAATACACATAACACACTTCATAATAACACCATAACCTCCAATTTGAAAGGAAAAACCATATCTTACCCGAAATTTACCAAAACTCGCCAGAACCCACTTCGCAAACCTCTTGATGTGCTGAAATAGAGCAGACTATTTATGTCACTTCTCTGCTGCCCTAAATTGTGATTTTATTCTATTAAAAACTTTTATATAACCTTATAATACCTTAAATAATTATTTCACACAACATAAGTCAGAGGATTACCTCAAGGTAGCCAAACCCGTAGCCCTCCTCCTCTTACTCCCAATGTTTTTCTCTTAACTTTCTTTTATGTTTTCTAAGTGTCAAGATGAAGAAATGACTCCTTAGTCATCATAGGGTACCCATATACACCTCCACGTGATCGAGTAACACCTTAGATAATTAATTCACTAAAGAAAATTGGAAACTCACCTTAGTTTCTCCAAATCGTGGCTGCCTCTCTTTTTCTTCTCTACATTTTCTTTTCCTCTCTTTTGGCTGAAGTTTTGGATAAATAGTGAATTTATTAGTCAAATAGCATACATATGCATGTTTTCTTAGGAGGTGACACGTTTCAGCCCCTTAGGGTGATACGTGTCCAGCCCTTATTGGGCCAACACATCTATGTAGCCAATTAGGGGCTGCCACATGGTAGTGGGGTCTACCCCTACCCTAAGTAGGTAGGTGAGTCAGCTGCTTGCTTCAGCTGCTGCCATGTGTCACTCCTTCCTTGCTGCCATATGTCATTCTTATCTCTTCCTTGGGGGTTTAAAATCTCATCTTATTTTAAGAATCGATGTAACCCTTGCTACATAAGATCGACTTGAATTCAAGTAGCTTAACTTTGTAAGACTTCTAAGTTAATAGCCTACTTAGATAAATCGAGTCCTATGACTTATTACTTGGCCTCCAACTCCTTTCGACTTCTCATGACCCTATGTCCAATCTTCCCTACTATGGGGTATGTCATTATCTCTTTCTTAGAGTTATGTGATAGTGTAGTAGATTACCCAACTCACTTTATAACTTCTAAGAAGCTTAAGAGACATTCCGGGCTCAAGGGTGTGGGGTGTAACAACTTGTTTCCATAAGAGCTGAAGGAAGAAAAAGTTGAGGAATTTGTAATCTTGAAGAAAGAGGGGTGGACTATCAAAGAGTACCGCTCTAAGTTTATCCAACTATCCAGGTATGCTCCAGAAATGGTATCAAATGTAAGAGCTAAGATGAGAAAGTTTGTTTTTGCCTCAGCAGGCTTATGAAGAAATGTTAAACAGTCTTGTTGATTTCGGATATGGATACCTCCAAACTTATGGTGTATGCTCAGTATGTTGCGGAGAATAAGAGGAAGGATAAGGAAGAGCACCAGAGCAAGAAAGCTAAGTCTGCAGGTATAAAACTAAACATCAAAAGGGTTGTAATGGAAACTGCTTTTTCTTTCAGAAGATATCTTTTGGTCATGCACCATCTTCAGCTAGCGCATCAACATCCAACTACAGGAATGACTAGAGATCTCAAGGTAATTAGAACTTCAAAGCCCAAGTCTTATAGACTCGAGGGTGTATGGTCCAAATTTCTTCATAAAAGCCGCCTTATATCAAGTGTGGTAGACTTTACTTAGAAGAGTGTCCCGATGACACTAATAGTTGCTATAAGTGTGGCCAAGTGGCTTACTTTATGAGAGATTGCCCATCTGACAGGTAGAGTAATGGGGGCAAACGAGCCCACTATTCTTTACCAACCCCCCAAAATAGAGTTAATCAGAAAGGTTCTACTTCAGATGCAGGCGGAGGTTCAAATCATCTGTATGCTATGGCTAGTCGCCATAATTAAGAGACCTTTCCAGATGTTTTCACTGGTATGTTTCAAGTGTTTAATCATGATGTATATGCATTACTTAATATAGGTGCTAATTTGTCTTTTATGATTCCGTATGTAGCTGTTAATTTTTGGGATCCTTCCCAAACTCATTTTAGACCCCTTTAGTGTTTTTACTCCTATTGGTGAGTCTATTCTAGCGAAAAGAGTCTATTAAGATTATACCATTTCTATCTATCATAGAGACACTTAAGCAGACTTAGTTAAGTTAGATATGATTGATTTCGATGTCATACTTGGCTGGGATTGGCTTCATGCCTATTATGCCTCATTTGATTGTAGATATCGAGTGGTTAGTTATCAATTTCCAAATCATCTAGTCATAGCATTGAAGGGTAGTCTAGGAATGCCTAAGGGACGATTCATTTCATACCTTAAGAAAAGTTAGTCTCCAAGGGGTGTGTCTATCACATTGTTCGAGTTAGAGATGATAGTTGGGAGTCACCATCCCTTTCCTATTGTAAGTGAGTTTCCTAAAGTCTTTCTTCATAATTTACCTAGAGTCCTTCCTAATAAGGAGATATATTTAAGAATAGATGTTCTATCTAATAATCAACCTATTTACATTCCTCTATATGGAATGGCTCCCACCGAGTTAAAAGAGTTGGAGGAGTAGTTAAGAGATCGTTTAGATAAAGGATTCATTAGGCCGAGTGTCGCACCTTAGGGTAGTCTTGTCCTATTCATGTGATGGTTACTTGAGACAGTGCATTTACTACCATCAATTAAACAAGGTTATCATAAAGAATAAGTAGCTTCTTCCAAAAAATAGATGACTTTTTCAACCAAATTCAGGGTGACACTTGTTTTTCTAAGATAGACCTCAACTTATGCTATCATCAGTTAAAACTGAGAGAAAGTGACATTCTAAAGAAAGTCTTCTGGACTAGTTATCATCATTATGAGTTTCTAGTTATTTCCTTTTGTTTGACTAACAGTCCTGCAACATTCATGGACCTCATGAATAGAGTGTTCAAGCAGTATCTAGATATGTATGTTATCATGTTTATCAATGGAATTCTAATCTAATCTAGAAGCGAGGAAGAGCATGTCAACCATCTCAAAATTGTTCTCCAAAATCTCAAGGACCGACAATTATATGCTAAGTTTTTGAAGTGTGAATTTTGGCCTACAGGTGGCATTCCTAGGTCACATTATTTCTGGTGATGGTATTCGAGTGGATTCACAAAATATTGAAGATGTTAAGAATTATCCCAGGCCCACTTCTCCGATAGATATTAGAAGTTTCTTGGGTTTGGCTAGTTACTATAGGAGGATTGTTGAGGGATTTTCAACCATATCATCTCCATTGACTAAGTTGAATCAGAAGAAGACTAAGTTCCAATATTTAGATCCTTGTGAGAAGAGTTTTCAAGAGTTGAAAAAAAGATTGATAACTGCTCCAGTTTTATCCCTACTTGAGGGAACAAATTGTTTTATGGTTTATTGTGATGCATCTAAATTTGGATTGGGTTTTGTTTTAATGGAGAGATTTAAGATGGTAGCATATAATTCCAGACAACTTAAGATTCTAGAATTATCCGACTCTTGATCTAGAGTTGGTACTGGTAGTATTTGCTCTCATGATTTGGAGTTACTATCTTTATAGTGTTCGTGTGTATTTGTTCACAGACCATAAGAGCTTGCAATATGTGTTTTTTCTGAAAGAGCTAAACCTAAGGCAGAGGAGATAGCTTGAGTTGTTCAAGTACTACAACATGAGTATTCTCTACCACCCAAGTAAATATAATGTTGTTTCCTATGCCCTTAGCAGGTTATCCATGGGGAATACTACTCATGTTGAGGAAGAGAAGAAGGAGTTGACAAAATAAGTGCATAGACTTGCACATTTGGGGGTTCATCTTGTGGCTCTGATGAAAGAGGTATAATTATTTAGAATGGGATTTAGTCTTCATTAGTTGTTTAGGTGAAGGGAAAGAAATATCAAGATCCTATTCTACTTTAGTTTAAAGAAGATGTTCACAAGAAAAAAGTGATGGATTTTATTAAAGGGGGAGATGGAGTGTTGAGGTATCAAGGTAGATTGTGTGTTTTCTGAGTGTTGATGATCTTTGAGGCAGAATAATAGTAGAGGCCCATAGATCTAGATGTTTAATTCATCTGGGCTTTACTAAAATATAGCATGACTTAAGGGAAGTCTATTGTTGGAATAGTATGAAGAGAGACATTGTAGATTTTGTTTTCAAGTGCTCAAATGGTCAACAAGTCAAAGTTGAGCATCAAATGCCTTGTGGAGTAGAACAAAATAGAGTTTCCAAAGTGGAAGTGGGAGATGATCAATATGGATTTCATTACGGGTTTACCATAGTCTCACAGACAACATTCTTTTATTTGGGTAATTGATGATACGATGACCAAATCAGCTCACTTCTTGCCTGTTAAAACTACATATTCGGCCAAGGATTATGTAAGGCTGTACATTCAAAAGATAGTCCAAATTCAAGGAGTTACCTTTTCTATCATCTCCGACAGAGGTGCTCAATTTCCTACTCAGTTTTAGTAGTCCTTTCAGAAAGGTTTAGGTTCAAAAGTAAACCTTTGTACCACTTTCCATCCTCAGACAGATGATCAGGCATAACCTACAATTCAGATTCTTGAGGATATGTTGAGAGCTTATGCATTGACTTCAAAGGTAATTGGGATGATCAGTTTCCTCTTATTGAGTTTGTTTACTATAATAGTTTCCATTCGAGTATTCAGATGGATCCTAATGAAGCTCTATATGGAAGGACATGTAGATCGCCAATTGGTTGGTTCAAAGTTGGTGAAGCTGAGTGGATAGGGACAAACTTGGATCATCCAGTTATGGAGAAAGTGAAGATTATTCAAGAGAGGTTAAAAACTGTACAAAGTCGTCAAAAGTCCTACACTGATGTCATGAGAAAAGACTTAGAGTTTATGGTTAATGATTGTGTGTATCTTGAAGGTTGGCCCATGAAAGGTGTTATGAGTTTTAGGAAGAAAGGAAAGATGAGTTCCCGTTATATTGGTCCTTATTGGATTATCAAGAGAGTTGGTAATATCGCCTATAAGTTAGAACTTCAATCAAAATTAGCCACTGTTCATCCAATATTCCGTATTTCCATGCTTAAGAAGTTCTTGGGAGTTCCTTCACTAATTGTTCCTACAGAAAACATTAGTGTGAAAGATAGATTGTCATATGAGGACATTCCTATCCAAATTATTAATCATTAGGTTCGTAAATTAAGGGCCAAAGAGGACGCTTCAGTCAAGTCTTGTGGAGAAATAAATTAGTTAAGAAGGATACATGGGAAGACAAGGAGGATATAAAATCCAAGCACCTACATCTAGTCATTTCTCCTAGTGTCGATGTTGAAGGTAATATTCCTATCCCTATCTCAAAATTTGTACCTTCTAGAGTTTTGAGTATTTGAGTAGTTATTCTTGAGTTTGAGTCTTTGAGTCCTTGCATTGTATTTGTGCCTTGAGGAAATTCCTAGCTTGGTCATCATTCGAGGATAAAACATTCCAAGAGGGAGATATTGTAATACCTATAACCATTGTAACTTTGATCAATCCCGAAGAACCAAGAGAAAAGTTGAGAAAAGGAACTATCAGTGACACCAAGGGACTTTCTATGAGCCATGGATGTTTCGACGAGCTGAAGATACCTTCTAAGGTGTGTCTCATGAGCTGTGGGAGTTTCTCTGAGCTGTGGGAGTTTCTATGAGCCATGGAAATGACATATGAATCCATACTTTCTAAGATAGTTTCTAGTACCATTTTTATGGACACCTTCACAGGCCGTGAAGGGTTATACTGTCCATGAAAGGGCACCCATAGACAGCTTCGCCCATTTTTAATGAGGTTCATTCCAATCTTTTCCCACCTTTCCCAAACTGAAACCATGATGTTTTGTGTCACAAACCAACCTCGTGGGCTATGACGGGTGCCCGAACTAGACACTCGCATATACCCCTACTAATTATAAGTAGATTTGTCCCCTGTTTGGGTTATAATGTATCAATAGGTACGATAACATATAAGCTGACGAGGACATCGTAATGTATAGGAACAACTGTACACACATACATATACAACCCACATACATGTCCACCAACCTCTAAGAGTAAGAATAGTAACATAAGGCAGGATAGGGCCCCCCGCTGTACTAGTAAACAAATAAATATATACATCGAGGGTTAGTACCAAAATTTAGGCTCCAACACAATGGAGCACTTCTAAATTGCTAAGCGGGACTCCTATGCTGGGGCATATAGACATCTAAGAGTAAGAATAGTAAGTATGGATATATAATATATGGATCAGGCCGAACATTCCTCGATATTACTATGTAATATATGGATTGGGTCAAACGTTCCTCGACATTACTATATGATATTTGGATCGGGCCGAACCTTCCTCGGCATTACTATATGGTATATAGATCAGGCCGTACGTTCCTCGACATTATTTTATGAGATAGCACTAATAGTGTATAGATGCTTATGATAACAAAGTGATGTAGTTGTTACACCAAGTCCCCGAATGGGCCGGGTACGATATGGGATAATAGTATGTATGACTTTATATTCTAAGCTACAGGTACAGAAATTTGTTAATTGTTATACTTGTCCCCTGCATTCCTATGCCAACTGTAATTTCCTTATGATTTCTATGCTTATATACTTAGTACATATGTCCTACTGATCCCCCTTTCTCGGGGGACTATGTTCATGCCCGCAGGTACAGATACACACTTTGGGGATCCGCCAGCATAGGAGTCCCACTCAGCAGTTCAGAGGCGCTCCATTGTGCTGGAGCCTAGATTTTTGTACTAACCCTCGATGTATATATTTATTTAGTTACAGGTATGGCGGGGGACCTGTCCCACCTTATTTTACTGTTCTTACTCTTAGAGGTCTATGGACATGTATATGGATTGTATATGTGTGCGTGTACAGTTGTCCTCATATGTTATGATAGCCTCATCGGCTTATATGTTATCGTGCTTGTTGATACATTATAACTCAAACCAGGGACAAGTTTACTTATAGTTAGCAGGGGTATACACGAGAGTCTAATTCGGACACTCATCACAACCTATGGGGTTGGGTCATGACAACACGTGTCAACCCCTAAGTGGTAATACATGTCAAGCCCTGATTGGGACAATGCACCACCTCCTCCAACCATGAGCTGCACGTGACATGCGGGGTCCCACCCCTTGCTCCAGTTGCTGCCACATGGCACCTTCAACTGCTTCTACATGGCACTCTCCCATGCTGCCACATATCACCTTCTTTTCTCCCTCATAGGTTCGTAATCTCATCTTACTTTATGAACCTATGTAATCCTTGCTACGTAAGCTTGGTATGTACTCAAGTAGCTTAAGTATGTAAGATTTTCAAGTTGGTATCTTACGTAAGTAAGTCGAGTCCTACGACTTATTACTTGGCCTCCAACTTCTTCTAGATTCTTATAACCATATTTCCAATCTTCCCTACTATGGGGTGTCACATTCTCCCTTCCTCAGAGTTGTCTGGTAGCATTATACATTATCTGTCTCACATAGTGACTCCCAAGAAGCTTAAGAACCTTTCAAGAAACTTAAGAGCCTTTCAAGAAACTTAAGAAGCTTAAGAACCTTCCAAGATAAAAAAGTATGGGGTATAACATCCTTCCTCCCTTTAGAATATTCATCCTCAAATGTGAACCAAAAACCTTCCTCAAAATCTTACACAGACTATAGGGAGAATTCCTTTCTAATGCAATAACACATACTTTCATCAACTTAACAGTTTCAGAAGTTGGGATTACCTGTAGACGTAGGGAATAGGTATGGATACTTGTGTTTCATTTCCTCTACAACTTCCTAGGTTATTTCTTTGTGATTCTCATTTCTCCACAACACTTTAACAGAAGCTATCTCCTTAGTCCGAAATCTTCTAATCTGCCGATCCAGGATGGAGATAAGTTGCTCTTCGTAGGATAACTCCTCTGTGACCTGGATATAATCTATGGGATATACCCGAGATGGATCACCAATGCACTTCCGAGCATTGATACATGGAAGACTGGATGTACTTCTTCCAGATCCGCTGGTAGGTCTAGCTCGTAGGCAACCTTGCCTATTCAGCAAAGGATCTGGTAAGGATCTTGGGTTCAGCTTCCCCTTTTTTTCAAACCTCATTCCTTCTTTCATGGGTGACACCTTCAACACACCTAATCGCTCACTTGAAATCCCAAAGGTCGACGTCGATTATCTGCATATAACTTCTGTCAACTCTAGGCAACTAATAATCTCTCCTGAATAAGCTTTACCTCCTCCCTTTCTTGTTAAACCATGTCTGGGCCTATTAGTCATGTTTTTCCAATATTAGACTAACCAATGGTGACCTACACTTTCTGCCATACACAATCTTATATGGGGCTGTCTAGAGACTAGAATGATAGTTAATATCATAAGTAATCTTGACAGGTAGTAGGCAATCATCCGAGCTACCTTTGGAGTCAACTGTATAGGCCCGCAACATATCTTCTAGCATTTCACTAGTAAACTTAGTCTGTCTATCGGTCTGAGGATACAATGGTGTACTAGGACCTATCTGTCTTCCCAATTTCTTTATGGGCTGATCTTCAATAGTTAGTTGTAACTCCGTCTCCTTCATTTGAGACAATACCTATGGGAACTCTGTAAAGTCTCACCATTCTCTTGATCTATAATTTCACACAATCTCGGCTGAATAGGTAGTCCTTGATTGAAGGAACACGGGATGATATTGTTAATCTACGGATGACATTCCATGTAGAATCATCCGTCCATGGAGTGCAAAATGAGTCTTATAGACAAGGTTGTGTTGTGGAATCTTTGACCTCGTATATTACCTCTTGCCTTCTTTAGATGACATAAATTGGTACCCTTACCTTTTGGGTTTTTCTTAATCCCTTTTACAACTTCCTTAACCCTACTTACAACACTTCTAGGTATATAATCTCGTGTCGTTGCTTCATCGTTAGTTTAGATTCTTCCATGGTCCTTTTCCTCATATTTGGCTCCAATTTTTCTTTCACACGTTACATTGCAATTCTTGCAACAATGTGCGAAGGCACTTAACTTAGCCCAAGATTTACCTTAGTGTTGTATTGCTAGTCTTTAGGTTCTGCCTTGCCCGCTTCTCTTTTATCTTATAACCGGTATCGGGGTAGATCTTTAGTTCAAACATGACCATGTCCTTTTTGGTCATATTATTTAACTTCTCTTTGCATTTCTCTGTAACGTATCCAAAATATCATAACCCCTTTTCATCATGTACTTCTCCGCTTGGTCTTATGCTATACATATATAGATTCATAGCTTGCACTACTACTTTTATACAACCGGTATGAGGTAGACGCAGTCTTTTCATTTCCTGATCCATCTTGCTTTACATATAACCTTCACACTAGAACTTGCTCGCACTAATGCTATTCTTTCCTATCCTTTTCTTTTCCTTCCTTCGGGTACTCCTTGCTCTCCTCATTCCCTACTGTAGGAGATTTTCTATTCTTTCTCCTGGCTACTTGTATGTCGTCTCAGTGGCCAACAACTCTGTTGCCATATCTTAATCTTTTCTCAACCATGGCCTTGCTACCTTTTACACGGTCCTTAGATCGCTCAGTCTTACTCTCTTATTGTGTTCACCCTTTTTGTATGCACCCATCCATTAGGGTCTCTTCTAATGGTTCTCTACACGATCTCAGATATCATGGCTTCTATCCATTTATCGCTAGCCTTTAGCCCTTGCTAACTCATGCAAGCATGGGATTTCGCTTAAAGTTTAAGCATTCCCGTTAACATATGATAGTATCAGTTGACTTCATCTCACACTTATATTTATCTTCACCACTTCCCCCCTTTAGGGTGTACCCATGTCATCCTCTATTTATTTTTAACTGTTTATACGCATATGATTCTTTTCCAACACATTTGACATACTACACCATATCTACACCTTCTGTTAGATCATCTATACTTTAGGTTGCCCCTGTAAGAACCTTTAATACAACTATGGGGTGGTTAGAATTCTCGATAACTAGTACCCAATCTAGTCCAAGTACTGGTACTCAAGTAATATAATTAATGTAGTAGTTTATCCATAGCCACATTCTTTTCTTCCCCTCTAGTGACCCGTGTTTCTAGCTCTGCTATAACACTATCTTCTTCCTAGTGGATACCACTTGTCCCTCTTAATAGACTCACAACGCATCAATGGTTTTGTAGAGCTTCCTCCCTCATCCTTGAGGGGTCTTTATATTTTCCATGGCGGAATAACATATCCACAATACTTCTTTATATCTCCCAAGCTTTTATCCTTGTTGGATACCTAAGGTTAACTTCCAATTCTTCTCAGTCTCATGTCAATTTTACTTTAATAATAGTCTTATCTTCTCGCCTTTTCATACTACATCTTTAGTTCGTAGCTATCTATTCCTTTTTTCATCTAATACTCATACTTAATTGATCATGTCTATCTTGAGTTCTCCCTATAGTAGTCCTTCTATTCGTCCAGTCCATGGCTATTTTTGTGCCCGAGGAGTTTCATGTTACCCCTATATCCCTTGGAAAAATCATTCATTGGTATCACCGACCCTTCTAAATCCTTCTAGTATGTTATCCAATATATAAAGCACATGATTCTGGACAGCCCATAAGTTCATGTATTCCGTCCAAAAGTTATTTTAGTCACTTAATAACCAATAAAAGGTTACCATAAAGCATCATCTAACCACTACCAAAAGAAAATTAAGATCCAATAAGTACCACAATACTGTTTAGTGCCTAACTTGTATGGTTTCCCTCTAGGTTCATTCTTGAGTCGTGAACTTATCTAGTTCACCACTAATGGTTGAGGGTTCTGTACTTTCCCACCAAAATGGAACCCAATTACTGGACACCTTTCTCTCCAATAGGAGTTTTCCTCCGACATAACTTCCTATAACTTTAGCTCATCATAATAGGGATACTCGGTATCAACTTATAAGCCGTATGATAAACTTATAGTTCCTTCTCTTTTTTTTTTCTAGAAAATTTCGACAGAGTTTCCTCTATATTCCTTACTATCCCAAACCTGCACTCAGGATATACCAACAATGCCATGTAAGGCCGACGTATATATATATCCATATCATATCATATCATAGCCACAATGCCTTATAGGGAAATATATACATATGTTAATAGCATCTTATATCCCATCCGCACAGGGCTTCCTACATTAGGTCGAAACAAAAATGAAAAATAGCCCCATATAGCCAGCAAAACTATACTTATCACTCCCCTATACTTGTGACCGATCAGTCCCCAGTTCGACCCGGTGACCTAGGAGGTGAACTATGTTCCCCGTCTCTATGTGGTTGCCATTTGCTTGTCTTTCCCTCGTCATCATCCTCGCTTGAATCTAGAAGACCTAGATACCTAAGTAATTCCTAGTTCACCGAATGACCAAGATAGAGGGCTTGAATATGTTGTAACACTTACCATAGGAGCCGACCTAACATAGTGCTCTGTCATAAGAACTGCTAGCATGGCTTCCGGAACCACTTCCCTGGTCATCAAATGCTTTGGGGAATTTATCGTTGGGCCCTCCGAGGTTTCGGTCTTAATAGCATACTCGGGGTCTTTTAAAGGATTGGTCTCAATAGCATAATCGGGGTCTTTTGAAAGATCGGTCTCAATTGAGAATTGGGACTCCGCGTGTTTGGTCCTGGAGCCTGGGGTCATATATGTACCATGGGGGCCTTCTCTGCACCCCCTCCACTATCTAGAGATGGCCTTTTCATTTCTCACCTCAGCCTGTACCCACCTGCAAGAAAGGAGGTCAAAAACAACCTTCCCTTAGGGGTATTACCGTACACCTCATAGTCCGTTAGAGAGAGATTATCCTAGTAGAATAGCTCTATCGCACGATCTAAGAAAAGAAAGAAAGATAACACCTTAAATATCCTATAGCCTCCTATTTATAGATATGGTGCACAACACACCGATAAATAAGACTCTACTAGATACGGTCTGTGGACATTCCAAGGAAGGACCGCTCTGATAGCACTTCCGTCATGACCCAACCCCGTGGGCCATGATGGGTGCTCGAACTGGACACTCGCATATACCCCTGCTAACTATAAGTAGACTTGTCCCCTGTTTGGGTTATAATATATCAACAGGCACGATAACATATAAGCCGACGAGGCCATCATAACATATAGGAACAACTATACACACATACATATACAACCCATATACATGTCCACAACCTCTAAGAGTAAGAATAGTAACATTAGGCGGGACAGGGCCCCTCGCCGTACCCATAAACAAATAAATATATACATCAAGGGTTAATACCAAAATCTAGGCTCCAGCACAATAGAGCGCTTCTGAACTGCTGAGCGGGACTCCTACACTGATGGATCCCCAAGGTATGTATCTGTACCCGTGGGCATGAAATGCATCCCCCCAAAGAGAGGGGGGTCAGTACGACATATGTACTGAGTATGTAAAGTATAACTGGAAGCGTATCTGAAATAGAGAGAGTTAGAGGGATAAATACATTACTTAGGAAAACACTGTACCTGTACTGGGTGGATCATGAAAACGTACATAATCATATTATATAATATAGCCATCCCTTACAAGGACTCAGTGAATTATAGCTATAGGTCCATCATAGGGCCCGATGCCATCACCACCTTATAACATCACATCATGATTATATATATATATATACATACATACCCGACCCTCTAGTGAGGGACTCAGTGAGTTGTTCATGTCATTGCATTATTATGTCCTCGTATAGCGTACCCGACTCTTTAGTGAGGGACTCAATGGATAATTAGTAAACTTGGTGAAAGAGGGGTTACACTATACACGAGTAGAGTAGTGAGTAACCATATTTAATTTAAAATATTGTCAAAGACTCAATAAAGTAATAAAGATGAATTGTCATTTGAAAATCAGGATGATAGTCCTATCAATCATCCCTCAAATATCACTATTGATCATATCAAAAGAGCTTTAGAAATCATAGGCATGAATCAAGATGATACAAAATAACTCATAAAAGTCAAGGACGTTAACTATCGGAGAATCTTTAAGAACAGAAATCATGAATCACCCTCAAGACTTATGAATAAAATTACCTCCAAAGCTCATATTAATCCTTACTTAATTCTAAGACATGTCAAAAGAAAGAAGGAATGGATTTACATACTCTCTACTTTCCCTCATGTAGTCGTGATATACATATGTTCCAAGGAACGTACGGCCCGATCCTTAGATAGTATATGCCGAGGAATGTTCGGCCCAATCCTTATATAGTAACATATGCTGAGGAACGTTCGGCCCAATCCTTATATACATATATTATACCCAGCCCATCAAGAGACTCGGTACCATAAATATTTCATTATAACATCAAAACATATGTCGAAGACATATCAAGAGTGAAGAAGGGTTTCACATACTTATGCCAAAAACATGCCAAGAGAAAGAAGATAGCTTCACATATCTCTTATGGATTACCCTTAACCACGTTCACCTCATCGTCTTTTGAACCTATTTAACATGAAAGAAATAATAAGGTTAATAACCTTTCACTTTCCAATTTCCAACTCTACAACCAAGTATCCATAGGAATCGTTTCCCTATCAATTTCCCTCGACTAGTTCATTACTAGTTTCGAAGTTATCAGAAATCGGACAACATCTCCCCTATAACTTGCCCTATCCAACTGCTAATATTAGAAGCCCATATTACAACAACAACCAGCAGCTATATATATAATAAAATCACTTCAACATTACTCAATACAACTCCAAACAACTAGCTCAAAACTACGATACCAAAATAGAGTTTTTAATCTTTATTTCATAAAACCTTTAACCATATAAAATGAAGGATCGTGTGGCTGAAACTATTACACCCCACACTCTTAATCTCGGAATATCTCTTAGGCTTATTAGAAGTTATCCAGTCAGTCGGATAATCTGCCACACTATCAAACGACTCTAAGGAAGGAAAAATGCGATACCCTATGGTAGGGAAGGTTGAAACTAGGGTCATGGGAAGTCGGAAGGAGTTGGAGGCCAAGTAATGAGTTGTAGTAATTAATTTACCTACATAAGCTACTAACTTGGAAGTCTTACGTACCTAAGCTACTTGATTACATACCAAGCTTACGTAGCATGGATTACACGGGTTCTTAAAATAAGACGAGATTATGAACCCATAGGGAAGAGGAGAAGATGACACGTGGCGGCAAGAGGAGGTGCCACGTGTCAGCTTAGAGAAGTGACACATAGAAGCAGGTTACCCACCTGCTTGGGGTCAAGTAGGTGATCCACCTACTTGGGGGTGGGCCCATGAAGGACACATGGCAGCCACAGATTGGTTGCATGAATGTGTTGGCCCAATATGGGCTAGACATGTGTCACCCTTAGGGGATGACATGTGTCACCTCTTGAGGAGACATATATATGACTCTTAAGTCATTACTTATCACATTTTGGAGCTGAAAATTCAGCCAAGGAATAGGAAAAAAATGTGAAGAACAAAAGGAACAAGGCAGCTACAGGTTTGAAGGATTAAAGGTGAGTTCCTCGATTTTTTTCTCCATGAATTAATTATCTACAGTGTTCCTCAATAATGTGGAGGTGTATATATATATCTTATGCTGCCTACGGAATTATATCTTCAGCTTTATACTTGGAAACTTGGAAGAAAGTAAGAAAGAAGAAGAGAAAAACGTTGGAGGGCAAGAAGAGGAGCTACGGGTTTGGGGCTGCCAAGGTAAGCCTCCGAGTTTCGTTCCGTGAATTAATTATTTTATGTGTCAAATGTTTATATAATGGTGTTTGATAACATAAAATTCCAATTTGGGGCAGCGGAAAAGGGACACAAACAGTCCGCCCCAATTCAGCACATCAAGAAGTTTCTGAGATGCAGTTTTGGCGAGTTTAGGCCAATTTCGGGTAAGGTAAGGTTTCTCCTTTCAATTTGGAATTTATGGTGTTTTTATGGAGTGTTGTAAATGCCCTATAGGTGTCTGGAAATGTGAAAATTTCATATAAATGTTTGACGTTCGAAACAAACTAAATTGGAGTCGCTATAGTTGAATTGTCGTCGAAGTAAAGTGTTGTGCTTGTGGTGTACTGCTGCAGGTTGTGGGGGTGTGTTGCAGGTACTGCTGCAGGTTGTGGGGGTGTGTTGCAGGTACTAAATAAAGACTAGAAACCCTATTTTGGTATCGTAATTTTCAGCAAGTGGTTTGGAGCTTGTGTTGTGTAATGTGGCCATGTTTTATATGTATATATGCTGTAGGGTGTTGTTGTAGGTTGGCTGTAGTGATTAGGGATGTAATTGGAAATTCAGATAGGGCATATTATAGGGGAGGTGCTGCCCAATATTCGTTAACGCCTTACACTAATTAAAGAACTAGTCGAGGAGACGAACAAGGAAATAAGTTCCATGAATACTAAGGTGCAACTTAAGGTGATGAAAAGTCAAGAGTGGTTGATATTCATATTACTTCTGTGCTGAATAGCTTCAAAGGATGATGAGGCGAATATGACAAAGAGTAACCCGTACGAGGTATGTGAAGCTTTCTCTTGGCATATTTTTGGAATAAGTATGTGAAACTATCTCTTCTTTCTTTTGGCATGTCTTAGATGTAGACTATGGATGATGTAAGCTTTTGTGCAACTTCATTCTTAGGTTCTGAATATGACTTCAGTACTCTTGATCACTTCTGGATGTTAAGACTCTTAAAGTAGATAAACTCTTATTCCTCGAGTCTTCTATGTGATGGAATAGTGATTGATTAGATAAAACTCTTCTTTTAAAAGAGAAAGGCTCCGAGATAACCAATGCTCAGACTGCTATAAGATATTTCACACTGGTATATGTCTAAGAGTTCCAAAACTCCTTTTTACTTAGTCCTTAGTGACATTTAGAGGGTATACGTCCGATACTTCCTACCCTGATCTCAAAGTGATGGTTCGCTTGATGAATTCATTGAGTCTCAAATAATGATTTAAACTATGTTTTGTTTCTCACTACTGTACTTGTGTATACTGTAACACTTCTTCTCTGAGTCCTAGGCCGATTGTCTGATTCAAGCTCAATTCCACTGCATTGTTCATCGCGCCCTTAGTAGAGGGCCGAGTACGTATATATATGTGATGATGTGATGATATGTTGTAATAAGTATGTGATGGTTCTACAGATATGATTCACCGGATCCCTGCTAAGGCCATTTATATTAAAAATTTGAGCATGCATGATTTTACTTTCCCAAGTATAGGTTTTTGATTTAATAATTTATCCCCTGCTTCTCTATTTTAGATATGCCTCCAGTCATATTGTATTATATTTTACATACTCAGTATATATGTCGTACTGACCCCCCCTTTTCTTGAGGGGCTACATTTCATACCCGTAGGTATAAATATAGGTTTTGGGAGTCCGTCGGCTTAGGATTCCGCTCAGCTCAGCTGGAAGAGGCTCCATTATATCGGAGCCTAGTTTTTGATACTGACCACCGATGTATAAAATTATTTTGTTTATTCAGGGGTACGGCGGGGGCCCTATCCTGCCATATATTATCATTAATATTCTTAGAGGTCTGCAAACATGTATATGTGGGTTGTGTATGTTAGTTTGGTTCAGCTAGGTCTATATGATGTACTATATATGTTGTTATGTTATGGAAGCCTTGTCGGCTTACGTGCCCTTTCATGATGTGATACTAATGAAAGAGGCTACCGATTTATAAAAATATTATCACCCAATGGGGTTCTGTTGCATGGTGTTATGTTAATTACAGTTCGACTTGACCACAACTAATAGACATGTCTACGGGGGTTCAGATCGAACCCAGTCACGACCTACAGGGTTGGGTCGTAACAGAAGTGGTATCAGAGTAGTTCGTCCTTGGATTGTCTGCAGACTGTGTCTAGTTGAGTCTTGGTTATCGATGTGTTACATGCCACATCTATAAATAGAATACTAAAGGACATTTAGGATGTTACGTTCCTTTCACATTTAAGTTCGTGCTATAGATCCGAGTCATAGGAAAATCCCTTATAGTAACCTTGGATCTTAACAGAAGGATGACATAGACGGAAGGAAGTAATCGACGACATGGGAAGTTACAAAGCACGTAGGTAAGTAAAGGAACGGGAGATATCTATTGGGTAAGGTATTGATATATGATTGAAATGTAAAGGCGAAACTTGAAAGGAAAGTAGACAGGGAAGGGCAACAAATGCCGTTCGAAGTTGGACATACGAGGTAAGTCTATTATTTTCATACCATTGTTGATATTGAAAGCCCTTTGTGGCTACGATATGGGATGATATTGGAAGCCCTGTGTGCCTGTGATATGATATGAATATATATATGTGTTGTCCCTATGAGGCATTGTTGGTATTTTCTGCGTGCAGGTTTGGGATAAGTAAGAAATATAGAGGAAACTCTGCCAAAATTTTCCTAGAACAAGAAAAGGGAATGAAACATAGATTCTTAAGATGCCTTGGAAGTTGATACCGAGTATCCATATTATGTTTAACTAAATCCGTAAGAGGTACCCTTCAGGTTGTCAATAAGGGGCACCCTTTCTACATGGAGAATTTTATTTTGGAGAAACAAAAGCCTATCTGAGCAGTAAAGTTCAGACCACGGTATCTCCATCCGTATTTGTGCTGTAGGAACAAAAACAGGGGGCTCAGGTTGAAGGGTAAGATGTCCCACAATTGAGTTTCACTCTTTTTGAAAAGTAACAAGCCCCAACTACTAGTTGTAAACTAGATAAGTTGTTCATAACTTGAGGATAAATTCATAAGGAGACCATGTAGTCAAGTGTTAAGAAGCACTGTGATGTTTAAGGGATTCTAGTTTTCTTCTAATGGTGGTTAGAAAGTGTTCTATGATAACAGTTTATTAGTTCTTCACCGACTGATTGGAGGAAGAAATGCTAACAAAAGCACCCTATAGAGATTTTATGAATTGAATATGAGTATGAAAGCCTGCTAATAAGGCGCACTTGGTAGATGTTAACTAAGTTAAAAGCCTATGTTGGGTACACAGTAAGAGCATGGAGCTTAAGAGATAAAGGAATGATGCGTACACAACGTCGCCCCGAAATAGTGGAACTTTTCAAAGATGAAGATGACCAACTTAGGGAATAGATGGTGCGACCTACATTCACCCCAAGAAACAAAGGACATCGGTTGGGATAAAGCTACTACTCTGAGAGAACCTTGGACAATCATGGTCGAAATACAATTGTTTCCTAGATAAAAGTTGTAATGACTACCAGTGGGTGTTAAACTTTCATAAGGAAAAGTCAAAGGTGGCCTTGCGTGAGTTATTTCCTGGCTCACATTATTTAAGTACCGATTAGTAGATGAGACATCAAATTAGGTATGAAAAGGTTCTCGTCGCTTCATAATTTAGCCAAGGTTCCATACGCGGATAACCAGGTTGGAAAAAATATGCAGAAAGACGGGGATATGATACAGTACCAAGTAGATTGGAGAAGGAGATTGGACAAAATTGAGATTGGATATAGAGACATAGAACAAGGTTGTTACACTCCACACTTTTAAACTCGGAATGTCTTATAAGTTCCTTAGACATTCTCATATGAGACGAATACGCTACGACACTATTAAATGACTCTAAGGAAGGGAGAATGTGATACCCCATAGTAGTGAAGGTTGGAAATAGATTCATAAGAATCCAAAAGGAATTGGAGGCCAAGTGATGAGTCGTAGGACTCGACTTAACTACGTAAGCTACTAACTTATAAGTCTTACATACTTGATCTACTTGAGGACATACATATCTTATGTAGCACGGATTATATAGGCTCCTAAAATAGGATGAGATTACGAACCCACGAGGAAGGAAAAAAGATGACACATGGCAGCCAATGGAGGAGTGACACACGGCAGCACCTCAAGAAAGAAAATGACCCACCTTCTTGGGGTTAAGCAGGTGACCCACCTGCTTGGGGTGAGGTGGACCCCCACACCACATGGCAGCCCCTTATTGGCAGCATGTATTATTGGCCCAATGGGGTCCGAACACGTGTCACCCTTAGAGGTTGACATGTGTCACCCCCTAAGGCAACATATATCTACACGATAAATGACTCATAGGTCATTTCTTGGTTAAAAACTTCAGCAACAACTAAGAACAAAAATGTAGAGAAGAAAAGAGAGGCAGCCACGACTTGAAGAAAACTAAGGTAAGTCTCCAATTTTTCTCCATAAATTAATTATCTAAGATGTTCCTCGGACACATGGATGTGTATATATGTGTATTAGGATGAATAATGAGTCTTTACTTTAGACTTACACTTGGAAACTTGAGAGAAAGTTAAAAGAACAAAGAGAGAAAACGTTAAGAGCTAGTTAACAAACCCATTTTTGAATGGGACTGTTGTTAGTAATATTAGTATAACTTCTTGTGTAAAGCTTCGTTTTGAGTGATTCAATTATGTTTTGGAAAGGTATTTCATAGGTATATAACTTTTATTTATCCTTTAAAATATAGGTTTGCTTTATCTGCTTGAAAAAAGGGTGATGAAGTATAGTGGAGGTACTGCCCAGATTTTGGTTTTGGACATCTTTCACGGACTACTATTGGTATTTTGGGCATATCTTTTTGTACAAAATTGATGTAGGTGTGATTAGAAATTCTATGCGACCTAAGACACATGTATATAACTTTCATGAGACATAAATCTTGTTTCCCTCAATTACCCCTTCGAAATAAAGCGACAATGCAAGATAATAAGCTATCCAGAATTCACGTTTTGATAGTTTGGAGTGAGTTGTTTAGGGTTTGTATTGTGTAATGTTGGTGTGAATTGATTTTATATATGTTGAAGTTTAATTTTGTTGGTTGGCTGTAGTTATTAGGGGTGTGATTGGAAATTCGGATAGGGCATATTATAGGGGAGGTGCTATCCGATTTCCGTTAACTCTTTAACAAGTTCAGGAACTAGTCGAGAGAACGAGTGAGGAAATGAGTTCTGTGAATATTCGTGTATAATTAAAGAAGTTGAACAGCCAAGGGTTGTTGCTATTTATATTTATTTCATGTTGAATAGGTTCAAAGGACGACGAGGCGAACGGGATAAATAGTAACTCATAAGAGGTATGTGAAGCTTCTCTTGGTATGTTTTTGGTATAGGTATGTAAATCATATCTTTTCTCTTTCTTTTGGCATGTCTTAGATGTAACAATGATATGATATGAGATTTGGGGGTAATTCCATTCCCAGGTTCTTAATATGACTTTAGGACCCTCACTCACTTTTGAATGTTAAACTTTAAAGTAGTAAGCTACTATCTTCGAGTCTTTGGTAGTTTAAATAGTAACTGGAGGTATAGGCCTCTATCCTTAAGGTCTCTACGAGGACAGACGTCTGGATCCTATAAGCTGTTTGGCAACATTGTGACACATGTCTATGGTTCTTGACACTCCATACAGTCCTCTGTAACACCTAGCAAGTACTTCAATTACTTCCAAATGACGGTTCACTTGATGACTTTATTGAGTCTCAGATAATGATTTAAATTGTGTTTTGTTTCTCACTACTCTACTCGTGCATACTGTAACACTTCTTTCATTGACCCTAGGGCCGAGAATAGTAATCATGCACAATTCCACTGCATTGTTCATCGCGCCCTCACTAGAGGGCTGGGTACATATGTATATATATGATGATGTGATGATGTGTTGTAATAAAGAGGTGATGGTACTACAGATAAGATTCACCGGATCTCTGATAGGGCCGGCTATATTGAAAATTTGAGCATGCATAATTTTACTTTTCCAGGTACAGGTTTCTGATTTGATATTTTATCCCCTACTTCTCTATTTAAGATATGCCTCTAGTTGTATTGTGTTATGTTTTACATACTCAGTATATATGTCGTACTGATCCCTTTTTCTCGGGGAGCTGCGTTTCATGCCAGCAGGTACAGATATAGGTTTTAGGAGTCTGTCAGCTTAGGAGTTTGCGCAGCTCAGCTAGAAGAGGCTTCATTATATCGGAGCCTAGTTTTTGATACTAACTACTGATGTATAAAATTGTTTTATCTATTCAGGGGTACGGCGGGGGCCCTGTCCCGCCATATATTGTCATTAATATTTTAGAGATCTGCAGACATGTATATATGGGTTGTATATGTTAGTTTGATTTAGTTGGGTCTATATGATATATTGTGCGCGTGGTTATATTATGGCAGCCTTGTCGGCTTGTGTTCCTTTTCATGTTGTGACACAAATGAAAGAGGCTACAGGTTTATGAAAATGTTATTACCCAATAGGGTTCTTTTACATGGTATTATGTTATTTATAGCTCGATTTGACCACAGCTGGTAGATAGGTATACGGGGGGTCCAGGTCGGACCCAGTCGTGGCCTATGGGGTTAGGTTGTGACAGAAGTGGTATCAGAGCAATTCGTCCTTGGATTGTCTACAGACCGTGTCAAGTAGAGTCTTGTGTATCGATGTGTTGCACACCACATCTATAAACAGGATGCTACAAGATATTTAGGATGTTATTTCTTTTCACATATAAGATCATGCAATAGATCTGAGTCATAGGAAAATTCCTTATACTAACCTTGGATCTTAATAGAAGGACGATATCAACCAAAGGAAGTAATTGACGACATGGGACATTACGAAGCACGCAGGTAAGTAAAGTAAAGGCACGAAAGATATCTGTTTTGTAAGGTATTGACATGTGATTGAAATGTAAAGTTGAAATTTGAAAGGAAAGCAGACAGGAGGTGTAACAGATGCAGTTTGAAGTTGGACATACGAGGTAAGTCTAATATTTTTATATTATTGTTGACTTGACAGCCCTGTATGGCTATGATATGATATGATATTGAAAGCCCTATGTGGCTATGAGATGATAAGAATATATATATATATAAATATATTGGCCCTGTGAGGTGTTGGTGGTAGTTTTTGCGTGTAGGTTGTAGGGTGGTAAGGATTGTAGAGGAAACTCTGTCGAAATTTTCCCAGAACAAGAAAAGGGGATAAAACATAACTTTATAACATGTCTTAGAAATTGATACCGAGTACCCATATTATGCTAAATTAAAGCTGTAAGAGGTACTCTTCATGTCTTCGATAAGGGACACCATTTTTACTCGGGAAAGTTTATTATGGAAAAACAAAATTTTGTCTGAGCAATATAGTTCAGACCATAGTATCTCCAGCCGTAATTGTGCTGTAGAAAAAAAAGAGAAGCTCAGGTTGAAGGGTAAGATGTCTAATAATTGAGCTTCAATCATTTTGAAAGTGCCAAGACCCCAACTCCTTATTGTAAATTAGATAAGTTGTTCATAACTCGAGGATAAACTCAAAAGGAGACCAGGTAGGGCAAGTATTAAAAGAAGTACTGTGATGATTAATAGATTCTAGTTTCTTCCAACAATGGTCGAAAAATGGTTTACGATAACAGTTTATAGTCCTCCACCGACTAATTGGGGAAAGAGCTTCGAACAGAAACACCTCAAAGAAATGTCAGGAACTGAATATGAGTACGAACTAAAAGGGGGATATGTAAGTATGAATTGAATGGGGTGATACAATTATACAGGGATAACGTAGGACTACTAGTAAGGCGTACATGGTATATATTGACTAAGTTAAAAGCTTGTGTTGGGTACACAGTAAGGGTAAGGGCTATAAGGTATAAAGGAGTAATGCCCGTACACAATGTCGCCCCAAAAATAACGGAACCCCTAAGAGACAAAGATGAAAAACTTAAGGAATAAATGGCGCAGCTTCTATTCATCCTAAGAAACAAAGGATATAGGTTGGGAAAGCCACTACTCCAAGAGAACATGGGACAATGAATGCCGGAATACAAATGTTGCCTAGTTAAAAGAAAATTTAGAATGGCTACAAGTGTATATTAACTTTTTATAAAGACAAGAAAAATGTGGCCTTGGGCAAATTGTTCCATGGGTCCCATTACTTAAGTACATATTAATAGAGGAGATGTCGCACTATGTATGGAAACGTTCCAGTCGCTTTGTGATTTAGACAAGGTTCCTTACTGTCACGACCCAACCCCGCGGGGCCGCGACTGGGGTTCGACCTGGACCCCCATTTCTGAAACTATCGACTACAGTCAAATTGGACTATGTATAATGTGATACTGCTCACAAAAACCTCAATGGGTTAAAACCTTTTCATGTTCATATAGCCTCCTAGATATAGGAACCAAACACATGAATCCAGTGGGTGATAAAATATTCATACATGTGTGGCCTCTTTCATTTGCATCATGTCATAAAAGGGCATGCATGCCGATAAGGCTTCCATGTCATAAGAACATTTACAACTGAACAAACTCACAACAACCCACATACACATATGTCTACAGACCTCTAAGAATAGGAACGATAACATATGGCGGGACAGGGCCCCCGCCGTACCCCTGCATAAACAAATATATACATCGCAGGACCAGTACTCAAAAGCTTGGCTCAGAAACAGTGAAACACTTCCAATATAGCTGAGCAGAAATCCTAAGCTGGCGGATCTCTGAAATGTACATCTGTAACTGCAGGCATGAAACGCAGCCCCCCAAAGAAAGGGGGGTCAGTACGAAAAATGTACTAAGTATATAAAGCATGGCCTGTAATAAGTAAAGTCGTTACCAGAGCAGAATGTGCAAAAATGAGCAAAATATCCAGAATATCAAAATGCTTTTCATAATCATTGATAATGTATGCAGAAAAATATATGCCACATCCGGCCCCATTAAGGGACTCGATGAACAAATACAAAACGTGGTTGCCGCCCCTTCACTTGCGCCACAGCACATCATAACACCAGAGTAGGGAATATCTCCGTAACAGATCATATCATATCAGATAGTCATATCAGATCATATCATACCATACGCGTACATGGCACATCATAACTCCACAAAACCCATGTACAGGTCGTACCTGTCCCATCACGTCGGGGCATGGCGAATAATGCAGAGAAGTATGCACGATAACAAAACCTCGCCCGGCCTCGGTGAAGGAAACATTGAGGCATCTACGAGTGGAGTAGTGAGAAACTATATGCAATTTAAATCATATTTGAGACTCGACGGAATAATCAAAATGAGTTTTCTTTCAAAATCGAGACAAAAGTCATATCAAGTACCTTTTGAAAGTCACTATGTACTATATCAAAATAGAACTTCTGGGAATCATATATATGTATCAAGGCACAACAAAATATCTTTTGGAAGTCGAAAACTTGTCCATCCTAGTGTCTTTAAGAATAGGACTTCTTGGGAATCATATGGAAATCATATACTTGTTTTATAATAACCATGCCACAAAAGGGAGATTAGCTTTATATACTTATATCAAATCATGCTAAGAAAAGGAATAAGATTTACATACTTATTCATAAGAAATACGAAAATAAAGTATAAGCCTTACATACGCATGCCAACACATGCCAAAAGAAGGAAAGGTTAGCTTTACATACCTGTTATGAGTTACTCTTTATCCCATTCGCCTCGTCGTCCTTTGAACCTATTCAACATGAAACTAATAAGAATATCAACCACTCTTAACTTTCCAGCATCTTAGGTTGCACCTTAGTTTTAATGGAATCTATTTCCTTAATCGTTTCCCCGACTAGCTCTGTTATTTGCTAAGGCGTCGACAAACATTGGGCAGCACCTCCCCTATAATGTGCCCTATCCAAATTTCCAATTAGGTCCCTAAGACCTATAGCCAACCAACCACAACAACCTGCAGCAATTCATACCAACAATATACAACATAAACTCCAAATAACTTCTTCAAAAATATGGTAGCACAATAGGGCGTCTAGCCTTTATTTTATAACACCTTTCATTATACGCAACAAAGGGTCGTGTGGATTCAACCAAAAACACCCTAACCCACATTAGAACATATTTAGGCCCTGTAGCAGCACCTCACACGAACAATACTATCCTTCGACGACAATTTAACTATAGCAATTCCAATTTAGTTTATTTCGAACGTCGAGCATTTCTACGACATTCTTAAACTTCCAGAAGCATACAAGGGGTTTAATACACCATATAACAACACCATAAACTTCAAATTTAATGAAAAACCTTACCTTTCCCAAAATTGGCCAAAACTCTCCAAACCTATCAAAACGTGAATTCTGGACAGCCCACTGTCTTATATTGTCACTTAGTTTCAGAGGGGTAATTGAGGGAAAAAGGATTTCTGGCCTCAATGAAAGTTATATGCATGTGTATCAAGGTAGCAAACCATTTTGAATTACCCCTACAACAATTTTGTACAAAAAGATATGCCCAAAATACCCACAGTTGTCCGTGTAGGATTTCCAAAACAAAATCTGGGCAGTACCTCCTCTACACTTCATCACCCTTTTTCACAAAGCTTAAAGAAAAACTAGATTTGAAAGTCTAAATAAAAGTTATAGAACTATGAAATAAATTTCCAAAACATATTGAATCACATGAATTTAAGCTATACAAAAGAAGTTATACCAATATTACTAACGACTGTCCCCTCCAAAAATGGGTCTATCCCGTAACGTTTTCTCTTTAAGTTTCTCTTAGTTTTCCAAGTGAATAACTGAAAATATGGTTCCGTAGGCATCTTAATATACATATATACACCTCCACGTAATTTAGGAACAACGTAGATAATCAATTCATGGAAGAAAAGTGAAGAACTTACCTTAATTTCCTCCAATTTGTGGCTGCTGTTGTGAGCTCTCTTTCTCTAATGTTTTTCTCTCTATTTTTGTTCAAGTTTTTGGCTAAAAATGACTTAATAGTCATCCATACATGGATATATATTTCCTCAAGAAGTGACACGTGTCAGCCCCTAATGGTGACACGTGTCCGTCTCCTATTGGTCCATGGATCCTTGCCTTATCTCCTAGGCTGCCATGTGTCTTTGTGGGGCCCACCCTCAAGTAGGTGGGTCACCTACTTGACCCCCAAGCAGGTGGGTCACCTACTTGCTTGAGGTGCTTCTACGTGGCACCTCCTTATTGGCTTCCACGCATCGTCTTTTCCCCTTCCTCGTGTGTTCGTAATCTCGTCTTATTTTAGGAGCCTATGTAATCCATGCTTCGCAAGCTTGGTACGTACTCCAATAGCTTAAGTATGTAAGACTTCCAAGTTAGTATCTTACGTAGGTAACTCGAGTCCTACGACTCATTACTTGGCCTCCAATTCCTTTCAGACTCTTATGACTCCATTTCCAACCTTCCTTCTCGCGAGGTATCACAATCTTATTTCCTTAGAGTTGTTTGGTGTGTGTGGACAGTAAGGGTCTCATGGATACTTTCAAGACGATTAAGGACACATGTCAAGGTTCAAAAATGCAGGGTATAACATCCTTCCCCCCTTTAGAACATTCGTCCCCGAATGTTAAATAAATTTCCCTTAAGACTTTATATGGATTATCGGGAGATTCCTTTCTACTGGAATAACATACATTTTCATCCAAGTAATTAATATAAGTGTTCCAGGACTGGGGGCTATCTGTAGACATCGTGAATAGGTACGGACACCTTTGTTTCATATCTTCTTCAACCTCCCAGTTTACGTCTTCACGATTCTTATTCCGCCATAGTACCTTGACAGAAGCTATGTCCTTAGTTCACAACCCGTTTAACCTGCTGATCCCGGATGGAAATAGGTTGCCCCTCGTAGGATAACTCCCTGTTACATGGACCTCCTTCATGGGAAATATTCTGGGAACATCGTTCACATTCTTGCGGAGCATTGATCTGTGAAAACTGAATGTATTGTTTCAAATCGGACGGTAGGTCCCACTCATAGGCAGCTTTATTTATTCCACAAATGACCTGAGAAGGACGAATGTATCTCCTTCTTGCCGACTCTAGGCTGTTAATAGTTTTTCCTGGGCAAGCTTCACTTTATCAATAATTTAGTGGATCACATCTGGGCCTGTCCCTTAATCAGAGGGCGAAATGTCGTACTAAGATTCCTCTGTGTTCCTCAATCCCTTTCGGAATGATTTATAACGGTTAGCTATAAATTGAACTTCCCTGTCTGAGATAATAGATGTGTGAATTCCGTGAAATCTTATTGTTTCTCTACTATGCCATCTCGCATAACCTTTAGCTGAATATGCCCTCCTAACTGGAGGGGAATGGGTTGATTCTATCAGCCCATCTACCATAGCCCGTATGAGCTCACAGTTCCTTAGAATGCGAGGTCACCTTGTACTATAATACATATTAACTGCTTTCCACCTCCGAGTCGTGTTTTCCATTCCCTGAGATAGGCTATCAGACTACTGATGCTTCTTTTAACTTAAGCTATTGTACAACTCCTCTTAATCCAACTTGTAATACCTTAGGTATGCTATCTTTCTCTTTTACTCAGATCTTCTCTCCAGTTTTCTTACCATACATCATATTGCACCATATCTATGCCTTCCTTTATATCTTCCATACCTTTGGTTGCCTAGGTACGACAACTTAACACAATCATGAGGTGCTAATTCAGTCTAATTATGGGTACTCGAGTCACGTAGCAATTTATTCGAAGACACTTTCCATTTATTTTGATCAACAACTAGCTAGGGCTTATAGTCGTTTCCAATCCTCAAATAGGCAGTACTTACCTTCTGACTCGCGATGTCCCAAGCTTTGTCATAGTCCTAGCCTTATCCCAGTGGGTACCACTTGTCCTATTAATGAATTCACAATGCGCTAGTTGTTTTGCAAAGCTACATCCCCTATCTCAAAGGGTCTTATCATTTTTCACGGTGGAGTTACGTATCCATAATACTTATTTATATCAATAATGCCATGCACAGCCAACGTGTATATATACATGCATATCATCTCATATCACAGCCACACAGGGCTTCCCAGGGGGTCACCCATCCCAATATTACTTTTGCCCAAGCACTCTTAACTTTGTAGTTCTAATGGGATACGGTACGTTAGTGATGGTATGATCGCACCCTCCCCCGTGGGGCGCATATCTATCGAAGAAGACGATGACCCAGCAGCTGATCCAGTAGGCCAAGCTGCACCGCCCAAGTTACCCTTCTTAGTTAGTCTTATCCTTAATATATCGTTCTATCCAGAACTACCAGTCTTTCCTAAATCATTTTCCTTTTATTTCAAGGGAAATTTGGGCAGAGTTTCCTCTGTATTTCTTACTATCTCAACACCTGCACGCAGAAAATGCCAACAATGACTCATAGGGGCAATACGCATAAAGATACATATATACGTATCATATCACATCATATCGCAGCCTCACAGGGCGCCTAATATCAACAGTAGTATAAACTGATGGACCTACCTCGTATGTCCAACTCGAACTGCACCTGCTACACTTTCCTCTAAAATTTTCCTTTCATTTTCCAACTTTATATATCAATTGTATTGCAACACCTTACCTGACATAGGTCCTTCATACCTTTGCTTACCTGTGTGCTTCGTAACATCCAATATTATCAGTTACTTTCTTCTATCGGCGTTGTCCACCTGCTAAAATCGCAGGTTAGTATGAGAAATTTCATTTCCTATGACTCAGCTCTATCGCACGATCTTAGATATGAAAGAAAGTAACATCCTAAATGTCCTGTAGCCTCCTGTCTATAGATGTGGTGCACAACACACCGATAAACAAGACTCTACTAGACACGGTCTGTAGACACTCCAAGGACGAACTGTTCTGATACCACTTCTGTCACTACCCAACCCTGTGGGCCGTGACTGGGGTTCGACTTGGACACCCGTTTACGCAACAATCGACTTCAGTCAAATTAGACTATGTATAACGTAATACTGCTCACAAAAACCTCAATGGGTTAAAACTTTTTCATGTTCATATAGCCTCCTAGATATAGGAACCAAACACATGAACCCAATGGGTGATAAAATATTCATACACGTGTGGCCTCTTTCATTTGCATCATGTCATGAAAGGGCATGCAAGCCGATAAGGCTTCCATGTCATAAGAACATTTACAACTGAACAAACTCACAACAACCCACATACACATATGTCTACATACCTCTAAGAATAGGAACGATAATATATGGCGGGACAGAGCCCCCACCGTACCCCTGCATAAACAAATATATACATCGCAGGACCAGTACTCAAAATCTAGGCTTCGAAATAATGAAGCACTTCCAACATAGCTGAGCAAAAATCCTAAGCTGGCGGATCTCTGAAACGTACATCTGTAACTGCGAGCATGAAACGCAGCCCCCCGAAGAAAGGGGGGTCAGTACAAAAAATATACCGAGTATATAAAGCATGGACAGTAATAAGTAAAGTCGTTACCAGAGCAGAATGTGCAAAAATGAGCAAAATATCCAGAATATCAAAATGCTTTTCATAATCACCGATAATGTATGCAGAAAAACATATGCCACATTCGGCCCCATTAAGGGACTTGGTGAACAAATACAAAGCGTGGTCGCCGCCCCTTCACTGGCGCCACAGCAAATCATAACACCAGAGTAGGGAATATCTCCGTAACAGATCATATCATATCAGATGGTCATATCAGATCATATCATACCATATGTGTACATGGCACATCATAACTCCACAAAACCCATGTACAGGTCGTACCTGTCCCCTCACGTCGGGGCATGGCGAACAATGCAGAGAAGTACGCACAATAACAAAACTTGGCCTGGGCTCGGAGAAGGAAACATTGAGGCATCCACGAGTGGAGTAGTGAGAAACTATATGTAATTTAAATCATATTTGAGACTCGACGGAATAATCAAAATGAGCTTTCCTTCAAAATCGAGACAAAAGTCATATTAAGTACCTTTTGAAAGTCACTATGGACTATATCAAAATAGAACTTCTGGGATTCTTACATATGTATCAAGGCATAACAAAATATCTTTTGGAAGTCAAAAACTTGGCCATCCTAGTGGCTTTAAGAATAGGACTTCTTGGGAATCATATGGAAATCATATACTTGTTTCATAAAAACCATGCCACAAAAAGGAGATTAGCTTTATATACTTATGTCAAATCATGCTAAGAGAAGGATTAATATTTACATACTTATGCAAAAGAAATGCTAAAATAAAGTATAAGCCTTACATACGTAGGCCAAAACTTGCCAAAAGAAGGAAACGTTAGCTTTACATACCTGTTATGAGTTACTCTTTATCCCATTCGCCTCGTCGTCCTTTGAACCTATTCAACATAAAAGTAATACGAATATCACCCACTCTTAACTTTCTAGCATCTTAGGTTGCACCTTAGTATTAATCGAATCTATTTCCTTAGTCATTTCCCCGACTAGCTCTGTTATTTGCTAAGGCGTCGACAAATATTGGGAAGCACCTCCCCTATAATGTGCCCTATCCAAATTTCCAATTAGGTCCCTAAGACCTACATCCAACCAACCACAACAACCTTCAGCAATTCATATCAAGAATATACAACATAAACTCCAAACGACTTCTTCAAAAATACGGTAGCACAATAGGGTATCTAGCCTTTATTTTATAACACCTTTCATTATACGCAACAAAGGGTCGTGTGGATTCAACCAACAACACCCTAACCCACATTAGAACATATTTAGGCCCTGTAGCAGCACCTCACACGAACAATACTATCCTTCGACGACAATTTAACTATAGCAATTCCAATTTAGTTTATTTCGAACGTCGAGCATTTCTACGACATTCTTAAACTTCCAGAAGCATACAAGGGGTTTAATACACCATATAACAACACCATAAACTTCAAATTTAATGAAAAACCTTACCTTTCCCAAAATTGGCCAAAACTCTCCAAACCTATCAAAACGTGAATTCTGGACAGCCCACTGTCTTATATTGTCACTTAATTTCGGAGGGGTAATTGAGGGAAAAAGGATTTCTGGCCTCAATGAAAGTTATATACATGTGTATCAAGGTCGCAAACATTTTGAATTACCCCTACAACAATTTTGTACGAAAAGATATGCCCAAAATACCCACAGCTGTCCGTGTAGGATTTCCAAAACAAAATCTGGGCAGTACCTCCTCTACACTTCATCACCCTTTTTCACGAAGCTAAAAGCAAAAATGGATTTGAAAGTCTAAATAAAAGTTATATACCTATGAAATAAATTTCCAAAACATATTGAATCACCCGAAACTAAGCTATACAAAAGAAGTTATACCAATATTACTAATGACTGTCCCCTCCAAAAATGGGTCTATCCCATAACGTTTTCTCTTTAAGTTTCTCTTAGTTTTCCAAGTGAAGAACTGAAAATATGGTTCTGTAGGCATCGTAATATACATATATACACCTCCACGTAATTGAGGAACACCGTATATAATCAATTCACAGAAGAAAAGTGAAGAACTTACCTTAATTTCCTCCAATTTGTGGCTGCTGTTGTGAGCTCTCTTTCTCTCTCATTTTTCTCTCTATTTTTGTTCAAGTTTTTGGGTAAAAATGACTTAATAGTCATCCATACATGGATATATATTTCCTCAAGAAGTGACACATGTCAGCCCCTAAGGGTGACACATGTCCGTCTCCTATTGGTCCATGGATCTTTGCCTTGTCTCCTAGGCTGCCACGTGTCTTTGTGGGGCCCACCCTCAAGTAGGCGGGTCACCTATTTGCTTGAGATGCTTCCACGTGGCACCTCCTTATTGGCTGCCATGCGTCGTCTTTTCCCCTTCCTCTTGTGTTCGTAATCTCTTCTTATTTTAGGAGCCTATGTAATCCATGCTTCGCAAGCTTGGTAAGTACTCCAATAGCTTAAGTATGTAAGACTTCCAAGTTAGTAGCTTACGTAGGTAACACGAGTACTACAACTCATTACTTGACCTCCAATTCCTTTCGGACTCTTATGACTCTATTTCCAACTTTCCTTCTCGCGAGGTATCACAATCTTCTTTCCTTAGAGTTGTTTGGTGTTTGTGGACAGTAAGGGTCTCATGTCTACTTTCAAGATGATTAGGGACATGTGTCAATGTTCAAAAATGCGGGGTATAACACTTACCTGGATAATCAGGTTATAAAATATACAGAAAAATGGGGACATGATGTAGTACTAAGTAGACTGGGGAAGGAGACCGGGCGAATTTGAGACTAGACCTAGAGAGGTAGAGCAAGGTATAAGCAGGTAAAAGTATAAGTACCCTCTAAAGGGGGAAGCAAGTGAGAGAACTGCAAGGGTAAGATAGAGGCAATTAATGGGGAAACATGCTTGGAATGGATGTGTAAACTACAATAAGATCCCTTGCTGAACCAAGTTAGGAAGACCTGGAATAACATAACGCTAGAAGGTGAATGCGTATGAAAAGGAAAAGGGTATAATGATGAAAGGATATCAAATGATTCAGGAGACACTACGAAGGATAACGACATCATGCTAAACTTAAAAGCCAAAAGGTTGGCTATAGAGTTGGTCGTAAATGAAATTGCAATAGATAAATAACTAAGGACAAAAGAATAGAAAGCCTCCTATGGTAGGAAATGAGAAGAACACAGAGTGAATAGGGGAAAGGAAAGAAGTGCGACAAGGTGAGACCTAGTGAGATGATGCTAGGGTATTTCTCAGGTTAAGTTGAGCTCCTTCTCACAGTTTCGTAAAGGTAAAGGAAGACACGAGATAACAATAATAAAGTGTTACCAGTTAGGGTAAGGAAAGTGTAAAATGGTTTAAGTAAGACAGGCAGAACTAGCTGGTTACTACAGGATGGCGAGCTCATATGCCAAACTTCTTCGGGACTATACCAACTAAGGATAGACGAAACTCAAAGTGGCTCTAAAGGTCACTATATGAACGAACTTTAGCGCTACTCAGTAGCCAACCCCAATGAATGGGTGCATACATAAAGGGGGGAACACAATAGGAGGAGTTAAACCAAAATGACCAAAAAGGGACATTGTCGTAGTGGAAGTAAATATCTACCCCTATACCGATTGCAAGATAACAGAGGAAAGGGAAAGGAAACACATAAAGACTAGTGAGACGATGCTAAGATAAATTTTGGGTTAAGTTGAGTGCCCCACACATTATTGCAAGGATTACCATGAAACGTGTCATGAGGACTTCCTAAGGAGGTCACCCATCCCAGTATTTCTCTCACCCAAGCACTCTTAACTTCTAAATTTTGGTGGAATTTAGTGGGATAGTGTGGGTGTGATCACGCAAGATGGAAGAATTTCAACTAGCGGCAGAGAAACGATATGAGATTATGTTCCTAGAGTACTATAAGTTACATTGAGGGTATTGTAAAAAGGATTTAAGAAAGACAAGAAGGTAATTGCTAACTGATGATGCACTCGAATGCCACAGTTCATCAACATAGTACCAGTTAATAAGAGGCAATCCATAGAATGGCTATATGGGCCAGTGGGCGAGGAAATTTCGACACCACTTGGCATCCAACTTTAAGGATTGAGAAGTAAAATACAAAGGATGGAGTGCCAGTTAAAGTTTGGAAAAAAAACGAGAAGGACTATACGATGCTAAGGATTCCCAAATTATCAACATCATTACGCACCTATGCTATACTCTTTAAGAGTAGGGTGCTATACTAGTTATTGCGAGAAGGCTAATGAATCAGCCCATTTGCCTTCAAGCAAGACCACCTATACAGCTGGAACTAGGTGAAGTTATAGGACAAGGAGGTAGTAAGGTTCCGTGAGGCTTTCTTAGCTAATATCTCAGATAGAGGGACTTCAATTATAATTAATGTCTTGATATCAGTCCAAGAAGAGATTAGGAGCACATATAGGTCTTAGTACCACATTTTTTCCTCGAACTGTTAAACAGACTGAGCGCACTATTAGACGCTAGAGGATATGTCGCAAGCTGGGAGATTAACTTCGAACATAGCTGAGATGATTATCCATTACTCATCAAGTTGCCTACCATAATGGCTACTACTCCAGTATCCCAATAGCCCCATACAAGACTAGTAGAGCAAGATGTGTAAGTCCCCTACAGGATGGGGCGATGTTAGAGAGACTAAGCTAAAGGGCCCCAACATGATTGATCAAGCGAAGGATTAGCAGCCCAGAGTCGAAGAAATAATATACAGATAATCGCCATCGACATACAGAGTTCAAATTAATGATTGGATGTTCATAACAAGGTCACCCAAAAAAAAGAAACTTAACCCAAAATATATTAGATGGTATCAAGTTACTCGTAAGGTGGGAAAAGTGGTCGGTAAGTTGAGCTTACAACCTTATTTGAAAACTATACGCCCAGTCCATCAGATAGAGTTGCTTCGCAAGGGTACTCACGAGCCACCCAGGGTATATTCCATAGATGATGTCCAGGAAATGAAATCCTGCGAGGAATAACCTATCGCCATCTTAGATCGGCAAACTAAAAGATTGTAGACTAAAGACATGCCTTCAGTCAAGATACTGTGGCAAAACCAAAACCAGAAAAAGGATGACCAGGGAAACTGAAGAGAACATGAAACACAAGTATTCACACCTATTCCTGATGTCTGCAGGTAATACCAACTCCTAAAACTTGTATATTAAGTACTTGGATAAAAGTATGTGTTATGGAAACAGTAAAGAATCTCCCTATGATTTGTATAAGGTGCTAAGGGAAGTTTTGTTTAACATTCGGGGATGAATGTTCTAAAGGGGGGAAGGATGTTACACCCCTCACTTTTAAAATTGAAATGTCTTATAAGTTCCTTAGACATTATCATGTGAGCCGGATATGCTACAACACTATCAAACGACTCTAAGAAAGGGAGAATGTGATACCCCATAGTAGAGAAGGTTGGAAATAGAGTCATAAGAATCCGGAAGGAATTGGAGGCCAAGTGATGAGTCGTAGGACTCGACTTACCTATGTAAGCTACAAACTTATAAGTCTTACATACTTGAACTACTTGAGGACATACAAAACTTATGTAGCATGGATTACATAGGCTCCAAAAATAGGACGAGATTACAAACCCACGAGGAAGGGGAAAAGACGACATGTGGCAGCCAATGGAGGAGTGACATGTGGCATCACCTCAGGCAAGCAGGTGACCCACCTGTTTGGGGTCAAGTAGGTGACCCACCTGCTTGGGGGGAGGAGGACCCCACGCCACGTGGCATCCCCTTATTGGCAACATGTATGTATTAGCCCAATGGGGGCCGAATACGTGTCACCCTTAGGGGATGACATGTGTCACCCCCTAAGTCAATATATATCTACATGTTAAATGACTCATAGGTCATTTATTGGTTCAAAACTTCAGCAACAACTAAGAACAAAAATGTAGAGAAGAAAAGAGAGCCAGCCACGACTTGAAGTAAACAAAGGTAAGTCTCCAATTTTTCTTCGTGAATTAATTATCTAAGGTTTTCCTCGGACATGTGGAGGTGTATATATGTGTATTAGGATGAATAATGAGTCTTTACTTCAGCCTTACACTTGGAAACTTGAGAGAAAGTTGAAAGAACAAAGAGAGAAAACATTAAGAGCTAGTTAACAAACCCATTTTTAATGGGACTGTTGTTAGTAATATTAGTATAACTTCTTTTGTACAGCTTCATTTCGAGTGATTCAATATGTTTTAGAAAGGTATTTCATAGGTATATAACTTTCTTTTATCCTTTAAAATCCATTTTTTCTTTTATCGTCTTGAAAAAGGGTGATGAAGTATAAAGGAGGTACAACCCAAATTTTGGTTTCGGACATCTTACACGGACTGCTGTTGGTATTTTGGGCATATCTTTTTGTACAGAATTTATATAGGGGTGATTCAAAATTTTATGCGACCCTAAGAAACATGTATATAACTTTAATTAAGGACATAAAGCCTGTTTCCCTCAATTACCCCTTCGAAACAAAACGACAACGCAAGACAGTAAGCTGTCCATAATTCACGTTTTGATAGTTTGGAGTGAGTTGTTTGGGGTTTGTATTGTGTAATGTTGGTGTGAATTTCTTGTATATATATTGCAGGTTGTTGTTGTTGGTTGGCTGTAGTTATTAGGGGTGTGATTGGAAATTTGGATAGGGCATATTATAGGGGAGGTGCTATCCGATTTCCGTTAACTCTTTAACAAGTTCAGGAACTAGTCGAGAGAACGAGTGAGGAAATGAGTTCTGTGAATATTCGTGTATAATTAAAGAAGTTGAACAGCCAAGGTTTGTTGCTATTTATATTTCTTTCATGTTGAATAGGTTCAAAGGACGACGAGGCGAACGGGATAAATAGTAACTCATAAGAGGTATGTGAAGCTTCTCTTGGTATGTTTTTGGTATAGGTATGTAAATCCTATCTTTTCTCTTTCTTTTAGCATTTCTTAGATGTAACAAGGATATGATATGAGCTTTGGGGGTAATTCCATTCCCAGGTTCTTAATATGACTTTAGGACCCTCACTCACTTTTGAATGTTAAACTTTAAAGTAGTAAGCTACTATCTTCGAGTCTTTGATAGGTTAAATAGTAAGGTATAGGCCTCTATCCTTAAGGTCTCTACGAGGACAGACGTCTGGATCCTATAAGCTATTTGGCAACATTGTGACACATGTCTATGGTTCTTGACACTCCATACAGTCCTCTGTAACACCTAGCAAGTACTTCAATTACTTCCAAATGACGGTTCACTTGATGACTTTATTGAGTCTCAGATAATGATTTAAATTGTGTTTTGTTTCTCATTACTCTACTCGTGCATACTATAACACTTCTTTCATCAACCTCAGTGCCAGGAATAGTAATCATGCACAATTCCACTACATTGTTCATTGTGCCCTAACTAGAGGGTCGGGTACGTATGTATATATTTGATGATGTGATGATGTGTTTTAATAAGGAGGTGATGGTACTACAGATATGATTCACCAGATCCCTGATAGGGCCGACTTTATTGAAAATTTGAGCATGCATGATTTTACTTTTCCAAGTACATATTTCTGATTTGATATTTTATCCCCTACTTCTCTATTTCAGATATGCCTCTAGTCGTATTGTGTTATGTTTTACATACTCAGTACATATTTCGTACTGACCCCCATTTCTTGGGGGGCTGCGTTTCATGCCGTTTCATGCCCGCAGGTACAGATATAGGTTTTGGGAGTCTGTCAGCTTAAGATTCTGCACAGCTCAACTAGAAGAGGCTCTATTGTATCGTAGCATAGTTTTTGATACTGACCACAGATGTATAAAATGGTTTTTTCTATTCAGGGGTACGGCAGGGGCCTTGTCCCACCATATATTGTCGATAATATTTTATAGGTCTGCAGACATGTATATGTGAGTTGTATATGTCAGTTTGGTTCAGCTGGGTCTATATGATATATTGTATGCGTGGTTATGTTATGGAAGCCTTGTCAACTTGTGTGCCCTTTCATGTTGTGATACAAATGAAAGAGGCTACAGGTTTATGAAAATGTTATCACCCAATAGGGTTCTGTTACTTAGTATTATTTTATTTACGGCTTGATTTGACCACAACTGGTAGATAGGTATACGGGGGGTCCAGGTCGGACCCCAGTCGTGGCCTATGGGTTTGGGTCATGACAAAGGTACAAGGAGATAAAGGTGTAAGTACCCTTTAAAGGGGGGAAACAAGTGAGAAAACTGTAAGGGTAAGATTGAGGCAATTGATATGTCAACATATTTGAGATGGATGCTTAAAATTCAATAAGATCCCTTGTTGAACCAAGTTAGGAAGGTCTGGAAGTCACCAATAATTGGATGGAAGCCAGAATGCTGAGTAAGACAGTGTTAAGAAGATTTTAACAAGACTTGAATGACATGACGCTAGAGGGTGGGTGCATATGAAAAGTAAAGGGTATAACAATAAAAGGATATCGAATAACTTAAGAGATGCTAATAAGGATAAGGACGTCATGCTAGGTCAAAAGCCAAGATGTTGTCTGTAGAGTTGGTCGCAAATGATGTTGCGATAGATAAATAACCAAGGAAAAAGGAACACAAAACCTCCTATGATAGGGAATGAGAAAGAGCAAAGGTGCATAAGGGAAAACAAAGAAGTATAACAAGATGGGATAAGCAAGTTTTAATATGAGTAAGATATGTACAGTAGAATAAACTGGGAGATGGAAGGACTGCATCTACCTCTTACAAGTTGCATCAGAATGGTGGTGCAACCCACGGATATGCATGTATAAGCATTAGGATATGTGAGTAAGTACATGGTAAAAGGAATAGAGGCTTCATAATGACAAGGCAAGTATGATATTTTTGATACGCCACCAAAAGCTATGAAGATACGATAAGCCAAACTATTGGGATGAAGTTAGTAACACGGGCAAGGTAAGACGTGGTCACGATTAGACCAAAGGTCTATCCCGATATTGATTGTAGGATGAGGGGAAAAACAACAAGGTAACATATAAGACCTAGCGAGACAATGCTAAGGTATTTCTCAGATTAAGGTGAGCACCCTCTCGTATTGTCATAAAAGTAAAGTATGACATGAGATAACATATTTAAAGTGTTACAAGCTGGGACAAGGAAATCGTGAAATGATTTAACCAAGAGGATTAAAAATAACTAATTACCAAAAGATGGCAGACTTATATGCCAAATTTCTTTAGAATTATATTAGGTAATGATAGACGGAGCACAGAACCACTATGAAAGCCAACTCGGAGGATGGAAAAACAAAACCCAAAAGGTAGAGTGCCAGTTAGAGTTTTGAAAAGAGTCGAGAAGGACTATACGAAGCTAAGGATCCCCAAATTATTAACGTCATTACGCATCTATTTTATACTCTGCGAGAGTAGGGTACTATACGGATTATTATGAGTAGACTAATGAATTCGCCCATTTGCTTTCAATCAAGACCACTTATGCAGCTGAAACTAGGTGAAGGTATAGGTCAAGGAGGTAATAACACTCCATGAGGTTTTCCTAACTATTATCTCAGCTAGAAGGACTTCAATTATGATTAACATTTGGAGATCAGTCCAAGAAGAGATCAAGAACACAGGTAGGTCTTAGTACCACAGTTTTCCCTCGAGCTGCTAACCAGGTTGAGCGTACTATCAAATGCTAGAAGATATATTGTGAGCCTATATGGTTAGATTCAAGAGTAACTAGGACGACTGTCTACCACTTATTGAGATCGCCTACAAGAATGGCTATCATTCCAGTATCCAGATGACCCCCTACAAGACATTGTATGGTAGAATATGTAAGTCCCCCTATTGAGGCAAAGACTAAAAGGCCCCAACATAATTGAGCAATCTATTGACTAGAAATGATATACAAATAATCGACATCGACTGCAGGGTCACCCAGGAAGGAAGTAATAAGATTCGGTGAGAAAACATTAGCACAAAATAAATTGGATCTTGTCAAGTTGCTGGTAAGATGGACAAAGTTGCCCGTCAGTTAGACTTACTACCTGATTATGAAATTATGCACCCAGTATGTCTATGCGGATACTTCACAAATATACTGGTGATCCACCCAGAGTATGTCCCATAGATGATACCCGCGAGATGGAATCCTATGAGGAACAACCTATGACAACCTTGGATCGGCAAGTTAGAAGGTCGCAAACTAGGACATGACTTCCGTCAAGGTATTGTGACAAAACAAAAACCAGAAAGGGGATGACCTGGGAAGTCAAAAAAAGAGAGAAGAGGAATGGAGAAGAGATCCGTACTTATTCCCTATATACAAAGGTAGTCTAAACCCTTAAATTGAGTGAGAAATGACGGTTATATAGACCTCCAAAATCATTATGAAACCCTATGAGGTAAGTTAACATTTAAGGACGAATGTTCTAAAGGAGGGAAGGATGTTACACTCCACACTCTTGAGCTCGGAATGTCTCTTAGGCTTCTTAGAAGCTATCCAGTGACTCTAATAATCTACCACACTATCAAACGACTGTAAGGAAGGAAAAATGCGATACCCCATGGTAGGGAAGGTTGAAACTAGGGTCATGGGAAGTCAGAAGGAGTTGGAGGCCAAGTAACAAGTCGTAGGACTCGATTTACCTACGTAATCTACTAACTTGGAAATCTTACGTACCTAAGCTACTTGAGTACATACCAAGCTCATATAGTATGGATTACACGGGTTCTTAAAATAAGATGAGATTACGAACCCATGGGGAAGAGGAAAAGATGACTTAAGGAAGCAAGAGGAGGTTCCACATGGCATCAGGTTACTCACCAGCTTGGGGTCAAGTAGGTGACCCACCTACTTGGGGGTGGGCCCCACCAAGGATACGTGGCAGCCATGGATTGGCTGTATGAATGTGTTGGCCCAATGGGAGCTGGACACATTTCACCCTTAGGGGCTGACACATGTCACCTCTTGAGAAGACATATATATGAATCTTAAGTCATTAGTTATCACATTTTGGACCTGAAACTTCAGCCAAGGAAGAGGAAAACAACGTGAAGAACAAAAGGAACAAGACGGCCACGGTTTTGAAGGATTAAAGGTGAGTTCCTCGATTTTTTTCTTCGCAAATTAATTATCTACGGTGTTACTCAACAATGTAGATGTGTATATATATATCTTATGATGCCTACAGAACCATATCTTCAGCTTTACACTTGGAAACTTGGAAGAAAGTAAGAAAGAAGAAGAGAAAAATGTTGGAGGGCAAGAAGAGGAGCTACGGGTTTGGGGCTGCCAAGGTAAGCCTCCAAGTTTCGTTCTGTGAATTAATTATTTGAGGTATCACATGGTTATATAATGGTGTTTTATAACATAAAATTCCAATTTTGGGCAGCGGAAAAGGGATACAAATAGTCCGCCCCAATTCAGCACATCAAGAAGTTTCCGAGATGAAGTTTTGGCGAGTTTTGGCCAATTTCGTGTAAGGTAAGGTTTCTCATTTCAATTTGGACTTTATGGTGTTTTTATGTAGTGTTTTAAACGCCCTATATGTTTATGGAAATGTGAAAATGTCATATAAACGCTTGACGTTCGAAACAAACTAAATTGGAGTCGCTATAGTTGAATTGTCGTTCAAGTAAAGTATTGTGCTTGTGGTGTACTGCTACAGGTTTTGTGGGTGTGTTGCAGGTCTTAAATGTATTCGAAAAGGGGTGTGGGTGCTTCTGGTTTCATCCACATGACCCCTTGTTTCGTATAAATAAAGGCTTTGCGAAATAAAGACTAGAAACCCTATTTTGGTATCGTAATTTTCAGCAAGAGGTTTGGAGCTTGTGTTGTGTAATGTGGCCATGTTTTATGTGTATATATGATGCATGGTGTTGTTGTTGGTTGTCTGTAGTGATTAGGGATGTAATTGGAAATTCAGATAGGGCATATTGTAGGGGAGATGCTGCCCAATTTTCGTTAACGCCTTAAACTAATTAAAGAACTAGTCGAGGAGACGAACCAGGAAATAGGTTCCATGAATACTAAGGTGCAACTTAAGGTGCTGGAAAGTCAAGAGTGGTTGATATTCATATTACTTCCGTGTTGAATAGGTTCTAAGGATGACGAGGCGAACGTGACAAAGAGTAACCCGTACGAGGTATGTGAAGCTTTCTCTTGGCATATATTTTGGAATAAGTATGTGAAACTATCTCTTCTTTCTTTTGGCATGTCTTAGATGTAGACTATGGATGATGTAAATTTTGTGCAACTTCATTCTTAGGTTCTGAATATGACTTTAGGACTCTTCATCACTTCTGGATGTTAAGACTCTTAAAGTAGAAAAACTCCTATTCCTCGAGTCTTCTATGTGATGGTATAGTGATTGATTAGATAAACTTCTATTCCTCGAGTCTTCTATGTGACGGTATAGTGATTGATTAGATAAAACTCTTCTTTTAAAAGAGAAAGGCTCCAAGATAACCAATGCTCAGACTGCTATAAGTTATTTCACACTGGTATATGTCTAAGAGTTCCAAAACTCCTTTTTACTTAGTCCTTGGTGACATTTAGAGGGTATACGTCTGATACTTCCCATCGTGATCTCCAAGTGATGTTCACTTGATGACTTCATTGATTCTCATATAATGATTTAAACTATGTTTTGTTTCTCACTTCTCTACTCGTGTATACTGTAACACTTCTTCTCTGAGTCCCGAGCCAGTTATCGGATTCAAGATCAATTCCACTGCATTGTTCATCGCTCCCTCACCAGAGGGCCGGGTTTGTATATATATGTGATGATGTGTTGTAATAAGGAGGTGATGGTTCTACAGATATGATTCACTGGATCCCTGATAGGGCCGGCTATATTGAAAATTTGAGCATGCTTGATTTTACTTTCCCGAGTATAGGTTTTTGATTTGATATTTTATCCCCTACTTCTCTATTTAAGATATACCTTCAGTCGTATTGTGTTATATTTTACATACTCAATACTGACTCCCCTTTTCTCGGGAGGGCTATGTTTCATGCCCACAGGTACAAATACAGGTTTTGGGAGTCCGTCGTCTTAGGATTCCGCTCAGCTCAGCTAGAAGAGGCTCCATTATATCAAAGCCTAGTTTTTGATACTGACCACCGATGTATAAAATTGTTTTGTTTATTTAGGGGTACGATGGGGGTCCTGTCCCACCATATATTGTCATTAATATTCTTAGAGGTCAGCAGACATGTATATGTGGGTTGTGTATGTCAGTTTGGTTCAACTGGGTCTATATGATGTACTATATATGTTTTTATGTTATGGCACACTTGTCGGCTTACCTTCCCTTTCATGATGTGATACAAATGAAAGAGGCTACTGGTTTATGAAAATGTTATCACCCAATGGGGTTCTGTTGCATGGTGTTATGTTAATTACAGTTCGACTTGAAAACAACTGATAGACATTTATACGAGGGTTTAGATCGGACCCCAGTCGTGGCCTAAGGGTTTGGGTCATGATAGAAACTAGAAGTACCCAAACCCCTTTTATAATGCTTTCCAGCCCTGCAACACGAAATCTAACCAGCTGCAACCGCAACACCACAATCACAATACACTACTCGACTTCAATTTAACTATAATGACTTCAATTTAGTTTTTTTCTAACATCAAGTATCCTTATGCAAATTTTCAACTTCCAACCTTATTTAATAAATGTAATATACATCATAACCACACCATAAACTCCAATTTGAAAGGGAAAACCTTACCTTGCCTGAAACTCACCAAAACTTGCCTCGGAAGTTCTCCTAGCACGACTGAAACTTCATGGCTGTTTGCTATCCTTTTAGTGCTGATATAAACCATAAATTTACATTACTAAAACCTTCATACCATTGTGGTATACCCTATATAATTAATTCACAGAATGAAATCGGAGAGCTTACCTTTTTTTGCTCCAAATCCGTGGCTCTCTCTCCCTATAGCTCAAGGTTTCTCTTCTCTTCTCTTTTTTTCTAAACCTTTCATGGATAAGAATGACTAAAGGATAAAGATGAACTAAAAGTCATAAAACATATATATATATATATATATATATATATATATAGGCTACTTTAGGGGGTGACACATGTCATTCCCTAAGTGGTGACACGTATCAAGCCCTCATTGGGCCAACACACCACCTCCTCCAACTATGAGCTGCCACGTGGTATGTGGGGGCCCACCCGCTTGCTCCAGCTGCTTCCACATCATACTCCAGTTGCTGCCATGTGGCACTCTCCCATTCTTCCACGTGTCACCTTCTTTCCCCCTCATGAGTTCGTAATCTGATCTTACTTTACAAACCTATGTAATCCTTGCTACGTAAGTTTGGAATGTACTCAAGTAGCTTAAGTATGTAAGATTTTCAAGTTGGTATCTTAGTAAGTAAGTCGATTCCTACGACTCATTACTTGGCCTCCAACTTCTTCCGGATTCTTATAACCATATTTTCAATCTTCCCTACTATGGGGTGTCACATTCTCCCTTCTTCAGAGTTGTCTGGTAGCATTATAGATTATCCAGCTCACATGGTGACTCCCAAGAATCTTAAGAACCTTTCAAGAAACTTAAGAGCCTTTCAAGAAACTTAAGAAGCTTAAGAACCTTCCAAGGTACAAAAGTATGGGGTATAACATTTTGGGACTAAAATTAAATCTTTATTTGTATCCAATGAGGTTTTTCTCTCATTAACACTTAGAATATTTTGAGAGCCAGGATTGGACAAAAGAGGAAAAGCTAGGGTTAAGAAGTTTCAAGAAAGATCTTTGAATTTTGCTAAGATAATCATCGTTCCAGGTATGTAAGGCTAAGCACAATGTTGGACTAAGTTTGTCTTCATTCCCTACATCTTCTTTCAGTTAAGTTGAGTTTTTTAGTTTGAGTTTCAAGCCCGTTAAATGGAGTTCTTGAGATATCTAAATAATTCTTTATTCAGTTATTTATATATACTAATATAATGTGATGATGTATGTAACACCCCTATTTTCTTTTTATATTTTTTCTAAAGGATTGTCATGTGATCCATGCTATCTATGAAGGTCTATGTGAGTAGCAATGGTTGTAAATAGGTCTAGAGGGATTTGGAAGCAGTTGTAGGCCAAATAATGGGTCGTGGTAATCAACCTAATTGCGTAAGATACCGACTTGAATGTCTTACATAACAAATCTACTTGAGTATCTGTCGAGCTTAAGAAGCAAGGATTTCATAAGTTCTTATAGTGAGATAATATTTTGAACCCATGAAAGAGGAATAAGGTGATGCACCTGCTTGGGTGGCCCTACCCCACCATGTGGAAGCCATAGGGTGGATGCATAGGAGAGGTATATAAGGCAACTAATGACTAAGGATTCTCATTGTTCATCTTTTACACTTAGAAACTTAGAGAAAATTTGAGAGAAAGAAAGAATAAGAGGAGATTAAGTGCACACCACATATTTTAGCCAACTTGAGTGACCCACTTGTTAAGGTCAGATTGAGGTTCTTTTTGTTGTTAGCAAACCCATTTTTGGATGGGACTGCCATTAGTAATATTAGTATAACTCCTTGTGTAAAGTTTTTTTTGAGTGATTCAAGATATTTTGGAAAGATATTTCATAGAGATGTAAATTTCATTTAGGCTTTAAAACTCAGTTTTGCTTTTATCTGCTCGCAAAAGGGTGTTGAATAATACGAGAGGTGCTGTCTAGATGTTGTTTTGGAAATCCTACATGGACTGCTGTTGGTATTTTCGGCATATGTTTTTGTACATAATTTATGTAGGGGTGATTCAAAATTTTATGAGACCCTAAGACACATATATATAACTTTCATTGAGGACACAAAGCTTACTTCCCCCATTTACCCCTTAGAAACTGAGCAACAATACAAGAGAGTAGGCTGTCCAGAATTCTTATTTTGATAATTTGGGCTAATTTTCATTGATTTCATGTTTAGTTTCTATATGATGATACTGTTAAACTTAAGTAGGTATTTGATTGTGTATTTAAGGTGTATATTCTCTTACACAAGCTAAGGGTAATTGTTTGATGAAGTAGACTTTGGTTGGTCGATGGCGTAGATGAGTTGATCTCCCCGAGTTGTGGTAGAACTTGTTATGTGCTAAAACGCCAAGGTTCGTGTATAAACTTGAACTTGGAATATTTTACCTTCCAAAATTTGAAGTATCTTGATGGGTTATTTTCTTACTCTTTTTCTTATATCATGGTATAATTATTATCTCAAGTATTGTAAAACTTTCGCTAAATTGCCCACTTGTACGAATTGCTTGATCATTTTGCATTCTTGTTGGGACTTTATCCTTATTGTTACGGTGACTTGTCTTCAATATTGTTATGCCTCTCGATTTGGATCTTACCCACCTTGACTTTGGATTTACATTTCATCTTGACGATGGATTTTCGTCTATTTTCGATACTAGTGGAAAGCCACTTTCAACATGGTCCTTGATTCTCTTGATATTGGGTGACGACCCTTCTTGATATGGGCTTTGGTCCTTCTTGATTTTGGGAATTCAGTCCTTCTTGGTGCTGATTGTGCTTAGTGTGAAGGCATCACGTATATATTGGGTGAAATAGATCATTTGACAACTCTTTTGAATTGAGTTGTAAGCTTTCTTGATAATTGAATCTTCGAATATTAATATTGATATTTTGAAACTCTTCAAGGTTTGTATTCGATACTTTGATAGACTTGTTCACTTGGGCTTAGTTTTACCTTATTGAGCCACATGCAACGAATAAGAGAATTGAAGATTTTAATGGCTCCAAGCCCAAAGTTTATACACCACTAAGCTTTATGCTTAGTGATAGTTGTTTTCTATAGTACGTAATGTGTGGGATGAGAAGTGAAGATGGCCATTTGGAGTAGACTTTTGGAGCCCTTATGAAGATCATATCTGCATATGCATCTAGTTTTGTAAATATTTTGGGGACTTGTACAGGATACATGTGGCACTTATGTATGAAATTTTGAAGGCTTGTGAAAACAAAACCAGATGCTTGTAACTTGAACAGGGTGACTAGTTTTGCTATTTTTTGAGTGTGCTTTTAACTCAAGTCATGCCATGTGCTGGGTTTATACTTTGACTTGTCATTATACAAAAAGGAAGATAATAGTTTTGTGATAATTACTAGTTTGAGTTTTATATATTTTATGAACCCGCAATGATGTTGAATTGGATATAGAATTTCAAAATAAGTTTTCTAAATGTGTTGACTATTTGAGATTATAAAAAATCTATATTTTGCTTCATAAGTGGCATCCTCCCAAAGGGGATGCCATAATGTAAGACCCCGAAAGATGGAACGTTAGAAAATGAGGATCAATAGATAAATTCTGTGAAACAAAATCAACTTTTTGGCACCAAGTGGTCTTCACGAGGCTTATATAGGCTGTGAAGAGGACAAGGGCCATGAAGGGCCACCGTGGTCCAAGCCTATAGATCTGAGTTCTGAAGTGGTGATCACGTTGGGTAACCATGATCCATGGTGCACACTACGAAGCGTGGTGACACCACTTGCAGGCCTCTAACAGGCCCTGCACTACGCCCTCTTTTGACAAACTGTACTTCCTTTCATGGATCATGATGGTCTCCATGGATAAAGTCCTGAAACCCAGCCTTTTTCCCCAAGTTTAAGTCTACCACCACAACCACTACCACAGGTTTAGGTGAGGATCACGGATCATTGTGGGTCCTTCGTGCATTCCTAATTTTTAGCTTTAAGTGGGGTTATTTTGGTCATTCCCATATTTAATTAATTAATGTGGACGGTTTTTGGAAATATTCTCACCTATTAACTACCCTAAGTCCTTTAAACCCTCTCATTATCTCGCAAACCAATTCTCTCAATATAGGGCTTCTAAGGGTAAGGGTATATGGGAGTTCATCCATGTGTACCTTTCACCCATGAAATCCCAAGTTTTCTCTCCAAATTATTTATTATTTCTATTCAAAAAGCCCTAATTTTATGATAATGCATTGTGTTTTCTTATTCATGATATATTCTATGACTATTGATTAAATTACATATCCTCTTGATGTTATTTTTATGAATTATTGATGGCTTGATATAAAGCATATGATCATGCATATTTTCGATCTAATTTCACAATTTTCAAGTAAATTGTTCATGTATTTATGTTTTTACCCTAATTTCAAGTATAAGCTAGATTATTAATTTCAACTACGCAAGAAAGTTTATGAAATAGGGTAACTTAAGACCCTAATGATGTTTTTATGAAAGGATTGTTAATAATTCAAGGCCTACAATCACATTACATCATGATAATGAGCTATTCTTATGAACAAGTTTTCTATGAGTTATGATTATGAAGGGCTTATGATTTATGCCAAGTACAATTTATGATTATGATGATTTTTTATTCCGTGGGATTTTGACTTAGCACCGAGAAGACTTTGAGGTGGGGGCTCGACCTAAGCCTTAGTAGCAACCTTTAGCCCCTTAAACTATATTACCATCGTAGGTTTTCCAATATGGCCTAACTAGTGGATCCACATATAGCACATGTTCATATTAGATGGAGTCTACCTTGGAAATTAGCCTCCCCCCTCTCAAAGTAAAGATCATCGAATTCCATGTAATAGCATGCATGGTTTAAATATCGGTTATTTTATGTAATAGCTCGCATGATATTAATGTCGATTACGGTTATCTCCCACATATGTATGGTTCCTTTGAGATTGATGATATTTCAATGCATTAACCAATGAGTTTAATGCCTTAATGTTTTCATGACTTCATTCATGTTTTAAAGATATTGGTCTTACATCCATGATTCATATTGTCTATGTCCTATTTTATTGTTCATGTATCTTCTCACATACGTAGTGCATTCAATGTATTAATGCATACTTTTTACCTACATTGTATCATAATGTAGGGTCTGATGATCACGCTCATCCTCCTCCTACTCATGGCTAGTATTTGCTATTATCTTCGTGTTGGTAAGTCCTCAAGTTCCGAGAACATGACCTTTTACTTTCTTATTAGTCTATGACTTCCTTTTTTTCAAGTATTGGGTAAGCTAGGAGCTTTCCTTATGGCCCCATCTAGTAGTAAAGGCAGGTTAGATAGTGAAAGTCTATGTTGTCAATTTTGCTCATTTTGAGACTTATGCTCCTTTTATTGAGACTATGCTTTGGTATCTTTGATTTAGCTTTATTTAATCTATTTACCATATGTATGCTCATGAATGATATGCTAAGAGGCTTGTTTAGGGTCCCTCAGTATTCTAATTGTCGTGTCATGGATAGGCTCTAGTTCAGATTGTGACAAACTTTGTATCAGACTAGAAGGTTCAAGTGTCCTAGAGAGTCTAAAATGCCACGTCAAGTAGAGTCTTGTTCATCAGTGTGAAGCGCGCCACATCTATGAATAGGATACTATGAGTCATCTTAGGAAAAAACATCACTTCTTTCATGATCTCATCCTGCTATAGAGTTGAACTCTAAGGTTTTTTCCTCTAACACTTTCTCTTTGCGATTATAGAATCATGCCTCCATGAAGAGATCCTATCCGAAGAAATGTTGAAGAGGAGAAACAAGCTCTAGATGACCCTTTAAATAAGCAAGTATCTCATGCAGAGTTCTGAGCTGCTTTTCAAGTGATAGCCCAAGCCATGACTACTCAAGTTTACCAAGGAGTAGTCACTTCACCAATTGTGTGTACACTAGCTTCAAGGGTTAGAGACTTCACGAGGTTAAATCCTCCCAAGTTTCATAGATCCAAGGTTGATGAGGATCCCCAAGACTTTGTTGATGAAGTGTATACGATATTTGAGATTATAGGTACGTCTTTGGAGGAGAAGAAGGTGGAACTGGTGGCCTATCAATTCAGAGGTGTTGCTCAAGTATGGTTTAGTCAATGGAAGGCTGATAGGGTTGAAGAAGGTCCCATAGGTTGGAAAAATTTCAAAGTTGCATTTCTTGACCACTTTTTTCCAGTTGAGTTGAGAGAGACGAAGGTGTTAGAGTTTATAATCTCAAGCAAGGAAACATGAGTGTGAGGGAATACACCCTCAAGTTCACTAAGTTGTCCAAATATGCTCCCTCTTTAGTAGCCGAATCTCGTGCCTGAATAAGTAGGTTTATTTTGGGTGTGTCGAGATTGGTGATGAAAGAGTGCTAAACCTCTATGCTCATCAATGATATGGATATTTCTAGCTCATTACTTATGCCGAGCAAATCGATGGGGAAAAGTTTAAGGAAAGGAAAGTAAGGTTATGTAAGAAGGTGGGTTTTCTCAATCCAAATCCGGTGGTAGTAATGGTCATTTCCAATAAGGCCAAAGGTTTCAAGGTCAAGGTCCTCCAAAAGCTCCGGGTCAAAGATTTGATAAACATAGGGCCACCAACTCTAAGGCCCATAGTGGTAGTTCTAGTGGACCTACTCTTTCTAAGTGCACCAAATGTGAGAGAAACCATGGACGTAAATGTTTGGTTGGAACAGTTACATTCTTTATATGCAGTAAAATAGGGAAAAAAGTCTTTGAATGCCCTAACAAGGGTCGAGAAGAGCCTTCTCAAGGTCAAGGTGGACAAGCTCCACATGGAGGCGGCCATGCCAAATGAGGTTCTATGCCCTTCAAGCTAGGTAGAGGTGGAGGAGTCCCCCGATGTGGTCACGGGTATGTTGAAAATGTTTGTCTTTGATGTTTATTTATTATTAGATGCAAGTGATACTATATCATTTATTACCCCCTATCTTACTATGAGATTCACTGTTAGTCCTGAAATCTTATTAGAGCCTTTTTCGGTCTATACGCCTAATTGTGATTCAGTTGTGGCTAAAAGAGTCTATAGAAATTGTCTAGTTTAAATTTTTCACAAAATCACCTCAGTTGATCTTGTATTGATTGATATTACCAACTATGATGTTATCCTCGATATGGAATGGCTCTATGCATTCTATGATTCTATATGTTGTAGGATATGTGTGGTCAAGTTTTTGTTCCCTAATTAGCCACTCTTAGAAGTGAAAGGTACAATTTCCATGTTTAAGGGTAAATTAATCTCATTCCTAAATGCTCAAAAAATAATTTTGTCATGAACAAACATAGGTCCTAGACGTGATAGGGAAATCGAAAACCTAAAGGATCCCAACCAAGCCATCTTAGCATAAATTGCATACTTAAGGTAAAGGAAACATGACAAGATAAGCGAAAGAATCAATCCAACAGAGAGGTCAAGGAAATTAAATTCAATCCCAATGTCCAAAATGGACTTGCATCAATTTAAACGTCTAATCATCCCTCTATTGTAGACTTGGTGGGGACTTAGGACAAGCTCCTAGCTCACCCAAATCATAAGATAAGTCAAAGTAGTAATGTGAAATAAAAAGTCATTGTCCTCGATGAATGAGGACTCACCAAATCAAAAGAACTTAGGCAACTCTAGCCATAAATAGAATGGTAGTCTTCTAATCCTATATTATGAGACAAGGTAGGAAAAATATGCATTAGTACATAAAATGTACAAGTATGTGAGTTGTGCATTAACAAGTAAAGTAACGTGAAAAATATATCATAAGATGCATGGACAACATAATGAGTATGAATTAAACTAAAAGAATTTGAAATATCATGTAGACTATGGTCAAAGCATGATAAACTTCACAATAATCTTCTCATCGTTGCATTTAACTTAAATGTGGGATAAGACCTTTAACCGACATCTTAATATCATGCGAGCTATAACATGGAATCCGATGTAACTCCCACATTGAGAAGAGAGACACTACTTTCCAAGGTAGACTCTATGAGAAAACAACTTTAACCTTAATATCTATATGTGGATCCACTAGCTAGGACATAAAGGAAACCTGCATGGGCAAAGTAGTTTGGGACTTTAGGTTGCTACTAGAATTGTCTTGGGTAACTAACTACATTACCGGACCAAACCCCACCTATAAGTCCTCTCGGTGCTGTTACACCCCACACTTTTAAACACAGAATGTCTCATAAGTTCCTTAGACAATATCACATGAGCCGGATACGCTACGACACTATCTAACGACTCTAAGAAAGGGAGAATGTGATACCCCATGGTCGATTTACCTACTTAAGTTATTAATGAAAAAGTCTTATATACTTGAGCTCCTGGAGGACATACCAAGCCTGCGTAGCACGGACTGCATAGGCTCTTAAAATAAGGTGAGATGACGAACCTACAAGAGGGAGCAAAAACTAGTTTTGGAACTTACGAAAGTAAAGCAAGCAGGTGACAAGCAAGAACCTCAAGCAAGCAGGTGACTCACCTGCCTTCTTGGGGGGTGGACCCCGCCGCCACATGGCGGCATGTGATAGGCCGCATGAACCTAAGTGGCGTTCTAGGGGGCTGCCATGTGTCACCCTAAGGGGCTTCCATGTGGTACCTTATCAAAAGGTGGATATATGGGTGTTGATGACTATTCGAGAGAAAACGTGAGAGAGATGGCAGCCATGGCTTTGGAAGATTAAAGGTAAGTTTCTTGATTTTCTTCCGTGAATTAATTATATACGGTGTTACTTAAGTACGTGGATATGTATATATGTATCTTACGATGTATATGGAATTAATTCTTCAGCTTGGAACTTGAGAAAAAGTTTAAAGAACAAAGAGGGAAAATGTTAAAAACTAGTTAACAAACCCGTATTTGGAGGGGACAGTTGTTAGTAATAGTGGTATAACTTCTTGTGTATAGCTTCATTTCGGGTGATTTAATATGTTTTGGAAAGTTATTTCATAGGTATATAATTTCATTTAGACTTTGAAATCCAGTTTTTATTTTAGATTCTCTAAAAAGGGTGATGAAGTGTAGAGGTGGTACTACCCAGATTTTGGTTTTGGAAATCTTACACAGATTGCTGTTGGTGTTTTGAGCATATCATTTTGTACAAAATAGATTTATGGGTGATTCAAAATTTTATACGACCCTAATACACATGTCTATAACTTTCATTAAGGATGTAAATCTTTTTTCCCTCCATTACCCCTTCGAAACGAAGAGACAAGGTAAAATAGTAAGCTGTCCAGAATTCACGTTTTGATAGTTTTGAGTGAGTTGTTGCTGCAGGGGTATAATGTATTATTGCAGGGACTAAATGCATTCTAAAAGGGATGTGGATGCTTTTGGTTGCAGCCACACGACCCCTCGTTGCGTATAATGAAAGGAGTTACAAAATAAAGGCTAGACGCCCTATTATGATATCGTATTTTCGAATAAGTCATTTGGAGTTTATGTTGTATATTGTTGGTGTGGATTACTTAAACATATGCTGCAAGTTTTTATTTTTGGTTGGATGTAGGTCTTAGGGACCTAATTGGAAATTTGTATAGGGCACATTATAGGGGAGGTGCTACCCAATTTTTGTTAACGCCTTAACAAACTAAAGAACTAGTCGAGGAAACGACTAAGGAAATAGATTCCATTAATACTAAGGTGCAACCTAAGATGATGGAAAGATAAGAGTAGTTGATATTCATATTACTTTCATATTGAATAGGTTCAGAGGACGACGAGATGAGCAGGATAAAGAGTAACTCCCAAGAGGTATGTGAAGCTTCTCTTAGTATGTTTTTGGTTTAGGTATGTAAAGCCTATCTTTTCTCTTTTGGCATGTCTTAGATGTAAGCAGGATATGATATGAGCTTTGGGGGTAATTCCATTCCCAGGTTCTGAATATGACTTAAGGACCCTCACTCACTTTTGAATGTTAAACTTTAAAGTAGTAAGTTGCTATGTTTGAGTCTTTTATATGACTGTATAACAATTGATTCGACTAAACTCTTCTCTGTAAAAAAAGAAAGGCTCTGAGATAATCAAAGCTCGGACTGCTATAAGATATTTCACATTGGCATACGTCTAAGATTTCTAAAAACTCTTTTTTACATAGTCCTTAGTGACAGTTAGAGAGTATATGTCAGATACCTTCTGCCCTGATCCCCAGGTGATGGTTCACTTGATGACTTCATCGAGTCTCAGATAATAATTTAAACTGTGTTTTGTTTCTCACTACTCTACTTGTGTATACTGTAACACTTCTTTCACCGAGTCCCGGGATGGGTCTGTTATCATGCATAACTCACTATATTGTCCATCAAGCCCTGCACTAGAGGGTCGGGTATGTATGTATATATATATGATGATGATGTGTTGTAATAAGGTGACGATGGCGTGGGGCCTGATACTGATACTACATATATGATTCACCGGATCCTTGAAAGGGCTGGCTATATTGTATAATTTGAGCATGCATGCTTTTATGACTCAAGAAGTACAGGTACAGGTTTCCAATTTTTATAGTTTATCCCCTGTTTCTCTACTTCAGATATGCTTCCAGTTGTATTATGTTATGTTTTACATACTTAATACATATGTCATACTGACCCCCTTTCTTCGGGGGGCTGCATTCATGCCCGCAGGTACAGATATAAGTTTTGGGAGTCCATCAGCTTAGGATTCCATGCAGCTTAGCTGGAAGAGGCTCCATTATATTGGGGCCTTGTTTTTGATACTGTCCACTGATGTATAAAATTGTTTTGTCTATTCAGGGGTACGGCGGGGTCCCTATCTTGCCATATGTTGTTATTAATATTTTTAGAGGTCTGCAGACATGTATATGTGGGTTGTGTATGTCAGTTTGTTTTAGCTGGGTCTACCTAATATATGATATACGTGATTATGTTATGGCAGCCTTATCGGCTTGCGTGCCCTGTCATGTTATGATACAAACGAAAAGGGCTACAGGTTTATGAAAATATTATCGCCTAGTGTGGCTCTGTTGCATGATATTATCTTATTTACGATTCAATGTGACCACAACTAATAGATATATGTACGAGGGGCCCTGGGTGGACCCCAGTCATGGCCTACGGGGTTAGGTCCTGATAGAAGTGGTATCAGAGCCGTTCGTCCTTGGATTGTCTGCAGACTGTGTCTAGTAGAGTCTTGGTTATCGATGTGTTGGGCGCCACATCTATAAACAGGAAGCTACAGGATATTTAGGATGTTACCTTTCTTTCACATCTGAGATCGTGCTTTAGATTCGAGTCATAGGAAAATTCCTTATACTAACTTTGGATCTTAACAGAAGGACGACATCAACCGAAGGAAGTAATTGACGACATGGGACTTCACTAAGCATGTAGGTAAGTAAAGTAAAGGCACGAAAGATATCTATCTGTTTGAGTAAGGTATGGAAGTAATATTGGAATGTAGAGTCGAGACCTGAAAGGAAAGAAGACAGGAAGTGCAATAAATGCAGTTTGAAGTTTGACGTATGAGGTAAGTCCAATATTTTTATATTGTTATTGACATTGAAAGCCTTGTCTGGCTGCGATATGAGATGATATTAAAAGCCCTGTGCGGCTGTGATATGACCAGAATATATATATATATATGTGTTGTCCCTGTGAGGCATTGTTGGTGTTTTCTGCGTGCATGTTGTAGGGATAAGTAAGAATTGTAGAGGAAACTCTGTCAAAATTTTCCCAGAACAGGGAAAAGGAAATGAAACATAGATTTTTAAGATGTCTGAGAAGTTGATACCAAGTACCGCTATTGTGTTCAACTAAAGCTGTAAGAGGTACCCTTCAGGTAGTCGAAAAGGGGCACCCTTTTCACTTGAAAAATTTTGTTTCGGAGGAACAAAAGCTTATTTAAGTAGTAAAGTTCAGACTATGGTATTTCCAACCGTATTTGTACTGTAGGAATATAAACAGAGGGCTCAGGGTGAATGATAAGATGTCCTGTGAATGAGTTTCACTTGTTTTGGAAAAAATACCAAGCCCTCAACTCCTATTATAAATTAGATGAGTTGTTCATAACTCGAAGATAAGCTCAGAATGAGACCAGGTAGGTCAAGTATTAAAAGAAGTACTGTGATGTTTAAGAGGTTCTGATTTCTTCCAACAATGGTTGGAAAATGAGTTATGATAATAGTTTATAGTTCTCCATTGACTAATTGGGGAAAGAACTTCTAATAGAAGCACCTCAAAGAGATGTTAGGAACTGAATACGAATACGAACTAAAAGAGGGTTATCGATATGTAAGTATGAATTGAATAGTGTGATACAATTATAGAGGGATAAAGTAGGACCACTAGTAAGGCACACCTAGTATACGTTGGTTAAGTTAAAACCCTGTGTTGAGCACGCAGTAAGAATATGGAGCTTAAGATATAAAGAAATGACGCGTGTACACAACGTCGCCCCAAAAATAGTGGAACCCTTACAGGACGAGGATGACAAACTTAAGGAATAAATGGCACAACTTCCATTCATCCCAAGAAACAAAAGATACAGGTTGGGACAAATCCACTACTTCAAGAAAACCTGGAATAATTATCATCAGAATACTAGTACTGCCTAATTGAAATTGGAACGACTACAAGTACAAACAAAGAAAAGTACGAGTACCCTCTAAAGGGGGGAAGTTAATGAGAAAATGGCAAAAGTAAGGTGAAGGCAATCGATATGGGAATATATTTGAGATGGGCGTCTAAACTTCAATAAGATATCTTGCCGAACCAAGTTAGAAAGGTCCGGAAGCTACCAATAATTGGATGGAAGCAAGAATGCTACATAAGGCAGTGATAAGAAGTTGTGACGAGACCCTGAACAACATAACACTAGAAGGCGGCTGCGTATAAAAACAAAAGAGTGTAAACATGAAAGGATATCAACCAACTTAAGAGACATTACAAAGGATAATAATAGCATGCTAGACCAATTGATGTTGCGATAGATAAATAACCAAATAAAAAGGAATAGAAAGCCTCCTGTGGTAGAAAATAAGGAGAACACAAAGTGAATAGAGGATAGTGGAACTAAAGGTCTACGTCGATACTGGATGCAAGATAACAGACGAAAGGTCAAGGCAAAATATAAAGACTTGCGAGACAACGCTGAGGTAAATCTGGAGCTAAGTTGAGTGCCCCACACATTATGGAAAGGATTACAATGAAATGCGACACGAAAACTTCCTAGGGAGGTCACCCATCCCAATATTACTCTCGCCCCAGCACGCTTAACTTCAAAATTTTGATGAAACTTAATGCGTTAGTGCTAGTGTGATCACGCGAGATGGAGGAATCTGAACTAGCGATGGAGAAATGATATGAGATTATGTACCTAGAGTATTATAAGATACGTTAAGGCAATTGTAACAAGGGCTTAAGCAAAACAAGAAGGATTAGCTAATTGCTAACTAACGACAAACTCAAATGCCATAGCTCTTCAACATAGAACCAGTTAATGAGAGAAAAACCGCAGAATGACTATATGGGCCAGTGGGCGAGGGAATTTCGACACCACTTGGTAGCCAACTCTGAGGGTGAAAGAAAAACCCAAAAGGTAAGGGTACCAGCTGATGTAATTTATGAATGACAGGAAGTAATAGCCAAGATCGAAAATTCGACAATATGACCAGGACTACAAGACTCACTTCGCACTCCAGCGCCAGAAGAATCTGGAGGGAATGTTACTTGTAGATTAACGATATTAGTCCCTACTCCTTCGATCAAAGGTTACCTACTCTGCTGAGAAGGTGTAAAATTGTAGAGTAAAAGAGTAGTAGGACCTTACGAAGTCCCCACAGCTATTGTCCTAGGCAAGGGAGCCCAAGTTGCAATTAACTATCGAGAGATACAAAGATAGGTTAAGCCAAATTATCGAGATAGAATTAGTGCTACGGGTGGAGTAAGACATGTCCACGAGTGGACCAAAGATCTACCCCGACATCGAGTGTAGGATAAGGGAGAAAAAGGCAGGGTAAAACATGAGGACTAGCGAGATAATGCTAGGATACTTCTTGTACCCTCTCATATTTTTGTAAAGGTAAAGAATGACAAAAGATAATGTGTCTAGAGGATTACAAGTGGGGGTAAGGGAAATTTCGAAAGAGTCTAAGAAAAACTGGTAGAACTAACTGGTTACTACAGGATGATGAGCTTATATGCCAAAATTCCTTCGGAGTTATACCAGATCATGTTAGACAAAGCACAGAATGACTACGAGAGTCATTATATGAGGGGACTACAACATTATTCGGTAGCCAACCCTAAGGATTGGGAAAAAGGAAGGGAAGAAGGACCTAAAAGATTGAATGCCAGTTAAAGTTCTGAAAAGAGTAGAGAAGGACTATACGAGGCTAATGGTTCCTAAATTATCAACGTCATCACGCACCTATTCTATACTCTTTAAGAGTAGGGTGCTATACGAGTTATTGCGAGAAGGCTAACGAATCAATCCATTTTCTTTTAAGCAAGAACACCTATGCAGCTGAAACTAGGTGAAGTTATAGGACAAGGAGGTAGTAAGGTTCCGTGAGGTTTCCCCAGCTAATATCTTAGATAGAGCGACTTCAATTACGATTAATGTCTGGAGATCAGTCTAAGAAGAGATTAGAAGCACAGATAGGTCTTCGTACCGCATTTTTCCTTGAACTGCTGAACAGACTGAGCATACTATCAAATGCTAGAAGACATACTGCAATCTTATATGGTTGGCTTTAAGAGTAACTGGGACGATCGTCCACCACTTATTGAGTTTACCTACGAGAAGGGCTACCGTTCTAGTATTCATATGACCCCCTAAAAGATGTTGTAAGGCAGAGTGTATAAGTCCCCCTATTTGGGAAAAGACTAAACCAGTAGGCCAAACAAGATTAAGCAAACTATTTACTAACAACCCAGAGTCGGCAGAAATGATATACAGATAATCGACATCCACATTCAGAGTTCAAATGGATGATTGGATGTTCATAACAGAGTCACCCAGAAAAGAGAACTTAACCCAAAATATATTAAACTGTATCAAGTTTCTTATAAGGTGGGCAACATGGCTGGTAAGTTGAACTTACCACCTTATTCGGAAACTATGCGCCAGTCTATCAGAAAGGAATGCTTTGCAAGAGTACTAACGAGTCACCCAGGGTATATTCCATAAATAATGTCTAGGAGATGGAATCCTGTGAGGAAAAAAAACCTATCGCCATCTTAGTCCGGCAAACTGGAAGATTAGAGACTAAAGACGTGCCTTCCGTCAAGATACGGTGGAAAAACCAAAACCAGAAAGAGAATGACTAGGGAAACTGAAGAGAACATGAAACACAGGTATTCACACCTATTCCCAATGTCAGCAGGTAACCCCCAACTCCTGAAACATGGATATTAAGTACTTGGATAGGAGTAGGTGTTATGGAAACAATAAAGAATCTCCTTACGATTTGTATAAGGTGCTAAGGGAAGTTTTGTTTAACATTCGGGGATGAATGTTCTAAAGGGGGGAAGGATGTTACACCCCACACTTTTAAACTCAGAATGTCTCATAAGTTCCTTAGACATTATCATATGAGCCGGATACACTATGACACTATCTAACGACTCTAAGGAAGGGAGAGTGTGATACCCCATAGTAGAGAAGGTTGGAAATGGAGTCATAAGAATCCGGAGGGAATTGGAGGCCAAGTAATAAATCGTAGGACTCGATTTACCTACTTAAGTTATTATTGAAAAAGTCTTATATACTTGAGCTACTGGAGGACATACCAAGCCTGTGTAGCACGGATTGCATAGGCTCTTAAAATAAGGTGAGATGACGAACCTACGAGAGGGAGAAAAAACTAGTTTTAGAACTTACGAAAGTGCAGCAAGTAGGTGACAAGCAAGCACCTCAAGAAAGCAGGTGACTCACCTGCCTACTTGGGGGGTGGACCTCGGTGCCACATGGCGGCATGTGATAGGCCGCATGAACCTAGGTGGCATTCTAGGGGGCTGCCATGTGTCACCCTAAGGGGATGCCACGTGGAACCTTATTAAAAGGTGGATATATGGGTGTTGATAACTATTAATTCATTTTTCAGCTGAAACAAGTCCAAGAAATAGAGAAAACGTGAGAGAGATGGCAGGTATGGCTTTGGAAGATTAAAGGTAAGTTTCTCAATTTTCTTCTGTTAATTAATTATATACGGTGTTCCTTAAGTACGTGTATATGTATATATGTATCATACGATGTCTACAGAATTAATTCTTCAGCTTTGAACTTGAGAAAAAGTTGAAAGAACAAAGAGGGAAAACGTTAAAAACTAGTTAACAAACCCATTTTTGGAGGGGACAGTTGTTAGTAATATTGGTATAACTTCTTGTGTATAGCTTAGTTTCAGGTTATTCAATATGTTTTGGAAAGGTATTTCATAGGTATATAACTTTCATTTAGAATTTCAATTCCGGTTTTGCTTTTAGATTCTCTAAAAAGGGTGATGAAGTGTAGAGGAGGTACTGCCTTGATTTTGGTTTTGGAAATCTTACACGGATTGCTGTTGGTGTTTTGGGCATATCCTTTTGTAAAAATTTGATGTAGGGGTGATTCAAAATTGTATGCAACCCTAATACACATGTATATAACTTTCATGAAGGACGTAAATCCTGTTTCCCTCCATTACCCCTTCGAAATGAAGCGATAAGGTAAAATAGTAAGTTGTCCAGAATTCATGTTTTGATAGTTTTGAGTGAGTTGTTGCTGAAGGGGTGTAATGTATTGTTGCAGGGCCTAAATGCATTCTAAAAAGGATGTGGATTCTTCTGGTTGCATCCACACGACCCCTCATTGCGTATAATGAAAGGCGTTACAAAATAAAGGCTAGATGCCCTATTGTGATATCGTATTTTCGAATAAGTTATTTGGAGTTTATGTTGTATATTGTTGGTGTGGATTACTTAAACATATGATGCAAGTTGTTGTTGTTTTTTGGTTGTACGTCTTAGGGATCTAATTGGAAATTTGGATAGGGCACATTATAGAGGAGGTGCTGCCCAATTTTCATTAACGCCTTAACAAACTAAAGAACTAGTCGAGGAAACGACTAAGGAAATAGATTCCATTAATAATAAGGTGTAACATAAGATGCTGGAAAGATAACAGTAGTTGATATTCGTATTACTTTCATATTGAATAGGTTCAGAGGACGACGAGATGAGCAGGATAAAGAGTAACTCCCAAGAGGTATGTGAAGCTTCTCTTAGTATGTTTTTGGTATAGGTATGTAAAGCCTATCTTTTCTCTTTTGGCATGTCTTAGATGTAAGCAGGATATGATATGAGCTTTGGGGGTAATTCCATTCCCAGGTTCTGAATATGACTTCAGGACCCTTACTCACTTTTGAATGTTAAAACTTTAAAGTAGTAAGCTGCTATCTTTGAGTCTTCTATATGACTGTATAACAATGGATTCGACTAAATTCTTGTCTGTTAAAAAAGAAAGGATATGAGATAATCAAAGCTTGGACTGCTATAAAATATTTCACATTGGCATACGTCTAAGATTTCTAAAAACTCCTTTTTACATAGTCCTTAGTGACAGTTAGAGAGTATACGTCAGATACCTTCTGCCCTGATCCCCAGGTGATGGTTCACTTGATGACTTCATCGAGTCTTAGATAATGATTTAAATTATGTTTTGTTTCTCACTAATCCACTCGTGTATACTGTAACACTTCTTTCACCGAGTCCCGGGTCGGGTCCGTTATCATGCACAACTCACTACATTATCCACTGAGCCAAGCACTAGAGGGTCAGGTACATATGTATATATATATATATGATGATGATGTGTTGTAATAAGGTGACGATGGCGCGGGGCCTGATACTGATACTACAGATATAATTCACCAGATCCCTGAAAGGGCCGGCTATATTGTATAATTTGAGCATGCATGCTTTTATGACTCAAGAAGTACAGGTACAGGTTTTCAATTTTGATAGTTTATCCCTGTTTCTCTACTTTAGATATGCTTTCAGTTGTATTATGTTATGTTTTACATACTCAGTACATATATCGTACTGACCTCCTTTCTTCGGAGGGCTGCATTCATGACCGCAGGTACAGATACAGGTTTTGGTAGTCCGTCAACTTAGGATTCCATGCAGCTCAGCTAGAAGAGGCTCCATTGTATCGGGGCCTAGTTTTTGATTCTGTCCACTTATGTATAAAATTGTTTTGCCTATTCAAGGGTACGGCGGGGGCCCTGTCCACCATATGTTGCCGTTGATATTTTTAGAGGTCTGCAGACATTTATATGTGGATTGTGTATGTCAGTTTGTTTCAGCTAGGTCTACCTGATATATGATATACATGATTATGTTATGGCAGCCTTGTCGTCTTGCGTGCCCTATCATGTTGTGATACAAGCGAAAAGGGCTACAGGTTTATGAAAATGTTATCGCTCAGTGGGTCTCTGTTGCATGATATTATCTTATGTATGATTCAATATGACCACAGCTAATAGATATGGGTACGAAGGGCCCAGGTCGGACCCCAGTCGCGGCCTATGGGATTGGGTCGTGACAAGTGCTTAGTAAAAATCCCAAAGGAATTCATTAAAAATATCAAAACATCATCATTAATTTTATCATGAAAATAATGATAGAGTAGCTCATTAACTTAAGTGATTCATAGGAATTCAAAACTTTGGTAAGAATTGTCCTTATCACCATCTAAAAATGATTGTGCGTCAATTGAGATTATCACACCATATTAAATTTCTTGGATCATCATAAACTTTATTATTCAATCATCAATCTTAACTTCATTTATAAACGCTTTCTCTTGAAATCGTTAAACTCATAATCAAAACTCATGTAAATCATCATAATCATAATTTAAAATAGCTTTATGCATGAGGATTCATAATTCAACTTAAAATCATGCAATTCATATAGAAACATGCTTATATTGATCATTGATAACATTTAAAAATGGAATTAAAACAACCTAATGCAATTAATCAAAACTAGGTTTAAATCGCAATTCAAATTTGAAGAAAACTTTGAGGAAACCTTGGGAATCTATGGGTGAAAGGAACCCATGGATCAATTCTCACATACCTTGGTAAAATCAACTCAAAATTGAAGAAGAAACTTGATGAACTTGAAACCCTAGCTTGGAATTTGAAGGAGAGCTTGAGAGGATTTGTGATTTGTCCTTAGGAAAATTTTTGAAGAATGATTTAGGATAGAAGGAATTTCAAAGGTCGGGTAGTTATAGGGTTGAACTTGGCCATAATAGTGTCTAGGTTAATTGCCCTTCATTAAAATCGGATTTGGAATGACGAATTATATTCTACGACTCGTCCTCAAGTCTACAACTCGTCCTCAAGTATACGACTCGTAGACTTGAGTTATCGCACAGGTCCTGATTTTTCTTAGGATTTGGAAACCTCTGAAGTTAATCTACAAGTTGTGATTATGACTCATCATTTTGATTATGAGTCATCAACTTGACTTGTCCTGCATGTTTGAGAACCTGCAAGTTTAAGGGTTTCTCAAGATGGTTTTATGAGTAGTTGTTATAACTCATCACAAGTCAATGGATTGTAGACCCGATTCATCTCGCAGGTCTGAAAAAACCTATAAAATAATAGCAAACGAAGTTTAGTTATGACTTGGTGTGATGAATTATAGACACTCCTACAACTTGTACTATTGAGCCGTATGGTGTCATCTGATGTCGTTCTGAGATGGGTTCAAGGATCCCTCAATGACTCATCTGTACTAGTATTAGAGATAGTTATGAGTCGTAAAATGAATCGTAACTCTTAGGAAAATCACCTTTGAGGAATATTTCCTTGGGTTCCAACTTTACGACTTCCAGGGTCTTACAATATCTCCCCTATGGGAATATTCACACTTGAATGAGTTTTAACTTGCATAGGAAAGACACGAAAAGAGGACTAGCAACCCAATATGATTACAATGACGCTCTAAAAATACATAGAACATTACAATTTAAAACTTAGCATAACACATGGCTTAAAATCATTCCTCATGAACATGCATGCATATAAATGACATAGGAGGAATTGACTACGTGACATGACCCAAGCCTAGGGCCTAGATGTGATACAATGAATGACACACCCGGAGGTACCTCATCCAAGCCTCTTAGCATTAATTTTGTCTTTCATAGGTAATGACATTCAATAATAAGCGAAAGAAAAAGGGAATAATGGTACTAAGGGAAATATCATAGCACAAGAGTCATAAATAACATCGAAAGCATCATCTATTTGTCCAACAATACCTCTACTTTCTTTAGACATATGGGAGGTAAGACATGTCCCTAACTAGCCTCAAATGTAGTGTCAAAAGTACCAAAAGATAACCAAAAGGGGTAAGACATGTCATAAGCTAGAAAAAAGTAATCTGATATTGTTTCCATAACATGGGAACAAACCACGTTAGTAGCCTTCAATGATCAAACTAGCCATATGAAGGTGAATGTGGAGCAGCACTGGTCCTTACATAGTGATATTATGTAGGCAATAGAGTATGCATTAGTACTTTGAATGTGTTAAGTATGTAAGCATGCATGGACATTTAAGAAACATTAAAACATTTATGTAATATAAAATATAGTGCAATGCATGCATAATCATTCATGCAAATAGCTTTTAAACACTCATTTTATTGGAAGATGACCATAACCGACATTTAAAACCATGCGAGCTAATAAATGAAATCCAACATAACCCTCTACATTGGCACGAGGAGACTACTTGCTGGGTAGAACTCTGTCAACTTTAATCTTTCTTTAACTTTAACTTTAAGGGCTATTTGCGGATCCATTAGTGTAGGCCTACAAGAGCTCCTATGTTGGCACAAAATTCATGCAATATGAGACTTTAATTAAGGACCCCTCAAACCGAGTCCCCATCTATATACTACATTCGGTTCTTGGTCAAATCCCATGGAATAGAATTGAAATATCATAATAACATAAGCCTTCATATAACTTTAGACATTAAATCATCATTTGGTAGAATAGCTCATTAAAACCTTTCATTTGATTCAAATATGTGAGAATTGTCTTTTCACATTGAATCCATTCTTTGTCTAAGAAGCCCTTTCATCATCATTGAATCATTCTTTCATTTCACAAGACTCCATTTAATCATAAACATTGCTTTCATAAACTTTTTTTTGGAGTCAAAACTTTTAATTCAACTTTATTTCAACATAGTAAAACTAGGTGGGTTTATTTCATTCAACCTTCAAATACATATAAAACAATGCTAGTATGGATGAGATTAATAGAAATGCATCAATTAAATCATCTTTAAAAAATCCACCAATACACTTTTAAAGCTACTTTCATGCCTTCATATAAGGACCTTAATAAAGCATTCATTTCATGAAATTGAGTGTCAATATATACCAATATAGGTAAATAAACTTCAAATAGATAATAATCAATATATTTGGAATCATCATGTAAAAACCCATAATATTTCATCATTTAAAGTTGAAATATTGAGTTTATAAATCACTTGGGATCCATGGGTGGAATAACCCATGAATGAGACCCACAAACCTCGGAGAAAGAAATCCTAATGCAAGGTTCAAAGAAATGGAGACTTGATTTTTGTGGAATGAACCTTATCTTTATTGATGGAGAGGAAGACTTGAGACAACTTGAGAGGTTGGGGTTTGGGTCTTAGAACTTGAGTGAGAGTGAATGAGTGTAGAGGCTTTAGGTTCTTTAGATAGGTGAATTTTTGTCTCACCTCACTTTGTGTTAAAAAGACCAAAATGTTCCTTTTAAAAATCTAGCCAGACTGACTTCACGGAGACCCTTCACGGTATGTGGTTCTTACCAAGGCCCATGGTAGGGTCCCGTGATGATTGACTTGTGAAAAGCTTTGAGAGTTTGCATTGAGGGTCTTTGAACTTTCTCCACGAAGATCTTCATAGTCCGTGAAGGGAATCATGGCCCGTGAAATGTGGCTGTGGTGCAGGTCCTGTAAGAGTCTTATAGAGTGACCACCACAGAAACACACCACGGTTTGTAAAGAGCTCCACAGCCCATGGTGGTCGTCTATGGTCCTTCCCTTTGAATATTTCCTGAGGGCTTTTCGGAAGGGGTCACCACAGAGGGGTTCACAGCCTGTTGTGCTCACCACAGTATGTGGTCAGTCATCGTGGTCCCTCCCCTATAGGTCAGAGCCTCTAAATCACCACCACAGTGGCTCACCACGGTCCATGATGGCCTTTCGTGGTCATCACTATTGTCAATTTCTGCATTTCTTGAAATTTCATCCTTTGTCCCTCATTTTATGTATTTCCAAATTTCTGAGGTCTTATAATATCTCCCCTTTGAAAACATTCATCCTCGAATGATAATCATTAGCATATAAAAGGGCATGCCACGAGGACTAGAAACCCAACATGAATACAATTGATACTTGAGATGCATAAAACATGACTTTAAAATTCAACTTCATAAACAATGATGCATATGAAGACTTAGGAAAACTAAAACATAGGAGTCTTAAATATTTGAGCATGATTAAGTTAGTACCTTTTTCTTGAGTATAATGAATGAGATGAGGATACCCTCTTATCATATCCATTTCCGCATCTCATGTAGCACTTTTAACTTGTTGATTCCTCCAAAGTACTTTAATGTATGCAACTTCTTTGTTCCTCAATCTCTTAACTTGCCAGTCCAAAATCTTAATCGGAACCTCTTTATAGGTCAGGTTTTCTTTAACATTCACTACTTCTATACACACAATGGAATTTGGATCACCAACACATTTTATAAACATTGAAACATGAAACACCAGCTGAACCATAGTCATCTCCAAAGGCAACTCCAACTCATAAGCAACCTTTCCAACACATTTCAAGATTCTATAAGGCCCCACATACCAGGGCACAATTTTCCTATCTTACAAAAATGAACTTCGCCATTCATGGGTGAAATCTTTAAATATATCCAATCATCCAGATTAAACTCACGATCCCTTCTCCTAGTATCAAAATAGGACTTTTGGTGACTTTGAGTCATCTTCAACCTTTCTCTAATGACTCTCACCTTCTCCAAAGCATCAATCACCAAATTGGGACTCAACAAGGTCAACTCACCTACTTCGAAACAACCAACTAGAGACCTACATCGTCTCCCATAAAAGGCCTCAAACGATGCCATCTCAATGGTTTAGTGATAGCTATTGTTGTAGGCAAACTCGACAAGCTATAGATACTCATCCTAATTTCCTTTGAACTCTAACACACAAGCCCTTAACATATCCTTTAGCATTTAAATTGTCCGTTTGGCTTGTCCTCGATTTGAGGATAGAATGCAGTGCTTAGATTCACCTTGGTACCAATAACCCTTTGAAACGATATCCAAAAAAGGGAAGTGAATTGGGTACCACAATCCTAGATAATTGATAATGGCATACCATACAACCTCACCAACTCTCGAATATACAACTTAGCATAATCCTCGACACTATAGAATTTCTTCACTGGTAGGAAGTGAGACGACTTAGTCATTCTATCAACAATCACCCAAATTGATTTATGATGCTTCTAATATGAGGTAAACCCACTATAAAATCTATATTCACATTTTCCTACTTCCAAGCATGGATTTTAGGGTCTTGTGCTAGGCCACCTGACCTTTGATGTTCAGACTTCAATTCTTGGCAATTCGGACATTCGGACACGAACCTTGCTATATCTTTTTTCATGCCACCCACCAATAGCTCCTTCTAGTCTCATTACATTTTAATCAAATCGGGATGAATCGATTATGAAGAATTATGAGCCTCTTTCAAAATTAAACTCTTTAGGCCATCAACATTCGGAACACATAACCGACCTTTGTAATGTAATACCCCATCTCTCCCTTGTGAATACACTTCTAAATTTTTTTTCACCAACCTCTTCAACTCCACAAAAGTCAGGTCAAGGTCTTGTTTTCACTTAACATCCACTATCAAGGATGATTTGGACCTGTTATGAACAAACATACCACCATTATTGGAACTAGTAAACTTTACCCCTAATCAAGCCTATGGGCGAATATCTTTCACCAACTCTCTCATACCTTCATCCACATGAGCTTCACTCCACATAGACACTCTACCAAGTGCATCAGCACTACATTAGCCTTACCTAGTTGGTAATGTACACTCATATCATAATCCTTGAGGAGATCAAGCCACATCCTTTGGTTTAGATTGAGGTCCTTTTGGGTGAACACATATTGGAGACTTTTGTGATCGGTAAATATATCCACATGTACCCCATAGAGGTAATTCCATAAATCTTAACTCAAGATCATGGGTAGGGTTGTTACGCTCATGCACTTTCAATCGTCTAAAAGCATAGTCTATAAGCATACTGTTTGGCATCAAGACAAAACTCAAACCAATCTTTGAAGTATCACAATGAACCACAAAACCTTCTAAGCCTTCCAGTAGAGTAAAAATAGGAGAAGAGGGAAGTCGATATTTTAAAGTTTGGAAACTCTTTTCACACTTATTTATCCATATAAACTTTGCCTTCTTTAGAGTCAAATTTGTCATAGGAGATGAGATGTAGGAGAACCCCTCTATGAATTTTCTATAGTAACCAACTAGACCCAAGAAACTCTTAATGTCTGAAGCAAAAAATAGTGTAGGCCAATTCTTGACCACCTCTGTTTTCTTAGGATCAACATTGATCCCATCACCGAATACTATATGACAAAGAAATGCCACCTCCTTTAACCAAAATTCACATTGACTAAATTTTGCAATCTACTGCCTATCGCTTAATGTTTGGAGCACAACCCTTAAGTGATTTCATGCTCTGGATGTTGTTGCATAGTTCCTTTGGATTTTTTTGGTACGACAAGACTAAAAGTGGCAAATATAAAAAGAGCTTCCTCACCCCATGCGAGATAGAAGGTTCGTATACTTGTTCTGCTTCAATTAGCTATGTATGATACGTAACGTAGTTGAATAGGACTAGTGTAGGCTATTTTCTTGTTTTCTCATGGAAGGGGAGAGTCTCCCTCATTTATGCTTTCTTAGTCAACTTGTACTGGGAGGAGTCCTCTCATAGGTTTACTGCTTTCTATTTTTTAGTTAGCTCTCTTTTGTATTGGGAATGAGTTAGCCGACCTTAGTAGGTTAGCCGACTTATGAACTAGCATAGGATCGGAGGCAAGGTTTTATGTCCCCCTCCTTGTACCTTTCTGTTTATAATTTATGTTAAGGCTTGGGGTGATTCTCAACCCCTGACTGTGCACGAGAGGTAAGAGCCTCGTGTAGGGTTTGTTCCCTTAAAAAAAAAACCTTAAGTGATTCTTTTGTTCTTCCCTACCCCGAGAGTGAATCAATATGTTGTCAATAAAGATGTAACAACGATAAAAAATGCCCTAAAAATACCTTAAGAATGCCTTGGAAATAGGCCTCTCATTTAACGCATTATCCTTAATATTTTTGGAAAATCCAAGTTTGGAATATCGATCAATGAGTCAAAACCTGCGAAAAAATAGTCTCGGTGGATTTTTAGGATCCGTAGATTGGAAGAAAGATTTTTGAAGAAACCACAAAATATTGTGGTCTGCGACAGGACCACATCGCGGACTTGGGAAGGTTTTTTGGCCGAATTTAATTTATTTTTTAAGGGCGTTTTAGACTTTTTCCAATTTATTAGTTAATGAACCTAGATATTTTTAGGACCTAATTCAAATCTATAAATTAACCTAAACCTCTAATTCTATTCATTCTTCTACAAGTCATCTATCAAATATTTCTCTTTCTACAAAAAGGCTCTCAAGGGTTTTTATTGAAGACTTCAAGTAAATTCACTCAATTTCTCCATCAAAACTCTCAAGTTCTTCCAAATTAATTGGTATTCTCACTCAAGGTAAGTGGGTATTAATTCATGGATCCTTTCATCCATGAAGCCCAATTAATTTCTAAAGGTTTTCTATCAAATTAAAGTATGGTATTTTATCGGTTTTGTGATCTCTATTCCAATTGAATGAATTTTGATTTAAAGCATGATCATGAGTCTATTTTAATATAAATTGATGGTTATTGAATTAAATTGAAGAGTTTTTCCATGAATTCTTCTATTTTAATTTCTAGGGTTCATGGTGTAAATATGAGTATTTTTAATTATAATTCCTAATGATATTATCTATATGAATTATGTATGGGGTAATATAAAGTTTATGATCATGCATGTTTTCAAATTAATTTCATGATTTTCAAGTCAATTGATCATGCACTCATGTCTTACCCAAATTTCAAGTGTAAGCTATGATCATGAATTTTCAAGTTATATTCTACGAAAAGTTTTATTTAATGATTTCAAAGGTATTATTATGAATCTCATTCAAATTGATTAGGTATCCAAGTTTTACCCTAATTTTGAAGTATGAATTATGTCTATGTATGTATAATTTTTAATGTGGAACGACAATACCCGCATTTCACTTTTGTTATGAAAATGAGCTACTCTATGATTCCAAACCTATGATCATGACTATGATATATGAAATTTATGATGTTATGTTATGTATGTAGTCCGTGGGATTTGACTTAGCACTGAATGTGGACTTGAGGTGGGGGCTCAAAGCAAGGGGTCCTTATATAAAATCTCTTGTCTCATAACTACGTACCACCATAGGATTGCCTTTATGGCCTCGCTAGTGGATCCACAAATAACACATATTCATAATTAGGAGTCTACCTTGGCAAAGTAGCCTCCTTCTTCTCGATGTGGGTATCATCAGATTTCATATTATAGCTCGCATGGTCTTATTGTCGGTTATGGTTCCTATCCCACATATGTACATTTCTTTATGTTTAAATGAATAATCCTATCATTTAATTTCCATGATACTCTTATGGTTATTATGCATTGATCTTTCTTAAAAACTACTTATGATTTCCGAGTATTTCTCCTAACATGCTAATTCAAATGGTCATTGTTACAAATATGGTTTCTCATGCATTGCATTGCCCCACATACTTAGTACATTCCAACGTATTAATGCATACTTTTGACTACATTATCTCATAATGTAGGGGTTGAGGTTGAAGATCCTTATCGTCCACGTAACTAGTAGGCATTCCCTATCTGAAGGTGTTGTGGTGAGTCCTCATTGATCGGGGACTAGTTTCAAGTTACTTACTATTTTCTTTTCAAAAAGGACGTTTATTTATATTGTATATTGAGGGTGAGCTAGGAACATGTCTTAGCCTCACTCATATTCATGTTTAGAGGCATCTAGTTGGACATATGTTTGAGTCTATATTGTCATAAGATATTTTCAGATTTCTATTCATGGCTTAGACTCTTCTATGAGGTTTCCGCTGTTATATTTCACCTTATGTCTTGGTTGGAGCACTTCGGGGTTTTGATCGCCGTGTTATGACTAGGACCTAGGTCGGGTCATGACAAACTTCATATCATCGCATAAGGTTTTATTAAGTATCCTAGGATGTCCAACATGTCGTGTCAAGTAGAGTCTTATTCATGGGTGTGAAGCGCGCCACACCTATGAGTAGGAGGCTATGAGGCATTTTAGGAATTCTCACTTCTTTCATGATCCATGTCTTGCGAGAAAGTGGTACTCTAAGACCTTTCTTTCTTAAGATTATTCCTTGTAATTTTTTAAAACATGACTCCGAGAAGATAAATTCCTCAAGCTAATAGTCCTCTTCCCGATCAAGTAACTAATGAGGAGTGTTGGACTGCTATCACTATACTACCTTATATAGTGGCCAACCAAGGAGTAATGGCTCCTCCAAATATGATCATATCGGCTTCAAGAGTTAGAGACTTCACAAGGATGAACCCTCCCGAGTTCCATGATTCAAAAAGCAATGAGAATCCCCAAGAATTTGTTTATGATGTATATAAGATTATGGATAATATAGGGATGTCTGCAGACGAGAAGGAAGAGATGGAGGCCTACCAACTTAGGGGTGTCGTTCGAGTGTGCTTTAACCAATGGAAGGCCAAAATAGTTTAAAGAGGCCCTATAGGTTGGGAGAATTTCAAAGTTTCATTTCTTGATCGTTTCTTTCCCTTAGAGTTGAGGGAGGTGAAGGTGATAGAATTTATCAACTTGAAGCAAATGAGTATGAATATTAGAGAGTATGCCCTCAACTTTATGAAGTTTTCCAAGTACGCTCCGACTTTGGTGTCCGACCCTCATGCCTGAATGAGTAAGTTCATTTTGGGGGTGTCCGACTTAGTTGCTAGAGAATGCCAAACCGCTATGCTTGTGAAAGCAATGGACATATCTCAGCTCATGACCTATGCTGAACAACTATAAGTAAAGAAGCTAGAAGAGAGAAGGATGAGGGAGTCCAATAGGGCTTAGTTTGAAGACGAATCTTCTAATACTAGGAACAGTGAGGATAATGACCATTTTCAACAAGGCCAAAGATTCCAATGTCAAGGTTCCCCTCGAACTTACAGCCAAAGATTTGATAAGGATAGGGTGCCATATCCTAAGGGCCAAGGTAGAGATGTGAATGCTAGTGGTACTACTCTCCTTACCTTTACCAACTATAAAAGGAATCATGGGGGTAGGTGTTTGATGGAAATGGGTGCTTGTTTTGGATGTGGTAAAATGGGGCACTAGGTCTCCAAATGCCCTAACAAGGGGAGAGAAATACATCCTCAAGGGAAAGCTACTCAAGGTGAAAAAGCTCAACAAGGTGGCGGCCCATGCCATAATAGGTTCTATGCACTTCAAGCTAGACAAGAGGTTGAGGAGTCTCCCAATGTCGTTACGGGTAAATTGTGGGTGTTTGATCTTGATGTTTATATTTTAATTGATCCGAGTGCCACATTATCTTTTGCTACTCCTTACCTTTCTATAATATTTGATGTATGTCCCAAAATCTTGCTAGAGCCCTTTTTGATAAATACCTTTGTGTGACTCAGTATTTAGGAGTAGGTTTGAGTGAGGCTAATGAGGGTGGTTTTCTTGTTTAAGATGGTTAAGAATTATGATGGGTAGTTCTTGGGTAATTAATAGTTGATGAGAAGATAGAGGTTCTCTCACAAAAGGGAGATGGAGTATTTCATTACCAAGGTCGGGTGTGTGTCCCAATATTGATAGCTTAAGAGAAATGATATTGAGTAAAGTTCATAGCTCTTGATGGATGAGTTAGAGAAGATTAGGGGAAGAGTGGGTGTTTCATATTGTGATAATTGTGGTATGCTCGGTCCATTTGAAGTGATAGATATGGAGGAAGAGCTAGATGAGACCTTATTGTGTACAATAGATAGGTAAGAATATATTGGTATGACCTTTGGTAGGAATGAATGTCAGTAAGGATATAGAGATGCTAGGGTAGCCACGAAAATCATTAAGTGATGTTGACTTCAAGAGGGACACAAAGTGGTTAGAATGGTAGGCTTGAATGTGTGGTTGTAGCTATGTGAATGATTGTAGAAGTCTATTGATGACTTCTTGTTAAGTGTTTCAAATAAGTGTATTAAAATGTTTATAGAACTAGGCTTGAATGCAGTGTTGATGGCATATGGGAGAATGTATGATGTATTGTGTGTTTCCTTATTTGGTCTCAATATTTGTTGAATACGGGTAGTAAGGAGTAGTACTCTAGAGATGAGCATTTTCCATTAATTGAGTTCGCTTATAATAATAGTTATCACTTTAGCATCCAAATGGCTCTCTTTGAAGCCTTGTATGGGAGAAGATGTAGGTCCCCAGTGGGATGGTTTGATGGTTGTGAGATGGCGTTGATTGGTCCAGATTTGGTAATTGATGCAATGGAGAAAGTAAGGCTCATAACAGAAATATTAAAATCGGCACAAAGTCGTCAAAAGTCCTATTCGTACACTAGGAGGAGAGAGCTTGAATTTGATGTGGATGACATGGTGTATTTGAAGATTTCACCTATAAAAAGGGTGATGCGGTTTGGTAAGAAAGGGAAGCTGAGCCCTAGATATGTAGGACCGTATAGGATATTGAAGTGCATTGACAAGGTAGAATATGAGTCAGACTTGCCACTTGAATTGGATTTGGTTCATCCGGTATTTCATGTGTTGATGTTGAGGAAGTTTGTGGGTGATCCGAATTCTATTATGCTAATAGAGAATGTGAGTATTGAAGAGAGTTTGAATTATGAGAAGATCCTGATTGAGATTTTAGACCGACAAGTAAAGAGGTTAAGAAATAAAGACGTATCCGTCAAAGTGTTATGGAGGAATCAACAAGTAGAGAGTGCTATGTGGGAAGCGGGATCAGACATGATGAAGCGATATCCTTATCTCTTTCCTATCACTCAAGCCTAAAGGTACTAAGTTTCTTATGATCAAATCGATTAAACTTCTACGTTTCAATTCCATATGTCATTCATATGCATGCATGATTCATGAAAATGATTTCTCTCAAGGACTATGTTTTATTTTAAGTAAGAAGTTTACACATTCTATGCATTTTTCAAAGTGTCCTCATGCCCATGTTGGGTTTCTAAATCCTTGTTCCATTTCTTTCCTATATTAGTTGAATCTCATTCGAGGACGAATCTTCCCAAGGGGAGATATTGTAACACCTCTCAAAAATGCCTACAAAATACTTTAAGAATACCTTGGAAATAGGCCGCTCATATAGTGCATTATCCTTAATCTTTTTGAAAAATTCAAGTTTGGAATATCGATCAGGGGGTCAAAACCTGCGGAAAAATGGTCTCGGTGGATTTTTAGGACCCGTAGATCGGAAGAAAGATTTTCGAAGAAACTAAAAAATAGTGTGGCCCACGACAGGACTGTGTCGCGGACCTGGGATAGTTTATCGGCCAAGTAGACCGCGACAGGTCCACGTCGTAAACCTGGGAAGGTTTCCTGGCCAAATTTAATTTCTTTTTTAAGGGTATTTTAGACTTTTTCCAAATTATTATTTAATGAACCTAGACATTTTTAGGACCTAATTCAACTCTATAAATTAACCTAAACCTCTAATTCTATTCATTCTTCTACAATTCACCTATCAAATATTTCTCTCTCTACAAAAAGGCTCTCAAGGGTTTCCATTGAAGACTTCAAGCAGATTCACTCAATTTCTCCAACAAAACTCTGAAGTTCTTCCAAATTAATTGGTATTCTCACTCAACATATGTGGATATTGATTCATGGATCCTTTCATCCATAAAGCTCAATCAATTTCTCAAGGTTTTCTATCAAATTAAAGTATGGTATTTTATGGGTTTTGTGATCTCTATTCCAATTGAATGAATTTTGATTTAAACCATGATTATGAGTCTATTTTGATATAAATTGACGGTTATTGAATTAAATTGAAGAGGTTATCCATGAATTCTTCTATTTTGATTTCTAGGTTTCATGGTGTAAAAATGAGTATTTTTAATTATACTTCCTAATGATATTATCTATATGAATTATGTATGGGCTAATATGAAGTTTATGATCATGCATTTTTTTAAATCAATTTCATGATTTTCAAGTCAATTGATCATGCACTCATGTCTTACCCAAATTTCAAGTATAAGCTATGATCATGAATTTTCAAGTTATATTCTACGAGAAGTTTTATTTAATGATTTCAAAGATATTATTATGAATCTCATTCAAATTGATTATAGATTCAAGTTTTATCCTAATTTCCTAGTATGAATTATGTGTATGTATGTATGATTTTTAATGTGGAAGGATAATAGCCGCATTTCACTGGCCGTGGTCTACTTAGCTGATAAACTGTCTTAGGTCCGTGATGCAGTCCTGTCATGGACTACTCTATCTTGTGTGGCTTCTCAGGTCCGCGACGCGGTCCTGTCTTGGACCACACTATTTTGTGCTTTCTTCAAAAATCTTTCTTCCATTCTACGGGTCCTAAAAATCCACCGAAACCATTTTCCCGCAGGTTTTGACCCCCTAATTAATATTTTGAACTCGGATTTTCCAAAAAGATTAAGGATAATACGTTACATGAGCAGCCTATTTCCAAGGCATTCTTAGGGTATATATATATATATATATACAACAAAAACAATAACCAAGTGAAATCCCACAACGTGGGTCTGGAGAGGGTAGAGTGTACGCAGACCTTACTACTACCAAGGTAGGACGACTGTTTCCAAAAGACCCTCGGCTCAATAAAAACATAAAAAAGGATCAAATAAGGTTAAAAATTTCAAAGCGATATAGGAAAATAAATAACAAAAACTTCACAGATAAAATAGAATAATAAAGTACAGAAAGTACAAAAAGTAATAAATAATAACAGAAATAACAGAAATGAGAGCATAAGAAATTGTAATGCGCTAATTTGCCTACGAATAAGGAAAAATAACAAGATTATGTACTAGCCTTCTACCCTAATGTGGGTCGTCCACACCCTCCTATCTAAGGTCATATCCTTGGTAAGTTGTAAATGCACCATGTCCTATCTAATCACCTCTCCCCAATACTTCTTTGGCCTACCCTTACCTCTTCTGTAACCATCTATGGCCAGCCTCTCACATCTCCTCATTGGGGCATCTGTGCCTCTCCTCTTCACATGCCCAAACCATCTCAGACGCATTTCCCGAATCTTGTATTCCACCGAGGCCTCTCCCACCTTGTCCTGAATAGTCTCATTTCTAATCCTGTCGCGCCTGGTGTGCCCACACATCAATCTTAACATTCTCATCTCGTCAACTTTCATCTTTTGAATGTGAGAGATCTTAACTGGCCAACATTCTGCCCCATACAACATAGCCGGTCTAACCACCACTTCGTATAACTTGCCATTAAGTTGTGGTGGCACCTTCTTGTCACATAGTACTCTAGAAGCGATCCTTCATTTCATCATCCTTCCCCAATACGATGTGTGACATCATCGTCAATCTCCCCGCTGCCTTGCATGATAGACCAAGATACATGAAACTACTTCTCTTTTGGATGGCTTGGGCACCAAGCCTAACTTCCTTGACATCCTCTTGAGGTGTCTCATTGAACTTGAACTCTAAGTACTCTGTCTTGGTCCTACTCAGCTTAAACCCTTTAGACTCCAAGGTATGTCTCCAATCCTCTAGCTTAGCATTAACTCCTCTACGAGTCTCATCGATCAGGACTATGTCATCAGCAAAAATCATACACTATGGCACCTCACCTTGAATTTGTCATGTCAATTCATCCATTACTAAGGCAAATAAAAACGAACTAAGAGTTGATCCTTGATGCAACCCCATCACCACTGGGAAGTGCTCTGAGTCCCCTCCTACTATCCTTACCGTGGTTTTGTCTCCCTCATACATATCCTTAATCACCCTAATGTATGACACAGGTACATCTTTAGCCTCTAAACATCTCCATAGTATCTCTCTTGGAACTTTATCGTAAGCCTTTTCTAGGTCGATGAATATCATATGCAAGTCCCTCTTCCTCTCCCTATACTGCTCCACCAGTCTGCTCATAAGATGAATGTCTTCTATAGTTGAGCGTCCAGGCATAAATCCGAATTAGTTCTCTGAAATAGACACATCTCTCCTCACCCTCATCTCCACCACTCTTTCCCAGACTTTCATAGTATGGTTTAGTATCTTAATACCTCTATAGTTGTCGCAACTCTGGATCTCCCCTTTGTTTTTGTATAGAGTAATCATTACGCTCGACCTCCATTCTTCGAGCATCATTGTTGTTTTAAAGATGATATTAAATAACCTAGTCAGCCACTCCAAACCTACCAAGCTCGCGCTCATCTAAAATTCCCCAGGAATTAAATTTAAATTTTGATGGATGTTACAATATATCCCCCTTGGGAACATTTGTCCTTGACTAAAATTCAACTAATATAGGAAAGACATGGAAAAAGGATTTAGAAACCCGACATGGACATGAAGACACTTTGAAAAATGCATATAACGTGTAAACTTCATACTTAAAATAAAACATACTCCTTGAGAGAAATCATTTTCATGAATCATGCATGCATATGAAGGACATATGGAACTGAAGCGTAGAAGTTTAATTGATTTGATCATGAGCAACTTAGTACCTTTAGGCTAGAGTGAAAGGAAAGAGATAAGGATATCACTTATCATGTATGATTTTGCTTCACACGTTGCACTCTCTACTTATTGATTCCCCTATAATACTTTGACAGATGCAACGTCTTTATTTCTTAGCCTCTTCACTTGCTGGTCTAAAATCTCATTTAGGACCTCCTCATAAGTCAAATTCTCTTCAATACTGACATTTTACCTTGGTATAATTGAATTTGGATCACCCACAAACTTCCTCAACATTGATACATGAAATATTGGATGAACCATAGCCAACTCAAGTGGCAAGTCTAACGCATATGCTACCTTGTCAATGCACTTCAATATCCTATACGGTCCTATATGCTCAACTTCCCTTTCTTACCAAACCACATTACCACTTTCATAGGTGAAATCTTCAAATACACCATATCGTCCACATCAAATTAAAGTTCTCTCCTCCTAGTGTCTGAATAGGACTTTTGACGACTTTGAGTCATTTTCAATCTTTCTCTTATGAGTCTTACTTTTTCTATTGCATCAATTACCAAATCTGGACCAATTAGCTCCATCTCACCAACTTCAAACCACCCCACCGGAGACCTACATCTTCTCCCATACAAGGTTTCAAAAAGAGCTATGTAGATGCTAGAGTGATAACTATTATTGTAAGCAAACTCAATCAATGGTAAATGATCATCCCAACTTCCTCTAAGGTCAATCACACATGCCCTTAACATATCCTCCAAGGTTTGAATTGTTCTCTCGGCTTGTCCATCGGTTTAAAGATAAAAAATGGTACTTAACTTGACTTTAGTGCCAACACATTTTTGAAATGACTTCCAAAAATGTGAACTAAATTGAGGGCCTCTATCTGATATAATCGACAAAGAAACACCATGAAGTTTCATAAGTTCATGAATGTACAACTTAGCATAGTCTTCGGCACCATAAGAAGTTTTAACCGGTAGAAAATACACCAATTTGGTCATTCGGTCCACAATGACCCAAATAGAATCATATTGTCTTCTAGTACAAGGCAAACCCTTGATAAAGTCCATGTTCATATCTTCCCACTTCCATGTAGGAATTTTGATTTCTTGAGCTAAACCTCCTGGCCTTTGATGTTCAACTTTCGCTTGTTGGCAATTAGGACACTTAACCACGAACTTCGCTATGTCTTTCTTCATGCCATTCCACCAATACACTTCCCTCAAGTTATGATACATCTTGGTGGATCCCAGATGAATTGAATACCAAGAACTATGGGCCTCATTTAATATCAACTCTCTTATTCCATCAACATTTGGAACACACAACTAACCTTGGTAACGTAATATCCCATCTTCTTCTAGGGTGAAAGCCTAAATTGACTTTTTGGCACTGACTTCTTTAATTCGACCAAAATTGGATCATGGTCTTGTTTGGCCTTGACGTCTGCCACAAGATACGATTCGGAACTATTATGTATAAGAACACCTACATCATTGGAAATAACCAAACACACACCTAAATATGCCAATCTATGGATTTGTTTGACCAATTCCCTTTTACCTTCTTCAACATGCGCAACACTACCCATAGACAATCGACTAAGAGCATAGGCTACAATATTTTCCTTACTCGGATGGTAGAATATACTCATATCATAGTCTTTTTAGAGTTCAAGTCACCTCTTTTTCCTAAGGTTTAAGTCCTTTTGACTAAAGACATATTGCAAGCTTCTGTGGTCGATAAACACATCAACATGCACCCCATAAAGATAGTGGCACCAAATTTTCAATGCAAACACAACCGCCGCAAGTTCAAGATCGTGGGTTGGGTAGTTTCTTTCATGTACTTTAAGTTTCCTACAGGCATAGGCTATAATCTTGCCATGTTGCATCAATACATAACCCAAACCAACACGTGAAGCATCATAGTAAACAACAAACCCATCTGAATCTTTGAGCAATGTTAAAATAGGAGCCGACGTAAGACGATCTTTTAATATTTGGAAGCTTTTCTCACATTCCTCTGACCATTGAAATTTTTCCTTTTTTGTGTCAACTTAGTTAAAGATGAAGAAATAGATGAGAACCCTTCAATAAACCTTCTGTAGTATCCAGCTAAACCCAAAAAGCTCCTAATGTCTAAAGGAGATAATGGTCTAGGCCAATTTTTAACTGCCTCCATTTTTTTTGGATCTACTTTAATCCCATCACTAGACACCACATGTCCAAGAAATGCAACCTCTCTTAGCCAAAATTCGCACTTACTAAATTTAGCGAATAATTTATGTTTCCTTAATGTTTGCAACACAATCCTTAAGTGACCCATATGATCTTCCTTATTTCGAGAGTACATCAAGATATCATCAATAAACACCACTACAAACATATCCAAATATGGATTGAAAATACGATTCATCAAATCCATGAATATAGTGGGAGCATTTGTCAACCCAAATGACATTACTACAAATTCAAAATTACCATACCTTGTCCGAAAATCCATCTTGGGAATATCATACTCCTTACCTGTTACACCCCATACTTTTGTACCTTAGAACGCGTTCCTAAGTCTCTCGAAAGGCTCTTAAGTTTCTTATAAGGATCGTAAGCCTCTTAATTTTCTTAAGGTTTCTTAAAGTTTCTTAAAGCTTCTTAAGAACTCTTAAGCTCTTAAGGGCTACCATTTGAGCTGGATAATATATAACGCTACCAAACAACTCTGAGGAAAGGAGAATATGATACTCCATAGTAGAGAAGATTGGAAATAGAGTTATAAGAATCCAGAAGAAGCCGGAGACCAAATAATGAGTCATAGGACTCGACTTATTTATGTAAGCTACCAACTTGGAAATCTTACATACTTAAGCTACTTGAGTACATACCAAGCTTACATAGCAAGGATTACATAGGTTCGTAAAGTAAGATGAGATTATAAACCCACGAGGGGGAAAAGAGAATGCCACATAGAAGCATGAGAAAGTGACATATGGAAGAAGCATGAGCAAGAGTGGTTGTCCCCATATAAAACATGGCATCCCAAGGTTAGAGGGGGTGGTGTGTTGGCCCAATGAGGGCCTGACACGTGTCACCACTTAGAGGCTGACATATGTCACCTCCTAAAGTGGCCTATATATATAGATATTTTATAATCAACCTTATTAATAAGTCATTATCTTCCAAGTTCAAGAGGCTTCTAGATAAAGAAAGAAGAGAAGAGAAATCTAAAACTAGAGAGAGAGTAGGTTCGGCCAAGGGGAAATAAAGGTAAGTCTCTGATTTCGTTCTGTGAATTAATTATCTAAGATGAACCAAGATGTTATGAAGGTGTTATAATAAAAATTTATGATTTGGAGAAGCCCAAAACTTTATCAAAAAGCCACAAAGTTTTAGGCGAGCTAAAGGAACTTCCGAGGCAAGTTTCGACGAGTTTGATGAGTTTCGGGCAAGGTAAGGGTTTTCCTTTTAAATTGGAGTTTATGATGTATTTATGAGGTATATTACATGTATTAAATAAGGTTGGAAGTGGAAAAATTTCATAAGGATGCTAGACTCTAGAAACAAACTAAATTAAAGTCTTAGTAGCTAAACCGAAGTCGCGCAGTGTGTTGCCGTTGTGGTGCTGCGGTTGCAGCTGGTTGGGTTGTGTGTTGTAGGGATGTAAAGTATTTTAAAATTGGTATGGGTACTTCTGGTTTCAGCAACACGACCCTCCATTTGATATGATTAAAGATTTTGCAAAATAAAGATTTAAAAACTCTATTTTGGTATCGTAGTTTGGAGATTGTATTGTGTAATGTTGAAGTAATTTACTTGTAAATATTCTGCTGATTGTTTTTTTTAGTATGGTTGTTGATGGTTTTGCTGAGTTGAAATCTTGGGGATGTTGAAGTTATAAGGGAAATACTGCCCGATTTTCGATAGCTTCAAAACTATTAACAAACTAGTAGAGGGTAATGGATAGGAAATGAATCCTATTAGTACTTAGTTGTAGAGTGGGATATTGTAAAAGGAAAGGCTATTAACCTTAGTATTACTTTTATGCCAAATAGGTTAAGGAGGTATCAAGACAAGACGGATTTCAATTAATCCTTGAAAAGGTATGTGAAGCTTTCTCTTGGCATGTTTTGGCACAAGTATGTAAAGCTACCCTTCTTCCCTCTTGATATGTCTTTGACATAAGTACGATGTTATAATTCTATGATTACTCACCGAGTCCTATCATAGGTCGTGTATGTTATATGATGGTATGGTAAAGCAATGAGAAAGTTATGATACCGAGCTCATGACGGACCGGGTACGATATATGTATATAATGACTCTATGAGGGAAAGTAGAGGGTATGTAAAGCTTATCTTCTTTCTTCTTTTGGCATGACCCATAGAAAGCCAACAGACGAAGAATGGACAAAGTCTACAAGAAGCTCTTATTCTTCTGTACAATAGGATGGCTAACATTTTTAATTTCCTAGAACTTATGTCCTTTTGCCTCCATTCATGTGAAAGTGTCCAACCATCCTAAGTTGGTATAATTTATGTTGTGGTATAAAACATGACTCTTATTCACTCCTTTAAGCTAGAACTCTTCCAATAATTGAACTATGGCTTCTCAAGTTTTTCTATACCTTGGGAAGTAGTAAGTAGGTAAAGTTAATCTTGTTTTTTTTGGCATGAACTTTATGAAACAAATAGAAAAAGTATGTGATCCCAAGGAAGCCCCCATTCTCAAAGCCACTAAGATGGACATTTTCTTGACTTCCAAAGATATTTTATTATGCCTTGATACGAATAGATGATTCCAAAAGTGCTAGTTTGATGCAAACCATAATGACACTCCTAAGGTACTTGTTATGGCTATTGTTTTAATTTTTTAATGATAGTTCATTTTGATTATTTCAACAAGTCTCCAATGATGGTTTAAATTGCATATGGTTACTCACTATTCTACTCGTGTATACCATAACCCTTCTATCACCGAGTCCCGAGCCAGGCATGAAATCTGCGTAGTTCACTGCATTATCCACCGAGTCTCTCATTAAAGGTCTGGTACGTTATATAAACACATGGTAATTCAATGACATGATCCACTCATCGAGTACCTCATTAGAGGGCCGGGTACGTATGTATATATGTGATGATGTGCTGTGATAAGGAGATGTTGGTGCCGGGCCCTATGGTGGTCCTATATTTATATGATTCACCGAGTCCTTGAAAGGGTCGGCTATATTGTATGATATGAGCATACATGTCAATACCTATCCCCTTAGGCCGCAACTGAGGTCCAACCAGGACCCCCGTATATATAACTATCAACTGTAACAGCAAATATAAGAATCATACATGGGGACCCTAATGGGTCATACATTTTTACATAAACATAGCCACTTTCATTTATCTCCTAAGGATTACATTACTCAAATTATGAAACAGAGTGAAAGCCGACAAGGCTACCATAGCGTAATAACAATACAACACGACGTATAGGCACAACTGGAACAACTTACAAACGACCCACATACATGTGTCTATATACCTCTAAGAATAACAACCATATCATATGGAGGGACAGGTCCGTACCCCTGAATTAGCAAATATATACATTAAATACTGAGTACCAAAAACTCGGCTCCAATATAATGGAGCTTCTTCCAAACTGGCTGAGTGGAATCCTAAGCTAGCAGACTCCCAAACCTGTGTCTGTACCTGCGATCATAAAATGCAGCCCCTCCAAAGAAAGGGGGGTCAGTACGATATATGTACTGAGTATGTAAAGTACAAAACATCATAAAGAAATTATAGTTGCCATAGGGATGCAGGGGACAAGTATAACTTTTAACAGAGTATTGTACCTACATCTTACAAAATAATGTCATGTATACCATTATCACATACCGTATCCAGCCCGCTCGGGGACTTAGTATTACAAATGCATCATTTTATCATCATCGGAATATGCATACTATTAGCACTGTGGAATGTACAACTCGATACGTATATATAATAGGTTAGTATTGAGGAGCATTCGGCCCGATCCATATATATAACACGTTAGTGCTGAGAAACATACGGCCCGATCCCTATACATATAACATGTTAGTGCCAAGGAATGTACAACCCAATCCCTATACATATAATACGTTAGTGATAAGAAACATATGGCCCAATCCCTATACATATAATAATGCATATACGTGCACATAAAACTTGACAACATATCAAACATCTCTCAATATATTATCATAAAGTATGCCAAGAGCCTCTAGGTATAGAGGCTTACACATCTAATCATTATCCAGTATGAAGAAGGTTCGAGGGTCGTATCTCAACTAATTTAAGACCCTTACCACTCAAAAGTCAGTACAAGTCATGAGTTATGACTGGAACCTATAAATGGAATCACCTCTAACTCATATCATATATCACTTCATTTACATTAAACCGTTTCAAAAGAAAGAAGGGATAGGTTTCACGTGTACTACTTTTTATCATGTAGAAGACTTACAAGTCCATAACTCCCCTATCGCAGGAGTTCTAACATCGAGAAGTGAATAAGAGTCTTAAATCATACTCAGAGGTTTAAGAATGGAATAACTCCCAATCTCACATACATAACATTTACATCTGAGACTTGCCAAAATAATGAAAGAGATAAACTTTGCATAAACTACTTTTCAGCATATAGAAGACTTGAAAGAAATACTCAACTATTGCAGAAGTTCTAACATCAAGAGGTGGATAAGAATTATCCCCATGTTTCATATACAAACATTTTATAACTTATATCTAAGACATGCCAAAAGAAAGAAGAATAACTTTACATACTTGTAGTAGCTCAATTGTAGTCCAGCTTGTTTTGTTTCTCCTTCAACCTATTTAGCATGAGAGTAATACTAGGATTAATAACTTTCAACTTTACAACTTCCAAATCTATACTCAAGTATTTATAGGCACCATTTCCTTACTCGCCTTCCTCGACTAGTCTATTGGCTAGCTCCGAAGTTAACAGAAATCGGGCAGCGTCTCTCCTATTACTTGCCCTATCCGAACTTCAAATTTTAACCTCAAACCTTAGAATACATATCAAAAACAACAATAATCATACATACACCATAAAATCACTAGCATATCACGCAACACAAGTTCCACACAACTCACCCAAAACTATGACGCCAAAGTAGGGTTTTAGCTTTTTATTTCGTAAAATCTTAACCATACGAAATGGAGTATTACAAGGCTGCAAACAGAGGCCTATATACTCATATTTAACCATTTTCCAGCCCTGAAACATGTATAAACCACCTCCAAATGCAATAACATGCTAACGACAACACTAGCCAAACTTTAACTTGCTAGAATAACGTCGAAACAGTCCCTACATGGCCTGCAATTCAGCCGTAACGTGCATATTTTCACGTTTGAAACTCATATTTATATACACACAACATGTATAAACACTTTACTACACATGGGATAGGAGAATCGAGCCATACCTTAACAAACAACTTCCCCAAACTTGCTGAAAATTGAATTTTGAGAGCTCTGAATGTGGCTGAAAAGTTTGTGGCTGCTCGTTGCACTCTTTCGCTTCCCCAACTATTAATTCACGTTGTTAACACCTTTATGTAGTTGAAGAATACCTTAGATAATTAATTCACGGAATAAAAGTCGGGGGCTTACCTTAAAGTGGCCAAAGTCGTCGCCCCTCTCCCTTAATCTCTTAGGGTTTCTATCTTTTTTTTATCTTCAAAATGCTGAAGAACAAAGTGTATACAACATGTAACACATATATGTATTGAGCTCCTTAGGAGGTGACATGTGGCATCCCCTAGGGGTGACACGTGGCATCCACCTAGGGCACCACCTCATCTATGCGGCCACTCATATGCTGCCACGTGACAGTGTGGGTCCCACATTGAGTAGGTGTATCACCTACTTACCCCAAGTAGGTGCATCACCTACTTTTCACCTACTTTCTTCTTTTTGTAAATTCAGAATCTAGTTTTTAATCCTTGTCGTAGGTTCATAATCTCATCTCACTTTAAAAATTTATATAATCTTTGCTACTTAAACTCGATGTATAATCAAGTAGCTTAATTTTGTAAAACGTCCAAGTTGGTATCTTACGCGAGTAAGTCAGGTTCCATGACTTTTTACTTAGCCTCTAACTCTTTTCACATCCTTCCAAATCTATTTCCAATCATTTGGGACGGCCTCATCCTTCCTTCCTTAGGATTGTTTAGTCATATTGTAGCTAGTAGGGGTAACATGACCACTTTTAACAAGCTTAAGAACACGTATCAAGGTACCAAAGTATGGGGTATAACAATGCACGTTTTTTTAATTCAAAAGGTATAGGTACAGCGTTTTCTTAAGTGACATAATTATCCCCTGACTCTCTATTCTAGATATGTTCCAAGTTATGCTATGTATGCTTTATATACTCAGTACATATGTAATACTGACCCCCTTTTCTTTACGGGGATGCTTTCATGCCTGTATGTACAGATGCATATTTTGGAGACCCACCTGCTTTAGACTCCTACCAGCAAGTTCGGGAGAAGCTCCATTATATCGGAGCCTAGTTGTGGTACTGGTCTCTTGTTTTGTACACTCGTTTTGCTTATTTAGAGGAATGGTGAGGGCCCTATCCCGCCTTATGTTATCATTATACTCTTAGAGGTCTATAGATATATGCGTGGGTTATATATGGGTTATATAGGTATGTATGTGCAGTCATGCACATATGGTTTATGTTTTGGGGGACGTTTTCCCCTGTCGTGATCGCCATGCCGACTGAGGTGTTATTTAGTATATTTATACACTGTGACTCAAACAGGGGACAGGTTTGCTTATAGCTAGCAAGGGTATATGTGAGTGTCCAGTTCGGGCACCCGTCATGGCCTACGGGGTTGGGTCGTGACATTACCCTCAATTGATGATAAATGGAATGGAGGTCAATCTTAGAAAAGTAGCTTGCTCCTTGTAATTGATCAAACAAGTCATTTATCATTGGGATTGGATATGGTGATCTTATTCAATTTTCGGTAGTCTATACATATTCAGAGTGCGCCATATTTCTTCCTAACAAATAACACGGGAGCACCCCATGGTTAAATACTTTGTCTTATAAAACCCTTATCTAACAAATCATTCAATTGTTCTTTCAACTCCTTAAGTTTTGCCGAAGCCATATGGTAAGGAGGAATAGAGATAGGTTGGATATTGGGAAGGAGATATTGCCAAAGTCAATCTCCCTTTCAGGAGTAATACCGGGCAAATCATCTGGAAACACATCGAAGAACTCATTAACAATAGGGACTGACTCAAGAGTAGGAGTTTTGGAACCAATGTCCCTAACTCATACCATATGATAAATGCCCCCTTTGGAAATCATTTTCTGGGCCTTAATACATGAGATGAATCAACCCTTAACCACTGAATCATTACATTCTATTCAAGAATAGGCTCATTAGGGAAGTGAAACTTAACCACACGAGTTCTACAACATATAGACGCGTAAGCGGCATGTAACCAATCCATACCAAGAATGATGTCGAAATTAGTCATATCAAGTTCAACAAGGTCACATGGAATAACTTTGTGCAAGACCCATACGGGAATATTTCTATAAGCTCTCTTGGCTAATATTGAATCACCAAAGGGAGTATAAACCAAAAGGGCTCTATCAACACTTCGGGGCACACATCAAATCTCATAGCAATATAAGGAGTAACAAAAGACAAGTTGGCACCCGAATCAAGTAATGCATAAACATCAAATTTAAAGACTCATAACATACCCGTGACCACATCGAGATCCTCATCAACCTCTTGACTAGCATGAAGATGATAGAATCGGTTATTGCATTGGCCACCCTTAGGTTGAGCTTAGGTGCCTTGTTGCACTTGGCTTCCTATAAGATGACCATCTCCACCCTTTTTTGAAACAATAGGGCACTCGGATTACTTATGGCCCATGTTTCCATATCCATAGCAAGCACCTGTTCCGATCAAGCACTTTCCTCCATAATTTCTTTCACACTTTGCACATCTTGGAATAGAAGGGTTACTAACATTTAAACCTCCTTATCTTTTAGCTTTAGGGTATGTCACCCTATCCTTAGCAAAACTTCTTCCCCAAACTTTGGCCTTGATGAGAACGTCCACTGCTACCAATGGTCCTAGCATTGGAGAACCCGCCTTCATACCGGGCCCTCTTAGAATCCCTCATACTCATTTCCTTGAGCTTTTCTCCTTCAATTTGTTCGGCAAAAGTCATGATCCGAGATTTGTCCATCTCCTTAACAATCATTGTGGTGCAACATTCCTTAGCAACTAAGTTGGACACCCCCAATGTGAATTTACTTATTCGGGCACATGGATCGGCAACCATTAAAGGAGCATACTTGGATAGCTCAGTAAACTTGAGGTCATAGTCCCTCATCCCCATATTGCCTTGTCGAAGATTTATGAACTCCAACACTTTAGCTTCCCATAACTCAAGAGGGAAAAAGTGATCAAGGAAAGCAAGTTTGAAGCTTTCCATTCGATGGGACCTTCATCCACCCTCTCCAACATCCATTGAGTGTAACATATTTGAGCAACACCCTTAATTTGGTAAGCCACCAACTCCGCTTTTTCTTCCAAAGTCACCCCCATAATACTCACTATCTTGTAGACCTCATCAATGAACTCTTGAGGATCCTCATGGACTTTTGAGCCATGAAACTCTGGAGGATTCATCCATGAAAAGTCCCTTACTTTTGAGGCTGGAGTAGGAGCATTAGGAGGAGCCACAACACCTTGGTTGGTCCCCACTCAGGCTAGCATAGTAATAGCGGTTCAGAACTCTGCATTAGTCACTTGGTCTGATAGAGAACTATTGTCTTGAGGAACCGGGGTACCTTGGGCTTCACTGACATTATCTCCCCTTGGAAATGGTGGTTTTCTTGGAGCTATATTTCTAAAAATCGCAAAGAAAGACCATTAGGGAAAAGAAGTCTTACGGTAAACTCTATAGCACGACATGGATCATGAAAAAAGTGAAAATTCCTAAATGCCTCATAGCCTCCTACTCATAAGTGTGGCGCGCTTCACAAATATGAATAAGACTCCACTTGACGTGGCATGTTGGACACCCTAGGATACTTGGAAAACCTTGTGCTCTGATACAAAATTTGTCACAATCCGACCTAGGGCCTATTCGTAACACAGTGATCAAAATACCGAAGGGATCCAACCAAGCCTTTTGTACATATCATAAGAATACATAAGGTAAAATATAAAAGCAGAAACATCATAAGAGAGTCTAAAACATGAATAGAAATCTAAAAATATCTTATGACAACATAGACTCGAACATATGTCCAACTAGATGCCTCTAAACATGAGTATGGGAGGGGGTTAAGACATGTCCCTAACTCACCCTCAATATAAAATGTAAACAAAAGTCTTTTGAAAAGAAAATAGTAAGTAACTTGAAAATTTATCCCCGATCAATGAGGACTCACCACAACACAGTCAGATAGAAAATGCCTACTAGTTATGTAGACGATTAGGATCTTCAACCTCAACCCCTGCATTATGAGACAATATAGGCAAAAAATATGCATTAGTACATTGAAATGTATTAAGTATGTAGGTATGACATGTAACGTAAATCATAGAATGCAAAGGTCAAGTAAAACACATTATAAGATGGAATAAGTAAAGTCATGAGAAAATCATATTGACCAAAGTAATTAAAAGCATAAATTCAAAATCATAGCATACTTAAAAGATCATACATATATGGGATAGGAACCATAACTGACAGTAAGACCATGCGAGCTATAACATGGATTCCGATGATACCCACATTGAGAAGAAGGAGGTTACTTTGATAGGGTAGATTCCTGATCATGAACATGTACTATTTGTGGATCCACTAGCTAGGCCATAAAGGCAACTTACGGTGGCACATATTTTATGGGACATGAGGATACTACTAAGTCTTTTGGTAGGGCCCCCACCTCATGTCCACTCGATGCTAAGTCAAATTCCATGGAATACATACATAACATAAGATCATAATTTCATATATCATAGTCATGATCATAGGTTTGAAATTATAGAGTAGCTCATTTTCATAACATACTTGTAATGTGAGAATTGCCGTTTCATCATTACAATCATATTTGCATAATTCATATCGTTAGGCGTTAGGTCACCACATAGAGCCTTAAGTCACCTTACTTCATAAGTTGCATGAAATTCATACCTTAAACTTAGAGTAAAACTCAATTGCATAATCAATTGACTTTGAAAATCATGTAATTCACTTAAAAACATGCATGATTATAAACTTTATATCAGCCCATACATAATTCATATAGATAATATCCTTTAGAAGTATAATTTAAAATACTCATAATTTACAACATGAATCCTATAGATCAAAATAGGAGAATTCATGGAAAACTCTTCAATTTAATGCAATAACCATCAATTTATATCAAAATAGACTCATGATTATACTTTCAATTATAATTCATGCAATAGGAATAGAGATCATAAAACCCATAAAATACCATACTTTAATTTGATAGAAAACCTTAAAAAATTGATTGGGCTTCATGGATAAAATGATCCATGAATCAATAGCCACATACCTTAAGTGAGAACACCAAATAATTGGAAGAACTTGAGAGTTTGATGGAGAAATTGAGTAGATTGCTTGAATTCTTCAATGGAAACCCTTGAGAGCCTTTTTGTAGAGAGAGAAATATTTGATAGATGAATTGTAGAAGAATGAATAGAATTAGGGGTTTAGATGAATTTATAGAGTCGGATTAGGCCCTAAAAATGTCTAGGTTCATTGACTAATAATTTGGGAATGGTCTAAAACGCCCTTAAAAAAACTCAACTCGGCCAGAAAACTTTCCCAGGTCCGCGATGCGGATCCTACTATTTCATGAATTTCTTCAAAAATTTATCTTTTGATATACGAGTCCTAAAAATCCACCTAGACCATTTTCCCACAGGTTTTAACCCCCTGATTGACATTCCAAACTCAGATTTTTCAAAAAGATTAAGGATAGCGCATTACATGAGTGACCTATTTCCAAGGCATTCTTAAGGCACTTGTGAGCATTTTGAGGGGTGTTGCAAGGAAGCACCCATTGTTGTTACCGGTATGTTAAAGGTATTTGCTTTTTATGTGTATGCATTATTAGATTTGGGTGCCAATTTTTCATTTGTCACTCCATTCCTAGCAAATAGGTTTGATGTGTCACCCAAAATATTATTAGAACCTTATTTGGTATCTACGCTCATTGGTGAGTTGGTTGTTGCTAGAAAGATCTATAAAGGTTGTCCCATGTCTATCATATATAAAGTTGTTCCTTGTGATCTTATAGAGCTTGACATGGTAGATTTTGATATTATTCTTGGGATAGATTGGTTGCATGCTTCTTATGCATCTATAGAATGTATAAATCATAGAGTCAACTTTCAATGCCCAAATGAGTCTATATTTGAATGGAATGGACATGATTCGGTAGTTAAAGGTAGGTTCATCTCTTGTCTTAAGGCCCCAAAGTTGATTTCTAAGGGTTGCATCTACCACATTATGAGGGTTAGGGATGTCGACTCCGAAAGTCCTTCTCTCGAGTCGGTGCCCTTAGTCAACTAGTTTTTCAATGTTTTTCCTAATGACCTTCCCTGTATCCCTCATGAAAGAGAAGTTGATTTTGGTATCGATTTTCTCCCCAATACCCAACCTATCTCTATTTCTCCCTACCGAAATGCCCCAATAGAGTTAAAAGACTTGAATTAACAACTAAAGGACTTTTTGGAAAAAAAGTTCATTAGGTTGAGCATTTCACCATCGGGTGCTCCCATATTATTTATAAGGAAGAACGATGGGTCGCACCGAATGTGCACAAAATAAAGACCCCGTAAGATGATAGACCCCAAATCCATATGTGGGTCTACGACCCATAGGGATCTTTATGGGCCATAGAGGCAAGTCGTAGATGAGGGTTTAGGGTTGGAAAATTTGATAAGGCATAAGATGGGTTGATGAGTCCTTTGGATGACTCATAGGGAAATGAATGACTCGTAGAAATAAGTCATAGAGCAGGCCTCAAACACTGTAAACTATTGACCCTCTGAACCTACAGTATGACTCAACAAGATGAGTCATAGAGAAAAATAAAACCCATTAAGAGGACTCATAGAAAAGCATCAAAGACTATCCATTTACAGGTTTTTCAGACCTACAAGATGAACTATTTTGAGGACCTGTAGAAAGGAAGATGAGTCGTAAACATGACTCGTAGCAAAAGTACTGAGGCTCGACTTTCAGGCCTTTCTCAAGATGTGTAGGATGAGACATAACAATGACCCATCATCATATCTACGACCCATAGACTCAAGTCGTAGGGTTTCTTGATTTGGATTTTAATGTGGGTAGTTTGGTATTTTATTACATCCTAGTAATGTATGTGGATATTTTTAAGGGCTAGATTTATTACGAATTTGATTCTAAATACTTCTAAAAGATTTTTTATTCCCTTATTATTCCCCAAACTAATTTTAGACTTCTCTCCCAAGGTTCCTCAATAGTTCTTCAAGCATTGACAAGGGTTTCTTCAAGATCAAGTCTTCTTTCTCAAATACAAGTCTAATTTCAATCAAGAAATATGTGGATTGATTCATGAGTCCCTTCCACTCATGGAGTCCAAAGTTTAATTTAAAAATTTTATGAAATCTCATTACTTTTGAACTTCAATTTCAATGAATTATGTTAGACTGATTCAATTTCGTGTTTATTCATTATCATGATCATTATGAGTGTGTTTTCACATAAATTACATGATTTCAAGTTTAATTATTAAAGCCCATGTATGAAACTATTTTCTAAGATGAATTTATAAGTTGTAATCATAGAGTCATATGGTTTCAAGGTATTCTTATGTTTTTCAATCAAATAGATTATGTACATGAGTTTTCACTCTAAATTCAAGTATGAAATATTTTCATGAATTATAAGCATGTTTCTAACTATGATTTTCATGCAAGTTATGGAAAAGGTGACTTAGGGCCATATAGGGTGACTTAAGGCCTAATGAAATGAATTATGCAAGTATGATTTGTAATGTGGAAGGGCGATACCCGCATTGCACTTATGTTATGAAATGAGCTACTCTATGAATTACGAACCTATGATCATATCGATGATATGTTAACTATGATTACTATGCTATGTATATATTCTATGGGATTTGACTTAGCACTGAGTGAACTTGAGGTGGAGCCCTACCAAAAGTCTTAGTTGTAGCCTCATGTCTCATAAACTACATGCCACCATATGTTTCCTTCATGGACTAGCTAGTGTATCCACATATAGCATACGTATATAACCCGCTTAGTAGGATAGATTCTACCTTGGCAAGTAGATTCCTCTTTTCTTTATTGTATTGTGAGACAACAAGATTCCATTTTATAGCTCGCATGGTCTTATTGATGGTTATGGTTGTTATCCCACATATGTATATGAGTATCATATTATTATATGATCATAAACTATGTCATTTAAATACTTTGATCATTATGGTATTTCTCATGACTTTACTTATCCTTTTATCATGTATAATATTGATCATTATGTGTTATGATTTATGTTGCATGTTATGCCCACATACTTAGTACATTTAAATATACTAACGCATATCATTTCCAATATTATCTCATAATATAGGGGTTGAGTTTGAGGATCATGTCCACCCATGTGGCTAGTGAGCTTTCTTATTTCGACAAAGTCTTGGTGAGTCCCCATCTATCAAGGACAAGTTATGACTTATCATTTCTTATTTTCGAAAGACTTTTTTTATGTTTTCATATTCAGGGTGAGCTAGGGATATGTCTTAGACCCTGCCTATGTTCATGAGTAGAGAAATCTAGTTGGACAAATATTTTGAGTCTATATTATCATATGACTTCCTTTGTCTACTATTCATAGTTTAGACTCTAATATGATGTTTTCTCTTATACTTTACCTTATGTATACCTATGAAATGAACAAGAGGGTTGGCTGGAGCCCTTTGGGGTTTTGATCATCGTGTAACGAGTATGCCCTAGGTCGGGTTGTGACAAACTTGGTATTAAAGCCCAAGTTTAAGAGGTCGTAGGGTGTCCAACATACCACGTCAATTAGAGTCTTATTCATGGTTGTGAAGAGCACCACTTCTATGAATAGGAGTCTATAAGAAATTTTAGGAATTATCACTTCTTTCATGATCTATGTCGAGTAGTATAGTGAGTTCTAAGACTTCCTTTCCCTAATGATTGTTCTTTATAATTTTAAGAAAAATGGCTCCAAGAAGACCACCATTGCCAAGGGGGAACAATATTAATGAGGCCCAAGCTGCCCCGGCTCCATAAGACAATGGTCCCCTACCCAACCAAGTGACTAATGCGGTGTTTCAGACTGCCATTACTATGCTAGACCAAGTGGTGACCAACCAAGGGATTGTAACTCCTCATAATATTCCTACTCCGGGTTTAAGAATGAGGGACTTTGCATGAATGAACCCTCTCAAGTTTCATGGCTCAAAAATTGATGAGGATCCTCAATAATTTATGGATGAGGTCTATAAGATAGTGAGCATTATGGGGGTTTTATCCTAAGAGAAGGCAGAGTTAGTGCCTTATCAACTTAAGGGTGTTGTACAAGTATAGTATACCCAATAGAAGGTTGAAAGGGTAAATAAAGGTCCCATTGACTGGGAAGCCTTCAAACTCGACTTCTTTTATCGTATTTTCCATCTTGAACTAAGGGAAGCTAAGGTGTTAGAGTTCATCAATCTTCGACAAAGAACTATGGGGGTAAGGGACTATGCCATCAAGTTTACTAAGCTTTCTAAGTATGCTTCATCACTGGTTGCCAATCCATGTTCATGAATGAGTAAATTCATATTAGAGGTGTCTGAATTGGTTGATAAGGAATGTTGTACCACTATGCTTGTTAAAGAGATGGACATATCTCGGCTCATGACTTTTGCCAAAAAAGTTATAGGAGAAAACCTCAAGGAGATGAGGATGAGGGATTCTAAGAGGGCCCAGTATGAAGGTGGGTTATCTAATAGTAGGAACAGAGGTAGTAGTAGTGGTCGCTCTCAATGAGGCCAAGGTTAGAGGAAAAAGTTATCTAAGGATGGGGTGCCATACCTAAGGCTCAAGGAGGAGGAGGTGTGAATGCTAGTAGCCCTTCTTTTCCTACCTATTCAAAGTGTGGAAAGAAGCATGAAGGTAGATATTTGATGGGTACAGGTGCTTATTATGGATGTGTCAAGGTGGTCCATAAGCAATCCAAGTTCCCTCATGTTGCCAGCAAAGTTGGAGAAGGTTGTGCAACAAGGTTCCCAAACTCAACCAAAGGTTGGCCAACGCAATAACAGATTCTATGCTCTTCATACTAGGAAAGATGTGTATGAGACTCCCAATGTAGTCACGGGTATGCTACGGGTCTTTAACTTTGACATTTATGCCTTTCTTGATCTAGGTGCCAACTAGTATTTTGTTACTCCTTACCTTGCTATGGGATTTGATGTGTGCTCCTAAGTATTGTTAGAACCTTTTCTAGTTTGTACTTCCATTGGTGATTCTGTAGTATTCAAGAAAGCTTATAGAAATTGTGCTATGTTGTTCTTGCACAAAGTTATTCTATGTGATCTTGTTGAACTTGATATGACTGATTTTGACACTATTCTTGGTATGGATTGGTTACATGCCACTTATGTATCAATATGTTCTAGGAATCGTGCGGTTAAGTTTAACTTTCCTAATGAGCCTATTCTTGAATAAAAATGATTTGGTGGTTAAGGGTTGATTTATCTAATGTCTTAAGGCCCAGAAAATGATTTTCAAAGAGTGAGTTTATCATATTGTGCGAGTTAGGAATGTGGATTCCAAAACTCCTACTCTTGAGTTGGTCCCTATAGTTAATGAGTTTTTCGATGTATTTCGGATGATTTTCCAGGTGTTCCCCCCGAAAGAGAAATTTATTTTGACATAGATCTTGTTCCTGATATCCAACCTATTCTATTGCTCCTTACCATATGACTTCGGTGGAACTTAAAGAGTTGAAAGAGCAATTGAAGGATTTGATGGATAACATTTTTATAAGACAAAGTATTTCACCATGGGGTGCTCCTGTGTTGTTTGTTAGGAAGAAGGATGGGTCACTCCAAATGTGTATAGATTATCGTCTATTGAATAAGGTCACCATTAAGAACAAATATCCAATTCTAAGGATAGATGACTTGTTTAATCAATTGCAAGGGGCGAGTTACTTCTCCAAAATTATTCTCCATTTTGGCTATCATCAATTAAGAGTAAGGGAGTGTGATATTCCAAAATTTGTGTTTCGAACAAGATATGGTCATTTTGAATTTATAGTAATGTCGTCTGGTTAAACTAATGCTCCCGCTATCTTCATGGATTTGATGAATCGTATTTTCAAGCCATACTTTGATATGTTTGTTGTGGTGTTTATTGATTACATCTTGATTTATTCTCGAAATGAGAAAGATGATATGAGCCACTTGATGTTGTGTTGCAAACATTGAGAGAGAAGTAATTATTGGCCAAATTTAGTAAGTGTGAGTTTTGGCTAAGAGAAGTTGCATTTCTTGGCCATGTGGTGTCCAGTGATGGAATTAAAGTAGATCCAAAGAATATAAAAGCGATGAATAATTGGCCTAAACCATTATCCCCCAAGGATATTAGAAGTTTCTTGGATCTAGCTGGCTACTATAGAAGGTTTGTTGAAGGATGTTCGTCTATTACTTCACCTTTGAATAAATTGACCCAAAAGAAGGTAAAATTTTAATAGTAGGATAAATGTGAAAAGAGTTTCCAAATATTGAAGGACCATCTTATGCCAACTCCTATTTTGATATTACCCGAAGGTTTTGATGGGTTTGTTGTTTCTTTTGATGCCTCAAGTGTTGGTTTTGGTTGTGTTTTGATTCAAAATGGTAAGGTGATAGCCTATACTTCTAGGCAACTTAAGTTACATGAAAGAAACTATCCAACCCATGATCTTGAACCTGCGGCGGTGGTATTTTCTTTGAAAATATGGCATTACTATCAAGCTGTAATCCTAATATTGATGGGTTAAGAGAATGGATATTGAATAAGGCCTATAGTTCTCGGTATTCAATTCATCCAAGATACAGCAAGATGTATCGTGATTTGAGGGAAGTGTGTTGGTGGAATGGCATGAAAAGGGATATAGCAGAGTTTGTGGCTAAGTTTTCTAATTGCCAAATAGTTAAAGTTGAGCATCTAAAACCAGGAGGGTTATCTTAAGACATAGAGATTCCTACTTCGAAATGGAAAGATGTGAATATGGACTTTGTAATGGGTTTGCCCCACACTAGGAGAGAACATGATTCTATTTGGATTATTGTGGACTAAATGACTAAGTTGGCATACTTTCTACCGGTTAAGACTTCTTATGGTGTAGAAGATTATGCTAAGTTATACATTCATGAACTTGTGAAGCTTCATGGTGTTCCTTTGTCTATTATATCGGATAGAGTTGCTCAATTCACTTTACATTTTTGGAAGTCAATCCAAAAAGGTCTTGGTACTAGAGTTAAGTTAAGTATTTCTTTCCATCCTCAAACAGATGGACAAGCCAAAAGAATGATCCAAATTTTCGAAGATATGTTAAGAGCATGTGTGATTGATCTTAAAGGAAGTTGGAATAAGCATTTACAATTGATTGAGTTTTCCGACAATAATAATTATCACTCTAGCATCCAAATAGTTCTTTTTGAAGCCTTGTATAGAATAAGTGTAGATCGCCGGTGGGATGGTTTGAAGTGGGTAAAATGTCATTGATTGGTCCAGATTTGGTAGTTAATGCTATGGAGAAAGAAAGACTTATAAGAGAAAGATTGAAGTCAGTTCATAGTCATCAAAAGTCTTATTTGGACACTAGGAGAAGAGAGCTTGAATTCAATGGGGATGATTGGGTGAATTTGAGGGTTTCACCTATGAAAGGTGTAATGCGATTTGGTAAAAAAGGGAAGTTGAGTCCTAGATATGTAGGACCCTATAGAATCTTAAAGTGTGTTGGCAAAGTGGCGTATGAGTTAGATTTACCATTTGAATTGGCTATGGTTCACCCGATATTTCATATGTCTATGTTAAGGAAATTTGTGGGTTATCCAAACTCCATTGTGCCATTGGAAATTGTGAACATTGAAGAGAATTTGACTTATGAGGAAGTCTCGGTTGAAATCTTAGAGCAGAAAGTGAAAAGACTAAGGAATAAAGATGTTGCATCTATCAAGGTGATGTGGAGAAATAAAAAGAAGAGAGTGCTACATGAGAATCAGAAGTGGACATGATGAAGCATTATCCATATCACTTTCCTTACACTCAAGCCTAAAGGTACTAAGTTGTTCATGATCAAATCGATCAAACTCCTACGTGTTTGTCCCTATGGCATTCATATACATACAGAATTCATTAAAGTTATTTTTCAAAAGTCACGTTTTATGTGAAAATATTAAATTTACATATTCTATGCATTTTAAAGATGTCCCTATGTTCATGTTGGGTTGCTAGTCCTCTTTCCATATCTTTCCTATGCTAGTTGAATCTCATTCGAGGATGATTATTCCCAAGAAGGAGATATTATAAGACCCCGTAATATGACTAACCCCAAGGGGGAGATATTGTAAGACCCCATAATATGACTAACCTTATAGGGATCTTTACGGGCTGTAGAGGTAAGGCATAGAGGATAGTTCAGGGTTGGAAAATTTGTTAAGGCACAAGCTGGGTTGATGAGCCCTTTTGGATGACTCGTATGGAAAAGAAACACTTGTAGAAATGAGTCGTAGAGCATACCTCAAACCCTAATTTGCAGGTTTTTTAGAGGACTCGTAGAAAAACATCAGACACTACCAATTTGCAGGTGTTTTAAACTTGTAAGATGGATAATTTTGATGACCCATAGAAAGGCTGACGAGATGTAATCATGATTTGTAGAAAAAGTGATGAGGCTCGACTTTCAGGCCTTTCTTAGGACCTGCAGGATGAGTCGTAAAAACAATCCTTCATCAGGTCTACAACTCATAAAATCAAGTCGTAGGGTTGCTCGATTTGGATTTTAATAAGGGGTAGTTTAGTATTTTCGACATCCTAATAATGTATGTGGACATTTTTAAGGGCTAAATTCATTACGAATTGGATTCTAAATACTCCTAAAATCTATTTTATTCCCTCATTATTCCCCATACAAATTTTAGACTTCTCTTCCATGGTTCCTCAAAAGTTCTTCAAGCATTGACTAGGGTTTCTTCAAGATCTAGTCTCCTTTCTAAAATTCAAGTATAATTTTAATCAATAAATATGTGGATTGATTCATGAGTTCCTTCCATTCATGGATTCCAAGGTTTAATTCAAAAATCTCATTATTTTTTAACTTCAATTTTGACGAATTATGTTGGGCTGATTCAATTCGTGTTTTATCATTATTATGATCATTATGAGTATGTTTTCACGTAAATTACATGATTTCAAGTTTAATTATTAAAGCCCATGCATGAAGCTATTTTATATGACGAATTTATAAGTTGTGATCATAGAGTCATATGTTTTCAAGGTATTCTTATGGTTTTCATTCAAATTGATTATGTACATAATTTTTCCCTCTAAATTCAAGTATTAATTATTTTCATGAATAATGAGCATGGTTCTAACTATGATTTTCATGCAAGTTATGGAAATAGGTGACTTAGGGCCCTATGGAGTGACTTAAGGCCTAATGACATGAATTATGCAAGTATGATTTGTAATGTGGACGGATGATACCCGTATTGCACTTATGTTATGAAATGAGATACTACATGAATTACGAACATTTGATCATGTCTATGATATGTTAACTATAATTACTATTGTATGTATGTATTCCATGGGATTTGACTTAGCATCAAGGTGTCCCTACAAAAAGCCTTAGTAGCATCCTCATGACTCATAAAATACGTGTCACCATAGGTTTGTTTCATGGTATAGCTAATGGATCCACATATAGCATATGTACATGACCCACTTAGCAGGGTAGAGTCCACCTGGCAAGTAGATTCCCCTTTTTTCGTTGTATGGGGAGACAATGAGATTCCATGTTATAGCTCAAATGTTCTTACTGTCAGTTATGGTTTTTATCCCACAAATGTAGATGAGTATCATGCTATTTTATGATCTTCAACTATGCCATGTAAATGCTTTGATCATCATAGTATTTCTCATGACTTTACTTATCCTTTTATCATGTATAATATTGATCATTGCATCTTATGATTTATGTTGTATATCATGCCCACATATTTAGTACATTCAAATGTACTAATGCATATTTTTTCCTACGTTTTCTCATAATGTAGGAATTGAGATTGAGGATCATATCCACCCATGTGGCTAGTGAGCTTTCTTATTCCAGCAATGTCTTGGTGAGTCCTCATCTATCGAGGACAAGTTATGAGTTGTCGTCTTTTTAATTTTCAAAGACTTTTGTTATGTTTTCATATTGAGGGTGATCTAAGGACATGTCTTAGCCCACGCCTATGCTCATGAATAGAAATATCTAGTTGGACAAATGCTTCGAGTCTATGTTGTCATGTGACTTCCTTTGTCTACTATTTATGAATTAGAATCTCATGTGATGTTTCCGCTTTTACTTTACCTTATATATGCCTATGATATGAACAAGAGGCTTGGTTGGATCCCTTTAGGATTTCAATTGCCGTGTTATGACTAAGATCGAGGTCGGGTCTTGACAACAGACTATCGACTATTGGATAAGGTGACCATTAGGAATAATTACCCAATCCCTAGGATAGAAAATTTGTTTGATCAATTTCAAGGGGAAAGTCATTTCTCCAAGATTGAACTTTGGTCCATCTATAATCAGCAAAGGGTAAGGGAGTGTGACATTCCCAAGACGTCTTTTCGAATAAGGTATGGTCACTTTTAGTTTGTAATAATATCATTTGTGTTGACTAATGCGTCGGCAGTCCTTATGGACCTAATGAATAGGGTGTTCGAACCCTACCTTGATACATTTGTGGTGGTTTTCATTGATGATATCTTGATTTACTCTCGGGGTGAGGAAGGGCATAAGGATCATTTAAGGGTTGTGCTTCGAACCTTGAGGGATAGGCAATTGTTCGCAAAATTTAGTAAGAGTGAATTTTAGTTGAAAGAGGTGGAATTTCTTGGTTACATAGTGTCCTATGATGGGATCAAGATAGATCCTAAGAAAATTGAGCTTGTTAAGAATTGGTCTAGAACATTGTCTCCTTTAGATATTAGGAGCTTTGTCGATCTAGTTGGGTATTATCGAAGGTTCGTGTCATGACCCAACCTAGGGCCTAGTAATAACCCGGCGATCAGGATGTGAGGACCCCAACCATAATCCATCTTAGCATACATTGCATAAATAAGGTAAAGAACAACATAAACATGAGCAGAAGGAATCATTAAGTGGGGAATGGAACTAAGGAATATAAACTCTATAAACATCAAACCGGACTACACCATAATATCATCTAAACATGCCTCTAGTCTAGTCTTTGACAGGGCTAAGGACAAGCTCCTAGCTCACCCTAACAATAGAATAAAGTGTAAACAATTGTAATATGAATAACAGTCTTGTCCTCGGTAGTATGAGGACTCACCAATTTCTTTGAAATTTAAAGCAAATCTTTAGCCACGAGTGGGCTGATCGTGAGTATCGTCCGCCACTACATTATGAGAAAATATAAGCAAAATATGTGTTAGTATTCTTGAATGTACTAAGTATGTGAGGTATGAATGAACAACTAAAGAAAATAATCAATATGTCATAGGATGTATGGCCGATCATAATGAACATGAGTATAGTTTAAAAGCAATTTAAATCATAAGAAACTCTTGGTCAACACATATCATAAAACTTTATCATAAACTCATAATTTGACATCTCATAATTTCAACTTCAACTTGTGTAGGATAGGACCTTTAACCAACAACTAAGACCATGCGATAAATTACATGGAATCTGATGACTCCTGCATTAAGACAGGCTGATGAATCCTACATCGAAATAGGGGAGGCTACCTTGTCAGGGCATACTCCAAAACTAACTCAACTCAACTCAACTGTCCAATATGTGGATCTACTACCTAGTCCATGAAGAAAACCTACGTAGGCAATGTAGTTTGGGACTTTAGGTTTCTACTAGGATTCTCTTGGGTAACTTACTGCGTTATAGGACCGAACCTCACCTAGAAGCCCTCTCGGTTCTTAGTCAATATCCTAATGGATACTCATAAACATGATCATAATATAGTAGCGAAACATATTAACTACCTATCAATCCATCCTTAAAACATCTTAGGAATAGCTCATCTATTGAGCGATTCATAGGAATCCATAACTTCGGTGAGAATTGTCCTTATCATCATCTTTAAATATTTTTTGTTCTTAACTATGATTATCATCATAACTTTAACTTTAGAATAAAAAATCTCAACTTTAACTCATACAAAACTTTCATTAGAAATCTTTAACTCATGATCAACTCATAACCCATCGTAAAATCATAATTCATACTTGGAAATTAGGGTAAAACATGAATACATGATCAATTGACTTGAAAACATGCATGATCATATACTTTCTATTAGCCCATACATAATTCATAAAGATAATATCATTTGGAAATATAATTGAAAATACCCATAATTCATATCATGAACCCTAGAGATCAATGTAGGAGAATTAATAGAAAAACTCTTCAATTCAATGCAATAACTATCAATTTATCTAAAAATAGATTCATAATCATGAGTAGAATCATATTTCATGCAATTTGGATAGTAATCATAAAACCCATAAAATTCCATACTTGAATTTAATAGAAAACTTGAGAAATTGATTGAGCTTCATGGATGAAAGAATCCATGAATCAATACCAACATTCCTTGAGTGACAAGACAAAGGAATTTGGAAGAATTTGAGAGTTTTTCATCGAGAGCTTGAGTGAATTTCTTTGATGTATTCAATGGAGTCCTTGGGAGCTCTTGTAGAGAGAGAAATATTTGAGTAGGTGAATTGTAGAAGAATGAATAAAATTCAGGGATTAGGGTAGTTTATAGAGTAGAATTGGGCCCTAAAAAGTCCAAATTCATTAACTAGCAATTAGGGAAAGGTCAAAAGTGACCTTAAAAACTAAATTCGGGCAAATTTTCCTGCCTAGGTCTCCGACGCGGAGGTGCTCCCAGATAGGCCATTTTTTAGCGAATGAGATTTTTGGCCAGATTTTGACTCAGAGAAAATCACTGAATGGGAAAAGGTGTGTGACGCGGAGCTTCCGCACACCTCACTATTTTGTGTAATTTTTTACAAAATTCATCTTTCGATACAAGAGTCTTAAAATTGTACCGAGACCATTTTCTCATAGATTTTGACCCCTTAATTGACATTTTGGACTCGTATTTTCCAAAAAGAATAAGGATAATGCGTTACGTGAGTGACCTATTCCCAATGCACTCTTAAGGCACTTATGAGAGTTTTGAGAAATGTTACAATATCTCCCTCTTGGAAATATTCATCCTCGAATGAGATTTAACTTATCATAAGAAGGACAAAAAAAGAGGACTAGCGATCCATCATGATTATGATGATATTCATAAAATTCATGGAACATGAAATCTTCAACTTAGCATAAAATTATAACTTTGGAATCAACTTTTTCATGAACATACATGCATATAAATGACATAGGAGGAACTAAATACGTAAGAGTTCAACTAGCTAGAATAAGAACAACTTACTACTTTAGACTTTAGCAGAAGGAAAGAGGTACGGGTATCATTTCATCATATCCGCCTATGACTCTCAAGTAGCACTTTCTACTTATTGATTCCCCCATAACACTTTGATAGACACAACTTCTTTGTTTCTTAACTTCTTAACTTGTCAGTCTAAGATTTCCACCTGAACTTCCTCATAAGTCAAATTCCCTTCAACACTTACATCTTTCAAGGGCAAAATGGAGTCTGGATCACCCACAAACTTCCTCAACATAGACACATGAAACACCGGGTGAACCATAGCTAACTCAAATGGCAAATATAACTCATAAGACACTTTGCCAACACATCTCAATACCTTGTAAGGTCCAACGTATCTAGGACTCAATTTCCCTTTCTTGCCAAAATGCATTACACCCTTCATGGGTGAATCCTTGAAATAGACCCAATCATCGACTTCAAATTCAAGCTCTCTTTTCCTAACATTGGAAAAGGACTTTTGATGACTTTGAACCATCTTCAACCTCTCCTTTACGAGTCTTAACTTCTCCATAGCATCAATAACCAAATATGGATCAATCAAGGTTATCTCACATACTTCAAACCATCCTACCAGAGACCTATATCTGCTCCTATACAATTGTTTGAAGGGAACCTATGGATGCTAGAGTGATAACTATTACTATAGGAAAACTCAATCAATGGCAAATGTTCATCCCAAATTCCTTTAAAATAAATAACACATGCCCTTCAAATATCCTCCAAAGTTTTGATTGTTCTTTCAGCTTGACCATCAATTTGAAATTGGAAAGCAATACTTAACTTAACCTTTGTATTGAGCCCTTTTGAAATGACCTCCAAAAATGTGAAGTGAATTATGTACCTCGATCTGATATGAATGAAAAGGGGATACCATTAAGTCTTAATAACTCACGTACATACAACTTAGCATAATCTTTGGCACCATGGGAAATCTTAACAGGTAAAAAGTGAGCCGACTTGGTCATCCGATCGATAATAACCCAAATGAAATCATGTTGCTTCTTAGTACGAGGAAAACCTGTTACAAAATCCATATTTATATCTTTCTATTTCCAAGTAGGAATTTCAATATTTTAGGCTAGACATCCCGGTCTTTGATGCTCAACTTTAACTTGTTGGCAATTTGGACACATAGCTACAAACTCCTCTATGTCCTTCTTCATGCCATTCCACTAATACACTTCTCTCAAATCATGATAAATCTTGGTGGAAACTGGATGAATTGTGTATTAGGAGCTATGAGCCTCATTTAATATCAACATTGTCAACCCATCAACATTGGGTACCCACAAACGGCCTTGGTAACGTAGCACGCCATCTTCCCCTTCGGAGAAAGCCTCAATGGCTTTTTCAGCAACCGACTTCTGTAATTCAGCCAATATTAGATCTTGGTCTTGCTTGGCCTTGACATCCGTTACAACTAACAATTCCGAACCACTATGAACAAGAATACCATTATCATTGGAACAAACCAAATGCACACCTAAATGTGCCAACCTATGAACATCTTTAATCATTTTTTTCTTATCTTTTTAGTATGTGCCACACTACTTATGGACAACCTACTATGCATCGATAACCAATTTTCCTTGCCCGGATGGTACAAAACACTCATAACATAATTCTTCAACAACTCAAGCCATCTCCTTTGCCAAAGGTTTAAATTTGTTTTCTTAAACACATATTGTAAACTCTTATGATCGGTGAACACATCCACATGGACACCATAAATATATTGTCTCATAATCTTTAAGGTGCTAGTATAAACTTGATGCCTACATCTATGCTTAAGAAATTAGGTCTGGGAGAACTTAAATCAACCACCATTTTATTATAATTAGCTGATCGTTCTATAGCTAGACCTGATGGTATTATTGAGAATGTGTTAGTTCAAGTAGGATCCCTCATTTTTTCTGTTGATTTTATTGTATTAGATTTTGAGCCTGACCTAGATACTCCTTTTATCTTGGGGCGTCCGTTCTTAGCAACAGGCGGTGCACTTATTGACGTGGCTGCAGGTAGATTGAATTTGAGGGCACATGACAAAATAAAGGTGTTCGATGCTTATTAGGCAATAAAATAGCCTCTAATCTATGAAGAGTTGTCAGCCATAACTGTCATCGATGAGAAAGTCTCAGCCTAATGCATTTTGGCAAAAGATCATTTGGAAAGAGTCGTGATGGGTCAAGATATTGAAGAGCACATAGAAGCTAAAGAGTTAGCTAGTGTGTTTGACATGCCAAATGTCAGTAGATGGAGAAAGAATTTGGCACCTTTAAATAGAGGATTGGGTCCTTCACCCAAGCCATCTCTTGAAAAAGCTCCTAACTTGGAGTTGAAGCAACTGTCAGTACATCTCAGGTATGCTTATCTTGGAGTGAATAATACTTTAACTGTAATTCTTTCGCTGACTTTATATGAGATTCAGATCCTAGTAGCACTTGAGGTATTAAAAAGGCACAAGAAGGCAATTAGATAGCGAATGGCTAATCTCTATGGTATCTGCCCCACTTTGTGCATGCATAAGATTTTCATTGAAGAAGGAAATAAGGCTAGAGCACAACCACAACACCGATTAAACCTTATCATGAAAGAGGTGGTAAAGAAAGAGATAATTAAGTGGATAGATGAAGGCATAATATACCCAATCTCTGACAGTAAGAGGGTAAGCCCAGCTTAGTGTGTACCAAGGAAATGGAGAATGACTATAGTAACTAATGAGAAAAATGAGTTAATACACACAAGAACAATAACTGGTTGGCATATATGAATGGACTACTGAAAGTTAAATGATTCCACAAGGAGAGATCACTACCCTGTACTATTTATTGACCAAATGCTTGACAAGTTAGCAGGACAAGATTACTATTGTTTCTTGGATGGGTATTCAGGTTATAACTAGATTACCATTGCACCAGAGTACTAGGAAAAGACAACGTTCACATGCCTATCTGGGACATATGCATTTAAACATATGCCATTTGATCTTTGCAATGCTCCTTCCACTTTTCAGAGGTGCATGATTGCTATATTTTATGATATGGTAGAAGAGTTTATAGAGATTTCTATGGATGACTTTCTAGTATTTGGAGAGTCTTTTGATGTTTGGTTACATAATCTAGAGAAAGTACTGGTAAGGTGTGAGGAAAGAAATCTCATCTTAAATTGGGGAAAATTTCATTTCTTAGTAAATGGGGGTATTTTATTGGGGCACAATGTTTCAAAAGATGGTTCAGAGGTAGACAAAGCTAAAAGTTAAGTAATCAATAATCTTTCACTACTAATTTTAGTGAAAAGGTGTCCGCAGTGTTCTATGTCATGCCGAATTCTATCGGTGATTCGTCAAATATTTTTCAAAGATCTCCAGACCCATGTGCATTTTGTAAGAAAAGGAGGTAATATTTACTTTTGATGATAAATATTTGTAGACCTTTGACCTCTTGAAGAAGAAGCTGATTGAAGCCCCTATCCTGATAAATCCTCACTAGGAGATACCTGTTGTGATAATGTGCGATGAAGTGACACAGTAGTGGGAGCAGTACTAGGACAAAGGATGAAGGAAATTTTTAACTCCATCTATTATGCGAGCAAGACTCTTGACTTGGCTTAGGCCAATTACACTGTTAGAGAGAAGGAGATGTTGGTATTGGTTTATGCATTTGATAAATTCCTCTCTAACCTAGTAGGTACAAAAGTGATTGTTTATAGTGACCATGTAACCCTCAGATACTTCTTCAACAAGAAGGATGTGAAACCTAGATTAATCAAATGGATCTTATTGCTCCAAGAATTCGATATTGAAATCAAATATAGGAGGGGATGCGAAAATCAAATAGCAGACCACCTATCAAGATTAGAGGATTCATCCCATATAGATGAGCAAAAGTCGATAAAGGAAGAGTTTCTGAATGATCAACTATTGGCAATAGAGTTATAATCCCCCCAAGAGGAAACTCCCAACAAAAGAAGATGATAACGAATGAAGCAAAGTTCTATATATGAGACAAACCTTATTTGTTCAAAAGAGGTGTTGTTCAGATAATAAAGAGATGTGTGCCTGAATCCGAAGTCCAACAAATTCTATAAAATTGCCATTCGTCTGAATACGGTGGACATCAAGGAGAGGCAAACAAACAACCCATAAGGTATTGCAGTCAGGTTTCTTTTGGCCTAATTTATTTAAAGATGCTGCGGGATTTGTGAAAAGCTGTGATAAATGCCACAGGTTGGGCATAATATCAAGAAGGCACGAGATGCCATTGAATGAAATCTTGGAGGTGGAGATCTTTGGGACAAGAATTGACTTCATAGGTCCCTTCCCATTATCATATGGAAATCATTATATACTTGTGGCAGTTAATTACGCTTCTAAATTGGTCGAGGCCATTGCTTTGCCAACCAATGAATCTAAAGTAGTAAGTCGCTTCCTCATGAAGCATATTTTCACAAGGTTTGGCACTCCAAGGGCTATCATCAGCGATGGAGGTAAGCATTTCATAAATCAAACGATAAAAAATCTGTTAGTTAAATTTGGTGTCAGGCACAAGGTAGCAATGGAATATCACCCCCAAATTAGCAGACAAGTTGAGGTATCAAATCGTGAGGTGAAACAAATCCTTTAGAAATCCGTCAATGATACAAGAAAGGACTGAGCTATTAAACTAGATGAAGTGCACTAGGCTTACCAGACTGCATATAAAACAACAATTGGCACTTCACCGGATCATATGGTATTACTGTTGATAAAAATGGAGCACCAAGTATATTGGTCCATCAAAAAGTTAAACCTAGACCCGGAGTTGGTAGGTAGAACGCGTATGGATTAGGTCCATGAATTGGGGGAATTCAGACTACACGTTTATGAGAATGCAAAGTTCTATAAAGAAAAGATGAAGCGATGGCATGACAAGTATATCATCACTCAAACATTTGAGCCAGGCCAAAAAGTCTTTCTTTTTAACTCATGTTTGCGTCTTTTCCAGGTAAGCTTCGATCAAAATAGAGTGGACCATTTGAGGTGGTGCAAATGTCGGCAAATGGAGCCGTGGAACTATGCAATTACGCCAAACCAACCACATTCGTGGAGAATGGCCATTGTGTTAAGCACTATTTTTGACAAGACATCAATCGTGAGAAAGAAAAATTAAGCTTGAAAATGAATAAAGCTACAACTAAGGCATGCCGTTACTTTAAATTAGGCACTATGCGGGAGGCAATCCATGAGGTAGTCTAAAATATATATATATTTTTTATTATTAGAGGTTATAATGATTTTTTTAGTTTGCTAAAATTTCATTTTATTTTAGTGTATAATTAGGATAGTGTAAATTATTCACAAAAATAACGTAAAAAAAGAGTTTGGACGTGGACTTGCACCATCCTAGTTCAATTTTTTGTGTCGTGGAGTTGCACTATCCCAGTTCAATTTTTTCTCAAGTATATTTTCAAACATTTTTTGTGAAAATAAGTCCCAAGTAAAGTGTGCGATGCAGACCTGGTTTATTTCTGTACACATTAAATTTTGGAATTTGAATATACTAAATAGTGAGGTCTGTGACAAGTCAGCGTCGCGAACCTGTAAGGATTTTTGGGATCTTCAATAAAAAAAGACAGGTTTAGCCCTTTTTAATTAATTATACCTGACCCATTTAATTTTTTATAAGTAGAAATACCCTTTCTAACTCCTAAATGTCTACACAATACCCATTCCTCACTCCTACAAACTCTATAAATTCTCTCCTCTAAAGCATATCTGTGATGCACTCATTCAATTCAAACAAGATTTTGTGAGTTTCTACTTCACACCAACAAGAAAAAATGTCATAAAGCCGAATGCCCGAAAAGGAACCAGCAGGCCCTAGCAGCAGGAAAAGAGAGAGAGAAAGACACCCTCTATACCACCTTCCCCACATATGTCTCGAGGTCAATCTCATCAATTCGGCTTAAAAATGGAACATCCAACAGGAAATAATTGGTACAAGCTATTATACCCCGCACTCTCGAGCTCGGAATATCTTCTTAAGTTCCTTAGATACTATCATATGAGACGGATAATCTACGACACTATCAAACAACTCTATGGAAAGAAGATTGCGATACCTCATGAGAAGGAGGGTTGAAAATGGAGTCATAAGAATCCAAAAGGAATTGGAGGCCAAGTAATGAGTCGTAGGACTCGATTTACCTACGTAAGCCACTAAGTTAAGAGTCTTATACACTTAAGTTTCTTAAGGATATATCAAGCTTACGTAGTGTGGATTACATCGGCTCTTAAGACAAGACGAGATTATGAACCCACGGAGGAGAGGAGAAGGCGACATATGCAATTAAGGTAAGTTCTTCACTTTTCTTCTGTGAATTAATTATCCATGGTATTCCCTAAGCACGTGGCGGTGTATATATGTATTTTAAGATGTCTATAGAATTAATTCTTTAGCTTGGAAATTGAGAGGAAGTTGAAAGAACAAAGAGGAAAAACGTTAAAAACTAGTTAACAAACCCATTTTGGGAGGGGACAGTTGTTAGTAATATTGGTATAACTTCTTGTGTATAGCTTCATTTTGGGTTATTAAATATGTTTTGGAAATTTATTTCATAGTTATATAACTTTCATTTATACTTTCAAATTTAGTTTTACTTTTAGCTTCTCGAACAAGGGTGATGAAGTGTAGAGGAGGTACTGCCCAGATTTTGGTTTTGGAAATCTTACACGGATTGCTGTTGGTGTTTTGGGCATATCGTTTTGTACAAAAATAATGTAGGGGTGATTCAAAATTGTATACGACCCTAATACACATGTATATAACTTTCATGAAGTACGTAAATCCTTTTCCCTCCATTACCCCTTCGAAATGAAGTGACAAGGTAAAACATTAAGCTATCCAGAATTCACGTTTTGATAGTTTTGAGTGAGTTGTTGCTGCAGGGGTGTAATGTATTGTTGTAGGGCCTAAATGTATTCTAAAAGGGATGTGGATGCTTCTGGTTGCATCCACACGACCCCTCGTTGCGTATAATGAAAGGCGTTACAAAATAAAGGTTAGACGCCCTATTGTGATATCATATTTTTGAATAAGTCGTTCGGAGTTTATGTTGGATATTGTTGGTGTGAATTGCTGCAGGTTGTTATTGTTGGTTGGTTTCAGGTCTTAGGGACCTAATTGGAAATTTGGATAAGGCATATTATAAGGGAGGTACTACCCAATTTTCGTTGACGCCTTAGCGAATAACATAACTAGTTGGGGAAACGACTAAGGAAATAGATTCCATTAATACTAAGGTGTAACCTAGGTTGATGGAAAGTAAAAAGGGTTGATATTCATATTACTTTGATGTTGAATAGGTTCAAAGGACGGCGACGCAAGCAGGATAAGGAATAATTCAGACAAGGTATGTGAAGCTATCTTTTGGCGCATTTTTGGAATAAGTATGTAGAGCTATTCTTCTTTTCTTTTGGCATGTATTAGATGTAAGCTATAAATGATATGTATATGAAATTTGAGATTCAATCCATTCGTAAAGCCCTGAGTATGAGTCGAGACTCTCGTTTACTTCTTGATATTAGAACTCTTGCAATAACTGAGTCATTGCCTTTAAGTCTTCTATGTGATGAAAACTAGTACATGTAAAGCCTATCTCTTCTTTCCTTTGGAATGGCTTAATTTTAAGTAAAATGATATATGATATGGGTTTAGAGGTAATTCCAGTTATGAGCTCTGAGTATAACTCATGACTTGTAGTCACTTTTGAACATGTAGAGTCTGAAAGTAACCAAATTACTATTCTCGAGCCTGTTATATAATGAATAGTAAGTAGAGGTACCATGTGCCGTCCCGCTTGGAGGTACACTGGACTTGCACATTTCTGGCCCTTCAGCGCCAGCCTATGGCCCAGCACTGCCAGCAGGGCCAGCAGACACGTCAGCAGACAGAGTAGCATGGGCGCCTGACAGCCAGCATGGGCGCCTGACAGCCAGAATGGGCGCCTGATAGCCAGAATGGGCACCTGACAGCCCAGCATGGGCACCTGACAGCTCAGCATGGGCACAACTTGTAAAGCTGCATAGTTTACATTTGTTTAGGATTATTCCTTTGGGTTTATCAACCCTTGTCTGTATTTATAAGTCCCTTGGACAGTTTGTAATGTTTTGTTAAAAAAATATATCACAGAAAATTGGCTCCTTGGCCTCCAAAAGCTCTCTCTCATTTACTCTATCTTTGTGGCTGCTTTGTGTGGATTGTTTGTAGACTTCTTGCGGTTTGTTCTTGCCTTGTGTGCAAGATTGTGTTAGGACTTAGCCTTAACTTGCCTTGAGTTGCAGTTTTTAGGTTGTCCCACGCGGCGTTGAAATAGCCCCGTGACAAGTGGTATCAGAGCAGGCTCTCAAACATGACGTTACCGTCGCAGCACACTGAAGAAGTTGTTCAGGGAGGAGAGGCAGGTACTCACAAGGAAACTGCCAAAAAGCGTGATAAAAATAGGGGCAGGGAACGTTCCATGCCCCCAGCCAGTGGGAGAAGCCACGTTGCTGACGATGGTGATTGCTCAGCAACCAGCCAGCTCGACGAGAAGATAATCACCGTCGAGGCTGGCCTGACGGCACTGAACGGTCGTCTTAGTGTTGTGGAGAATAACGTCGACACCCTTGAGTCCATCGCCCTTGACGGGCTGGACGAAGTTAAGGGTAACCTTACAGAGCAAGGTGAAGAGTTTAGAGAAGGGCTGTCCACCCTAGAACTCAAGCTCACTGAAGCTCTCTCTTCCCTACATGAAGAGATTGCAGCCTTGAAGACGCGGGTAGAAGAATCCGCCCTTGCAGGGCCTGCCAACCCTGTCAACGTTCGCGAGACGCGAATAGAAGCTCCCAAGCCAAAGGAGTTTCGAGGAGACAGAAGTGCCCAGGATGTCGAAAATTTCCTGTGGCAGATGGATGCTTATTTCGAGCACATAGTTATCAACAGTGAGGCTGCCAAAATCAGGGCGGCAGCCATGTACCTTAGCGACACAGCCATGCTGTGGTGGCGAAGGAAGAAAGCAGACATGGAGAAGGGGGACTGCACCATTGACACCTGGAGGCAGTTTAAGGAAGAACTCAAGCGGCAGTTCTACCCCCAAAATGTAGTTCACGAAGCTCGCAGGAGGCTGAGGGAGCTGAAACAGACTTCCACCATTCGTGAATACGTGAAGGAGTTCACCAAACTCACCCTTCAAATTCCAAGTCTGTACGGAGAGGACTTGTTATTCTACTTTATGGATGGCCTCTAGAACTGGGCAAAGCAAGAGTTATTGAGGCGACAAGTCGGAGATGTGGATGAGGCCATTGTGGTAGCTGAATCCTTGGCAGATTTCAAGGCAGTGTCCTCAAAGGGGAGGGACAACAGGAGTAAAACTGTTCCTCCCAAAGCGGACAACAACTGGAATAAGGGCAAATCTGTTCCGAACAAGGAGAGCGACAACAGGAATCACAACCGCAACCAGCCTTCGCGATTCTGCAGAAACTATGAGGATCGCAGGAGAGGCGCCCCTCAACGCGAGAGCTGTTACTTATGCGGGGAAAATTCACATGCTCCCCGAAATTGTTCGTCACTAGGTAAACTTACTGCCATGATAGCTGCCGAGAAACAGTACAATCAAGGAGCGGGGCAGGCCGCCCAACAACCTGCTAACCCTGAGTAGAAGAAAGACAATGCTCTTGGGTTGTTTGGTCACATGACTTTGGCTGCGCTTGCCGCCCAGCCCTTAAAGATCAGACCACGTGAGTCATTGTTTGTTGATGCAAAGCTGAACAGACAGGATGTCCGGATAATGATAGACACTGGAGCCACTCATAATTTCATGACGAAGGAACGGGCCCGAAGCTTGGGGCTCGCATATGCGTCCAGCGACACCATGCTGAAGACTGTTAACGCCGCTCCCACTTCCGTCAATGGGATCGCCCCGAAGGTACGACTTGCTTTAGGGACATGGGAGGGCATGACAGACTTCACCATCGCCCCGATGGATGTTTTCGATGTTGTGCTTGGGCTAGATTTCTGGTATGAAGTCAATGCGTTTATTTCGCCGCGACTCAACCAATTGCACATTAAGGATCCAGGTGGCTCGTGCGTGGTGCCCCTTATTCGGGTACCACAAAAAGGCGTCCAATTATCAGCGATGCAGCTCATCAAGGGCTTTAAGAAGGGTGATCCAACCTTTCTTGCTGCATTGGTCTAGACCAATGACAGCCCACTAGAGGCAGCGCCTCTTCCTCCCGCAATTGAGAAAGTCCTTGATGACAATAAGGACGTAATGCCAGAGGAGCTCCCCCAGCGGTTGCCACCGCGAAGGGGAATTGACCATAAGATTGAGCTGATTCCTAGGGCAAAGCCGCCCGCCATGACTACTTATCGCATGGCGCCCCCCGAATTAGCCGAGTTGAAGAAGCAGTTAGAAGAGCTGCTGGATGCAGGCCATATCAGGCCATCCAAGGCACCCTTTGGTGCACCCGTCCTATTCCAGAAGAAGAAGGAAGGGACGTTGAGGCTATGTATAGATTACTGGGCTTTGAATAAAGTCACAGTAAAGAACAAGTACCCGATTCCTTTGATCGCGGACCTGTTTGATCGCTTGGGCCAGGCGAAGGTTTTCACCAAGATGGACCTACGGAAGGGCTACTACCAGGTCCGGATTGCTGAAGGGGATGAGTCAAAGATGACGTGCGTTACGCGCTATGGAGCTTTTGAATGGCTCGTCATGCCATTCGGACTGACAAATGCTCCAGCCATATTCTGCACATTGATGAACGAGCTGTTCCACCCATATTTGGATCCGTTCGTGGTCATCTATCTGGATGATATTGTCGTCTATAGCAACAGCATGGAGGAACACGCTGAACATCTCCGCAAAGTATTCCAGGTACTGAGGCTCAACGAATTGTGCGTCAAACGTGAGAAGTGCAGTTTTGCACAACCCATTGTGCAGTTCTTGGGCCATACTATCAGCCATGGTGAAATCAGGATGGACGTGGACAAGGTCCAAGCCATTCTAGATTGGGAGGCCCCAACGAAGGTACCCGAGCTTCGGTCCTTCCTTGGCCTCGCCAATTATTATAGGCGGTTTATTTCTGCCTACTCCGCAATTGCTGCCCCTCTCACAGACTTGTTGAAGAAAGGTCGGGAGTGGACTTGGGACGAGCAATGCGAAGCAGCCTTTGAGAAACTGAAGGTCGCCATCACTGAAGAACCCATTTTGGCACTGCCTGATTTTTCCAAAGCCTTTGAGGTACACACTGATGCATCTGATTTTTCCATCGGTGGTGTGTTGATGCAGGAAGGCCACCCAATTACCTTCGAGAGCAGGAAGCTGAAAGTTGCCGAAAGACACTATTCGGCACACGAAAGGGAAATGACGGTCGTTGTCCACTGCCTAAGGACTTGCCGTCACTACATATTGGGTTCCCACTTTGTCGTCAAGACGGACAATGTCGTGACAAGCTACTTCCAAACCCAAAAGAGCCTAACTGCCAAACAGGCTCGCTGGCAAGATTTCCTGGCGGAGTTTGATTATACCTTTGAACATAAACCGGGAAAGGCCAACGTTGTTGCTGATGCGCTCAGCCGCAAGGCGATTCTGGCCCCTCTTATGAGCTCAACTGTTAGCACCATCACTGAGCAAATTAGGGAAGGCATGCTGCAGGATCCGGTGGCAAAACAACTGCTTACCTTGCCTCAGCAAGGTAAGACGAAGCGGTTTTGGGAGGAAGATGGCCTGCTTTTTACTACTGGCAGGCGACTGTACATCCCAAGGTGGGCTAGCCTTAGGCGTACATTGATCAAAGAGGGACATGACTCTGCCTGGGCGGGCCACCCTGGGCAGAAACGGACGTTGGCATTGGTAGAATCCTCTTATTATTGGCCTCGCATGCAGGACGACATAGAGGTCTTCATGCGCACCTGCCTTGTCTGTCAGCAAGACAAGGTCGAGAACAAGGCTCCGGGCGGCTTGCTGGAGCCGCTGCCTATTGCAGAAAGGCCATGGGACAGCGTCACCATGGACTTTATCACCTGCTTGCCAAATTCTTAGGGATTTGGTACTATCATGGTTGTTGTGGATCGCTTCTCTAAGTATGCGACCTTCACAGCCACATCGACCAATTGCAAAGCAAAGGAGGCTGCTCATCTCTTCTTGAGGGACGTGGTGAAGAATTGGGGCGTGCCTAGGCACATCATCAGCGATCGTGACCCCCGATTCACTGGGGCATTCTGGAGGGAACTGTTTACACTGCTTGGGTCGGAGTTGCACTTTTCCACCAGTTTTCATCCTCAAACTGATGGACAAACTGAGCGGATCAACGGACTACTGGAATGCTATCTGAGGCATTACGTTAGCGCCAACCAGAGAGATTGGGCGAAGTTGCTTGACACTGCCCAGTTTTCATACAACCTACAGAGGAGCGAGGCGACCGGCAGGAGTCCCTTCGAATTGGCTACTGGACAGCAGCCTAATACCCCACAGTCTTTGCCCACTGGAGTTGGCTTGAGAAACCCAGGGGCGTACCATATGGCCAAGGCTTGGGAGGAGCAAGTCGACTTGGCCAGATCGTATCTTGACAAGGCAAGCAGAAAGATGAAGAAGTTCACCGATCGTAAGCGGCGCCTTGTCAATTACCGCATCGGGGATAGAGTTATGATAAAACTCAATCCTCGACAGTTCAAATCCTTGAGAAGCGTCAGCCAGAGCTTGATTAGACGCTACGAGGGACCCTTCGAGATTACTGCCAAGGCTGGCAAGATCTCATACAGGGTAGACCTGCCCCATCATCTGAAGATTCACCCAGTCTTCCACGCCAGCCAACTGAAGCCATATTTTGGCGACATGGAAGATCAGGAATGGGGGCAGACCGGATGTGCGCAGATTTTCATTGCTCCGCCAACCGTGGATAAACAGGTCGAAGCTATCATTGACCACCAACTCGTCCGCGGCAAGGGGTGGAATAACTCTAATGCACAGTTCCTAGTCCATTGGAAAGGAACAGATCCGGAAGAGGCAACCTGGGAAAGGTATGAGGACCTATGGCAATTCTATGACAAGGTCCAACACTACCTACATTTGTGCGGCGCCGAGGTCATCGCCAACTCAGGTGGGGGAGCGTGTGCCGTCCCGCTTGGAGGTACACTGGACTTGCACATTTCTGGCCCTTCAGCGCCAGCCTATGGCCCAGCACTGCCAGCAGGGCCAGCAGACACGTTAGTAGACAGAGTAGCATAGGCGCCTGACAAGCCAGCATGGGCGCCTGACAGCCAGAATGGGCGCCTGACAGCCAGAATGGGCACCTGACAGCCCAGCATGGGCACCTGACAGCCCAGCATGGGCACAACTTGTAAAGCTGCATAGTTTACATTTGTTTAGGATTATTCCTTTGGGTTTCTCAACCCTTGTCTGTATTTATAAGTCCCTTGGACAGTTTGTAACGTTTTGTTAAAAAAATATATCACTGAAAATTGGCTCCTTGGCCTCCAAAAGCTCTCTCTCATTTACTCTATCTTTGTGGCTGCTTTGTGTGGATTGTTTGTAGACTTCTTGCGGTTTGTTCTTGCCTTGTGTGCAAGATTGTGTTAGGACTTAGCCTTAATTGCCTTAAGTTGCAGTTTTTAGGTACTGCCCAGATTTTGGTTTTGGAAATCTTACACGGATTGCTGTTGGTGTTTTGGGCATATCGTTTTGTACAAAAATACTGTAGGGGTGATTCAAAATTGTATACGACCCTAATACACATGTATATAACTTTCATGAAGTACGTAAATCCTTTTCCCTCCATTACCCCTTCGAAATGAAGCGACAAGGTAAAACATTAAGCTATCCAGAATTCATGTTTTGATAGTTTTGAGTGAGTTGTTGCTGCAGGGGTGTAATGTATTGTTGTAGGGCCTAAATGTATTCTAAAAGGGATGTGGATGCTTCTGGTTGAATCCACACGACCCCTCGTTGCGTATAATGAAAGGCGTTATAAAATAAAGGTTAGACGCCCTATTGTGATATCATATTTTTGAATAAGTCGTTTGGAGTGTATGTTGGATATTGTTGGTGTGAATTGCTGCAGGTTGTTATTGTTGGTTGGTTTCAGGTCTTAGGGACCTAATTGGAAATTTGGATAAGGCATATTATAAGGGAGGTACTACCCAATTTTCGTTGACGCCTTAGCGAATAACATAACTAGTTGGGGAAACGACTAAGGAAATAGATTCCATTAATACTAAGGTGTAACCTAGGTTGATGGAAAGTAAAAAGGGTTGATATTCATATTACTTTGATGTTGAATAGGTTCAAAGGACGGCGACGCAAGCAGAATAAGGAATAATTCAGACAAGGTATGTGAAGCTATCTTTTGGCGCATATTTGGAATAAGTATGTAGAGCTATTCTTCTTTTCTTTTGGCATGTATTAGATGTAAGCTATAAATGATATGTATATGAAATTTGGGATTCAATCCATTCGTAAAGCCTTGAGTATGAGTCGAGACTCTCGTTTACTTCTTGATATTAGAACTCTTGCAATAACTAAGTCATTGCCTTTAAGTCTTCTATGTGATGAAAACTAGTACATGTAAAGCCTATCTCTTCTTTCCTTTGGAATGGCTTAATTTTAAGTAAAATGATATATGATATGGGTTTAGAGGTAATTCCAGTTATGAGCTCTGAGTATAACTCATGACTTGTAGTCACTTTTGAACATGTAGAGTCTGAAAGTAACCAAATTACTATTCTCGAGCCTGTTATATAATGAATAGTAAGTGGAGGTACCAGCTCTTCTTTTTAAAGACTCTGAAATGATAAATGCGTCTGATTGCATAAGTTGAGTCTTTGACTAGATAAATTATGTTTCTGATTGCATAGACTATATTTCTGATGGCATAAATTGTGTGGAATTATCTTGATGCGTGTCTGTGATCCCTGAAGCCCCAACTGATGTAAGCCCTAATGACATCTAAAGGGGTACCTCGGATAATTACTCCCCTAGTTTTCAGGTGACGGTTCACTTGACTATTTCATCGAGTCTCAGATAATGACTTAGTTCCATATGGTTTCCCACTACTTTACTCATGCATACTGTAACCCATCCTTCACTGCATCCCATGATGGGCCAGGAATAGTTATCGTGCATAGTTTTACTATTTCTTTCACCGCATCCCAGGCCAGATTTGTACAGTTCCACACACGAGAAGATAATTCTGTACGTGAGGTGTGATATATGTTATATGTTATAATGATACGATTAATCACTAAGTCCCGTACTGGCTATAATATGATGGTATATGTGGAGAAATAAGGAAGGAACACTGATTCCCTCCTTAGATGGCCGGGTACAGTATGTATATTATGATGGTACGCTATAGACATACACCACTCCATTCACCGAGTCCCTCACTAAAGGGGCCGAACACTTTATGTAGGCATATATATGAGATTAGAGTGATACATTTGCGACCCCGAGCCCCTTAGTGAACCGGATGTAAGAAGATGACTTACATGATAAGATTATAGCATATACGATGATATGATACCGTGTACGATGATATGATGAAATAAAATACATGATGATATGATGACATGTGAATATAAGAAAGTGATTATGACACCGAGTTCACTAGAGGGCCGGGTACAGCATGTGATGATGTGTATGACTTACGTGTCCTAAGGTGCAGGTACAGTAATTCTTTAAGTTGTTATACTTGTCCCCTGCATCCCTATTTTAGTTATGGTCTCAGTTACAATGTGTTATGCTTTAAATACTCAGTACATATATCGTACTGACCCCCCATTCCCTGGGGGGCTGCGTTTTATTCCCTTAGGTACAGATGTTCATTCTGGAGATCTGTCAGCTTAGGAGTTCCTCTGAGCTATGTTGGAAGTGCTTCACTATTCTGGAGCCCAAATTTGTGATATAGGTCACTTAATGTATATATATTTGTACATTTAGGGGTACGGCGGGGGCCCTACCCCGCCATATGTTGTTGTTACTAATCCTAGAGGTCTGTAGACATATAGATATGGGTTATTTATAAGTTTGTTTCAACGGTGCCTATAAGGAATGTTGTAAATGTTTTTATGTTATGGCAGCCTCATCGGCGCGTGTCCTTTCATGATACGATACGAATGAAAGAGGCTACAGGTACATGAAAAAGATTTAAACTATTGTTGTTTTTGTGTATAGTATCACATCACACATGGTTCAACTTAAGTGTAGCTGATAAATATGCATAAGAGGGTCTAGGTCAGACCCAGTCGCGGCCTATGGGGTTGGGTCATGACAAAAGTAGTATCAGAGCAGTTTGTCCTTAAAGTGTCTACAGACCGTGTCTAGTAGAGTCTTGTTTATCGGTGTGTTGTGGACCACATCTATAGATAGAAGGCTACAGGACATTTAGGATGTTACTTTATTTCATATCTAAGATCGTGCGATAGAGCCGAGCCATAGGAAATGAAATTCCTCATACTAACCTGCGATTTTAGCAGGAGGACAATGCCGATAAAAGAAAGTAACTGACAATATTGGATGTTACAAAGCACGCAGGTAAGCAAAGGAACGAAGGACCTAGGTCAGGTAAGGTGTTGCAATACAATTGATATATAAAGTTGGAAAATGAAAGAAAAATTTTACAGGAAAGTGCAATAGGTGCAGTTCAAGGGGACATACGAGGTAAGTCCATGTTCATACTGCTAATGTGGGCGCCCTATGTGGCTACGATATGAGATGATATGAATCTATATGTGTGCCCTGGGTGGCTGCGATATGATACGGTACGAATATATATCTGTGTGCCCTGTGAGGCATAGTTGGTATTTTTTGTGTGCAGTTGTTGAGATAGTAAGAAATTCAAAGGAAACTCTGCCCAAATTTTTCTAGAAATAAGAGAAGAATGAGATACAGGGTTGTACTATGTCTTGAAAGGTTGTTCTCATAACAATGATGAGATTTGACTAAATAAGTATGGATGACCTCGAGAAATAAAATAATTGTTGAGTTAATGGCAATAGAAACTAGGAGGTTAATACTAGAATAGTAGAACGAAGTTAAAAAGGACCTATAAGCAAAAGAAGATGACTCAGAGAGGACTGATAGATCGGGATAAACTGATATAGTAAGGCATCGCCTGAATTGATATATAGGGATAAACTATGGCAAGTTTTAATTGAGGGAAGTAACAGTATGATTAAGACAAAAGTATGAGGGATAAAGAATTGTGATGGATATGAAATGTTAATAAGACAGCTTGTGAAACATTAAGGATAATACTAACTAAGAAGGGTAAGTAGCCCATAGTAAGAATCATAAAGAAAGTCAAGCAGTGTTATACTATGGGACTGAATGTGAACAGGGTACCAGGTGAATATAACAAAAACCGTTATGAGAATAAGTAAAGGGTAAAATGGAATTCCTTATGCCCAACCAAAAATGGAAATGAGCTAAAGGAATAATACAAAAGTTCTAATAGAGGCACTCAAGATAGATGTGCTTAATTAAGTATGAGTACCGAACAAAAAGGGAGATAGACAGTTACAAATTAAAAGTATAGTATGATGAAAAAGTAATAAGATAAGGCCCCTATTACAACAAAGCTAATATGGTTTTAATCAGGATTAGAAGGGAGCCTGAAGCACATGACAAAGATGAAAGTTCAGAAGGCATAATGAAGTTAATATACGTGACTCCACCTTGATGGTTAGTGAGATCCTGCAAGGAGAGGGAATGTCGATTTGCAGAACAACTGCTACATTATGAGGTTATTAGAAGAATAATCTGTATCCACGGGAATAAAGTTAGTATAACGACGAAGCTTGAAACATGAGTCATTAAAGTATAAGTACACTAGAGTGGGGAATTTGCACAAATTATGAGCCCTCGCTAATTACTTATTGGGGTGAATGGAATGTTACTTTGAATTCACTACTACATTACAGATATTACTCGAGTATCAATCGTTGGATGAGATTTTGTATGATACATTGCGAATACTAAAGCACCCTACGGTTATGCTAGGGTTTCCTAGAAAGGCAACCTAACGTGGGGATGATTTAACAGAAGATGTAGATATGGTGCAGCACGTTAAATATATTGGAGTAAGAATCATTCGTGTGTGAATAGCTAAATATAAATGGAGGATGACATGGGTACACCCTAAAAGGGGGGAAGTGGACAAGAGAAGTACAAGCATAAGATAAAATCAACTAACGCTATCGTATGTAAATGGGAACGCTTAAACTTCAAATGAGACCCTATAAGGGATGGACGAGATCATACCCGCACTAATGCACTGGATTCTGTCAAAACTCCGAAGTTAAGCGTGCTTGGGTAAGAGTAGCACTGGGATTGGTGACCTCTTGGGAAGTGAAGAAGGAAACGAAATAAGTATGACAAAAATAGATTATAAAGGCATGTTAGTACAATGAAACATATAGAACAGAGTAAGCTAAGAGCAGAAAAGATTATGAAAGAAATACAACGTAGCTCGTGAAAATGGCACAAGAATAGTAATAGCAATGTGATTGCCATATTTAGAATCTATTACAGAAAAGTATAAGGTGGTTCAATGCAGAACTATTAAGATATAATTGGTATTAAAGACAAAAGTCATAGCGGAGCTCTGACCTCCCCTGACCTCGACCGAAGGAGGTAAGCCGCTAGTATAGCGACACTAAAGCATTTTCTTAATGGCTCTACGTACCTACACACATTTGTATAAGCATTACAGAATAATATGTGGTAATAAAACTAGAAAGAAGATCTGAGTAAAAGAGCAAGATAGCATACCTAAGGTGTTACAAGTTGAATTAAGAGGAGTTGTATAATGGCTTAAACTAAGAGGATCATCATAAGCTTGATAGCCTATTACGGGGGATGGGAATCCTGACTCAGAGATGGAAGGCGATTAATGTAGGTTATAGTGTAGGCTGACCTCACACTCTATGGAAGTATAAGTTCATATGGGTTATGATAGATAAGCTGACAAAATTAACCCATTTTCTTCCAATTAGGAAGGTATAATAATCTAAGGGTTATACGAGATGACATAGCAAGAAAATAATAAGATTTCACGGGTTCCCATATCTATTATCTCGAACGGGGAAGTTCAATGTATGGCTAATCGCTGGAGATCATTCTGGTAAGGATTGGAAACATAGGTGAATCTTAGTACGATATTTTGCCCTTCAATTAATGGATAGGCCCAGAGGGGATCTAGTAAATTATTGATGAAGTAAAGCTTAATCCGGGACAAGCAATCGATTAGAAGCCTAGAATCGGCAAGAAGGGGATACATTGATCCTTCTCAGCGCATTTGTAGAATAGATAAAGCTACCTATGAGTGGGACCTACCATCCGATTTGAAACAATACATTCAGTTTTCACAGATCAATGCTACGCAAGAATATGAACGACGCTCCCAAAATATTTCCCGTGGAGGAGGTCCACGTAACAGGGAGTTATCCTACGAGGGGCAACCCATTTCCATCCGGGATCAGCATATTAAATGAGTTACGATCTAAGGACATAGCTTCCGTCAAGGTACTGTGGCAGAATAAGAATTGTGAAGACATAACCTGGGAAGTTCAAGAGGATATGAAACACAGGTGTCCGCACCTATTCCCGATGTCTACAGATAACCCCTAGTCCTGGAACTCGTATATTAATTACTTGGATAAGAATGTATGTCATTCCAGTAGAAACGAATCTCCCTACAATTTGTATAAAGTCTTAAGGGAAGTTTTATTAAACATTCGGGGACGAATGTTCTAAAGGGGGGGAAGGATGTTAAACCCCACACTATTGAGATCGGAATATATTCATAAGTTCCTTAGACACTATCATGTGAGTCGGATAAGCTATGACACTATCAAACAACTCTAAGGAAAGAAGTTTGCGATATCTTGTGAGAAGGAAGGTTGGAAATAGAGTCATAAGAATCCGAAAGAAATTAGAGGCCAAGTAATGAGTCGTAGGACTCGATTTACCTACGTAAGACACTAAGTTAAGAGTCTTATACACTTAAGTTTCTTAAAGATATATCAATCTTACGTAGTGCGGATTACATCGGCTCTTAAGACAAGACGAGATTACGAACCCACGGGGGAGAGGAGAAGGCGACATATGGCAGCAAAAGGAGGTGCCACGTGGCAGCCTAGGGAAGTTCCACATGGAAGTAGGTGACCCACCTTCTTGGGGTCAAGTAGGTGACCCACCTACTTGTGGGTGGGCCCCACCAGGGACATGTGGCAGCCTTGGATGCTAAGGGTGGATACGTGGCCCAATAAGGGCTTGACACGTGTCACCCTTAGGGGCTGACTTAATGACTCTTAAGTCATTTGGAGTCCAAAAACATCAGCTAAACATAGAGACAAAACGTGAGAGGAAGAGAGTACTACGACAACCATGGTTCAAAAAGAATTAAGGTAAGTTCTTCACTTTTGTTCTGTGAATTAATTATCTATGCTGTTCCCTAAGCACGTGGAGGTGTATATATATATTTTACGATGTCTACGGAATTAATTCTTCATTTTGGACTTGAGAGGAAGTTGAAAGAACAAAGAGGGAAAACGTTAAAAACTAGTTAACAAACCCGTTTTTGGAGGGGACAGTTGTTAGTAATATTTGTATAAATTCTTGTGTATATCTTAGTTTCGGGTTATTCAATATGTTTTGGAAAGGTATTTCATATTTATATAACTTTTATTTAGACTTTAAAATCCAGTTTTACTTTTAGCTTCTCGAAAAAGGGTGATGAAGTGTAGAGGCGGTAATGCCTAGATTTTGGTTTTGAAAATCTTACACGGATTGTTGTTGGTGTTTTGGGCATATCGTTTTGTAAAAAAATAATGTAGGGGTGATTCAAAATTGTATACGACCCTAATACACATGTATATAACTTTCATGAAGTACGTAAATCCTTTTCCCTCCATTACCCCTTCGAAATGAAGCGACAAGGTAAAATATTAAGCTATCCAGAATTCACGTTTTGATAGTTTTGAGTGAGTTATTGCTGCAGGGGTGTAATGTATTGTTGCAGGGCCTAAATGCATTCTAAAAGGTATGTGGATGCTTCTGTTTGCAGCCACACGACCCCTCATTGCATATAATAAAAGAAACGCCCTATTGTGATATCGTATTTTTGAATAAGTAATTTGGAGTTTATGTTGGATATTGTTGGTGTGAATTGATGTAGGTTGTTGTTGTTGGTTGGCTGCAGGTCTTAGGGACCAAATTGGAAATTTGGATAGGGCACATTAGAGGGGAGGTGCTTCCCAATTTTCGTTGACGCCTTAGCGAATAACAGAACTAGTCGGGGAAACGACTAAGGAAATAGATTCCATTAATACTAAGGTATAACCTAGGTTGATGGAAAGTAAAAAGGGTTGATATTCATATTACTTTGATGTTGAATAGGTTCAAAGGACGGCGACGCAAGCAGGATAAGGAATAATTCAGACAAGGTATGTGAAGCTTTCTTTTGGCGCATTTTTGGAATAAGTATGTAGAGCTATTCTTCTTTTCTTTTGGCATGTATTAGATGTACGCTATAAATGATATGTATATGAAATTTGGGATTCAATCCATTCGTAAAGCCCTGAGTATGAGTCGAGACTTTCGTTTACTTCTTGATATTAGAACTCTTGCAATAACTGAGTCATTGCCTTTAAGTCTTCTATGTGATGAAAACTAGTACATGTAAAGCCTATCTCTTCTTTCCTTTGGAATGGCTTAATTTTAAGTAAAATGATATATGATATGGGTTTAGAGGTAATTCCAGTTATGAGCTCTGAGTATAACTCATGACTTGTAGTCACTTTTGAACATGTAGAGTCTGAAAGTAACTAAATTACTATTCTCGAGCCTGTTATATAATGAATAGTAAGTGGAGGTACGGGCTCTTCTTTTTAAAGACTCTGAAATGATAAATGCGTCTGATTGCATAAGTTGAGTCTTTTACTAGATAAATTATGTTTCTGATTGCATAGACTATATTTCTGGTGGCATAAATTGTGTGGAATTATCTTGATGCGTGTCTGTGATCCCTGAAGCCCCAACTGATGTAAGCCCTAATGACATCTAAAGGGGTACCTCGGATAATTACTCCCCTAGTTTTTAGGTGACGGTTCACTTAACTGTTTCATCTAGTTTCAGATAATGACTTAGTTGCATATGGTTTCCCACTACTCTACTAATGCACACTGTAACCCATCCTTCACCGCGTCCCTTGATGGGCCGGGAATAGTTATCATGCACAGTTTTACTATTTCTCTCACCTCATCCTGGGCTATATTTTTATAGTTCCATGCACGAAAAAATGATTCTGTAGGTAAGGTGTGATATATGTTATATGTTATGACGATACGATTATTCACCGAGTCCCAGGCCGTTTGTAATATGATGGTATATGTGGCGAAATAAGGAAGGAACACTGAGTCCCTCCTTAGAGGGCCAGATACAGTATGTATATTATGATGGTACGCTATAGATGTACACCACTCCATTCGCCGAGTCCCTCACTAAAGGGGCCAAATACTTTATGTAGGCATGCATATGAGATTAGAGTGATACATTTGCGACCCCGAGCCCCGTAGTGAACCAGATGTAATACGATGACTTACATGATAAGATTATACCGTATATGATGATATGATTCCGTGTATGATGATATGATGAAATGAAATACATGATGTTACGATGACATGTGAATATGAGAAAGTTATTATGACACCGAGTTCACTAGAGGGCCGGGCACAGCAAATGATGATGTGTATGATTTACGTGTCCTAAGGTGAAGGTACAGTAATTCGTTAAGTTGTTATACTTGTCCCCTGCATCCCTATTTTAGTTATGGTATCAGTTACGATGTGTTATGATTTATATACTCAGTACATATATCGTACTGACACCCTATTTCTCGAGGGGCTGCGTTTCATGCTTGCAGGTACAAATGTTCATTCTGGAGATCCGTCATCTTAGGAGTTCCTCTCAGCTATGTTGGAACTACTTCACTATTATAGAGCCCAAATTTGTGATACTGGTCACTTAATGTATATATATTTGTACATTCAGGGGTACGGCGGGGGACCTCTCCCGCCATATGTTGTTGTTACTATTCCTAGAGGTCTGTAGATATATGGATGTAGGTTGTTTATAAGTTTGTTTCGACGGTGCCTATACGACATATTGTAAATGTTTTTATGTTATGGCAGCCTCGTCGGCGCGTGCTCTTTCATGATACGATACGAATGAAAGAAGCTACAGGTACATGAAAAAGTTTAAACTATTGAAGTTTTTGTGTATAGTATCACATCACACACGGTTCAACTTAAGTGTAGCTGATAAATACACATAAGAGAGTCCAGGTAAGACCCCAGTCGCGGCCTATGGGGTTGGGTCATGAACAAGCGACACACCGAATCTTACTATCTCTCAAATATGCCAATTGATGAAGAAATATTGGCCAGACACTACCCACAAATGATGAGGAGAATAAAAGAGCTTAATATTAATTTTTTGTTCGTGATCCAAAGCCGTGCAATCTACACGTAGTGCGAGCATTTCATGTAGATTATCAACCAAATCAGTGCACTTATTATATCACAGTGCGAGGGGTTGATGTACCTCTATCTCCAATGGCCATAAATGAGATATTAGGAACTTTAGAGTTGCCTACCACCACCCTGATAGAGTTGAATATTCAACCACAATACAGGGATGTCCGTCATAATTTATTTGGACCTAGGTCAACAACAAAGTGGGTACGTCACAGGCCTGATTTTTATGAGACCACTGAAGATGATATCCCTATGTATGAGGATAGAAGGAGGATAACTCAGATATGGAGTTAGATTTGGAATGCCACAGAGCTTCACCCTTTGTCGGTTGAAGATCTGGCTACTGGTGGACTGATGGATGAGTAGACAGGGAAGTCTACTACTTTGTGCTCCTGAGGACAGTGCCCAACTCTAAGTGTGGGGTGGAATGTATTTTTAATTTAAACTACATCTGTTTATTTTTGTTAGTTTGATGTTTTGTTTTATCTGAATTGCAATATCTGTTTACTTTTGTCAGATTGATGTTTTGGTTTATCTGTATTGTTTTATCTATTCATTTTTTTCAGTTTGATGTTTATGTTTATATTGAATATTTAATGTTGTTTAAAATTTTCTTTTTTTGAATTTACTAGCTAACTTTGGATTTCTTGGTATTTGTTTTTGGTTCTTTTGCCATGGATAGTCCCTTTGAATTGTATAATTTTTTTAATTTTTTTTAGATATTTGTAATGTATATAAAGTATTTTTCTAACATATTAGATTGCATAGGTAACAAATGAAATGGATGAAAAACCTGATATAAAAAAAATTAACTAAATTGAGACACCTATGACTCTGTTGTTAGATTTTGAATAATGTTGAATTCAAGTGATTGTGGTTAAAATTTTTGTAGAATTATCATTTTGAAATTAAACATGTGTAGTATGAGTAAGGTTAATTGTATAATCCTTTTTCTGTTGATTGTGGAACTTGCCCTGTGTGTATGAGTAGTGAAAACAAATGAAGTTTAGAATTTAGGGAAAGAATCTAGGCAATTCTTGCATAACTTCATGTAAAACCCACTTGTTTGAGACCATAATTTTTATACAAAAAGCCAAGCGCTTTGGAAGAGAATAAACGGACAAATGGGGGTGGGGGGAGGGTTACAACCTTTTGTTACTAAGAGTAAAACCATTGGCGCAAATAATTCAAATACAATCTTGTGTTAGGGAAGACAAGTATGTGGAAAGTTAAAAGAATGCCAACCACATTGTGGTTGAAGAGAGTAAAGAAAAAATGAAATCCCCTACACTAATAAATGAATAGAAAGGATAAGATAAAGAAATAACAAAAGTGGTGAGAACATGGTTATGAAGTACTTGCATGGAATTACTAAATATAGTGTATTGAAACCTCTTGGAAACTGAGTCACTATACATGTCTAGCTTTCTACCCACCCGTCCCCTAGCCCACATTACAACCTGAAAAAGTCTTCAGTGATCCTTAAATCTTAGCCACCTTAATAGAGCTTCTTAATACACCAAGGGCAAGCCTATGTGTAATAACCCAGAAGGTCATTTTTGGAAATTGTGTAAAATGACCATTTTACCCCTCCCTTTAGATGCCCCAAGTCATTTTTGATTGATACCAGGTGTTGATTTTTAGAAAATTCTATGAAAAGTTAACTCTTTGGAAATTTTGAGTTTTCATAAGTTTTAAGTATTAAAAAGTGATATTTGGGGTCAATTGGAGTTACAAGTCTCAAAATGGAATTCCGTCGATTCTAGTAGCTCCAAATTATTGAAATTGGCTTAGCAGACTTTACGGAATCAGTTTTGGATTTGTAACGAAGTTTTGAGGCCTTGAGTTGAGAATTTGAGGAATTTTAAGCCAAGGTTTGATTTCGGTCAATTTTTTGAAGTTTTGATGCTCGGAATGGAATTCTGACATCTCCGTTGGATTTGAGAGATGGTTTTTGGTCTAGAAAGAGTATTGGTTGAATTTTTAGAGGTCCCGAGTCTGTTTTGGTATTTTGAAAGCCTAAGTTGGTTTAGTTATGACTTTTTGATTTTTGGGTCTACGCGATCTCGAATTCAAATTCTAATGGTTCCATCAGCTCCGGAATGACCAAATTAGGATAGTAGCACAATTTTAATGACTATTGAGGCAATCGATACGAGTTTGGAGCCATTTGACGCTTTTGAATTTGAAAGTTAGTCTATGGTTGACTTTGGTCAACATTCTTGAAAAATGCACTCGAATAAAAATTCTAACAACGCGGTTAGTTCCAGAATGTTGATTTTGGTCTAGAACGACCCTTCTTGGGTGTGAGACCCACTTTCTATTAAAATAATGTCGTACATGAATTCTGAATACTCCTTTAAGTCTGGAATATCGAATTTAGTGGGGTAGCATATCGATTTATGTTTATTGGATTCTGAAAATGAATCCCAAGCACCCTATCGAAGATTTTGGATTTTCCAAAATCTGATTTTGGCAGCAACTGGTGCAGCTCGTTTATGAGTTTTTCTCCAACTTTAAAACCCTTTATCTTGAGTTATATATATCCAAATTGGGTAATTCAAAAGATAAACTTGTGAGAGTTTTCGTGGAGAACGCATTGTAGAGCTTGAAAACTGATTTGGAGCATTCTATTCAGGTAAAATTAATGCTCTTATTTGCAGCAGTGTCCATTTTTTGAATGATTTGTTGAAGAACTTTGAGAAGTTATTTATTGACCTATATAAATCCAATTTTATTGATTCAAGGGTCTAAATTAAAGAGAATTTTGCGAGGAATCTCTTCGTGATCTCAGAAATGCGAGGCAAGCTTCATTTGAGGTAAAAATATATTTTTAGTTACTGATTTAGTCTTTTTCGAAATAAAATTTTATCAAATTTTGGAAGAGTGTATCTTGGTCAATATAAATCCATTTTGACTGATTCTTGAAGCTAGATTGTGAGGTTTTTTGCAAGGATCGTCATAGTATAATTTTTTTGTGTTGGAACAGTCTTTTTCTTCAAAATTAACTAATTTTGATGCTGCCATTTTTTGTCCTTTAGTCGGAATTTATGAGTTTTGGTTGTATGTTCATCTCGCATAGTTTCCCACCCCTAATTATGTTATAAATCTAATTTGTGAGCTTGGGTGATGTTTGGAACCTATTTTGGGAGGTCAAATCTGAAATTCCGTATATGGGTCCTATAATCCCCATTTTAGACATCGAGGTATTCTAAGGAGCTGAACCTGTTCACCAGGAAGGGTCTCCTTTTCTGTGAAACTTGCACCAACAAGCATCTTAACCACTACTACTATGGAAGCAACAAGGAACTGCATACAGACCTGCACCAGCCTATCCATCCCCTATATTTGTTTGTTTCTTTACTAACTGCTTATGCAGGTTCTCAGAGTCTCAAACAAAGGGAGACAACAGCCTGGTATGTTGGGAACTCATCATCACATCAACAATCCATCCATACCAATTTCCATACTTCAACACCTGCAGCAACACTCTTGCACCCCAGCTACAGATCCAAATTTGAGAAAACATTGCTTCTCAATTCATCAGCTGCCAACATCATCCATCATCTTCCCCACCTATATGCAGCACACAAGGAGCAACTACAAGTCAATAATACTAGTTACAGCAGCTTGCAGAATTGTTTGTTTGTGTGTTGCTCTGGGTTTGTTTGTCTGTGCAGGTATCCCAAGGAGCTGATCCTCATCACAATGAAGGATCTATTTATGAGTATAACATGCAACAACAAGCAGCCTACCACTTCAGCAAGAGAGGCCATAAGGAATGGGTTACAGATTTGCAGCAGCCTTTACATATCCTACATTCGTCTATTTCTTTGGCCTCTTGTAGGTGCAGGTTTACAGAGCTTCAAACGAAGGGAGACTAAAGACTGGCATGCTAAGGCCTCCCCAACACTCTCCAACAATCCATACATGCCAGCTACTATGCTTCATTGTTTGCAGCAGTCCTATGGCAGCCAAGCTACTTGGAATCCTTATTGGGTTACTTGTTTGAGTGCAGGCTACACTACTGGATGGAATACTCCAATATACAAGGCACCATCAGAGGAGCTTCTAAGCAGCTGCACAAGTCAGAGATGCAACACCTTCAAAATGCAGCATGCAAAAAGTCAGTGCCAATATTTTATCAACAACAACTCCAAGGCTGCTGGTTGCTACAGCTCAATATATTTCCTATCCTATCATCCTCTCTAACTGATATATACATGATCTTGATGTGGATGCACCCTTCCATTTGGACTTACCTGGTATGACAAGACTAAAAAGGACAAAGATGAACAGAACCTCCTCTCCCCATGTGAGATAGAAGGTTCATATACTTGTTCTTCTTCAATTTAGCTATGTATGATACGTAGCGTAGTTGAATAGGACTAGTGTAGGTTACTTTCTTGTTTTCTCATGGAAGGGTAGAGTCTCCCTCATTTATGCTTTCTTAGTCGACTTGTATCGGGAGGAGTCATCCCATAGGTCGGCTAACTCATGAACCATCCTAAGTTCGGAGGTAAGGTTTATGTCCCCCTCCGTGTATTTTTTTTCTTTAATTTTATTTATGATAAGGCTTGGGGTGCTGCTCAACCCCTGACTATGCATGAGAGGTGGGAGCCTCGTGTAGGGTCTGTTCCCATAAAAAAAAAATTGGTCCGTCTCCAAAAATTATGAAATTAGTGTATAAACAACAGTATCGACATTGTGGTTTAGTTTTTGACAGCGTGACAGCATTCTGAGGTCGTTCAAAATGGAAAAACTCCAGCACAGTGATTTGAAACTCGTGTGTTTAGCCTACAGGTAGGCTACGGTTTTACCTTTCTTTAGATTGAGGTGGAATGTGTGAAAGCAAGTTGAAATAGTTGGAATTTGGGTTGGATAGTTTGATTGTATATTTTAGCTATTAGAAATTATGTTTTAGGCTTGTTATCGATTTTATTCTGGATATTAAGAAGCATGTGTATCTTATCTTTATTTGTTAGTATTATAAGAAGAGTTGAATGAGCATGTTGTTGATACTGTGGAGTATGTTGGCCTTAGTATGGGATGTAAACTTACTTTAGATGCTCCGGCGTCGCTTCGGTAGACTTAGATCCTTGTAGAATAGTATAGCGGGCTAGCGCCTGGTAGTTTGTCCTTAGTTAGGCGTTACCTTGCTCTTAATAATATCCTAATACATAAATAGGTATAATTATGACTTTCGTGATGCATCAACAATATTAGATTTCATGATCGTTGACTTTGGCTCCAGTTCTAGTTTTAGCGGCATATCGGTTGACTTATTTGGGAAAAGATTTTTGGTACTATTGTATTCTAGTTGGGAAGTAAAACATTTGGAATCATAGGATAAATTATCTGTGAGCATTTGGGTACCAAGTCCTGGCCTCCGTTCTCAATTATCGGGGAGCATCCGGGTAATTAGCCCCAGCCTCTACCGGCTTGCTAGTATAACGAGCATCCAGGTACCCAGTATCGGCCTCGATCATATAGCATCCGGGTACCCATTCCCAGCCTCGACCACACTTATGTATTATGGGAAGCATTCGGGTACCCAGTCCCAGCCTTGGCCACTTTGAAAATTTGGGTGAGCATCTGAGTTGCAGTCCCGACTTCGACCCCTAAGTCACCCCTAGATCGATTGACTCTTGGAGATTCTGGGGTTGGAAATGATATAGTACTTTGGCTCCTGACATCGCAGATTCTTGGTTCCTAGCCTTGGTAGTTGTAGCTATTCTTTGTACTCGGCGGGCTTATGGGGGTTCATTCGGGTTTTTATCTAAATTGGGCACGAGTGTCCCTGCTGGGCTTATGGGAGGATAGTTAGGTATAGTTAGTTGTAGCTCTCGTAGATTGTACTATTTTCACCTGTGATGCTTATGTTGAATCTTATTTAGGCTTATTCCTCTTTTTCATATTATTTTTACCCTTTTTGCTCAGTCGACCTATGATGCCTACTGGGTACCTGTTGTCTTGGTACTCATACTACACTTTTCATCTACTTTTGTGATGTAGGATCGAGCATCAGCTACCGTCACAAATAGATCGAGCCTGTTGCAGTTAGATTCGGAGACTAGGGTAAGAACTTGGCATTTCTCGATCACTTCTATCTCCTTTAGTATGGATGGCCCATCTTTTCAGACTAGCCAGTTGTTGTATATATTTTCGGTCCACTTTCTGGACTTGTACTCATCTTTTATTTTGTACTAGCTCTATACTTGTGACTTCTATATTTTGAGAGAGTTCTTTAGTTATTTATATCATGTTTTGGTTTACTTTTGCTTATTCTTTCTGCCTATCTTTATAATTTTCCACTCTTGTTTAGTTTCTTCCCTCAAACCCATTATTTGAAGTTTCGGGTTGACGGGTTTGCTTACCTACTAGTGGGTTATAGTAGGTGCCATCATCACCTAAGGAATTGGGTCGTGAAACTATGGTTCATCTTGAGAAACATGTGACTTCATTAGAGAGAGTCAACAAATTTTGTTTAAATACCCATTGTTGTTGAAAAGAAATGTAACTGCGAGAGTATGGGTAATTCTTTCTTGGTGAGAATTTTATTTTTAATGAGGAAATGTTAATTTTGCATGAATTTTAATTTAACAAGACATATGATTTTTTTTCATTACAGAATCAACTCTCGAGTTTATGTGGTGTTGAGTTAGTCAGTTGCGCGAACAAAATTAGATATGTGTGTGTAATGTAAGCTACTTGTGCAATCACTGTGGTTTGGTAGAATTGCTTTATATATTATATGTTTGGTATTTTAGAAATAAGACCGGGAGTTTTTTTGAGGAAGAACAAAGCTATAAGTGTGGGGTGGTGATCTTGAGTACATTTATGTGCCCAATAGTAAATAAAACCCATAATTCATTAGTCAAGTTGAGAGCAAATTCATAGATTGTAGTTCATATTTTCGCATATTTGTGTATTGCTGTAATCAACCAATATGATTAGACACTTTTAAGGCTAATTGAGAAAGAATAGACATTCAAAACATGATCGTATTGAAAGTGAATCTCAAAGGAGAAGTTGGAAATAAAATGTGAAGAAAATGCATCATAAAGAAGTTTGTCTACATCGCGCACTAAGCTTCAGTGATTTAATTCCAACACTTCAAATTTATTTGACTCAACAGTGCGTGCACTCCAAGTTTGTGTCGCGGACCTGGTTCTGAATAGAACAAATTTTCACGAACACAGAAAATGAAAAATCGCACTAAATTTAAAGAAGACTTTAGTGTACTTATTTGAACTCCGCATTTTTGGTGCTATAAATAGCAACTTTACATACCTTATTGAAAAAAGTAGATCAGATTGTCGGATTTGGATTGGAGAAGATGACGGAAGAACTACTTTTGGGTAATATTCTTTTTTTTTCTTTCAATTGAATTCAATTTTTTATGTTCTTAATGATTTATGTAATTATGTTAGTAAATTATGAGTGGCTAAATCACGTTGTTCTTGGTTTATAGCCACAAGATGAAGGTTTAAATCTTATTTGCTTTGGTTAAAAGTGGGATTTTGTATGTGATTAGTCCTATATTCTTGTTTTCATTATTTTAATTCCTGATCACTATTAGAATAAATTTGTTGTCCACTTGGAACTCAAAAAATAGAAAGGGGATAGAACATTAGAATATAGGGAGAATGTTTGTCCTAGAATTGCCTAGAATAATTCGTGTACAGAATAACTGTGACACATATTTATAGACCATGTTTGGTTACTAAACATGATGATATGATTAATACATTTTTGTTGGTTCATCCTTATCCCCTCTCAACGATGTAGTTAAGCAGTCAACAAAAATAGGCAATTAGAGGTCAAAAGATCATAATTGTAAAATCAACCCTGTAAATCAGTAATCGAAAGACCCATTGGATACCAAAGTAAAGGATGTTAGACCAGTAATCTATAAGCACTATAACCCTGGGAATGGACTCTTTCTTAAATTGATAAAATTTCTCTAATATCTATGAATCATTTTCTTATATCGTTTTTGGTAGAATCATTTTAGATATAAATGAATTCAACTCTTTCCAAACACACATGAATAATTTGATTCATTGAAAAGATAACCAACACCTAATAAAACTTTCCTATGGGTTCGATATCCGTCTCTTTAAAAGGGTCACTATATTACTTTTGAGACTGTGTACACTTGCATGTGCGTTTGCATGCAATACTCATGAATAATATGCTAAGAGGCATGGTTGGGGACCCTCGGGATTCTAATCGTTGTGTCATGGCTAAGCCCTAGTTTGGGTCATAACATATGATTCCCATGAATTAAGGTCTAAAATTGTCATTCTTGTCTACATTCACATGAACCCTAGTTGAGAAAGTTGCATATTAATTAATTTATTCATTGTTTTCGTAAGGTCTCGTGCGTTATAAAGGTTTGAATGTGTTATACTAAGATAAAATAGGGGGAAAATGGCTTCAAAGAATTTTTTAGACTCATTTTCCGTGACATGAAATTTTCAAGAAATGCGTAAAATAGAAGACTCCATGACCAAGGCGGGTCGCGGAATTGCTACCTGTTAGTATAAATTTTTCTAAGGTCAAATTGAGCTCAAATCTGGCAAAAGTTGAACTTTGCAAAAAAAATGAACTATGGGGGAGCGCCTCCGCATCACGGACTTGTTCCTGAATAGTTTAATTTTTTGTGAAATTTTCCATATTTAAGTAAGGGCATCTTGGACAATTTCCTGAAAATGTATAGACGGGTTTGGACCAAACTTGGGGTTATTTTCCATCCTTTTTACTAACTAGAACCCTAAATTTCATTTCTCTTCTTTTCCAAAACATCTCCTACAAGATTCTTCTCCAAAACTAAAGGATTGCAAGCTCCCCATTGAAGACCACATATCAAGGTTACTTCAAGTTTCTCAAGACTTTTCAATCTTCCTTCAAGTTTTACTCTAAGGTGTGTGGGTCTTTATCCATGAGTTCTTCCACCCATGGAGGCCAAAACCCTTTCCAACTAAATCTTTTGATTTCAAGTAAAATTTTCTTATGGGTTGTTCTAAATTCTCCTTAATAGCATAAATCATGATTTAACTAGTGATTATTGGTCTATTTTGATGCAATATGATTTCAAATGCATAGATTGATGATTGGCAAGTATTTTCTCTACTTAGTTACTTCAAGATTCTTGAGAATTAATTGTGGGTTGTTTCTATATCTATATCCTTTTGGCATGTCATAGCCTTAAGTGAGTTGTATCTAAAATATGGGGATAATTTCATTCCCAAAACTCCAAGTATGCCTCATAATTCCTATCCATTGCTTGATGTTGGAACCCCTGCAAGAATTGAGTATTGCCTTTCAAGGCTTCTACGTGTTAAAAAGTAGTGTATGTAAAGCTATCCCTCCTTTATCTTGATATGTACTTGGAATGAATATGATGTTATGATGGCATGGTTGTTCACCAAGCCCCATGATGGTCCGGGTACGAAATATGTATATGATGACTACATGAAGGAAGGCACAGACTATGTAAAACTTATCCTCTTTCTTCTTTTGGCATGTCTTAGACGTAAGTAGAACATGATACAACCTCTGGGGTAATTCCATTCTTAAGTATCTCTTATTTACTTTCGGATATTGAACTCTCATAATAGTCCCATTTCCCCTGAAACTCCTGTATGTTAAAGTGGTAACAAATATATAGGCCCTTAGTCTTAAAGACTATATGATAACAAGTGGTTCTGGTTCCACCAGCGATTGGCCTTGATTTAATACATGTGTAGCGTCCCTGAGATTCTAAGTAATATAGCCCCTAATGGAATTTAGATAGCACTTGAGAGGACTACACTACTACTCGGGTTCTCAGACGATAGCTTAATTTTCTTATACATTTGAGTCTCTGATAATGATTGAAATTGAATATAGTTACTCACTACTCTACTCATGTATACTGTAACACTTCTTTCACCGAGTCCCAGGTAGAATATATAATTGTGCGCAATTCACTATATTATCAACCAAGTCCCTCACTAAACGGTCGGGTACACTATATGAAGACCTGATACTGTAGTGACATGAACAACTCACTGAGTCCCTCACTAGAGGGCCGGGTACGTATGTATATATATGATGATGTGATGTGATAAGGTAGTGATGGCATCGAGCCTTATGATGTTCCTATAGATATGATTCACCGGGTCCTTGAAAGGGCTGGCTATATTGTATAATTAGAGCATGCATGCTTTTATGATTCACAAGGTATAGGTACAGAGGTTTCTTATATGATATTTTATCCCCTACTTTTCTTTTTCAGATATGCTTCCTATTGTACTATGTTATGTTTTACATACTTAGCACACATGTCATACTGACCCCTTTTCTTTGGGGGGCTACATTTCATGCCCGCAGGTACAGATATAGGTTTTGGGAGTCCATTAGCTTAGGATTCCGCTCAACTCAGCTAGAAGAGGCTCCATTGTATCGGAGCGTAGTTTTTGTGACTGACCACTGATGTATATAATTTCTTTTATTTAATTAGGGGTATGGCGGGGGACCTGTCCCTCCATGTGTATGTCAGTTTGGTTCAGCTGGGTCTATATGATATATGGTATATGTTATGTTATGGAAGCCTTATTAGCTTGCGTGCCCTTTCACGATGGGATACAAATGAAAGAAGCTATAGGTTTATGAAAATGTTATAACCCATTAGGATTCTGATGCATGGTATTATGTTGTCTATAGTTCTACTTGACCACAACTGATAAACAGGTATACATGGGTCCAGGTCGGACCCAAGTCGCGGCCTATAGGGTTGGTTCATGATAGAAGTGATATCATAGCAGTTCATCCTTGGATTGTCTACAGACCGTGTCTAGTAGAGTCTTGATTATTGATGTGTTGCATGCCACATCTATAAACAAGAAGCTATAGGATATTTACAATATTACCTTTCTTTCATATCTTAGATCGTGCTATAGATCCGAGTCTTAGGAAACCTCCTTATAATAACCTTGGATCTTAACAGAAGGAAGACATGAACGGAAGGAAGTAACTGACGATATTGGAAGTAACAAAGCACGCAGGTAAGCAAAGGAGTGAAAGATATATGTTGGGTAAGGTATTGAAGTAAATAGAACTAGTGTAGGTTTCTTTCTTGTATTTACATAGAAGGGGAGAGTCTCCCTCATTTATGTTTTTTCTTAGTCACGTTGTATCGAGAGGAGTCCTCTCATAGGTTTATCTCTTTCAATCTAGTATCGGGGATGAGTTGGCCGACCTTAGTAAGTTAGCCAACTTATGAACTAACTTAAGGTCGGAGGTAAGGTTTATGTCTCCCTTCGTGTATTTTTATAATTTTATTTATGTTAAGACTTTGGGGTGCAACTCAACCCTCAACTGCGCACGAGAGGTGGGATCCTCGTGTAGGGTCTATTCTAAAAAAAATATAAAAAAAATAAAAATAAAAATAAAAAAAATGTAAAGTCGAAAATTGAAGGGAAAAGTAGATAGGGAAGTGCAACAGATGCAGTTCGAAGTTGGACATATAAGGTAAGTCCATTATTTTTATATTATTATTGATATTGAAAGCCCTATGTGGCTGCGATAGGAGATGATATTGATAGCCCTATGTGACTATGATATGATATATATATATATATATATATATATGTTGGCTCGCTGAGGCATTGTTGATATTTTCTATGTGCAGGTTTTGGGATAGTAAGGAGTATAGAGAAAACTCTGCCAAAATTTTCCCAGAATAAGAAAAAGGGAATGAAACATAGATTCTTAATATGTCTTGGAAGTTCATACCGAGTACCCCTATTATGTTTAAATAAAGTTGTAGGAGGTACTCTCCATGTCATCGATAAGGGGAACCCTTTTTACTCGGGAATTTTTTATTTTGGAGAAACAAAAGCCTATCTAAGCAATAAAGTTCAGACCATGGTATCTCCAGCCGTATTTGTGCCGTAGGAAAAAAAAGCTCAGGTTGAAGGGTAAGATGTCCAGCAATTGAGTTTAACTTTTTTTCAAAAGTACCAAGCCTCCAAGTCCTAGTTGTAAATTAGATAATTTGTTCATGACTCGAGGATAAACTCAGAGGGAGACCATATGGGTCAAGCGTTAAGAAGTACTCTGATGTTTATGGGATTCTAGTTTTCTTCTAACGGTGGTTGGAAAGTGTTCTATGATAATAGTTTATTAGTTTTCAACTGACTAATTGGAGAAATAAATTCTAAGAGAAGCACCCTTGAGAGATGTCATGAACTCAATACGAATATGAACTAAGAGGGGGATATGTAAGTATGAATTGAAAGGTGTGGTACAACAATATGGGGATAAAGTAAGACTGCTAGTAATGCACACTTGATATGTGTTGACTATGTTAAAAGCATGTGTTGGGTACACAGTACGAGAAAGGGGCATAAGGTATAAAGGAATAATGCGTGTACATAACGTCACCCAAAAATAATGGAACCCTTAAGAGACAAAGACGACAAACTTAAGGAATTAATGGCGCAACTTCCATTCACCTCAAGAAACAAAGGATATAGGTGGGGATAAAGCTACTACTCCAAGAGAACCTTGGATAATCATCGTCAGAATACAAGTGTTGCCTAGTTAAAATTGGAACGACTATAAGTGTGTATTAACCTTTCAAAAAGATAAGTAGAATGTGTCCTTGGATGAATTATTTCCTGGGTCATATTATTCAAGTACAAATTAGTAGATGAGATATTACATTATGAATGGGAAGTCTCTCGTTGCTTCGTGATTTAGCCAAGGTTCCATACATGGATAATCAGGTTAAAAAAATATGTAGAAAGATGGGGATATGATATAGTACCAAGTAGATTGGGGAAGGAGGTTGGACGAATTTGAGACTGGACATAGAGACATAGAGCAAGGTATAAGCAGATAACGGTATAAGTACCCCCTAAAAGGGGGGAGCAAGTGGAAAAAAATTGCAAGGGTAAGGTGGAGGCAATTTATATGGCAACATGTTTGAGATGGATGTTTAAATTTCAATAAAAACCCTGGCTGAATCAAGTTAGTAAGTTCTGGAAGCCAACAATAATTGGATAGAAGTCATAATGCTATGTAAGGTAGTGTTAAAAAGTTTTTAACAAGACATTAAATGACATAACACTAGAAGGTGGGTGCGTATAAAAATAAAAGGGTATAATAATAAAGGAATATTGAATAACTCAAGAGACACTACGAAGGATAACGACATCATGCTAGACATAATGCCAAAATGTTGGCTATAGAGTTGGTCGCAAATGATGTTACGATAGATAAATAACCAAGGAAAAGGAATAGGAAGCCTTATATGGTAGGAGATGAGAATAGCAAAGAGTGAATAAGGGAAAAGAAAGAAGTGTGACAAGGTGGGACGAGCGAGTTTCAATGTGAAGAAGGTAATTATAGAAAAATGAACTAAGAGACAAAAATATTACATCTACCTCATACAAGTTCTATTAGAACGGTTAGGCAACTTATGATTGTATATGTTAAGTATAGGGCCAAGTAAGGAAGTACATGATAAAAAGAGTTAGGATATTTTGGGTATGTGATAGAAAGGTGCAAAGATAGGTTGAGTCAACTACCAAGAGGGAATTAGTACCACGAGAAGAAAAGGACATGGCCATGGTTGGACCAAAGGTCTATCCTGATATTGATTATAGAATAAGGGAGGAGAAGGCCAGGTAAAACATGAGAACTAGCGAGACAATGCTAAGGTATTTTTGTATCCACTGATATTCTTATAAAGGTCAAGAATGACATGAGATAACATGTCTAGAGGGTTACAAGCGAGGGTAAGGAAAATTGTGAAATGGTTTAAGTAAGATGGGCAAAACTAGCTAGTTACTATAGGATAACGAGTTTATATGCCAAATTCCTTTGGAATTATACTAGCTAATGATAGCCAGAACTCAAATCGGCTATAAAGGTCACTGTATGAATGATTTTTAGTGCTACTCAATAGCCAACCCTAAGGATTGGAAAAAAAGAAGAAACCCAAAGGGCAAAGTACCAGTTAAAGTCTTCTGACGAAGTTGAGGAGTAATACATGAAGTCCCCACAGTTGTTGTTTTGAGTAGAGAGACTTAAAGTACAGCTAGCGCTTGAATATCAGTCTAAGAAGAGATCGGGAACACAAATAGGTCTTAGTACTGCATTTCACCCACAAAACTGATAAACAGGCTAAGCGTACCACTTAAATGCTAGACGATATGTCGTGAGATGGTCTTGTTAACTTCAAAGGTAGCTGGGATGATTATCAATCACTTATGAAGTTGCCTACAATAATAACTACCACTCCAATATCCCAATGACCCCTTATAAGACTGATAGGGAAGAACGTGTAAGTCCCCTATTGGTTGGGTCGATGTTAGAAAGACTAAGCTAGTAGGCCTAGACATGATTGAGCAAGCTATTGAATAGCAGCCCAGTGTTGGAAGAAATGAGATACAAATAATCGACATTAACATTTAGAGTTCAAATAGATGATTGGGTGTTCATAACAGGGTCACCCAGAAAGGGAGTAATAAGATTCAGTGACAAAAGGAAACTTAGCCCAAAATACATTAGACCTTATCAAGTTGCTCGTAAGGTGGACAAAGTTGCCTGTAAGTTGAACTTACCACCTACTTTGGAAACTATATGCCCAGTCCATCAGATAGGGATGTTTCGCAAGGGTACTAGTGATCCACCGAGAGTATGTCCCATAAATGATGTCGACGAAGTGGAAGAGTTATCTTGCGAGGAATAACCTATCACCATCTTGGATCGAAAAATTAGGAAGTTGTGAACTAAGGACGTGACTTCCGTCAAGATATTATGGCTAAACCAAAACTAGAGAGGGGATGACCTATGGCATCAAAAGAGAGGTAGAGAAGAGATATCGTACTTGTTCCCTATATCCAAAGCTAATCTAAACTCCTAGATGGAGTGGATGGCAATTATTATAGAGAACGCCCAGAATCCTTGTAAAACCTTACGAGATAAGTTAACATTCGAGGACGAATGTTCTTAAAGAGGGAAGGATGTTATATCCCACACTTTTGTACCTTGAAACATGTTCCTAGCCTTCTTGACAATGTCCATGTGATCCTTACTCTCCATACACAACAAATACCTCTAAGGAAGGAAGGATGTGATGCTCTATAATAGGGAAGGTTAGAAATAGGTTATAAAAATTTGAAAGGAGATGGAAGCCAAGAAATGAGTCATAGGACTCGACTTACTTATGGAAGCTACCAACTCAAAAGTCTTACAAAGTTAAGGTACTTGAATGCAAGTCGAGCTTATGTAGCAAGGAGTACACAGGTTCTTAATCTAAGATGAGATTATGAATCCACGAAGATGGAGAAGATCGCTATATGGAAGCATGGGAAATTGACACATGGCAGAAGGTGAACCACCTTCTTGGGGTCAAGTAGGTGACTCACCTTCTTGGGGGGTGGACCTCCACCTGCCACGTGGCAGCCTAGCACTAGTGCATGATGTGATGTGGCTGCCTAAGGGAGTGACACGTGTCACCCTTAGGGGCTGATATGTTTCACTCTCCAAAAAGGGATATATACATGTTGTTATGACTATTAAGTCATTTTCATCAAAAATCAGCATAACAAAGAAGAGAAAAAAAATATAAGAAAGGAGAGAAGGCAGCCATGGATTTTGCCAATTTGAGGTAAGCCTCTGAATTTCATTCTGTGAATTAATTATCTAGGGTATACCATGATTATATGAAGGTTTTAATAATTTAATTTTATGGTTTGGGGAAGCAAATAAGGGACACAAACAATCCTCTAAGTTTTAGCACGTTAAGAAACTTCCGAGGCAAATTTTGACAAGTTTTGGACAAGGTAAGGTCTTCCCTTTCGAGTTGGAGATAATGATGTTGTTGTGAAGTATATTAATTGTGTTAAATGGAGTTGTAAGTAGGAAAAAATACATATATAGGTTGGACGTTGTGAACGAACGAAATTAAAGTCCTTCTAGCCGAGTTAAAGTTGTTAAAAGTTGTATAGTGTTGTTGCGATTGTGGTGCTGCGATGAGAGATGGTTTTATAGTGTGCTTCATGGATGTAACACGTCCCAAACTGGGTGTGGGAGCTTCTGGTTGCATCCACACAACCCTCCATTTTGTATGGTTAAAGGTTTTGCGAAATAGAGACTAGAAACCCTATTTTGGATATTGTAATTTTGAGCGAGTTGTTTGGAGTTTGTATTGTGTAATGTTGATGTGAATTATTTGTATATATGCTGCAGGTTGTTGTTTTTAGTTGGATGTGGTGATTAGGGATATAATTGGAAATTTTGATAGGGCATGTTATAGGGGAGGTGCTGCCCGATTTCCGTTAACTCCTTAACTAACTAAAAAACTAGTCGAGAAGATGAGAGAGGAAATGAGTTATATGAATAATCGTGTGCAACTTAAGATGCTGAAAAGTCAAGGGTTGTTGATATTCATATTTCTTCCGTGTTGAATAGGTTCAAAGGACAACGAGGTAAATGTGATAAAGAGTAACCCATAAGAGGTATGTAAAGCTATCTCTATTTTCTTTTGGCATGTCATAGCCTTGAGTGAGTTGTATGTGAAATGTGGGGATAATTCCATTCCCAGAACTTCAAGTATGCCTCATAATTCCTATCCACTGCTTGATGTTTGAACCACTGCAAGAATTGAGTATTGCCTTTCAAGGCTTCTACGTGTTAAAAAGTAGTGTATGTAAAGCTATCTCTCCTTTCTCTTGATATGTACTTGGCATAAATATGATGTTATGATGGCATGGTTGTTCACCAAGCCCCATGATGGGCCGGGTACGAAATATGTATATGATGACTACATGAAGGAAGGCACAGACTATGTAAAACTTATCCTCTTTCTTCTTTTGGCATGTCTTAGACGTAAGTAGAACATGATACAACCTCTGGGGTAATTCCATTCTTAAGCATCTCCTATTTACTTCTGGATATCGAACTCTCATAATAGTCCCATTTCCCCTGAAACTCCTTTATGTTAAAGAGGTAACAAATGTACAGGCCCTTAGTCTTAAAGACTATATGATAACAAGTGGTTCTAGTTCCACCAGCAATTGGCCTTACTTTAATACATGTGTAGGGTCCCCGAGATTCTAAGTGATATAGGCCCTCATGGAATTTAGAGAGAACTTGAGAGGACAAGACTACTACTCCGGTTCTCAGACGATAGCTTAATTTTCTTATACAGTCAAGTCTCTGATAATGAATTAAATTACATATAGTTACTCACTACTTTACTCATGTTGTCACGACCCAACCTCGTAGGCTGCGACTGGGGTCTAACCCCCCTCATATATATATCTATCAGCTGTGGTCATATTGAATTATAAACATGCAATAAATATAAATCAAGTGTAGTCAAACCGGACTACAACAACATGATACGTATATGAGAACCCCCATGGGTCATAACATTCTGTATATCTGTAGCCTCTTTCATTTGTATCATCTCATGAAAGGGTATGCAAGTCGACCAGGCTGCCATAACATAACAACACGTACAATATATCATATATAACCAACTCAACCAAATTGACATATACAACCCAAATATACATATCTGCGGACCTCTAAAATATTAATGATAACATATGATGGGATAGGGCCCCCGCCTTACCCCTGAATAGACAAAACAATGTTATACATCAATGGTCAGTATAAAAAACTAGGCTCCGATATAATGGAGCCTCTTCCAGCTGAGCAACGCGGAATCCTAAGTTGATGGACTCCCAAAACCTGTATACATACCTGTGGGCAGAAAACACAGCCCCTCCCACTGCCCCCAAGAAAAAAGAGTCAGTACGACATATGTACTGAGTATGTAAAATGTAACATAATACAACTGGAGGTATATCCAAAATAAAGAAGCAGGGGAACAAACTATCAAATTAGAAGCCTAAACCTGTACTTTGTAAATTACAAAAGTATGCATGCTCATATCATACCATATAGTCGGCCCTTTCAGGGGTCCGATGAATCATATCTGTAAAACCATCAAGGCCCCAATGCCATCACCACCTTATTACAACACATCATCATATATATACATACATACCCAGCCCTCTAGTGAGGGAATGGTGAAAAATGCAGTGAATTAACGAAGACTCAATGAAGTCATCAGGTGAATCATCCCCAGCCCGGGCGCGATGAAAGAAGTGTTACAGTATACACGAGTAGAAAAGTGAAAAAAAAACCAGTTTAAATCATTAACGAAGACTCAATAAAGTCATCAGGTGAATCATCCCCGGAGATTAGGGCAGAAAGTATCTGACGTATACCCTCTAAATATAACTAAAGACTATGTAAAAGGGAGTTTTGGAAATCTTAGACATATACCAGTATGAAATATCTTATAGCAGTCCTAGCGTTGGTTATCTTAGAGCCTTTCTTTTTTTAACAAAAAGAGCTTAGTCGAATCAATTGTTATACAGTCATATAGAAGACTCGAGGAGTAGGAGTTTAACTACTTTAAAAGTCTTAACATCCAGAAGGGAACAAGAGTCCTGAAGTCATATTCACAACCTAAGGGTGAAGTTTCCCCAAATCTTTCATAAATCATAGCATACATCTAAGACATGCCAAAAAGGAAGAGAAAATATAGGCTTTACATACCTATGTAAAAAACATGCCAAGAGAGGGCATCACATACCTCTTATGAGTTACTCTTTATCCCGTTCACCTCGCCATCCTTTGAACCTATTCAACACGAAAGTAATACGAATATCAATCACTCTTAGCTTTCTAGCATCTTAGGTTGCACCTTAGTATTCATGGAATTTATTTCCTTCTTCGTCTCCTCGACTAGTTGTTTAATTAGTTAAGGTGTTAACAAAAATTGGGCAGCACCTCCCCAATAACGTGCCCTATCCAAATTTCCAATTAGATCCATAAGAACTACAGACAACCAACAACAACAACCTGTGTCATACATTTAATCAATTCACACCAACAATATACAACATAAACTCCAAACGACTTGCTCAGAATTAGGATATCAAAATAGGGTGTCTAGCCTTTATTTTATAACACCTTTAATTATACAAAACGAGGGGTCGTGTGGATGAAACCATCAGAACCCACACCCCTTTTAGAATACATTTAGTGCCTACAACACACCCCCACACACCTGCAGCAGTACACCATAAGCACAACCCTTTACTTCGACGACAATTCAACTATAACGACTCCAACTTAGTTTATTTCGAACGTCAAACATCTCTATGATGTTTTCACATTTACAGCAACTTAAACAACATATAATACACTTCGTAACAATACCATAAAATCCAAATTGAAAGGAAAGGTTTCACCTTACCCAAAATTGGCCAAACTCGCCAAACACTAACTTCAGAAATTCTTCTAACTCAATTTAATCATCGTGGCTGCTTGCTATCCATTTGGTGTTGATTCAAACCATAAATTTACATAATTAAAACCTTCATAACATTTCCAAACCCTTACCAAAATGAGGGAGAAGAGAATCAAGCCATACCTTATCCAAAACTTGCGAAAACTAGCTTCGGAAGTTCCCTAACACGCTGAAACGTAGTGGGCTATTTATGTCCCTTATTTGCTGCCACAAAAATGTAATTTTTGTTATTAAGAATAGTAATATCCCCTTCATATACCTTAAATAATTAATTCACGGAATCAAATCGGGACTTACCTTATTTTTCCTCCTAGGCCGCCACCCTTTTTTCTCCAAACTAGGGTTTTGCTTTTCTTGTTTTGATTGCTGAAGTTTAAGGAACATAACAGACTCTTAGTCATCAATATACCTATATATACACCTTTTTAGAAGGTGCCACATGGCAGACCCTCAAGGGTGACATCTGGCAGCCCTCAAGGATGCCACCTAAGCTCATGCAGCCTATCACACGCTGCCACATGGCAGTGGGGTCCACCCCCCAAGCAGGTAGGTGGGTCACCTGCTTTCTTGTCACCTGCTTGCTTTGCTTTTGTAAGTTTGAAAACTAGTTTTTTCTCCCTCTCGTAGGTTCGTCATCTCTTCTCATTTTAAGAGACTATGTAATCCGTGCTACGTAATCTTGGTATGTCCTTAAGTAGCTTAGTGTATAAGACTTCTAAATTAGTAGATTACGTAGGCAAATCAAGTCCTATGACTCATTGCTTGGCCTCTAATTCCTTTCGGATTCTTATGATTCTATCTCCAACCTTCTCTACTATAAGGTATCACATTCTCCCTTTCTTAGAGTTATTTGATAGTGTCATAGCTTATCCGGGTCACATGATAATGTCTAAGGAACTTAAGAGACATTCCGAGTTTAAAAGTGTGGGGTGTAACATCCTTCCCCCCTTTAGAACATTCATCCCCGAATGTTAAATAAAACTTCCCTTAAGACTTTATACTATTTGTAGGGAGATTCTTTGCTATTTCCATAACACATATTTCCATCCAAGTACTTAATATACGAGTTTCAAGAGTTGGGGTTACCTGTAGACATCAGGAATGGGTATGAATACCTGTGTTTTATCTCTTCTTCAATTTCTCAGGTCATCCCCTTTTCTGGTTTTGGTTTTGCCACAATATCTTAACGATAGGCACGTCTTTAGTCTACAATCTTCTAGTTTGCCGATCTAAGATAACGATAGGTTGTTCCTCGCAGGATTCCATCTCTTGGACATCATCTATAAAAAATACCATGGGTGACTCGTCAGTACCCTTATGAATTATCCGTATTTGATGGACTAGGCGTATAGTTTCCAAATAAGGTGGTAAGCTCAACTTACTGGCCACTTTGCCCACCTTATGCGCAACTTGATACCGTCTAATATATTTTGAGTTAAGTTTCCTTTTCTTTCCGAATCTTATTACTCCCTTCCTGGGTGACCCTGTTATAAATACCTAATCATCAATTTTGAATTCTGACTGTCGGTGTCGATTATTTGTATATCATTTTTTCGACTCTAGGCTGGTGATCCTTATCTTACTCAATCATGTCGGGGACTTTTAGCTAAGTCTCTCTAACATCACCCCATCCAATAGGGGACTTACATATCTTGCTCTACCAGTCTTGTATGGGGCCATTGGGATACTAAAGTAGTAGTTATTATGGTGGGCAACTTGATAAGTGGTGAATAATCATCCCAGCTACCTTTGAAGTTAACAACACCAGCTCATGACATATCTTTTAGCATTTAAATGGTATGTTTTTGCCTGTTCATCAAGTTGGAGGGTAAAGTAGTGTACGAAGACTTATGTGTCTTCCTAGTTTCTCTGTGGACTGATTCTCGGTAGTTAACTGTAACTTGGGATCCTTTGTCTGGAATAATAGCTATGGGACTCCGTAAGGTCCTACCACTCTTTTACCCTATAATTTTACACCTTCTTGGCTGAGTAGGTAGCCTTTGATTGAAGAATCATGGGCTAATATTGTTAATCCCTAGGTAACATTCCCTCCCAAGTCATCTGTTGATGGAGTGCAAAATGAGTCTTGTAGCCCTGGTCTTATTGTGGAATTTTCAACCTCGAGTATTACTTCCTGTCTTCCATAAATTACATTAACTGGTACCCTTACCTTTTGGGTTTGGCTTTTTTGCTCTCAGAGTTGGCTGCCAAGTGGTGTCAAAATTTCCTTGCCCACTGGCCCATATAGCTATTCGGTGGTTTGTCTCTCATTAACTAGTACTATGTTGAAGAACTGTGGAATTCGAGTGTGTCGTTAGTTAGAAATTAACTAATCCTTCTTGTCTTACTTAAATCCTTTTTACAATACCTTCAACGTAACTTATAGTATTCCAGGAATATAATCTCATGTCATTTTCCCACCGCTAGTTCAGATTCTTCCATCTCGCACGATCACACCCGCACTATCGCATTAAATTCCACTAGAATTTAGAAGTTAAGTGTGCTTGGGCGAGAGTAATACTAGGATGGGTGACCTCCTTGAGAAGTACTCATGTCGCGTTTCATGGTAATCCTTGCAATAATGTGTGGGGCACTGAACTTAGCCTAAGATTTATCTTAGCATCATCTCACCAGTCTTGATGTGTTGCCTTGCCTTTTCCTCTGTTAACTTGCAACCGGTATAGGAGTAGATCTTTAGTCTACTATGACCATGTCCTTTTTTTGGTCATTTTGGTTTAACTCCTCCTATTGTGTTCACCCCTTTTTGTACGCACCCATTCATTAGGGTTGGCTACCGAGTAGCGCTAAAGTTCGTTCATATAGTGACCTTTAGAGCTATTTTGAGTTCTGTCTATCCTTAGCTGGCATAGTGTTAAAGGAATTTGACATATAAGCTTGCCAATCCTATAGTAACCAATTAGTCCTGTCCGTCTTATTTAAACTATTTCACAATATTTCCTTACCCCCGCTTGTAACCTTCTTGACATATTCTCGTGTCATTCTTTACCTTTACGAGAATATGAGAGAGTACAAGAAATACCTTGTCGCACCACTTTCTATTTCCTTATTTACTTCTTGCTTATCTTATCTCCTACCATAGGAGTCTTGCTATTTCATTTCCTTGGTTATTTATCTATCGCAATAGCATTTGCGACCAACTCTACAACTAACATGTGACTTTTGATCTAGCATGCTATTATTTTCCTTCGTAGTGCCCCTTAAGTTATTCGATATAATTTCATTGGTATACGCTTTTGATTTTATACGTACCCACCTTCTAGTGTTACATCATTCATGGTCTCGTCAAAACTTCTTAACGCTGTCTTACATACCATTCTGACTTCTATCCAATTACTGGTGGCTTCCAAACCTTTCTAACTTGGTTCAGCAAGGGATCTTATTGCAGTTTAAACATCCGTCTCAAGCATGTTGCACCATCAATTTCCTCCATCTTACCCTTGCAGTTCTCTCACTTGCTTCTAACCCTTTAGAGGGTACTTATACTTTTACCTGGTTATACCTTGCTTTATCTCTCTAAGTCCAATTCAAATTTGCCCGATTTCCTTCCCCAGTCTACTAAGTACTGCATCATATCCCTATTTTTCTGTACATTTTATAACCTGATTATCCATGTACGAAACCTTGGCTAAATCACAAAGCGACTAGAACCTTTCCATACATAGTGCAACATCTCCTCTATTAATCTGTACTTAAGTAATGGGATCCCTGGAACAACTCGCCCAAGGCCACATTCTACTTATCTTTATAAAAGTTAATATACACTTGTAGCCATTCTATATTTTCTTTTAACTAGACAACATTTGTATTCCGACATTCATTGTCCAAGGTTCTCATGGAGTAGTGGCTTTCCCAACCTATATCCTTTGTTTCTTGGGATGAATGGAAGTTGTGCCATTTATTCCTTTAGTTTGCCGTCTTTGTCTCTTAAGAGTTCCATTATTTTCGGGGCAACATTATATACGCGCATTACTCCTTTATACCTTGTAGCCCTTACCCTTACTGTGTACCCAACACAGGCTTTTAACTTAGTTAACATATACCAAGTATGCCTTACTAGTGGTCCTACTTTATCCCTATATAATTGTATCACACCGTTCAATTCATACTTATATATCCCCCTTTTAGTTCGTACTCATATTCAGTTCCTGACATCTCTTTAAGGTGCTTCTGTTCGAAGCTCTTTCCCTAATTAGTCGGTGGAGGACTATAAACTGTTATCATAAACCATTTTCCAACCATTGTACCTTTCAACTTGAGCATCTCGTTTTTTCTATAGAACAATTACGGCTGGAGATATTGTGGTCTGAACTGTACTGCTCAGACAAACTTTTGTTTCTCCGTAATAAACTTCCCCGAGTAAAAAGGGTATCCCTTATTGACCACATGAAGAGTACCTCTTACAACTTTAATTTGGCATAATATGGGTAGTCGGTATCAATTTCCAAGACATGTTATAAAGCTATGTTTTATTTCCTTTTTCTTTTTCTGGGAAAATTTTGGCAGAGTTTCCTTTATATTTCTTACTTATCCCAAACCTGCACGTAGAAAATACCAACAATGCCTCACAGGGCCAACACATGTATATTCGTATCATATCACAGCCGCACAGGGTTTTCAGTAGTATCTAATATCACAGCCGCATAGGGATTTTAATGTCAATAATAATATCAAAATACTAGACTTACCTCGTATGTCCAACTTCAACTTGCATCTGTTGCATTTTCTCGTCTATTTTTCCCTTCAGTTTCTGACTTTACATTTCAATCACATGTTAATACCTTTGTCAATAGATACCTTTCGTTCCTTTACTTTACTTACCTGTGTGCTTCGTAACTTCCCACATCATCAATTACCTCATTCTATTGGTGTCGTCCTTCTGTTAAGATCCAAGGTTAGTATAAGGAATTTTCCTATGATGCAGATCTAAAGCACGATCTCAAATTTGAAAGAAAGGTAACATCCTAAATATCCTGTAGCTTCTTATTTATAGATGTGGCGCGCAACACATAGATAACCAAAAATTTACTAGATATGGTATACAGACAATCCAAGGATGAACTGCTCTGATACCACTTCCATCACAACCCAACCACATATGCTGCGACTGGGGTCTAACCTGGACTCTCCGTATACATATCTATTAGCTGTGGTCACACCGAATTATAAACATGCAATGCATATAAATCAAGTGTAGTCAAACCAGAGTACAACAACATGATACCTACATGAGAACCTTCATGGGTCATAACATTATATATATCTGTAGCCTCTTTCATTTGTATCACCTCATGAAAGGGCACGCAAGCCGACTAGGCTACCATAACATAACAAAATGTACAATATATCATATAGACCAAGCTGAACCAAACTGGCATATACAACCCACATATACATGTCTGCAGACCTCTTAAATATTAATGACAATATATGGCGGGATAGGGCCCTCGCCGAACCCCTGAATAGAAAAAACAATTTTATACATCAATGGTCAGTATCAAAAACTGGGCTCCGATACAATGGAGCCTCTTCCAACTGAGCTGCATGGAATCCTAAGCTGATGGACTCCCAAAACCTATATATGTTCCTGCGGGCATGAAACACATCCTCCCCCCCTCCCCCGAGAAAAGGGGGTCAGTACGATATATGTACTGAGTATGTAAAACGTAACATAATACAATTGAAGGTATATCCGAAATAAAGAAGCAGGGGAACAAACTATTAAATTAGAAGCCTGTACGTGTACTATGTAAATTAGAAAAGCATGCATGCTCATATCATACCATATAGCCGGCCCTTTCAGGGGTCCGGTGAATCGTATCTGTAAAACCATCATGGCCCCAGTGCCATCACAACCTTATTACAACATATCATCATATATATACATACATACCCGACCCTCTAGTGAGGGAATGGTGAAAAATATAGTGAATTGTCCATGATTACTATTCACGGCCCAAGCATGATGAAAGAAGTATTACAATATACATGAGTAGAGTAGTGAGAAACAAAACACAGTTTAAATCATTAACGAAGACTCAATAAAGTCATCAGGTGAATCATCCACGAAGACTAGGGAAGAAAGTATCTGACGTATACCCTCAAAATGTCACTAAGGACTATGTACAAAGGAGTTTTGGAAATCTTAGACATATACCAGTATGAAATATCTTATAGCAGTCTGAGTGTTCATTATCTTAGAGCCTTTCTTTTTTTTTTTTACAAAAAGAGCTTAGTCGAATCAATTGTTATACAGTCATATAGAAGACTCAATGAGTAGGAGTTTAACTACTTTAAAAGTCTTAACATCCAGAAATGACCAAGAGTCCTGAAGTCATATTCAGAACCTAAGAGTGAAGTTTCCCTGAAGCTTTCATCATCCATAGCCTACATCTAAGACATGCCAAAAAGGAAGAGAAAAGAAAGGCTTTACATACCTATGTCAAAAACATGCCAAGAGAGGGCTTCACATACCTCTTATGAGTTACTCTTTATCCCATTCGTGTTACACCCCGCATATTTAAACTTGGAAGGTTCCTTAAGTTACTTAGAAGCTAGTATGTGAGCCACTAAAGTTACGACCCTATTCAACAACTCTAAGAAGGGAGAATGTGACACCCCATGGTAGGGAAGGTGGGAAATACGGTCAAGAGAAGTCGGATGGAGTTGGAAGCCAAGTAACGAGTAGTAGGACTCGACTTATCTACCTAAACTACTAATTTAGAAGTCTTATATACGTGAGTTACTTGATTACATACCAAGATTACGTAGCAAGGGTTTCATAGGCTCTTAAAGTGAGATGAGATTACGAACGAGATTACGAACCCACAAGGAGGAAAAATATTACGCGGGGTAGCCAATGGGAGGGTGAAACATGGAAGAACCTAAGCAATAAGGTGACCCACCTTGTTGGGATCAAGTGGGTGACCCACCTGCTTTGGGGAGGTGGGCCCCACTGCCACGTGGCAGCCCCTCCTTTAGCATGTAGATGCGGTGGCCCAATAAGGGCTGGACACGTGTCACCTCTTAGGGATGACACGTGTCACACTCTACAGCCACATATATGTATGTATATGTATCCTAAACTTCAGCTTTCATTCACAATTTCCAGCAAAAGCAACGTGAACAAACCCTAGAGCTAAGGAGAAAATTGCGACGACTTTGGGAGAAAAAAATAGGTAAGTCCCATTTTCGTTCCGTAAATTAATTATATAGCATATACCACGATGATATGGAAGTATTAGTAGAATAAAATTAGAGTTCTGTGCAGCCAAAAAACGGACAGCAAGCTGCCACGACGATTCAGCACGCTAAAAAAGATTCCGAGGCACGATTTCGGCAAGTTCTAGCCAATTTCGGGAAAGGTAAGTTCTTCCCCTATAATTTGAAGGTTATGATGTTAAATTAGGGTTTATTACACACCTTATGGGATGCTGGAAGTTGGGGAAAAGGTTTGAAAAGTTTGGCGTTCGTAATAAACGAATTTGGAATCGCTATAGTTAAATTATTGTCGAAATAAGGTGTTGTGCGCGTGGGGGATGCTTCTGGTTGTGTTGTGGAGTGTTTCAGGGTCTAATAGTGCTCTAAATTAGGAGGGGGAGATTCTGGTTACATCCACACAACCCCCCTCTTCGTACGGGTAAAGGTTTCGCAAAATAGAAACTAGAAACCCTCTTTCGGTATCGTAACTTCTGGCGAGTCATTTGGAATTTATATTGTGTAATGTTGCCATGTTTTATATATATGAGCTTCTGGTTGTATTGTTGGTTGTCTTCAGGTGTTAAGGACATGGTTGGGAATTTGGATAGGGGACATTATAGGGGAGGTGCTGTCCGATTTTCGTTAACGTCTTAACTAGTTAAGGAACTAGTCGAGAAGGCAAGTGAGGGGATGAATGCTATGAATACTAGTGGGTAGCCTAAGTTGCTGAAAAATCTAAGGGTGTTAATACTCGCCTTATTTCCGTGTTAAATAGGTTTCGAGGATGACGAGGTAAACACGAATAAGGGAAGTCCATAAGAGGTATGTGAAGCCTGTCCCTTCTCTTCTTTTGGCATATCGTAGAGGTAAGCTAATTTCCTTGAATCTTTTATACACTGAGGACTTAATGAATATACAGACTCCTAGTCATAAAATTATTCGAAGATGAATACTCTGGAGTTCTTAGGTGAATAGTCTTACTTTGGTATATGTCTAGGAACCTTGAGATGTAATTAATGTAGCCCCTAATGGCACTTAGAGGGCAGCTAGAATGACTCTACTGTTACTCGAATTCTTAGACAATAACTTAGTCCTCTTATATAGTTGAGTCTCAGATAATGATCTAAACAGTGTTTGGTTGCTGACTACTCTACTCGTGTATACTGTAACACTTCTTTTCTGCGTCCCGGGCCAGTTATCAGATTCATGCAATTCACTGCATTATCCACCGAGCCCTTCACTAGAGGGCCGGGTACGTATGTATATATTTGATGATAATGTGTTGTAATAAGGTGGCGATGGCACGGGTCCTGATACTGATACTGCATATATGATTCAGCGGACCCCTGACGGGGCCGGTTATATTGAAAATGTGATCATGCATGTTTTTTTATGATTCACATAGTACAGTTGCATGTTTCTGATTTGATAAATTGTTCTCCTGCTTCTTTGTTTCGAATGTACTTCTGGTTTAGTTACATTACAGTTTACATACTCAGTACATATGTCGTACTGACCCTCTATCTTCGGGGGGCTGCATTTTATGCCCACAGGTGCAGGTACACTGGTTGGGGATCCGCCAGCATAGGAATCCCACTCAGCGGTCCAAGAGCGCTCCATTATGCTGGAGCCTGATTTTGGGTACTAACACTTGATGTATGTATATAAGTTTTGTTCACGGGTACGGCGGGGGCCCTGTCCCACCTTATGTTACTGTTCTTCTGACTCTTAGAGGTCTGTGGATACAGATATGGGTTGTATGTGTGTAGAGCGTATATGTATATAAGCTTATATACGTTGTATATGAACTGTATCTAAGATGTATATGAGTTGTGCCTGAGTAGTGTATGAGTTGTATGTACGACTATGTATGGGTGTACTGATATGACTTATGATTTAGGGCATTCCCGGCATTGTGGCGGCCTTGTCGGTCCGCATATATATATGTCACGAGATGACCCTATGTGTTACAATAGCCTTTTCGGCATATAAACTTTCTTATCTGTTGATGTATTTTGATTATAACCAGGGGACAGACTATGTATAGTTGTCCAGGGTAGATAGGGGTGTCCAGTTCAGGCACCCATCACGGCCTACAGGGTTGGGTCGTAAAAGAAGTGGTATCAGAACGGTTCTTTTCTTGAAGTGTCCACAGACCGTGTCTGGTAGATACTTATTTATCGGTGTGTTGTGCACCACATCTATCAATAGGAGGCTATAGGACATTTAGGATATTGTCTTCTTCTTATCTTAGATCGTGCGATAGAGCTATACTTTTAGGATGACCCTCCACTAATCAATCTATATGTTTACAGTAATGCCTCCAAGGAAAGCTACCACAGCCCAAAGGGGCAATTCAGCAACAGGGGAAACTAGTCAGACCCCGAGAGTTACCAGGGCCCGTGCCCAATCTATGTCAAGGATCGTACTTTAGTCGGCGAGCTCTACTATGCTGCCACCTCCAGAGAAGTTTAGAGCAGCAGCAGCTGCCGATCCTGAACCTCCAATATAGGAGCCTCCTATCCCACAACATAGGGCAGAAGATAGGGCTATGAGGGTTGCAGTGTAGTTGTTGACTAGACTGGTGGCAGGACAGGCTCGGAGGCATGGCCCAAATGATACTAATAGATAAGACAGTTTAAGGGTTCATGACTTCCTAGCTTATAACCTTCTAGAATTTTATGGATCAAGAACTATCGAGGATCCACAGGAATTTATTCGACAAATACAGCATACACTGCGAATCATTAGGGCTTCAGAAATTGAGTAACTTGAATTGGCCTCCTATCGGCTATGTGATGTAGCCGCTAACTGGCACGAGTCTTGGGAGTTATCGAGGGGAGAGGGTGCTCCTCTAGCTGAATGGGATGAATTTATATAAGCCTTTCTTAGCCACTTCCTACCTCTAGAAATGAGACAATCCAGGGTAGATAAATTCTTGCAGTTGAAGCAGAACGGCAGGAGTGTTCAAGACTATAGCCTCGAGTTTGACTCATTGGCAAGGCATGCCCCTACAGTTGTAGCTGATATGGAAGATAGGGTACATCGATACATTATGGGCTTAGATCTTTATTTGGTTGATAGTTGTATGGCCATGGCTTCTCAGCCAGGCATTGATATTGCCCTGGTACAAGCATATGCCCAAGGGTAGAAGAGCGACATAGAAGGCATCAGCCTGACAAAGGGTTTGATAGAAGTCAGCCTAAGAGGGCTAAGTCAGTTGGTCATCCTAGGGAATTTCGCAGCAGGCGATTTCAGTAGTTTGGTAGATATCCCTCCCAACTAGCTCGAAGTGTACCTCCACAGTTTCCAGGTAGACGAGTTGAAAGCATTAGATATTCAGGGGCCGGACAAGGTTCTAGAGCTTCAGGTATACAGGTGAACCAGAGTTCTCGACAGTCAAGACCCCCTATGCCCAGTGTCCCCATTGTAATAAGCCTCATTTTGGGGAATGTCGTTGGACTACATGTGCTTGCTTTTCTTGTGGACGTTAAGGCCATATTGCGAGGGAGTGTCCATATAAAAGTACTCTAGGTGGTATGGCTCAGTCCACTTGGTCAATTATGGGTTCGTCTTTTTCTGTGGCTATGTGCCTGATGAGGTAGGGAATGCAGATACTAGTAGGTCATGGTATAGGCCCTGGTGGAGTTACCTGTTCTAGCGATCCTTCTAACCTTATATATGCGTTGGCCAGTAGATAGGACCAGGAAGCATCACTGAATGTGGTCACAGCTACATTATCAATCTTTTCTCAGGACGTATATGCATTGATGGATCCAGGCTCTACTTTATCATATATATCTCCTTTTGTTGCTAGTAGAGTTGGAATTAAGCCTGAGTTAATAGAATCATTTGAGGTTGCTACGCCAGTAGGGGACTCTATTGTGGTAAAGCAGGTATATAGACATTGCTCAATAAATGTGTATAATCATCATACCTTGGCTGATTTAATAGAGTTAGATATGGTGGAATTTGATGTTATTATGGGTATGGATTAGCTAGCTTATTTTCATGCAAACGTAGATTGTAAAAATAAAATGGTTCAATTTCAGTTCTCAGACAGACCAATTGTCAAGTGGTTAGGAAACACAGCGTCACCAAAAGGTAGGTTTATTTCATACCTTGAGGAAAGAAAAATGATTAACAAGGGGTACATTTGTCATTTAGTCCGCGTACACGATCTGGAAGCTGAAGTGCCAACTCTTCAGTCGGTGCCCGTTGTTAATGAATATCAAGATGTGTTTCCAGATGAACTTCCAGGCCTCCCTCTAGAACGGGAAATAGAGTTCACTATAGACGTACCCCCAGATACTCAGCCTATTTCTATCCCCCCCATATAGAATGTCACCCGCAAAACTAAAGGAGCTAAAGGAGCAGTTAAGGGACCTACTGGAGAAAGGGTTTATTAGGCCCAGTACATCACCATGGGGAGCACCAGTACTATTTGTGAAAAAGAAAGATGGATCGCTGTGAATGTGTATTGACTACAGGCGCTGAATAAGGTAACAATTAAGAACCGATATCCCCTCCCCAGGATTGATGATTTGTTTGACCAGTTGTAGGGTGCCCAATGCTTTTCAAAGATAGACCTACGGTTAGGCTATCATCAGGTATGGGTAAGGGAGGTGGATATACCAAAGACCGTATTCAGGACCGGTATGGACATTATGAGTTTAAGGTGATGTCTTTTGGGCTAACAAACGCTCCAGCAGTATTTATGGATCTAATGAACCAAGTTTTCAAACCATTTCTAGATTTGTTCGTGATCGTATTTATTGATGATATTCTGGTCTATTCACGATCAGAGAAGGAATATGCAGATTATTTATGGGTGGTACTGGGGGTACTTCAACACCACCAATTGTATGCTAAGTTCTCTAAATGCGAATTTTGGTTAACTTCAATGGCTTTTCTAGGACATATTATTGGGACCGATGGTATTTGCGTAGATACGCAGAAAATTGAGGCCGTAAAGGCTTGGCCAAGACCTACAACCCCTACGGAGGTACGAAGCTTCTTGGGGTTAGCAGGGTATTATAGAAGGTTCGTGGAAGGGTTTGCTTCCATCTCAGCACCTTTAACAAGGCTGACTCAAAAACTGGCTAAATTCCAATGGACTGATGCTTGTGAATGAAGCTTCCAGCTATTAAAGGAAAAGTTGATGACATCTCCTGTTCTAACTCTCCCTGATAGACCAAATAGTTATGTTATTTATTGTGATGCCTCTAGTATTGGAGTAGGGTGCGTTCTGATGCAGAACGGCAAAGTTGTAGCTTATGCCTCCCGACAACTTAGGAAGCACGAAAAGAATTATCCAACCCATGATCTGGAATTAGCAGCAGTGATCCATGCTTTAGAAATATGGAGACACTACCTGTATGGTGTACATGTTGACATTTATACAGACCATAAAAGCCTTAAGTATATCTTTAAGCAGAAGGAGCTAAACCTACGGCAGAGAAGGTGGTTGGAGTTATTGAAGGATTATGATGTCGACATTTTATACCACCCAGGGAAGGCAAATGTGGTGGCGGATTCCCTCAGCTATAAATCAATAGGTAGCTTAGTAGAGGTACAACTGGAACGGAAGGATATGATCTGTGAGATCTGCCTGCTTACTAGCCTTGGAGTCCGCTTAGTTGATTCGGGTGATGAAGGGGTTTCTGTTTAAGGAATTGCTGAATCCTCCGTTATGGAGAAAGTAAAACGATGTCAATAACAGTATAGGGATGAAACTTGCCAAAAGGGAAAAACTCCATTTGAAATAATGGCCGGTGGGATACTATGATATCAAGGCAGAGTCTGTGTACCGAAAGTTACAGGTTTATGACAGCAAGTACTGGGAGAGGCACACCATGCCTATTATTCTATTCATCTGGGGTCAACCATGATGTATTATAACCTCAAGGATTTCTGTTGGTGGGATGGTATGAAGAAAGATATAGCAGAGTTCGTAGCCCAATGCTCAAATTGCCAGCAAGTTAAAGTTGAACATAAAAAACTGGGTGGGCTACTACAAGAGATGGAGATTCCAACCTGGAAATGGGAAACGATTAACATGGATTTCATTACTGGCTTACCTCGTACTCCCCTAAAGCAGGATTCTATATGGGTTATTGTGGATAGGCTGACAAAATCAGCCCACTTTCTCCCAGTCAAGACCACATACTCCACCAAGGATTACGCGAAGTTGTACGTCAAGGAAATAGTACGACTTCATGGAGTTCCCACATCTATTATTTCGGACAGGGGAGCCTAGTTTACAACCCATTTTTGGCGGTCATTCCAGGAAGGCTTAGGAACGCAAGTAAGCCTTAGCACAATATTTCATCCCTAGACTGATGGACAAGCCGATCGCACTATTCAGACACTAGAGGATATGTTACGAGCCTATATAATTGACTTTAAAGGCAGCTGGGATGATCATATACTACTTATTGAGTTTTCCTACAATAACAGTTATCACTCCAGCATTCAGATAATGCCATATGAGGCTTTATACGGCAGGAAGTGTAGATCGCCTATTAGTTGGTTTGATGTTGGTGAAACGCAATTAATGGGTCCAGACATAGTCCAATAGGCGGTGGTAAAGGGAAAGCTTATTCGGGAAAGATTATTAACCGCCCAAAGTCGACAAAAGTCATACGCAGACAATCGATGTCGACCATTGAAGTTTCAAGTGGGTGAATGGGTATTCTTGAAAGTGTCTCCCATGAAAGGAGTAATGAGATTCGGCAAGAAAGGGAAGTTGAGTCTGAGGTAAATTGGTCCTTACTTGATCCTGCACTGAATAGGCAAGGTTGCCTACGAATTAGACTTGCCAGCCAACTTGGAAGCAGTACATCTAGTTTTCCATGTATCAATGCTTCGCAAATATGTAGGTGACCCATCCCGAGTGCATTCTGTGGATGACATCCAAGTTACTGAAGAACTAGCCTACGAAGAACAGCCAGTCGCCATCCTGGATCGACAGATTAGGAGATTGCGAACTAAGGATGTAGCCTAAGTTAAGGTGTTGTGGCGGAATAGAAATCGGGAGAAAATGACCTGGGAGGCCGAAGAGGACATGAAGCACAGGTATCCGTACCTATTCCCGATACCTATAGGTAACTCCAACTCTTGAGCACTCGTATGTTAATAATATAGATGGAAATGTATGTGATAGCATAAAGGAAAGGAACCCCTTTATAATTTATATAAAGTCTTAAAGGAAGTTGCATTTAACATTCGGGGACGAATGTTCTAAAGGGGGGAAGGATGTTACACCCCACATCTTTGAACTCGGAAGGTTCCTTAAGTTATTTAGAAGCTAGTATGTGAGCCACTTAAATTACGACCCTATCGAACAACTCTAAGAAGGGAGAATGTGACACGCCATGGTAGGGAAGGTGGGAAATAGGGTCAAGAGAAGTCGAAAGGAGTTGGAGGCCAAGTAACGAGTCGTAGGAATCGATTATCTACGTAAACTACTAATTTAGAAGTCTTATATATGTGAGTTACTTGATTACATACCAAGCTTATGTAGCAAGGGTTTCATAGGCTCTTAAAGTGAGACGAGATTACGAACGAGATTACAAAGCCACGAGGAGGAAAAACAAATTGCGCGGGGAAGCCAATGGGAGGGTGACACGTGGAAGAACCTAAGAAAGCAAGTGACCCACCTTCTTGGGGTCAAGTAGGTGACCCACCTGCTAGGGGGAGGTGGGCCCCACTGCCACATGGCAGCCCCTCCTTTAGCATGCAGATGCGGTGGCCCAATAAGTGCTGGACACGTGTCACCTCTTGGGGATGACACGTGTCACACTCTACAGACACATATATGTATGTATATGTATCCTAAACTTCAGCTTTCATTCAAAATTTCCAGCAAAAGCAATGTGAACAAACCCTGGAGCTAAGGAGAAAATTGCGACGGCTTTGGGAGAAAAAAATAGGTAAGTCCTGTTTTCGTTCCGTAAATTAATTATATAGCGTATATCAAGATGATATGGAAGTATTATTAGAATAAAATTAGAGTTCGTTGCAGCCAAAAAACGGACAGCAAGCTGCCACGACGATTCAGCACGCTAAAAAAATTCCGAGGCACGATTTCGGCAAGTTCTAGCCAATTTCGGGAAAGGTAAGTTCTTCCCATCTAATTTGAAGTTTATTATATTAAATTAGGGTGTATTACACACCGTAGGGGCTGCTGGAAGTTGGGGAAAAGGTTTGAAAATTTTGGCGTTCGAAATAAATTAATTTGGAATCGCTATAGTTAAATTGTTGTCGAAATAAGGTGTTGTGCGCGTGGGGGATGCTGCTGGTTGTGTTGTGGCATGTTTAAGGGAATAAAAGTTCTCTAAATGAGGTGGGGGAGCTTCTGGTTACAGCCACAGGACCCCCCTCTTCGTACGGGTAAAGGTTTTGCAAAATAGAAACTAGAAATCCTCTTTTGGTATCTTAACTTCGGGCGAGTCATTTGGAATTTATATTGTGTAATATTGCCATGTTTTATATATATGAGGTGTTGATTGTATTGTTGGTTGGATTCAGGTGTTAATGACATGGTTGGGAATTTGGATAGGGCACATTATAGGGGAGGTGCTGTCCGATTTCCGTTAACGTCTTAACTAGTTAAGGAACAAGTCGAGAAGGCAAGCGAGGGGATGAATGCTATGAATAATAGTGGGTATACTAAATTGATGAAAAATCTAAGGTGTTAATACTCGCCTTATTTCCGTGTTAAATAGGTTTCGAGGACGACGACGTAGACACGACTAAGGAAAGTCCATAAGAGGTATGTGAAGCCTATCCCTTCTCTTCTTCTGGCATGTCGTAGAAGTAAGTAAGCAATGATATAACGCCTAAAGTAATTCCATTATTGAATGCTCTTTATTCAATTCTGAATGTTAAGGCTTGTATGATAGTTAAGCTAATTTCCTTGAATCTTTTATACTCTGAGGACTTAATGAATATACAAACTCCTAGTCATAAAATTATTCGAAGATGAATACTCTGGAGTTCTTAGGTGAATAGTCTTACTTTGGTAAATGTCTAGGAACCTCGAGATGTAATTAATGTAGCCCCTAATGGCACTTACAGGGCAGCTAGAATGACTATACTGTTACTCGAATTCTTAGACAATAACTTAGTCCTCTTCTATAGTTCAGCCTCGGCTAATGATTTAAACAGTGTTTGGTTGCTAACTACTCTACTCATGTATACTGTAACGATTCTTCTCCGAGTCCCGGGCCGGTTATCAGATTCGTACAATTCACTTCATTGTCCACCGAGGCCTTCATTAGAGGGCCGAGTACGTATGTATATATATGATGATGATGTGTTGTAATAAGGTGGCGATGGCACGGTGTTACACCCCACCCTTTTTAAACTCGAAATGTCTCATAAGTTACTTGCACATTATCATGTGAGTCGGATATGCTACCACACTATCAAACGGCTCTTAGGAAGGGAGAATGTGATACCCCATAGTAGAGAAGGTTAGATATGAAATCATAAGAGTCCGGAAGGAATTGGAGGCCAAGTAATGGGTCGTAGAACTCGAGTTACCTACGTAAGCTACTAACTTGGAAGTCTTACATACTTAAGCTATTGGAGTACATACCAAGCTTACGTAGCATGGATTACACGGGTGCTTAAAATAAGATGAGATTACGAGCCCACGAGGAAGGGAAACAAGACGACACGTGGTAGCCAATGAAGAAGCGACACATGGCAGCACCTCAAGTAAGAAGGTGACCCACCTTCTTGGGGTCAAGTAGGTGACCCACCTACTTGGGGAGGTGGACCCCACTGCCACGTGGCAGCACCCCATTGGCCGCATGTTTGAGGTGGCCCAATAAGGGCCTGACACGTGTCACCTTTAGGGGATGACATGTGTCACCTCATATATATATGTGTATATGATTCTTAAGATGTTCATTATCCAAAAACAGCAGCCAACATAGAAAAAAAATGTGAAAGAAGGAAATAGAGAGGCAGCCATCGTTGTTGAAGATTCAAGGTGAGTTTTCAACTTTCTTCCGTGAATTAATTATATACGGTGTACCTTAAATACGCGGAGGCGTATATATGTATATTACGATGCCTACGGAACCATATTTTCAGTTTACACTTGGAAAGAAATAAGAGAAAGTCGAAGGAGAAAATGTTAAGAATTAATTAACCAACCCGTTTTTGGAAGGGACAGTGATTAGTAATATTGGTATAACTTCTTGTGTATAGCTTCGTTTCGGGTGATTCAATATGTTTTGGAAAGTTATTGCATAGTTATATAACTTTCATTTAGACTCCAAAATCCAGGTTTACTTGTATTATCTCGAAAAAGGGTGATGAAGTGTAGAGGAGGTACTGCCCAGATTTGGTTTTGGAAATCCTACACGGACAGCTGTGAGTATTTTGGTCATATATTTTTGTAAAGAATTGATGTAGGGATGATTCAAAATTTTTTTCTACCCTAAGACACATGTCTATAACTTTCATGAAGGACGTAAATCCTTTTTCCCTCCATTACCCCTTCAAAACGATGCAACAAGGTAAAACAGTAAGCTGTCCAGATTTCACATTTTGGATAGTTTTGGCGAGTTTGACAAGTTTAACGTAAGGTAAGGCCTTTCCTTTTAAATTGGAGTTTATGGTATTGTTATATGGTGTATTACACCCCTTTTATGCTGCTGGAAGTTTAATAATGTCGTAGAAATGCTCGACATTCGAAATAAACTAAATTGGAGTCGCTAGAAGTGAATTGTCATCGAAATAAAGTGTCGTTCTTGTGAGTTGCTGCTGAAGGGGTGTGGCTTGTTGTTGCAGGGCCTAAATATGTCCTAATGTAGGTTAGGGTGCTGCTGTTCGAAGCCACATTACCCCTCGTTATGTATAATTAAAGGCGTCACAAAATAAAGGCTAGACGCCCTATTTTGATATCGTATTTTTGAATAAGTCGTTTGGAGTTTATGTTGTATATTGTTGGTATGAATTGCTGCAGGTTGTTGTTGTTGGTTGGCTGTAGGTCTTAGGGACCTAATTGTAAATTCGTATAGGGCACATTATAGGGAAGGTGCTGCCCAATTTTCGTTAACGCCTTAACAAACTAAAGAACTAGTCGAGGAAACGACTAAGGAAATAGATTCCATTAATATGAAGGCATAACCAAATATGCTGGAAAGTTAAGAGTAGTTGATATTCGTATTATTTTCATATTGAATAGGTTCAGAAGACGACGAGACGAGCAGAATAAAGGGTAACTCCCAAGAGGTATGTAAAGCTTTGTCTTGGCATGTTTTGGTATAAGTTCGTACAACTATCTTTCTTTCCTTTTGGCAAGTTTTAGCCTTAAGTGAATTGTGTGTGGAATGTGGAGATAATTCCATTCCCAAAACTCCAAGTATGCCTCATAACCCCTATCCACTGCTTAGTATTGGAATTTCTGCAAGGATTGAGTATTGCCTAGTAAGGCTTCTATGTGTTAAACAGTAGCGTGTGGAAAGCTATCTCTCATTTCCTTGATAAGTATTTGGTACGAAAGTGAGATTATGATGCCTTAATGATTCACCGAGCCCCATGATGGGCCGGGTATGAAATATGTGTATGCAGATCCCATAAAGGAAAGTACAGACTATATATAGTTTATTCTCTTTCTTCTTCTGGCATGTCTTAGTTGTAGGTTAAACATGATATGAGTTCTGGGGTAAATCTATTCTCGAACATCTCTTATTTACTTCTGAATATTGAACTCCTACAGTAGCCGAACTATTTCCCTGGAAACTGTTATATGCTAAAGAAATAACAAATATACAGGCTCCAAGTCTTACAGACTATATGTTAACAAATGTTTCTGGTTCCATGAGCGATTTGGCTTTACTTTAGTACATGTCTAGGAGCCCTGAGATTATAATTGATATTGCCCATAATGACATTTAGACGCCACTCGAGATGACTACACTACTACTCGAGTCCTCCGACAAAATTTTAATCTTCTATTATGGTCAAGTCTTTGATAATGATTTAAATTGCATATAGTTACTCACTACTCTACTCGTGTATATCGTGACACTTCTTTCCCTGAGTCCCGGGCCAGGATATGTTCTCGTGCATAGTTCATTGTATTATTCCCTGAGTCCCTCAATAGAGGGCCAGGATACGTGTATAGATATATGATGATGTGTTGTAATAAGGTGGTGATGGCACTGGGGCCATGATGGTTTTAAAGAGATGATTTTACAGAGGTGATTCACTGGACCCCGAAAGGGCCGGCTATATGATACGACTCGAACATGCATGTTTTTGTAATTCACAAAGTACAGGTACAAGGTTCTGAAGTGATATCTTATCCCCTGTTTCTCTATATCAGATATGCTTCCAGTTGTATTATATTATGTTTTACATACTCAGTACATATATTGTACCGACCCCCTTTCTCGGGGGGCTGCATTCATGCCCGCAGGTACAGATGCAGGTTTTGGGAGTCCGTCAGCTTAGGATTCTATGCAGCTCAGCTGGAAGAGGCTCCATTGTATCGGGGCCTAGTTTTGATACTGTCCACGGATGTATAGAAATTATTTTATCTATTCAGGGGTACGGCGGGGGCCCTGTCCCGCCATATGTTGTCATTTATATGTTTAGAGGTCTGCAGACATGTATATATGGGTTGTGTATGTCAGTTTGATTCAGCTGGGTCTACATGATATATGATATATGTTATTATGTTATGGCAGCCTTGTCGGCTTGCGTGCCCTATCGTATTGTGGTACAAACGGAAAGGGCTACAGGTATATGTAGGTGTTATCGCCTAGTGGGGCTCTGTTATATGATATTATTTTATATACAGTTCAATGTGACCACAACTGATAGATATGTGTATGGGGGGATCCAGGTCGGACCCTAGTCGCGACCTATAGGGTTGGGTCATGATAGAAGTGGTATCAGAGCAGTTCATCCTCGGAGTGTCTGCAGACCGTGTTGCGCGCCACATCTATAAACAAGAAGCTATAGGATATTTAGGATGTTACCTTTCTTCTACATCTAAGATCGTGCTTTAGATCCGAGTCATAGGAAAAATTCCTTATACTAACCTTGGATCTTAACACACGGGGCCTGATACTGATACTACATATATGATTCACCGGACCCCTGATAGGGCCGTCTATATTGAAAATTTAAGCATGCATGTTTTTTATGATTCACAAAGTACAGGTGCATGTTTCCCATTTGATAAAGTGTTCTCCTGCTCCTCTGTTTCGGATATACTTTTGGTTTGGTTACATTACACTTTACATACTCAGTACATATATCGTACTGACCCGCTATCTTCGAGGGGCTGCGTTTCATACCCGTAGGTGCAGGTACACAGGTTGGGGATCCGCCACCATAGGAATCCCACTCAACGGTCCAAGAACGCTCCATTGTGCGAGAGCCTAATTTTGGGTACTAACACTTGATATATGTATATAAGTTTTGTACACGGGTACGGTGGGGGCCCTATCCCTCCTTATGTTACTGTTCTTCTAACTCTTAGAAGTCTGTGGATACAGATGTGGGTTGTATGTGTGTAGAGCGTATGTGTATATAAGTTGTATATACGTTGTATATGAACTGTATCTAAGCTGTATATGAGCTGTGCCTGAGTAGTATATGAGTTGTATGTACAGCTATGTACGGCTGTACTGATATGACTTATGATTAAGGGCATTCCCAGCGTTGTGGCGGCCTTATCGGTCCGCATATATATATGTCATGGAATGACCCCATGCGTTACAATAGCATTGTCGGCTTATAAGCTTTCTTCTCTATTGATGTATTTTGAGTATAACCAGGGGATAGACTATGTATAGTTGGCCAGGGTAGATAGGGGTGTCTAGTTTAGGCACCCGTCATGGCCTACGGGGTTAGGTCATCACAGTTTGCCTCGTCGTCCTTTGAACCTATTCAACATGAAAGTAATACGAATATAAACCACTGTTAGCTTTCTAGCATCTTACGTTGCACCTTGGTATTCATAGAATTTATTTCCTTGTTCGTCTCCTCGACTAGTTCTTTAATTAGTTAAGGCGTTAACAAAAATTGGGCAGCACCTCCCCTATAACGTGCCCTATCCAAATTTCCAATTAGATCCCTAAACACTACAGCCAACCAAAAACAACAACCTGCATCATACGTTTAATCAATTCAAACCAACAATATACAACATAAACTCAAACGAATCGCTCAGAATTATGATATCAAAATAGGGTGTCTAGCCTTTATTTTATAACACCTTTAATTATACAAAATGAGGGGTCATGTGGCTGAAACTAGAATCACCCACACCCCTTTTAGAATACATTTAGGCCCTACAACACACCCCCACACACCTGCAGAAGTACACCACAAGCACAACCCTTTACTTCGACGACAATTCAACTATAACGACTCCAACTTAGTTTATTTCGAACGTCAAGCATATCTATGATGTTTTCACATTTCCAGCCCCTTAAACAACATATAATACACTTATTAACAATACCATAAACTTCAAGTTGAAAGAAAAGGTTTCACCTTACCCGAAATTGGCCAAACTCGCCCAAAACTCACTTTGGAAATTCTTCTAACACAATTTAATCGTCGTGGCTGCTTGCTACCCGTTTGGTGTTTATTCAAACCATAAATTTACATCATTAAAACCTTCATAACATTTCCAAACCTTTACCAAAATATGGGAGATGAGAATCAAGCCATACCTTGTCCAAAACATGCAAAAACTAGCTTTGGAAGTTCCCTAACACGCTGAAAAGTAGTGGGCTATTTATGTCATTTGTTTGCTTCAACAAAAATGGAATTTTTGTTATTAAACATAGTAATATCCCCATCGTATACCTTAAATAATTAATTCACGGAATGAAATTGGGACTTACCTTATTTTTCCTCCTAGGCCGCCTCCCTTTTCTCTCCAAACTAGGGTTTTGCTTTTCTTTTTTTGATTGCTGAAGTTTAACGAACATAACAGCCTCTTAGTCATCAATATACCTATATATATACCTTTTTAGAAGGTTCCACATGGAAGCCCTTAAGGGATGACACGTGGTAGTCCCTTAAGATGCCACCTAAGCTCATGTGGCCTCTCACACACTACACATAGAAGTGGGGTCCACCCTCTAAGCAAGTAGGTGGGTCACCTACTTTGTTCGCTTTCGTAAGTTCGAAAACTAGTTTTTGCTCCCTCTCGTAGGTTCGTCATCTTGTCTCATTTGAAGAGACTATGTAATCTGAGCTATGTAAGCTTGGTATGTCCTTAAGTAGCTCAAGTGTATAATACTTCTAAACTAGTAGCTTACGTAGGTAAATCGAGTCCTACGACTCATTTCTTGGCCTTCAATTCCTTCCGGATTCTTATGATTCAATCTCCAACCTTCTCTACTATGGGGCATTACAATGTCCCTTCCTTAGAGATGTTTGATAGTGTCATAGCTTATTCGGCTCACATGATAATGTCTAAGGAACTTAAGATATATTTTGAGTTTAAAAGTGTGGGGTGTAACACGTGTATACTGTAATACTTCTTTCACCAAGTCCTAGGCCGGGTATCTAATCGTGTATAGTTCACTACATTATCAATCGAGTCCCTCACTAAAGGGCCGGGTATGGTATATGAAAACATGATACTGCAGTGACAGAAAAAACTCACCGAGTCCCTCACTAGAGGGCCAGGTATGTATGTATATATATAATGATGTGATGTGTTAAGGTGGTGATAGCATCGGGACCTATGATGGTCCTACAGATATGATTCACCGGGTCCCTGAAAGGGGCGGCTATATTGTATAATTTGGGCATGCATGGTTTTATGATTCATAGGGTACAGGTACAGAGGTTTCTTATATGATATTTTATCCCCTACTTCTCTTTTTCAGATATGTTTCCCGTTGTACTATGTTATGTTTTACATACTCAGTACATATGTCATACTGAACCCCTTTTTTGGGGGGGGGGTGCATTTTATGCCCACAGGTACAGATATAGGTTCTGGAAGTCCATCAGCTTAGGATTCTGCTCAGCTCAGCTGGAAGAGGCTCCATTGTATCGGAGCCTAGTTTTTGGTACTGACCGCTAATGTATATAATTGCCTTTGTTTACTCCAGGGTACGGTAGGGGCCCTGTCCCGCCATGTGTTGTCGTTAATATTTTTAGAGGTCTATAAACATGTATATGTGAGTTGTGTATGTCAGTTTGGTTCAGCTGGGTCTACATGATATATGGTAAGTGTTATTATGTTATGATAGTCTTGTTGGCTTGCGTTCCCTTTCACGATGGGATACAAATGAAAGAGGCTATAAATTTATAAAAATTTTATAACCCATTAGTGTTTTGATGCATGGTATTACGTTGTCTGTAGTTCAACTTGACCATAACTGATAAAAAGGTATACAGGGGTCTAGGTCCGACCCTAGTTGCGGCCTACAGGATTGGGTCGTGACAAGTGATGCAAAGTCATTTACGACTTCTTCGCGCTAATTGTTCAGTCTCCTGGTCGCTCATTTGAGTTTTATGCTCGTTTCTAAATTCTAGAGCTTTTAAAATTTGAATAGATGACTTCGGTCACAATATAAGGTAGAAAACCTCAAAGTAGAACTATAACTATCCTATGAGCTCCTGAAAGGCCACTTTAGGCTAGTTCTACGATCGGCTTGAGTATCGAGCTTTTGGTGTGAGTTTAAACCATTAGGCGTTTTAGATTAGAAGCCTTAGTCTGAATTTGATCTCGATCAATATTCTTGAAAATGTGCTCCAACGAAAATTTCATCATCGCTTTAGCTCCAAATATTCGAGTTTGGTCTTGACCCTTTATGTGCTTTCCGAGGATTTTAATTTAATCTTGAGCCCCTTTGTAGATTTTTGATAGAAATGGAGATGGGGTGTGGGACCCACTTTTTATTGAGACGATTTAGAATAGATGTTTTGACTACAACAACTAGTCTAGAACAACACATTTAGTGTGTTAGCATATTTTCTTTGCATGCACGCGGACTTTGCTAAATTTTCTAGTGCCTGATGGTGGTGCCACCACTTTTGCAGACCTGGCTTCTCTTTATCTCCCCTTTCTTAAGAGGGTAGGTCATCACTTTATCAAGGTAGGCCACCTCAAGGTTATCCGCTAAAGCGGCCCTGACTTTTTCTTTAACAGCCAGGGGCTTGCTTTAGTGAGGCCCGCCTCTTTAGCCCATGTTGCTTTAGTGATATTAGTTGTTTCTTTTGCGATGCCTGGGGGTGTTTTAAGACCCATTTTGGGGTCTTTTTTCATAAGTTGGAGAACTCATTTTAGAGCTTGTCATCTATTTTCTTGGTGGTTTCAATGTGTGGATGCTGGGAATCACTAGAGAATTGTATAGTGACTCTCAGGGAAATGTTGTATCTTGGTTTCATAGGTAATTCCCTTTCTCCTAGGCCTCTCCTTGTCCTCTACTGATATTTTTATGCATGGTACTTGGTTGGTCTCTGGGAACCCCTAATTTTGTTCCATTTGTGGACATATGTTTAGAGCTAATTTGGACCTCTTGATAGAGTCAATTTTCAGAATTCCCAGTGCATGTCTCACATTTCTATTTTAGACTCTCAATTGGTCCATCTCTGTTTAAACTGATTTTACTATCTAAATGATCGTATTCATGTTATGATCCTACTTTTCATAGCATGACAATGTTCAGAAGTCGTATAGAATGAAAAAGCTCTAGAGTCTTTATTTAGAGGGTGTGCGATCAACCTAAAGGTAGGCTACGACATCCTTTTCTCTATATTCATCTTGGATATGTAAATATATGTTGATTTATGTGAATCTGGGGTGGGTATCTTTTTTTATCATGTTTAGCAACCTAGATTAATGTTTTAGGCTTACTTTGGGTAATTCAAGACCATTGGTATGTTGTCTTCTTTATTGTTGAACAACCATACCTTGTTTTGTTAATTGCTTATAGTTTGTTGTTAATGTTGGAGAATGTTTGCCCTTATTCTAGGCTTGGACTAGTAATGCCCAATACTTGGGTGGCTTAGAGATGATAGACCTTAGAATCTCTCTGACATTGCTTCAGATAGCTGAGCTCCATATAGACTGATATAACAGACTCTAGTCTGGTACTCTTAGCCTTTTCTTCAAAGTAACCTAGTGCTTGAGACCTTATATTCATAATTCCCTCCTTCACTCTTCTCTTATGTACTTGGTTCTTATTTCGGAGACCGCTCATCCATTCATTGTTTGATTTGGTATGGGCTTGGAGTGATTTATAGATGGAACTCAATTTGGGGTTCTTCCTTTGATGGTCATCTGGCCACTGATCCTAAATATATTCGAGTTATCTCTACTTTCGGTTAAAGTTCCTGATTCACTCCACGAGGTTAGGATTAATGTTCGTGCCTCTATTCTCAGCCTTGGTTAGAGTCCTTGGCTATTTCTCAGGGTTTGTTAAATTAACTTGTTAATCTTGCATGTAACACACTAGACATGAATTACTAATAAAAGGTTGTACTTAGTTAAGGATTCATGGAAAAATTATATACCCTAGTTTCATCTTTTATTGAACTAAGTCATATTAAATTTTTACTTTGTTATTTGATAATTGCAATTGAATCAATCATGTATTTTTATAAAAAAACCCTTTCAAGGAATAATTCGATTATGAAAACAAATAATAAATGATTAACCTATGTCTAAACGACATTTCTCATGGGATTAACCCTAACCTTCATTAGGTTCTATATTAAATCAATCACCGCTTTATACTTCTTTAGGGATGTGTAATTTAGGTGTATCTAATTTTAACTCTATTGCCAGGGAATGGAGCAATTAGATTAGATTTATTGTGTTATTTGACTAGTATTCATTATTTCCTGACTTTACATTTTTCTTTATTTTTCCTGAAATAGGTTGAATTCTTAGTGCATGACAAATACGCAAATTGAAGGAATTCACCTGATTCCATTTAATCCAAAAATTCAGAGAGCACTAAGGAGAATGGTGAACAATGGTGGTCACAGAACTGAAGCAAAAGCCATAGAATGACTTAGAATGCAAGAAGAGTAGGAACATAAAAATCATCCTCAACATCTACCAGAAAATGTTCTCCACATCCAACTAGTAGTGAGGGAACGTCCTCCACCCAAACAGTGACCTCAGTTTGGCATATGGAATTACAATAGGGTTAGTCATAATGCCATTGGAACTACTGGTGCGATTGTATTACCTCTATTCCTCCTGCAGAACACTTTAATGTTTCAAGTGGTCTGAGATGCTTCATGGTCGAGCATTGTGTGATGTCTTGCAATCAGAAGAACCATATACAAATCTTAATAATATGTTATATGTCTGCCAGAGTAGTGTTTGCAACCCGGACTTAAACATGGACGTCATCTCATTTCGAATGTTCCCATTATAACTTATTGGAGAAAAAACTACTTGGTAGACTAAACTTCCATGCTACTTCATCACTAAATGGGAGCAGTTACATAGAGCTTTCATAGAGAAATACTTCTTATTATAGAAGAAACTAAAGCTGAAGAATAGGATTAATAATTTCCAACAAATGTTTGGAGAGTCGATTAGTGATGCATAAGAAAGATTCACCAAGTATATATGAAGGACGCCAAATCATAAAATCATCGACAAGTCATTTCTTGAGATAATTTATAGAGCACTGGTTGACAATAAAAAAGTTATGAAAGACACCTTTACTAGAGGAGCATTATTGGAAAAACTTTTGAGGAAGCTAATGAGAGACTTTGTAGTGTTTCTAAAACAAGCACGACAGGGAGTACTACGGAAATTGGAACCATGAGAAGTACCTTTGTGATTGGTACTAACAAGAATTCAAGACTAGTAAATTAGAAAGTGCTCCAAGAAATAGCATAACTGAGAATGGAATTTAATTTGGCATTAAAAATATGGTATCTGAAAAAGATAATGCAACAGATCAACAAGGAAGAGTGCTAATACATGATAAGTTTGGGTTTGAGGAAAATACGTACTATGTGAATGAGCCGCCACAGGGTTTCAAAACTAATGCCCAAGCTTTGAATTAGGATTTACTGCCCTAAGGTCAAGGAAATCAAGGTCTTAACTATAACAATGTCAACTAAGAAGACCAAAACAACTAGGACAACAACTACAATCGTGAGGGGAACTACAACCTTAATGGATACAATTATCGAAATAGAAGGTGATTGGGGAAAGAGAGATGACCACGAGAGTGGTGCATACATCCCACTCGAAAATGATATGGAGGATCCAAAATCATGAGGACTGAAGACACTATGGAAAATATGATGAAAATGTATACTCCACTGAAGAGAATCTTAAAGAGATACAAAATATTCTTTCCATAATGAATCAAAAAAAGAGCCACATGCTACATCCATCAAGCATATTGAGCAACAACTGTGCATGATTTCTTCTTGCTTTAATCCACGCCATAAAATAATGCAACTAAGATATACAATTCAAATTCCAAAAACAAATTAGATTATGCATGAAAATAACCATCCTAAATGGTGTTCAAAGAAGAGGTCCACCAATTCTAGTAATTTCAGATGATGCATATGGCTCCGATGTGATAGGGGATGAAAAAGCTAGCAAATGTGAGGATAAAGTAGAGGGTGAGAATTTGAGCACTGAGCAGCCTAAAAAAGGGGATGAAAAGTTTAATGTAGAGTTGAAAAATAGAAATAATCCACTTCAACTCCAATTTCCATGTTGCGGCCTTCTCCACCTTTCCCACATAGATTGAGAAAGAAAGGCTAAGTTGGAAAGTATCAGAAGTTCATCTCCATGTTAAAGAAAATTTTTGTTAACATTCCTCTTGTTGATGCATTGGAGAAAATGCCTTGGTACACAAAGTTTATGAAGGATCTTGTTACACAGAAGAGAACTGTAAGCTATGAACCATCCGATAACTTACGTCATTGTAGTACAATAGCTACACTCTCACTAGTGCAAATAAAGGAGGATCTTGGAGCATTTACTATACCATGTACTATTAGAGCGTTCAACTTTTCCAAAACTTTATGCGACTTGAGTTCTAACATTTGATGTTTATAGTAGTGTTTCAAAAGTGGGCATAGGAGCTCCCAAACCGATGTCAATGTGGCTCCTTATGGCAGATCGTACTATGAAGAAAGCCGTAGGCATTCTAGATAATATTCTAGTAAGGTCGAATCATTCATATTCCCAATAGACTTTGTCTTTCTTGACTATAAGGTAGACTTTAAGGTTCTTATCATCTTGGAAAGAACATTCTTGGCCACTGGACGTGCATTAGTTGATATGAAGACTGGTAATTGAAGTTTAGGTTGAAAAATGAAGAAGAGGTTTTTAATGTATGTCGATCAATAAAACATCATAACGACCTTCTAGTTGTCTCTGTAATCAATCTTATTGATGAAGTACAACCTGAGATACCTATTAAGGAGAAATTGGGTGTTGATACATATGCAGTCGTGATCATAAATTTTGATGGAGAGCTCATTGGGGAGTTCGGTGATATGATTAGTGCATTAGATGGTTTGGGGAAGTATAACTTTGCACCAAAGAAGCTTGATTTAGATCTGAAAAATATAAAAACCCCTCATGCAAAACTATCCATTGATTAACTTCCTGCATTACCCTCTATTATAACTTGCAATATGCGTTATTGAGGCCTGAAAACACTTTTCCGGTCATACTAATTATTGATCTTAACAAAAGGGAAGTGGAAGCATTGACATTTATTTTGAGGCACTTTAAAAAAGTGATTGGATGGTCTATAAAAAATAACACATACATCCAATTGGGCATATATTCTTTGTAAATCCAACTCGTTTCAAATTGTAAACCGTGCATTGAGAACCAAAAGAGACAATCCACCTATGCAAGATGTCATCAAAAAGGAGATTATCAAGGGGTTAGATACTGGAGTGGTTTACTCAATTGCCGATAGTAAATAGGTAGGTCATGTTCAATATGTACTGAAGAAGGGAGGTATCACTATGGTGGTAAATTCAAAGAATGAGCTCATTCTGATGAGGTCGATGACTTGTTGGAGAGTATGCATGGATTATCACAAGTTGAACACATGGATAAAAATAGATCACTTTATGATATTGTTCATGGACCAAATGTTAGATTGTCTTGCTGAAAAAGGATGGTACTATTATCTTGATAGTTATTTGGGACAATTAGATCTCAATCTCACCTAAAGTCTAAGAATAAACCACTTTTACTTGCCCATATGGGATGATTGCCTTCAAAAGAATGCTCTTCGGATTGCGTAATAGAGCGGCGACTTTTCAACTTTGCATGATCTCCATATTATCATACATGGTATAGGACACAATTGATGTTTCCATCGAAGACTTTTTGGTGGTTGATGCTTATTCGATGATTGGTAGGCTCATCTTAGCGATGTACTTGATAGTGTGAAGAATAGAGTCTTAGGCTAAATTGGGAGAATTGTCAATTTATAGTGAAAAAAGGGCATAGTGTCGGGCCATAAGATCTCAAACAAGGGCATTTATGATGACCAAACAAAGTTTGAGGTGATTGAAATTTTGCCCATCCTATCTCTATCAATGATATTAAAATCTCTTTCTGACATATTGTGTTTTATCGCCTCTTCATCAAAAACTTCTCAAATATAGAACATACATTATGCAAACTACTCTAGAAGGAGATGAAATTTGTTTTTGATAAAGCAAGTGTGAAGGTATTTGAAAAGTGGAAAGAGAAGTTGATTTCATCACCTATTATCATTACACCTGATTGGGAACAACCGTTGAAAGTTATATCTGATGTGAGTGGGGTAGCACTTGGTGTAGTGTTACTAAAATGTTTAAGAAGATTTTTTATCCCATATACTATGCTATAAAAGTTCTTGATATTGTTCAAATGAACTACACAATGAGCGAACAATAGTTTCTTACCGTAGTATTTGCTTTTGAAAAGTTTAGATCCTACTTGCTTGGCACTAAAGTCATTGTGCACACTTATCATGAGCATTTAATTACCTTATTAAAATGAATGATGCTAAGAAAAATATAATTCTTTGGGTGCTACTTTTGCAAGTGTTCGACTTTTAAGTTAGGGACCAAAACGGGTCAAAAATTAGAAAGTTTATGATTATGAAGGCTAATGTCTCGACAATGAACCTCTCCTCAATAGATTCCTCAATAACTGCTTCCTCTGCTATGTCAATCACGGATATCATAGTGATGTCCCTTGGCTGCTTTGTGGATTTACAAACATTGAATTTCACTTCTTCATTACTAAGGATGAAAGTGAGCTTGCGTCTTTCCATGTCTACTAATGCTCTGCCCATCGCCAAAAATGGCCTGCCCAAGATTATGGGGACTTTAAAGTCCACTTCACTGTCTTATATGACAAAATCAGCAAGAAATATGAACATGTCAACTCTTTTCAACATATCACAAAGGATCCCTATGGGCTTGTTCACTTATCTGCCACCCATCAACAACCTTATTATAGTCGGTTTGGGGGCTCCCAAGCTCAACTGTCTGTAGATCACAAGTGGCATCAAGTTGATAGTAGCTACTAAGTTGCATAGAGCCCTAGAAAAAATTAATGCACCAATTTTGCATGGGATAATGAATGCTCCTGGGTCCTCCTTTTTTTCAAAACAAACTTGTAGAAAGAGCACTACAATGGTGTAGGTTGTAAGCGAGCTTGAAGGTGAAGATAACTGACCTATATTTAATGCACCAATTCTGCTAGTTCTAATTGCCATTCATTTCCCATCTTTCTTCAAGTTCTGCACATTTTCACTAGGAAGTGTGCCATTCTTCCTTTGGTTAAATATTGAAGATAACTGACCTATATGTTGCTCTAACCTTTTAATTGTAGTGGAGTATGAGTATACTAGCTGGCCGATGTTAAACAAGTCTCCCTTCAAGTCTTTGACACCTGCATTAGTTGACTCTGCCTTTTTCAGAACTTATGTCACCATGTCCTCCAACTTTTAGTTTCCTGAACAAGTCACAGCTCGATCTCTGTTCCCAGAGGGAATATACATACCGTTGTAGTCATTCTTGTAGGTCGACCTTTATTTCTAGAGTTGTAATTCTGGATACCCCCTGGTTGTTCAAATATTTAGCTTCCTCCTTGAAATCTATCTTTGTCTAGTCATACATATTTGTACCCCCTACTGCATTAACCTTCTCAACACCTATGGATAGCAAGATCTTAGTCAGTAAATCCATATGGGTTTTAATGTGAGATATATCCTGATCATGCTCTACTTTATTCCTTCTCTCTATAGTGGACATCTCAAAAGTATAGCTCAGACCCCAACTTTATAATCTCTAGTGTGTAAAGCCCTGCTAGTCTTTGAATATTGATCTAAGATTGCTAATGCTTCCTTGAAAGTTTTAGACATGAAAGATCCACCATTAGCTTGATTAAATACTTTCCTAGTCATAAAGGTGCATGATCTATAGAATATCTCCATCAAATGCTCATCCATGATATTGTGATTTCCGTATTGTTTCAGCTTCTGACTGAATCTCAACCATGAATCATATAATGCTTTATGAGGGAGATGCCTTTACGTATTGATCTCATCCTTGATTTGTAGTTTCCATGAAGGTGGGAAGAAACTCTCTAGGAATGCTTTCTTTAGCTATCTCTAATTTGCGATTGAGTCACGAAGGAGCTCATCTATCCACTTGATTCCCTCCCAAGATAGAAATAATGGAAATAGTCACAGAAGACTTGTAGTTTGGCTAACCCCAGGGATACCACGTGTTTTGCATATAGAAATGTAGTTCACCAAATATTGATGTGCCTCTTCTTCAACCAATCCTTTAAATAGTCCTTCCAAGTTCAAGAGATTAAGTATGGTACTAGTTATGGTGAACATCATGCCTGGTGGGAGTGGAGGAACAACTATCTCCCTAGTGGCTTCAATATCATACATGTATGGATCATCATCTTCTAGAGCAAACTCAATGGCCATCTGTTGTGATCTACCCTGTTACATTGGAGGATTATGTAGGGGTGCATCTTCCACATCCCCAAGATTGTCATTATTACCACAATTTCCTCAAGCTTGAGCTTCCATGAGCTCTTTCACATTCATCTTTCTAATTGATTTTTGTATCTTAGGATCGTAAGAGAGCAGTGGTTCAACCAAATTTTGGGTAATAGGAATGCACTAACTTGTACCCTTTATAGAAAAAAATAAGAAACAAAAATAAAATTAGGAAATAAGTCTCTTTCTCTAACACTCCATGAAGATACCTCACTCATATGAATATGGTTAAGGAGGAGCGACAATATCTGAATGATCCTTTGAATGACCAAGTCTCCAATTTTGAGTTCCAAGAGGCCTTTCAAGTAAGTGCTTAAGCCTTTATGGATCAAGCCAATCGAGAGGTAGTTTCCCTCGTGAACCCAAGTGTGGTTATAGTGGAAATAAGGGTTTGTGACTTTATGAGGATGAATCCTTCGGAATTTTGGGGTTCCAAGGTTGAAAAGGATCCACAAGAGTTTGATGATAGCATTTAGAAGATTGTGGAAATTATGGGGATTAGCCTAGTTGAGAGAGCGGAGTTGGCTACTTACCAATTGAAGGGTGTTGCTCATATTTGGTCTGATCAATGGAAAAGTGAGAGGCCTAAAGAGATTGATCCCGTGACTTTGGATGAATTCAAAGTAGTGTTTCTTCGTCACTTTTTCCCATTGGAGTTGAGGGAGGCCAAGGTACAAAAATTCATAAATCTTAAGAAAAGAGGAATAAGTGTGAGGGAGTATGCCCTTAATTTCACCCAATTATCAAAATATTCTTCATTCATGGCTACCAACCCAAGAGCTAGTATTAGTAAGTTTGTGTTGGATATATCAGATGTGGTTTCTATGGAGTGTAAGATGGCTATGTTGATTCAGGAGATGGACATCTCTAGACTTATGATCTATGCGGAACAAATCGAGAGTAAAAAGCTAAAGAAAAAAACTAGGGAGTCCAAGAGGGCAAGGACCGATGTTGGTGATTGCTCTCATGTTATGTCTGGAAGTGGTTGACGTCCTTTTTTTGCTAAAAATATTCTAGACAAGGATCTTCAAATTCCAATACTCCAATGTTTGAAAAGAATAGGGTTCCCAACCCTAAACCTCAAGGAGGTGCTCTTATTCTCCAAGTTACCCCCACATGCAAGAAATGTGGAAAGAACCACATGGGAGAGTTTTTAAAGGATTTAAATATATGCTATCAATGTGGCAAGATGGGTCATCATGCTAAGGAGTGTAAGGTTAAATATGGTCGTCCTCAAGGCCAAGTTTCTTTTGGAAGCAAAGTTCCACAATGTGCTTAAGTGGAACCAAAGGGTGGTCAATGCAACAACCAGTTCTATGCTCTTCATTGTAGGCAAGAGGTGGAGGAAAATCCCATTATTGTTACCGGTATGGTGTGTGTCACGACCCAACCCCGTGGGCCGCGACTGGGGTCCGACCTGGACCCCCATTTACATAACTGTCGACTACAGTCAAATTGGACTATGTATAACGTAATACTGCTCACGAAAACCTCAATGGGTTAAAACTTTTTTATGTTCATATAGCCTCCTAGATCTAGGAACCAAATACATGACCCAGTGGGTGATAAAATATTCATACACATGTGGCCTCTTTCATTTGCATCATGCCATGAAAGTGAAAGCTAGACGATAAGGATGCCACAACATAACAGCTTTTACAAAATATCGCATAGGCATAACCGAAATAAACTCCTAAACAACCCATATACATATGTCTACAGGCCTCTAAGAATAGGAATGACATCATATGGCGGGATAGGGCCCCCGCCTTACCCCTGCATAAACAAATATATACATCGCAGGACCAGTACCCAAAAGCTAGGCCCTAAAATAGTGGAGCACTTCCAACATAGCTGAGCGGAAATCCTATACTGGCGAATCTCTGAAATGAACATCTGTACCTATGGGCATGAAACGCAGCCCCCCAAAGAAAGGGGGTCAGTACGATATATGTACTGATTATATAAGCATAACATAACTGAGATAACAACTTAACCAAGGATGCAGGAAACCAAGTATAACATTTAATAGGGTACTGTACCTGTACCTTACAAAATAAGTCATGTATACCACTATCACATACCGTATCCGGCCCGCTCGGGGACTCGGTGTTACAAAGACATTATCTATCATGATAGGTGTATATAGGCCATTAACGTTGTGGGATGTACAGCCCGATCCTTGTATATAGAAAGTACATGCCGAGGAACGACGGACTGATCCATGTATCATATAATAATGCCGAGGAACAATGGCCCGATCTGTATATCGTATAACAATACCGAGGTATGACAGCCCGATCCGTATAATGCATAATAATGTCGAGGTACGACGGCCCGATCCGTATAATGCATAATCCGTCGTGGAACGTACGACCCGATCCTTACATAGCAAAATATGCTGAGGTACGTTCGGCCCGATCCATATAATGCATATTAATGCATATACGTGCATACAAAACTCTGTAACATATCAAACATCCCTTAGATACCATCATAAATCATGTTCAAGAGCCCCTAGGTATAGGAGCTTACATATCCCAACACTATTCAACCTATAGGAGGCTCAAGGGTTGTAGTTCAACTACTTCAAGGCCCTTATCATTCAGAAGTGGGTACAAGTTATGATTTACGTCCAGAATCTATAAATGGAGCTATCTCCAAATCCATGTTCTATAGTACCTATCGTCCAGTCTTTCTAGAAGTAGGAAAAGACAAGCTCTACATGTACCATTTCCTATCACATGGAAGACTTTGAAAAAGTAATGACTCAACTTGTTACAGGAGTTCTAATCAGTAGGAAGTGAACAAGAGTCTTAACTCACCCTTAGAGTTTTAAGAGTGGAATAAATTCAAACTTCATATACACAATACTTACATCTCAGTCATCCCATCAGAGAGGAAGAATAACTTTACATACACTAGCTCTCAGCATATAGAAAACTTGAGGAATGGAAGCTTAACTACTTTAAGAGTCTTAACATTCAACAGTGAACACGAATTATGAATCATGAATCATGTTCAGAGCTCATGAATAGATATACTCCAAGCTTCATACACATATCACTTGTCACTTTGATCTAAGACATGCCCAAAAGAAAGAACAGATAGGCTTTACATACTTATACCAAAACATGCCAAAAGAAGGAATAGCTTTACATACCTTCTTATGGGTTACTCTTTGTCACGCTCACGTCGTCGTCCTCCAAACCTATTTAACATGGAAGTAATGCAAGTATCAAAAAACCTTAACTGTTCAGCACCTTAAGTTATACACGAGTGTTCACATAATCCATTTCCTCGCTCGTCTTCTCGACTAGTTCCTTAACTAGTTAACGAGTTAACGAAAATCGGGCAGCATCTCCCCTATAATATATCCTATCCGAATTTACAATCACACTCCTAATGACTACATACAACCAACAACAACAAACTTCAGCACATGTATAAGAAGTTCACACCAACATAATACAACACAACCTGCAAATGACTCGCTCGAAACCACGATACCAAAATAGGGTTTCTAATTTCCGTTTTGCAAAACCTTTTACCGTATGAAGCGTGGGTGTCATGTGTGTACAACCAGCAGATACCCCACACATTTTAGGACACATTTAGGCCCTGAAACACACACCACACAACCAGCAGCAGCCTAAACACACACAACGCCTCATTTCGACTACAATTTGACTACGACGACTTCAATTTCGATTGTGTCTATCGTCGAGCATTTACATGATTTTATTAAACTTAAATCAGCCTAAAAGGTGTTTAATACACCTTATAACAACACCATAAACTTCAAATTAGAATGGAAGACCTTACCTCACCCGAAATTGGTCAAAATTCACCAAATCGCACCTCGGAACTTCTTCAAACTTGCTGAAATTGTGTTGACTGCTTGTTATCTGTTTGGTGATGCTACAAGCCATGATTTTAAATTATTAACACCTTAATATCATGTAAAAACCTTACCAAAACGTGGGATAAGAGAACCAAGCCGTACCTTAACAAACAGCTTCCCAAACTTGCTGAAAATTAACTTCAGAAACTCCTTATCATGCTGAAAGTTGCGGACTGTTTGTGTCCCTTCTTTGCTGACCCAAACAGTAATTTTACGCTATTAAACCCCTTATTTTAGCCGTGGGATACCTTAAATAATTAATTCACGGAACAAATCGGAGGGCTTACCTTAAATTGGAGTAACCCGTGGCTGCCTCTCTTTTCTCTCTACGTTTCTCTCCTTGCTCTTGGCTGAAGTTTGGATAAAGAACTGAAGTATAAGTCATATTACACATGTATATATATCTCTTTAGAAGATTCCACGTGGCATCCCCCTAGGGGTGACACGTGGCAGCTTCCTAGGGTGCCACCTCAACTTATTCGGCCAATCACATCCTGCCATATGGTAGTGGGGTCCACCCCAAGCTGCTGCATCACCTACTTGACCCTAAGTAGGTGCATCACCTGCTTGTCCAAGTAGGTGCATCACCTTCTTGTCCAAGTAGGTGCATCACCTACTTGCTTCGAGTAGGTGCGTCGTTTCCTTATTTCTCTTTCGTGAGCTCGTAATCTCGTCTTACTTCAAGAGCCTATATATTCCTTGCTACTTAAGCTCGATGTATACTCAAGTAGCTTAGTATGTAATACCTCCAAGTTGGTAGTTTACGCGTGTCAATCGAGTCCTACGACTCATTTCTCGGCCTCCAACTCCTTTCGAATTTTTATAACCTTATTTCCAATCTTCCTTATTATGAAGCATTTTGATCTCCTTTCCTTGGAGTTATTTGATAGCATTATAAACTATCCAACTCACATAACGACTTTTAAGAAACTTAAGATCCTTCCTAGAAACTTGCGAAGGTTAAGAAGCATTCTAAGGTACCAAAGTACGGGGTGTAACATCCTTCCCCCCTTTAGAACATTCGTCTCCGAATGTTAACTAGCCTCATAAGGTCTTACGCGTGCTTCAGGATTTTTTTGTACTGGCTGTCGTTCATAGGCCTTGTATCAACTCATATTTCTTTTTAAGAAGGTAGATTACCTGTAGGCATAGAGAACAGGTGATATTTCTTTTCCATTACTTCTTTCCAGTTTCTTTACCACACATCATATTGCACCCTTTACACAAATATGTGTAGGAGCTTAAAATAGCCCGAAAGATGCTTTAGCATCACCATACTAGTGTGTACGTAAACCCGTATCGTTTCTTACTTCCTTCCTCTACTTACCCTTGAGTTTTCTCATATTCCAGTATAGGGGAGATCTCTCATCCTTTCCTTGTTTTGCTGCTTGTACACCACAATATTAGTAGTCAGTAACTTTGTTACCAACATCTTACCTTCAGTCGAGTATAGCCTGGTTATTCTTTATAGTATGTGAAGTTCTCATTGTAATTCTCTTGTTGTATTCATCCCCTTTGTATGCACCTATTCTTTAATGTCATACCATTCAAGTCCTTACTATTAATTCTCCGCACTATCTCCGGTATCATGGCTTCTATCCATTTATTGCTGGCCTTTAGATCTTATTAACTTGTACTAGTATGGGATCTCAGTTGAAGCCACTTCCCCCCTTTAGGGTGTACCCATGTCACTATCTGTTGTGTTCTACCTTACGCCCTTGTTTCCAATTTTCCAATACGTATGATTATTTTCCAACACATTCGGTATACTGTACCATATCTATGCCTTTCTTTATATCTTCCATACCTTTGGTTGCATAGGTACGACAACTTAACACAATCATGAAGTGCTAATCCAGTCTAATTATGGGTACTCGAGTCACGTAGCAATTTATTCGAAGCCACTTTCCATTTATTTTGATAAACTACTAGCTAGGGCTTATAGTCGTTTCTAATTCTCAAATAGGCAGTACTTATCTTCCAACGCTCGGTGTCCCAAACTTTGTCATAGTCCTAGCCTTATCCCAGTGGGTATCACTTGCCCCCTTTAATGAATTCACAATACGCTAGTTCTTTTACAAAGCTACATCCCCTATCTCAAAGGGTCTTATCATTTTTCACGGTGGAGTTACGTATCCACAATACTTCTTTATATCAATAATGCCATGCATGGCCAACGTGTATATATACATGCATATCATCTCATATCACAGCCACACAGTGCTTCCCAAGGGGTCATCCATCCAAATATTACTCTTGCCCAAGCACACTTAACTTCGGAGTTCTGATGGGATCCGGTACGTTAGTGCTGGTATGATCGCACCTTCCCCAGTGGGGAGCATATCTATCGAAGAAGACGATGACCTCTATGAGTTCTTAGTCATGTCATTTGGTTTGACCAATCCCTCCACGGCGTTCATGGACTTGATGAATAGGGCATTCAAATAATATTTGAACATATTTTTAATTGTGTTTATTGATGATATTTTGGTTTACTCTCAAAATGAGGAGTACACTAATCACTTAAGGATTGTGTTGCAAACTCTAAGGGACAAGTAACTATTTGCCAAGTTCAATAAGTGTGAGTTTTAGTTATGGGATAAGTAACTATTTGCCAAGTTCAATAAGTGTGAGTTTTAGTTATGGGACATGGCTTTTCTTTGTCACATTATGTCCGGTGAAGGGATTATGATTGATCCTAAGAAAAGTGAGGCGGTTAGAATTAGCCTAGACCATTGTCCCCTTCGGATATTAGAAGTTTCTTGGGCATGGACGGATATTATAGAAGATTTGTAGAAGGTTTTTCATCGATCTCGTCTCCTTGAGTAAATTGACTCAAAAGAAAGTGAAGTTCCAATGGTAAGAATCTTGTGAGAAGAGTTTCTAAGAGTTGAAAGATCGTCTTACCACCACTCTTATTTTTACCTTACCATAAGGATACAATGGTTTTATTGTGTATTGTGATGCCTCAAGGGTTCATCTTGGTTGTGTTCTGATGCAACATGATATGCCGATAGCCTATGCTTCTAGGAAACTTAAGGAGGATGAGAAGAATTATCCTATTTATGAATTGGAGCTAGTGATGGTTGTGTTCGCTTTGAAGATTTGGAGACAGTATCTTTATCATACCATGTGGATGTGTTTATCAACCATAAGGGTTTACAATATGTGTTTAAGTAGAAGGAGTTGGAACATAGGCAAAAGGAGATTGCTTGAATTGTTGAAGGACTATGAAATGAGTGTATTGTATCATCCAAATAAGGTTAATGTGTTTTTCGAAGCACTAAGTAGATTGTCCATGAATAGTATTGCACATGCTGAGGAAGACAAGAAAGAATTAGTTAAACATGTGCATAATTTGGCTCGATTAGGTGTCTGGTTGGTTGATTCCAATTATGGAGGTATCCTTTCCAAAATGGTTTAGAATTATCTCTTGTAGTGGATGTCAAGGCTAAGCAATAAAGTGATCTATTGTTAGTTGAATTAAAGAAGTTGGTTGCCGAAAGATCCATTGAGGCTTTCTCCCAAGGGGGAGATGGTTTACTTCTCTACCGAGACCAGTTGTGTGTGACTAATGTTGATAGTTTAAGAGACTTGATATTGAATAAGGCCCATAGTTCTCGGTAATCAATTCATGTGTGTCCAAATTTACAACAAGTTAAAGTTGAGCATCAAAAGTTGGGAGGTTTAGCTCAAGGCATTGAAATTCCTATTTGGAAGTGGGAAGATGTGAATATCGACTTTGTAATGGGTTTGCCTCGTACTAAGAAACAATATGATTCCATTAGGGTTGTTGTGGATCGAATGACCTAGTTGGCTTATTTTCTACCGATTAAGACTTTTTATAGTTCCGAAGACTATGCTCAGTTGTATGTTCATGAATTGGTAATACTTAATCGTGTTCCCTTGTTAATTATATAGGATCAAGGTACTCAATTGACTTCGCACTTTTGGAAGTCATTTCAAAAGGATCTTGATATGAAAGTCAAGTTAAGTACTGCTTTCCATTCTCAAACCGATGGTCAAGATGAAAGAACGATCCAAACGTTAGAGAATATGTTGAGAGCATGTATGATTGATTTTAAAGGAATTTGGGATTAGCATTTACTGTTGATTGAGTTTGCCTACAACAATAGTTATCATACTAGCAATTAAATGGCTCCTTTCAAAGTATTATATTGGAAAAGATGTAGGTCCCCAATGGTATGGTTTAAAGTAGATGAAATGGCCTTAATTGGTCCAAGTTTTGTAATAGATGCCATGGAAAAGGTAAGACTCATAAGATAGAAGACAACGCAAAGTCATCCAAAAGTCCTATTTGGATATTAGGAAAATAGAAATTGAGTTTGAGGTAGATGAATGGGTTTATTTAAAGGTTTCCCCCATGAAGGGTATAATGCCTTTTTGTAAGAAAGGGAAATTGAATCCTACATATTTTGGACCTTAAAAAATCTTGAGATGTGTTGGCAAGGTAGCATATGAGTTGGACTTGCCGTTTGAGTTAGATATGGTTCACTCGGTGTTTCTAGTATATATGTCGAGGAAATTTATAAGTGATCTGAATTTAATTATACCCTTGGTAGATGTGAGTGTTGAAGAGAATTTGACTTATGAGGGGGTTCCAGTGGAAATATTAGAACAATTAGTGAAGAATCTAAGAAACAAAGAGATCGTGTCTATTAAAGTGTTATGGAGAAATCAACAAGTAGAGAGTGCTACTTAGGAAGCGGAGGCATATATGATGAAATGATACCCGTACCTCTTTCCCTCTACTCAAGCCTAAGGTAGCAAGTACTTCTTATTCAAGTTGATTGAAGTCCTACGTATTTAGTTCCTCCTATGTCATTCATATGCATGCATGTTCATGAAAGTCAATTTTAAGTCATGATTTATGTTAATTTGAAAATTTCATATTCTATGCATTATAAGGTGTCATTATATTGATGTTGGGTTATAGTCCTCTATCTGTGTCTTTCCTATGCTAGTTGAATCTCATTCGAGGATGAATCTTCCCAAGTGAGAGATATTTTAAGACCCTGGAAGTTGGAAACAAAACAGAATCTATGGAAAATTTTGACTGTCCCAAAGTTTACGAGTTGGTCTATGACTCATAGGGACCTTTACGAGTCATAAAGATGAGTCGTGGGCGTGAGTTCAGGGCTAGAAATTTGACAAAGGCTGGATCAAGGTTGAGGAGTCACTTGACGACTCGTAAAGACAAGTTATGGTGAGACTTTAAAGACCCTTAAACTTGCAGGGTTTTAGGCCTACAAAATATGTCAAGTTGATAACTTGTAACCCTTTTGACGAGTTATAGACACAACTCATAAGAAAAGATCAGAAATCCTAAAATCAAGGTCTTCTTAGAACCTATAGGATGATTGAAAATGACAACTTGTAAGGAATGTTATGAGTTGTAACAACAAATTGTAAGGAAACATCAGAGGCCTTAAAATCAGACTTTTTTCATGCCTGGTACGACTTAAGTCTATGAGTCATAGACTTGAGGAAGAGTCATAGAACTCAACTCATAGGACTAAATTGAGTTTTAATGAAAGGTAATGTTGTCTTTTTCCAAAGATTGGTTCAATATATCTAGACAATATTATGGATAAGTTCAAGCCTATAACTACCCAGCTCTTTGAAGTTCCCTCTATTCTAAATCACTCTTCAAATTCCTCTAAGGCAAGATGATAAATTCTCTCAAGGTTCCTCTCCAAATTCCAACCTAGGTTTCAATTTCATCAAGGTTCTACTTCAAGTTTTAGTAGATTTCTCCAAGGTATATGGGGATTGATCCATGGGTTCCTTTCACCAATGGATTCCCAAGGTTTTCTCAAAGTTTTCTTCAATTTTCAATTGTCTATTAATCCTAGTTTTGATAAATTGCATTGGGCTATTTAAATTTCATTTTTAGATGTTATAAATGATTATTATAAACGTATTTCTATATGAATTGCATGATTTCAAGTTGAATTATGAATTCCCATGCATTAAGCTATTTAAATCATGATTTGTAGTTCAAAGATTAGATTATAGAATTTTGATTATGAAGTTCTTTGATTTCCAAAGAAAAGCTTTTAGGATTAAAGTTAAGATTCATGATTTAATGATGAAAGTTATGATAATGATCAATTTATGATCTAACAAAGTTATTATGGTGTGATAAGTAATATTCTCACAGAAATCATGTTTATATGGTGATAAGAAAAATTCTCACTGATGTTATGGATTCCTATGAATCACTAAAGTTGATAAGCTACTCTATGATTATTTTCATAATGAAGTTAATGATGATGATTTCAATGTTTTAATGAATATCGTTGGGATATTGACTAAGCACCAAGAGGAATTATAGGTGGAGTTCGGTCCAGTAACGTAGTTAGTTACCCGGGGAATCCTACTAGCAACCTAAAGTCCCAAACTATATTGTGCACACTGGTTGGGTTTATGTCCTATGCAGTGGATCTACATATAGCTATTGGGCTTAAAGTTGTTCTCATGGAGTCTACCTTAGAAAGTAGCCTCTATCTTCTAGATGTAGAAGTTACATCGAATTCCATATTATAGCTCGCACATTCTTAAGATTTCAGTTAAAGGTCTTATCCACATTCAATTAATAAGAAAAGATGAAAGGTTCACTATGAAGTTTATGAGGCTTGACCATAGTTTACATGATATTTCAAATTCTTTAAGTTAATTCATGTTCATTATGTTGGTCATGCATCTTATGTGATATTTTTCACATTCATTTACTTGTTCATGTATATCTCACATAGTTAGTACCTTCTATGTACTAATGCATATTTTTCCTACATTATCTCATAATTTAGAAGCGGACGACGACCATCCTATTCGTGGCTACAGTTGTTTAAGTTCTCTAAAGTTGGTGAGTCCTTATTCATCGAGGACATAGATTTCCATCATATTGCTATTTTTACTCTATCTTATGTTTTGGGTGAGCTAGGAGCTTGTCCTAAGTCCCCATCATAGTCTAGTATAAGGGCATGATTAGACGTTTAAATTGATGTAAGTCCCTTTCAGACATTGGGATTAAATTTATTTTCCTTTGACTTCTATGATAAGTTGATTCTCCCACTTGTCTTGTTATGTTTACTTCACCTTATGTATGATTAATGATATGTGAAGAGGCTTGGTTGTGTAATACACCAGGAGAGTTCACGAAGTTCCTATTCAAAATAGAAACAAAGAGTGAAAGTGTGGAAAGATGCATAAAAATGGCATAATGAACCGACCAAGGAAGGCCATCACGGGCCGTGAAATGCGCCACACCCCATGGTGAGCCCCTGTGGTGGTGGTGATTTAGAGGCTCAGTCCTGCAGGCATGGACCATGAAGGAGGACCACGAACCATTGTGATCGCCATGGGCTGTAAAGACCTCTGTGGTAAGCCATCCCCAATTTATCAGAAAACCTTCCAAGGCTCAGACCACAGACGACCACCACAGGTCGTAAAGCATTTCACAGACCGTGGAGGGCACCTTTACAGGCCTTCTGCAGTACCTGCACCATGGCCACCCTCTATGGGCGGTGATATCAGCTTTTTACAAACCGATAAGGCCTCCGTGAAGAAACTCCAGTGGCTACCTTATAGGCCCCTTTTTCCGAGATTTTTTTCCTATGTCCCTTACCAAAGGAAACTACCATGAGCCATGGTGAGCATCACAGAACCTGAATGGGTCCAGTGAAGCCAATATTTGCAAGAATTGTTTTTAAAAGGCATTTTGGTCTTTTCATGTGTTTTAGCACAAAATGAGGGCGTTTTGTAAAGAAGATTTCATCTATATATAAGAACCAAACTCCTCCTACTCTCATTTACTCTCTCTCACATTCTAATACCCAAACCCTAACCCCTCAAGTTCTCTCAAATGTTTCTCTTATCTTCAAGAAAGGGTTCTAGGGTTTCACTCCAAGAATATCAAGTTTTCTCTTCCCTCTCATATTTGCCATTGTTTGTTCATATACTCCACGAATATCTTATGAGTTGATATTGTTGATGTGTTCATTGATATTTTGGTAGAGTGGAATAGTTTGGAGGCGGCTCAGAAAGGAAAGACAAAAGTTTAGCGGTTCGGGTGTAGTTTCGGCTTCAATGTAGGTTATGGTTTACTTCTATTAGACTTGACTTGGCTAGAATTGACATATGTTGAGTAGTAGTGTATGCTTAGGTTGGTGATTTAGGTATTGTGATCCCATCGAGAAATTTAGAATCGATGGTCATCGATAGTGACTAGTTCGAATTTTAGTCATTGGATCCTTAGTCTAGGTAATATCTTGACTTGGTAACATCATTTAAATCCTTAGATTTTGCTCCTAGGTGATTTTAACTTAGGATACTGATTGTTGACTTTTTTGTTTTGGTTGGTCACTTGTTATCATTTTTGGCTTATGCTCATGCCTTGGTTGATTATGATGTTGAAATATTGGGCCCAAGGCTGTGTTTCCAATATGTCGGTGTCTCAATTGAGTTATATATGATTTTTGGACATGGTACTTGCCTTATTTACCTCACCGGTGCTGAAAACCCTTTCCAAAAAGGGAGAGTAAAGAAAGAGGATAAGACTTTTGGTTGACGCCTAAATACGAGAAATTTAAATGAAATAGGTGATACCTTATATATGGTATTATTTTGATGATAAGATCTAGGTGTTTAGAGACTTGCTACACTCCCTCTTTTGATCTGACATGTATTTTGTATTTTGGATAGTCAGTTCTGTATTGTATAGTTATATATATTGTCAACTTTTATACTTAATAGCTCATGTATCGGTGACACCAGGTCCGGAGTTGGTCTATGTCAGTTCGTCATTTCATTTTGGTCACTATCGGGACTTTTGTATAGTATGTATCATATTTGCATATCTATACCTTGGCCCGACGTTTCTTTGGTTATATTCTTTTGCTTCCGCCTTCTTATGTTATTAATTATTTAATTAGATTGTGATTTGCCTTCCGCTTGTCTATGGTTTGGCTTTCCTACTTGGGGGTTATGGCAAGCTCCATCATGAGTAAGATTTGGGTCGTGACAACAGCTAAATCCATTGATGAAATTCCAACAACATATCATAGGAACGATAAGCTCTAGAGGTAACTTAACGAGGTGTTCTTTACGCCGTTCAACCTAACAACCATCTAATACGAGCTGAATTAGAATCACAACAGTCCCCCCATTACCTCCAGCACCTTAACACCATCAATATACAATATTAATACCCCCAAATAGCTAAGACAAAGGGTCTTCCCATAGTCACACGATCTAAAATATCACCACAGGGCTCAAAAATTAATAGAAATGATACTAGGATATGGAATTACAAAGCAGGGTTGTAAAAATAAGATTACCTCAACCAAAACTTTTGAAATAAAAAGCTCAATATTCTTCTCCTTTGCATCAACAACACACAGAGCCTAAATCAACAAGAAAAGTATACCATGATGATGAGTTCATGACGTAGTGCAATTTCCGTTGAACTTCCGAGTTGAGAATCTAAGCATCTAAGGAATATTTAAAAGGTTGCTTAGTTTTTTTCTATGTTTCCATCTGTTTCCAATGAAGAAATAATGAAGGTGAGGGTCTTTTATAAGAAAAACTAACTTAGAGATATGGGGGGGACCCACCTAGAGGTGTCTACTTCTGGAGTCTCACAAAAATGCGCATATCTCACTATTCTGAAATTGTATGTATGAGCGGTTTAACTTGATGGAAACTAGACTAGTAAACCTTCGATTTGATATTTAATGGGAGTTCTAATTCTTTATATATTTGTAGAAAACTACTGAGACATTTGACCCAAAATTTAAGAGAATTCCTTAACAACATTTACAATAACATTTCTGACTTTTATTTGGTAACTTCCTTGACTTTCACACTTAACATACAAGCTTTATTCAATTAAAGTAACCCATAAAACATCTTTCCTTATATGTTAAGAAATCTTAATATTATTCCAAAAGTAGAAGTTAATTCCAACATTCGAATAAATGGGGTATTACATCCTTCCCCACTTAGGGATATTTGTCCCTGAAGGAAAATGATATTTGAAGAAACATCAGTAACAGTACAAGGAATCATACAATAAGATACCTCATATAGACAAAAGTCATGACCCAATTTCTCAGGTCATGATGGTACCTACTATCAATCCACTAGTAGGTAAGCCTAACCGCACAGTTCGAAATCATAGGCAATGGACCATCACTAGCGGAAGGAAAGAAACGAATAATAAGAATAAGAATAATAAGAAAAGAAGAATTAGAACAATACAATAAGATAACCCCAATACCTGGTATCAGTCGGTAGTTGAGCCACTAGACTAAATAAGGAAGTACAAGGGTTGTACATATACAATGACAATAATAGTAATACAAACTATCTCAGAATGCAAAATAAAGACTAGTCCAGGCCAAAACAGAGAGAGATAGGCAACTCTAGATGCCAAGAGCTCATCCAAGTCTCCAAAATCCAAGAGCTGGTCTGCACAATATCCAAATCAGCTAGAAAAACTCGTACTATGATCTGCATAGTGCAAAAGTGTAGTATGAGTACCAAAAAGTGGCACTCATTAAGCATTGGCTGATTGAGCTATAAAGATAAAGTAAGTATAAAGAACATGTAATCAAAGAGTATATATCACAAGTAACTAACAAGAAGAATATGGAAGCCTGTAATGAGAACATCTAATATAAGGAAGGAAAAAGGTAGGACTACCTAGATGCGCCAGCCTAGAACCTAAACTCGACAACATAATATGAAGGAGGAAACTAAGAGACAACCTACTAAAAGAAGTAAACATAGATATCACATAATGGCCCAAAGGACCGTATCAACTAAATCCCTGCACAAAAAGGTTACATAAATAAGAACATGGGCAATAACTACATTTTAAACAAGAGACCACCCTTTATACAACCATAAGTTCGCAAATAGTCAGACAATACCTCTCAAGCCCATCTGTGCCCTGCAAGTTCACTCACAGATGGGTAAACCCGTATGTCATCCCATACTACCGACATGTACAAACAACTATGCTGCTGATAGGCAATGCATATATCAATGACATTTATGTAATAAAACCATTAGTACCATCAACGCCAAGTGCCTCATATTAAGATATGTACACCTACTTCCAGTCCTGGATAAGAACTAGGACTCATGCCCCTCTATGGGATCGCATGGGGGACTCAAAAATGCCCCTATTTATCCAGGTATTATATCGATATAGATATCAATATTTATATCCGATCATCAAAAGGGTTAGAAATCTCAAGGACTAGGCCCGTATCATAAAAATAGTGGATCCTCAATGCCTCAAATCAATAACATAAAATAAGTTCATCCTCGATGCCTCTAGTCTACTATAAAAAGTAGTAATAAAGGTAGTACGACCCCCATTTCAAAAAATCAGTATAAACTAGTTTGGATTGTAACCCAGCTTTCTCAAATCAATGCCAAGAACCAATGCATGCACAGGGGTCGACTACATCCGTGAGAAAATAAAGATCCAATGTAATGCATGCCATCACCAGCACCCAAACAACTTGCACAATCATATGCAATAAAGACGCCACAAGCACCTTACCCTCTAGAGCATAAAAAGAGGGCCAACACATACAACCGACCTCTAGCCAAGGCCCGAAGCTCAAATTTACTCCTCTAACTTAACCACAAATCCCAAAAAGGAAAAATCAACTCTAACTGGGTAGCAAGAGGGAGGATATGAGGAAATATATGCTCAATTAGTCAATCAATACCTGTAGATCAAACTGGGATTTCAACCCCAAAAATACAAACACAGCTAGCCCCGCCAAATTACAAAAAGAAGCATAGAGAATTCTAGCTCCAAATCCAGAAATGGGATCCAAAAGTAATTCACAAGCTTAACTGGGTGAAAACCACTACCCTAATTATCCATAGTAGGTGCTAAAATAAAGAAAGATCCTAAGTCTTAGAACACCCGCCAATAACAACTACATCAACTAAGGATCAACCCAAATTCAATTCTAAGGCACAACTCGTCCAATCATCATAAATATCAATCAAGTCACTTAAAATAGGCTAATCAAGGCCAACTAAGGCATAATCATCAATCTTACCCACTAGACTAAAATTCTCATAAAGGCAACCCAGCCTAAGGCTCAAACAGGGACAAAGAAACAAGATAGGATGGAATCAAGCCTAATCCATCACAAATAATCCAAACCATAAGTAATTTATAGTATACACTACCTCGTAAAGCTCAATCAAATGAAAGAAGATTGTAAGTTACCTCAAAGCCGAACATACATACTACAGGTCCACTTGCTGGTAAGTTTTTGCTCGAAATACAACTCTAAATGTGTCCATACTATCAAAATGTTGATTACCTCAATACAAAAGTTTTGACAGTAAAATTGTATTTTTCAGAGAAGAACCCAAAATTGGGTCAAAAACGTGATTGTGGTACCCGCATTGCGAATCCCAAAACCGACTCTATGAAAAGGTTCTAAATATTTTATTGAGCTTACCCCAAAGTAGGAGCACAGACCGATACTCAAAATGAGAGAAAAAAGTCTAACAATAAATTTCACCATTAAAGCTTAAATATAAGCTAGGGAAGCCCCTTTGGGGTGGATTTTTACCTCAAATCGTCGCCTTGTACGCTTCCCTGAACTTTTCAAAATGTTCTCATGACTCCTATGAACCTAATGCACTTGGAATCTGCCTAAACATAGCTCACTAGCTAATAAAATCGAAGAAAAATAAAAGGGGTCAGGGCTGGTTTATGTCACTGGACCAGTGAATTGCACTCTACGAACACTGAGAAAAAGGTTCGCGATTGCGGAGGCTAAGATCTCAAAGCACCACAAATATGGTAAATGCCTCGAATGCAGAGGCTAATTCCTTAGGCCTCTGCAAATGCAGCACCAAGTTTACAAGTAAGGAGAGGAAGGCCTCTGACTTTCGATAACGCCGCCCTAGTGGCGCGAACGTGAAGGAAAAAATGAGCTTGCACCAGATTTGTTGGAACATCAAATTTTGACAAAGTCCAAAGTCTCCGACAGGGTGCTTGGGATTCATTCAGAATCCCGTGCGCACAAATGGACTATGCTACCCCATAAAATTAAACATTCCAAACTCAATGGCGTAGTCGAAATTTCAAACAAAGTTAGTTTCAATGAAATGTGGATTCCACACCCAAGCACCAAATTAAACCAAAATCCACAAAGGGGCTAGAAATGAGGCCAGAAGCCTTGGGAGACAGACGAAAGATCGTTCTAAACCAAAGTTGACATTCCTAAGCTAACCACTCTGACAAAATTTCAATCTGAGCAAGTTTACCAAGAATGTTGACGAAGGTCAACCTTAGGCCAAATTTCAAATACTAAAGTGCCAAGTGGCCTAATAGTCGCACTGATTGCCCCAATACTCATTCTGACCATTCTGTTAGCCTAATTTAGCCATTCCAGAGCTGATGGAACTATCAAAATTCTATTCTGAGATTATTTTATTGGAGTTTTGACCGAACTCAACCATTCAAACTCCAAGAGCTGCAAAACAGCTAAACGAGCATAAAATCCAAATGAAAGACAAGGCAACCGAATTGTCAGTGCTAGCATATCATAAATAGCTTAGGGCCACTATAAGAAAGCTCTGAATGCTAAAGATATTGAAAAGGACAAGAATGACCTGAAGGGTTATTACAAGATCCACTACTAAAAAGACTTTCGTCATCGAAAGTCAAAGGATAGAATCGAACCCAAGGGCATGAAAAGATTAGAAATCTAGGCCCTCAAGCTCCACTAGACTTACATAAACCTTCTCTGGTTGGGCAACGCAACCCAATTCTCAAGCTAAGAGAAAACTCCCAAATTCACTTTTCTTCTTTCAACCCAACTTTCAATTCCTCTTTTCAAATACTTAATTCCCCTAAAAATGAATAAACTCAACTGAACATAACAGACTAACCCGAGATAAACCTAAACCACATATATACCTTAGCATTAGGCAACCAATGGATGAGAGAAGATTTAAAATAACTCCCAAAGTCAAATTCTGTACTTTATACAAAATACTCAAAAGTATTTAGTCATCATGGTACCCTACCCATCCTAAACCATAATAAAAATTCCCCGCACCATCTGAATACTGCCCAAATAACTACCAATGAAATGCAAGCACCACCTGAGCATCGAAGAACAGAAAGAACTCAAAATAAGCAAAATAGCCCTGGGGACAAACCCAAAGTGGTAACCTAATGATTTCCAACACTAATAACTTTAGTTTGAAATCTATCCTTTAAATCTGAAAACACCAAGGGACAACTAAATCCATGTGTGGAAAGAAAAGCTGCACTTAGGCCAAATGCAATGTCAGTCTACTGCCAACAGAACTCTTAGAAAACTGAAACAATATAAAAATCTAAAATCAAAAGCGATAGAAATCGATGCCATAAGTCGATGCACTACTCAACGAGTGCAAATCTAAGGAAACCAATAATCTAGTAGTAAAACTGAACCCACAAGCAGTTATTACCATATTAAACTTGTTAAAAGCGACCCAATGGAACCAAACCATTGCAGCAAATACCACAAGTTGACTCATCAGTGCAAGTCTGAGCTAACGACTTAAACTCCAGAAAAATCTAAGTCGACAGGTAGCGAGTAAATAGATCAACCCATCAAAAATGACCCTAATAAAACTGAACCACGGTAAGGTACGCTACAAGAATACTGTCAGCAAACCACAATAACATGCGAACCTCATACCCAAAATAAGAAATCAGGAGATGATTCTATGAATTATTTTGACTCTATCTTGAGGCTGAGCCTTCTAAGAGAATTTTCTTTCGCCCATGGAAGACAAGGTTTGAATTAATCAAAGTATGCCACAACAGAAGATCCAAATAACCAATTTAACTCTCGAACCATTGATACACCCGTTATAGTTTACAAGCAGAATCGAGGCACAACATAGAATCATTGAAATTAAAGATAGTCCACGTTGTAAAGTCAAACAAGCCTGTGGCTGAAATTTTTGAGACTTAATAATTAACAATCTAAAATTCCAATAGTCATAAGGGCACACCAAAATAATTCTGATAAACCACGGCTCATCAATATGAATGCTCTCGCTCCACATTCACCCCTTTTTAGTTAGCCTCTAGTCGATCACAACTGTATTACTTCATCTATTCCATGAATCCTAATAAACCCTTTTTACATGACACTTCAAACTAAAAATCCCCATATATAGAATAAATGACGGAAATTCTAAGTCTATCCTTCCCAACTCAAATATAGTCGTCTGACACCACATCACACAACTAGATGAACCAATCACTTAACTATCAAACTTACCATGAAGCAACAACCCAACCAAATTTGAAGGGCCAAACTTAACTTCGCCACCTTAAGAATTAAGAATAGGAAATCAAAACAAGAAAGGATCAACGAATGAAATCTACAGTAGAACACAAGGTCCACAACTACTAACACACCCTTCTCTCGGCATCAACCACACACTAGCTAAGCATCCTAGGAGGGGAAAGCTAGAAAGTGGAAAGGACCCACTCAAGAAAACTCTTGGATGGCTTAACAAGAATCTCTTAGAGAAATCAACTAAGCTCAATATGAATAAGGTATAAATCTACCACTACCACTACATAGAGTAACCCCAATATAATATACTACTAAAAGAAATTACCTAGGGGAGACAAATATATACACATAGTTTCAAGCAAAGTTTTCATACCAAATAATAGCCAAGTAATCATGATAAATAAGCACGCTCACATAAGTCCAGGTAAAATATTACCAGAATCAAAAAATGAATCTAACAAGACTAGTAATCTCCAATGGGTACGAAGACCCCAACACCTAAGCACTATAAGTAGAGAAGGTCCTACAAAAAAATTGACACAAATATGATCGATACTTGGAATTTCATCCTCTGTCTAACCTAAAAAAGCATGTGATGAAATATGCCTGGCCTCAAACTGAACATCCATACCACTAACTTTAACACTCGGTGTACCACCTCTAACTCACTGTCCTTGAGCTCTACAACCCATTCCTATCTACCGTGTCGCCTGCAATGTGTAACGTGGGAGAATCCTTCGCCAAATATCCCGAATCATTACATGTATAACACCTCCTACTAACTGCAACCCACTGATATGGCCCTATTGGCATAAAATGAACCCCATAATCTAAATGATCAGAAGCTATATTGTCATGACCCAACCCCGTAGGCAGTGACTGGGGTCCGACCTAGACCCCCGTATATATATTTGTCAATTGTAGTCAAATTAAACTATGAGCAAGCGATACTACTCATGAGAACCCCAATGAGTTAAAACTTTATCATGTACGTGTGGCCTCTTTTATTCATAACGTATCATGAAAGAGAATGCAAGTCGACAAGACTTCCATAACGTAAAAATATTTACAATGTGTCGTATAGGCACAGCCGAAATAAACTCATGAACAACCCACACATACATGTCTACAGAGCTCTAAGAATTGGAACGACAACATATGGCGGGATAGGGCCCCCGCCGTACCCCTGTGTAACCAAATATATACATCGGTGGTTTGGTACCAAAACTTGGCTCCGAATCAATGGAGCTCCTTCTAAACTTGTTGAGTGGAATCCTAAGCTGGTGGACTCCCAAAATCTGTATGGTACCTGTGGGCATAAAATGCAGCCCCCCAAAGAAAGGGGGGTCAGTATAACATATGTACTGAGTATATAAGCATAACATAAATGAGATAACAACTGAAATAGGGATGCAGGAAACCAAGTATAGCATTTAATAGGGTACCGTACCTGCATCTCATAAAATAAAGTCATATATACCATTATCACGTACCGTATCTGGCCCACTCGGGGACCCAGTATTACAAACACATCATCTATCATGATAGGTATATATATACCATTAACGCTGTGGGATGTACAGTCCGATCCCTGTATATAGAAAGTACATGCCAAGGAATGATGGCCCAATCCATGTATCATATAATAATGCCGAGGAACGACATCCCGATCCGTATATCGTATACCAATATCGAGGTATGACGGCCCGATCCATATAATGCATAATAATGCCGAGGTACGACGGCCCGATCCATATAATGCATAATAATGCCGAGGTACGATGGCCCAATCCATATAATGCATAATAATGCTGAGGTACGTCGGCTCGATCCGTATAATGCATAATAATACCGAGGTACGATGGCCTGATCCGTATAATGTATAATCTGTCATGGAACGTACGACCCGATCCTTACATAGCAAAATGTGCTGAGGTACGTCTGGCCCAATCCATATATATATCATAATGCATATACATGCACGCAAAACTCTGTAACATATCAAATATCCCTCAACCATTATCGTAAAGTATGCCCAAGAACCCCCAGGTTTAGGAGCTTACACATCCAATCACTATTCAGTCTATAAAAGGCTCGAGGGTCGTAGTTTAACTACATTAAGGCCCTTAGCATTTAGGAGTGAACTCGAGTCACGAGTTATACTCGGAACTTACAACTAGAACTACCTCTACACTCAAATCATATATGATTTCATTTACATTAAGACATCCCATAAGAAAGAAGCAATAGGCTCTACATATATTACCTTTTATCATAAAGAAGACTTAAACGTCAATAACTCAACTATTACAGGAGTTCTACCATCACGAAGTAGATAAGAATTATAAATTGTACTCAGAACTTCACGAATGGAGTTATTCCCATGTTTCATATGTATAAAACATTCATAACATATATGTAATACATGCCAAAATAAGGAGAAATAGCTTTACATACACTACTTTTCAGCATATAAAAGACTTACAAGTCCATAACTCAACTATCACAGGAGTTCTAATATCTAGAAGTGAATAAGATTGATGAACCATACTCGGGGTTCTATGAATGGAATTATTCTCACCTTACATACACAATTCACTTAAGACTAGGATATGCCAAAAGAAAAGAAGATAAGCTTTACATACTTATGCCGAAAATATGCCAACAGAAAGCTTCACATACCTTGTCTGAATTATTCCTTATCTTGCTTGCCTCGCCGTCCTTTGAACCTATTCAACATGAAAGTAGTATGAATATCAACCCCTTTTACTTTCTAGCACCCTAGGTTACATCTTAGTATTAATGGAATCTATTTCCTTAGTCGTTTTCCCGACTAGTTCTGTTACTCGCTAAGGCGTCAACGAAAATTGGGCAGCACCTCCCCTATAATGTGCCCTATCCAAATTTCCAATTAGGTCCCTAAGACCTACATCCAACCAAAAACAACAACCTTCAGCAATTCACACCAACAATATACAACATAAACTCCAAATGACTTATTCAAAAATTCGGTAGCACAATAGGGCGTCTAGCCTTTATTTTGTAACGCCTTTCATTATACGCAAAGAGAAGTCGTGTGGCTGAAACCAGAAGCATCCACACCCCTTTTAGAATGCGTTTAGGCCCTGAAACAATGCATTACACCCCTGCAGCAACAACTTACAAGAATGACACTTTATTTCGACGACAATTCACTTCTAGCGACTCCAATTTAGTTTATTTCGGGCATCAAACATATTTATCATATTTTCACATTTACATCCACTTAAACAACGTATAATACCCTCTATAACAACACCATAAACTTCAATTTAAAAGGAAAGGCCTTACCTTACGTTAAACTTGTCAAACTCGCCAAAACTATCAAAACGCAAAATCTGGACAGCCCATTGTCTTATATTGTCGCTTAGTTTCGGAGGGGTAATTGAGGGAAACATGATTTGTGGCCTCAATGAAAGTTATAGACATGTGTATCAAGGTCGCAAAAAATTTTGAATTACCCGTACAGAAATTTTGTACGAAAATATACGACCAAAATACTCACAGCTATCCGTGTAGGATTTCCAAAGCAAAATCTAGGCAGCAGCTCCCCCATGCTTCACCACCATTTTTCGAGCAGAGAAAAGCAAATATGGGTTGTAGAGTATAAATGAAATTTGTAAACCCATGAGATATCTTTCCAAAACATCTTTAATCACTCAAAAATAAGCCTTACACAAAGAGTTATACTCGTATTACTAACAGCAGTGTTTTTCCAAACCAGGGCTGCCTTTGCTTTCCTCTCCACGTTTTTCTCTCTATTTTTGTTCAAGGTTTTGGCTAAAAATGACTTAATAGTCATCCATACATAGATATATATCTTTTTGGAGAGTGACACATGTCATCCCATAAGGGTGACACGTGTCACACCCTTAAGCAGCCACCTCAATTATACAACCAATCCATGGTTGCCACATGGAAGGTGGGGGTCCACCCCATGGTGTGTCACCTGCTTCCACGTGTCACTTTCATGTGATGCCATGTGTACCTATCACGTGCTGCCATGTGTCAAGTAGGTGAGTCACCTACTTGCTTCAAGTAGGTGCGTCGTTTCCTTATTTCTCTTCCGTGGGTTCGTAATTTCGTCGCACTTTAAGAGACTATGTATTCCTTGCTACTTAGTCTCAACACGCACTCGAGTAGCTTAAGTATGTAAGACCTCCAAGTTGGTAGTTTACGCAAGTCAATCGAGTGCTACGACTCATTTTTCGGCCTCCAACTCCTTTCGAATTTTTATAACCTTATTTCCAATCTTCCTTATTATGAAGCATTTCGTTCTCCTTTCCTTGGAGTTATTTGATAGCATTATAAACTATCCAACTCACATAACGACTTTTGAGAAACTTAAGAGCCTTCCCAGAAACTTGAGCAGCTTATGAAGCATTCTAAGGTACCAAAGTACGGGGTGTAACACATACCCTAAGAAGTTTCTCATGAACTCTGTCCACCATGGGTACCATAACCTATCACAAAACTGCCTAGAATGTGAGGTGCTCTCACCATGGATCTGTAGTTCTAGAGTAAGGCTGACCCTAATTAGGATGATGCCTACCTCGAGGCAAAATGCTACCTTTGCTACACTGATGACAAGATCTCCTACCTCTACCTCTATAAGTCTCCATACATGCATGCTCCATAGACCTCACATAACTGAACACCTGGGGAAAAGTAGACACCACTTTATCAAGTGTTGTGATGCCAGGCGGAGTGGAAAAATCAATCCATCAATAAAACCCTGAATCAACTCTTGCTTGGCAGGAAACAAGGGGGAGGCTGTCCGACCCACTTAAGAAACTCAATCATATAATCCAAAACCAACAAAGAACCTTTTTGAGGACCAACAAATCAAACTCTGAGATAAGAACGTCTCGATGCACTAAAAACTACACCTTTCTATGTGTTTGCTCATCAAGATGTGAAATTTCCAACATTGGATCCAAATAAGCCGAGGTGGTCATAGAAACCATCAAAGTCGGGGTAGTATACACTGATGCTCTTCCACACCTAATAGAATGCTTGTACTATCCATCTAAGGTGGAATGAATTCCAAGAAAGAATTTAGAGGTTGATGAAATAATTTCACAAGATCAGTAAAAGAGAATGGAGTTTCCCTAAAATACCCTATAGCCTCTAAAGATAAGATACAAACGTCTCTGCACAGATCCACAAGATTCTATTAGGCACATGCTCTTATACTAACGATACCAGGGAACCTAAGTTATGATATAACTTTCTCACATATTGATTTTTCATTTAATGATGGCACCTACTATAAACTCCCCAGTAGGTAAACCTAACCCCACAGTCTAGAACCATAGACAATACACCATCACAAGCACAAGGAAAGAAGCGAATTTTAATAAAAAGGAGAAGAAGAAGAAAATAAGAATTAGAACAATATAATAAGATAGCCCCCAAGACCTGGTGTCAGTCAGTAGTCAAGCCACTACACTAAATAAGGAAGTACAAGGGTTATACCAATACAATGATAATAATAGTAATATAGACTATCTTCGAATGCAAAATAAAGAATCTTCCAAGCAAAAACAGACGGAGATAGGTAATTCTGAAAGCCAAGAGCTCACCCAAGTCTCCAAAATCCAAGACCTGCTCCCCACGATATCCAAATTAGCAAGGAAAATATAGTATGATCTGTAGGGTGCAGAAGTGTAGTATGAGTACCAACAAGTTGTACTTAGTAGGCATCGGCCAACTGAGCTTCAAAGATAAAGTAACTATAAAGAACATGTAAGCAAGAAGTATATATAACAAGTAACAAACAAGAATAATATAGAAGTCTGCAATAAGAACATCTGATGTAAGGAAGGGAGAAGGTAGGAAACAAACAAAGAACCAAAGGACATATATGGTGGTACCAGTCCTGAACCTAAACTCGACAACACACTATGAAAGAGGACATTAAGAGACAACTAAAGAATAGAAGTAAACACATATATCACATAAAGGCCCAAAGGGACATATCAACTAAATCCTTACACAAAAAGGTTAGATAGATAAGAATAAGGGCAGTAACTACCTTCCCATAAGAGACCACCCTTTATACCGCCACAAGTTCACAAATAGTCGGACAATACCTCCCGAGCCACTGTGTGCCTAGGTAGTGCCCTCACAAATTGGTAAACCCATACGACATCCCATACAACTGACATGTACAAATAGTCAGACAATACCTCCCGAGCCACTGTGTGCCTAGGTAGTGCCCTCACAAATTGGTAAACCCATACGACATCCCATACAACTAACATGTACAAATAGCTAAGCTGGTGATAGGTAATGCATATACGAATGGAAGTCATGCAGTAAAACCAGTAGTTCCATCAATTCCAAGTGCCTCATACTAAGATATATACACCTACTTCCAGTCCCATCTAGGAAGTATGACCCATGTACCTTTTTGGGATCGCCATGGAGGCTAGGGAATGCCCTAACATAAGTCCCTGGTCTTGATCCAGGTCTTATATCAATATAGATATCAATAAGTATATCTGACTAACAAAAGTATGCTCTATCGAGGTGACCGGATATAAATAGTCTAATCAGAGTAGAAAGGGTCAAAAATTTCAATAACCAGGCTAGTATTATAAAATGAGTGCATCCTCGTTGCCTCAAATCAATATTATAAAGTGAGAAGTTCCTCGATGCCTCTAGTCCACTATAAATAGTAGTAATAAAGGTAGTATGACTCTCATTTCACAATATTAGTACAAAATAGTTTGAGTTGCAACCCAGCTTTCTCTAATCAATGCCAATAACTAATGCATGTACCAGGGTCAACTACATCTATGAGAAAACAAAGATCCAATTCAATGCATGTTATCACCAGCACCCAAACAACACACACAATCACAGGAAATAAAGAAGCTATTAGCACCTTACCCTTTAGATAATGAAAATAGCGCCAATACATACAACCGACCTCTAGGCAAGGCCTAAAGCTGAAATCTACTCCTTTAACTCAACCACGAGGCTCAAAAGGGGAATCTAAACCATAATAGGGTAACAATAAGGAGGATATGAGGAAATAGTTACTTAGCTATTCAATCAATACCTCTAGATCCAGCTAGGATTTCAACCACAAAAATACAAACACAGTTAGACCCTCCAAATGACATAAAGAAGCATAGAAAATTCTAGCTCCAAATCCAGAAATGGGATCCAATAGTAATTCACATGCCTAACAGGGTGATAACCACTATACCAAGGCTACATAGTAGGTTCTATAATATGAAGGAAACTAAGTCTCAGAAACTCCAGTTAATAATAGCTACATCAATTAAGGATCAACCTAAATTTAATTCTAAGGCACAACTTTGCCAATCATCATAAACATCAATCAAGTTACCTAAAATAGGCTAATTAAGGCCAACTAAGGCATAATCAATAATCTTACCCACTAGACTGAAAGTCTCATAAAGGCAACCTAGCCTAAGGCTCACACTTGGACAAAGAACCAAGCGATGGAATCAAGCCTAACCCATCATATACAATCCAAACCATAAGTAATTTCTACTATACTACCTCATAAAGATTAATCAAATGAAAAGAGATTCTAACCTACCTCGAAGCCAAACGCATGCGCTCCAAGTCCACTTGCCATTAGCTTTTCGCTCAAAAACAACTCCAAATGGCTCCACACTATAAAAATTTTGATCACCTCGTCAATAAGAATGTTTTGACTTTAAAATCACATTCTTCAGGGATGGCCCTAAAATTGGGTAAAAAAGAGAATTGTAGGGCTGCATTGGGGAGCCAGCCCCACTAGTACTAGTATCAAAAGGAAGATCTCACTTTTGTTTACTCAAGCGCCTCTTTCTTATCAAAGACTGTAGGTTGTCTACTATAATTAGATTAAGTAAATGGGAAGGGTAGTGCTCTGTGGAGGATTAGATCTTGTAATTAGGGGTCATGACTTTATGAAAAGGTTCTAAATGCATTATTAAGCTTGTACCCCAAAATGGGGCACAAACTGACTCTCAAAATGAGAGAAATTAGCCAGATAATAAATTTCACCATTAAAGCTTAAATATAAGCTAGGGAAACCCTTTGGGTGGAATTTTACCTCAAATTGTCACCTTGCATGCTTTCCCAAACACACAAGCACATTCCTATGACTCCCACAAATCCAATGCACTTGGAATAGCCCAAATCATAGCTACCTAGATTCAAAAATCAAAGGAAAACAAAAGGGGTTGGGGCTTGTTTGGGTCACTGGTCTTAATTATAAGTCCAGTAAATTGCACTCTGCGAAAACAGAGAAAAAAACTATGCGAACGCAAATGCAGAGCTCTTAAAGATCTACAAACAGGGCACCATGTTTGAGAACACTGGGAGGAAGGACTATTGCTTCCGCAAATGCATCCCCAGTTGCATGAACAAGAAGGGCAAAATGGGCCTACATAAGATTTTGGCAAAGTTCAAAGTCCCGGACAAGGTGCTTAGGATTCGTTTGAAATTCCTTGTACCTACATAAGATTTTGGCAAAGTCATAAGGGTGATTCTTAATTGTGTATATATGTTAAGGTCAATTCTTAAGTTTGGGAATAGATTTGGAGATTTTTTAAGGAAATAATAATCCTCTAGCACAAAGTCGAGTTAAAAGCTTCCTTACTGATTGAGTATTAGTGAAAGATTTTACTTGGGTCAAGTTTAAACAATCATATATTCTAGAATATAATGAATTAGGTATCTAATGTCCTATCAAATTAAAGGTCTTTGAGTCCTCTTTCCAACTCCACCAATTTTGCCTCATTTGGAATTTGGAGTAAAGGTTATGTGACCATTTTACTATAGCTTGCAAGATCAGAAAATTTATGACATTGAGTTATGACTCGTACAAAAAATCTACAAATCGTAGAAGTAGTTATGACTCATAAAGATGATTTCTAAATGAAGAAAAGAGGCTCATTTTTTTAGCATTTTTAGGGGATGCCAGGACGAATTGGGTCTACGACCTGTAACTTTTTGACGACTCGTAAAGTGTGATTTGTAGGGTCTCCAATAGGTTTTATAAGGGTTTGTTTGGTCTTTTCCCTATAAGTTCCGTAATATATGTGGATGTTTTTGGGACTATTTCCTCAACTATTGACTACCCTAAGTATTCCTAAACTGTTATTCTCTTATAACTCTAAAAAATCACAAGTCTTCTCTCTCAAGGGATCAAAGGTCTTCTGTACTATCAAAATATTTGTTAGGGTTTCTCGAAGTTCAAGTCCCCTTTTTTATTCAAGTTCAAGGCTAGAATTCATTAAGGTATATGAGGATTGATCCATGGATTCCTTTAAACCATAGAGTCCGAAGATTTTCCTCAATATCTTGTTAAATTTCATTGATTTCTACCTCTAGTTTTTATGAATTGCAATGGGTTGTTTGAATTTCAGTTTTAATGATTATCAATGATCATTGTAAGCATGATTCTACATTTATTAAATAATTTCAAGTTGGATTATGAATACCCATACATAATGATATTTTTAAATGGTGAATTTCAATAATTATGATTAGATTTAAAGGGTTTTTCAATGAAGGCTTTATAAATGATGTTTGAGTGTCACGACCCGATTTCTCAAGTCATGGTGAAACCTACTATCAACCCACCAGTAGGTAATCCTAACCCTACAATCCAGAACCATAGGCAACAGACCATCACAAGTGAAAGGAAAGAAAAAAATAATATTAGTATTAATAATAAAAAAAGAAGAATGAGAACAATAAAACAAGATACCCCCCAAGACTTGGTATTATTTGGTAGTCAAGCCACTAAGATAAATAAAGCATTACAAGGTTTGTATATCCACAATGATAATTTTTGTAATACAGATTGTGTCCGAATACAAAATAAGACTATTCCAAGCAAAAATAGAGGAATATAGGCTACTTTGAACCCCAAGAGCTCACCCAAGACTCCAAAATCCTAGAGCTGCTCTGCACTATATCCAAATTAAAAGTGAAAACCTATACTATGTGCTGCAGGGTAAAGAAGTGTAGTATGAGTTTCAACAAGTGGCACTCAGTAAGCATCAACCGACTGAGCTCCAAAGTTAAAGAAAGTAAAAAGAACATGCCAGCAATGAGTATATATCACAAGCAACTAACAAAAATAACATGGAAGCCTGCAACAAGAAATATCTGATATAAGGAAGGAAGAGGATAAGAAAAGCAAGGAACCAAAGGACGTACCTAGTGGCTCCAGCCTAGACCTAAACATGACAACACACAATTAAGGAGGACAAATAAGTGACAACCTACTAATAGAAGCAATCACAGATATCAAATAAAACCCTAAATGACCGCATCAACTAAATACCTACATAAAAAGGTTAAATAACTATAAAAAGGAAAATAACTACCTTCAAATAAGAGACCACCACTTATACCACCACAAGTTTAAAAATATTCATACAATACCCCCGAGCCCATGTGTGCCCAGGAGGTTCACTCACAAGCAAGTAAACTTGTACGGCATCCCATACTATCAATAGGTACAAACAACTATGCTGGTGATAGGCAATGCATATATGAATGAAAATCGTGCAGTAAAACCAATAGTACAAACAATTCCAATAGCCTCATACCAAGATATATACACCTACTTTCAGTCCTGGCGAGGAAGTAAGACCCATGCACTTTTCTGGGATCGTCATGGAGGGCTCGAGAACACCCCTATATACCTTCCTTGTAATGATCCAAGTCATAAATCAATATAGATATGTATCAATTTGTATGTATGATCATCAAATATTTGCTCCATCATAATGAATCAAAATAAATAGTCAAATCATTATAGAAATGGTTGGGAACTAATTCCTCTGAACCAATATAAGAAAATAAGCACCTCATCGATGTCTTGATCTAATATCATAAAATGAGTGCATCCTCGATGCCTCCATTCTATTTAAAATAGTAGTAATAAAGTTAGTATGACCCCCACTCAAAAATCAGTATGAAAATAATTTGGGTTACAACCCAGCTTTCTCAAATAAATGCCTAGAACTAATGCATGCACTGAGGTTGACTATATACGTGAGAAAACAAAAATCCAATGCAATGCATGCAGTCATCAACACCCAAACAACATGGATAATCACATACAATAAGGATGCCACAACTTCCTTACCCTATAGAGCATAGAAGTAGGGCTAGCATATGCAACCGACCTTGAACCAAGGCCTAGGGCTATAATCTACTACTCTTACTGAACAACAAAGACCAAAAGGGAACTCAATCCTAACTATGTAACAAGGAGGAGGAATTGAGAAAACAGGTGCTCAACTAGTTAATCAATACCTCCAGATCCAATTGGGAATACAACATCGAGATTTCAAACACACCTTGTTACACCCTATACTTTGGTACCTTGGAACGCTTCTTAAGCTTCTTAAGTTTCTTAGAATTCATCATGTGAGTCATATAATCTATAACGCTATCAAATAACTCTAAGGAGGGGAGAATGATATACCCTAATAATAGAGAAGATTGGAAATAGGATTATAAGAATCCGGAAGGAGTTGGAGGCCAAGTAATAGATCGTAGGACTCGACTTACTGATGTACGCCACCGACTTAGACATCCTACATAACTAAGCTACTTGAGTGCACGTCGAGCTTAAGTAGCAAGGGATACATATGCTCTTAAAGTGAGACAAGATTATGAAACCACGAAAGAGAAATAAGAAGACGTAGGACCTACTTGGACCAAGTAGGTGATACACCTACTTGAGCTGGAACCCACACTGCCACGTGGTGGCTTTGGATTAGATAAATAATTAAGGTGGCGCCCTATGGGGCTGTCACATGTCACCTCTAGGGGGATGCCACGTGTCACCTCTTAAGGAGGTGTATATATGAACTACATTCTATACATATCTTATTTCAGCACGTAGAACAAAAGAAACAAAAAGAGAAACCCTAAGAGGTTAAGAGAGATGGGCGACGACTTTGGCCAAACTGAAAGGTAAGCCCCGATTTCATTCTGTCAATTAATTACTAAGGTATTCCTCGAATAAGCGGAGGTGTTAATGATGTAAATTAACTATTTGGGGAAGCAATATAGGGCTGCAAAAAGACACCAAAGCTCAATCGCGTAAAGGAGTTTCTGAAGTTAATTTTCAGCAAGTTTGGGAAGCCATTATATAAGGTATGGCTTGGTTCTCTTATCCCACGTTTTGGTAAGGGTTTTTACATGTTATTAGGGTTTTAATAATGTAAATATAAGGTTTTTATCACCACCAAGCGGACAACAAACAGCCACGACGTTTCAACCGCGCTAGAAGAACTTCTGAGGCAAGTTTTGGCAAGCTTTGGCCAATTTCTGGTAAAGTAAGGGTTTTCCTTTCAATTTGGAATTTATGGTGTGTTTATGGAGTGTATCACACGTCTTATATGTGGATTTAAGTATAAAATTGCACAAGGATGCTTGACATTGGAAACAAACTAAACTAAGGTCGTTATAGTTAAACCGAAGTCGAGTAGTGTGTTGTGGTTGTTGTGCTGTGCTTGCAGGTGGTTTGACTGTGTGTTGCAGGGATGGAAAGTTTTCTAAAAGGGGTGTAGGTGCTTATGGTTTCATCCACATGTCCCTCTATTTATTAGGGTTAAAGGTTTTATCAAATAGAGACTAAACACCTATTTTGGTATCGTAGTTTTGAGTGAGTCGTTTGAAGTTTGTATTGTGTAATGTTGAAGTGGTTTACTTGTATATATGCTGCCGATTGTTGTTGATTGGTTGGATTCTATGTTTTGGAGGTTCAAGCGGATGTTTGGATAGGGCAAGTTATAGGGGAGATGCTGTCCAATTTCGGCTAACTTCGGAACTAGTAATGAACTAGTCTAAGGAAATGGATACAGGATTGGTTCCTATGGGTAATTGGTGGTAGAATTACAAGCTGGGAAGTCGAAGGTAACAAAACTTAGAATTAATTTCATGTTAAATAGGTTCAAGAGATGACGTCGTGAATATGTTAAGAGTAATCTGTAAGAGGTATGTAAAGCTAACGTTTCCTTCTTTTAGCATGTTTTTGGCATAAGTATGGGCTTAGACTTTCTTTTGGCATGTCTTCGGCATAACTCTATTAAGCTTATCATATCTCTTGGCATGTTTTGGGCACAAACATGTAAAGTTAATATTCCTTTTTGGCATGGTTTTTATGAAGAAAGTAAATGACTTTTATATGATTCGAAGGGAGTTCCTATCCGTAGAGATGCTAGGATGGACAACTTCTTAATTTTCCAAAAGATATTTTATTATGCCTTGATATGTGTATATGATTCCCAAAAGTTCTATTTTTTTATATAACCCATAGTAACTTTTAAAAGGTACTTGATATGACTCTTGTCTTGATTTTGAATGATAGCTAATTTTAGGTATCCCATTGAGTCTCAATGCATCTAGTTTGTCACTACTCCACTCGTGGATTCCTCAATGCTCTTTTCACTAATCTCGGGCTAGGATTTGTTATCATATGTACTTCTCTGCATTGTTCGCCGTGCCCCGACGTGAAGGGGAAAGTATGACCTGTACATGGGATTTGTGAAGTTATGATATGCCATGTACACATATGATATGATATGATATGATATGACCATCTGATATGATATGATCTATTATGGAGATATTCTCTACTCTAGAGTTATGATTTTTCTATGGCACCTGTGATAGGGCGGTGACCACAATTTGTTCTCTGAATCCCATAATGGGGCCGAATATGGCATATGTTTTTTGTATACATTATCTGTGGTTATGAAAAGCATTTTGGTATTCTGGGTAGTTTGCTCATTTTTACACCTTCTGTTGTAGTAATGGCTTTACATATTATAGTCCATACTTTATATATTTAGTACATTTTTTGTACTGACCTTCTTTATTTATGGGGGGCTGCATTATATGCCCACATGTATAGACACTCGGTTTGCTAATCTGCTTGCCTAGGATATCCACCCTGTTGGTTGGCAGTGCTTCTTTGTCCAGAGCCCTATTTTAGCATTAACTTTTCTGTTGTACGTTTATACATAATGGTTAAGGGTACGATGGGGCCCTGTCCTGTCATACAATTATGATATCATTTTGTAGAGGTTTGTAGACTTATGTTTTGGGTTTTGTATATGTGTTTTGGGCTTGTGTTCAGTGACGGCCTTAATAGCCTCTATGTGCTACATCTATTTTTGTGCATCCTCTAGCTACCCTTTTTTGATTTCTACTTTTGTTTATTCTGCTAACACGCTAAGTGGGGCTTAGGGTACCTATGGGTTCCCAACTCGGGCACCAGTCACGGCTTATTGAGTTGGGTCATGACAAAAGTCATATCAGAGTAGTTCGTCCTTGGAGTCTCTACAGACTGTGTCGAGTAGAGTCTTGTTTATTGGTGTGTTGTGCACCACATCTATAAACAAGAGGCTACAGGTACTTTAAGATGTTAGCTTTCTTTCATATCTAAGATCGTGCAATAGAGTTGAGTCATAGGAAATGAAATTCCTCATACTAACCCATGGTTTTAGCAAAAGGACAACATCGATAGAAGAAGGTGACTGACGATATTGGAAGTTACAAAGCATGCAGGTAAGAAAAGGCACGAAAGATATATTTCAGGTGAGGTATTAAAGTACGATTGACATGTAAAGTTAAAAATGGAAAGGAAAAGTAGACAGGGTAGGGTAACAGGTGCAGTTTGAGTTGGGCAGATGAGGTAAGACCATCATTTTTTTACTGTTGTTGATATTGGTTGCCCTGTGTGGCTGTTGTATGATACTATATGAATATATATGTTGGCCCTGTGAGGCATTGTTGGCATTTTCTACGTGCAGGTGTTGAGATAGTAAGAAATACAAAGGAAACTCTGCCTAAATTTTCTTAGAAATAAAAGAAGAATGAGATATAGGATTGTAATATATCTTTAAAGGTCGGTAATGGTATGGTAAAATGAAGTTGGAAAATACTTGTGATCCTAAGAAGATGATTTAAAGATGACACCTAGATCTGGATAGAAGGACATATTAAGGCACTAATTGAGTTGATCCACTGAGATAAACGATGAAGGGCTAATTACTGATTGGGATGAATGGAATGTGGCTTTAAATGCACTGCTACCCTAAGGATATTACTTGAGTACCAGTGTTCAAGACTGGAGTTAGTACTGTATATTGAGGATTCTAAGAACCTCATGATTGTATTAAGGTTTCGTACGTGGGTAACCCAATGTATAGTTGATGTAATGGAAGATATGGAAATAGTGCAGTATATTAAATAGGTTGGAAAGGACTCATATGCATTTGGAAAGGTAAAAATAAATAGTAGAAGAACTTCGGAGGCAAGTTTTGGCAAGCTTTGACCAATTTCGGGTAAGGTAAGGGTTTTCATTTCAATTTAGAGTTTATGGTGTAGTTATGGAGTGTATTACACGTATTATATATGGCTAGAAGTATAAAAATTTCACAAGGATGATTGACGGTGGAAACAAACTAAACTAAGGTCGTTATAGTTAAACCGAAGTCGAGTAGTGTGTTGTGGTTGTTGTGCTGTGCTTGCAGGTGGTTTGATTGTGTGTTTCAGGGATGAAAAGAGTTCTAAAAGGGGTGTAGTTTATGCTGGTTTCAGCCATATGACCCTCCGTTTCTTAGGGTTAAAGGTTTTATCAAATAGAGAATAAACACCTATTTTGGTATCGTAGTTTTGAGCGAGTCATTTGAAGTTTGTATTGTGAAATGTTCAAGTCGTTTACTTGTATATATGCTGATGATTGTTGTTGATTGGTTGGATTCTAAGGTTTGGAGGTTCAAGCGGATGTTTGGATAGGGCAAGTTATAGGAGAGATGCTACCCGATTTTGGCTAACTTTGGAACTAGTAACGAACTAGTCTAAGGAAATGGATACGGGATTGGTTCCTATGGCTAATTGGTGGTAGAATTACAAGCTAGAAAGTCGAAGGGACGACGACGAGGCGAACGTGTTAAGAGTATTCCATAGTATGTATGTAAAGCTAACGTTTCCTTCTTTTGGCATGTTTTTGGCATAAGTATGCTTAGATTTTCTTTTGGCATGTCTTCGACATAACTGTATTAAGCTTCTCCTATCTCTTGGCATGTTTTGGGGACAAATATGTAATGCTAATCTTCCTTTTTGGAATGGTTTTTATGAAGCAAGTATATGACTTTTATATGATTCCAAGGGAGTTCTTATCCATACAGCCACTAGGATGGCCAACTTCTTGATTTTTCAAAAGATATTTTGTTATGCCTTCATATGTGTATATGATTCCCAAAAGTTCTATTTTTTATATAACCCATAGTAACTTTTAAAAGGTACTTGATAAGACTCTTGTCTTGATTTTGAATGATAGCTTATTTTAAGTATCCCATCGAGTCTCAAATATGATTTAAATTACATCTAGTTTCTCACTACTCCACTCGTGGATTTCTCAATGTGTTTTTCACTGAGCCCGAGCCAGAATTTGTTATCATGTGTACTTTTGTGCATTGTTCGCCGTACCCCGATGTGAAAGGGAAAGTACGACCTGTACATGGGATTTGTGGAGTTATGATGTGCCATGTACACATATGATATGATATGATTTGATATGACCATCTGATATGATATGATTTGTTACAGAGATATTCCCTACTCTGGAGTTATGATTTTTCTGTGGTGCCAGTGATGGAGCGGTGACCACAATTTGTTCACTGAGGCCCATAATGGGGCCGGATATGGCATATGTTTTCTGCATACATTATCTGTGGTTATGAAAAGCATTTTGGTATTCTGGGTAGTTTGCTCATTTTTGCACCTTCTGTTCTAGTAATGGCTTTACTTATCAGTCCATGCTTTACATATTTAGTATATTTTTCATACTGACCTTCTTTATTTGCGGGGGACTGCGTTACATGCCCAAAAGTATAGACGCTCGGTTTGCTGATCCGCTCGCCTAGTACATCCACCCTATTGGTTGGCAGTGCTCGTTTGTCCGTAGCCCTATTTTTGCACTAACTTTTCTGTTGTATATTTATATGTAATGGTTAAAGGTACGATGGGGCCCTGTCCCGTCATATGATTATGCTATTATTTTGTAGAGATATGTAGACTTGTGTTGTGGGTTCTGTATATGTGTTTTGGGCTTATGTTTAGTGATGGCCTTAATGGCCTTCATGTGCTACATCTGTTTTCGTGCCCCCTTTAGAGACCCTTTTTCAATTTCTACTTTTGTTTATTCTGCTAACATGCTAAGTAGGGCTAAGAGTACGTATGAGTGCCCAACTCGGGCACTATTCACGGCCTACGGAATTGGGTCGTGACACACCTTGCCCTTCCAAACGGCAAAAGAAAGCATAAGGGATTCTAGCTCTAAATCCAGAAATAGGATCTAATGGTAATTCTAACCAGGTTAAAACCACTACAGTAAGGCTCCAAAATAGGTGCTAAAGTAGAAAAGGTCACTAATCTCACTGCCAACACCAGCTACATCAATTATGGATCAACCCAAACTCAATTCTAAGGCATAGTTCCGCCAACCACCATAAACATTGCACAAGCCACCTAAAATAGGATAACCAAAGTCAAACTAAGGCACAATCTATAATCTAACCAACTAGTCTGGAAGACTCATAAAAGCAACCTAGCCTAAGACTAACACTAGGATAAAGAAATAAGAAACTAGGAATCAAGTCTAACTCATCACATACATTCCAAACCACAAGTAATTTATACTATACACTACCTCATAACGCACAATCAAAAGAAAGGAGATTGTACCCTACCTCGAAGTCGAATACGCATGCTCCAAGTCCACTTCCTAGTAGCATTTTTCTCTAAAAAGAACTCCAAATGCCTTCATGCTATCAAAATATTGATCACCTCGTCAATATGAATGTTTTGACACAAAAATTACATTTTTTGAAGATGGATCAAAAATTAGGTCAAAATACAATTGTGGGACCTATGATAGGAATCTCAATAATTACTTGTGAAAAGGTTCTAAATGCATTATGGAGCTTGTATCCCAAAATGAGGCACAAATCGATGCTCAAAATGAAAGAAAAAACCCCAACATAACAAATCACCATTAAAGCTTAAAACAAAGTTAGAGCAACCTATTTGGGGTAGAATTTATCTCAAATTGTCACCTTGTACACTCCCCCAAACACACCAATACGTAGACATGAATCCTAAAATACAATGCATTTAGAATTACCCAAATGAAGCTCTCTAGCTCCTAAAATTGAAAAATAAATATTGGGGGTCGGGGTTGGTCGCATCTATTTTTTAACTGAAAGACCAGATGATATCTTCCTTAGTAATCGCAAAAGGCACCTCGCGAAAGGGTAGGTTCAGCAGACCTGACCATCATGATTATAGATAGAACCTCATGATTGCATACGTTTGGGAGTATAGGCTTCGCAAACGCGACCCTCAAGTCCCGCGAATGTGAAGGGAAATGGTGGTTACACTAGCAGGTGCTGCCCCAGCTCAAATTTGAGCTTCGAAAAGATAAAATAGGGTTCTCAAAATTCATTAGAAATCTCATGCGTGCAAACAGACTATGCTACCCCATCAAATTTTATGTTCTAGACTTGATGGTGTAGTCAAAATTTCCATTCGAGGTCATCTCCATAAAAAGTGGATGCCACACACATGTATAATATTTTTACCAAATCTACAATGAGGCTCGAAATGAGATTAAAGACTCGCGAACTGCACGGAGGGTCGTTCTATACCAAACTCAATATTTTAGATCTAACTGCATTGTAGAAATGTCAATACTAGAGTGTTTATGTTTACCTAGAATATTCACCAAATTGAATCTTAGGCTAAAGCTTGAAGGCTAAAATTCCTAATGGCTCAAACTCACATCGAAAGGCTCAAACTCAAGCCAAACTTGATACTAGCTTAATTTGGCCATTCTGGAGCTGATAAAACTATCGTAATTTCATTCTAAGGTTGTATTCCTAGAGTTTTTACCGAAGTCACCCATTCAAACTCTAAGAGCTCCATAATAGGGAGATGGACAGAAAACCCAAACAAGCAACTAGGCAACCGAACTATCAGTGCCAGCAAGTCATAAATGAATTGTGGTCGCTATAGAAAGCTCCAAAGGCAGAAAAGATTAGGAAGGATATAAATGACCTTGATGGTCATTACATTCAGACTTATGGTATATTGGTGAAGATTATATATGATGATTTCACTGATTTTCTATAAATTTCCTACATGGATATTTAGTGTTATGATATGGATTATTGGTATATCCAATTATGTATCAAATTGATGTCATCTTCATAAAATATGTGTGGATTGATATGAAGTAAATGATCATGCATGTTTTCACTCAAACTCCATGATTTTCAAGACAATTGATCATGTATGCTTGTTTTACCCAAATTTACAAGTATAAGTCATGATCTCAAATTTCAAGTTATATCCAACATAAGCTTTACGAATGTTTGACAAGATTTATGAATGAGTTTAAAGATACTTTATGCAAAGGAGGTTATGAATGATGTTTCAAGAAAGTTAAGGATAGGGTGAGTTAAGGCCCTAAAGATGTTTTATAAATAAAGATATGCAATGATGGAAGGTCTATAAACACATTATATAGATAAAGTTAAGGAGATATTCTATGGTTATATTCTTATGAAGAGTGGACGGATAATAGATATGGCCCCTCCAACATGATATTGACTTTATGTATTATGATTTATCTATTTTGTTGAGAGTTTACCTAGCACTTAGTGGACCTTGGGATAGGAATTCTCTCCCGTAGTAGAGGCAAGAGAGCCGTAGAAAGATCCCATTATCACATAACTACTTGCCACCATAGGATAAAGGATAACTTGTAGGAGAGACTTGATTTCTTTGAGCGTCACCCATATTTGAGGCTCGATCCTCCAATATAGCATTGTGGCTCCACTTAGGCATGACGGCGTCTACCTTGGCAAGTAGTCTCCCCCTTTCTTCCTGTGTAGGGGTAATATCGGGATTCCTTGTTATAGCTCACATGATTTATGTCGATTAATAGTTGCTTTCACTAACGTACAAGGTCCCTCTCTCAATGTTTAAGGTATTTCTTACTATAGCAAATATGTCTCTCACAAACTAAAGTATGTTCTCGAACCCATGATTTTATGACTCTTAATATATTATTTAAGATCCTTACTACTACTTATAAACTTGCAAGCTCTTTTATGATTCCTCATAATATTAGCCTTACTCATTATTCACTTTTACGTGTAAATGGTCTACTTATTATATGTTCTAGCCTTGATCATACGTCATTTATTTTATGACATATATTACATTTCTTACATACTTAGTATATTCAAAGTACTAAAGCATACTTTTTGTTATACCCTATACTCTTGTACCTTGGAAGGTTCATAAGATTCTTAAGTTTCTTAAGCTTCTTAAGCTTTTTAAGTTTCTTGAAAGGTTCGTAAGCTTCTTAGAAGTTATCGTGTATGCCGGATAATCTATAACGCTACCAAACAACTCTAAGGAAATGAGAATGTGATACCCCATAGTAGGGAAGATTGGAAATATGGTTATAAGAATACGGAAGAAGTTGGAGGCCAAGTAATGAATCGTAAGACTCGACTTATGTACGTAAGCTACCTACTTGAAAATCTTAAATACTCAAGCTACTTGAGTGTGTACCAAGATTACGTAGCAAGGATTACATAGGTTCATAAAGTAAGATGAGATTACGAACCCATGAGGAGGAAAAAAGAGTGACACATGGCAGCATGAGGGAGTGCCATGTGGCAGCAGATGGGAGTACCATGTCGTAGAAGCTGAAACAAAATGGTGGGCCCCCACTTGCCATGTGGTGGCCCCTAGTTGGAGGAGGGGGTGTGTTGGCCCAATGAGGGCTTGACATGTGTCACCACTTAGGGGTTGACATATGTCACCCCCTAAAGTAGCCTATATATATAAGTTTTATGATCATCCTTATCCAATAATTCATTCTTATCTTCTAAATTCTAGAAAACTCTAGAGAAAAAAAGAAGAGAAGAAACTCTACCTAGAAGAGAAAGAGAGCCACGATTTTGGGAGGAAAAAAGAGGTAAGTTCCCTAATTTCATTCCGTGAATTAGTTATATAGGGTATACCACGAAGGTATGAAGGTGTTATTAATATAAATTTATGGCTTGGAGCAGCACCAATCGAACAACAAACATCCACGAAGTTTCAGCCGTGCTAAAAGAACTTTCGAGGTGAGATTTGGCAAGTTTCAGGCAAGGTAAGGTTTTCCCTTTCAAATTGAAGTTTATGATGTTGTTATGAGGTATATTAAATGTCTTAAATAAGAATATAAGTGGAAAAATTACATAAGGATGCTTGACGTTAAAAACAAACTAAATTGAAGTTGTTATAGTCAAATCGAATTTGAGTAGTGTGTTGTGATTGTGGTGCTGCGGCTGAAGCTAGGTTGATTGTGTGTTTCAGGTATGTAAATTGGTCTAAAAGGGGTGTAGGTAATGCTGGTTGCATCCACACAACCCTCCATTTCATATGGTTAAAGGTTTTACAAAATAACGGCTAAAAACTCTATTTTGGTATTGTAGTTTTGAGCTAGTTGTTCGGAGTTGTATTGAGTAATGTTGAGGTGATTTGATTGTATATATAGCTGCTGGTTTTTTTTGGTAATATGGCTGCTAAGATTAGCAGTTGGATAGGGCAAGTAATAGGGGAGATGCTGCCCGATTTCCGATAACTTTGGAACTAGTAATGAACTAGTCGAGGGAAATGGATAAGGGAACGATTCTTATGGATACTTGGTTGTAGATTTGGAAGTTTGAAAGTGGAAGGTTATTAATCTTAGTATTTCTTCCATGTTAGATAGGTTCAAAAGTCGATGAGGCGAACGTGGTGAAGGGTAATCCATAAGAGGTATGTGAAGCTACCTTCTTTCTCTTGGCATGTTTTTGGCATAAGTATGTAGAGCTATCCTTCTTTTCTTTTGGAATGTATTAGATGTAAGTTATGAACGATATGTATATGATATTTGGGGTAGTTCTATTCATGAGCTTTGAACATGCATGATTCATAATTCTGGTTTACTTCTGAATGTTAAGGCTGTTAAGGTAGTTGAGTTATCACCATTGAGCCTTCCATATGTGAAATAGTAATTGGATGCATAGGAAGCATGAACTATAATCCTTATTCACTTTTGATATTAAATTTCTTGAACTAGTTGAACTAATACCCTCGAGTCTCCTATATGATGAATACTAATTGAATGCATAAGCTCCTATTCCTAAGAGTCTCTACGATGACGAATGTCTCCAATTCCATAAGTTGTTTAGCTTTGTCTCAATAGACGTCTACGAATCCTGAGACTCCGGTTGACATGATCCCTAACGATATTTAGAAGGTACTCAAGACGATTACTACTTTGTTCTTCAAGTGATGGTTCACTTGACTGTTTCATTGAGTCTTGGATAATGATTTGAGTTGCATATGGTTTCTCACTACTCTACGCATGCAAGTTGTAACCCATCTTCCTTCGAGTCCCATAAAGGGGCCGGGAATATTATCGTGCATAGCTTTATTACTCCTTTACTGAGTCCCGGGCTGGATATATATATATATGTATGAAGTACACTTTGATAAAATACCATATATGATAAAGTGAAGTATACGATGATGTCGTATGTGATGAAGTTATTCACCAAGTACCAGGATGGATATATATATACGATGATATGATGATAATATGGATTGGGTCGTATATTCCTCAGCACTGTTTTAAATTATGGATCAAGCCATACGTTCCTCGACATTATTTTAAATTATGGATTGGGAGGAACGTTCCTTAGTATATTTTATTATATAAGGATCGGGCTGAATGTTCCTCCGCATATTTTACTATGTGATAATAGCACCAAATCCCATAATGGGCTGGGTGTGGTACGACATGTACACTACTCTTTCACCGAGTTCCTCACTAAAGGGCTGGATATAATAGATAAGCATGCATATGAAAACATAGTGATGTACTTGTAATGTATGATATGATGCCGTATACGATGGTATGATGTCGTATATGATGATATGGTAACACTAAGTCCCACAGCGGGCTGTAAATGATATGTGAGGATTATATATATGCCCTCTTTTCATAAGATGCAGGTATAGTAAATTGTTAACGGTTATACTTATATCCTGCATCCCTATTTCAGTTGTCGTTTCAGTTATGATATGTTATGCTTTATATAATCAGTACATATATCATATTGACTTTTTCCGGGGGGCTACGTTTCATGCCCGCAGGTACAAATGTTCATTTTAGAGATTCGCCAAGTTAGGATTTTCACTCATCTATGTTGGAAGTGCTCTACTATTTTAGAGCCTAATTTTTTGGGATTTGTCCTGCTATGTGTATATTTTTTTGTTCAGGGGTACAGCAGGGGCCCTGTCTCACCATATGTTACCGTTACTATTTTTAGAGGTCTGTGGCATATGTATGTGGGTTGTTTGTAAGTTTTTTCAGTTGTGTCTGTATTATAGGTGGTAAATGGTGTTATTTCATGGCAACCTTATCGGCTTGCGTGCCCTTTCATGATATGATGTAGATGAAAGAGGCTATACGTATATGAAAATGTTATCACCCACTGGGTTGTTATGTATAGTTCGTATATTGGATAGTTACATATATGGGGGTCAAGGTCGGAACCCAGTCCCAGCCTACGGGGTTGGGTTGTGACAGAAGTGGTATCAGAGCGGTCCTTCCTTGGAGTGTCTACAGACCGTGTCTAGTAGAGTCTTGTTTAACGATGTGTTACGTGCCACATCTATAAACTTGAGGCTACATGACATTTAGGATGTTACCTTTTTTTCATATCTAAGATAGTGTGATAGATCCGAATCATAGGAAAACTCCCTATATTAACCTTGGATGTTAACATAAGAATGACAACAACGGAAGGAAGTGCCTGATGATATTGGAAGTCATAAGGCACGCAGGTAAGAAAAGGCACGAAAGATATCTGTTGGGTAAGGTATTGAAGTAGAATTGAAATGTAAAGTTGTAAATTGAAAGGAAGAGTAGACAAGAAAGTGTAACAGGGGAAGTTCCAATGGACGTACGAGGTAAGTCCATTTTCATACTATTGATTGTGGGTGCCCTGTGTGGCTGCGATATGATGTGATATGATACATATATATGTATCTTTATACATGTTGGCTCTATGAGGAACTATTGGTATTTTCTGCTTGCAGGTTTGAGATCGTAAGAAATATAGAGGAAACTCTAACCAAATTTTCCTAGAAATAAAAAGAGAATGAGATACAGGGTTATAGTATATCTTGAAAGTTCGTTCCCATAATAAAGATGAGATTTGGCTAAACCACGAATATGGCTGACCTCGAGAAATAAGTTAACTGCTGAATTTGATAGCAATAGAAACTAGGAGGTCGATATTGATATGGTAAACCGAAGTTGGAAAAGACTTATGACCCTAGGGTTATTCAGAGAAGACTTGTAGTTTTGGATAGAATGATATATTAAGGCCCCGATGGAATTGATACACAGGGATAAACTGTGACGAACTATAATTAAAAAAAGTTACAGCATTATTAAGACAAGAGTGCAAGGAAAACAGAATTGTGATGGATATAAAGTATTAATAGGACAGCTTAGGAGATATTAAGGATAAGACTAACTAAGAAGGGTAAGTAACCCATAGTAAGGATCGTGAAAAAAGTTAAGAAGTGTTATACTATGGGGTGGAATACGAACAGGATATGATGTGAATATAACGAGGATCGTTATGAAAATAAGTAAAACCAAGTGAGAAAGTGGCTAGTGATAGGACGTGATCCATGTAATAAGAATATAAGGGTAAGTGTGAAATGGAAAAGCAAGCTAGGGAACAAATAAAAAAGACTTATCAACTTCCGTAGGGAAAGTTGCGAATAAATATTATGCGATAATGGAAATAATAGCGAGCACAAGGAAAAAAAGAGTAACTGAAGGAGTAAGCAAGAAGAAAGCGAGATGGCAGTGTAACAATAGGTCATGACATGTGTAGCCGAAGATACAAATGCTAAAAGTGATGAAACTATGAAAGACCAAGTTGTAGAAGGATGAGCAACGAGATAGAATGGGTGTTAGGGAATGATTGGTATGATACGAATAAAGATGGATGGACAAAATCTATATCGACCTAACCCCGTAGGCCGCGACTGGGGTCGGACCTGGACCCCCGTATACATAATTGTCAAATATAAAAACTATACACAAGAACCCCAAAGGGTAATAACATTTTTATGTACATATAGCCTCTTTCAGTCATATCATATCATGAAAGGGCACGCAAGCCAATAAGGCTACCATATCATAAAAACATTTACAACTGAACAAACTCAGAACAACCCACATACATATGTCTATAGACTTCTAGGAGTATTAATTGTATCATATGGTGGGACAGGGGCCCCGCCGTACCTCTGAATAAATAAATATATACATCGAATGACCAGCATCGAAAAGTTAGGCTTCGGAACAGTGGAGCACTTCCAACATAGTTGAGCAGAAATCCTAAGCTGGCAGATCTCTAAAATGAACATATGTACTTGCGAGCATGAAATGCAACCCCCCCCCCCCCCCCCGAAGAATGGGGGTCAGTACGATATAGGTACTGAGTATATAAAGCACGAATTATAACAAGTAAAGCCATTATCAGAACAGAAGGTGCAAAAATGAGCAAAATATCCAGAATATCAAAATGCTTTTCATAACCATAGATAATATATGCAGAAAAACATATTCCATATTCGGCCCCATTATGGGACTCGGTAAACAAATACAAAATGTGGTCGCTGCCCCTTCACTAGCGCCACAGCACATCATAACTCCAGAGTAGGGAATATCTCCGTAATATATCATATTATATCAGACGGTCATATCAGATCATATCATATCATATGTGTACATGGCACATCATAACTCCACAAAACCCATGTACAGGTCGTACCTGCCCCTTCACGTCGGGGCATGGCAAACAATACAGAGAAGTACGCACAATAACAAAACCTGACCCAGGCTCGGTGAAGGAAGAATTGAGGCATCCACGAGTGGAGTAGTGAGAAACTATATATAATATAAAATACCAAATATTTCTAGAGACTCGATAGCGTAAATCCAATGCCAAGTCATATAAGAGAAATTGAGTGATAATCACAGTGTATGTCTTTCAGATGTCACCATGGTCTATGTCCAAATAGTCTTTCTGAAATCGTTGCCATATTTCAAGATATATTATGGGGCTTAATGGAATAATCAAAATGAGCTATCATTCAAAATCAAGACAAGAGTCATATCATGTAACTTTTGAAAGTTACTATGGGTTATATCAAAATAGAACTTTTGGGAATCATATACACATATCAAGGCATAACAAATATATTTTGGAAAATCAAGAAGTTGGCCATTCTAGCGACTCTACGAATAGGAACTTCCTTGGAATCATATAAAAGTCATATACTTGCGTCATAAAAACCATGTCAACAAGGAAGATTAGCTTTGCATATTTGTCCCCAACATATGCCAAGAGATAGAATAAGCTTAATACACTTATGTTGAAGACATGCTAAAAGAAAGTCTAAGCCTTACATACTTATGCCCAAAAATATGCCAAAAGAAGAAAACATTAGCTTTACATACCTCTTACGGATTACTCTTAACACATTCGCCTCGTCATATCTTGAACCTATTTAACATGAAAGAAATACGAGAATCAACAACCCTCGACTTTCCAGCATCTTAAGGTTCATATGAGTATTCATAGAACTCATTTCCTCGCTCTCCTTCTCGACTAGTACCTTTGTTAGTTAAGGCGTTAACAGAAATCGGGCAGCACCGCCCCTATAACATGCCCTATCTGAATTTCCAATTAGCTCCCTAATCACTATAGCCAACCAAAAACAACAACCTTCAACTCATAAATAAGTAAAATATGGCAACATTACACAATATAAACCCCAACCAACTCGCTTAAAATTACAATACCAAAATAGGGTCTTTAATCTTTATTTTGTAAAACATTTAATTATACGAAATGAGGGGTCGTGTGGATACAAACAGCAGATCCCACACCTCTTTTAGAAAATATTTAGGCCCTGAAACACACCACCACACACCTGCAGCAGCACACCACAAGCACAACACCTTGCTTCGACTATAATTTAACTATAGCGATTCCAATTTAGTTTGTTTCGAATGTCAAGCATATTTATGAGATTTTCATATTTAAAACCACTTAATCAACGTGTAGTACACTTAATAACAACACCATAAACTCCAAATTGAAGAGAAAGGTTTACCTTACCCAAAATTGGCCAAAGCTTGCCAAAACATGCCTCGAAAGTTCTTCTAGCGCGACTGAAATGTCGTCGCTGTTTGTTGTCCGCTTGGTGCTGCTCCAAACCTTAAATTTACATCATTAACACCGTCATAACATGTCAAAATCCTTACCGAAATGTGGGAGAACAGAACCAAACCATACCTTGCTAAAACTTGTCTCAGAAGTTCTCTTAACATGCTGAAAATTAGTGGGGCTGCTCGCTGCCTTCTGCCCCAAATAATTACTTTACGCTATTAAACACCATTATGTAACCGTAGGATACCTTAAATTATTAATTAATGGATCAAAAACGGAGGGCCTACCTTGTTCTTATGGTTGCCGTGACTCTCTCTTCTCTCCCTCAAGTTTTCTCCAATTTTCCTTAAGTGTAGATGCTGAAAAATGATTTCCTTAGTCATAATTTCATCATATATATCCCACTTTTGGAGGTAAAGCATGGCAGACCCTAGGGGTGACATGTGGCAGCCCCATAGGGCGCCACCTAATTCCATGCTGCCATCCATATGCTGTCACGTGGCAGTGGAGTCCACTCCAAGTAGGTGTGTCACGTACTTGGTCCAAGTAGGTGCATCACCTGCTTGCTTCCGAGTAGGTGCTATACCTCCTTCTGTCTCTTCTGTGGGTTCATAATCTTGTCTCACTTTAAGAACCTATGTAATCCTTGCTACATCAACTCGACATGCAATCCAATAGCTTAATATGTAAAATTTCCTAAGTAATAGCTTTCACAAGTAAGTCTAGTCCTACCACTCATTATTTGACCTCCAACTTCTTTCGGATTCTTATAATCCTATTTCCAATCTTCTCTATTATGGAGTATCTCATTCTTATTTCCTTAGGATAATTTGATAGTGTTATATATTATCCGACTCACATGATGACTTCTAAGAAATTTAAAAGCCTTCCCAGCAACTTAAGAAGCTTAAGAAGCCTTCCAAGTTACAAAGTATGGGGTGTAACATAATACATTTTGGAAATGAGTAAAAGGATTATGTGGAAGTAATGCATTCTGAATAATATAGAGGTAGTATAAGATCCCTCTTATGTGGAATAAAAGATAGACATAGACAGAATAAATGATAAGAGAAATATACGGAAGCACCCAAGATAGATATGATTAAATGAATGCAGATACGAAACAAAAGGGGAATGTACAATATGAATTTAAAAGTGCAATATGACTACATGGTTATAAGGTAAGGCCTTGATTGAGGCAAACTTGGTATGTTGTTGAGAAAATTAAAAGTCGGTGTTGGGTATACTGTAAGGGAAAGGGGTATAAGGTATAAAGGGGTGGTGCGTGCACACAACGTTGCCCTGACAATAGTGGAATCCTTAAGAGACAAAGACGGTAAATTTAAGGAATAAATGGTGCAATATATATTCATCCCAAGAAACAAAAGATATAGGTTGGGATAAAGCTATTCCTGCAAGAGAACCTTGGACAATTATCGTTGGAATACAATATTGCCTAATTGAAATTGGAACGACTAAAAGTCCTAATTAACTTTTGATAAAGATAAGTGAAGTGTGGCCTTGGATGAGTTATTCCATGGGTCGCATTACACAAGTACAGATTAATAGATGAGATATCGCACTATGTATGGAAAGGTTCTCATTGCTTCGTGACTTATTCAAGGTTTCGTACGTACATAATCAAGTTATAAAAGATAAAGAAAGAGATGGACATGATAAGGTACCAAGCGGATTGGGAAAAGAGATTGGATGAGTTTTGAGATTGGAAAAAGGTATAAGTACCCCCCCCCCCTTAAGGGGGGAAGTGAGTGAGAAGAATGCCAGGGAAACATGGAAACAATGGATACTACAATATAGCGGACATGGATGTTTAAACTTCAAGAAGATCCTATGTTAAAGCAAGTTAAAAGGGATGAAAGCCAACATTAATGGGATAGAAGTCAGAATGATATTTAAGGTAGTGTCAATAAGTGTTTGGCAAAACCCTGCACGACATAACGTTAGAAAATGGGTGTGTATAAAAAAGAAAGGGTACGACCAAGGAAGGGTATTAAATAACTCAAGATATCATGTGAAGGATAACGATACCATGCGGGGTCAAAAGCCAAGATATTGTCTTTAGAGTTGGTCGCAATGATGTTGCGCAACCATTGATTTTTCAGCATTTAAGTTTCACTCGAGTATTCATAGAACTCATTTCCTCACTCGTCTACTCGACTAGTTCTTTAGTTAGTTAAGGAGTTAACGGAAATCGGGCAGCACCTCCCCTATAACATGCCCTATCCAAATTTCCAATTACATCCCTAATCACCACAGACAACCAAAAACAACAACCTGCAGAATATATACAAGCAATTCATATCAACATTACACAATACAAACTCCAAACGACTTGCTCAAAGTTACGATATCCAAAATAGAGTTTCTAGTCTCTATTTCGCAAAACGTTTAATCATATAAAATGGAGGGTCGTGTGGATAAAACTAGAAGTTCCCACACCCGTTTTGGGACATGTTCCATCCCTTCAAAATACCATAAAACCATCTCCCATCACAGCACCACAATCGCAACAACACTATACAACTTTTAACAACTTTAACTCGGCTAGAAAGACTTTAATTTTGTTCTTTCACAACTTCCAGCCTATATATGCAATTCTTCCTACTTCACAACAACATCATTAACTCCAACTCAAAAGGGAAGACCTTACCTTGTCCAAAACTTATCAAAATTTGCCTTGGAAGTTTCTTAAAGTGCTGAAACTTAGCGGATTGTTTGTGTCCCTTCTTTACTTCCCCAAAGCATAAACTTAAATTATTAAAACCTTCATATAATCTTGGTATACCCTAGATAATTAATTCACAGAACTAAAGTCAGAGGCTTACCTCAAATTGGACAAATCTGTGGCTGCCTTCTCTCCTTTCTCACATTTTATTTTTTGTTCTTTGTTGTGCTAATTTTTGGATGAAAATGACTTAATAGTCATCACAACATGTATATATCCCTTTCTGGAGAGTGACACGTGTCATATTCTAGGCTGCCACATGGCAGGTAGGGGGTCCACCCCCAAGAAGGTGGATCACCTACTTGATCCCAAATAGGTGGTTCACCTGCTTCCATGTGTCATTTCCCCATGCTGCCATGTGGAGCCTCCTCTTGCTCCCATATGTCGCTCTTTTTCCTCTTCGTGAATTCATAATCTCGTCTTACTTTAAGAACCCGTGTACTCTTTGCTACAAAAGCTCGACTTACATTCAAGTAGCTTAACTTTGTAAGGCTTCTGATTTGGTAGATTCCTAAGTAAGTCGAGTCCTACGACTTGTTTCTTGTCTTCCAACTCCTTTCGAATTCTTATAACCTATTTCCAACCTTCCCTATTATGGAGCATCACATCCTCCCTTTCTTAGATGTATTTGATGTGTGTGGAGAGTAGGGGACACATGGACATTGTCAAGAAGGTTAGGAATACATTTTAAGGTACAAAGGTGCGGGGTATAACATCACTGTAGTAACACTCTAATAGATAAAAAGAAGACATTTACACAAAAATGACTTTAAGGATCATTACATTTGTGTTGCTCTTTATTAGGGCAAGTAATTACCACTACCATGATTTTTTTATAGGTTTGAAACCCTAATAAATTGATAGTAATGAATTTACAGAGAAGAGATTATAATAACCCGAGTGAAGAAGAAGAATCAAGAATAAACTTCTTAATGTTCCTTCGAGCACTTGTCAAGATCGAGTGAGGAAAACTTCTTATTTTCTCAATTCTATTTATATTTCATACCAATCAATAAACACAATTCTCACTTATCCACGAAGTTCAGTTCAAATATAAATTAGTTTGAGAACTTAAACTTACTAGAAATTCCCTCAAACAAATTCAGACTTTTAGTAAAGGAAACACAATTGATAAAATTGGTTCCAGTAACTCACCAAGAATTAATCTAAGTTATATGAAATGTTAGTTCAAAATTAATAAAAACATAACAACGGTAAATACAAGACAATAATAGAGCGATACAAATATGGGATATTGCCCAATTTTTCTTATGGCTACTGTTATTGGACTTTTAAGTCTCAAGTTTAATGCTTATCCATTTAGGCTGATGCTGAAATTGATTGAACCTCAAACTCATATTTTCTATGTCATTATAGATTGATGTATGCAGGCCTTTGGCGTGCCTCAGATATTTGCTTCCCTTTCAATTTCGGTGAGGCTAACTCAAGGAGAGCTTGGATAAATTATGTTGGATTTCAAGTCAAGCATGATTTGAAGAAGAAATTTCAATATATTCAATGCACATTATGCATCCAAATGAAACAAGAAAAAGAATAACAAGAAATCTTTATATAAAATTATCCACATTCAATTAAAATATAGTCACTTAAGAATACATAGGAAGCTTAAGACTAAAATTATAGGAGTAAAGAAAAAATAATAATTAAAAAATCCAATTCGCATAGGGGCAAACAAAATACACAGATATTCCACATACACCATTTGATTCTTGAATTCAACAGAGAATAATGACAAGAAATGAATTTAAGGAGAGAAAAACAAAAAAAATATACATTTTTTGAGTTTATACTTTTACCAATGTAAATAATCAATAACGTTAATCATAGGCTAATCACTTCTATTCATTGACTCCAATTATCAAGAAAAATAAAATAAAACTAAACTTCTCTTATTTAGGATATCATTTACTAAATTGAAGAAATGACTTTATTATTCAAATAAACTTAAAATATTTTATAGTAGGTAGTTAAAGCTCAAACAGTATCCACTTGTTTTACTCAAAATAAAAAAAAATAGTAGGAAAATTTAAATACATTCAAACTTTATTTGTGCATTCAACAGGGATAGAATCAAATCTCCTAGTTTTCAATTAACGAAAATAATAAAATTTAATGCTCTAGTTACACCTCAAACATGCCAAATGATATCTTTATTTAGAAAACGTGTCAAACAAGAAAGAAAAATATTTAGGATATGAGAGTGCTCAAAAAAAAATGAAACTTTAAGGAAAGATTGTTAAACCTTATTTAGTCAAATAGGAGAATCACATAGATAAACCATTTCTCATTCTAGGTTAAGTTTGGAAAGTATGCCAATTTATTGACTTATAAGATTTAAAAACCAGCATTCAAAGTTCCAAGCTTGACTCCTACAAAAGGGAAACTCACAGACTTGTATTTGAATATAATAATTTTATAAAGGAAGAACTTAATACTTTAAGAGATTTCATTCACTGTCACTCCAACAACATAAATTCTTTTAAAGAAAAGTTGAATTTAACACTATAAAATAGGGCTACTCTATTGGAAACAAATTTGATTTAATCTAAATCTGATTTAAGATTTAGCAAACTGATTTTAAAAGAACATTATCCACATTTCAAACCATAAATAATTGTAAAATGACTCAAAAGAGGACAAACACACTTAAATCATGATCTAATATTTGCTTATCAAATATCATAAAAGAAACGTCAATAAAGAGTTAAAGCTGTATGGAATTGCACTAAAACACTAAGTCTAAATATAATTTTAAGTTGTTCTTTATTTTTTCCAGCAATAACAACATAAATCCAAGTTAGTTAAACATTTAAGGAAAAGTTAAAATAAATACATGAAACAAGAAAGACATAGAAATAATCATAGGAAGAATCTGATTCTTCATGGGAGGGATGAAATTGAAATATAGATAGACCTCATTTATTTAAAAATATATGCTCGATAAAACAATAAAGAAATAGATTTTCTAGCACAAAATTAAAAAATATATACTTAAACATGAAACTTGAAATTATTGTAACCTATATCATACAAGCTGATTGGAGCTGCAAATATTCTAATTTTAACTTAAATAAATAATAAGATGAAAATATATATTTAGTAGGCTAAAAGGATACTTAATATCATAATGAAGAAAGTATTATATCTAAAAAAAAGGCAAACAAAGAAAAGTAAAAATTTAAATGAAAAAAGGCTTATTACCTTTCTCCAAGCAGCGAATGGGGACAATGAGATTGATGGAGAATCATCCACCTCTCTCTAAATTGACTCAAAAATAGAAAAAAAAGTAAAACATGAGCTAAAATTTCACAATTCTTAGGCTAGGGACAAATGAGTCCAAAATCCTATACGAGTAATGAAATTTTAGCCCTTTCTAGTGTGCTAACCATTTTTTAAATAGTGAAAGGGGATAGTTATTTATAAGGTTAAAATCTTTGAATTATTGATCTGAATAGGCTATTTCTTTCACACCACTATCAAATTCCACCATTTCTCTAGCTTGAATCACTCGTGCACAAGTTAAATAAAAACCTGAGCGAACCCCCTTAAGCCCTTTGGGTACAAAGAATCACTAAAACTACTACAAATATGAAGAGATGAGTCTAGAAATAAAAAATCATAGCCTAGACCTCAAACTGTGGTTAGCATCTAAGTAAAAATTAGCAATAACTTAGCTAAAAAGTCCAACACTCGCCCCTTGAACAGGGGATGAGTCTCAAAAGGAAAAATAGTCCAAAGCCGAGGCAAATCAATAGTAGTATCTAAATGATCAAACAAGTAAAATTAAGCTAAGAAGTAAAGAGCCCGAACCTCAAACTATGGATGAGTCTCAAAGGGGCAATAGTCCAAAGTCGAGTGAATCATCTCCATAGAGGGTAAGAGGGCAGCATGACCAACCCTTGAATCTATGATGATAGTGGCTGCCAAAAGATATCATGTCATCTCTTCATCACAAATCCATCGTAGATTGACTTCCACTCTCAACTAATTAAGAAAGAACTCTAAGCTTAAATCGTACCTAATCCCAAATCTCCAAGCGAAGCCCAAAAGCTCAAATGGATAAAGGGTATAACGTCTTCAAAGCTGAGGCAACGCCTAAACTAATGCTCATACTACTACACCCAAGTATACTATTCCATTCTACAGGGAGCTAAGCCATCTGAATCAACATCAAAGTAAAAGCAAGGCCTAAAGGCTCCAATTATTGCAAGTTTATGATAAAAATTAGCCTAAGCCTATACTTAGTCCAACATTCTCAATATCATCATACTAAAATAATTACAAATCCAAAAGGCATGGATGATCGGTATAATATAGGCAACATGCTAACAATTACCCGATATTACTCGAAAATAGCCTAAAATAGGATTTCTACAGTACTAGGCATGATCAAGAAACTAATTAATCCAAATTCAAACTAATCTTCATGCTTTCAGATAATCAAGCTCAATCAAAGGAGAGGGAATCCATCGCCTACCTTTAGGCTGATCACATATGCTCCAAAATCAAGATACCTAAGTTTTTTCCCTTCCTAACGTCCTTCAAATACTGCCACACTAATAAAAATAGTTTCACAATCTGAATATGGTCGTTTAAACACTAATTACTAAAAATGGTGAATGACTAATTTCAGAGTAAAATGGGAATGTGGGATTCCCTCTTAGGAATTATAGAATTTACTCCGTGAAAGGATCTAATTCACCTCCCCGAAGTTGTGTTCCAAAATGGAACAAAATTCAAAGATCGAAATAGCAGGATATAAAACATGCAACAAAATAATTATTTTAGATAAGAAAGCCACCCATTGCAGCATGTTTATGCTCATTTTTTACATCAAATTATGGGTGCCTAAAAGTTAACTCTTCACCATGTTCCCCCAATAATTACCGACAAACCAGCCTTTGAATCACCTAAATCGGAGCTAAAATCAGTGATAAATTGCAATTTGAACTTTATAAAGTAAAGTTGATCAAGTCTCTAGTCCTAATTAAAAAACTAGAGAATTAGTCTCTATGAACGTGGCTACAGTAGCCTATAAATGTGGAGGAGAGTGGCTCAAGATTCACGAATGCAGAGAATCTTATGAGATACAAGAAGGCAAGTCCCTTGGCATATACAAATGTGGAATCCTTCCCTCGAATGTGAAAGGAAATTGCATACCCTCATCAAATGAGGCTAGGGCCTCTGCCCACATAGGCGAAGGTCAAATTACCCTTGCACCAACAACTTCTACAACATGAGATTTAAGCATTGTCCAAGTCTGCGACGGAGTGCTCAAGATTAGCTTAGAATCCTATGCATGCAAATGGACTATGCTATTCCACCAAATTTGATATTTCAAACTCAACCACATAGTCAAAATTTCCATATTATGTCATCATAATAAGAAATGGTTCCAACATCTAAATGTCTTTTTTATTCAATTCGACAAGAGGTCTCAGGGTTAGACCAAAAACCTCGAGAAGTGCACGAAAGGTCATTCTAGAACAAACTTGAAACTCAGGAACTAACTGTGCTAATGGAATTTTGTTTTGAGAGCATTTTCCAAGAATTTTGACCAACGCCAAACTTAGGAAAAATTTCAAAGGTTAAAATGCCTAATGGTACAAACGGGCACCAAAAGCCTCCGATCTCCTGTCGACCATTCCACTAGCCTAAAATGACCATTATGGAGTTGATCAAACCATCAGAATTCCATTCTAAAGATGTTTATTGATGTTTTGACCTAAATAGACTTTTCAAGTTTCAAAAGCTCCAAAACATGAAAATAGGCATAACTTCCAAACTAACAATTAAACAATCGAACAGTAAGTGTCAGAAAGTCAAAATGACTCTAGAACCACTATGGAAGTTTTGTTGCAGAAGGAAAAGCAGCAGGTCAATGAGGAAAATGATCCATCTTCAACAAGTAAACAAACAAAGAAGAAGAATAAGAAAAGTACCATCACCAGTTCTGATAATGTTGCTTTCAAAAGCAACATCAACACAAGGTCTAAATCCCACAAACTTTGATGATTAGTACAATTTGCTGGAATGCAAGGAGTATTAATACTCAAGGAGCCTTAGACAGACTTCAAAAACTCAAGGATTATCACAACCTATCCATGTTAACAATTCTGGAACCATTTGCAAATCAATCACAGCTCAACCACTACAAAAATCAATTGAGAATGGACAGTGCCATCCATAATCCCAATAACAAAATTTGGTTGTTTTGGAATTAGGATGTGGACTACTCTGTTATAGATCAAGATGAACAGCAGGTTAGTTGTGAAATCAAACATGTGGCTAATCCTAATTCCCATATTATTACCTTTGTTTATGCCAAGTGTAAGGATTACATGAGAAGGAGCCTCTGGGATAAGATGTTGTAGTATGCTAACACAAATAAACCATGGTGCACTATTGGAGACTTTAATGTGATCACAGATGTTGAAGAAAAACTAGGAGGGCAACCATACAATATGAACAAAAGTTTTGAGTTCATAAGTGTAATTGAAGCATGTGGTCTCACTGATTTGGGCTTCCATGGGCAGAATTTTACATGGTGCAACAACAGGGACATGGAAGCTAGAATATGGAAGAGGTTGGACAGGGCCATGGTGAATGATAGGTGGTTAGAGATAATTCCTATGACTACCATGACTCATCTTGCTTCTACAGGTTCAGACCACTGTCCTCTTTTACTTGAATGCAAGGAGACTCACAATAATCCTATAAAATACTTCAAGTTCCTTAATTGTTGGGTGGAGAATGAGTCCCTTTTAGACACTGTTAGAGCATGCTGGGAAGAATCTATTGAAGGTAATCCAATGAGAATATTCCATATGAAACTTAAGAGGGTGGCAAACACTCTTAGCACTTGGTCAAGACAACAGTATGGAGACATATATGAAGCTGTCAAGGATTTTGAACAGAAGGTACAACAAGCAGAAGAGGCTATCATCCAACACAATTCTGAAAGTAATAGGAGCAAGCTTAATCAGGTGAATGCTCAGTACATTAGAAATTTGAAGACAGAGCATTCCATCCTTAAGCAAAAAACTCAGCTTCAGTGGTTTAAGGATGGAGATGCCAACTCCAAATATTTTCATGCTATCATTAGAGGAAGGAGAAGAAGATTATTTATTCATAAAATTACTGATGACCAAGAAAACACCATTCAAGGCGATCAAAACATAGCTATTGCTGCCTGTGAATACTTTGAGAAGATCTTTACTGGAAAAGAGGATTTGATCAATGAAGATATCCTAAAATGCATACCCAATACCATCACAGCTCAGCAAAACCAAATTCTTAATGCTATGCCTACCAAGGAGGAGTTGAAAGCTGCTGTATTTTCTCTCAGTGATGTGTCTGCTGCAGGTCCTGATGGATTTAATGGCAAATTCTTCCATACTTGTTGGGATATTATTAGTGAAGATTTGTTAAACTTAGTAAAGTACTTTTGTTGTGGACATTCTATTCCCAAGTTCATCACACATGCTTGTTTGGTTCTACTCCCAAAAGTAGACCATCCTAATAAACTTTCAGATTTCAGGCCTATATCACTCAGCAACTTCACCAATAAAGTGATTTCTAAAGTCCTTTACCTCAGACTAGCCCCAATTCTCCCTCAGGTAATCTCTGAAAATCAGTCTGGGTTTGTACAGGGAAGAAGCATTTCTGAAAATATTATGTTAGCACAAGAGATCATTCATGGCATCAAAAAACCAAAGATTGGAGACAATATTGTTATCAAACTAGACATGGCCAAAGCCTATGACAGGGTGTCTTGGTCATTTATATGTCTAGTTATGAGAAGAATGGGTTTTGGAGATGTATTTATTGACATGGTTTGGAGGTTAATGGCTAATAACTGGTACTCAGTTATTGTGAATGGAGGTAGGCATGGTTTCTTTCATTCTACAAGAGGCCTCAGACAGGGAGATCCTTTGTCTCCAGCCCTATTTATTTTAGGTGCTGAGGTGCTGTCAAGACTACTCAACAACCTTCATCAACACTATTTGTACACAGGCTTTCACATGGAGAAGAAGGGTCCTTCAATTAATCACCTGAGCTTTGCTGATGATGTAATTATTTTCACTTCAACCTCCAACTTTTCCCTCAAGCTGATCATGAAGACTATGCAGCTATATGAACACACATCAGGAAAGCTTATTAACAAAGAAAAGAGTCAATGTATGATCCCTCTGAATACTGATCCAGCTATTATTGAAAGGGTAACTTCTATCACTGGTTTCAAATCAACTCATGGCCCTATTACCTATTTAGGATGTTCCTTATATATTGGAGGTCAAAGAATCATTTACTTTAATAATATGGTCTCCAAAGTGATCTCCAGGATTAGAGGATGGCAGACCAAAATATTGAGCTATGGGGGAAGAGCTACTCTTATTAAGTCAGTGTTGCAATCCCTTCCAATCCACCTGTTGTCAGCTCTCACCCCTACAGTCACTACCCTTAAACAAATTACAAGGCTTATGGCAGACTTTTTCTGGGGCTGGGACAAAGAAAAGAGAAAATACCATTGGGCATCCTGGAAGACACTCAGCTACCCTATGGAGGAAGGGGGTATTGGTATGAAAAACATACAAGATGTGTGCTTGGCCTTGCAATACAAACAGTGGTGGACCTTCAGGTCCAAGAAAACACTATGGGGAGAATTCTTAAAGGCTAAGTACTGCCAAAGAGCACATCCAGTGATAAAAAAATGGAATACAGGTCAATCTCTTATGTGGAAGCATATGGTGGAAAATAAAATGAATATTGAGCCTCATATAAATTGGCACATCAATTCAGGTACATGCAGCTTTTGGTGGGATGATTGGATAGGTATAGGACCACTAGCTAATCACAATAGCTATCTACCAAGGCTTAATAATACTACAGTCTCTGAATATCTGGAGAATGAGGAATGGAATGTGTAGAAAATCAGAAAAGATGCCCCTCCTCAGGTGGTGCAGCAGATACTTAGAACTGATATTATCTACAAACACAACATACCTGATCAAGCTTGCTGGAAACTGAATTCTCATGGTGGCTTCACATGCAAATCTGCTTGGGAACAAATCAGGGAGAAGAAAGCTAGGACCTTAACTGATGGCAGCACTTGGCACACCAACATTCCTTTCAAAGCTTCCTTTCTACTTTGGAGAGCTCTCAGATATAAGTTGCCCACCAATAATAAACTTGGCCAGTTTGGAGTAGCACCAGCAGCATGCTCTTGTTGCTACAGACCTGGATTGGATGATATAGAGCACATATTTGCTTCTGGAGATTTTGCCAAGCATATTTGGCAACAATTCTCCAGTTCCTGGGGGATCCTGCATGACACCATGTCCCTGAGATGCATCCTGATGAAGTGGTGGACTTCCAAGCCCAATAATGATGTCCATAAGCTCATATTGCAGGCCACTCCTATCTTTGTTTGTTGGCATATATGGAAGAATAGATGTGCAAGCAAGTATGGAGGAAAGAAATCTAGTGTTACTAGAGTTAAATTCTCCATAGCTAAGGATCTATATATGCTGATAAACAATGCTTACCCATACATTAAGTAGCCAGAGAGCTGGAAGGAGCTAGTTACTATGGTAGAAAAATGCCAGCATGATATGAGAGTAATCAAAGTGGTGTGGATCAGGCCTCCACCTTCCATAGTGAAGTTGAATACTGATGGAAGTGCACTAGACAACCCTGGGAAAATTGGAGCAGGGGGAATATTAAGAGACCACAATGGGAACTTAATATATGCCTTTGCAACTCCATTGGGACAGGGTACTAACAACCAAGCAGAGGTGCAAGCAGCAACTATTGGCATCAAATGGTGCCTTCAACATGGCTATAATAGAGTGATATTGGAAGTTGATTCAGAATTATTGACCAAGTGGCTGAAAAAAGATATCAAACCACCTTGGAGAATTTACAAATATGTTGCAAATTTGCAGTCTTTGGTCCAGCTATTGGAATTCTTTCAGTGCATACACATATTCAGAGAAACAAATCACCCTGCAGATACCTTATCTAAATGCAGCCACATGTTCAATCAGACACAACAATTCTACAACTTATAGCAGCTTCCAAAAGAAACAAAGGGTTACTTCAAGATGGACAAGCTAGGACTGGCAAGTTTCAGAAGGAAAAGCCTAAAAAGGATCAAACAACCTCCTTGATTAATATATCTTAAGTCAAATTGTGTAATAGTTTCCTATATGTATTTGTAATGTACTTTTTCTTAGTCAACATAGCTATGTCATATTGTAAAGGGAGAGTCTCCCTAGTTTATTGCTTTCATAGAATAATCAACATACCACTAGAGGTAAAGAATAGAGTAGAGGTCTTCTCCTTTCTTCTCACTCTTGGATGTGCAGGTAGGTGTAGACATACAATAGACCATCCAGCAATTGGAGACCCATTCATGGTTGCAACACACATGCAGCATCCCACAACAAGATCACCAACACCCTACAACACCTTGATGAATCACACAACACCAACAACAACCAACAGGAATCTGCAGAACACCATCAACCAATGGAGTGCAAGCCTACTGTTTGTTTTGTTGATTGGTTCTTGTTTGATTATTTTTGTGCAGGTGGAAAAAATCCATCAACTTCCAACAGGCAGCACTCACTATGGCTGTTTCTCAACAATGAAACTACACTAGATGAGGAAACCAAACAACCACTGCTGGAGCAACTGTTGGAACCAACAAGAGCTCCACTACCTTTGTGTTTCTTGTTTGTTTATGCAGGTTGCTGGAGCATCAGAAGCTGCAAACTCTAACAAGCTGCAGTTGCACAAGCCATGTACTATAACAACAGCAGCTTACCTGGAAGATCTTCAACCATTTCCAGCACACAACAACAACCCTAAATCCCTTGCAGATACCAGAGCAACAACAATAGTACTTGTTTGTGGTCCAACTGATTCTGCAGGTCACACAGAAGCTCCATATGCATCAATCACTCAACAGCATCAGCAACAACACAAGCCAAAAGCAATACACAATTCAACAACAGTCAGCAAAATCTCAACAATATGCATCATGCAACATCAAACTGATCCCACATGTTGTAGTATGATAGCATATGTAGCAACTACAGACCTTAAGAAGTCACAACCTAAACGGATAACTGGAGACGTTAGTCGAGCAACTTGAAAAAGTTAGCCGACTGAAGACTCATCAAATGAAATACATCCATATGTCACCAAATATGCAACACCATGCACTGACATTGCATGAAGCACTCGCATCTCATGGACAATCTCGGTATGAAAAAGATTAAGAAGGCGAAGATGAAATGAACGATCTCGATCCATGGAAATTGGAAGTTTCATATACTTGTTCTTCAATTTAGCTATGTTTTAATGTAGCTTAGTTGAATAGGACTAGTGTAGGTTTTCTTCTTGTATTGACATGGAAGGGGAGAGTCTCCCTCATTTACGTTTTTCTTATTTTTATTGTATTGAGAGGAGTCCTCTCATAGGTTTATCGATTTCCATCTACCAATGGAGAGGAGCTGGCTGATCTTAGTAGGTCGGCTGACTTCTGAACCATCTTAAGTTCGGAGGTAAGGTTTATGTCCCCCTCCGTGTATTTTATTATTTTTATTATTTTATTTATGTTAAGGCTTGGGGGTGTTGCTCAACCCCTGACTGTGCACGAGAGGTGGGAGCCTCGTGTAGGGTCTGTTCCCCCCCCCCAAAAAAAAAAAACTTTTTCAATGGAATGCCTACACATAAGAAACTTGGGCCGAAAACACCTTTAATTAGCATTAAAACATTGCAACAATTCAAGAATTGTTTCTAATGAATTGGGAAATACCAACTCATCAAACCCCCAAACTTGAACTATTGCTTGTCCTTAAGCAAAATACTCAATATGCATAGAATTTAAGCTAAGATGCAACCAAGATAATATTTTCAAAATCATATACTTGACTCAAAAGAAACAAACAAAATAAATTACTAAAACAATATGACTCTAAGACATGCACCGCTCACTATTGGTTCCACCACTATTAATTAGGCAAAGGTTAAACAAAACACTTTTAAAGAACCATTTTTGTACAAGATTTTATTTTAAGCACAAGTTCAAAGCATCTCATGTCAATGGAATCAACCTTCTCGATTTTCCTAAAGATTCACGCGAGCTAGTCACAGTCATGCAACTCAATTGAAATCAAGACTTCACTATTTATATGAAAGATGCAATTCCACTCAAAAGAGAGAGAATCCCACTCAAAATTATGCATAGGATTTCAACTGATTATAAATTATTCAAGACAAACACACTCTCATAAATGAATTCAAGTATATATATATCGACCCAGAAGTTTGCGCTAGATTGATACACTCAAATTAAACCTCCCTATAGAAGTATAAAGTGATTGTTAACCAAATATAGAACCTAACGAAGATTAGGGTCGATCCCACGAGGAATATGGTTTATACTTTAGATCAATCATTTATTATTTGCTTACCAATGATATCCTAGATTTAGCTATCTCTTGACCCGTTCAAGCTAATTAGATGAGGATGATTTACCCCAAATCTCATTTTTAATCCTTTTTCCCATCCACTGCCTCCTTGATCTAGCAAGTAAGGATAAGGTGAGTTCTAACATTGGCCACTGTTAAAAGTAATCAAAACAAAGGGAAAAATAATACATGCATGCACATTATTCAAGAATTACTTTTTATTAAGTTCTACATCGTTAATTCTTCATGGTTCCCACAACCCTAGTTGTGGAATTATGTACTCACAACTACGTGTTCATAATCAACAATATTCAAGTTAAAAGAAATCATAAACTAACAATGAGAATTATAAAAACCCAAAAATCTTCAATAAAATCCGAATGTAAAATATCGATAACAAAAATCTGAATTCAAGAATAAAAGCTCAAAAGTAGTTTAAGTTATATTATCAAACCTAAAAATGTACATAAAATAATGTGAACCTAAAAAGTGTATTTATAGACAAACTTTCCTAAATAAATATGTATTTGGAAACCAAAGGAAACTAAAAGTCGGGTTAGGTCTACAACTCATTTCTATGGGTCGTACCATTTCAGACGAGTAGTAGACTCAAATCGTAATCTTTCACATTGCACTAAGGAATTCTTCTTCTTCACAGCCACTCTATAAGGCTCATAATATTAAGGACGACTCGTCAATTAGGTTTGTAAACACTGTCCTATCTTCACCACTTGTAATGAGTCCTACGACTCGTAGGAATGTAGACGAGCCATAGAACGTACTCATTTTCTTTACTTTGCATTCCTTCCTTCACTGTTGCTGTGACGACTTAGTTTCACAACCCATAAATCTAAGAATGAGTCATTCCCTTCACTTGTAGTCTTCAGTTCAACTTTTGTTTTTCTCTTCTTCCTTTTGATGAATAATACCTACGACCCATACAACCAATAATGAGTCGTAATCTGCGCCCGTAAACCCCAAGAATACCTACCTTCAGTGCTATGATTCCTCAACCAAATCTCAGACTTAGTTTCCTGCAAAATAAGCACAACAAACATCAAATATGCTAACACATGCTTAAAACACACATGCACATTCTTAAGTTTTAAAGTATTAAAAGTACCGTATATTCACGGTACATCAATACCCTTAACTTAAAATGGTTTCTTGTCCTCAAGCGACACTACTATACTACAATGACCCCATGCAAAACACAATTAAGAATGTATAGCAATTATAGGCTATTAACTTTCGACCCTTTTCAATTTCCATTCATGATACTATTGCAACCATTATTTCAAAGTAAACTAACTTATGTGGATTAATGCCAGACACTTCAACACCAATAGATAATTAACATGCCAAAAATGACATTCACTATTTTCATGACTATTTAGACAATGCCACTATTTTCATGACTATTTTCATGACAAATTTCTATGGGTCGTACCCCTTTTTCACTCATGAATTACATTTATTCTTTAAACTTCAGGGACGTGGTAAAACACTCATCCTCACAAAATAAATTCATACTTTCATGCACAATACCATAGGCTTTCCCTTATTTTTAATACTTAGACTCTTGAACCGTTAAACTAGGATCACTAGGACTTTTGCGGCTTATAATGCAGGCTCAGGGGCAAGTGTGGTGAATTTAGATTTTAGTAAATTTTGGCCCTCCACAAACACTACATCAACTTTGAGTCCACCTTTTACAACCCACACTTTGTTTCACTCTTTTTCTTCGCTTGTTGCTTTTGCCTTAAGTGTGGCTTTTATTTGTTGGTTTTTCAATATTTTTCTTATTCTTTGTGCTTCTATTTGCTAACTCTTTCTAAACCATTTATTCATCTTATCCAACCACCTTTTTCTTCCTCTTTCACATGTCACTGTTTCAAACCTTTTCTTTCTTTTATTTTCCTTTTGTTACACCCCTTTCTCTTTTCACTTTCCTCTCGCAGTAGCCACCCTCAACTTAGGCTTTTGGCCTGAGTTGAGGTGAACATTATCCTAGGTGGAACCAGGGCCAAAAAGGGATTACAATTTGGATTAGGGATATTTGAAACACATGTTTATTTGATAAAAAAAATCTTTTAAAAGTTTATATCTTTGGTTCAAAGGGTAAAATAATGTTTCGTTGGTGCTTTTAAGGCTAAGTAGACTAAGTAAAAAATGTCCTATGATTCTTTCCTAGTCAACAGTTCAATCATCATAGTATGACCAACGGGGCAAGTTCTGGATTGGCACAAATAGTCCAAACACACAAATACCTCACACACACTTGGCAACAAGTTTCATTGTCCATCATCAATTTTTGGTTAATGTTTTTAGTCTAAGTCATGTGTTATCATACTGGTTTATATCATATCACACAAAGATCTTACATAGTCAATCTATCAAACAAACAGTCACATCAATTCAAGTAAATTTCAGAAGGTATCTATTGGTTTTCATTTAAAATCTATCCTTCATGCCATAGATACCATCTCTTATTTTACATTTACATACTAAACATGCTGGTTTAACATAAATTAAAAAGATCCTATGTGGAAAAAGAACACAGGCAAGAAAACCCCAAGGATTTAGTCAAGTGTCTAGGGTATTCAGACTTCGCCTAGATACTTGTGTATTCATTCATAAAAACCCCACCCCTACTTGAAAATCCTTTCATTGTCCTCAATGCAATACAATAAATAGTAAAAACAATAAGGGTGAAAGGAAAAAAAACTTGTGGCGCCTAAGCACCAAAGTCTATATGGTGGCATTTGGCTCCATAGGTGTGGATCTCGGTACAGTAGAATATGGTTCCATGGCAGTCTGTGTGTCATGATAAGTGTCAACACATAAGCTCAAAGTTCCAATAGCACGCTGCCTCTTCTTCTCTAGCCTTATCTCCTCGGTCACTATAGATACCCGAGTGGCCTTCTCAATATCCTGGTGCTCCTTTATTTATTCTCTTTCTTACGTCATCCCTATCCGAAGTGGTATCCTCAATATGATTTCTTTTATTTCGGACCACCTCAAACTCATCATCCGTAAACAAATCAAATAACTATGGTGTTACACCCCACACTTTTAAACTTGGAATGTCTCTTAAGTTCCTTAGACAATATCATGAGAGCCGGATAAGCTATGACACTATAAAACGACTCTAAGGAAGGGAGAATGTTATACCCCATAGTAGAGAAGGTTGGAAATAGAGTCATACGGATTCAGAAGGAATTGGAGGCCAAGTAATGAGTCGTAGGACTTGATTTACCTACGTAAGATACTTACTTAGAAGTCTTACATACCAAAGGTATTTGAGTACATACCAAGCTTGCATAGCACGGATTACATAGGCTCTTAAAATAAGATGAGATTACGAACCCCATGAGGAAGAGAATAAAAAAGACATGTGGAAGCCAATGAGGGAGTGACATATGGAAGCACCTCAAGCAAGCAGGTGACCCACCTTTTGGGGGGAGGTGGGCCCCACTACCACATGGCACCCCCTCCTTCAATGCATGGATATGGTGGCCCAATAGGGTCTAGACACGTGTCCCCTTAGGATATAAAACGTGTCACCCCCTAAGACCACCTATATATGTATATTATCCATTAAACTTCAGCTTTCATTCATTAAAATTCAGCAAAAAAAGTCAAGAACAAACCCTAAACTTGGAGAGAAAAGTGTGGCGGCTAGGAGGAAACAAAAAGGTAAGTCCCAATTTCATTTTGTATATTAATTATCCAGGGTATACCACAATGATATAGAGGAATGAAAAGTATAAAATCATGGCTTGGTGAAGCCAAAATGGACAGCAAACAGTCCACGCAGTTTCAGCGCAACTAAAGAAGTTCCGAGGCACAATATTTGCTAGCTTTGGCCTACTACGGGTAAGGTAAGGCTTATCCTTTAAATTTGGATTTTATGGGGTTTTTATGTAGTGTATTATATACTTTTTATACTTCTAGAATTATAAAAAAGGTCATATAAATGCTCAACAAAAGAAACGAATGAAATTGAAGTCGTCGTAGTTAAATTGTAATCAAAATGAGGCGTTGTGTGTGTGGAGGATGCTGATGGTTGTGTGGTGTTTGTTTCATGGACTAAATGTGTCCTAAAATAGGTGGGGGAGATTCTGGTTGCAGCCACATGACCCCTCCCCCCCCGCTTCGTACGGTTAAAGGTTTTGCAAAACGGAAACTAAAAACCTTATTTTGGTATTGTAGTTTTGAGCGAGTCATTTGGAGTTTATGTCGTATAAGATTGATGTGAATTGTATATATATATGCTTCAGGTTATTATTGTATGCTGGATGTATCTATTAGGAGTATAATTGGAAATTCGGATAGGGCACATTATAGGGGAGATGCTGCCCGATTTTCGCTAACTCTTTAACTAATTAAGAATCTAGTCGATAAGGCAATCGAGGAAACAAGTTCTATGAATACTCATAGGTAATCTAAGGTGCTTGAAAGTCTAAAGTTGTTGATACTTGCATTGCTTCCATGTTAAAAAGGTTTGTAGGACGACAATGTGGACGTGATAAAGGAAAGTCCGTAAGAGGTATGTAAGGCCATTCCTCTTTCTTTTGGCATGTCTTAGATATAAGTTATAAATGGTTTATATATGAAACATATGGATATTTACATTCGTAAAGCTCTGAGTATAGTTTGTAATTCTCATCCACTTTGTGATGGTAGAACTCATAAAATAGTTCAGTTATTGCCCTTTTAGGCTTCTATATGATAAAAGGTAATATATGTAGAGTCTAACTGTAAATGAAATGAGATATGATATGAGTGTAGAGGTAGTTCCAGTTGTAAGTTCCGAGTATAACTCATGAATTGAGTTCATTCCTAAATTCTAAGGCTCTTAAGGTAGCAGAGCTATCACCCTCGAACCTGCTATATGTGAGATAGTAATTGGACACACAGGAAATAGGAACTATAACTCTTATTCACTTATTGATACTGAAGCTCCTACTCCCATGTTCTGAATATGCTATATGTCTCATATTCACTCGTTGGTGGGAAAACTCTCGTCGTAGTTGAGCTACCTTCTCTGAATTATCTATATGTTGATTAGTAGTAGGGATATAAGCTCCCATTCCTAGGGACTGTATGATGACAAATGTCCCTAATTTCTTTAAGTCGGTTAGCATTACCCTAAAATGTGTCTACAACTCTTGAGACTTCACTTAATGTATCCCTAGGGGCACTAAAAGGGCACTTGAGATGATTATTATCCTAATCCACGAATGATAGTCTGTATGACTACCTTATTAAGTTTCAGATAATAATCCACCTTTGCATGGTTGATAATGACACCGAGTCCCATAAAGGGCTAGGTACGATATATTATAATAACACCGAGCCCCATAAAGGGCCGGGTACGGTATATGATAATGACACCGAGTCCCATAAATGGTCGAGTATGGTATATGATGATTATGACACCGAGTCCTCTGGTGGGCCAGATACGGTATATAATGATATAATTATAACATCGAGACCCATAATGGGCCGAGTATGGTATGATAAGATATAATGGTATGAGAGGGTAACGATACGATATGGATATGCACTACTCCCTTTACCAAGTCCCTCACTAAAGGGTCAGATATAATAGATAAGCATACACATGAAAACATGGTAATGTACTGGTTAGGTATAAAATAATGTCGTATACGATGGTATGATGTCGTATACATTGGTCTGGTAACACCGAGTCCTACGGCGGTCCAGGAGTGATATGTGAGGATGATATACATGCCCTCTTTTCATATGATGCAGTTATAGTGAACTCTTAACTATCATACTTGTTTCCTGCATCCCTATTTCAGTTGTTATCTCAATTATTTGTTGTTTTGCTTTATTTACTCAGTACATATATCGTACTGACCCCCTTTCTTCGAGGGGCTGCGTTTCATGCCCGTAGGTGCAGATGCACCCTTTGGGGATCTGCCGGCTTAGGGTTCCACCCGACAAATTTGGGAGAAGCTCTATTGAATCGTAGCCAAGCCTTTGGGTATTAGACCTTCTATGTATATATTTGTATATTCAAGGGTACGACGGGGGCCCTGTCTCGCCATATGTTGTTGTTACTATTCTTAGAGGTTTGTAGACATATATATGTGGGTTGTTTGTGAGTTCATTTCGATTGTGCCTATACGGCATGTTATAAATATTTTTATGTTACAGCAGCCTTGTCGGATTACATGCCCTTTCATGATATGGTTTCAATGGAAGGGGCCATACGTACACAAAAAAAAAGTTTTAACTCATTGGGATTTTGTAAGTAATATCACTTTGTGCATAACTCGATTTGACTACAGCGGATAGGTATGTATATGGGAGTCCAGGTCGGACCCCAGTCACGGCGTATGGGGTTAGGTCGTGACAGAAGTGGTATCATAGCAGTTCATCCTTAGAATGTCTACAGACCGTGTCTAGTAGAGTCTTGTTTATCGGTGTGTTGTGCACCACATCTATAAATAGTATGCTATAGGGTATTTAGGATGTTGTCCCTCTTTTCTATCTTACATCCTGCGATAGAGCTATGTTGTTAGTATGATCTTTCATTAATATATCATTATGTTTACAGTGATGTCTCTAAGGGAAGCAACAACTGCCTAGAAGGGCAAGTCCGTAGTGGGGGAAACTAGCCAGATCCCAAGGGTTACTAGGGCTCGTGCCCAATTTATGCCGAGGATTATACTGCAATCGGCGAGACCTATTACTGCCACCTCCAGAGAATCTTAGAAAAGTAGAAACTACCGATCCTGAAGCTCTAATGCCTGAGCCTCTAGATCCATAGCTAGGTCCGGAAGATAGGGCCATAAGAGATGCAGTGCAATTATTGACTAAGATAATGGTAGGGTAGGCTCGAAGACCTGGGTTAGGAGTAGATGATACAAATAGACAAGATAGTTTAAGGGTCCGTGACTTTCTGGCCTGTAACCCTCTGAAGTTTCATGGGTCAAGACTTGTGGAGGATCCACAAAGGTTCATTCAACAGATGCAGCATACATCGTGAATAACCAGGGCCTCGGAGATGGAGTCAGTCAAATTGGCTTCATATCGGCTATATGATGTAGCAATTAATCGATATAAGTCCTGGAATTATCGAGGGGCAATGGTGCTCCTCCACGGTCTGGGATGAGCTTGTGGAAGCTTTCTTTGGCCATTTTCTACCTCCAGAAATAAAACGAGCCAAAATTGATAAATTCTTATAGTTAAGGTAGAATGGTAGGAGCGTTAAAGACTATAGCCTGGAGTTTGACTCATTGGCAAGGTATTCACCCAGTATAGTAGCGGATATGGTTGATAGGGTGCATCTCTATCTAATGGGGTTACACCATTACTTAATTAATAGCTGCATGGCCATGGCTTTTCATCCAAGCATGGATATTGCCAGGGGACAGGCGTACGCACAAGGGGTTGAAGACCGGCATAGAGGACGTCAGCCTGAGAGAGATTCTGACAGAGGCTAAGAGGACTAAATCAGTTGGTTATTATAGTGGCTTTCGAGGTGAACAGCCTCAACAGTATAGTAGATACCCTTCCCAGCCGGCCTGAAGTACACCCCTACAGTTCTTAGGTAGGGGATTTGATAGCACAATGTATTCAGGAGCCGGTCAGAGCTTTAGAGTTTCAGACTCACAGACTAACAGGGGTTCGTGTCAATCGAGGCTATCTTTGCCCCATGGCGGAGCTTCCAGATTCAGTGGCCCTTCAAATCGGATATACTCCCTGGCTAGTACACGAGGCCAGGAGGTGTCACCAAATGTGGTTACAAGTATATTATCAATTTTCTATCAGAATATATATACATTGATATTGGGAGCCCTGTGTAGATACGATATGATATGATATGAATATATATGTTGGCCCTGTGAGGCATTGTTGGTATTTTCTGCATGCAGGTGTTAGGATAGTAAGAAATACAGAGGAAACTCTACCCAAATTGTCCTAGAAATAAAAGGAGAATAAGATACGGGGTTATAGTATCCCTTGCCCATCATAAGAAGGAGATTATGTACAAATAATGTTCTCCGAAGGGTATAGGAGTGATATGAAATTCCTCGGGCACAAAAAAAGGGGTAGACATAGGCTGGTGAAATAAAAAGACTACGAAAAAAGGCAGTCGGGATAGACATGATTAATGAAGTATAAATATCGGGCAAAGAGGGAGAGAGATAGCTATGAAATGAAGGTTTAGTACCAATGATTAAACTAGATTAGCACCTCACAATTATGTTAAGATATCGTACATGGACAACCAGGGGTATGGATGATATAAATGAAGGCATAGACCTGGTGTAGTGTACCAAATGTATTGGGAAAGAATCATACATATTTGAAAATTTGAAATAAGGGCGTAAGGTAGATCAAAAATGGATAGTTCCATGGGTACATCGTAAAGGGGGAAGTGGCTTCGAGCGAGATTCCATGTTGGCATGAGTTAACAAGATCTAAAATCCAATAATGAATGGATAGAAGCCATGATACCTAAGACACTGTGGGGAATTACTAGTAAGGACCTTGAATAATATGACATCAAAGAATAGGTGCATACAAAGGGAATGAATACGACAAGAGAAGTACAATGAGAACTTAAGGATAATGTAAGGGATAGCCAGGCTACACTTGATTAAAGGGTAAGATGTTGGTAACAGAGTTACTAGCTACTGACATTGTGGTATACAAGTAGCAAAAGAATAAGGATAAGAAATCTCTCCTATATTGGGAAATGAGAAAACTTAAGAATAAGATCAAGTGACTACTCGATGAAAAGAAGTTGGTAATAGCAATGTGATCGCCATATTTAAACTCTATTAAAGAAAAGTGTAAGATGGTTCGAGGCAGAACTATTGAGATACTCTTAGTATTGAGGGCCAAAGCCATAGTGAGCCCTAGTATCAATTGAAGGGGGTAAGAGGCAATGTAGGGTCTGTATGAAGATGAGTATAGAGATGCTAAGGCATCTTCGGAACTTACTAAACACCTACACATGCTCGTGTGAGGATTGCAATATAATGCGGGGTAAGATAACTAAAAAGAAAATCTGAATAAAGTCACAGTGGAATGTACCTAGAGTATTACAAATTGGCGTGAGAGAAATTAGGAAATTGCTTAAACTAGATCGAGCATTAGAAGCTGGACAACCTATTACGTGAGAAATTATTAATAACCCAGGATCGATAGAAATCATAGGCGGACAGTCAACGTCGACAGATAGAGGTTGAAGTTAGAGATTGGGGGTTCATGAAAACCTCACTAATGAAAGGAATAATGAGATGCGGCAAGAGAGGGAAACGTATCCCAAAATACAGTGGCCCTTGTTAAATTATTTGTAAGGAAGGCAAGATTACCTATGAAGCGCACCTACCATCTAATTTTAAAGCAATATATCCAGTCGTTCACATGTCCATGCTCCACAAATAAATAGGTGACCCTTTAAGAATATTCCCCATAAAGGAGGCCCACGTAGTAAAGGACGATCCCACGAGGGGAAACCAAACGCCATCTTGGATCGGCAGATTAAAAGGTTGTGAACTAAGGACGTAGCTTTTGTCAAAGTACTTTAGAGGAATAAGAATCGTGAAGAAATGACATAGGAATCTGAAGAGGACATGAAACACAGGTATCCATACCTATTCCCGATGTCTACAGGTAACCCCCACTCCTAGAACTCGTATATTAATTACTTGGATAAAATATATGTTATCGCAATAGAAAGGAATCTCCCTACAATCTGTATGAACTATTAAGGGAAGTTTTATGTAACATTTGGGGATGAATGTTCTAAAGGGAGAAGGATGTTACACCCCACACTTTTAAACTTAGAATGTATCTTAAGTTCCTTAGACATTATCATGAGAGCCATATAAGCTACGACACTATCAAACGACTCTAAGGAAGGGAGAATGTGATACCCCATAGTATAGAGGGTTGGAAATAGAGTCAAAAGGATCCGAAAGAAATTGGAGGCCAAGTAATGAGTCATAGAACTCGATTTACCTACGTAAGATACTAACTTAGAAGTATTACATACCTAAGCTATTTGAGTACATACCAAGATTGCATAGCACAGATTACATAGGCTATTAAAATAAGATGAGATTACAAATCCACGAGGAAGAGAAAAAAAGACACGTGGCAGACAATGAGGGAGTGACATGTGGAATCACCTCAATAAATTAGGTGACCCACGTTCTTGGGGAGGTGGTCCTCACTGCCACATGGCATCCCCTTCTTCAATGCATGGATACGGTGGCCCAATATGGGCTGGACACATGTTCCCCTTAGGGGATGACACATTTCACCACCTAAGACCACCTATATATGTATATTATCTATTAAAATTCATATTTCATTCATTAAACTTCAGAAAAAAAAGTCAAGAACAAACCCTAAACTTGGAGAGAAAAGTGTGGCGGCTAGGAGAAAAGAAATAGGTAAGTCCCAATTTCATTTTGTATATTAATTATCCAGGGTATACCACAATGATATGGAGGTATTATAAGTATAAAATCATGTCTTGGTGCAGCCAAAATGGACAGCAAACAGTCCACGCAGTTTCAGCGCAAGTAAAGAAGTTCCGAGGCGCAATGTTTGCTAGCTTTGGCCTACTTCGGGTAAGGTAAGGATTCTCCTTTAATTTTGGATTTTATGGGGTTGTTATGTAGTGTATTATATACCTTTCACAATTATAGAAGTATAAAAAAGGTCATATAAATGTTCGACAATAGAAACGATTGAAATTGAAGTCGTCGTAGTTAAATTATAGTCAAAATGAGGCATTGTGTGTAGAGGCTGCGGATGGTTGTGTGGTGTTTATTGCAGGGCATAAATTTGTCCTAAAATAGGTTGTGGAGCTTCTGTTTGCAGCCACATGACCCCCCCCCCCCCCCGCCCCCGCTTCGTACGGTTAAAGGTTTTGCAAAACGGAAACTAGAAACCTTATTTTGGTATCGTAGTTTCGAGCGAGTCATTTGGAGTTTATGTGGTATAAGATTGATGTGAATTGTATATATATATATATATGGGGAGTATAATTGGAAATTTGGATGGGGCACATTATAGGGGAGATGCTGCCCGATTTTCGCTAACTCTTTAACTAATTAAGGATCTAGTCGAGAAGGCAAGCTAGAAAACGAGTTCTATGAATACTCATAGGTAATCTAAGGCACTGAAAAGCATAAGGTTGTTGATACTTGCATTGCTTCCATGTTAAAAAGGTTTGGAGGACGACGATGTGGACGTGATTAAGGAAAGTCCGTAAGAGCTATGTAAGGCTATTCTTCTTTCTTTTGGCATGTCTTAGATATAAGTTATAAATGGTTTATATATGAAACATATGGATATTTACATTCATAAAGCTATGAGTATAGTTTGTAATTCTCATCCACTTTATGATGGTGGAACTCCTAAAATAGTTCAGTTATTTCCCTTTTAGGCTTCTATATGATAAAAGGTAATATATGTAGAGTCTAAATGTAAATGAAATGAGATATGATATGAGTGTAGAGGTAGTTCCAGTTGTAAGGTCCGAGTATAACTCATGAATCGAGTTCATTCCTAAATTCTAAGGCTCTTAAGGTAGCAGAGCTATCACCCTCGAACCTGCTATACGTGAGATAGTAATTGGACACACAATAAATATGAACTATAACGCTTATTCACTTCTTGATACTGAAGCTCCTATTACCAAGTTCTGAATATGCTATATTTCTCCTATTCACTCATTGGTAGGAAAACTCTCATCGTAGTTGAGTTCCCTTCTCTGAACTGTTTATATGTCGATTAGTAGTGGGGATATAAGCTCCCATTCCTAGAGAATCTGTCATGAAAGATGTCCCTGATTTCCTTAAGCCAGTTGGCATTACCCTAAAATGTGTCTACAACTCCTAAGACTTCACTTAATGTAGCTCTAGGGGCACTCAAAGGGCACTTGAGATGATTATTATCTTGATCCACGAATGATAGTATGTATGACTACCTTATTAAGTTTCATATAATGATCCACCTGTGCGTGGTTGATAATGACACCGAGTCTCATAAAGAGTCGGGTACGGTATATGATAATGACACCGAGTTCCATAAAGGGCCGGGTACGATATATGATGATTATGACACCGAGTCCCTTAGTGGGCTGGGTATGATATATGATGATTATAACACCGAATCCCCTAGTGGGTCGGGTATGGTATATGATGATATGATTATAACACTAAGACCCATAATAGGCTGGGTACGGTATGATAAGATATAATGGTATGAGAGGGTAACGGTACGATATGGATGTGCACTACTCCCTTTACTGAGTCCCTCACTAAAGGGCCGAATATTACAGGCATACACATGAAAACATAGTAATACTAGTAAGGTATGAAATGATGTCGTATATGATGGTATGATGCCATATACGTTGGTCTGGTAACATCGAGTCCCACGGCGGGCCAAGAGTGATATGTGAGGGTGATATACATGCCCTCTTTTCATAGGATGCAGGTATAGTGAACTCTTAACTATCATACTTATTTCCTGCATCCCTATTTTAGTTGTTATTTCAATTATATGTTATTATGCTTTATATACTCAGTACATATATCGTACTGACCCCCCTTTTTTCAAGGGGCTGCATTTCATGCCCGCAGGTGCAGACTCACCCTTTGGTGATCTGCTAGCTTAGGGTTCCACCCAACAAATTTAGGAGAAGCTCCATTGAATCAAATCCAATCCTTTGGGTATTATACCTTCTATATATATATTTGTATATTTAGGGGTACGACAGGGGCCCTGTCCCACCATATGTTGTTGTTACTCTTCTTAGAGGTCTGTAGACATATGTATATGGGTTGTTTGTGAGTTCATTTTGATTTTGCCTATACGGAATATTGTAAATGTTTTTATGTTAAAGCAGTCTTGTCGGCTTACGAGCCCTTTAATGATATGATTCAAATGGAAAGGGCCACACGGACACAAAAAAAAGTTCTAACTTATTGGGATTTTGTAAGTAGTATCACTTTGTGCATAGCTTAATTTGACTACAGCGGATAGGTATGTCTACGGGAGTCTAGGTCAGACCCTAGTCGCGGCCTATGGGGTTAGGTCGTGACATGTGGTGGATGAACAACAAGCAAAGCAAATAGCATAAGGCTGGTGTAGCTAGGGTTGTGATTTTTGCACGTAGTGCTCTTATCTCAATCCGCATGGAAGCAATGTACTGGATAAGGCCTGCAACCTCGCATTCACCCTCAACTTAAAGGCATCAATATGTGCCTAAATCTATTGCTCTCGATCATCCAAGACAGCTTTAAACTTTGTTGCCACAGGCTCCTCTAATTTGATAATGGCTGTACAAACCCATGGCTTGAGTTGCTGAATAAACTGTCCCAATTAGGCCTCAGTCTATGCTTGTCGCTGTATTATAGTGTGTAGAGCCTAGGACGAGATGGAGACCAAGCCTGTGTACTATGGTCGTGGCATGATGGTAGAAGGCACAGCTGAAATAGTTGGGGCAGCCTCAGATGGCTCTATGGAAGGTGTCTAATGGTCTGGAGTAGCTACTGCATCATCTTGCACAAGCGATGGAACATGCACAAATTACGGTAGCTGCATCTCTGGAAAGGGAGCATGTTGCTATTAGACTGAGTTTGTATCATCGTTAATGAGCCCAGGTCTATTGTTTTATTCACAGTAATCAGCCGATCGAATCCGGCAATCAATGGAATTATAGCATCCCTGCACAATGAAAACATAAGACACGAGAAACGGATCATAGGGCTATACCGAATCAATACCTTGTGAAGCTCTAAAATAATGATCCTTACCACATCTACCTCATAACCAACCATCATGCATGTTACGATCATAGCTAGATCCAAATTCAAATAGTTGTCCGCATTGGTCGGGCAGAGTCGATGTCTAACAATGGTCCACTAAAACTTAGCTGTAAAAGTTCAGTGACATTTTCTTGATCGGGGATGGATGTGACAACCAATCTGCTATAATGCCATGCTCCTCTATATAACCCGCTATATATCTAAGTATTTTTCCACATTACACTAGAACCCGCATGGCATTTTTATCACAAACCACCCTAATTTTCTGATAAAAAACCGCTATCGAGGCTGCCGGTGGAAAGTTGGGGCCATAGATGATACGTAGGATAGTCTCCTCGGATATACTAACTGGGATCTCCCGAACCAATATGGTCAAGAGGATCAGCTACTCTAGTTTCTATTCTTTGGAAGGAGCCAGTTACTTGATTCTGGTTTCGTATGAAGCATAAAACTCGCAGACCATGTTATTTCCATAAATCTCGGGGTGCTCAACCATCTAATCTAGTCTGTGGTGATGAAAAAAGTCACAAATCTCAGGAACTACTTCCAGCCCAGTTGTGATCACACGCGGCTCCTTAGTAATATGTCTTCTCAGATTCTAACGATCATTTCTCTCTTGCCCCATTTTGTAGAAATCTAGAAGCCCAGGCAAGCACCACCACCTTAGTTGACTTCCTATGTGGATTTGTATAGAGGAAAACTCGGACATTGCCTTTTCCATAGGGGATTCAGATCCTGAAGCGACTAGTGGTACAGAATCATCATCACTCTCCTCCGCCTCTACTAAATCTCAATCTTGAGAGTGAGAGGGTGTGGGTGCTGCAGATGTGGGGGGAGGGGAGGAGTCTCCATATGGTTCCGGTGAAGATACAACTTTGTTGGAGTGTTGGGATTTGGATTTCCTCACCAATGGTGCCACGGAGTCATGAGAGAAATCCTTCTCGGAAGTACAAAGTTCAACATCTATCGACACATATTTGAGGCTTCATCTAATGTTTTCTATGGCTTCCTTCTTAGATGGATTTTTCTTCCCACTACCCTTATTCGATGGTTGTTTGGGTGACATTGTACCTGTGGAGAGAGAGTTAGGACACAAACATAACAAGAAAAACAAGTAAAGAAGGAAAAGAAAATACTAGATAGTTATAGTTTTTTGGTACTATGAGGGTGAATTTATGGTCGTATACAAGTAAACGACTCGTACACTCAATTCATAGATGCATCCCTACACGTGTTGAGTTTTTAAAGTTCATCTATGAGTATCTTACAACCCGTAGAAGGTTGTACGGATCATAAGGTCCAGTCATAGACTTAGACCTGTAGGTTGTAGTCTCTGAAGTTTGTTTACGAAAGGACCTTATGACCCAAACGAGTTTATACGGACCGTAAAGTGCAATCGTATACCCAGTGCTATGCTACTGGAATATTATTATTTTATTTAGATGAGTCCAATGCATAAGACATAGAATACTCTATGAACCGTGATTATACTCGTGACCCTTGGTGAATGTGAAGACTTAACCACTTATTTGGTGGTGTCATTTACGAGGGGTAACTGCGATCTGTAGAATGATCTACGCATCATAGAAAACACTCAATTGAATCATGCAAGACTCAGTGATTACAAATATATTTTAGAAGAAATATTTCACACTTTTTTCCTGTTATTGAACCTCCCAATTCACATTTAAACAAATTAAAAACCCGAAGTCACAAAATTACCCACACTCTAGCAGTTGGCCTATTCTATTGACGAGCCATACTAATGAGATGTAGATGAGTATACGAGTCATAAGTAGGCTCGTACTGGTACTTACCAGTGAAGGTTCCCAACTAGACTTTAAATCTCCTTTTACGAGGGGTAACTACAGCTCGTAAGGTTATCTACGACTCATAGAAAACATTTTCAAGTTGCTCGTAAGGTGGGAAAATTGGCCAGTAAGTTGAGCTTACCACCTTATTCGGACACTATATGCCTAGTCTATTAGACAGGAATGCTTCGCAAGGGTACTGACAAGCCACCCAGGGTATGTTCCATAGACGATATCCAAGAAATGGGATCCTATGAGGAAAAACCTATCGCCATCTTAGATTGTTAAACTGGAAGATTATAGACTAAAGATGTGCCTCCCATCAAGATACTATAGCAAAACCAAAACCAGAAAAGGGGATGACTTGAGAAATTGAAGAGAACATAAAACACAAGTATTCGCAACTAGTCCCGATGTTTGCAAGTAACCCCAACTCCTAAAACTCGTATATTAAAGTAATTGGATAGATGTATGTGTTATGGAAACAGTAAAGAATCTCCCTACGATTTGTATAAGATGCTAAGGGAAGTTTTGTTTAACATTCGGGGACGAATGTTCTAAAGGGGGGAAGGATGTTACACCCCACACTTTTAAGCTCAGAATGTCTTATAAATTCCTTAGACATTATCATGTGATCCGGGTACGCTACGACACTATCAAACGACTCTAAGGAAGGGAGACTCTAAAGAAGGGAGAATGTGATACCCCATAGTAGAGAAGATTGGAAATAGAGTCATAAGAATCCGGAAGGAATTGGAGGCCAAGTGATGGGTCATAGGACTCGACTTACCTACGTAATCTACTAACTTAGAAGTCTTACATATTTGAGCTAATTAAGGACATACCAAGCTTACGTAGCACAGATTACATAGGCTCTTAAAATAGGACGAGATTGCAAACCCATGAGGAAGGGGAAAAGATGATGCGTGGCAGCCAATAGAGGAGTGATATGTGGCATCCAATGGAGGAGTAACACGTGGCAGCACCTCAAGCAAGTAGGTGACCCACCTGATTGGGGTCAAGCAGGTGACCCACCTGATTGGGGTCAAGTAGGTGACCCACCTTCTTGGGGAGAGATGGACCCTACTGCCACGTGGCAGCCCCTAAGTGGTGGCATAGTTACGATTGTCCAATAAGGGTTGGACACGTGTCACCCTTAGAGAATGACACTTATAACCTCTTAAAACGCCCTGCTATGTATGTATTGTGACTAAGAACTTTAGTTCTTAGCCAAAACAGCAGCCAAAGAGAAGGAAAAAAATGTAAGATAAGAAGAAGAGAAAGGAAGCCATGTTTTGGAGAAATTAAGGTAAGTTTCCAATTTTTCCTCCGTGAATTAATTATCTACAGAGATAATCAACAACGTGGAGGTATATAAATGTATATTATGATGTATATTGAACAATAACTTCAGCTTTACCCTTGGAACAAACAAGAGAAATTTGAAAGGAAAACTCTAGGAACAAGAGGAGGGAGCTACGGGTTTGGCCCTTTGGAGGTGAGCCTCTGACTTTCGTTTCATGAATTTATTATTTGAGGTGTCCCAAGGTTATATAATAGTGTTTTATAACCAAAAATTCCAATTTGTGGAAGCGTAGAAGGTATATAAACAGTCCACTCAATTTCAGCGCGTCTAAAGAAGTTCTGAGGTGCGTCTTGGTGAATTGTGGCAAATTTTGGGTAAGGTAAGGTTCTTTCTTCCAATTTTAGACTTATGGTGTTGTCATGGAGTATGTTACACTACCTATAGGTTGCACTAAATGTGGAAATATCATAGGAACGCTTGACATTCGAAACAAACTAAATTGTAGTCGTTATAGTTGAATTGTCGTCGAAGTAAAGTGTTGTTCTTGTGAGGTACTGCTGAAGGGGTGTTGTGTGTTGTTGAAGGGACTAAATGTGTTCTAAAATGGTTAGGGGTACTTCTGTTTGAATCCAAATGACCCCTCATTTCATATAAGTAAAGGTTCTACAAAATAAAGGCTAGAGACCCTATTTTGGTATCGTAGCTTAGAACGAGTCGCTTGGAGTTTATGTTGTATATTGTTGATATGAACTATTTAAACATATGATGAAGGTTTTTTGTGGTTGCCTGTAGGTATTATGAGTGTAATTGGAAATTCGTATAGGGCACATTATAGAGGAGGTGTTGCTCGATTTTCGTAAACTCTTTAACTAGTTAAGAAACTAGTCGAGAAAGCAAGAGAAGGGTTGAGTTTTATGAATACTTATGTGTAGCCTAAGGTGATGGAAAGCCAAGGGTTGTTAATACTCATATTGCTTTTATGTTACTTAGGTTTAAAGAAAGATGAGATGAACGGGATAAAGAGTAACCCATAAGAGGTGTGTGAAGCTTCTCTTGGTATGTTTTTTATATAGGTATGTAAAGCCTATCTTTTCTCTTTCTTTTGGCATATCTTAGATGTAGGCTATGGATGATGAAAGCTTTGGGGAAACTTCACTCTTAGGTTCTGAATATGACTTTAGGACTTTGAATCGCTTCCGGATGTTAAGACTTTTAAAGTTATTCAACTCCTACTCCTTGAGTCTTTTATATAACTGTATAACGATTGATTCGACTAAGCTCTTTTTTGGTAAAAATAAAGTCTCTGATATAACAAACGCTCAGACTGCTATAAGATATTTCATACTGGTATAAGTCTAAGATTTGCAAAACTCTCTTTTACATAGTCCTTAGTGACATTTAAAGGGTATACGTCAAATACTTTCTACCCTAATATCCAGGGATGATTCACCTGGCGACTTCATTGAGTCTCCGTTAATATTTTGAACAATTTTTTGTTTCTCACTACTCTACTCGTACATACTGTAACACTTCTTTCATCGACCCCAAGGCCGAGAATAGTTATCATGCACAATTTCACTCCATTATTCATCGTGCCCTCACTAGAGGGCCCGGTACGTATGTATATATATGATGATATGATGATGTGTTGTAATAAGGAGGTGATGTTACTACAGTTATGATTCAATGGATCCCTGATAGGGCTGGCTATATTAAAAATTTGAGCATGCATGACTTTACTTCTCCAGATACAGGTTTCTGATTTGATATTTTATCCTCTGTTTCTCTATTTCAGATATGCCTCTAGTCGTATTGTGTTATGTTTTACATACTCAGTACATATATCGTATGACCCCCTTTTTCTCAGAAGGAGGGGCTGCGTTCATGCCCCCAGGTACATATACAGGTTTTGGAGTCCGTCAGCTTAGGATTCAGCTCAGCTCTGCTGGAAAAGGCTCCATTGTATCGGGGCCTAGCTTTTGGTACTAACCATTGATGTATAGAACTGTTTTGTCTATTCAGGGGTACGACGGGGGTCCTGTCCCGCCATATGTTGTCGTTGATATTGTTAAAGGTCTACGGACATGTATATGTGGGTTGTATGTGTAAGTATTGTTCAGTTGGGTCTACTTGAAATGTTGTAAAAGTGTATATGTATGACAGCCTCGTCGGCTTACGTGGCCTTTCATGATGTGATACAAATGAAAGAGGCTACTGGTTTATGAAACTGTTATCACCCGATAGGATTCTGTTGTATGGTATTATGTTAATTACAGTTTGACTTGACCACAACTGATAGACACGTATACGGGGGTTCATATCGGACCCCAGTCGCGGCCTACGGGGTTGGTTCGTGATAGTTGTCTAGGTGGAGGACGCTACCTTGCTACTTGTGGATTATTAAGGATATTTCGTGGTTAATGTTGAGGAGGATGTTATGGTGCATTTTCATGTTGCTCTCCAAGATGTCCTGCGCCATCACCAAGTTTGTGTCCCTCATTCTTATTGTTTTTCTCCATCCTACATAATGCTCTTTCATTTTCGGGATTAAATGGAATCAAGGGAATTCCTTGACTTTTTGTATTTGGCATGCATTAGGAATCAAAACCTATTTTAGCACAAAGAAAATGAAAAATAACATAAATTGAGGAAATAAACGATTACCAATCAAATAAAAAAAAATAATCTTAATCTAAAAGCCAAATTCCCTAGCAACGGTGCCAAAATTTGATACGCTCAAATTACACCTCCCTAAAGAAGTATAAAGTGATCATTAATCACATATACAACCTAACGAAGGTTAGGGTCGATCCCACGAGGAATAAGGTTTAGACTTTAGATCAATTATTTATTATTTGCTTTAGTAATCAAGTTATTACCGTAAAAATAGAAAACAAAGGGGTTTTTTATAAACAAATCAATAAATCAAATAGCATACATCAATGACTGAAGTACAATTTTAATGTGTTTTAAATCAATTATAAGTGAAACTAGGATTTTATGTGTTCCCCATGAATCCTTAACTAAGTAGACCTTTTTTATTAGTAATTCTTTTCTAGTGTATTATATGTAGAATTGGTGAGTTAATTTCACCTAATTCCTTGATCTGAAAAATAGGTGAATTTCATATGCAACTTGATCTGTCTACGAGTGTACACTTTACTAACCCTTACAAATGATTCCAGATTTAGTTATCCCTTGATCCATTCAAGCTAATTAGATGAGGATGATTAGCCCCAAATCTCGTTGTTTAATCCCTTTTCCCATCCATTACCTCCTTGATCTAGCAAGTAAGGATAAGGCAAGTTCTAATGTTGGCCATTGTTAAATGCAATCAAAACAAAGAGAAAAATAGTACATGCATGCACACTATTCAAGAATTACTTTTTATTAAGTTCTACATCGTTAATTCTTCATGGTTTCCACAACCCTAGTTGTGGAACTAGCTACTCATAAGTACATGTTCATAATCAACAATATTCAAGTTAAAAAAATCATAAACTTACAATGAGAATTATGAAAACCCAAAAATCTTCAATAAAATCCGAATGTAAAATATCAATAACAAAAACTCAAATTTAAGAATAAAATCTCAAAAGTAGTTTAAGCTATATTCTCAAATCCAAAAACGTACATAAAATAATCTGAACCTACAAAGTGTATTTATAGACAAACTTTCTTAAATAAATATGGATTTGGAAACCATAGGAAACAAAAAGTCGGGTTGGGACTACGGCTCATTTCTATGGGTAGTACCATTTCAAACGAGTCGTAGACACAACTCGTAATCTTTCACATTGCACTGAGGAATTCTTCTTCTTCATGGCCACTCTCTACAACTCATAACATTAAGGACAACTTGTCAATTGGGTTCATAGATACCGCCCTATCTTCACCACTTGCAACTTCTATCTACGAATGAGTCCTACGACTCATAAGAATGTAGACGAGCCATAGAATGTACTCGTTTTCTTTACTTTTTCTTCCTTCCTTCACTGCTGCTTTGATGAATTATTTTCACAACCCATAAATCTGAGAACAAATTGTTCCCTTCACTCGTAGACTTCAGTTCATCTTTTGTTTTCTCTTCTGCTTTTTGACGACTAACACCTATGACTCATATAACCAATAGCGAGTCAAAGTCTAAGCCCGTAAACCCTAAGAATACCTTCCTTCAGTGCTATAATTCCTCAACAAAATCTCCGACTTAGTTTCTTGTAAAATAAGCATAATCAACATAAAATATGCTAACACATGCGTAAAAGACATGCACATTCTTATATTTTAAAGTATTAAAAGTACTGTAAATCAATGGTACATCATAGATGTAGATCGCCACTACTATAAATTGACAAGGCTTAAAATCTCCAAGGACTTGCAGGATTAACTTATTCTTGGGAAAAGGTGGGTATCATTTGGTCAAGTGACTAAGATGCCTCCCTAATGCCTTTATTTCTCATTTTGAGCATTTGGATTCCATGATACAGCTCACAGGGTTTATGTCGATTACAGTATCTCTCACTTATGTAGGTTTATAATATGATTTTACTTATGAATATTGCATTGACTGTATTTTATGTTTCTAACGATGTTTTAAATGATGATATCATGTAGTTTGGTCATTGCATTATCACATTTTATGTCATGCATTGTATATTATCCATTATCAGTATATTCTATAGTAATGACCACATACTTTTATTGCCTATATAGTCTTGTAATACAGGTCACGATGCTCCTTATCTAGTTCACAGTTAGTATTGGCTCCCATCTGCATCACATCTATTTTGCGAGATCTTATGCTTTGAGGATACAATCTCATTATGAGTTCTTTAATTTCTTTCTTTTTAGATTTTTTTCAGTTAAAAATTATTTTGGTGAGCTAGAGCTTATCCTATACCCCATCTATGTTAGTAAAACCAATGTCAAAATTAGTATATTTTCTGCATTATTAGACTTGTGCTCGGATTTCCTTTCTATATGCTGAGATTGATATTTAGAATTATCTCCCACTTTGAGTTTATTTTTTATTACCTTATTATCTTAAGTCATGCTTATGGTAAGAGTCTTCTGAGATCCTACTCGTCATGTCATATCAAAGATGTAACTTGGGTCATGACAAATTTGGTATTAAAGTTAGGTTCAAGTATCCTAGGTTGTCGAACAAGATGCGTTGAGTAGAGTCTTGTTCATCAGTGTGAAGTGCACTACATCTATTAACAAGAGGCTACAACATTTTTAAGAAACTTAGCTTCTTTCATCACTTTTAAGCCATGTGAGATAGTTGAAAGGTATAAGGTTTCCTTCTAACTCATATCCTACATGTTTCAGAATATGTCTTCTCATGAAAAGAGCTATTAGAAGAATGATTAAGATGGTAACCCTTCTGCTCCTTTTAACCCATCATCTACTGTTGATATTTCTAATGTAGAGTTCTATGATGCCTTGCCAATATTGGACGAGCTATGACGACTCAATTGAATCGACAAGTTTTATTCCTTGCAAATCCTAGTTGTAATAAGATAAGGAGAGAGAGCAAAACCATTTTTGGGGAAAACAACTATAATCATTAGATGATTTATAAGGGGGAAGCATCATGCTCTTATTCTACAAAGCATGAGGGAAAGGACAAATCTAATCCATTAAGTAACAAGTATTGAAGGAACCATCCAGGAGATTGTTTAGTCAGTACCATAGTATTTTTTGGATGTGGTAAGACTAGTCATAAGGAAAGAGATTTCCCTTAGATTAATATAAAGGGTAGAGGCACTCAACTTCAGATTCAGACTACTTCTTCAAGTCACCTAGATTTGTAGGGTACTTTATCTAGTTCTGGTAACCAACATTTGAAGAGGTTTTATGATCTTCAGACTTGACAAGATCAGGAAGATTCTCATGATGTAGTTACTGCTAAGTTATAAGTCTTTTAGTTTGATGTTGATGCTTTGTTGGATCATGGAGATAATCTTTATTTTGTGACTACTTATCTTGCTATGAAGTTTGATATCGGTCTCAAAATATCATTAGAACCTTTCTCAACCTCTCCTCATGGCAGGGATACAGTTTAGGTAAACAGGTTTATGGAAATTGATAGGTACTTATTTATTTTCAAAAAATCAACTTTATTAGTCTATCTTATTGAGTTAGATATGACCGACGTTGATGTTATTCTTGGTATTGATTGGCTTCATGCATGGTATGCCTCTATTAACTGTAGTACCCAAATGTTTATGTTTTAGTTTCCTAATGAACCAGTTATAGAGTGGAAAGGTAGTAATTAATAGGTTTGAGGTCAGTTTATTACATTTCTTAAAGCTCGTACGATGGTTTCTAAAGGTTGAATCTATTATCTAGTACGTGTTAGGGATATAAGTTGTGAAACCCCTACTCTTGAGTCAATTGGTATTGTGAATGAGTTTCTAGAAGTGTTTCCTAGTGATCTTCCTTGTATTTCTCTCGTAAGGGAAATAGAATTTTATATTGACCTTCTTCCAGATACCCAACCTGTATATCTTCTTCCTTACGTAGATACTCCATCAAAACTTAAGGAGTTGAAAGAACAATTAAAGGACCTTTTGGATAAGGGCTCATTAGACCAAGTATCTATCCATAGAGTGCTCCAGTTCTCACTGTTTGCAAGAAAGTTAGCTCTCTCCACATGTGTATTAATTATCAACAGTTAAAGAAGGTCACAATCAAGAAAAAGCATCTCATTCGAAGGATTAATGACTTGTTTGATCAACTTCAAGCTGCTAGCCAGTTTTCAAAGATTGATCTTCAGTTGCATTATCATTAGCTAAGAGTGAGAAAATGTGATATTCCAATGACGGCTTTTAGAAAATAGTATGGTCAATATGAATTTTTGGTTATGTATTTTGGACTAATGTGAAATAACCCACCAGGTTATTTTTATGTAATTTCTTTTTTTCATCATTTAGAGCATTCCTTTAGCGACCCCAAGTCCTTTTTGACTTTTTGGCACTGATTTTTTGGTCGCCCAGTCATTCGATTGGGATTTATGCACATTTAAGTTTATTGGGGCTTTTGGAACTTGAATAGTGGACTTTGGTCAAAACATCTAGTAAAATGCCTCAGAATAGAATTCAGATAGTTCTATTAGCTCTAAAAAGGTAATTGTAGGCTATTAGCACGGTCGACTTGAGCCCCGAAGCTTTTACTGCAAGTTTGAACAATTAGGCATTTTAGACTTTAAGATTTATCCTATGATTGACCTCGGTCAACATTGTCTAAAACCATGCTCAAAGAATATTTTCAATGCAGTTTGCTATGAATTTCAAGTTTAGTCAAAAACGACCCTTCTTGTGCTTTCTAAGGCTTACAGTCTAATAACAAGACCCTTTGCGGATTTCGAGTAAAAAAGGCAATTGGGTTTGGGACCTACTTTTTGTTGAGAAAACCTAGGATGGAAGGTTCGGCCGCCATTTAGTCTGGAACATCAAATTTAGTAGGGTAGCATAGTTCATTTGCACGCATGGGGTACTGGACGAATTTCGAGCATCTCATCAAAGAATTTTGGGACTAGCGTAAAATTATTTATGCCTGGTGTAGGTTCCATAGACTTTGCAGCCCGAGCTTCGCTTAATTAGCTAGGGCATCCCATAAGGGAGGCAGGACACCTTAGGGCTAGCCGCTAAATTTCCCCTAGCCTTCACTTTAGTGGCTAGGGGCATGCTTTAGTGAGGCCATCCCTTTTGAGGCCAGCCACTTTTGTAGCATTAGTGGTGTCTTTTGCAGCCCCATGCAGGGTCTATTAAGACCCTTTTTGGGTATTTCTTTTAATATTTTGAGAAGCGATTTGAGAACTCTAGAGTTACATTCTTCATGGGATTGGCTTGTTGTTGTTGGAAATTATTGAAGAAGTGTACGGGGACTCTCGGGGAGGTGTTGTAGCATCATTTTGGAGGTAACTTCTTTATTCCTAGACCTCGAACGACCATCAATGGTGTTCTTATTGGATTGTTTCTTGCATGTTGATTATTTGGGTTATTCAGCACCTCGAATTGTGTTTTTATTTTGGGACACAAATTTAGGGAGCTAATTAGGACCTTTTTATAGAGTAAATTCTAAAACATCCCACTGTGGGTCCCATATTCCTATTTTTGACTATAAAAATTGTTTTTCTATATTTAAAGTATTTTTAGATCTTAAACGATCGTATTAACAATGTGATCCCATTTTTGATAGCATGGCAGCAATTAGAGGTGTACAAAAGGGAAAGGCTCCACAGACTTGAATTTGAGTGTGCGTGATTAGCATAAAGGGAGGTTACGACTTCCTGACTTATTGAGCTTGAATAAGTGAATTTATGTTGATTAGTGTGAATATAGGGTGGTGCCCTAGTTGATCATTTTTAACTCCCTAGAATCCATGTAGTTTGTTGTTTATATTGGAGCATGTTTGTCACGACCCAATTTCTCAGGTCATGATGGGTAAGCCTAACCCATTGGCCAAAGCCAGAAGCAACAGTCTATCAAGCGAAAGATAACCAAATGAAGAAGAAGACAATGATAAGGAGAGAAAAAGGGATAGCACAGTATCTACAAACAATACAACAAACCACTCCCAAGACCTAGAATCACTCAGTAATCGAGCATCTAATGAAAATAAGAGTACAAGTCTCTTACAAATACAACTAAAAGTAAGTAAAGACTAGTCCTTGTCCTAAGTAGATGGAAATCGGCAACACCAAACGCCAGGAGCTCATCCAATCACTGATCCAAGCTGCTTTACAACAACAACATACACAGTGAAATCGCATAAGTGGGGTTTAGAAGGATAGGATGTACACAGATCTTACCACTACCCCATGGAGATAGAGAGGTTGTTTCCAAAAGACCCTCGGCTCAAAAGTCACAGTTCCAAGTAAAATAGGAAAATAATATGTATAGCATAAAGGCATAAAATTCTAAAAGCGATGCAAATTTTACATGACAAGAACAATAACGCTAGCAAATTTTACATGACAAGAACAATAACTCTAGCAAAGTAATGTGATAATGTGATAATCAATGGCAATAACAACATAACTATAAAGGCACACCTAGACTTACGACCATCCTAAACCGGCATACGGCCAGACAAAATTCTATCTCTACTAGCCTTCTAACCTATTCCGCGACCTCTACTCCTTTCTATCCAAGGACATGTCCTCGGTGATATGGAGTAGTTGTTCTACATGAACTCTAAATCAATAGTGATAACCTATACTATGCTTTGTAGGGTGCAAAAGTGTAGTATGAGTACTAATCTAATGGTACTGAGTAGGCATAGGTTGATTGAGCTCCATAGATTAAGAAAGTATAAATAACATATAAATTAGGTAAATACAACTGAAGTAACCAGACCCGAGATACAACATTATAAAAAAATTATGAGTGAAGTAACAAAGTACATAGAGTAAAGTAACTGAGTCAAGGAGTGTACCTAGAAGCGCAAGTCCAACAACCTACTCGAAACAGAGTAGTAGAGGAATAAACTAAACAAGGACATATCACCGATGAACACCACTAAGAAACATAAAATCCTAGAAACTTATCCAACTCAACCTACTAAGGAGTACCAACAAGAAGTAAATAATAAGACACATGACTAATCAATTACCAAGCAACACAAGGTAAACACAATTATAATCAGATAATACCCAACTAAACGCCCATACCCTAGAAAGTACAAACACACAAACATAACACCTGGCCTTTATAAAAATGGTCGTACCAAATATTAACCAATAATACTTATGATACAAGATTTATATGAATGCAAGTTTATAGTAAAATCATAGTATCATTTTTATCAATCAGTAACTAGTGCCATCTGTAACTAGGGACTATAATCCAAAGTGTATAGACCCACCCCGGCCTGTGGCATGCTAGTTAGGACCCATATAGATCCCTAAATCCATAGTACTCTCTATTAGAAGAGCCTATAGGAGACATTGGTAATACGTATACACTACCTAGGACTGAACCTGGTCTTATATAAAGTCATCTCCATCATCGCTCCTAAGGAATAAGTAGCAAAATCAAGTAGGAAAGGGCGATGACCCGTCGGCTAATCAAGTCAAAGCTGAGTGCATCCTAGATGCCTCTAGTGTCTCAAAATTAGTTTATCAAAAAGAGCACATCCTCAAGCTTTATATACTTCAAAAATTCGTCTATTAAAGCAGTCTAGGTGGTACGACTCCCATCAAAATGAGTTTTAAAATGTAATAATGTAAAAATATGCTTTCTTGAAAATAGTAGTGAAAATCCAATATATGCACCAGGATCACACAACAAAACACATGGAAATGCTTAACCAATGCATTGAATAACATCACCATCATCCAAACAAGGCTTGTACTGTTAGAAATAAAATCCAATCCTACCTTGCTACTAAGGCAGAGGGAACTAACCTAGGATCCAACTTGTCTTTGAAAATGGCCTCGGGCCCAAGAATATAATAATAGATCAATATGACCATAACATGCCCACCAAAAAATAATTGGCCTACCGCTAATCGACAAGCAAAGGCATCAAGAAGAGCTCCTAAATCAAAAAGGGAAGAAAAATAACTCAAGGATTGACTCCCTACTCTAAACATATCATTCTAGACTACAACCAAGCATAACTAAGCCAAACCTTTGACTATGATGGCTACTAAGGTCTCTGACACTAGCACAAGGCACACGTCTAAGATAATCCCAATGGGAAGTTTAGTCTAGCTATAAGGGCATAAGGCAAATGTTGAAGTATCTATGGATAAACCTTAGTCTAAAGCCATCAAAATCAATGCTATAAAGGATAATAACAGTAAGTCAATTCCACAAACAATACCCACAACCTAAATTAAGGATTTCACGGGACAACTCTAGTCTAAGGCTCAACCAAAAACCAAGAAGATGAAATGAAAGGTGGTAAACTCTATACTCATCCAGTAGCAACCTACATCACATGTAATTTATAATATACAATATCTAATAAATCTCATTAAAGTGAAAGATCATAGCATATGTTGAACTTAATCACGCATGCTCTAAGTCCATTAAATTGAAACTTTTCAACTCCAAGTCACCTCCAATTTCTTCCATGCTAATAAAATATAAATATCAAAGTCAATACGAATGTTTTGACACCAAAAATTCATTAATCAAAGAAGGACCCAAAATTGGGTCTAAATTGAGATTATGGGAACTGCTCTAGGATATTTAAGGACTATGTAAAAAGGTTCATTTCAACTTCTGGAACATGTATCCCAAAATGGAACAAATTTTAGGGTTCTGAACAGCTCGGAATCGGCCAATGTATTTAAATCACTATTAAAATTAAAGTAGGAGAAAAGGCAGCACCTAAAACTCAAAACATACCGCAAATGGAGGTTCTCAGACAATCCCAAGCACTCTAATTTTTAGCCACGCTAATTTCAAGCAACCTAGCCTTCGAATCACCAAAAAATGAAGCTAAAATGAGAGAGAAATCACATTTTGAAAGTGAGGGTTGAATACTGATTTTTGGAATTAAAAGGATAATTACATTAGATGGGCATTAAGTCATTTAATTACCAAAAAAGGTTATTCGGTGTATATTCATGTATATTTGATTTATATTCATGTATAATTCATTTATATTTCATATATAGAATGTATGATAACATATATTCAGTATAAAGCTCATTTAGATGTAATCTATATTGTATAGTGAATGCATATTTTCTATTACTTTTGCAAGCTATATTATACAGTCACTGTGTATTTTCTATGATTTTTTGCTTTTTGTTATGTAAATAAAACATGCATATATTTGTTCTAAACTAATTAGTTTGTTGTATATATTTAAAATTGTTTCATTAAAATATCCGAAATTCTTGTCTCTAAATAGCAGAACTGGTCTCTAAAAGAACAATATCTCGTTGCTAAAAGCCTGCACCAGAGGTCAACTTTTCCTATTTTATCAAAATCTCTGAACGGACCCTCGAAATTCATTCGAGACTCAATTAAAATAAATCAGATATTCTACCCAACTAAATTTTATATTTCTGGCTCAATGGAATCATCATATTTCTGAAAAAGGATTATAACAAAAAAACACTTCGGGACCACATTAGGCTTGAAATATAACATTTTGCCTAAACACTCAAAATAAAAAATGTGACCTCAAGACCCAAACCAAAGTCTCTACTAGACCAAATTTAACATTTCAGAACTAATGGCGCTGAAGGAATTCTAATATAAAAACTATTCCTCGAATGTTCACCAAAGTCAACTTTTGGCCTTTAAGCTTTTCTACATTTTGTCTCTGTGCTCCAACTTGCATCGAAAGCCTCGGAACCCGAACTAAAGGTCATTCTAGAAAAACAATCAGCCTTCTAGAGCTAACCATGCTGATGAAAGTTCAATCCGATTATGTTACCAAGAATATTGATCAAAGTAAAACTTTATCCAAAACTGCAAAGTTAAAATGCTATTGGCACAAAACTCACATCAAAAGCCTTGGAATTTGAGCTGACCATGCCACTAGCCTAAAATAACCATTCCGCAACTGAGGAACCATCAAAATTCCATTTTGAGTTTGTTTTTCAAAGCTTTCACCAAAGTCAACCATTTAAACTTCGAAAGCCCCAAGATACGAAAATGGATATAAAACCTAAACGAACAACCAAGAGACCAAATTGTCAGTGCAAAAAAGTCATAAATAACTTGGGTTTGCTACAAGAAAGCTCTAAATGCTGAAAAATTTAAAAACAAAGGAAATGACCTGGAGGCATTACAACATCCACTACTAAAAAGACTTTTGTCTGCGAATGTAGAAGGGCAGCCGCAGCCTGAAGGCACAAAAAATAGAGGTGCCGGGACCACATGATCCCAAAATCCTCAAACATCCTCATGTATAGAATAATGCTGACACAAAACTCAGGCTTAGAGAAAAATTCTTAAAATTCACTTCAAAACCACAAAAGCTCTTCCAACTCTTTTTAGGCTCCATCTCTTGCCCAACTGACCCGAACTTAACTTAAAGCATCAAATTCATGTAAGAGAACTAATACCATAATGAAACCACCAAAATGATAATACACAGGACCATGGTAGATGTGATTCAACTCAAAAATAAAAAATACCTGCCATATGCCCTAAATCCAACATCTTCTAACTATTAGGACCACTCTGCTAATCCTTAGATATTCTGAACATCTCTAGCACCATCTGACTCCCATCTATAAGACCTCATAACAAAAAACTTAAAATACTTTCATACTTCATCTAACCATCTAGGGACGACAACAACCAATACAAGGAAAAGAACTTGGGGTAAAGGCCAAAATCCAACTCAAACTCATAAAACCAACAATCGAAGCTGAAACTCAGCCTTATAAAATTAAAAATTCCAATAAAAGACGATCATTCCATGAACTATAAGGATGCATTGAGACCAGCTCCAGTGACCTACTCTTACAAAAGGAACTTTCAAAAAGCTGACACTATATGTCAACAACTATGCTACGAATGCAAATATGGTCCACCCATCCTAGTTTAAGGGAAACCAAGACAGTAAGCGACGAATAAACATAGTTAACCGACTGATGATGGTCTAAGGGCACAAACGTCATCAACGAACACCACAAGCTACCCAATATGCTACAAGCGAATCTCGCATCCTAAAAAAATTCAAAAATCACACATTCCACAAATTACTTTGATCTTATCCTGTAGATGAACCTTATGAACAATCATCCATTCTCCAATAGAAACTTAAGTCTGAATCCGCCAAGGAAAACCACCATTCTGGCTCCAAATCATAACCAAAACATTGAGAGCTAACACAACTATAGAGAACCAACTACAACAATAGCAAGGTGGAATAATAGACCACACTTTCTACCCAACTAGCCATTGTCATCACCAAAACCATCAAAAAAGATGATTCATGGATACCGAACGAGCAAATCACAATGAACGCCAAATTCGTCAAAAAGAAATGAGACAGATAGATCTGTTAATTAAACTAGCTTTATGCAACCTACCTCGGGAGATGAGAATAGACTTAAGGCAAGGGAAGAAAACAATAAACCCCATATTCCACAACGCCATAGAAGGCTATACTACCATTCTCATAACTCCAACAAAAAGCGATTCCAAACCATTAACTCTAAGGGATGGCACGCAACTAAGGCAACCTTGTAAGAATGTTAGGTTTAATAGCATAACAATACCCAGAACTAAATAATGTGGTCTAGCCACCTATCTAACAAGGATCATCATTGGAAAAAAAGCAACAAGTAAGGGAGACAAAAGAAAAAACTATCTACCTCGATTGTAAACTTATAACACAGCCACCAAGGAAAAGACAAGGGGAATTACTCAACTACTATGTCCAAATATAAGAATCTGACCTAGCCGATCCACTACTAAAAGAAATTAGTTATAGGGATAAAATACACTAATAATCCAAATAAAGTTGAAACATTAATCAAGAGACAAATAACAAGTCAAATATGTATGCATGGGTATAAATACCCCAAAACCACACCGTATAAGTAAGAAAGGAAAAAGAAAGGAAATCACACAAATACAATAGTTACCTGGAGCCTCGGCCTCTGATTGGCCTATAGAAGGAAGAAATAAATTTTGACCAAACTCGAGCTAAACTCCTGATGTACTACTAGTAACACTCTGAGCACCATCCCTGATCGTATGTGCCATAAACCCAGGAGACTGACCTAGTTGTATAGACCACACCATGGTCCCATGTTGGGAACATAATCTATACTGGTTCCTAAGCTCCCCATAGATATGACATGTTTCAATGACTCTAGCCTTGGAGAGACAGATGCTAGCAATGTTAGAATGATCTACTCTTGCCAAGGGAAATCCTTGGACCAGTGTCTACGCACACCACAATCAAAACAACCTATTTGGCCTAAGGTTTGATATGAAAGATGTGATGACTTATGCTGACTACCTCTAACATTATGAGGACCATCACTTACACCATAGGGCCTATCCCTAGCCTAATGCACCAGGGACCTATGATAATCCCATATAAAATATCCAACTCGATGCACTCGAAACATAAATCACAAAACACAACCAACTAAAATTACCCAACTAGACTAGAATGAGTTCAATCACTTGAATGTCCAGAATGTGAACATTGAGTAAACTAACCCAAACTCTCTCTACTTCAGGCTCCAGAACCTATCTCTGTAGACCTTTTAACATGAGGTGCTACCGCCATAGATTTAATGGATCAATAAGGAAGATAACAATCACTAAATTGATGTTCACCTTGAAGTAGAATGTTTTCACCACCATACTAATGACAAGTCCTCTTTCCACTATCGTTGTATGTCTTAAGGAATTTCATATGACTAATAACCTGGGGAAAGGTAGAACCTGATTCTATTAAATGCTCTGATGCCAAATAGAATGGCAAAGACAATCCTTAATGAACTCTTAACTCATATCCTGATCAATTTGGGATGATTTGGGGTGATGCCAACACCACTCAAGGAATATAAAGACACATTTAGACATTGATGATTAACTCTGTTGGGGAACCATCAACCCATCACTGGATTGGGAGCCGTCTAGTAAACTCTTGTAGAATATGCTGACGTTTTGATAGAGTTAACCAAAAACCTTTTGTTATCCATCTAGGAGAGAGTGGATTCAAAAATATCATGCTTAGAGGTTACTCAAAGCAAGGTCACACGATAAGGTGTCAAGAATATAATTTTCTAAAAATTCCCCATAGCCTCCTGCAGATAGGATACGAACCTCTCCGCACCAATCCATAAGATTCTACTAGGCATTCTCTCATTCCAACAATGCCAGTCAATCTAGGGCTCTGATACAAAATTTTCATGACCCAATTTCTCTGGTCATAATGAAACCTACTACAGCCTACTAGTAGGTAAGCCTAACCTATAGCTCAGAGACAGGGAAACAAGCTATCAGGTGGAAGAAAACTAAATAAAGTAGAAGACAATGATAAGGAGAAGAAAGAGGGATACTAGAGTAAGGATACTAGAGTATCTATATACAATAGAAGAAACCACTCCCAAGACCTGACATCACTCAGGAATGAAGCATCTAATCAAAATAAGAGTATAAAGCTTTTACAAATACAACTAAAAGTACAGAATCTCTTAGAAAGCAAAGTAAATATTATTCCTAGTACAAAGTAGATGAAAGCAGCCATTTTGAATGCGAGGACCTCACCAAATCTCTAAATCCAAGTTGCTCTGCACAAACTCCATATCAATGTCGATTACCTAAACTATGATCTACAGGGTGCAGAAGTGTAGTATGAGTACCAAATGAATGGTGCTAAGTAGGCATAGGCTGAATAAGTTACACAGATAATGCAAGTATAAATAACATATAAATAAGGTAAGTACATCACAAGTAACCACACTAGAGATACAATATGACAGATAAGAAATATGAGTGATGTAACAGAGCACATGGTGTAAAGTATCCGAGTAAAGGAGCATACCTAGAAGCGCAACTACAATAACCTACTCACATTATAGAAGTACTATAGGAATCAACTAAACAAGGATATATCACTAATGAACACAACTAAAAAACATAAATGCCTATAAACCAATCCAACTCAACCTAAAAGAGAGTACCAAGAATAAGTAAAGAATAAGCCACATAAGCAATCAACTACCAAGCAACACAAGGTAAAAAAGTTATAATCAGACAATAACCAACCAGACGCCCATACCCCCAGAAGGTACAAACACACAAACATAACATCCTTCCCCCATAAAATAGGTAGTGCCAAACAACAACAAATTATACTGGCGATAGGTGATGCATATGACTGCAAGTTTGTAGTAAAACCATACTATCACATGTATCCTTCAATAACCAATGTAATCTATAACCTAGTCCTTTCACCCAAAACGTGTAGACCTACCCCGATATGTGGCTTTTAGATAGGACCTATGTAGCTCCCATATTTGGTACCATGGTACTCTCAACCAGTAGAGCCCATTGAGGGCACGGGTAGTCTGTCTACTCTACTTGGGCCCAAAATAGGTCTTCTTATAAGTCGTCTTTATCATTGTACCAGATTAATGAGTAGCCAAATCAAGTTTGAAAGGGAGATGACATGCCAACTAGTAAAGTAAAAGTTTAGTGCATCCCAGATGCCTCTAGTGTCTCCAAATCAGTTTATGAAAGAGAGCATGTCCTCAAGGCCTCGTATAATTTGAAAATTAGTGTATTAAAGTAGTCCAGGTGGTATGACTCTTATTAAACCCAATTTAAAAGAGTAATAGTGTAAAAATATGATTTGTTAAAAATAATAGTGAAAATCCAATGTATGCTCTAGGATCATAAAACAAAACATGTGAAAATGCTCAACTAATGCAGTGTATGCTATCACCATCATCCAAACAAGGTATATGTAACAATGCTTACTGTTACACCCCTTACTTTGGTACCTTAGAACGCTTTATAAGTTTCTTAAGTTTCTGGGAAGGATCTTAAGTTTATTAGAAGTCGTCATGTGAGTCGGATAATCTATAACGCTATCAAATAATCCTAAGGATAGGAGAAGGAGATACTCCATAAGAGAGAAAATTGGAAATAGGGTTACAAGAACCCGAAAGAAGTTGGAGGCTAAGTAGTGAGTCGTAGGACTCGACGTACTTGTGAAAGCTATTACTTGGGACATTTTGCATACTAAGCTACTTGAATAAACATTGAGCTTAATTAGCAAGGAACACATAGGCTCTTAAAGTGAGACGAGATTATGAAACTACGGAAGAGAAATAAGGAGGTGATGCACCTACTTGAAGCAAGCAGGTGATGCACCTACTTGAAGCAAGCAGGTGATGCACCTACTTGAAGCAAGCAGGTGATGCACCTACTTGAAGCAAGTAGGTGAATCACCTACTTGGGGCGGACCTCATGCTGCCATGTGGCAGCTTTGGATTAGAAGTTCGGATGAGGTGGTACCCTAAGGGGCTGCCACATGTCATCCCTAGGGGATACCACGTTTCAGCTCCTAAGACAATGTATATATATGTATTACATGACTCTTAAGGTCATTTATATCAAGAAAACTTCAGCAGCAACCAGAAAAAAAGAACCCTAAGTCTAGAGAGAAAAAAGAGGACGGCTTGGAGAAAATAAATAGGTAAGTCCAGATTTCATTCCGTAAATTAATTTTCAAGCGTATACCACGATTATATGGAGGTATTATAAGTATAAAATCATGGCTTGGTGCATCCAAAATGGACAGCAAACAGTCCACGCAACTTCCAACACTCTAAAGAGGTTTTTGAGGCGCAATTTTGGCTAGTTTTGGCCAATTTCGGGTAAGGCAAGGTTTCTCCTTTAAATTTGGACTTTATAGGGTTTTTATGGAGGGTATTATATACCTTTTATACTGATGGAGTATAAAAAAGTTGTGTAAATGCTCAGAGAAAGAAACAATCTAAATTGAAGTCATCGTAGTTAAATTGTAGTCGAAGTAAGGCATTGTGTGTTTGGAGGTAGCTTCTGGTTGTGTGGTATGTGTTTCAGGGACTAAATGTGTTCTAAAAGAGGTGATGAGGCTGCCAGTTGCATCCATATGACCCCCGCTTCATACAGTTAAAGGTTTTGCAAAATGGAAACTAGAAAACTTATTTTGGTATCGTGGTTTCGAGCGAGTCATTTGGAGTTTATGTAGTATAAGATTGATGTAAATTGTATATATATATGCTGCAGGTTATTTTTTTGGTTGGTTGTAGCTATTAGGAGTATAATTGGAAATTTGGATAGGCCACATTATAGGGGAGATGCTGCCCAATTTTTGTTAACGCCTTAACTAGCTAAAGGACTAGTTGAGAAGACGAGCGAGGAAATGAGTTCTATGAATACTCGTATGTAACTTAAGATGCTGGAAAGTCGAGGATTTTTGATGCTTGGATTGTTTTCATGTTAAATAGGTTCAAGAGACGACGAGGAAAACGTGTTAAGAGTAACCCCTAAGAGGTATGTAAAGCTAACATTTCCTTCTTTTGGCATGTTTTGGCATAAGTATGTAAAACCTATGTTTTCTTTCTTTTAGGCATGTCTTAGATTTAAGTGACAAATGATATGTGTATGAAGATTGGGGTAACTCTATTCATGAGCTCTGAACATGATTCATGATGCATAATTCGTGTTCACTTCTGAATGTTAAAGACTCTTAAAGTAGTTAAGCTCTCATTCCTCAAGTCTTCTATATGCTGAAAAGTAGTGTGTGTAAAGTTATTCTTCCTCTCTTTTGGCATGAATTAGATGTAAGTATTACGTATATGAAGTTGAAGTTTTTCCACTCTTAAAACTCTGAGTGTGAGTTAAGGCTCTTATTCACTTCTCGATATTAGAACTCCTGCGATAGTTGAGTTATGGACTTGTAAGTCTTCTATATGACTAACAGTAGTACACATGAAGCCTATTCCTTCCTTCTCTTAAAATAGTTAAGGTAAGTGAAGAGAGATATGATATGAGCTAGAGGTGATTCCATTATAGGTTTTGGGTATAACTCAGGACTTGTACTCACTTTGGAATGATAAGGTCCTTGAAGTAGTTGAACTACAACCCTTGGGATGTGTAAGCTCTTATACCTAGGGGCTCTTCAACATGATTTATGGTGATATCTAAGGTATGTTTGATACGTTACAAAGTTTTACATACATATATATGCATTATGATATATATGGATCGAGCCAAACGTACCTCAGCATATCTTACTATGTAAGGATTGGGCTGTACGTTCCACAACATGTTATATGATATATGGATCAAGCCATCGTACCTCGGCATGTTATATGATATATAGATCAGGCCGTCGTACCTTGGCATGTTATATAATATATGGATCGGGCCATCGTACCTCGGCATTGTTACATAATATACGGATCGAGTCGTTGTTCCTCGGCATTATTATGCGATATACGGATCGGGCCATCGTTCCTCGGCATTATTATAAGATATGTGGATCGGGCCATCATTCCTTGATGTGTACTTTCTTTATACACGGATCGGGCCATCGTTCCTTGATACAGTACACGATGATAACATGTATGCCTTTATTTTATAAAATGCAGGTACGGTAGATGGCTAAATGTTATACTTGCCCCCTGCACCCCTATTTCAGCTGTTGTCTCAGTTATGGTGTTTTATGCCTTATATACTCAGTACATATATCGTACTGACCCCTTTTCCTCAGGGGGCTGCGTTTTATGCCCACAGGTACAGATGTTCATTTTGGAGATACGCCAGCTTAGGGTTTCCACTCAGCGATGTTGGAAATGCTCTACTATTCTGGAGATTAAATTTTGATACTAGTCATTTGATGTACATATTTATTTATTCAGGGGTACGGTGGGGGCCTAGTCTTGCAATATGATGCATTTATTACTCTTAAAGGTCTGTAGACATATGTATGTGGGTTATTTGTAAGTTTGTTTCAATTGTGCTCATATGTTGTATTGCAAAAGTTTTCTTGGTATGGCAGCTTCGTCGGCTCGCATGCCCTTTCCTATTATGATACAGGTGAATGAGGCTACAGGTTTATGAAAAAGGTTTTTGACCCATTGGAGTTTGTGTATAGTATCACATCACACATGGTTCAACTTAAGTGTAGCGGATAGATACGCACAAGGGGGTCCAGGTCGGACCCCAGTTACGGCCTACGGGGTTGGGTCATGACAGAAGTGGTATCAGAGTAGTTTTTCCTTGGAGTGTCTACAGACCGTGTCTAGTAGAGTCTTGTTTATCGGTGTGTTATGCACCACATCTATAGACAAGAGGCTATAGGACATTTAGGATGTTACCTTTCTTTCATATCTAAGATTGTGCGATAGAGCCGAGTCATAAGGAATGAAATTCCTCATACTAACTTGTGATTTCAGGAGAAGGACAACATTGATAGAAGAAGGTGACTGACGATATTGGATGTTACAAAGCATACAGGTAAGCAAAGGAACGAAATATATATGTCGGGTATGGTATTGAGGTACAATTGGAATGTAAAGTTGAATTTGAAAGGAAAATTAGCCAGGAAAGTTAACACGTGCAGTTCGAGTGGGCATATGAGGTAAGTCCATTTTCATACTGTTGATATTGGGCGCCCTGTGTGGCTGTGATATGATATGATCTGAATATATACATGCATGCCCTATGAGGCACTATTGGCATTTTCTGCGTACAGGTGTTGAGATAGGGAGAAATACAAAGGAAACTCTGCCTAAATTTTCATAGAAATAAGAAGAGAATGAGATATAGGGCTGTAGTATGTTATGGCAATGGGATAAAGGACCTCTTCATATAATCGGTATAAGGTCCGGAGGAAGGTTTTGGTTTACATTCGAGGATGAATGTTCTAAAGGAGGGAAGGATGTTACACCCCGTACTTTGGTACCTTGGAACGCTTCGTAAGCTTCTTAAGTTTCTGGGAAGGCTCTTAAGTTTCTTAGAAGTCGTCATGTGAGTCGGATAATCTATAACGCTATCAAATAATCCTAAGGAAAGGAGAAGGACATACTTCATAAGAGAGAAGATTGGATATAGGGTTACAAGAATCCGAAAGAAGTTGAGGCTAACTAGTGAGTCGTAGGACTCGACATACTTGTGAAAGCTATTGCTTGGGACATTTTGCATACTAAGCTACTTGGATACACATCGAGGTTAAATAGCAAGGAACATATAGGCTCTTAAAGTGAGACGAGATTATGAAACTACGGAAGAAAAATAAGGAGACGACGCACCTACTTGAAGCAAGAAGGTGATGCACCTACTTGAAGCAAGTAGGTGACTCACCTACTTGGCGCAGACCCCACGCTACCACGTGGCAGCTTTGGATTGGAAGTTCGGATGAGGTGGCACCCTAAGGGATGCCACGTGTCACCCCTAGGGGGATGCCATGTGTTATCTCCTAAGACAATGTATATATATGTATTACATGACTCTTAAGGTCATTTCTATCCAGAAAACTTCAGCAGCAACCAGAAAAAAAGAACCCTAAGTCTAGAGAGAAAAAGAGGACAGATAGGAGAAAAACAAATAGGTAAGTCCCGATTTCATTTCGTAAATTAATTATCCAGAATATACCAAGATGATATGGAGGTATTAGAAGTATAAAATTATGGCTTGGTGCAGCGAAAACGGACAGCAAATAGTCCACGCAACTTCCAGCACACTGAAGAGGTTTTTGAGGGGAATTTTGGCTAGTTTTGGCCAATTTCAGGTAAGGTAAGATTTCTCATTTAAATTTGGAATTTATAGGGTTTTTATGGAGGGTATTACGTACCTTTTATACTTCTGGAATATAAAAAAGTCGTGGAGATGCTCAGCAAAAGAAACAATCTAAATTGAAGTCGTCGTAGTTAAATTATAGTCGAAGTAAGGCGTTGTGTGTTTGGAGGCAGCTGATGGTTGTGTGGTGTGTGTTGCAGGGCCTAAATGTGTTAAAAAATAGGTGGGGAGGCTTCCGTTTACAGCCACATGACCCCCACTTCATACGGTTAAAGGTTTTGCAAAACGGAAACTAGAAAACTTATTTTGGTATCGTGGTTTCGAGCGAGTCATTTGGAGTTTATATAGTATAAGATTGATGTAAATTGTATATATATATGCTGCAGGTTATTTTTGTTGGTTGTCTGTAGCTATTAGGAGTATAATTGGAAATTTGGATAGGGCACATTATAGGGGAGATGCTGCCCAATTTTTGTTAACGCATTAACTAGCTAAAGGACTAGTTGGGAAGACGAGCAAGGAAATGAGTTCTATCAATACTCGTATGTAACTTAAGATGCTGGAAAGTAGAGGATTGTTGATACTCGGATTTCTTTCATGTTAAATAGGTTCAAGAGACGACGAGGCAAACGTGTTAAGAGTAACCTGTAAGAGGTATGTAAAGCTAATGTTTCCTTCTTTTGGGATGTTTTGGCATAAGTATGTAAAATCTATCTTGTCTTTCTTTTGGGCATGTCTTAGATTTCAGTTGTGCTCATACGACGTATTGCAATAATATATAACAATCCTAACTCTAATTGACAAGCAAAGCATCAAGAAGAGCTCTAGAATCAACAAGGGATGAAAAATAGCTCAAGGGTCGACGCCCTACTCCAAACATATCATTAGATATTACAACCAAGTATAACTAAGAAAAACATATAGCTATGATGAGCCACTAAGGTCTCAAGCACTAGCACGGGGCATACCATCTAATATAACCCCAACCGGAAGCTATACCTAGCTATAAGGTAAACAAAGCATATTCTAAATTATCTAAGGCTCAACCCTACTCTAAGGCCATTAATATCAATCCTATAAAGGACAATAACACAAATTCACTACGATAAAAGATACCCATAGCCTAGACTAAGGATTTCACAAGACTACTCTAGTCTAAGGCTCAACAAGAAACCAAGAAAGATGGAATGGAATGAGGAAAATTCTATACTCATCAAGTACCAACCTAAATCATATGTAATTTATAATATCAGTATCTAATAAATCTTATTCAAAGTGGAAGATCGTAGCCTACCTTTAAGCTAACCACGCACACTGTAAATCTATCAATTTGAAGTTTTTAACCACCAAATCTCCTCAAATTGCTGCCATACTAATAAAATATTTATAATGAAAATACAAACACTTCGACACAAAAATCATATTAATCGGAGATGGACCTAAAATTGGGTCTAAAATGAGATTGTGGGATCCGTACTAGAAAGTCTAAAATCGACTCTGTAAAAAAGGTTCATTTTACTTCACCGAACTTGTGTCCTAAAATGGAATATAATTTGGGTCTCGAAATAGCATGGAATCAAGACATGCATTTAAATCGCTATTAAAGCTAAAGAAGGAGAGTAGCCAGTAGCTAAAACTCAAAAAATACCTCAAACAGAGGTTCCTCGACATTCCACAAGCACTCAAATGCGTAGCCATGCCAAATTCGAGTAACTCATCCTCAGAATCGCCCAAATTTGAGCTAAAATGAGAGAAATGTCGTTATTAAAATGAGTGATGAATGCTGATTTTCAGAATTAAAATATCCAAAGTTTTGATCGCTAAAAGGTATATCTTTCCACTAAAAGCCTAGTATTTATTCGATAAAAGCCTGTACTAGATATCAGCTTTTCCTATTTCTTCAAAGTCTCTGAACGGACCCTCAGAATTCATTTAGGACTCAATATAAGAATCTAGATATGCTACCCTACAAAATTTGATATTTCAGGCTCAAAGGAATCGTCGAATTTCCAAAGAAGATTGTTATGAGAAAAACATCCCCTAAGGACCCCATTAGGCCTAAATTTTAATTTTTCTCATAAACACAAAAAATAAAAAAAATATAACGTCGTGACCCAAACCAAATGTCCTACTAGACCAAATTCAATATGTCGAAGCTAATAACACTAATGGAATTCTCATACGACAACTAATTCTCCAAATTTTGACCAAAGTCAACTCTTGGCCTTTAAACTTTCCGACATATCGTATAAGTGCTCAAACTCACAACGAAAAGCCTAGGGACCAAAACTAAAGGTCGTTCTAGATTAAAAATGACATTCTAGAACTAACCACGCTAATGGAATTTTAATCCAAGCGTGTTTACAAATAATGTTAATCAAAGTCAAACTTTGGCCGAAACATCAATGTTAAAATGCATAATGGCACAAACTCGCACCTAAAGCTTCAAGATTTGAGTCGATTATGCTACTAACCTAAAATAACCATTCCAAAGCTGACAGAACTATCACAATTCCATTCTGCGGTTGTTTTCGTGGTGGTTTGACTAAATTCAACCATTTAAATTCAAAAGCTCCAAAACTCAAAAATAGGTATAAAACCCAAATGAACCAAGCAATTGAATTGTCAGTGCCAGAGAGTCTTAAATGACTTGGGGCACTATATAAAATCTATAAATTCTGAAAAAATTAGAAAACATAGGAAATAATCTGGGGGGTCATTATAATATTTGGCCTTAGATTAGGCTTAGACTAGTCTTTACCATAGACTTGTGTAGCTAGGAAGTAACTTGTTACACCTCGTACTTTTGTAACTTGGAAGGTTCTTAAGCTTCTTAAGTATCTTGAAATGTTCTTAAGTTTTTTGAAGGATTCTTAAGTTTGTTAAAGCTTCTTAAAGCTTCTCATGCTTCTTAGAAGTTACAGATTCAATCCCAAGGGTCAATCAAGCCTTTGAAAATAGTGAATAGGAGCCGCATAGTCCATAATGCTATCGAATAACTCTAAGGAAGGGAGAATGTGATACCTCATGGTAGGGAAGATTGGAAATAGCGTTGTAAGAATCCAAAAGAAGTTGGACACCAAATAATGAGTCATAGGACTCGACTTACTTACGTAAGCTACTAACTTGGAAACCTTACATACTTAAGCTACTTTAGTACATACCAAGCTTACGTACCAAGAATTAGATAGGTTCATAAAGTAAGATAATATTACGAACCCACAAGGAGAAAAAGAGAGTGACACATGGAAGCATGAGAGAGTGCCATATGGCAATAAGAGAGAGTGTCACGTGGCAGAATTTGGAGCAAGGGGGTGGACCCCCACCTTCCACATGGAAGGCTATGGTAGTAGGAAGGGATATGTTGGCCCAATGAGGGCTTGACACGTGTCACCACTTAGGGGTTGACATATGTCACCCCTAAAGTAGCCTATATATATATATATATATGTTATGACTCCATATTATCTATAATAAATTCATTTATCTTCCTAGTTCAAGAGACTTCTAGAGAAATAAAGAAGAGAAGAAAAATCTAGAACTAGAGAAAGAGTAGGTTCAGCCAAGGAGAAAGAAAGGTAAGACTCTGATTTCATTCCGTGAATTAATTATACAGGGTATATCACGATGTTATGAAGATGTTAGTAATTTAAATTTATGGTTTGGAGCAGCACCAAAATATTAGCAAGCAGCCGCAAAGTTTTAGTCGCGTTAAAGGAACTTCCGAGGCAAGTTTTGGCGATTTTGGCGAGTTTCGGGCAAGGTAATGTTTTCCCTTTAAAAATTGAGTTTATGATGATTTTATAAGGTATATTACATGTCTTAAATAAGGTTCAAAGTGGTAAAATTGCATAAGGATGCTTGACGTTCGAAACAAACTAAATTGAAGTCGTCATAGCTAAATTGAAGTCGTGTAGGGTGTTGTGATTGTGGGCCGCGATTGTAGCTGGTGTGGTTGTGTGTTGCAGGGATGTAAAGAGTTCTAAAAAGGGTGTGGGTTTTCTGGTTTTATCCACACAACCCCCTATTTATTAAGGTTAAAGGTTTGATGAAATAAAGGTAAAATACTCTATTTTGGTATCGTAGTTTTGAGCTAGTTATTTGGAGTTGTATTGGGTAATGTTGAAGTGATTTATTTATATATATGCTGCTAGTTTTTTCTATTGGTATGGTTGTTGACATTTTTTCTGAGTGAAATATCAGGAATGTTGAAATTATAGGGGAAATGCTATCCGATTTTCGGTAACTTTGGAACTAGTAACAAACTACTCGAGGGTATTGGATAAGGAAATGATTCCTATGGGTACTTGGTTGTAGAGTTGGAAATCAAAAAGCAAAAGGCTATTAACCTCAGTATTACTCTCATGTTATTAGGTCAAGGAGGTAACGAGGCGAGTTGGATTATAGTTCATCTACAAAAGGTATGTGAAGCTTACCCTTTCTTTTCTTTTGGCATGTCTTAGCCTTAAGTTATATATATACGAAATTTGGCAGTTATTCCATTCATAAAGAGTTGAGTAGGATTCAAGACCCTTGTTCACTTCTGGATGTTAGATCTCCTACAATAAGTGGTGTCCTCTCCTTTCAAGTCTTTTGTAGGATGATAAGTTGTACATATAAGGCTTGCCTATTTCTCTCTTTGAAAGGGGCTTAAGGTAAGGGAAATGATGTCTGATATGAGTTTAGAGATAATTCCATTTATAGGTTCCGGACGTAATTCGTGACTCGTAGTCACCTCTGAATACTAAGGTTCATAAACTAGTTAGATTACTACTCTCGAGCCACATATATGCTGAATAGTAAGTGAAAATATAAGATCCTATTCTGAAAGGCTCTGAGAGGATAAATGTCTTTGATTGCATAAGTTGTATCTCTGATTGCATAAATTGTGTCTTTGATTGCATAAACTGTGTGGCATTATCTTGGTACATGTCTGTGGTTCTTGAGTCCCTAATTGATGAAATCCCTAATAACATCTAAAGGGTACCTCAGAGAATTACTTCCCTGGTCTTCCAGTGACTGTTCACTTGACTGTTTCATTGAGTCTCAAGAGATGACCTAGTTGCATATGGTTTTTCACTACTCTACTCATGCATATGGTAACCCTTCTTTCATTGAGTCCCACAATAGGTCGGGAACGTTATCGTGCACATTTTTATTACTTCTTCACCGAGTTCTGGGATGGCTATATATATGTATGTATGAAGTATATGATGATGAAATGTCGTATACGATAAAGTTGAAACATATGATGACACCGTATGTGATGAAGTTATTCACCGAGTCCTAGGCCATATATATATATATGATGATTGATGAAAATATAGATACACTTATGAAAATATAGGGATACACTTATGACCTCGAGCCTTATAGTGGACCGAATGTACTATGATGACATATACGATAAGATTATGCCATATACGATGATATGATGCCATATACGATGACCTGATGAAATAATATACATGATAAGAGGGGATGATGATATGGTGATATGGTAATATGATAAAATAGTGATGATACCGGGTTCCTTACCGAGCCGGGCATAGCGTATGATGATGTATATGACTACGTGTCCTAAGGTGCAGGTATATTAATTTGTTAATTGTTACACTTATCCCCTACATCCTTGTTTCAGTTATGGTCTCATCTATGATGTGTTATGTTTTACATACTCAGTACATATATCATACTGACCTCCCTTTCTTTGAGGGAGAGGGGGCTGTGTTTTATGCCCACAGGTACAGGTACTTACTTTGGAGATCCGCCAACTTAGAACTCCCACTCAGCTATGTCGGAAGTGATCCACTATTCCGGAGCCTAGCTTTTGGTGTTGATTGTATAATGTATATAGTTGTTAATTCAGGGGTACGGCAGGGGCCCTATCCCATCATATGTCACTGTTAATATTCTTAGAAGTCTGTAGACATATTTATGTGGGTTGTGTACGAGTTTGATTTAATTGTGCCTAGATGGCATATTATAGATGTTATTATGTCAAGGCAGCCTTGTCGGCCCTTACATGACATGGTGCAAATGAAAGAGGCTATATGCAGATGAATTTGCTATCACCCTCTAGATTCTTGTGTATAGTTCTTATACTTGAGATTAATGTATACTAGGTCCAGTTCGGACCCCAGTCATAGCCTACAAAGTTGGGCCATGACATAACTTTGCTCTTAAGATATTATATCCATAGTTCCATCTATTCATCGGCTCGCGTGTACATAGTTTTTGTTTCCAAGGCCGCTCATCGATTTTGTTTGGATTTGGTTCCATCTTGTAGTTATTTATTGATGGCACTCACTTTGGGTCTCTCCCATTGACACTCATAGTGACATTAACCCTAAATCTTGCTAATCTATCAATATTCTCGATAAAAGTCCCTGATTCATTCCACCATGTTATGGTTTATACCCCTACCTAAGGTTCTTTCCTTGTTATAGTGTTTAGCATATATTTGGACTTGGTTTGAGTCATTGTCACATCTTCTCCTTGGTTAGAGACATTGGATCTATCTTCTCTTGGGTTAAAGTTGGCTCATTTTCTACCATAATTGAAGTCCTTGGCACTCAATTGAGTCGGTTCAAGTATGTGAAATATTGTGGTAATCTTGTAATTACCTTCAGGCTCTTCTATGGTTATTAACTCTTTAGTGCACCTGTCGAGCTTATGGGGATTCGTTCGGGTTATACTTAAACTTGCGCATGAGTGTACCCTCTTTCCTTATGGGGCCTAGTTGGATTTAGTTAGTTGTATCTTCTTCCTTTGTTTTCTTAGAAAACTCATGTATAAACTAGTTAATTTCCTTGACTTCATTGTTCTATTGTGTTTAAATTCTAGAATTTTATATTACTTTTATTATTCTAGTTATCAGCCTGTGATGCCTAATGAGTACCTGTTTTTTTGTATTCATACAACACTATGCATTGATTTTGTGATACAGTACGAGCACGAACTATCATTATTGAGATATACTACCAGCAATCTGTTTTAGAAATGATGGTAAGTACATGGTGTCCTATACTAAACCTCTTTCCTACTATATATAATGACTACTTTTTTTTTGAGATAAGTCTTTATTTTTTTGATCCACTTTGGGGCTTGTTTAAATATTATTATAGCTCTGTACATGTCATTTCCAGGTTCTAGGAGGGATCTTTATTACGTATAGATGTTTTGGTTTGATTTCACTTGAATCTTCTTTATTTATATAAGGTTGATATTTTGGTTACTTGAAGTTATGGGATATGGGATGACTTACACACTAGTAGGTCATAGTAGGTCGCTTCATGATTTGAGAAATTAGGATGTTAAAAGGTTGGTATTAAAGCACAGGTTCACATGTCTCACTTTTATAGACCAAACATCTAGGAGACTTTTGTGTATAGGTTCAAAAAGATTTATAACTTATCTTCAGGAGGCTATAGGATGTCAGTAGGTCGATTTCCTCTTTTGTTTCACTTTCACACAGTGTGTTTCTGATTGGTTACATTGAATCTCAATTGTTTGTTTCTTACACAAGATGGATCACATACATGGTTGAGAGGTCAAGGGCTAGGTTGCTTGAGGGCTGCAACACCATACCGTGACATAGAGAGGGCTTTGAAGCCAAAGGTAGCGCCTCAGGAATCCTATTTACCTCCACAGCCGGTGGGGCTAGGTCCAGATCAGCAACCACCTAGATCAACTATGGCTTCTAATATTTAGGCCTTCATTACCCAACTTCTGACTATATTTTGGGGTATGTAGTAGTCCCAACTCTAGCTATACTAGTGCTGCAAGGTCAGCCAACAACAATAATTCTAGAGGTTTAACCACCACCGATACCAGTCATCACTTAGCCTGATATTATGGATGGGGTTATGCCTTTATGGGAGCAAATGATGCTCAAGAGTGCTTTTGAGATTGTCACTACTGAGATTTTGTAAGGCTATTAGTGAGGATACCCATGAGTTTCTCACTACTTTCCAGGAGTGGTTGCACATATTTTGTTTTGTTTAGTCTAGAGGAGTAGACTTCACCACGTATAAAATTGATGGGCCAACCAGATTGGGGTGGCATTTATATTTAGATACCAGGCTAGTTGGGTCTCCACCACTATCATGGATAAAGTTTTTGGAGGCTTTCTTAGCAAGATTCATCCCGTGAAGTATCAGAGATCGACTCTATGACCAGTTCTTAAGTTGGAGCAGGGCTCAATGACTTTGTATGAGTAAAGGATTAGTTTTCATGAGCTCTCGCATAATGTTTCTATGATTCTAACTACCAAGAAGGAGATAGTTTGATGCTTTTTTAAGGGTTGAGACTCCAGTTTTATATTGAGACAAGTGTATGGTTTTGGAGGTTCATTAATTTTTTGATGTAGTGGATCATGTCGGTACACTTGAGCAGCTCTATCGTAAAGTCCATAGGGGTAGCGGCAAGAGGGACCTGCATAAGAATAGCTTCAGCAGGTTCCATCCTAGGTCTAGGGATTCATATGATAGCCCCGTTAGAGATTCAGCAGGGTTAGTCCAGCCGATCGGTTTCGGCCTCTTTACATACTTTAGAGGGTGGTCAGCACCATCATGGTAGGTCTATTACCGGCTCGAGTCAGAGCCAATAGAAAGCCATTTTATGTAGGCCAATCTTTACTAGGGTGCTATAATTGATGGGGATTTTGACCATTGTTCTTGAGAGTTCCCTATACATAGGATATTTGTACAAGCTCTACAGGTAGCTCAACCACCTTTAGCAGATCCAATTTAAGCTAGAGTTGGAGGTCAAGGTGTAAACAGTCGAGGAGGTGATCAAGGTGCTAGGAGGGGTCCTCAAGAAGGTAGGTCTTGCATAGGGTTGATCTTGAGGTAAAGGCACTCAGGGTCATTTCTATGCAGCTCAATCGAGAATCTTTTGCATGTTGTCTTCTTTATTATTGATCATTCATTCCTTGTGGTGTCACTTGTTGTAGTTTGTTTTTTATATTGGAGCATGTTTAGCCTTTGTCTCTTCTTAGAATAGGTTTTTACATAGACTTGCATAGATTGGAGCTAACAGGACTTAGAATATATCTGATATTGCTTTGTACAACTTATCTCCCTTTACACTTATATAGAAGACTTAGGTTTGATAGTCAGGGCCTTATCAAGGTAGTGACCTAGTGCTTAAGACTTTATATACATACTTTCCTCACGTGTACTATTTCTTGTTCCAGAGGCCGCTCATTGATTCTTGTTTGATTTGGTTTTGAGTTTGAGAGATTTATTAATGGCACTTGGTTTTGGGTTCTCTTTATGAATCTCATATGGCCAATCTAGTCAACTAGACTTTATTCTTGGTTAAAGTCCCTAATTCATTCCACTGGTTATGGATAAAATCTCGCCTCAGCTTTTTGCCTTGGTTAGAGTACTTGGCACATCTTCTCCTTGATTATAGTACTTTGCATATTCTTTTCCTTGGTTTGAGTTCTTGGCCTATCTTCAGGCTTTGTTAGAGTCCTTCTCTCAGTCCTCGCTTGGGTTAATGTCCTTGCCTCCTTTTCTATCATGATTGAAGTCATTGGCACTTAGTTGGATTGGATCAAGTCCATCAAATATTATGGTAATCTTCAAATATCTTTAGGTTCCCTTGTGGTTCTTAGTTATTCTATACACCAATCTAGCTTATGGGGGTCCGTTCGAGTTTTACTTAAACTTGAGTGTGAGTGTACCCTATAGGCTTATGGGGGCTAGTTGGATTTAGTTAGTTGTATCTTCTTCCTTTCTTTACTTAGTAGACTCATATGTATACCTATTACTTTTCTAGACTTGATTGTTCTGTTGTGTTTAAATTCTAGCATTTCATATTACATTTTCTATTCTTGCTGAGTCAGCCTATGATGCCTACTAAGTACTTGTTGTTTTTGTATTCATACTACTATGTGTATCTATTTCATATTGCAAGTCCAAGCATCATCTATCATCATTAAGATAGAGACAGCATGACACTCTTTCATAGACAAGGGTAAGCACATGGAGTCCTTGGCCTTACCTTTCTCGTTCTGTATATAATGTCTACTTTTTTTCTATTTGAGATAATTCATTATTTCTGTAGTCCACTTAGGACTTGTATTCGTTTTGTAGTAGCTTTGTACTTGTGACTTCCATGTTTTAGGAGGGGATCTTTATTTTGTGTTTTGATTTTCTCTCGCTTGAATCTTCTTTATTTCTATAAGTTGGATATTTTTGTTTTATTTCTACCCTTAATCCCAATCAGAAAAAAAAACCTTTGTGCTTCGTGTCTTTCTTATGATCTTCTAGGTTGGCTAGTTGGTTAACCTTATTACCACCCTTGTTAAGTATCAACCCTCTGCCAATCTGGAGAAACATAGAATGGATCATGACAAACATTAAACTTACAATCGAACTACCACCTGCAGCACTCAAGGCACCATTGCTGACTAGGTATGCCGTGAACCCATGAGACTGACCTGGCTATACAGACCTCACAATGATCCCATGCTGAGAACACTGTCTAGACCAATGCCCAAGCTCCCCACAGATACAACATGTTCCAATATCTCTAGCCTAGGGGGTTATAGATGCTGGCAATGTCTGAATGATGAAATCTTATCTAGGGCAATCCCTATACTAGTGCCCAAGCTAAAAGCAATCATATCAACTTATCTGGCCAAAGGTTCGATGTGAAGGACGTGAAGTGTTATACCCTGTACTTTTGTACTTCAAAAATCTTTCTTAAACTTCTTAAAGGTTTCCACTTGACCAAGATTATCTATAATGTTATCAAATAACTCTAAGGAAGGGAGGATGTGATGCGCCATAAGTGGGAAGGTTGGAGATAGGGTTATAAGGATTTGAAATAAGTTTGGGGCCAAGATAACAAGTCATGGGACTCGAATTACTTGCGTAAGCTACCAACTTGGATGTCTTATGTACTTAAGCTACTGGAGTACATGTTGAGCTTACGTAGCAAGGATTACATAGGTTCTTAAAGTGAGATGAGATTACGAACCCACGAAAGAGGCGAAAGGAGGCGTAGCACCTACTTGGAAGCAACTAGGTGATGCACCTACTTGAAAGCAACTAGGTGATGCACCTACTTGGACTAAGTAGGTGATGCACCTACTTGGACCAAGTAGGTGACTCACCTACTTGTGTGGACCCCACACTACCACGTGGTAGCCAAGGATTAGAGACATGGCGTGAGGTGGCACCCTAGGGGACTGCCACGTGTCACCCCTAGAGGGATTCCACATGTCATATCCTAAGGAGGTGTATATATGTACATTATGCTGAAATGTAATTCATTTTCAGCATGTTTATCCTTGGAAAAAAAAGAGAAAAACATTGAGGAACAAGAGAGGGCAGCCACGGATTTGGCCAATTTGAGGTAAGCCTCCGACTTTTATTCCGTGAATTAATTATATAGGGTATACCACAATAAAATGAAGGTTTTATTAATGTAAATTTATGGTGTGTAACATCACCAAAAGGATACATCAGTCTGGTAAAGTTTCAGCACGTTAAGGAACTTCTGAAGCCAATTTTCAGCAAGTTTGGGAAGCCGTTTGTTAAGGTATGGATTGATTCTGTTTTCCCATGTTTTGGTGAAGGTTTAAGAATTTTATATATGTGTAAACATGAGTTGGAGACATAAAAATATGGACGTTACGGCTGAAGGAAATTGCAGGTCATGTAGGGACTGTTTTGACATATTCTAGTGGCTTAAAGTATAACTAGTGTCGATGTTATTGTAGTGTCATATTGGGAATTGTTTTGTAGTGTTGTAGGGATGGAAACATGTATAAATATGGGTATAAGTTATTCTTGTTTCATCCACATGACACCCCATTTCATGTGGTTACGATTTTACAAAATAAAGATTGAAAACTATATTTTGGAGTCGTAGTTTTGAGCGGGTTGTTTGGGACTTGTTTGGTGTGATGTTGAGGTGGTATAATTGTGTATTGGCTGATGGTTGTTATTTTTGGTTGGCTGTACTAAATGAAATTTTAATTGGAAGTTCGGATAGGTAAAGTTATAGAGGAAATGCTGCCCGAATTTTGTTAACTTCTTAACTAACTAATACACTAGTCGAGACTAGTCAAGAAAGGAAAATAAGGAATTGATTCCTATGGATGCTTAGTTGTGGATTTAGAAGCTGTATAGTTAAATATTATTAATGTTAGTACTAGCTTCGTGTTAAATAGGTTCAGAAGGCAACGAGGCAAGAGTGGTTACGATTACTCTATAAAAGGTATGTAAAGCTTATATCTTCCTTTCTTTTGGCATGTCTTCAAGTTAAGTAATAAATGATATGAACTCGAGGTTAAATCTACTCATATATGCCAAGCGTAATTCACGGTTTTTATTTACTTCTTGATGAAATCACTCTTAAGGTAATTGAACTAGGGCTTCTCAAGCCTTCCATACATTAGGAAGTGATGAGTATGTGAAGCTATCCTTCTTTTCTCTTGGAATGTATTAGACATAAGTGGTTTTTATATGAAATGTGGTGATAATACCATTCATAAAACTCCAAGAATGACTCATAATTCTTACTCACTTCTTCGTATTAGAACTCCTATAATAGCTGAGTTATTGCCTTCTAAGACTTCTCTATGATAAAGGGTAGTATATGTAAAGCATGCCTCTTGTTTCTTTCGGAATGTCTTAAATGTAAGTGAAATGAAATATGGTATGAGTGTGGAGGTAGTTCCCATTGTAAGTTCCGAGTATCACTCATGACTTGTGTTTACTTCTAGATACTAAGGCTCTTAAGGTAGTTGAGTTATCCCCCTCGAGCCTTCTACATGTAAAGACATGATATGTTGAGTAGTGACTGAGTACGTAAGCTCCTATTTCTAAGACTTTGTGATGATAAATGTCTCTGATTGCATAAGTTGTGTAGCATTATCTTGATGCAAGTCTATGATTCCTATGAATTCGTTTGATATGGCCCCTGAATCCTGATGACACTTATAGGATATTTGAGATGATCATCATTTTGATCCTCAAATGATAGTTCATGACAATTGTTATACCTAGTCTTAGATGATGATATAATTGCATATGGTGACTCACTACTCTACTCGTGCATGTTGTTAATACATCTTCCACTGAGTCCCATGAAGAACTGGGTATGATCGAGTCCCATAAAGGGTTGGGTACGATATATGATGACATGATTATTCACTGAGTCCCTTAAAGGGCCAGGTATGACCAAGTCCCATAAAGGGTCGAGTACGATATATGATGATATGAGCATTCACCGAGTCCCATAAAGGGCCGGGTACGACTGAGTCCCATAAAGGGCCGGGTACGATATATGATAGTATGATTATTATAGTAGTATGATTGTTTATCGAGTCCCTCACAAGATGACTGGGTATTACACATATATGCATATGATGACCTAATGAAATATTTGGGACACCAAGTCCCATGATAGGCCGGATATAGTATATCTATACGCTATATGTATACTACTCTCTTTACCGGGTATGGTATGGGAGGATGACATACATACCCTCATTTTATAAGATGCAGGTGTAGTGATTTACTAAATAATATACTTGTTTCTTGCACCCCTAATTCTGTTGTAATCTCACTTATACTGTGTTATTCTTTATATACTCATTACATGTATCGTACTGACCTCCTTTCTTCGGGGGGCTACATTTCATACCCACAGGTATAGATGTTCATTTCGGAGATCTGCCAGCTTAGGATTTCCGCTCAGCTATATTGGAAGTGCTCCACTATTACAGAGCCTAGCCTTTAGGTACTGGTCCTTCTATTTATATATTTCTTTACTCAGGGATATGGCGGTGGCCCTGTCCCACCATATGTCATTATTACTATTCTTAGAGGTCTGTAGATATGTGTATGTGGGTTGTTTGTAAGTTTGTTTTAATTGTACTTATACGACACATTGACAATGTTTTTATGTTATGGCAGCCTAGCCGGTTTACGTTCCCTTTCATATTATGATACGAATTAAAGAGGCTACATGTACATGAAAGGATTTTGACCCATTGGGTTTTTTTGTGTAGCATCACAGTATTCAGAGTTCAACCTTACTATAGCTGATAGGAATGTTTACGGGGGTCCAGGTCGGACCCCAATTACTGCCCATGGGGTTGGGTTGTGACATGAAGTTTTGCACTGACTACCTCTGACACACTAAAGACCATTTCTGACACTATGGGGACCACTCTTAGTCGACTGCACTGGGGACCTATGACAATCCCTCATAAAGATTCCCAACTTACCGCACTCGAGACATGAGCCAATGCAACTAGCGAAAATGACCCAACTAGACTAGAATGAGCTCTATGACCTGAATGTCCATAATGCAAGCCTTGAGAAGTAAAACCAAAAGTCTATCTATCGCGGGTACAATAACCCTTCTCTATAGTCCCTAAAACCTAAGGTGCTACCACCATAGGTATGGTAGGTAAAGAAAGAAGATGACTGGTACTGAGATGATGCTCACCTCAGGGTGAGAAGTCCTCATAGTCATACTAATGGAGAGGCCTCTTACAATTATCTCTGAAAGATTCAAGTCATGCCTTCTCTATGATTCTTGCATGACTAACCTAGAAAAGGTAGACCCCACTACTATCAAGTGCTCTAATGCAAAATGGAGTGATAAAGTCAACCTCTAACAAACCTGTATCTCAAATCCCTCTTAGTGGTCAAGAAGGTGGACGTATAGTCGTTCAATGCCAAAAACCTAATCACTTACTCAGATACAAATAACGAACTCTACTGGAAAATAACCAATTCATCATTGGCTTGAGAACCACTTGCCAAAACTCTTGTAGAATGTGTTGATGCTTCGACAATGTCCATTGAAAAAATTGAGCTATTTATATAAGAGAGAGTAGATTCTAAAGTATCAATTTTTGAGGTTAATCAAAGCGAAGGTACACGATGAGGAGTAAAGAACAAAATTTTCTAACTATTCCCTATAGCCTCCCGAAGATAGGATATAGACGTCTCTATACTGATTCAAAGGCCTCTACAAGGCATTGTCTTTATACCAATGATGCCGGTTAACTTAGAGTTCTGATACCAACCTGTCATGACCTAATTTCACAAGTCATGGTGGATCCTACTACAATCCACCATTAGGTAAGACTAACCCATATCCCAAAATAAAAAGCAACAGGCTATCAAGCGGAAGATAAACAAATAAAGCAGAAGATAATGATAACAAGAAGAAAGAGGGATAGCTGAATAAATACAGAATACACAAAACCACTTCGAAAACCTGGGATAAGTCATTAATCGAGCATCTAATCAAAATAAGAGTACAATGCTTTTGCAAATACAAATATATGTACAAATTGTCTTCGTAAACAAAGTAAGGACTAGTCCTAGACCAACATAGATGGAAATTGGATACTCCAAATGCCAACTTCTCACTCAATCTATGAATCTGAGATACTCTGAACGAAATCCAATCAATGGCAATACCCCATACTATAATCTATAGGGGAAAAAGTGTAGTATGAGCACCAAACGAATGGTACTCAGTAGGCGTAGTTCGACTGAGTTTCATAGAAAAAGCAATAAAAACAACATATAAATAAGGTAAGTATAACCCAAGTAACTACATAAGATCTATAATAATATTGAACAAGTTATAAAATAAAGAATTAGGATACAAGGAAAAAGGAAGCAGAGTCAAAGAGCATACCGGAAGACACAAGTCCAACAAGCTCTTCACACTAAGAAGTACTACATGAGTAAACTAAATTCTTACATATAACCAACAATCACAAATAAACAATATACCAACTTGACCAAACTCAATTAAATGTAATATACTAATGTGAGATGAACTAAAATGACCTTATCTCAACACAGAAACTCGACGTAATAGGAAGTACCAGTCAACAAGTCAAGTATAGGCCATAAAGTTGACCAGTTACAAGTGCAATAAAAGATGAGTATGAAAATAATAAAACAATAACATGATTTCCATAACCTCGAAAGGTACAAACAACAAACATAATCCCCGGCCCCCAAAAAACAAGGGGACCAAAAAGCAAATAATTTATTGGGGTTAAGTGATACATATGAATGCAAATTTTTAGTAAACCAATAGTATCATCTTAAATATTAGTAAGCATTAGTGATAAAGTGCCTTCTGTAACCAAGTGCAGACACCTACCCCATCCCGCCAGGTAGGACCAGGAAGCTCCCTCATTTGATACAATGATACACTTGGTAAGATGGGCCAATAAGGGATGTGAGTAATCCATATACACTGCCTGCAGATGAACTATATCTTATATAAATACCTCTCCATCATGGTACCAGAGGAATGGGTAGTCAAAATAATGAAAGAAAGGGCGACAACACGCCAACTAGTCAAGTAAAATCTGTGTACATGCTAGATGCCTCAAATATTTCAAGTACAAAATGAGCAAATCCATGACACCTCATCTACGTCAAAAATATGTTTATCGAGTGATTCAGGTTGTACGACTCCCATTAAAACTAGCTTAAAGAGTAAAATCAATTTAGAATAGTAATAGTATGTAAAATGTGCTTTCTCAAAAATTGTAGTGAAAATCCAATGTATTAACCTCCATCTTACCACAAAACATGTGAGAATGCTCAGTCAATACAATACATTCCATCATAAACATAAAAGAAGCCACATGCAATAAAAAATATAATACTTGTCCTACCCTGCTACCCAGGTGAAAGGAACTAACCTAGAATCCAACTATTCTCCGAAGATGGCCTCGGGCCCAACAATATAACAATAGCTCAATAAAGTATAAAAGTCCTACAACTAATCAGCAAGCAAAGGAATCAAGAAGAGCTCTAGATTCCATAAGGGGAGAGAAATATTCTAGGAACAACGTCTTACCCTAGAATCAGATCGCTTTAGTCTACAACTAAGGAAAAATAATGCTTACCACCATAAAAAAAGGTTCATTTTACCTTGCCAAACTTGTGTCCCAAATTGGAATACAATTCGAAGCTCGAAATAGCATGGAATCTAGACATGTATTTAAATAACTATTAAACCTAAAGAAGGAGAGTAGCTAGCAGCTAAAACTCAAAAAATACCTCAAATAGTGGTCCCCCGACAGTTCACAAGAACTCAAATGCATAGCCATGCCAAATTCGAGCAACCCATCCTCTGAATCACCCAAAGTTGAGCTAAAATGAGAGAGGAATGAGCTAAAGCAAGCTAAGCTTCACACGGCCCTGAGGAAGCCAAAAGGCCCTCTTCGTTAGGAAAATGAGGGATGAATGGTGATTTTTGGAATTAAAATATCCAAAATTTTGTTTGCTAAAAGGTAGATCTTGTCACTAAAAGCCCAATATCTATTCAATAAAAGCCTGCAACAGATATCAACTTTTCCAAATTATTTTTTCAAAATCTCTTCAAGGACCCTCAAAATTCATTCGGAACTCGATATAAAAAACTAGACATGCTACCCCACCAAATTCCATATTTCAGGCTCAATGGAATCGTTGAATTTCTAAAAAAAGTTTGTTATGAGAAAAATACCCCCTCGGAACCCAATTAGGCCTAAAAATTATTTTTTCTCATAAACACCAAAAATAAAAAATATGACCTCGAGACCCAAACCAAATGTCCTACTAAACCAAATTCAATATTTTGGAGCTAATGGAACTGATGGAATTCTCATACGATAACTAATTTTCCAAATATTGACCAAAGTCAACTCTTGGCATTTAAGCTTTCCAACATCTCATCTAAGTTCTCAAACTCACACTAAATATCCTACGGACCCAAAATAAAGGTTATTCTAGACAAAAATTAATATTTTAGAGACAACCATGCTAATGGAATTTCAATCCGAGCATGTTTACCAAGAATGTTAACCAAAGTTCAACTTTTGCCAAAACATCAAAGTTAATGGCACAAACTCGCAAATAAAGCTTTGAGATTCGAGTCGATTATGCCACTAACCTAAAATAACCATTCCAAAGATGATGGAACCATCACAATTCCATTCTAAAGTTGTTTTCTTGGTGTTTTGACAAAGTCAAGCATTTAAATTTTGAATGCTCCAAAACACAAAAATGGGTATAAAACCCAAATGAACGACCAGGCGGTCGAACTGTCAATTTCATGAAGTCATAAATGACTTGGGGCCACTACAAGAAACCTGTAAATTCTCAAAAGATTGGAAAATAGAGGATATAACCCAGAGGGTAATTACAAGTTTTGCCCTTTGACTAGTCTTTGCCATAGACTTGTGTAGCTTGGAGTTGATAGGTCTTAGAATCTCTACAACCTCACTTTGTATGACTTAGATCTCTATAGACTAATATAGCAGACTTTTGTTTTTAATCAAAATTTTCCTCATTATATAAAGCAGAAAGAAAGAACAAGTACAACGAGGGGGACATGAAAAGCCTTACCTCCAAAAATAAGATGGATGAGAAGCCGGCTTTAAGGTCGGCATACTTATCCCTGATACAAAGGTGCTATCTATGTACTTGAAAAGCGTTAAATCTATGAGAGGACTCCTCTTGGTACAATGCGACTAAGAAGAGAAAACATAACTGAGGGAGGATCGATTTTCCCTAAATCCAAAATAAGCATCACAACTCCAACACAAGGCTCAAGGTCAGTACAACTAAACCAGGAGACACACAACGGTGACAAAAATTGAAAACTAGTTTCATTTTTAATAGCCGTTGAGTGCGGCTCCAAGTATTGGGTGTTGTGTTGCTGGTCTGGATTTTTGTTGATTGCATCATGCATTTGAAGTTCTGCATACAACTTGCATGACTTAAACAAGTGAGAAGCTTGATGTTGTGATTGTTGTTGTATGTTGTTATAGCATGGTAATTGGCATGGATGGAGTGTTGATGAGCTTCCTGCATGCCAGGCTGCTGCCTCCCTTCTTTTGAAGTTCTGTGGGTTTGCATAGAAAAGTAACCAAAGTAACAAACACCTGTGGGTGTTTGGTTGTTGCTGTTGTTGAACTGTTGCTGCTCCAAATACATTCAGTTGCACCAAAAGACAAGTATGAAACCATCTGTTATAGCCTCTGTTTCAGGTTGTGACTCCATGGATTGTTGGAAGAAACAGCTCCAATTATTGTTGTTCTTATACTCTGCTCAGAGAAATAACCATAGGCCATTCCACATGTTGGCCTAATAGATGCCAAGATGCAGATCAGCCCTGTAGTTTGGATTGTATTTCTGAAGCTGTTGTTGTTGGAAGTTGTTGTTGAGAGTTGTTGTATGTTGTAGGTCTGAGGTGTGAAAGTGCAAGGCTGCACTTGTTTCATCTAAGCAAATTTGCTGTAGGTGTTGTTGTTGTAGTTGGTGTTGCACTTTGGAGGAGTTCCAAGGTTAGCTATTGTAGTTCCCCTGTAAGACTCCAATCTTCTATAGATCTGCATCCTAGGTATCCCATGTTGTTGGTGTAGTTCTCCACTAATAAGTAAACAAGCAAAGGTCTCCAATGGTGTTGTTACTTACAGTGCATACAACCTGCTGTATCTCTACACTGTAGCTATTGGTGTTGTGGTGTAACTTTTGGAGTAATTGTTTTTGGTGTGCTGCTGTAGATTCCTGGTGAGTAGCTCCAACTTGTTCTGCTGGAGTTCCATGTTGTTGCCTTCTCTGCAATGTAGCTGCTGCTGTAACTCAATTGTATTCACTGCTGCTACTGTAATATAGGATATGCAGGTGATGTTGCTAAGATGCTGCAGGTCTAGGGTGGGTTGTTGGTCCAAGAATTCCACTCTCAGTTGCTGCAACTCCAATGCTATGTTCGAACCTGCATGGTACCTGCACAAGATAGACAAACAAAAGGAGAAATCCCATTGCTGATTCCTGTGCTGCATCTCTACAGCATTCTTATGTTGTTGTTGCTGCATCACTGTAATGTAGTTGCTGCTTTTTATGTTCCTGTTATATAAGAGTGTTGTTGTAATGATGAGGTCCAAGTAAGCCAAGTAGTTGTCTCCCTTAGTGTGAGGATCTATGGACCAGTACAAACAAACAAGACCAACAAGCCACTGCTGTAGTTTGTTCATATTCTGCTGCAGGTCCTTGGGTATCTCCATGTTACTTCCATAGTAGAGGGGGTTAAGATTCTTGTTGTTGCAAGCTATTCCCAAGAGGAGACCATTCATCAGGATCAACTCTTCAGAGTACCTGCACCCACAAACCAAAAAAAGAAAAACACACAAACAACCAATTTTGTAACCTGTTGCACCATGTCTTTGCTGTTGTATATTACTGTAGGAGGTGCAGCTCTGGCTTAGATGTTTAAGTGATGGTGCATTGCAGTTTGGAAGGTTCCATTGCTGTTGTATTATGTGCCTGCACACCAACAAATAGACACCCAAGGAATTCCAAGTAGCTTGGATATAATGGGGCTGATGCAAGTAATAAAGGGTGGACTCTAGCATGTTGGAATTGTTGTTAGGGGCTGGTGAGGTTCCTGCATCTCTAGCATTTGTCTCCCTTTGTTTGGATCTCTGTGGACCTGTACAAACAAGTAGCCAAAGAACCAAACAAATGTGGGGGAAGTATAGGCTGCTGCAAACCTGAAGCCAGCTTCTTGGTGCCTTCATAGTGGAATTGTTCAGTTGTATGTTGTGGAAACTTACCTTCAGGAGGAGACCTTTCCTCATGATCATATCCTTAGATTACCTTCACATACAAACAAAACAAAGACAAATCAAAGAAAGGAAAAGACCTCAAACAGTTCTTTGGAGCTTGTTAGCTTTAAATCGGCTAACTTTTTCAAGGTCGCTCGACTAATGTATCCAATTATCCGATTGAGGTGACACTTCTTAGGATTAGCAAGTACTGTATTTTCTCTGCTCCTGCAACATTTGGAGGTATTTTTGACAAGATAGAAGCTCAAAGTACTGAAGTGCACCATTGGGAGGCTTAAGTCGACTAACTTTTTCAAGGTCGCTCGACTAATGTCTCCAATTATCTGTTGGAGATGAAACTTCTTGGGTTTTGAAAATATTGTATTTTCTATATTCTTGCAAAGTTTGGAGGCCATTTGGCCAAGTTGGAAGCTCCAAGTTGTGACGTGCTTCATTTGGGGACTTAAGTCGGCTGACTTTTTCAAGGTCGCTCGACTAACGTCTCCAATTATCCGTTTGAGATGAGACTTCTTGGGCTATACAAGAGTTATATTTGCTGCAATCTTGGACAATCTGGAGTCATTTTGGTGTAGCATGGTGTATTTGTTGAAGGTTGTTGGTTGCTTCAGGTCTCTGTTGCTGTTGCTGAGTGGCTGCTGCTGTTGATCAGTTGCAGTCACTGTTGCTGCTGTATTGTGGTACATACCAGTGATGTCTTTGAGATGCTGGTGGAGGAACTCCAAACTCAGCTGCTGCAACTCCAATCCAAGGATCAAAGTATTATGATACCTGCACAAAGAGGCACCCAACAGGAAACAAAATTGGAACTTAAGCTTCATTTTTTATGGTTGTTGAGTGTGGATCCATGTGTTGGATGTTGGGTTGCTGGTCTAGATTGGTGTTGCTGTGTGCTCCTGTGTGTTGTGGTAGTTGGAAGTTCTTGTTCTTTGAGGGTGCAGCTGTGTAAAGTACATGCACCAGGTAAACAAACAAGAAGACACCACTACTCTAGCTCTTACTTCTAGATGTATGTTAGTAGTTCTACTGAAGCAGTAAACAAGGGAGACTCTCCCCTTACAATAGGTGATAACTAGGTGGAATAAAGAGTAAAACAAATTACACATAGATAGTCTATTACACATTTGAGAAATAGGTCAGTCAAGAAGATAGTTTGATCCTTTTTAGAGTTTTCCTTCTGAAACTTGCCATTCCTAGCTTGTCCATCTTAATGTAGCCCTTTGTTTCCTGTGGTAGCTGCTGGAGGTTGTAGAAGTGTTGTGTATCATTGAAATTGTGGCTGCATTTTGATAAGGTATCTACAGGATGGTTTGCTTCTCTGAAGATATGTTTGCACTGAAAGAGTTCTAATTGTTGGACCAAAGATTGTAGCTTTGTAACATATCTGTGAATGCTCCAGGGTGGTTTGAGGTCTTGTTTTAGCCACTTAGTCAATAGTTCTGAGTCAACTTCCAATATCACTCTATTATATCCATGTTGGAGACACCAGTTATGGCCAATAACTGCTGCCTACACCTCTGCCTGGTTATTAGTATCCATTCCCAATGGAGTAGCAAAGGCATATATTAAGTTACTATTGTGGTCTCTTAATATTCCTCCTGCTCCAATTTTCCCAGGGTTGTCTAATGCACTCCCATCAGTATTCAGTTTCACAATAGAAGCTGGAGGTCTGATCCACATAACTTTGGTCACTCTTATGTCTTGTTGGCACTGTTCTATCATAGGAACCAGTTCCTTCCAGCTCTGAGGCCACTTAATGTAAGGGTAAGCAGTGTTTATCAGCATGTATAGGTCCTTGACTATAGAGAATTTAACTCTAGTAGTACTAGATTTCTTTCCTCCATATTTACTTGCACATCTATATTTCATATATTCCAACAAACAAAGATAGGAGTGGCCTGCAACATGAGCTTATGAACCTCATTATTAGACTTGGCAGTCCACCACTTCATCAGGATGCTTCTCAAGAGGCAGGTCCCTTGCATTATCCCCCATGAGCTAGAGAAGTGTTGCCAAATATGCTTAGCAAAATTTCCTGAAGCAAATATGTGATCTTCATTGTCCAATCCTGGTCTATAGCAACAAGAACATGCTGTTGGTACTACTCCAAATTGGACAAGTTTATCATTAGTAGGGAGTTTCTATCTCAGAGCTCTCCATAGTAGAAAAGACATTTTGAAGGGAATGTTAGTGTGCCAAGTGCACCCATCAGTCAGGGTCTTGGCTCTTTTCTTCCTAACTAGTTTCCAGGCTGATTTAGAAGTGAAGTTGCAATGTGAAGTCAACTTCCAGCAGGCTTGAGCAGTTGTGTTAGGGTGATAGTCTATCTTAGTATCTAGTATTTGCTGCACCAGCTGAGGAGGGTTGTTATGATAAACTAGGGGGCCAATACCCAGCCAATCATCCCACTAAAAGCTGCATGTACCTGAGTTGATGTGCCAGTGTATATGTGGCTCAATATCAATTTTATTAGCCATCATGTGCTTCCACATAATAGACTGACCCATGTCCCATTTTTTTGTCACAGGATGAGCCCTCTGGCAATACTTAGCCTTCAGAAATTCTCCCCATAAAGTCTTCTTAGACCTGAAGGTCCACCATTATTTGTATTGCAAAGCTAAGCACACATCTTGTATGTTCTTCATACCAATACCCCCTTCCTCAACAGGATAGCTGAGAGTCTCCCATGATGCCCAGTGATATTTCTTCTTCTCCTTGTCCCACCCCCAGAAAAAGTCAGCTATGAGGCCTCTGATCTGATTCATAGTGGTAGCAGTAGGTCTGATTGCAGACAACAAGTGGATTGGTAGTGATTGCAGAAATGATTTCACCAATGTTGCTCTGCCTCCATAGCTCAACACTTTAGTCTGCCATCCTCTGATTTTGCTTAGAACTTTGGACACCATACTTGTATAGTAAATGATTCTCTTCCCTCTAATGTAAAGTGGACAACCCAGGTAAGTAATGGGACCATGTGTACAGTTAAAGCCTGTGATTCTGCTTATCCTTTCAATAACATCTGGATTGGTATTAAAAGGAAGCATGAACTGGCTCTTGTTTTTGTTTATTAGCTAACCTGAAGTAGTTTCATAAGCCTTCAAAGTCTTGGTAATAAGATTTATGGAAAAGTTGTTGGTAGCTGTGAAGATGATCACATCATCTGCAAAGCTCAAGTGGTTCACTTGGGGGCCTTTTCTTTCCATATGGAATCCAGTATATAGGTAGTGTTGGTGAAGATTATTCAGCATTCTGGATAAAACTTCACCTCCTATAATGAATAATGCAGGTGACAAGGGGTCTCCTTGCTTGAGACCTCTTGTGGAATGAAAAAAGCCATGCCTTACCCCATTGATGATGACTGAGTACCAGTTGTTGGACATGACCCTCCACACCATATCGATAAAGATTTCTCCAAATCCCATCCTTCTCATGACCATACAAGTGAAGGACCAAGAGACCCTGTCATATGCCTTAGCCATATCTAACTTGATCACTACATTGTCTCCTACATTGGGCCTCTTAATGTTGTGAATAATTTCCTGAGCCAACATTATATTCTCTGATATGCTCCTACCTTTAATAAATCCTGACTGGTTGTCTGAAATGAGCTGAGGTAGAATGGGAGAAAGTCTGAGACAAAGTACTTTGGATATGATCTTGCTAGTGAAATTGCTGAGGGAGATGGGCCTGTACTCTGACAGTTTGTTTGGGTGTTCAATTTTAGGGAGTAGAATCAAACAAGCATGTGATATGTATTTGGGAATACAGTGACCATTGAAGAAGTGTTGCACTAGCTTCAGCAAATCATCACAAATGATATCCCAGCATGAGTTAAAGAACTTGCCACTCATGCCATCTGGCCCTGCAGCTGAAGTAGGACTCATAGAGAATACTACCTCCTTTAACTCTTCCTTTGTAGGTATGGAATGTAGTAATTCATTCTGCTGATCAGTAACTATCTTTGGGATGCATTTAATCACATCTTCATTGATATGTTTCTCCTCAGCAGTAAAGAGTTTCTCAAAGTGTGTACAAGCTGCACTTGCAATATTGTCATCACCCTGGATAGAGTTTCCTTATTCATCACTGATCTGATGGATGAACAGCCTTCTTCTTCTCCCTCTGATGATGGCATGGAAGTAATTGGTATTGGCATCTCCATCTTTAAACCAGTGCAATTGAGTTTTCTGTTTCAAGATGGACTGCTCTATCTTCAAATACCTGATGTACTAGGCATTTATCTGATTTAGCTTGGCTCTGTAATCCTCAGAATTGTCATTGATGATATTCTCTTCAGCTTGTATCACCTGTTCCTCAAACTGTTTGACTGAAGCAAATATATCTCCATATTGATTTCTAGACTAGTGGCTAAGGGTATTAGACACTCTTTTCAGTTTTTGATGGAAGATCCTCATTGGATTTCCATCCACAGGTCTTTCCCAGCAAGATCTTACAGTATCAAGGAAGTTTTCATTATCAACCCAACAGTGTAAGAACTTGAAATATTTGATAGCATGTTTTTGTCTTTCAGTACATTCCAACAGGAGAGAACAGTGATCAGAACCTGTAGAGGCCATGTGATTAGGAGTGCTCACTGGCATGACCTCCAACCAAGCATCATTGACCATGGCCCTGTCAAGTCTCTTCCATATTCTGGCATCTATATCTCTCTTGTTGCACCATGTGAATTTTTGTCCATGAAAACCAAGATCAGTGAGTCCACAAGCTTCTATGACACTAATGAACTCAAAGCTCTTATTCATGTTGTAAGGTTGACCCCCCATCTTCTCTTCAACATGAGTAATTACATTGAAGTCTCCAATGGTGCACCAAGGTTCTTCCCTATCAGAGAATTAAAGCATCTTGTCCCATAGTTCTCTTCTCATGTAGTCTTTGCATTTGGCATATACAAAGGTAATGAGATATTGTTTAGGCCAAGCTGCATGGATGATCTTACAGGTAAGCTGCTGTTCATCCTGATCCACAAGATTGCACACACAGTCTTTGTTCCAAAATAGCCATATTTTCTTGTTGGGATTGGACATGGCATTATCCATACCTAACTAAATTCTGTAGAAGTGGAGTTGAGATTTGTTGGAGAAATGTTCCAGCACTGCAATCATAGAGAGCTTGTGGTAGTCTTTCAACCTTTGTAGTCTGTCTAAGGTTCCTTTAGTATCAATACTCCTTGCATTCCAACAGAGTGTACTGATCATAATAACCTGTGGGATTTAGACCTTGTGTTGATGTTGCTTTTGACTGCAACATTATCTGGGCTGTTGATTAAGCTTTGTTTACTCATCTTCCTTTCTTGCTTACTTTTGGAGGGTGGATCATTCTTCTCCTTTTCTTGCTGAGTTTTCTTTTGCAATAAGACTGCCATAGTGGATCTGAATGTCTCCAATTGATCTTCTTGTTGTGCCTCTTCCCACTGGTCATGGTCTTTCTCATCTTCAGAATGAGTGACCCTATATTCATTAGAGACTCCCTAGGACTTAGCTACATCCTCACACACCTTATCCCTGGATGGGCTGAAAGCCTTAATCAATTGATCACTTACAGCATCCTCATCCTCATAGTCAATCATTGGTTGATAATCACTATCCTCCTCATTCTCAGATACACACACTACATATTCATCAACCTAGGAAGATTGGTGTTGAGAGTACAGTTGGGCTTTGCTGCATTAGGATGTGTTTCAGTATTGACACCTGCTGACTGGATGGGACTGGTGAAGATGCAATGGGCCTGGAGTGGAGTGATATCCATTCCCACTTGATCATCATCAATCACAAATTGTTGGCAACTCTGATCAGTTTGTTGCAATGTCATGCTGTCATCCAATTGAGGAATTTGACCTTTCTCAGTATGATTTTTTTCATCAGTGTTCTTCTTTATTGTATCTCTCCTTTTTTTACTTAACTTGTTCTGCTTTGCATTAGACTGTTTAGCACTAGAGATGGCAATTGACCCCAAGTCCTTAGCCATAGAACCTTTAGGAGTTGGCATTGTAGAACCCTGTGATATACCATTTCCTTCAGCAATTTCAGGCAGGGCTGGATCATTTATATTGTTGTGCTCAGTGGTTGCAGTAGCTCTAAGGTCACTTCTAGGGTCAGTGTGTTGGTTCTCATTCAAAACATAAGACAAATCCCTTCCCCTTGTAGTTTCCCATTCCTGCAAGTTAGAGTGTATCTCCTTTCTATTTCCATTTCTATCTCCTTTCTATTTCTAGCAGACTTGGGTTTTATAGTTTGGGGATTAGCTAGGAAGTAACTTAGCTCTTGAGACATTATATCCATAGTTCCATACTTTCGTCGGCTTGTGTGTACATAGTTCTTGTTCCAAAGGTCGATAATTGATTCTGGTTGGATTTGGTCCAAACTTGGAGTGATTTATTGATGGCATTCACTTTAGGGTTCTCCCATTGATTCTCATATCGATGTTGACCCTAAATCTTGCTGACTTATCTCTATTCTCGATAAAAGTCCCTAATTCACTCTACTAGGTTATAGTTTAAGCCCCCGCCTTAGCTTTTTTTCTTTGTTATAGTCTTTAGCATAAATTTAGATTTGGTTAGAGTCCTTTGTACACCTTTGCCTTGGTTAGAGACCTTGTCTCTATCTATGCTTGGATTAAAGTTGTCTCCATTATTGAATTCCTTGACACTTAATTGACTCGGTTCAAGTTTGTGAAAGATCGTGGGAATCACATAAGTACTTTAAGGTTCTCCTATGGTTCTTAATTCTTTAGTTCATCTTTCAAGATTATGGGGATCTATCAAAGTTATACTTAAACTTGCACATGACCCTCCGACATTATAGGGCCTAGTTAGATGTAGTTAGTATCTTCTTCCTTTCTTTTCTTAGTAAACTCGTGTACAAAACAGTTAATTTCCCTTTGTTGGTTGTTCTATTATGCTTAAATTCTAGAATTGTTTTTACTTTTATTATTCTTGTTATCGGGCTATGATGCCAATTGAGTACCTGTTATTTTTATACGCATACAACACTGTGTATCATTTTTGTGATACATGTATGAGCACCAACTATGAATGTTGAGATCATTCTAGTAGAAATCTATTTCAGAGATGACGGTGAGTACATGGTGTCCTACACCAAACCTCTTTCCCTCTGTATATATAGTGGCTACCCTTTTTCTTTTTAAGATAAGTCTTTGTTTTTGTGATCCACTTTTGGGGCTTGTATTAATTTTATTGCAGCTTTATGCATTTCATTTCTAGGTTCTAGGAGGGATATTTATTATGTACATATGGTTTGGTTTTCTTTCACTTGAATCTTCTTTATTTATACAAGTTGGATATTTTGGTTTACTTTCTACCCTTAATCGCATTACCAGCAGTTCTAGGATATGGGTCGACTTACATACTAGTAGTTCATAGTAGGTGGCTTCTTTATTTGAGAAATAGATATGTTAAAAAGTTGGTATTAGAGTACTAGGTTCACAAGTCTCACTTATACAGAGATAATAACTAGTAGAATCTTGTGTATACGTGAGGAGATATTTGTGACTTATCTTCAGGAGATATAGGATGTAGGTAGGTCAATTTTCTCTATTATTTCACTTTCATGCAGTGTGTGTCTGACTAGTTTCATTGAATCTCACTTGTTTTTTTCTTCCACAACATATCTCACATACAAAATAGAGAGGTCGGGGGTGATGCATCCGATCACACAGATAAACCCCTATCTAGGGGTAGAGGCTAGCTTAAAGTTGTGTGAGAGATACAACACAAGACCATGACACAGAAAGGGCTTCAAAGCCAGAGGCAAAGCCTCAGGAAGCCTACTTACCTCCACAACCAGTGGGGCCGGGGCTAGCTCATCCACCACCTAGACCAAATATGACTCATAATCTTTAGGCCTCCATTACCCAACTTCTTATAGTTGTGGCTATGTAGTAGTCCCAAGCTTCAACTCTAGCTATGCTAGTACTGCAAGGTCAGTCAGCAACATTGATTCTAGAGGTTTAGCCACCACCGGTACCAATCATCGCTTAGCCTGATACTATAGATGGAGTTATGCCTTTACCGGAGAAAAAGATGCTTAGGAGTGTTTCTGAGATTATTACCACTATGGTTTTCTAAGGCTATTAATAAAGATGTCCATGAGTTTCTCACTACTTGTCAAGACTGGTTGCACATATTGGGTTTTGTTTAGTTTAGAGGAGTAGACTTCACCATGTACCAACTTAATAGGCCATCCAAAAAGGGGTGGCATTAATATTTAAAGACCAAGTCAGTTGGGTAACACCACCAATATCCTGGATAACATTTGTGGAGAGATTATTGGCAATATTCATCCCCAAAGTATTAGGGATCAACTCTATGACAATTCTTGAGTTTAGAGCAGGGCTCAATAACTGTGTTTGAGTAAAATATTAGTTTTCATGAGCTCTCCCATAATGCTTCTATGACTCTACCTACTGAGGAGGAGAGAGTTTGATGGTTTTTCTAAGGGTTGAGACACCAACTTTAGATTGAGACCCAAGCTATGGTTTTGGTGAGTCATTCATTTTAGGATGTGGTGGACCATGCCCGTACACTTGAGCAACTCCATCATAAGGTCCATGGGGGAAGAGGCAAGAGGGATCGACATGAGGATTGCTTCATTAGGTTCTGAATATCTAGGGATTCATATAATAGCCCCGCTAAAAAATTTAGCAGGGTCAGTCCAATCAGCTGGCTCGAGCCTGTCTAAATATTTGAGAGGGTGGTTAGCACCATCAAGGTTAGTCTAGTACCATCCTGAGTCAGGGCCTAAGGTATTCACAATAGGGCATTTCATTCCATGGTGGTCGTTTATTTTTTGTAGGCCAATCTTTACTAGGGTTCTATGATTGATGGGGTTTTGACCATTGTTCTTAGGAGTTCCCTACACATAGGAAATCTGCACCATCTCTACAGATAGCTCCACCACCTTGAGCAGTACCACCTTAATCTAGAGGTGGAGGCATGGGTCTAGACAGTCGAGGTGGTCATCAGGGTGCTAGGAGTGGTCCTCATAGAGGCAAGTCTTGCGTAGGGTTGATGCTTGAGTTAGAGGTTCTTAGGTCCATTTGTATGCAGCTCGAGCGAGAATCTTTTACATCTTGTCTTTTTTATTATTGATCATCCATACTTTGTGGTCTCACTTGTTGTAGTTTGTTTTTGATATTGGATCATGTTTGGCCTTTGTCTATGCTTAGACTAGTGTTTTCGATAGACTTGTATAGCTTGGAGCCAATAGGCCATAGAATATCTCTTATGTTGTTTCAAATGACTTTGTTTCCTTTAGACTTATGTAGAAGATTTAGGTCTGGTAGTCTGGGCCTTAGATAGGTAGTAACCTAGTTCTTGACACTTTATATACAAAATTCCCTCCTTTTTATAAATCATGTGTACTTGTTTCTTATTCTAGAGGTAGATAATCGATTCTCCTTTGATTTGGTTCTAGGTTGGAGAGATTTATTGATGGCACTTGGTTTTGGATTCTCCCCATGACTCTCATATGGACACTAACCCTAAATCTAACCGACTAGTTTTTATTCTCAATTAAAGTCCCTGATTCATTTCACTGGTTATGGATAAAACCCCACCTCAAATTGTTTCCTTGGTTAGATTACTTGACATTTCTTTTCCTTGGTTAGAGTACTTTGCATATTCTTCACCTTAGTTAGAGTCCTTGGCCTATCTTCTGCCTTTTGTTAGAGTCCTCATCTCAATCTTTTCTTGGGTTAATATCCTTGCCTGCTTTTCTATGGTGATTGAAGTCTCTGGCACTTAGTTGACTCGAATTAAGTTCGTGAAAGATCATGGTAATCTTGGAAGTACCTTCAGGTTCACTTGTGGTTCTTAATTCTATTGTGCACTAATTTAGCTTATGGGGGTCTGTTTGAGTTTTACTTAGAATTAAGCATAAGTGTACCATGTAGGCTTATGGGGGTAGTTGGATTTAGTTAGTTGTATATTTTTCCTTTCTTTCGTTAGTACACTCATATGCATACCTATTAGTTTCCCTGTCTTTATTGTTCTTTAGTATTTAAATTCTAAAATTTCATATTACTTTTACTATTCTTTCTCAGTCGGTCTATGATGCTTGCTAAGTACTTATTTTTTTTGACTCATACTACAATGTGTATCTATTTCATGATGTAGGTCCAAGAACAATCTATCAGCATTAAGATCGAGATGGCATCAGACTCTTTCATAGACAATTGTTAGAATGTTAGGGTTAGGTAGCTTATTGACTTGCCTTTGGGTAAAAATCATGTCATAGGTTCTATTTCGGGTATTTAGGGTATAGAAAGCATGTGACCCTTGTTGTCATTTGGTAGTTCTGTTACTGATTTCGGTCACATATTATTGATGTTATGATATATGTTTTCCTTAGTGTAGGTTAATGAAAATTTGCTTTAGATGCTCCGACGTTGTTCTGATGGGCTTAGATCCCTGTAGAATGGTGTAGCAGACTAGAGTCTTTTAGTTTGGCGTTAGCTAGGCAGTAAATGTGCTCCCATGAAAATCCTTATCCATAGGTCATGACCCAACTCGTAGGCCACGACTGGGGTCCAACCTGGACCACCGTATACGTATCTATCATCTACACTTAAGTTGAACCGTGTGTGATGTGATACTATACACAACTCCAATGGGTCAAAAAAAAATTCCATAAACCTGTAGCCTCATTGACCTGTATCATAACAGGAAAAGGCATGCGAGCCGACAAGGCTGCCATACCATGAAAACATTTGCAACAAGTCATATGAGCATAATTGAAATGGACTTACAAATAACCCACATACACATGTCTACAAACCTCTAAGAGTAATAATTGCATCTTATGGTGGGACAGGGCCCCCGCTGTACCCCTGAATATATAAATATATACATATTACATGACCAGTATCAAAAATTAAGCTCCAGAATAGTGGAGCACTTCTAACATAGCTTAGAGGAAATCCTAAGCTGACGCATCTCCAAAATGAACATATGTACCTGCGGGCATGAAACGCAGCCCCTCGAGAAAAGGGGGTTCAGTACGATATATATACTGGGTATGTAAAGCATAACACATCATAACTGAGACCATAACTGAAATAGGGATACATGGGACAAGTATAATAGTTTAACGATTTACTGTACTTGTACCTTAGGACACATAATCATATATATCATCTTATGTTGTGCCCAGCCCTCTAGTGAACTCTACATCATCATCATTTCCTCATATTCACATATCATCGTATCACCATGCATTTTATTTCATTATATCATCGTATACGGCATCATATCATCGTATATGGTATAATATTATCATGTATGTCATCGTATTGCATCCGTTTCACTATGAGGCTCGGGGTCACAAATGTATCACTCTAATCTCATATGCATGCCTACATAAAGTATCCGGCCCTTTAGTGAGGGACTCGGTGAATGGAGTGGTGTACGTCTATAGTGTACCGTCATAATATACATATTGTATCCAGCCATCTAAGGAGGGACTCGGTGTTCCTTTCTTATTTTACCACATATACAATCATATTATAACCATCTTGGGACTCGGTGAATAATTGTATTATCATAACATATAACATATATCACACCTCACATACGGAATCATCTCCTCATGCGTGGAACTGTACACATCCGGCCTGGGATGCGGTGAAAGAAGTAGTAAAATTGTGCACGATAACATTCTCGGCCCATCGTGGGACTCGAGGAAGGATGGGTTACAGTATGCACGAGTAGAGTAGTGAGAAACCATATGAAACTAAGTCATTATTTGTGACTCGATGAAATAGTCAAGTGAACCATCACCTAAAGACCAGGGGAGTAATTATCTGAGGTACCCCTTTAGATGTCATTAGGGCTTACATCATTTGGAGCTTCAGGGATCACAAACATGCATCAAGATAATGCCACACAATTTATGCAATTAGAAATATAGTCTATGCAATCAGAAACATAATTTATCTAGTCAAAGACTCAACAACTTATGCAATCAGACACATTTATCATTTCAGAGCCTTTAAAAAGAGGAGTTGGTACCTCCACTTACTATTCCTTATATAGCAGGCTCGAGAATAGTAGTTTGACTACTTTCAGACTCTTAATGTTCAGAAGTGACTACAAGTCATGAGTTACACTCAGAGCTCATAAATGGGATTACCTCTAAACCCATATCATATATAATTTTACTTAAAATTAAGTCATTCTAAAGGAAATAAGAGATAGGCTTTACATGTACTACTTTTCATTACATAGAAGACTTAAAGGCAACAACCCAGCTATTGCAGGAGTTCTAACATCAAAAAGTAAACGAGAGTTTCAACTTATATTCAGGGCTTTATGAATGGATTGAATCCCAAATATCATATACATATCATTCATAACTTACATCTAAGATATGCCAAAAGAAAAGAAGGATAGCTCTATATACTTGTTATGGGTTAGTCTTTATCCCGATCGACTTGTCGTCCCGTGAACCTAGGTAACATGAAATCAATACGAACATCAACATCTGTATATCTTTCAGCGTCTTACATTAATAACGAGTATTCATAAACCCCATTTCCTCACTCACCTTCTTGACTAGTTCTTTAATTAGTTAAGGCGTTAACGAAAATCGGACAGCACCTCCCCTATAATGTGCCCTATCTGAATTCCCAATCATGTCCCTAATACCTACATCCAACCAACAACATAAACAAAAGCCCATATATATAGAAAACTTGGCAACATTATACATTACAACCTCCGAATGACTCGCTCGAAATTACGATATCCAATATAGGGTTTCTAATTTTTATTTTGCGAAACCTTTAGCCGTACGAAGCGGGGAATCGTGTTTCTGAAACCAGAAGATACCACGCCTATTTTAGAACACATTTAGGCCCTGAAACACGCACCACACAACCTGCAGCAGCCTCCACGCACACAACGCCTCATTTCAACTACAATTTAACTACGACGACTTCAATTTCGATTGTTTCTATCGTCGAGCATGTCCACGTCTTTTTTTTTGTACTTCCAGCAGTATAAAATGTATATAATACACTAAATAACAACCCAAAAAATTCTAAATTTAAAGGAGAAGCCTTACCTTACCCGAAATTGGCCAAAACTAGCCAAAATTGCGCCTCGGAACTTCTTTAGTTGCGCTGAAACTGCGTGGACTGTTTTCTGTCCATTTTGGCTGCAACAAGAAATTATTTTATACTTATAATACCACCATATCATCATGGTATATTCTGAATAATTAATTTATGGAGAAAAAGTCAGAGGCTTACCTTTTTTTCTAGCCAAACCCGTAGGTTCCTCTCTTTGCCCTAGCGTTTCCTCTCTTTCTCTCTCACGTTTTCTCTCTTGTTCTTGGATGAAATTTGGATGAGAATAATATTATGAGTCATATAACATACCTATATGAACCTCCACATTGTTGAGGAACGCCGTAGATAATTAATTCATAGAGGGAAAGTTAGAAACCCACTATAGTTTCTTCTAAACCATGGCTGCCTCCTTTGCTTCTCTCACATTTTTCCTTCTATTTGGCTGTTGTTCTGGATAGAAAATGTGACTAAGAGTCACTTAAAATATAGATATATGTTGCCCTGTCATCCCCTAAGGGTGACATGTGTTCGGTCCCCATTGGGCCAACACATACATGCTGCCAATAAGAGGCTGCCATGTGGCGTGGTGTCCACCTCCCCCAAGCAGGTGGGTCACCTACTTGAACCCAAACAGGTGGGTCACCTGCTTGCTTGAGGTGATTCCAAATGTCACTCCTCCATTGGCTGCCACGTGTCCTCTTTTCCTCTTCCTCGTGGGTTCATAATCTCGTCTTATTTTAAGAACCCGTATAATCCATGCTACGTAAGTTTGATATGTCCACAAGTAACTCAAGTGTATAAGACTTCTAAATTAGTAGCTTACATAGGTAAATCAAGTCCTACAATTCATTTCTTGGCCTCCAATTCCTTCCAGATTCTTATGACTCTATTTCCAAACTTCTCTACCATGGGGTATCACATTCTCCCTTCCTTAGAGTCATTTGATTGTGTCATAGCTTACCTGGCTCACATGATAATGTCTAAGAAACTTAAGAGACATTCCGAACTCGAGAGTGTGGGGTGTAACACCATAATTCCCTAATTTTGTGACTTTTGAGATTCATCGGTGTTCCTAGACCTTGTGTTTACCTTGTTTTAGTTTTGGTTGAAATCCAAGTGTCTATGATGAGATGGTTATTTATCAAATGAGATCTACAGATGTTATACTTTATATATATATGGCCTAGAATTGCTAAGAAAAGAGAGCTTTGGATGATTATGCTAGGCAACTGCTAGAGAAAGAAGTTGGATCGGCATCTGGATTAGACAAGCCCTAGCTCTACTGACTCACTACTTATATAGAGCATCCAGGTATAGGCCCTGCCTGTACTTATTCATTATTTATAAAAGAGCTTCGGGGTGCAGGCCCTGCATCTATGAGTTGGATATTTATGTTGCGTATCGGGTTACAAGCCCTGCATCTACCATACTACAAAATTGGATGAGTATCCAGGTTTACAGGCCCAGCCTCAGTCCCTAGGGCCTTTACTCCTAGAGAACCCTAGCTAATATCATCTCTAGCATATTATTTCTATGTTTTTGTGTCACGACCCAACCCTATAGGTTGTGACGGGTGCCCAAACTAAACATCCGTGTGTTCGCCTACTAACTATAAGTAACACTGTCTCCTATTTGCGTCATAAGCAATCAACAGACACGATAACATATATGCCGATGAGGTTGCCATGACAAAGGGAACGTCCCAAAACATAAGTCTTATAGGCACCACTATACACACATGCATATACAACCCACATATATGTCCACATACCTCTACGAGTAAGGACAGTAACATAAGGCGGGACAAAGGCCCCATTGTACCCATGAACAAATAAATATATACATCGAGGGTTAGTATCAAAACTAGGCTCCGACACAATAGAGCGCTTCTAAACTGCTGAGTAGAACTCCTATGCTGGCAGATCCCCAATGTGTGTAGTAATCTCAAGTGTCCTCTAAATGCCATTAGGTCCTATATCACTTGGAATCTCGAGGACCCTAGATAGGCACTTTACTAATACTGACAGCTCATAGAACCAGAGATATCTGTCGTCATATAGTCCTTAGGACTAGGAACTTATACATCCAGTACTTCTTAGCATATAGAGTTCAAGAAAAGTAGTTCAATTTACTACAAGACCTTGACTTTCAGAAGTGAATAAGATATATGAATTACATTTAGGACATAAGAGTGGAGTTACCCCAAAGCTCGTATCATATTTTACTTACATCTAGTACATGCCAAATGAAGAGAAAGAATAAACTTTACATACTCTGTAATTTCCATCATGGAGTCATCATATATATATATCATCATATACTTATGTCGAAACATGTCAAAAGGAAAGAAGGGTATCTTTACATACTTATACCAAAAATATGCCAAAAGAAACGTGGTAGTTTCAAATACCTCTTATGGATAACTCTTAACCACATTTTCCTCGTCGTCTCTTGAACCTATTTAACATGAAAGTAATACTAAGGTTAATATCCTTTCACTTTATATTTTCCCACTCCACAACCAAGTATCCATAGGAATCGTTTCCTTATCCACTTCCCTCAACAAGTTTATTACTAATTTTGAAGTTACCGGAAATCAGGCAGCGTCTTCTCTATAACTTGCCCTATCCAACTGCTAATATTAGCATCCATATTACTAAAAACAATCAGCAGCTATATATACAATCAAATCGCCTCAGCATTTCTCAATACAACTTCAAATAACTAGCTCAAAACTATGATACCAAAATAGAGTTTTTAACCTTTATTTCGTAAAACCTTTATCCATACGAAACAGAGGGTCATGTGGCTGCAACCAGAAGAAACCACACCCTTGTTAGAAAAATTTTCATCCCTGCAACACACAACCAAACCAGTTGCAGCCGCAGCACCACAATCACAATATACTACTCGACTTCAATTTAACTATAACGACTTCAATTTAATTTATTTCTAATGTCAAGCATCCTTATGAAATTTTTCCACTTCCAGCCATAATTAAGACATGTAATATACTTCATAACCACATAATAAACTCCAATTTGCAATAGAAGACCTTACCTTGCCTAAAACTCGCCAAGACTCGTCAAAACTCGCCTCGGAAGTTCTTTTAGCGCGGGTAAAACTTGGTGGATATTTGTTAACCTTTTGGTGATTCTCCAAAATATGAAATTACATTACTAACACCTTCATACCATCATGTTATAACGTAGATAATTGATTCACGGAACAAAATCGGAAAACATACCTTTTTTCCCCTTGGCCGCCACTATTTTCTTTCTAGCTCTAGGGTTTCTTCTCTTGTTGTTTCTCTGGAATTTTCTAGAGAAGTATGGAACTAATTAGTCATAAGACAAATATAGATATAGGATACTTTAGGGGGTGACACATGTCAACCCCTAAGTGGTGACACGTGTTAAGCCCTCACTGGGCCAACACACCACCTCTTCCAACCATGAGCTGCCATGTGGCATGTGGGGACCCACCCCTTGCTCCAGCTGCTGCCATGTGGAACCTCCAACTACTTCCACGTGGTATTCTCCCATGCTTCCATGTGTCACCTTCTTTTTCCCTCGTGGGTTAATAATCTCGTCTTACTTTATAAACTTATGTAATCCTTGCTACGTAAGCTTGGTATGTACTCAATAGCGTAAGTATGTAAGATTTCGAAGTTGGTAGCTTAAGTTAGTAAGTTGAGTCGTACGACTCATTATTTGGTCTCAAACTTCTTCGGAATTCTTATGACCCTATTTCCAATCTTATCTATTCTAGGTTATCTCATTCTCCCTTCCTTAGAGTTATTTGATGACGTCGTGGATTATCCGGCTCACATGGTGACTTCTAAGATGCTTAAGAGATTTTCGAAAAACTTAAAAGCTTAAGAAGCTTGCGTAACTTAGGAACCTTCCAAGGTACAAAAGTACAGGGTATAACATCCTTCCTCCTTTTAGTACATTTGTCCTCGAATATGAACCAAAAACCTTCCTCAAGATCTTATACAGATTACAGGGAAATTTCTTTCTATTATAATAACACATACTTTCCTCACGTAACCAATATAAGAGTTTGGAAGTTGGGATTACCTGTAGACGTAGGGAATAGGTAATGATACATGTATTTTATTTCCTTTTTAGCTTCCTAGGTCATTTCTTCGCGATTCTTATTTCTCCAAAGCACCTTGATGGAAGCTACGTCCTTAGCTCACAACTTCCTACTCCACCGATCCAGGATGGCGATAGGTTCCTTCTTATTAGTTAATACTCTTCCATGGTCCTTTGCTCAGATTTGGCTCCAACTTTCCTGTCGCACGTTACATTGCCATCCTTGCAATAATGTGGAAAGACACTCAACTTAGCTGAAGCCATCTTTCATTCATCCTCATCAGTACGTCACTAGTGATTATAATCGTGTCTAATTCTCCATTCAAGGGCACTTATACTCTAATGACACGTGTTTCACATTTGTTATCACATTTTTTTCAATGGATACCATTTGTTCCTTTGATAGTTTCACAATGCCTCAGTTGTTTTGCAATTTCTATTCCCTATCCTCGAGGGATCCCACTAGTTTCCAAAGTGGGGGTACATATACACAATACCCCTTTCTGCTTCATGAGCTTTCATCCTTATCGTGTACCCGATGCTAAATCTTAATCTTACTCACAATCATATTCTTTAGATACTTTTTTACTAGGCTCTACGTACTTCCATGATGATCCTCATTATATCCACACTATAATATTCTAATGGTCAATCTCGGAGGGGTAATATTTCTTAACCTTTATTCCAGATCCTTACTCTAGGCTAATTCCACCTAGTGGAGCAAGCGTACTTAACCCCTTATCCTACCTCATCTTTCTCATCCTTAATACCTCGGAGGCAGTCTTAAGACATCCATATCCATCACCATTTTTCTCACCATATAAGTATTGACCTTCTAATTACCACCCATACCGCCATGAACTTATTTCCCAAAGTTAGTCGTACTCCTATTTTAGTCAGATCTTATCGTTACCATGGATATGATCTCTCAAGATATATTACAACCTTATATCTCATTCTCTTTCTATTTCCAAGAAAATTTCAGCAATATCTTTTCTATATTCCTTACTATCTCCAAACCTGTATGCAGGGAATACCAACAATGTCGCATAAGGAAAATATATATATACATCCACATCATATCATATCATAGCCATAATGCCTCACATAGCCAACATATACATGCATATCACGGCCACACAGGGTGCCCAATGTCAATAGAAAAAGGAGATATATATGATAGGGGGAGAAAGTCTAAATCTATTGGTACATATACATTCTGTAAGAAGATTAATGATATACCTGTATCAACATTTGGTGGCACCTCCTGATCCTGGCTACTAGCCAAGGCATATATGTGATTTGAAAGGCCACTAAAACTGAAAGCTACCCCATGGCCTCTACCATGGAGTACTGGTGGATGCATACCCCACCCCATAGGGAACATAGCTACAGAAGAAGAAGAACCAGCCATCGACTCAGTAGGTTGAGCTGCACCACCCGGGTTACTCTTAAGTTGGCAATCTCTCCTAAAATGGCCTTAACGGCCGCAAGTGAAATAACTACCTCTATTCATCTATGAGTCCGAGACCCTGGAGCTTTGTTCAGCTCTCGTATACCCTACTCTATCAAGTCTCCTACCTACAAACTATAGGGTTGCACTCTGGGCTTGCTGGGAGGGATATCTACCATGCTGTTGAGGCTGCCCGCCTAGAAAGCCACCATAATAACTAGCTGATTTAGTTCTCTTACGTTGGCCTCTGTTAGAATCTCCCTCGGGTTGATGCCCTCTGTGCTGATCATCCACACTTTGTGCATACGTCTATACTCGAGAAATATTCATGTCTAACTGAGAAGCCATGGCCATATAATTATTAATTAGGTGACGATCTAGCCCCATCACATAATGATGCACCCTATCAGCTATATTGGCCACAATAGTGGACGCATGTCTTGCCAATGAGTCAAACTCAAGGCTATAGTTTCTAATGCTCCTACCATTCTGTTTCAACTATAAGAAGTTATCAACTCTAGCTCATTTCATTTCTGGAGGAAAAAAATGGCCAATAAAGGCTTCTACAAAGTCATTCCATTTGGCTGGAGGAGCACCCTCGCCCTCGATAACTCCCATGACTCATACCAGTTAGCGGCCACATCACGCTATCGATATGAAGCCAATTCAACCGAATCAGTCTCCAATGCCCTAATAATTCGCAGTGTGCACTACATCTGCTGGGTGAACTCTTGTGGGTTTTCTGTAGGTCTCAACTCATGAAATTTTGGGGGATTGCAGGCTAGGAAGTCATGGACCCTCAAGCTATCTTATCTATTTGCATCATCTAGGCCATGCCTTCGAGCCTGTCTTGCTATCAGTCTGGTCAGCAACTGCACTGCATCTCTCATAACTCTATCCCCCACCCCTTGCTGTGGGTCTAGAGGCTCCGATACTGGGCTTCAAGACCTGCAGATGCTGCCCCAAACTCCTCTGTAAGTGGCGGCGTAGTAGAACTCACCGACTGAGGCACAATCCTCAGCATAGGCTGGGCACGAGCCATAGTAACTCTCGAGGGCTGACTGGTTTCCACCGCTGCCGACTTGCTCTTCTGGGCGGTTATTTCTTTCCTTGGAAGCATTACTACAAACATAAGGGTATATTAGCAAAAGATCATCCTAAGTACATATCTCTATCGCATAATCTAACACAAAAAAGAAACATAACATACTAAATATTTTGTAGCCTCCTGTTTATAGATGTGGTGCACAACAGACCGATAAATAAGACTTTACTAGACACGGTGTGTGGACAATCCAAGTAAGGAGCACTCTGATACCACTTTTGTCAAGACCCAACCCCGTAGGTCATGATGAGCGCCCAAACTGAATGCTCGCGTGTTTATTTGCTAACTATAAGTAACCCTGTCTCCTATTTGCGTCATAAAGAATCAATAGACATGGTAACATATAAGCCGATGAGCCTGCCATGACAAAGGAAATGCCCAAAACATAAGTCTTATAGGCACCACTATACACACAGACATATAAAATCCACATACAGTCCACAGACCTCTACGAGTAAGGAAAGTTGACAGGGACCCTGCCGTACCCATGAAAAAATAAATATATACATCGAGGGTTAGTACCAAAACTAGGCTCCGACACAATGGAGCACTTCTAAACTGTTGAGTAGAAATCCTACGCTGGCGGATACCCAAAGTGTGTAGTCATCTCAAGTATCCTCTAAATGCCATTAGGTCCTATATCACTTAGAATCTCAAGGACCCTAGATAGGCACTAAACTAATACTGACAGTTCATAGAACCAGAGATACTTGTTGTCATATAGTCCTTAGGACTAGGAACTTATGCATCCAGTACTTCTTAGCATATAGAGTTCAAGGAAAGTAGTTCAATTTACTACAAGACCTTGACTTTCAGAAGTGAATAAGAGATACAAATTACATTTAGGACTTAAGAGTGGAGTTACCCGAAAGCTCGTACCACATTTTACTTACATCTAGTAAATGCCAAAGGAAGAGAAAGAATAAACTTTACATACTCTCTACTTTCCATCATGGATTCATCATATATATATATATCATCATATACTTATGTCGAAACATATCAAAAGGAAAGAAGGGTATGTTTACATACTTATGCAAAAACATGCCAAAAGAAACATGGTAGTTTCACATACCTCTTACACATTACTCCTAACCACATTCGCCTTGTCGTCTTTGAACCTATTTAACATGAAAGTAGTACTAAGTTTAATAACCTTTCTCTTTATATTTTCCAACTCCACAACCAAGTATCAATAGGAATCGTTTCCTTATTCACTTCCCTCGACTAGTTTATTACTAGTTCCGAAGTTACCAGAAATCGGGCAGCGTCTCCTTTATAAATTGCCCTATACAACTGGTAATCTTAGCAGCCAAAGTACTAACAACAACCAAAAGATATATATACAATCAAATCGCTCAGCATTTCTCAATACTACTTAAAACAACTAGCTCAAAACTACGATACCAAAATAAAGTTTTTAACCTTTATTTTGTAAAACCTTTAACCATATGAAACTGCGGGTCGTGTGGAAGCAACCAGAAGCACCCACACCATTTTTAGAACACTTTCCATCCTTTCAACACACAACAAAACAGCTGCAGCCACAGCACCACAATCACAATACACTACTCGACATCAATTTAACTATAACGACTTTAATTTAGTTTATTTCTAACGTCAAGCATCCTTATGCAATTTTTAAACTTTCAACCTTATTTAACACATGTAATATAATTCATAACCACATAATAAACTCCAATTTGAAATGGAAAACCTTACCTTGCCTGAAACTCGCCAAGACTCGCTAAAAGTCACCTCGGAAGTTCTTTTAGTGCGGGTAAAACTTTGTGGCTGTTTGTTAACCTTTTGGTGATTATCCAAACCATGAATTTAAATTAATAACACCTTCATACCATCATGGTATAACCTAGATAATTAATTAATGAAACAAAATTGGAAAACTTACATTTTTCTCTCCTTGGCAGCCACTATTTTCTCTCTAGCTCTAGGGTTTCTTCTCTTGTTTTTCTCTCTTGACTTTTCTAGAGAAGTATGGAAATAATGAGTCATAAGACACATATAGATATAGGATACTTTAGGTGGTGACACATATCAACCCCTAAGTGGTGACACGTATCAAGCCCTCACTGGGCCAACACACCACCTCCTCCAACCATAAAGTGCCATGTGGCATGTGGGGGCCCACCTCCTTGCTCCAGATGCTCCATGTTGCACCTCCAACTACTTCCACGTGGCATTCTCCCATGCTTCCATGTGTCACCTACTTTTCCCCTCGTGGGTTCATAATCTCGTCTTACTTTATGAACCTATGTAATCTTTGCTACGTAAGCATGGTATGTACTCAATAGCTTAAGTATGTAAGATTTCCAAGTTGGTAGCTTAAGGAAGTAAGTCATGTCCTACGACTCATTATTTGGTCTCCAACTTCTTATGGATTCTTACGACCCTATTTCTAATCATCTCTATTATAGGGTATCTCATTCTTCCTTTCTTAGAGTTATTGGATGATGTCATGGATTATCCGGCTCACATGATGACTTCTAAGATGCTTAAGAGCCTTTCAAAAAACTTAAAAGCTTAAGAAGCTTACATAACTTAAGAACCTTCCAAGGTACAAAAGTACGGGGTATAACATCATTCCCCCCTTTAGAACATTTGTCCTTGAATGTGAATCAAAAACCTTCCTCAAGATCTTATACAGATAACAAGGAAATTTCTTTCTATTATAATAACACATACTTTCCTCACGTAACCAATATAAGAGTTCGGAAGTTGGGATTACTTGTAGACGTAGGCAATAGGTACTGATACATGTGTTTCATTTACTTTTTTCAGCTTCCCAGGTCATTTTTTCGCGATTCTCATTTCTCCAAAGCACCTTGATGGAAGCTACGTCCTTAGTTCACAACTTCCTAGTCCACCGATCCAGGATGGCGATAGGTTCCTTCTCGTTAGTTAGTACTCTTCCATGGTCCTTTGCTCAGATTTGGCTCAAACTTTCCTGTCGCATGTTAAATTGCCATACTTGCAATAATGTGCGAAGACACTCAACTTAGCTGAAGCCACCTTTCATTCATCCCAATCAGTACATCACTAGTGCTTATAATCGTGTCCGATTCTCTATTTGGGGGCACTTATACTCTAATGACACGTGTTTCACATTTTTTATCACATTTTTTTCAATGGATACCATTTGTTCCTTTGATAGTTTCACAATGCCTCAGTTGTTTTGCAATTTCTATTCTCTATCCTCGAGGGATCCCACTATTTTCCAAAGTGGGGGTACATATACACAATACCCCTTTCTGCTTCATGAGCTTTCATCCTTATCATATACCCTATGCTAACTCCTAATCTTACTCACAATCATACTCTTTAGTTACTTTTTTACTAGGCTCTACGTACTTCCATGATGATCCTCATTATATCCACACTATATTCTACTCATGGTCAATACCGAAGGGTAATATTTCTTAACCTTTATTCACGATCCTTACTCTAGGCTAATTCCACCTAGTGGAGCAACCATACTTAACCCCTTATCCTACCTCATCATTCTCATCCTTAATACCTCGTAGGCATTCTTAAGACATTCATATCCATTACCATTCTTCTCTTATATAAGTATTGACCTTCTAATTAACACTCATACCACTATGAACTTATTTCCTAAAATCAGTGGTACTCCTAGTTTAGTCGGATCTTATCGTTACCGTAGATACGATCTCTCAAGATATATTACAACCTTATATCTCATTCTCTTTCTATTTCTAAGAAAATTTTGGCAGAGTTTTCTCTATATTCCTTACTATCTTCAAACCTGCATGCAGGGAATACCAACAATGTCGCACATGGAAAATGTATATATACATCCACATCATATCATATCATATCATAGCCATAATGCCTCATAGAGCCAACATATACATGCATATCAAGGCCACACAAGGTGCCCAATATCAATAGAAAAAGGAGATATATATGATAGGGGGAGAAAGTCTAAATCTATTGGTACATATATATTCTAGAAGAAGATTAATAATATACCTGTATCTACATTTGGTGGCACCTCCTGATCCTGGCTACTATCCAAGGCATACATGCGATTCGAAAGGCCACTAGAACAGGAAGCTCCCCTATGGCCTCTACCACGGCCTTCTAGTGGCTACATACCCCGCCCTATAGGGAGTATAGCTACTAAAGAAGAAGAAGAACCACCCATCGACACAGTAGGCTGAGTTACACCATGTGAGTTACTCTTAAGTAGGCAATCTCTCATAAAATGGCCTTGATGGCCGCAAGTGAAACGACTACCTCTATTCATCTGTGAGCCCGAGACCTTGGAGCTTGTTCAACTCCCATATACCCTGCGATATTAAGTATACTACCTACAAACTATAGGGGTGCACTCTAGACCAGCTGAGAGAGATATCTACTATGCTGTCGAGGTTGCCTACCTCTAAAGCTACCATAATAACCAGTTGATTTAGTTCTCTTACACTGCCCTCTGTCAAAATCTCTCTCGAGCTGATGCCCTCTATGCTGATCCTCCACTCCTTGTGCATACGCATGTACTCGAGCAATATCCATGTCTGGCTGAGAATCCATGGCCATACAGCTATCAATCAGGTGACTATCTAGCCCCATCACATAATAATGCACCCTATCAACCATATCGGCCATAATAGTGGGCGCATGTCTTGCCAATGAGTCAAACTCAAAGCTATAGTCTCTAACGCTCCTACCATTCTGTTTCAACTATAAGAATTTATCAACTCTAGCTTATTTCATTTCTGGAGGCAGAAAATGGCCAATAAAGGCTTCTACGAACTCATCCCATTTGGCTGGAGGAGAACCCTCGCCCCTCGACAATTCCCATGACTCATACCAGTTAGCGGCCATATAACGCAGCTGATATGAAGCCAATTCAATCGACTCAGTCTCCGAGGCCCTAATGATTCGCAGTATGCACTGCGTCTGCCGGGTGAACTTCTATGGGTTTTCTGTAGGTCTCAACCCGTAAAATTCCAAAGAATTGCAGGCTAGGAAGTCACGGACCCTCAAGCTGTCTTATCTGTTTGCATTATCTAGTCCATGCCTTCGAGCCTATCCTTCTATCAGTCCGGTCAGCAACTACACTGTATATCTCATAATTCTATCCATTAACCCTCGCTATGGGGATGGAGGCTCCGGTACTGGGGCTTCAAGACCTGCAATTACTTCCCCAAACTCCTCTGGAGATGGTGGCATAGTAGAACTCTCCGACTAAGGCACAATCCCCGGTATAGGCTGGGCACGAGCCCTAGTAACTCTCGGGGCCTGACTAGTTTCCACCGCTGCTGACTTGCCCTTCTGGGAGGTTGTTTCTTTCTTCGGAGGCATTACTACAAACATAAGGGTAGATTAGCGAAAGCTCATCCTAAGAACATAGCTCTATCGCACAATATAACACAAGAAAGAAAGATAACAAACTAAATGTCTTGTAGCCTCCTGTTTATTGATGTGGTGCACAACACACCGATAAATAAGGCTCTTACTAGACACGGTCTATGGACATTCTAAGGAAGGACCACTCTGATACAACCTTTATCATGACCCAACCTCATAGGTCATGATGGATGCTCATACTGAATGCTCGCGTGTTCCCTTGGTAACTATAAGTAACCATATCTCCTATTTGCGTCATAAGGAATCAACAGACATGTTAACATATAAGCCGACGAGGCTGTCATGACAAAGGGAACATCCTAAAATATAAGTCTTATAGGCACCATTATACACATATACATATACAACCCACATACATGTACACAGACCTCTACGAGTAAGAACAGTAAAATAAGGCGGGATAGGGCCCCTGCCGTATCCGTGAACAAATAAATATATATATCGAGGGTTTGTATCAAAACTAGGCTCTGGCATAATAGAGCATTTCTAAACTGCTGAGTAGAACTCCTACGTTGGTGGATCCCCAAAGTGTGTAGTCATCTCGACTGTCCTCTAAATACCATTAGGGTCTATATAACTAAGAATCTCGGGCACCCTAGATAGGAACTTAAGTAATACTAATAGTTCATAGAACTAGGTATACCTATCGTCATATAGTCCTTAGGAATAGGAGCTTGTGCATTCAGTACTTCTTAGCATATAGAGTTCAAGGAAAGTAGTTCAATTTACTACAAGAGCTTCACTTTTAGAAGTGAATAAGAGATACGAATTACATTTAGGACTTAAGAGTGGAGTTACCCCAGAGATCGTATCATATTTTACTTACATATAGGACATGCCAAAGGAAGAAAAAGAATAAGCTTCACATACTCTATACTTTCCATCATGGAGTCATCATATATATATATATATCATCATATACTTATGTAGAGACATGTCAAGAGGAAAGAAGGGTATCTTTACATACTTATGCCAAGAACATGCCAAAAGAAAGGAGATAGCTTCGCATACCTCTTACGTATTACTCTTAACCGCGTTTGCCTCATCGTCTCTTGAACGTATTTAACATCAAAGTAATACTAAGGTTAATAACCTTTTTCTTTATATTTTCCAACTCCACAACCAAGTATCCATAGGAATCATTTCCTTATCCACTTCCCTCGACTAGTTTATTACTAGTTCTGAAGTTACCGAAAATCAGGCAGCGTCTTCCATATAACTTTTCCTATCCAACTGCTAATGTTAGCATCCATATTACTAAAAAAAACCAAAAGCTATATATATAATCAAATCTCCTCAGCATTTCTCAATACAACTTCAAACAACTAGCTCAAACCTATGATACCAAAATAGAGTTTCTAACCTTTATTTCGTAAAAACTTTAACCATACGAAATGGAGGGTCATGTGTCTGAAAAAAGAAGAACCCAAACATTTTTATAATACTTTACAGCCCTACAACACACAACTAAACCAGCTGCAGCCGCAGCACCACAATCACAATACACTACTCAACTTTGATTTAACTATAACGACTTCAATTTAGTTTATTTCTAATATTAAGCATCCTTATGCAATTTTTCCACTTCCAACCTTATTTAAGACATGTAATATACTTCATAAACACATCATAAACTCCTATTTGAAAGGGAAAACCTTACCTTGCCTGAAACTCACCAAAACTCACTTTGGAAGTTCTTTTAATGCCGGTAAAATTTTGTGGTTATTTGTTAACCTTTTGGCTGTTTGTTAACAAGTGTCAACCCCTAAGTGGTGACATGTGTCAATGTCTCACTGGACCAATACACCAACTCCTCCAACCATGAGCTACCATATGGAAGCTAGAGGCCCACCCCTTGCTCTAGTTGCTGCCACGTGTCACCTTTTTTTCCCCTCGTGGGTTCATAATCTCATCTTACTTTATGAACTTATGTAATCCTTTCTAAATAATCTTGGTATGTACTCAATATCTTAAGTATGTAAGTTGGTAGCTTAAGTAAGTAAGTCGAGTCCTACGACTCATTATTTGGTCTCCAACTTCTTTCGGATTCTTACGACCCTATTTCCAATCTTCCCTATTATAGGGTATCTCATTCTCCCTTCCTTAGAGTTATTTGATGACATCATGGATTATCCGGCTCACATGTGACTTTTAAGAAGCTTAAGAGCCTTTCAAGAAACTTAAGAGCTTAAGAAGCTTATGTAACTTAGGAACTTTTCAAGGTACAAAAGTACGGGGTATAACATCTTGGCTGGCTTATGGGAGTTCAATTGGGTTTTACTTTAAATTACGTACGTGTGTCCTGACGGGGCTAATAGGAGCTTCGTTAGGTATACATAGTGTAGTTCCCTTAGCTTATTTTAGCTTATCTTTATTGCCAATATTTTTCCTTACCTTTGACATTATATTATGACTTTTGTTGAGTTTATTCCTCTTTTTCATATTGCTTTCACCTTTCTTGCTCAGCCAGCCTATGATGTCTGTTGAGTACCTTATATATAGTATTCATACTACACTTTGCATCTACCTTCATGATGTAGGTCCGAGCACCAGATACTGCCATTAATAGATCGAGCTTAGTGCAGTCAGATTAAGAAACTAGGAAGAGCACTTGTCATTTTGGGATCATTTCTTTCTCCTTCAACTTGGCACATCATTTGCTTTTTGAGACTAGCTAGTGTTGTCTCTATATTTTTGGTCCACTTTTGGACTTTTACTTATCTGTATTTTTTTAGTGTCTCTATACTAGTGACTTCTAGTTCTAGGAGGGATTTATTTTGCCTATGTATATATTTTTTGCTTTCCTTGTTTAATTTATATTTTTCTTCCTTTCTACTATTTAGTCTCTACCCATATACCCATTACTAGAAGTTCCAATTATGGGTTTGGCTTACCTACCAGTGGGTTATAGTAGGTGCTATCACGGAGCCATTACGAGTTTGGCTTACCTACAAATTATGATAGATTTTTTTGATGATAAGAAGACACGATATCATATGGCAACCAATACCATCACAGATTTAAGGTCTGGTCAGGCTGCCCTTTTATCCTCTATGGTGATGATGCACCTGGCTTTGGACTAAGTCCCTTTTTAGATACATCTGTTGTTAAAGGTCCGAGCACTGGACTTCTTAGCTGGGTTGTCCTTACTACAACATTTGAAGACTACTATTTACTTTTCCCTTTGAGACACATGTACGGTTTGAGATTCGGTTGCTGGATATCTTAGGTGGGTTGTTATTGTTAATTGCTTAGAGGCTATTCGATTTTTGAGGTTTGGGCAACATTTTTCTTTCCCTTGACTCACTGTTTCATATTCTATGTAGTTTAGCTATTTTATGGATTCGTCAGGCTTATGGGGATATGCTCGGGTTTTGACTTAATCTTGCACATAAGTGTACATTCTGGGCTTATGAGGCACCTTGGTTAGGTTTAATTAGCTAGACTTAGTTCTTTTAGTTCTTTACACTCTTGTCCAACTGCTTTACTTTCTGTGAATTTTGTTGTTTTTCCAAGATTTTATCTTTTCTTGTTGCATTGACTTTCCAAGCTCAATCGGCCTATGATGCCTACTATGTACCTATTATTTTGGTACTAATACTACACTCCAAATCTATTTTTGTGATACAGGTCCAAGCACCAGTAATAAATGTTGATTCAGGCACATTGCAATCTACATCGGAGGTGTGTGTTAGCACTTAGCGTTTTGGTATCTTTCTCTCTCAATTGGTATATAATAGACTAGTCTTTTGCTTTTTAAGAAAAGATTTTGTTTCATATTTTCCAATTATGGGACTTGTATCTATTTTTTAGAAGCTTTATATTTGTGAATTATAGGTTCTGGAAGGGATCTTTATGTTTTGTTGTATATATTTATTCAACATGCTTCTACTTATTCATGTTATTTTTGTTATTGTTTTATTATTGTGTAGCTTCTACCCATAATCCCATTACTCATACTTCTAGGATACGGGTTAGATAACGTACCAGTGGGTTATAGTAGGTGCCATTATGATTTGAGAGGTCTGGTTATGAAAATTCGGTATCATAGCCCAAGGTTCACTGGTCTCACTTGTATAAAGGTTCTTTCTAGTAGAGTCATATAGATCGGTGCAGAGATATCCATGATTTATCTTTGGGAGGCTATAGGATGTAGTTAGGAATACTTTTGCTTTTTCATGAATCTCACTTGTTCATGAAAGTGGCACACTACATGTACCACTTTCATGCAGTGTGTGTCTTATCGATGTCATGAATCTCACTTGTTCAACTATTTTACAAGATGGCTCACACATAAGGTACCGGTGTAGGGGGTGTTGCACTCGAGCTCGTTGATAGATCCCTATCTAAGGGTAGAGGTTGACCCCGAGATTGTGTAGGGCTGCAACACAAGTACATGATAGAGAGCGGCCTCCACAGTAGGAGGCGGAGCCACTGCTGAATCCTGTTCATCACCAACTGATGGGGCCTGGGCCAGCCCAACCACCACCCACACCAATTATTACTCCTGAGTTATAGGCGGCCATTACTCAATATTGACAGTACTAGGAGGTATACAACAGCAGGTCCTACCTCAACCACAGTTCTGCCAATACAGCACAGCCAGCCTATATAAACATCTCCAAAGGTTCAGTAACTAATATCCCCCACTTCTAATCAACCAGTTATAGCTTATGGGGCCATGTATCTAAAAGGGAAGAAGATCCTATAGGGGTTTCAAAGGTGTAACCACTGAGATTTTCTGCGGCGATAGGGGAGGATGCTTAGGATTTCCTTTTGGCTTTCAAGGTGCATCTACAGTCCTTAGATATTGTGGAGCTGAGAAGAGTCGACTTCATTGTTCACCAATTTTATAGTCCAACCAAGTAGTGATGGCACACGTATTTTCAAAACAAGGTCTTCTAGATTGCCTCATGTATCATGGGATGAGCTTATAGAGGCCTTCTTGTCTAGATACATACCACAGAGCTTTAGGAACAGACTTTGTGACTAGTTCTCTAGGTTAGAGAAGGGCTCCATGACCGTCCCATGACCATCTCAAAGTATTAGGTGAGGTTCCATGAGCTATCCCTCAATGCCACCATGATATTACTATTGAGAAGAAATAGTGTATTATTTTGTGTATGGGCAGAGATTTCGATTGAGGATCAAGACAGAGCCTATGGCATCAGCGGGGAGATTATTTCTAGATATACTTGATTATATCAGCACCATGGAGCACATTCATCGCGAGGCCCATAGGGGAAGTGTCAAAAAGGTTCCCTAATAAGGTAGCTATAGCAGGTCTTAACCCAAGTCTAGGGAGTCTTATGATAGGTCTCACCCCTAGCTTCAGCAAGGTCAGTCTAGCCGGTCGATTCAGGTGGTATTACCTACTTTAGAGAGTTGTCAACAAAGTATGGGTTGTCCTAGCATGGGCTAGAGTCCGAGGGGATCCGATCAGGGTTCTACAAGCCATGGTTAATGATTTCTTAGGGGTTTTTCCTACTAGGGTTGTTATGACTGTGTCAAGTTAAACAATTGATTTAGTGATTGCCCTCATCTTGTGTTAGTTGCTCCAGCTCCTACTACTTCTAGGCCGGTATCAGCAGTACCCACTCCAACTAGAGGCACAGTCATAATCAAGATCGTTGGGGTGGCTGACATGGTGCTAGAGGTGGAGCACAGCGAGGCAGGTCAAGTGGTAGATCAGATGCATTGGGTAGTGGTGCCTAAGGCCTTTTCTATGCATCCTTAGCAAGACCAGAGGATAAGGTATCTGATAATGTCATCACAAGACACTTCTTATACGCCATTAGCCCACTGCAATTTTATTTGACCTGAGCTTGACATTTTTATATGTAACTATTTATTATGCTCCTTTATTGGGCATGAGTTCAGAGTCCTTGGAAGAGCCAGTTCATTTTTTGACCTGGTGAGTGATTCCTTAGTAGTGGATCAGGTATTATGATCTATTTCAGTGACTATCTAGGGTTATGACACTCAGGTTGATCTTATTTTGGTAGACATGGTAGATTTTGACATGATTATGGGAAAGCACTAGTTATTCCCCTACCATGTGGTCTTAGATTGCTACACTAAGATCGTTACCTTAGCCATGCCTGGCATTCATCCATTATTATGGCAAGGTGCTTATAGTCACAAACTGATGGGGATTATCTATTTTATTTGGGCTCAGTAGTTAGTTGCATCTGGGTATTTATCTTATTTATCCTATGTATGAGATATTATTCTGTAGAGCCCTTCAGTTGATTCGATTTTTGTCATTCAAAAGTTTGTAGATGTGTTCCCTACTGACCTACTTGGTCTACCTCCAAAGCGTGATATAGATTTTGCCATAGACTTGGAGCCAGACACCTTTCCTTTTTCTATTCCGCCTTATTGGATGACCCCTGCTAAGATGAAGGAACTTAGTATGTAGCTTGAGGACCTCTTAGATAAGGGGTTCATTATATTGAGCGTATCTTCTTTGGGTTCCATAGTCCTGTTTGTGAAGAAAAAAGAAGATACTGTATGGATGTGTGTCGAGTACAAGCAGCTTAACAAGGTGGGAGTGATGAACCATTACCCCATGCCTTGCATTGATTACCTATTTGATCAACTTCAAGGTGCTACAATGTTTTCTAAGATTGACTTGAGATCTGATTACCATTATCTGCGGATTAGGACAGCAAACATACCTAAGACCGCATTTAGGACTCTATATGGACATTATGAGCTCATAGTGATGTCTTTTCAGTTGAATCATACCCCTGCTAAATTCATAGATGTGATGACCCATATGTTAAGGCCATACCTTGATTCCTTTGACATTGTCTTGATTGATGACATATTGGTATACTTTTGGAGCTGAAGTGAGCATGAACAACATTTGAGATTAGTGCTCCATACTTTAAGGGACAACGTCTTTATGTCATGTTCTTAAAGTATGTGTTTTGTCTTGATTCTATAGAATTGTTTGGGCACGTGGTATCTAAGGATGGCATCATGGCAGATCCAGCAAATATTGAGCTTATTTGGGATTGGGCCAGGACCACCAATGTTATTAAGCTTCGAAGCTTTATTGGACTAATGAGTTACTATCGTCTCTTTGTTGTGGGCTTCTCTACCATTACAGCATTGTTCACTTGGTTGACTCACCAGGATATTCCATTTGAGTGCTCTAAGGAGTATGAGTTGAGCTTTTGGAGGGCTCAAGGAGCTACTTACCACCGCTCCCATATTGACTCTTTGAGTTGAGGGCAAAGGATTAACTATGTATTGTTTCATATTCGATATTGGTTTGGGTTATGGAATGATGCATAATGGATGGGTTACAGCTTATACATTAAGGCAACTTAAGATGCATGAGTGCAACCACCCTACTCATGACTTGGAGTTAGCGGCGATAGTTTTTGCACTCATGATTTAGACACATTACCTATATAAAGTTCGTTGTGAGATCTACACTAATCACAAGATCCTTTAGTATATTATGAGCCATAGAGACCTTAATTAGAGACCATGTTATTTGATTGAGATCTTGAAGGACTACAACATCTCTATTCTTTTCCATACGGGTAAGGTAAATATAGTGGAGGACGCCTTGAGTCGATAGGTGGTGAATATGGTTAGTCTAGCCTTCTTCCTATTATGGAGTGCACTGTGACTTTGGATATTCATTCCTTGGCCAACATGATGATTTACTTGATATTTCATATTCTAGGAGTCTGTTAACCTATGTAAAGGGCTTAACATCTTTATTAAATTAGATTCACGGTCAACAGTTTGAGGATTAGGATTTGGTAGAACTTTGAGATTGAGTTTTGAGAGAGGACACCAGTCAGGCTACCTTAGATCTAGATAGTGTATTGATGTTTGATTGTTGCCAGTGTGTTTCGAGAGTTGGCATCTAATTTAGTTGATCCTTAACGAGGCCCATGATTTTAGATACTTTATCCATCCAAACAACACTAAGATGTATCATAACTTGAGGGATCATTACTAGTGGAACAGTATGAGTAGAGACATTGCATACTATATATCCCATTGTTTGAGTTATTAGCAGGTGAAGGCTGGGCATTTAAGGCCTGGTGGCGAGTTTCAGATATTACCCATTTTTGAATTGAAATGGTAGAATATATCCATAGAATTTACCATGGGTTTGCCTCGCACTTCTATAGGTATTGATAGTAGCTATGTCACTATTGATCGATTGATCAAGTTAGCACACTTCTTTCCTGTTCAAACTTTATTAAGTGCTTAGATATTGGCTCGTATCTACAATCGAGAGGTAGTTCTTCTTTATTGTGTACATGTATCTACTATCATATATCGGGGCTCACAGTTCACATCTAGCTTTTGGAGCACTTTTAATAAGGAGTTTGGCACTCGTATCCATCTTAGCATAGATTTTCACCCTCAGAGTGATGGTTAGTCAGAGCACACTATTCACATTCTTGATTATATGTTGTGGGCTTGTATGTTGGATTTTGGAAGTCTGTGGACCAATACTTGCCCTTAGTGGAGTTTGTTTACAATTACAACTACCACTTTAGTATTCATATGGCATATTGCCCCATTTGACGCCTTATATGGTAGGGGTTATCGCAGGTTGGCTTGTTTGAGTCTATGGAACCTAGGCCGCATTATATAGATTTGATTCAAGAGGCCTTAGATCATGTGACGTTGATTCGGGATAGGCTGAGGATAGGTTTGAGTAGACACTAGAGTTATGTTGAACATTGACGTAGATAGTTGAGGTTTGCAGTTAATGATAGAGTATTCCTCCAATTATTGCCCATGAAGGGCGTGATGATATTTGGGCGGTGAGGCAAATTTTGCCATGGTATACAGGGCCATTTGACATTTTGAGGATTGTTGGTGATGTTGCCTATGAGTTAGCCTTACCTCCAGCATTCTAAGATATTCATCCTGTTTTCTATTTTTTGATGTTGCACTGATACATCCTAGATGAGTCGCACATACTCTAGTATGACTTATTTGAGTTAGATGATTGTATGAATTTTGTTGACAAACCAGCCGCTATTTTAGACAAAGATGTGAGGTGGTTGCAATACAGAGCCATTCCTATAATTAAGGTCTGTTGGAGGAATCATCCAATTGAGAAGGCTACCTGCAAGACCGAGCAGCAGATACAGGAATAGTTCCTCTACATATTTTAGCATTAAGGTACATCTTGACTCTTAGTTTCATCCTTCTTATCTTGTATTACAGCAGACCCTAAGCCACATTTGTGGATCTCTGCCATTTTCTTCTATTTGTTCGCGGGCCACTAGCCGTGTACACGAAGGTCTGCTGATCTCTACTCCATGTTCTTGGGCTACTCTGGCCTCGTTCATGGAGGTCATTTTTTCTAGTCTCTTAAATAAGGGACAGACGCGTTTTAGCTGATAGATAAAACTTCTAAGAGTAATACCTCGAGTTAGAGAGCTTCAATTTGGGTGATTCAAAGTTCCAGGAATCTGTAAAGTTTGTGGCTACGTATAGGAGTGTTTAGGGATTGTTGGGAAGCTTTGATTGAAGTATTTATTGCTATTTAGTTATTTTTATGTTTTAGCTTTTAGCTTTAATGGAGATTATTTTGTATGTTTCCGTTTGGACTGCTCAAAGCCTAGAATTATGTTCCATTTTGGAGACAAGTTCGAGGAATTACTTAGGACCTTTTTTGAAGTAAATTATGAAAGTCAGAATGTGTTTCCCACATTCATGCTTTGGACTCAAAAATTAGTTTGTCTCACGATGTATTAATTTTAATATCTAAATTACCGTATTGATGTTGTGAACCTATTTTTGATAGTGTGGTATTATTTAGAAGCTGTTCGAAAAGGGAAAGCTTTGGTACCTTTGGAGCGTGTGTGATTGGCCTACATGTAGTCATGTCTTCCCTATCCTTAGATTGAGTTTGTTTATGTGAAAGTATGCAGATTACTTAGAATTTGGGTGGGTTAGGTATTTGATCATAACTATTAATGTAGAAATCTTATTTTATGAGATTTTTCGGAAATATAGGGTACTTGTGAGTATGTTGCCTATCTTATTTTGATCATCCATGCTTGTGGATTTTTAATTGCTATTTTATGATGATATTGAGCATGTTGGACTTAGTATAGGCTTATACTAGTGTTTTCATATACGTGCAAAAATTGGATCCTTTAGGCATTACTTTTACTCCGACATCAATTCAGATGGCTAGCTCCTTGTAGGCTAGAATATCAGACTTGGGTTTGGTAGATTGAGTCAAAGATTATGCGGTGCTTCAACTTTGATGACCTTTTACTCTTTCTCCCTTTTATTATTGCTCATGCATGGATAATTTGAGTTTTTAGGCCCTGTTTGGTGATTCGGGATTGGGTACAATTCAAACTTGGAGTGCTTGGTTAATAATCTGATGGTGGACATCAATCCATAGTGGATTTTCAGTGATGAGATGACATAATATCATTTGCCATCCACTATCATTGTTGATTCAAGGTCTGGTCATATTGCCCTCTTATCTTCTGTGGTGATGATGCCCTAGGCTTCAGACTAGTTGCCCCTCTGAGAAACATTCACGATTCTAGGTCTGGGTGCAGAACTTCTGAGGTTGATTTTCCTTGATCATTTGGAGAGTATTATTGATTTTCCCATTTAAGACACATACGCAATTCGAGGTCTAGGCGCTAGAATTCTTAGCTAGGTTGTTACTATTTGTTACTTGGAGGTTATACAAGGTTTGAGTTCCAAGTTACGCTCTTCCAGCTTTGAACCCACCATTTCATTTTCTCAATAGTTTAGCTATTCTGTGTATTCATCAGGCTAATGGGGTCCGTTTGGGTTTTTACTTAAACCTAGGCATGAGTATACCTTCTAGGCTTATAGGACCCCAGTTAAGTTTAGTTAGCTAGACTTATTTTTTATTATTACTTACACTCGTGTGCATCTACTTTACGTTCTATCAACCTTGTGTTTTCCAAAATTCTATCCTTTCTTATTACTTTGACTTTTCAAGCTCAGTCGGTCAATAATCTATATGGGTACTTGTTGTTTGGTTACTCATATTATACTCCATATCTATTTTTTTATGCGGGTCCAAGAACCAGTTATCAACACTAATACAGGCTAGTTGCATTCTACATCGGAGGCTTTGGTTCACACTTGGCATTTTGGGATCTTTCTCCCTCTATTTGTATATAGTTGGAAAGTCTTTTACTTTCTGAGACAAGTCTTTGTTTCAATGGTATACTTTTAGGATTTGTATCTATTTTGTAGAAGCATTTTACTTGGACTTGTAGGTTCTGAGAGGGATTTTCATGTTTTTTTATATCTATTTATTCAATGTGCTTCCTCTTATTCATGTTATTCCTGTTATTATTTTGTTATTGTGTGCTTCTAGCCTTAATACAATTACTCGCAGTTTTGGAATATGGGTTGGTTTATCTACTGGTGGATTATAATAGATACCATCAAGAGCCGAGAGGTCGGGTTCTGACAATGTTCCCTCATCTTTGACGACCTTTTACCCATTTCCCTTTTCCTATGGCTTGTAGTTTGACGGGTTGAAATTTTGGGTTTTGATTGCCGATTTGGGAATGGGTATTGTTCGATCTTGTACTATTGGAATGATTATCTCAGAATGGACGTTGCTCCTAGGTGGTTCTATGATAAAGAGTTTACATGAGATCCTTTGGTAGCCATTTTTCTCACAGATTCATGGTCTGGTCATATTGCGCTTTTATCCTCTACGAAGTGAATACACTTTGCCTATGGTTTATTTCCCCTATGACATTCATCTGTTTTTCGAGGTATAGTCTCTATACTTCTTAGCTGGCCTACTAGTATTTGTTACTTGGATACAATTATAGGCTACTTTAAGATTTATCCACGATTCGAGGTTTGGGCTCTATACTTATTAGTTGGGCTGCTACTATTGGTTACTTGGAGGCTATTCACGGTTCAAAGTCCAGGCTAGGCTTCTCCTACTCTAAACTCACCCTCACCTATTTCTAGTAGATTTAGCTATTTTGTGTACCTGTTGGCTTATGGGGTCCGCTAGGGTTTTTACTTAAACCTGTGCACGAGTGTACCTTCTGGGCTTATGGGGGTTCAGTTAGGTGTAGTTAGCTTGTAGTTACTTTAGTTTGGTTCTTTTCATAACTTCATATGCATTCCTATTTAGAATTGCACTCCTTGGCCTCTTATCTATGTTATTCTTATCCACTCCTTTGCCTCTTATCTATGTTATTCTTACTTTTCATTTTGCTTTTACTTTTTAAGCTCAGTCTGCCTGTGATGCCTAGTGAGTACCTATTTTTTTGTTATATATATGATACAAAGCTTCTATTTTTGTGATGCAAGTTTGATCAAGAATTACCAGCACTACTTCGAACCTGTAGTATTCTACCTTTGGAGACGAGGGTGAGCAAATGGCATCCTAGATTTACCTGTCTTCTTTTGTAAATAGTTGAGTAGTCTTTTTCTATCACAACCCAATCTCGTAGGCCATGACTCATGCCCGAGTTTGACATCCATACGTAACCTTAGACCAAATTAGCATATTAGCAGAATAAACAAATATAGAAATTAATTAAGCTCACTAGATAGCGCACGAAAACAGATGCAGCTCATGAAAGCCGATAAGGCCTTCACAAAACACAAAAGCCCAAAACATATATAGAACCCACAAATACATATCTACATACCTCTACAGAACAATAGCATAATCATATGATGGGACAGGGCCCCATCATACCCCTGACCAATGTATACATATAGACTACAGAAAGGTCAGTACCAAAATATGGGCTCTGGACAAAGGAGCACTATCAAATAGCAAAGTGGATATCCTAAGCAAGAGGATCGGAAACTCAAACATCTGTACCTGCGGGCATGTAATGCATCCCCCGATGAAAGGGGGTCAGTATGGAAAATGTACTGAATATGTAAAGCATGGACTATAATAAATAAAGTCTTAACTACAACAGAATGTGCAGAAATTGAGCAAAATACCCAGAATGTCAAAATGCTTATCACAAACACAGATAATGCATGCGTAAAAACATATGTTATATTCAGCCCCATTATGGGACTCGGTGAATTAAATGTGGTCGCCCTCTCATCACCGGCGCCACAGCATAATAAACCCCATAGTAGGGAATATCTCCATAACAGATCATATCATATCAGATAGCCATATCATGTCATATCATATCATCAGACATCAGCATATGTGTACATGGCACAGCATACACCACAACCCATGTGCATGTCATACCTGCCGCCTCACATCAGGGCACGGCGAACAATGCAGAAAAGTACACTTGATAACATATCCTGGCCCGAGCTCAGTAGAAGAAGCATTGACACATCCACAGTGGAGTAGTGAGAAACTAAATGAAATTTAAAACATTGTCAAAGACTCAATGAAGTAATAAAGATGACTTATCATTTGAAAATCAGGACGATAGTCACATCAATCACCCCTCAAATATCACTATTGATCTTATCAAAAGAGCCTTAGAAATCAAAGGCATGAATCAAGACAATACAAAGTAATTTATAAAAGCCAAGGACATTAACTATGGAGAATCTCTAAGAACAGGAATCATGAATCACCCTCGAGACTTATGAATGGAATTACCCCAAAGCTCATATTAATCCTTACTTAATTTTAAGACATGCCAAAAGAAAGAAGGGACAACTTTACATACTCTCTACTTTCCCTCATGTAGTCATCATATACATGTGTGCCGAGGACGTATGGCCCGATTCTTATATAGTAACATATGCGGAGGAACGTTTGGCCCGATCATTATATAGTAACATATGTCGAGGAACGTTCGGCCCAATCCTTATACAAATATACCATACTTGGCCAATCAAGGGACTCGGTACCGTAAACATCTCATCATAACATCATAACTTATGCCAAATACATATTAAGAGAGAAGAAGGGAAGCCATACATACTTATGCCAAAATCATGCCAAGAGAAATAAGGTAGCTTCACATACCAATTATGGATTACTCTTAACCATGTTTGCCTCATCGTCTATTGAACCTATTTAAAATGAAAGCAATAATAAAGTTAATAACCTTTCACTTTCCAATTTCCAACTCTATAACCAAGTATCCATAGGAATCGTTTCCTTATCAATTTCCCTCGACTAGTTTATTACTAGTTCCGAAGTTATAGGAAATCGGGCAGCATCTCCCCTATAACTTGTCGTATCCAAACCTACAACTAAATCCCTAATTACCATATCCAACCAAAAACAACAACAAAAATCATATATACAAGTAAAATCACTTCAACATTACACAATATAAACTCCAACCAACTCGCTCAAAACTACGATACCAAAATAGAGTTTTTAACCTTTGTTTCGTAAAACATTAACCATACGAAATGGATGGTCATGTGGATGGAAAAAAAATACCCAAAACCTTATTATAATACTTTCCAGCCCTGCAACACGCAATCAAACCAGCTGCAACCACAGCACCACAATCACAACACACTACTCGACTTTGATTTAACTCTAACGACTTCAATTTAGTTTTTTTTAACGTCAAGCACCCTTATGCAATTTTTCAACTTTCAGAATCATTTAAGACATGTAATATACGTCATAATAAAATCATAAACTCCAATTTAAACAGAAAAGCCTTACCTTGTCTGAAACTCGCCAAAGCTCACCAAAACTCGCCTCGGAAGCTCTTCTAGTGCGGTTGAAACTTCGTGGCTGTTTGCTATCCTTTTGGGACTGTTTGAAACTATAAATTTGAATTAATAACACCTTCATACCCTCTTGGTATACCCTATATAATTAATTCATAGAACAACATCAGAGAACTTACCTTTTTCTCCTCCCAAAACCGTGGCTCTCTCCCTCTCTAGCTAGAGTTTCTCTTCTCCTTTTTTCTTGAATTTTTCTTGGGATAAGAATGACTAAAGGATAAATATGAACCTAATGAGTCATAAAACATATATATAGGCCACCTTAGGGGGTGATACATGTCATCCCCTAAGTGGTGACATGTGTCAAGCCCTTAGTGGGCCAACGCATCACCTCCTCCACTTAAGGGCTGCCATGTGGCATGTGGGGGCCGACGCCCTTGTTTCAGCTGCTGCCATATGGTACTTCCATATGCTTGCATGTGGCACTCCCTCTTGCTGCCATGTGTCACCTTTTTTTCCTCCTCGTGGGTTCGTAATCTTGTCTTACTTTATGAACTTTTGTAATCCTTACTACGTAAGCTTGGTATAAAATCAAGTAGCTTAAGAATGTAAGATTTTTAAGTTGGTATATTACGTACGTAAGTCGAGTCCTACGACTCATTACTTGGCCTCCAACTTCTTCCGGATTCTTATAAACATATTTCCAATCTTTCCTACTATGGGGTGTCACATTCTCCCTTCCTTAAAGTTGTTTGGTAGTGTTATAGATTATCCGGCTCACATGGTGACTTCTAAGAAGGTTAAAAACCTTTCAAGGTACAAAAGTATGGGATATAACATTCTTCCTCCTTTAGAACATTCGTCCCTGAATGTTAACTCATCTTATAGGGTTTTATGAGGATTTTTGGGAGTTCTCTATAACCGTTGTCTTCCAATAGTTTTAGGAGTTTAGACTACCTTTAGATATAGGGAACAAGTATAGATATCTCTTCTCTACCTCTCTGAAATGTATCCAAAATATTATAACTGTATTGTCCTTCTTGAACCCTTATTCCTTTTACCACGTACTTACTCACTTGGACCTATACATAACACACACATATTTATCGGTTGCATAACCCTGCCGGTACAACTTGTATGAGGTAGATGTAGTATTTTCATCTCCGGGTTCATTCTGCTTCACCAATGTCATTCACATTGAAACTCCCTTGTCCCATCTTATTATACTTCTTTCTTTTCTTTTATTCACTCCTTGCTCTTCTCACTTCCAATCATAGGAGGATTTCTGTCCCTTTTCCTTTGTTATTTATCTATCGCAGCATCATTTGCGACCAACCCTATAGATAACATATTGGGTTTTGACCCCACATGGTATCGTTATCCTTCATATGATCTCCTGAGTTATTTGATACCCTTTCCTAGTTGTAACCTTTATTTTTTTTATACGCACCCATCTAATAAAGTTATGTCGTACAGGGTTTTGCCAAAAACTTCTTGACACCTCCTTAAATACCATTCTGACTTCTATCCCATTATTGTTGGCTTTTAGCCCTTCTAACTTACTTCATCACGGGATCTTCTTGAAGTTTAAATATCCATGTTCGCTATACTGTAGTATCCATTGTTTCCATCTTTCCCTTACATTCTTCTCACCCGCTTCCCCCCTTGGGGGGGGGGTACTTATACCTTTGTCCAATCTCAAAACTCATCCAATCTCTTGTCCCAATTTTCTTGGTACTGTATCATGTCCATCTCTTTCTTATTTATTCCTTAGCCCACTTTTCCGTTTCACACTTACCCTTATATACTTAATACATGGACCACGTCCTATCACTAGCCACTTTCTCACTACGCTTTACTTATTTTCATAATGATCCTTGTTATATTCACATCATATCCTATTCGTATTCCACCCTATAGTATAACACTTCTTAACATTTTTCACAATTCTTACTATGGGTTACTTACCCTTCTTAGTTAGTCTTATCCTTAATATCTCCCAAGTTGTCCTATTAATACTTCATATTTGTCACAATTTTGTTTCCCTTGCACTCTTGTCTTAATCATACTATTACTCCTTTTAATTGTAGTTCATCACAGTTTATCCCTGTGTATCAATTCCGTCGGTGCCTTAATATATCATTCTATCCAGAACTACCATTCCTCTCTAAATCATCTCCCTAGGGTCACAAGTCTTTTCCAACTTCGGTTTACCATATTAATATTGATCTCCTAGTTTCTATTGCCATCAATTCAGCAATTAACTTATTTCTCGAGGTCATCCATACTCGTAGTTTAGCCAAATCTCATCATTATTGTGGGCACGACCTTTCAAGACATACTACAGCCCAGTATCTCATTCTCTTTTTATTTCTAGGAAAATTTGGGCAGAGTTTTCTCTATATTTCCTACTATCTCAAACCTGCACGCTGAAAATACCAACAGTGCCTCACAAGGCCAACTGGTATAAAGTTACATATATATATATCATATCACATCATATCGTAGCAACATAGGGAGCCCACAATCAATAGTATGAAAATGTACTTACCTCGTACGTCCACGGGAACTTCCCCTATTACACTTTCTTGTCTACTCTTCCTTTCAATTTATAACTTTACATTTCAGTTCTACTTCAATACCTTACCCAACAGATATCTTTCGTACCTTTGCTTACCTGCGTGCCTTGTGACTTCTAATATCATCAGTCACTTCTTTCCGTTGCTATCATCCTTTTGTTAACATCCAAGGTTAATATAAGGAGTTTTCCTATGACTCGGATCTATCGTACGATCTTAGATATGAAAGAAAGGTAACATCCTAAATGTCCTGTAGCCTCCTTCTTATAGATATGGCATGCAACACACTGATAAACAAGACTCTACTAGACATGGTCTATAGACCCTCCAAGGAAGGACCGCTCTAATACTATTTTTGTCATGACCCAATCTCGTAGGCTGCGACTCATTCCCGAGTTGGACACCCATATGTTCTCTTAGCCCGAAATAGCATATTAGCAGAATAAAAAATATAGAAATTAATTAAGGTCACTAGATAGCGCATGAAAATAGATGCAGCTCATGAAAGCCGATAAGGCTATCACGAATATAAAAGCCCAAAACATATACAGAACCCACAAATACATATCTATAGACCTCTATAAAATGATAGCATAATCATATGATGGGACACAGCCCCATCGTACCCCTAACCAAGGTATACAAATAGGCTACAGAAAGGTCAGTACCAAAATATGGGCTCTGGATAAAGGAACACTAACAAATAGCAGAGTGGATGTCCTAAGAAAGCGGATTGGAAATTCAAACATCTGTACCTACGGGCATGTAATGCATCCCCCGAGGAAAGGGGGTCAGTATGGAGAATGTACTAAATATGTAAAGCATGGACTGTAATAAATAAAGTCATAACTAGAACAAAATGTGCAAAAAATAAGCAAAATACCCAGAATGTCAAAATGCTTATCAAAAACATAGATAATGCATACAGAAAAACATATGTCATATCCGGCCCCATTATGGGACTCAGTGAACAAAATGTGTTCGCCCTCCCGTCAGTGACGCCACAGCACAACATACTCTAGAGTAGGGAATATCTCCATAACAAATCATATCACATCAGATGGCCATATCATATCATATCATCAGACATTAGTATATGTGTACATGACACAGCATACACCACAACCCATATACATATCATACCTTCCCCCTCACGTCGGGGCACGAAGAACAATGCAGAAAAGTACACTTGATAACATATCCTGGCCTAGGCTCAAAGGAAGAAGCATTGACGCATCCACAATGAAGTAGTGAGAAACTAAATGCAATTTAAAACATTGACAAAGACTCAATGAAGTAATAAAGATGACTTGTCATTTGAAAATCAGGACGATAGTCACATCAATCACCCCTCAAATATCACTATTGATCATATCAAAAGAGCCTTAAAAATCGTAGGCATGAATCAAGACAATACAAAGTAACTTATAAAAGCCAAGGACATTAACTACGGAGAATCTCTAAGAACAGGAATCATGAATCACCCTCGAGACTTATGAATAGAATTACCCCCAAAGCTCATATTAATCCTTACTTAATTTTAAGACATGCCAAAAAAAGAAGGGACAGCTTTACATACTCTCTACTTTCCCTTATGTAGTCGTCATATACATGTGTGCTGAGGAATGTACGGCCCGATTCTTATATAGTAACATATGCCAAGGAACGTTCAGCCCGATCATTATATAGTAACATATGCTGAGGAACGTTCAGCCCGATCCTTATACACATATAAGATACTTGGCCCATCAAGGCACTCGGTACCATGAACATCTCATCATAACATCATAACTTATTCCAAAGACATATTAAGAGCGAAGAAGGGTAGCCATACATACTTATGCCAAAAGCATGCTAAGAGAAAGAAGGTAGCTTCACATACCTATTATGGATTACTCTTAACCACATTTGCCTCGTCGTCTATTGAACCTATTTAAAATGAAAGAAATACTAATTTTTATAACCTTTCACTTTACAATTTCCAACTCTACAACCAAGTATCCATAGGAATCGTTTCCTTATCCATTTCCCTTGACTAGTTTATTACTAGTTCCGAAGTTACAGAAAATCAGGCAGCATCTCCCCTATAACTTGTCGTATCCAAACCTCCAACTAAATCCTTAATTACAACATCCAACCAACAACAACAACCAGCAGAATATATACAAGTAAAATCACTTCAACATTACACAATATAAACTCCAACCAACTCGCTCAAAACTACGATATCAAAATAGAGTTTTTAACCTTTGTTTCGTAAAGATTTTAACCATACAAAATGGAGGGCCGTGTGGCTGAAAAATGAAATACCCACACCCTTATTAGAATAATTTCCAGCCCTGCAACACGAAATCAAAGAGTTGCAACCGCAGCACCACCATCACAATACACTACTCGACTTCGATTTACCTCTAACGACTTCAATTTAGTTTTTTTTAGCGTCAAGCATCCTTATGCAATTTTTCCACTTCCATCCTCATTTAATACATTTAATATACCTCATAACAACATCATAAACTCCAATTTAAATGGGAAATCCTTACCTTTTCCGAAACTCGCCAAAGCTCGTCAAAACTCGCCATAGCTCGTCAAAACTCGCCTCGGAAGCTCTTCTAGTGCGGCTGAAACTTCGTGGCTGTTTTCTATCCTTTTAGGGATGATTGAAACCATAAATTTATATTAATAAAACCTTCATACCCTCATGGTATACCCTATATAATTAATTTACGGAACAAAATCGGAGAACTTACCTTTTTCTCCTCCTAAAACCGTGGCTTTCTCTCTCTCTAGTTAGAGTTTCTCTTCTCTTTTTTTCTAGAAATTTTCTTAGGATAAGAATGACTAAAGGATAAAGATGAAACTAATGATTCATAAAACATATATATATATATATATACATATAGGCCACCTTAGGGGTGACATGTGACATCCCCTAAGTGGTTAGATATGTCAAGACCTTAGTGGGCCAACGCATCACCTCCTCCACTTAGGGGATGCCATATGGCATGTGGGGACCACCCCTTGCTTTAACTTCTTCCACATGGCACTTACATTTTCATCCACGTGGCACTCTCTCTTTCTGCCATGTGTCACCTTCTTTTTCTCCTCGTGGGTTCGTAATATCATCTTACTTTATAAACTTAAGTAATCCTTGCTACGTAAGCATGGTATGAACTCAAGTAGCTTAAGAATGTAATATTTTTAAGTTGGTAGCTTACGTACATAAGTCGAATCCTACGACTCATTACTTGGCCTCCAATTTCTTTTGGATTCTTATAACCATATTTCCAATCGTCCCTACTATGGGGTGTCACATTCTCCCTTTCTTAGAGTTGTTTGGTAGCGTTATAGATTATCTAGATCACATGGTGACTTCTAAGAAGCTTAAGAACCTTTCAAGGTACAACAGTACGGGGTATAATATTTTCTTTTTTAGACAAGTCTTTTTTTCTGTTTTCAACTTTTGGGACTTGTATCCATTTTGTAGTAGCTCTGTACTTGTGATTTCCATGTTCTGAGATGGATCCTTTCATTACTATATATGGTTTTGCTTATTTCCTCTTATTCTTTAGTTATCCTTTTGAATTATATGCCAACTTACCTACTGGCGAATTATTGTAGGGGCGATCATTGCTCGGGAAATCGGTTCTTGACACCTACAATATTCTATGAACAATATATCATTCGGTTCTACAAAAAAATGAATTTATGAAGGGAAAGATTAATTGGAATGACTTACCTCCAGAGAGACAAAATCCTAATATTAGAAAATTCACTCTTGGGGAATGGGTGGAAAACTGAATTAAAACATTAAAAAAATCCTGACCTTGTCTATATAGGCAAGGTCTCTATAGCAACAAACCCTTTGCTATAGCACGACCTTTCAGCTCCATTGTTTTTTCTATAGCAAAGGAAGCATTCATTATAGTAAAATGTGGACAGTTTTCATCACTTGATATATTTTTTTTATTTCTATTAATTCTTAATCTGCGGAGAACTATGCAAGGGTACTATGGTCCCATCCAACTATACTGATGTCTGAGGTTGTTACACTATATTTTACTAAGTTATTAAATTATTTGGATTTGTACCTCCTTGTTTAAGAATATTTCAATGAAGTCCTTCATTTAATTGTATCTTGATACTTTAATTGAATGTGCATAATTTCATATAAAGATTGTTACTTATATTTTTTTTCTTCTATGATTTTAATGCATGCTGTTCATTAAATCTACTAGAGTTTTATCTCTAAATATTGTTTGGCTTAAGATTCAACATAATCTATCAAGGCCATTTCTCGAGTTAGAGTCAATGTAATTAAAATGAAAGAAAATATCTTGGATCAAAGGCTTGCATACATTAGGCTACGACAACAGAGAAAATAGGAGCTTGTGGTCCTATAAATTTTAACATCTGCCCTAATTCGATTAGAATTGAACTTCTTACATAAAAGTCCAATGATGGTAACCACAAGAGAGTTTGGGCTAACAACCCATATTTTTATCATTTAATATAATGACCCTCCATGTTATTTTATCTATTTTCTAATCGTTTCAGAATTTAGAGCTTTCTTGAAGTGATCCCAAGTTATTTATGACCAGTTGTGTTACACCCCGTACTTTGGTACCTTAGAAGGCTTCTTAAGCTTCTCAAGTTTCTGGGAAGACTCTTAAGTTTCTTAAAAGTCGTTATGTGAGTCGGATAGTTAATAATGCTATCAAATAACTCCAAGAAAAGGAGAACGAAATGCTTCATAATAAGGAAGATTGGAAATAAGGTTATAAAAATTTGAAAGGAGTTGGAGGCCGAGAAATGAGTCGTAGCACTCGATTGACTCGCGTAAGCTACCAACTTGGAGGTCTTACGTACTTAAGCTACTCGAGTGCGTGTTGAGACTAAGTCGTAAGGAATACATAGGCTCTTAAAGTGCGACGAAATTACGAACCCACGGGAGAGGCAGAAGGAGGCGTAGCACCTACTCGGAAGCAAGCAGGTGATGCACCTACTTGGACCAAGTAGGTGACACACCTACTTGAGGTGGGTCCCATGCTGACACATGGCGGATTTGGGTTGGATGCATCAATGAGGTGGCACCCTAGGGGGATGCCACGTGTCACCCCTAGGGGATGCCACGTGTAACCTCCAAAACTTGGATATGTATGCTGAAATTATGACTAAGGAAGTCATTTTTCAGCATTTACACTTAAGGAAAATTGGAGAAAACTTGAGGGAGAGAAGAGAGAGCTACGGCAGCAACCAAATAAGGTAAGCCCTCCGTTTTCAATTCGGGAATTAATTATTCAAGGTATACCACGATTAAATAACGGTGTTTGACCATATAAAAATTTATCATTGGGGCAACGAGGAGGTTTTTGTTCTTGTTAAGAAACCCATTTCTGAATAGGACTGCTGTTAGTAATACGAGTATACCTTCTTGTGTAAGGCTTAGTTTCGGGTGATTCAAGATGTTTTGGAAATCTATTTCATAGGTATACAACTTTCATGTAGACTCTACAACCCAGTTTTGCTTTTATCTACTCCAAAAATGGTGGTGAAGCTTGGGGGAGCTGCTGCCCAGATTGTGCTTTGGAAATCCTACACGGACAGCTGTGAGTATGTTGGGCATATATTTTCGTACAAAATTGTTGTAGGGGTAATTCAAAATTGTTTGAGTCCTTGATACACATGTCTATAACTTTCATTGAGGCCACAAATCTTATTTCCCTCAATTACCCCTACGAAACTAAGCGACAATATAAGAAAGTGGGCTGCCCAGATTTCGCGTTTTGATAAGTTTTGGCGTGTTTGACCAGTTTAACGTAAGGTAAGGCCTTTACTTTTAAATTGGAGTTTATGGTGTTGTTATATAGGGTATTTTACGTTGTGTAAGTGGCTGGAAATGTGAAAATATGATAAATATGCTGGACGTCCGAAATAAACTAAATTGGAGTCGCTAAAAGTGAATTGTCGTCGAAATAAAGTGTCGTTCTTGTGAGTTGTTGCTGCAGGGGTGTAATATGTTGTTGCAGGGCCTAAGTATGTTCTAATTTGGGTTAGGGTGCTTCTGGTTGAATCCACATGACCCCTTGTGGCGTATAATTAAAGGCGTTACAAAATAAAGGCTAGACGCCCTATTGTGATACCGTATTTTTGAATAAGTCGTTTGAAATTTATGTTGTATATTGTTCGTATGAATTACTGCAGGTTGTTGTTTTTGGTTGGCTGTAGGTCTTAGGGACCTAATCGGAAATTCGGATAGGGCACATTATAGGGGAGGTCCTGCCCAATTTTCGTTAACGCCTTAACAAACTAAAGAACTAGTCGAGGAAACGACAAAGGAAATATATTCTATTGATGCTAAGGTGTAGCCTAAGGTGATGGAAAGCCAAGGATTGTTAATACTCGTATTGCTTTTATGTTACTTAGGTTTAAAGGACGACGAGACGAACGGGATAAAAAGTAACCCGTAACAGGTATGTAAAGTTAACGTTTCCTTCTTTTGGCATGTTTTGGCATACGTATGTAAGGCTTATACTTTATTTTAGTATTAATTTGACATAAGTATATAAATCTAATCTCCCTTTTTGGTATGGTTTTTACGAAACAAGTATATGATTTCCATATGATTCCCAGAAGTTCTATTTTGATATAGTCCATAGTGACTTTCAAAAGGTACTTGATATGACTTTTGTCTCGATTTTGAAGGAAAGCTCATTTTGATTATTCTGTCGAGTCTCAAATATGATTTAAATTGCATATAGTTTCTTACTACTCCACTCGTGGATGCCTCAATGTTTTCTTCACCGAGCCCGGGCCAGGTTTTGTTATCGTGCATACTTTTCTGCTTTGTTCGTCGTGCCCCAACGTGAGGGGGCAGGTATAACCTGTACATGGGAATTATGGAGTTATGATGTGCCATATACACACATGATATGATATGATCTGATATGACCATCTGATATGATATGATTTGTTACGGAGATATTTCCTATTCTGGAGTTATGATGTGATGTGGAGCCAGTGATAGAGCGGCGACCATGATTTGTTCACCGAGTCCCATAATGGGGCCGGATATGGCATATGTTTCTCTGCATACGTTATCTGTGGTTATGAAAAAAACATTTTGGTATTCTGGATAGTTTGCTTATTTTTGCACTTTCTGTTTTGGTAATGGCTTTACTAGTTACAGTCCATGCTTTATATACTCAGTACATATATCGTACTGACCCCCCGTTCTCTGGGGGGCTGCGTTTCATGCCCGTAGGTACATATGTTTATTTTGGAAGTCCGCCGGCTTAGGGTTTCCACTCATCGATGTTGGGGGCGCTCCACTATTCCGGAGCCTAACTTTTGGTGCTGGTCATTTGATAGGTATATATTTATTTGTCCAGGGGTACGGCGGGGGCCCTGTCCCGCCATATGTTACTGTTACTATTCTTAGAGGTCTGTAGACATATGTGTACGTGGGTTATTTGTAAGTTTGTTTCAGTTATGCTCATCCGACGTATTGCAAATGTTTTCGTGGTATGGCAGCCTCGTCGGCTCGCATGCCCTTTCTTGTCATGATACAGGTGAATGAGGCTACAGGTTTATAAAAGAAAAAGTTTTTGACCCATTGGGGTTTGTGTATGGTATCACCTCACACACGGTTCAACTTAAGGGTAACTGATATATAAGCATAAGGGGGTCCAGGTCAGACCCCAGTCGCGGCCCACGGGGTTGGGTCGTGACAAGTTGGCACGGATAGCTCGATCGTCTGATCGTTCATATGTGTTTTATGCCCATTTCCCTGCTTTGGAGTTTTTGGAGTTTAAACGGTTGTCTTCGGTCCAAACTACTGGAAGACAACCTCAGAATAGAATTCTAATGATTCCATCAGCTTCAGAATAGCCAAATTAAGCTAGTAGTATAATTGACACGAGTACCGAGGTATTTGGGGCAAATTTAGGGCCAGTTGGTGCTTTATCCTATGAAATTTGACCTAAGGTTGAATTTGGAAAACATTCTTAGAAAACATGCTTGGATTGAAATTCCATTAGTGAGGTGATCTTTGAAATGTCGAGTTTGATCTAGAATGACCTTTCGTGTGGTTCGCAAGGTTTCTAGTCTCATTTTACGCCTATTTGTAGATTTTGGCTTAAAATAATGCTTGGGTTTGGGATCCACTTTTTATCGAGATAACTATGGATGAAAATTATGAGTGCATCATTGAGTCTGGAACATCAAATTTGATAGGGTACCAAATTTCTTCTGTGCGCACGGGATTTCGAACGAATTCCAAGCTCCCCTTCGAATACTTGAGCTACGCCAAATTCATTGTTGCAGTAGTTGCTAGTGCCATCACTTTTGAGACCCTGACATCTCTAAAGCAACATTTGCTTCAGCGGCTAGGGCATCACTTAAGAAATCCCATGACATACTCTGATACAGATGACGAACAGTCAATAGTATGTCATGGGATTTTTGGATCATTTGGGCACTAATTTTGGCACTTATGAGGCATTGAGGACATAATATTTTTCATATAGACAATATCAAGGTATCAGGGATACGCTTAATTTTTATTGATATCCAGCATGACATCGCTCTTTTTCTATATTGGCTTCATCCAAGATCCCTTTAGACTATATATTTGAATATTTGGTGCGGTGTCTCCCTTTTCTACATCATCTTGGCTTCTCACTCTCCAATACCACTACCGAGATATATTATGTTTATGTAAGACCTAGTTTGGGCCCAGGCAGTGTATACAGACTTTTTGCGTCACTTATGGGCCTCTTTGGCTATTACACCACTAAACTGGTTGAGGGAGCCGCATGGGTCCCACCGAGAAGGCCCAAGTTGGGATGGGTCTATACACTTGTTAATGATATCTAAGATCCACTGATGGTGTTACTGTTTTTACTACAAACTTGCATTCATTAGCATCACCTATCACTAGCATATTTGTTTACTATTTGGTCCCCCAATTTTATGGGGGTTGGGGGTGTGTTTGTCATTATTTGTAACTTTTAGTGGTATGGGAATCCGGTCGGTTATTATGTGACTATACTTATACTTACCTCTTATTGCATTATAGTTGGTATGTAGGGTATCCTAGTTTGGACTTGTGGTTGGTATTTTCTAATTGGTTTAGTGGGATTAGTATGTAGGTAGGTATGTGTTTTAGCGGTGATAGTTAGTGCTCCATTATTTAGTAGTTGACTTCTATGGTGCCTTCTTATTGTAAATAGGTTGTTGGTTGGCGCTTTCAGGTGCGTTTCTTGGCTCTGCTCTTTTCGATATATATGTTTTGACTTATTTATAGTCTATATTTTTCTAGCTCCTGATTAGTTACTTGTGATGTATTTACCTAGTTATATGTTATTTATACTTTCTTTATTTATGTAGCTCAGTTGACTTATGCCCCCTGCAGAAAATAGCAGAGGTTATTATCGTTGATTTGAACTAGCGCATAGCAGCTTTTGATTCAGAGATTTGGTGAGCTCTTGCTATTTGGAGTTGCCGATTTCCATCTATTTTAGGCTAGGACTAGTCTTTACTTGCTTTCAAAGACTTTCTGTACTTATATTTGTAAAAATCCTTTCACTCCTACTCTGATTTAGATGCTCCATTACTGACTAATTTTAGGTCTTGGGGTGGTTCCTTGTGTTTAATTTCAATTGTGCTCCTTTTTCTCATTAATATTTACTTTCTACTTTATTGGTTCATCTTCCTCTTGATGGCATGTTGCCTGTTGTTCTAGGATAACGGCAAAGGGTTAAGCTTACCTGGTGGTGGGTGTTAATAGGTTCCATCATGACCTAAGAAATCGGATTGTGATAGTTTATTATTGTCAAATATTTACCACTATTATATTGTTATTACTCTTAACACTAACATTTAATTTGTTTTATTTAATTACATGAATTCCAATCAGTTGCTTCAAATAATTTTATCAATCAATTTTCTTTTACTAGAAGTGTGAATTTGTTTATTGTGGAAATTCTTAGTTAATTTAATTTCTCAAACCAATTGATTTTTGAAATGATATTTGTGGATAAGTGACTATTATTTTCATATATAGATACAAAATAAAAATAAAATAGAGGCAATAAAGAGCTTCCTTCGCTTCCTATTGACAAGTGCTCAAATAAAGCATGAAGCAGTTTTTCCGAATTTTTCTACTTCACTCAGATTATTATAATCTCTTTGCTATAAATTCATAATTACCAATTTATTAGGGTTTTGATAACTCTCAAAATACATTCATGGCAGTGTCAATGAATCGTGCTACTCAGAGAGCAGTCCTGGACAAGATAGCCAAAGTACATATTAGTAGTCTCATTTTTGTCATACTAATCTTCTAAATTCGTTACAAAGGCTTTTTAATCGACATGAACTATCGCTTTTCTACCATTGGTCTTCGTAATGTAAAATCCTTTAGGATGGAAACACAGTGGAAGTATGTCCTCAAGTTTTTTCACATAACATAATATATATATAAGTATATATACTTTTCTGGTAGCAACATAAAGGATTTGCAGGTTATATCATCTCCATCATTTAAAGTACATCAAAATACCCGATCATCCTACAATAATACAATCTCATACTCCAAACCCAATAACTATAACTCTGGCCTCAACATCTCATAGTAGTTTGGGTATTACACTTCCCCCTTGCTATTCAAACCATCTATCCAATCCAATCCTGGGTAGTTTACAAAATTAGTATCTAATTTATCATCTTTTCCAATGCCAAACAAAGGATATAGTGTTCTTTCAAGTTTACCAATGAGTCCTAGCCCAATATGGAAGATTCGTTACCAGAAGCACTTAAAATGAATTTTAGTCCAACTCCACTTACTAATGAAACAAATTTAGTTGAGTCGATAGGCTCTTCATTCAACAAGAAGTCAAAACTATCTTCCATAAAAATTGAGTAACACTAAGAACCGATGAAGTCCTTCCATCTCCATCATTACTGTCAATAAATATCAATGCAAAGACTACTCTAGCACCAATAATGGAACCTCTATCATCAGACAGCACCGAAGGAACTCCAAATTCATTGGTGAAACCCATAACTAAATTTTGAAGGTACGTATATTATCTCATCATTATGAAGGAAAGTCTACTCGGGGAAGAGATCGAGTGCATCGAGGCCCTCATCGACACATTGGCCATTCACTATAAAGAAAAGATGTAGAAAATAGAGTTGCTTTATGTACACATCAAATATTAAGATATAATGTGTTGGGAAAAAACATTAGAATCCCCATGTCGTAAGAAGATTAAGGGGGATTTTAATTCTGAGGCTATCAATGAAAAGTTCAATAAGAAAGAGGTTTGGGACTTTTTGTCAATAATAACAATGCCAAAGAGGATGATAGAATTGAGAATGGAAAAGTGATTGATGATGATGATGTTAAAGGTGAATTTAGATTAGTACATTTAAAAATATGATAGGAAGCACGTTTACTGGAATGATGACTTCTTTATTTCTCTTTCTTATGGTGCACCTGGTCATGAATAAGCAAAAGTTATACTCTCTGAACAATGGAAAAAGCATGATGAGATATTTGGAGTTGAGATCCCAACACTCCAACAGGATGATGAGACAAACCTTATTGACACATGTATGACTAGTTATTTTATAAGAAAATCAGTCATTACACATAACTCGGCATACACATATCAATAAAGTTTGTCTTATTATATTGTTGGAGTATTGGATTCTCAACTCCAAATGTCTCATATTTTTTTTCTTTTGTTCAAAGAGCATCACTTTTTCAGATTCATGATCAGGTGCACTATTAGAAAGAGAATGAAGAAGTCATCCTTATAGTAAATATTCTTCCTATCATCTTTTACATATACTTCTCTAGATTCACCTTTAACGTCATCATCATCCATCCCTTTTTCATCCTCATTTCCATCATCCACTTTGGCCTTGCTATTTTTGCTAAAAATAATTCCAAATGTCTTTCTCATTAAACCTTTTATTCATAGCCTGAGAATTAAAATCCTTCTTAAATCTTCATATTACATGTCACGACCCAAGCCTAGGGCCTAGATGTGACATGGAGAATTTGGAACCCAAAAGTACCTCAAACAAGCCTCTTAAAATTCTTTTAGCCTTTCATAGGTAATGCCAATCAATAAACAAGCAAAAAACATAATAGTAAATCTTCAACTTACATATGTCCAACCACACCCTCAATCATAATAGAAAGAAATTTTATAGTAAGTGTGCAAAGATCTCAACATATCATAAGCTAGAAACATAAAGGAGTATTATTTTCGAAACATGGAAACTCACCAAAAGTAGCCTTCCAATGAAATCTCAACTAGCCACGTGGAGGAGAACAAGGAGGAGCACTGATCCATACATAGTGACATCATGTAAGAAAAGGAGTATGTGTTAGTACTTTGAATGTACTATGTATGTAGGCATGCATTACAAAGTAAAATATTTAGGACATTTATAAGGTAAAGTACATAAATGAGCGCATGCATGAGTAACCAAGTAGATATCATTTAAATCATATATATGTGGATACATACATGCATTAGTAATCATGTAAATAGCATTTAAAACATTCATTTGTGGAAAGTTGACTAAAACCGATATTAAGACCATGTGAGCTATTACACAGAATTCCACAAAACCCCCTACGTTGGCCGAGGAGTCTACTTGCCTAGGGTAGAACTCCGTTAATTTTATATTCATTCTTTAACTTTAAGGGATTTCATGGATCCATTAGCATAAGCATACAAGGGCTCCTATTTTGGCAAATAACTAATGAGACAACGGGTTGCTACTGGATTTCCTTACCCAAACCCATCTCAATTCCCCATTCGGTGCTAAGTCAATCCCACGGATAGGTCTTATACTTCAAAATAGTCATACCATATAGCTTAAGAATTCAAAACATCACATTCGGTGGAATAGCTCATTAAAATCTTTAGTGATTCAAATATGCAAGAATTGTCCTTATAGCATAAAGAATCCATCATTCATAGCATTTCATCATTCTTTTATTTTATAAGAATCCCTATCTATCATACACATTGCTTTCATAAATATTTATTTGGAGTCAAAGCTATCAAGTCGAACTTCATTGAAAATATAGTAAAACTAGGTGGGTTTAAATCACTTCAACTTTCAAACATGTATGTAAATGAAATTATGCATAAATACTTTGAAATCCATTAATTAAAAATCATGTTTTAAACAACCCACCATGAATTTTAAGAACCTTTAAAGAAAAAAATACAGAAATTACTTGCAAACCATCAATTCATACATATGAAATCATTTTTTATCAAAATAGACCAATAATCATTAGTTTAACCATGATTCATGCTATTAAGTAGAAATACGAATTACCCAGAAAACATATTACTTAAAATCAAGAGATTTAGTTGAAAGAGTTTTGTACAACATGGGTGGAAGAATTCATGGATAAACACCCACATACCTTAGAGTAAAGCTTAAATAAAATAAACATAATTTATCATATCATCAAAATACTTTAGGCATGAAAGTGGAAGGAATATTCTCATTGAAGCCTTAGAATTCAAAGTTTTACTCAAAATCGAAGGACTTAATGAACACTCTTGAATCCTAGCATTTTCTTCTCGCCGGAGCATTTTGTGTACTACCCAAAAAATATAAATCACCGAAATAGTATTTCTACACTATTAAGAACTAAAACTATATTTTGAGAATGAGTAAAGAAGTGTAAAGAGATAAGAGTTGTTTGAGAAAGCTTGATGAATAAAATGATAAAATAAGATGGGTATTTATAGGTGTGAAGGAGGGACCTAATAATAATTAAAATAATTATAAAGAAAAATCCAAAAAATTAATGGAGGATTGTGATGTCATGGGTGATGTCAAATGGAGGACTATTGATGTCATGGTTATGTCAAATGGATCTTTTTTTACAGAATACTCTATTTCGGAAGTATGTTTGAACAAGACAACTTCCTAATTAGGATTTGATGTCTTCATATTAATTGTATCTCTAGAAATTGTCTTTCATGTTAATCAAAAATCAATGGATTTAAAGCATCCTAAAGTGAGATATGACTTTTCTTCTATAAATACTCCATTTTATCATAGCACCAGGTCTTGCAAAGATTAATTTATTTGACATACTTGACCTCCGAATCTTAAGCTATGGTCTAACAAAAATTGTAAGTAATGATTTTGGGGTTATTAGAAAATTTGAATCATTTAATTTAGGCAATCCTATAAAAAGTTATGCCCAAAATACAGAAGCAGTAACATTTGCATCGAGAATTGGAACATCATATACAACGTTTTTAGGGGGTGTTACATTATCTCCCTCTTGGGAACATTTGTCTTAGAATGAGATAAGACTTAGCTTGAATAGAGTAGAGTGTAAACCAATAACCCATCATTAATAGAATAGTGCAATTTAAAACATCGTTCGAAATATATTTCATAATTTTACATGCATATGAGAAGAAAAGTTGAAATGCAAGGATTTCAAGTAATTGAACAAGGACAACTTAATACCTTAGGTTTGGGTAGAGGGTAAAAGATGAGGGTAACGCTTAATCATATCCGCTTCCGCTTCCCATGTAGTACTTTCGACTTGTTGATTCCTCCAAAGGACTTTAACAGATGCAACTTCTTTGTTCCTCAATCTCTTAACTTGCCGGTCCAAAATTTCAATTGGGACTTCTTCATAGGTCAAGCATTCTTCAACATTCATTACTCTCAAAGGAACAATGGAACTAGGATCACCTACATATTTTCTCAACATAGACACATGGAACACCGGGTGAACCATGGTCATTTCCAATGGCAACTCCAACTCATACACAACCTTGCCAACACATCTCACGATTCTATAAGACCCTACATACCTAGGGCTCAATTTCCATTTCTTACCAAAGTGAACCACACCCTTCATGGGTGAAACCTTCATATGCACATAATCATCCATATTAAACTCAACATCCCTTCTTCTAGTGTCGGAATATGATTGACGACTTTGAGTCATCTTCAACCTTTCTCTAATGATCTTCACCTTCTCTAAAGCATCAAGTAGCAAATCGAGGCCTAATAAGGTCATCTTACCTACTTTGAACCAACCAACCGGGGATCTACATCGTCTCCTATACAAAGCCTCAAATAGCCCCATCTCAATACTTGAGTGGTAACTATTATTATAGACAAACTCGATGAGTGGTAGATGATCATCCTAATTTCCTCTAAATTCCAACACACAAGCCCTTAAAATATTCTCTAGTATTTGAATCATCTTTTCGGCTTGCCTATCAGTTTGAGGATAGAATACGGTGCTCAATTTTACCTTAGTACCGAGGCTCTTTTGAAATGATATCCAAAAGTGAGAAGTGAATTGGGTACCACAATTCAAAAAAATGGATAACGGCACACCATCCAACCTCACCAATGCCTGAATATACAACTTGGCATAGTCTTCGGCACTATAAGAAGTCTTAACCAGTAGGAAGTGAGCTGACTTAGTAATTATATCAACAATTAAACAAATTAAATCATGACGCTTCTGGGTATGAGGAAAACCCACTATAAAATCCATATTCACATTTTCCCAATTCCAAGTAGGGATTTCAATGTCTTGGTCTAGTCCTCCCAGCCTTTGATGTTTGGCCTGCACTTGTTGGCAATTTGGACATTCGGACACGAACCTTGCTACGTCCTTCTTCATGCCATCCCATCAGTAGAACTCTTTTAAGTCTCAGTACATTTTTGTCAAACTGGGATGAATGGAGTATGTAGAATTATGAGCTTCCATCAAGATGAAGCTTCTTAGACCATCCACATCCGGAACACATAGTCGACCTTGGTAGTATAGCATCCCATATCCCCCTTGGGAAAATACATCTACCTTCTTTTCTTTCACCAACTTCTTTAACTCAATAAATGCCTAGTCAAGATCTTGCTTTGACTTAACATCCACCACCAAAGAGAATTTGGACCCATTTTGAACAACCATCAACCATCATCAGTACTACAAAACTTCACTCCTAATCTAGCCAACCGGTGAACATATTTTACCAACTCGCTCTTCCCTTCATCAACATGGGCCACACTCCCTATAGACACTCTACTAACTGCATCGGCAACCACATTGGCTTTACCCGAATGATAGTGCACACTTATGTCATAGTCCTTAAGGAGTTCTAGCCACCTCCTTTGCCTTAGATTAAGGTCCTTTTGGGTTAACACATATTGAAAACTTTTATGATCGGTATACACATCCACATGCACTCCATAGAGGTAATGCCTCTAAAATCTTCAAAGCAAAAACAACGGCCACCAATTCAAGGTCATGGGTAGGGTAGTTACGCTTATGCACCTTTAATTTCCTAGAAGCATAGGCTATGACCTTGCTATTTTGCATTAAGACACAACCTAAACCAATCTTTGAAGCATCACAATAAATTACAAACCCTTCTAATCCTTCTGGTAGAGTCAAAATAGGAGTGGAGGTAAGTCGATCTTTCAAGGTTTAGAAGCTCTTCTCACACTCATCCGTACATATGAATTTGGCTTTTTTGGGTCAATTTTGTCATAGAAAATGAGATGGAAGAAAACCCTTTGATGAACCTTCTATAGTATTTGGCTAGACCCAAGAAGCTCATAATGTTTGAAGGAGACAACGGTCTAGGCCAATTCTTGACTGCTTCTATTTTTTTAGGATCAACCTTGATCCCATCACCGGAAACTACGTGACCAAGAAATGCCACCTTCTTCAACAAAAATTCACACTTACTAAATTTTGCAAATAATTGCATATCCCTCAATGTTTGAAGCACAACTCTCAAGTGATTCTTAAGTTCTTCCTCACCTCAAGAGTAAATCAAAATATCATCAATAAAGACTACTACAAAAGTATCAAGGTAAGGTTTGAGCACCCTATTCATTAATTCCATGAACATCATCGATGCATTTGTCAACCCAAAACTCATCACCATAAACTTGAAGTGACCATACCTTGTTCGAAAAGTCGTTTTGGGAATGTCACACTCCCTCACCCTTAGTTGGTGATAGCCGAACCAAAGGTCAATCTTGGAGAAGTGACTTATCCCTTGAAATTGATCAAACAAGTCATCTATTCTAGGGATTGGGTACTTGTTCTTAATGGTTATCTTATTTAATTATCGGTAGTATATGCACATTTTAAGAGACCCATCTTTCATTCTCAAAAATAAAACAAGAGCACCCCATGGCAAAATACTTGGCCTTATAAACCCCTTTTCTAATAAGTCATTTAACTGTTCCTTCAACTCTTTCAATTTTGTCGGGGTCATCTAGTAAGGAGGAATAGAGATAGGTTGGGCATCGGGGAGGAGATAGATACCAAAATCAATTTCCCTTTTGAGAGGGATACTGGGAAGGTCATTGAGAAAGACATCGAGGAACTCATTGACTATGGATCCGACTTAAGAGGAGGAATTTTGGAATCGACATCCCTAACCCTCACAATTTGGTAAATACAACCCTTAGCAATTAATTTTTGGGCCTTAAGATAAGAAATGAACTTACCCTTCACTATTGAATCACGACCCTCCCATTCAATAACAGACTCATTTGGAAATTAGAACTTGACTCGATGAGTCCTACATTCTATGGAAGCATAAGATACATGTAACCAATCCATCCCAAGAATGACATCAAAATCTACCATTTCAAGCTCAATGAGATCACAAGAAATAACTTTATGAAAGGTAGACACGGGACAACCCTTATAGACCTTTCTAGCAACAACTGACTCACCAATGGGGGTAGACACCAAATAAGGCTCTAATAACATTTTAGGAGACACATCAAACCTATTAGCAAGGAATAAAGTAACAAATGATAAATTTGCACCCGGATCTAATAATGAATACACATTAAAAGAAAATACCTTTAACATATCAGTAATGATATTGGGTACGTCCTTAACCTATTGTCTCCCATAAAAGGCAAAAAAGTGGTTGGTGCGTTGGCCACCCTTTGGGCTTGTTGACTATGAGAAATTTTGCCTTGAGGCCTACCACCACCACCTCTACAATCTCTAGCATGGTGGCCCGGCTTGACACACTTGAAGCATGCATTAGAGTCGGCTAAGTATTCCCCTTTGTCAGTCCTTCCACACTTCCTGCAAGAGGGGAAAGTTTGAGCACCAACATTCTCTCTTGGAACCATTAGGTTTGTCACCCTTTGTTACACCCCATACTTTGATACCTTAGAATTCTTCTTAAACTTCTCAAGTTTCTGGGAAGGCTCTTAAGGTTCTTAAAAGTCGTTATGTGAGTAGGATAGTAAATAATGTTATCAGATAACTCCAAGGAAAGGAGAATGAAATGCTTCATAATAAGGAAGATTGGAAATAGGGTTATAAAAATTCGAAAGGAGTTGGAGGCCGAGAAATGAGACGTAGGACTCGATTGACTCATGTAAACTACCAACTTGGAGGTCTTACGTACTTAAGCTACTCGAGTGCGTATTGATAGTAAGTAGCAAAGAATACATAGGCTCTTAAAGTGCGACGAAATTACGAACCCATGGAAGAGAAATAAGGAAACGACGCACCTACTTGAAGCAAGTAGGTGACTCACCTACTTGACACATGGCAGCACGTGATAGGTACACATGGAAGCTCAGGAAAGTGAGACGTGGCAGCTGGTGACACACCATGGGGTGGACCCCCCCACCTGCCACATGGCAACCATGGATTGGTTGCATAATTGAGGTGGCTGACTAAGGGTGTGACACGTGTCACCCTTATGAGATGACATGTGTCACTCTCCAAAAAGATATATATCTATGTATGGATGACTATTAGGTCATTTTTAGCCAAAACCTTGAACAAAAATAGAGAGAAAAACGTGGAGAAGAAAGCAAAGGCAGCCATGGTTTGGACAAACACTGCTGTTAGTAAAATGAGTATAACTCCTTGTGTAAGGCTTAGTATTAAGTGATTCAAGATGTTTTGGAAGGATATTTCATAGGGATATAACTTTCATTTAGACTCTACAACCCAGTTTTGCTTTTCTCTCCTCGAAAAATGGTGGTGAAGCATGGGGGAGCTGCTGCCCAGATTGTGTTTTGGAAATCCTACACGGACAACTGTGAGTATTTTGGTCATATATTTTCGTACAAAATTGTTGTAGGGGTAATTCAAAAAAATTTGCGACCTTGATACACATGTATATAACTTTCATTGAGGCCACAAATCCTGTTTCCCTCAATTATCCTTCCAAAACTAAGCGACAATATAAGACAGTGGGCTCTCTAGATTTCGCGTTTTGATAGTTTTTTCGAGTTTGACAAGTTTAACGTAAGGTAAGGCCTTTCCTTTTAAATTGGAGTTTATGGTGTTGTTATATAGGGTATTATACGTTGTGTAAGTGGATGGAAATGTGAAAATAGGATAAATATGTTTGACGCCCGAAATAAACTAAATTGGAGTCGCTAGAAGTGAATTGTCGTCGAAATAAAGTGTCGTTCTTGTAAGTCGTTGCTGCAGGGGTGTAATGTATTGTTGCAGGGAATAAACGCGTTCTAAAAGGGGTGTGTATGCTTCTAGTTTCAGCCACACGACCCCTTGTTGCGTATAATGAAAGGCGTTACAAAATAAAGGCTAGACGCCCTATTGTGCTACCGTATTTTTGAATAAGTCGTTTGGAGTTTATGTTATATATTGTTAGTGTGAATTGTTGAAGGTTGTTGTTGTTGGTTGGATGTAGGTCTTAGGTACCTAATAGGAAATTTGGATAGGGTATATTATAGGGGAGGTGTTGTCCATTTTTTGTCGACGCCTTAGCGAATAACAGAACTAGTCGAGGAAACGACTAAGGAAATAGATTCTATTAATACTAAGATGTAACCTAGGGTACTGGAAAGTAAAAGGGGTTGATATTCATACTACTTTCATGTTGAATAGGTTCAAAGTATGGCGAGGCAAGAAGGATAAGGAATAATTCAGACAAGGTATGTGAAGCTTTCTTTTGGCATGTTTTGGCATAAGTATGTAAAGCTATTCTTCTCTTTTTTTTGCATGTCTTAGACGTTAGTAATGAATGATATGTATTTGAGCTTGGGGTAATTCCATTCATAAATTCCAAGAATGAACCATGAGTTTCATTAACTTTGTGATATTAGAACTCCTGTAGTAATTGAGTTGTTGCCTTTTAGGGCTTCTATATGACGAAAGGTGGTATGTGTAAAGCCTGTCTCTTCTTCCCTTTGGAATGTCTTAAATGTAAGTGAATTGAGGTACGATATGAATGTAAAGGCAGCTCCAGTTGTAAGTCCTGCATATAACTTATGACAGGAGTTCACTCCTAAATGCTAAGGGCCTTAAAGTAGTTAAACTACGACCCTCGAGCCTTCTATAGGCTGAATAGTGATTGGGTGAGTAGATTCCTAAATTTGGGGTTTCTTAGGCATATTTATGATAATAGTTGGGGGATGTATGATGTGTTACCAAGTCTTACATGCACGTATATGCATTGTTGTGTGATATGTGGATCGGGCTGTCATTCCTCGGCATCATTATATGATATGCATGTACACGGATCGGGCCATCGTTCCTCGGCACTAATATATGAGATATGGATCGGGCCGGACGTACCTCGGCACATTTTGCTATGCAAGGATCGGATCGTACGTTCCACGAAAGCTTATGCATTGTACGGATTGGGCCATCGTACCTCGGCATTATTATGCATTATATGGATCAGGCCATCGTACCTCGGCATTATCATGTGACATATGGATCGGGCCGTCGTTCCTTGGCATGTGCTTGCTATATATATGGATAGGGTAGTACGTTCCACGGTGCTAATAGCATATATATTCCTATCATGATAGATGATGTGTTTGTAATACCGAGTCCCCGAGCGGGCCGGATACGGTACGTGATAATGGTATACATGAGTTTATTTTATGAGACGCAGGTACTGTACCCTATTAAATGTTATACTTAGTTTCTGCATCCCTATTTCAGTTGTTATCTCAGTTATGTATGCTTACATACTCAGTACATGTATCGTACTGACCCCCCTTTCCTCGGGGGGTTGCGTTTCATGCCCGCAGGTACAAATGTTCATTTTGGAGATCCGCTAGCTTAGGATTTTGGCTCAGCTATGTTGGAAGTGCTCCACTGTTTCGGATACTAGCTTTTGGGTACTGTTCCTGTGATGTATATATTTGTTTGTGCAGGGGTACGGCGGGGGCCCTGTCCCGCCATATGATGTCATTCCTATTCTTAGAGGTCTGTAGACACATGTGTGTGGGTTATTTAGGAGTTTATTTCAGTTATGCCTATGCGATATGTTGTAAAAGCTATTATATGGTGGTAGCCTTATCGGCTGGCTTTTCCTTTCATGACATGATTCTAATGAAAGAGGTCACACGTGTATGAATATTTTATCACCCACTGGGTTCATGTGTTGGGTTCCTATATCTAGGATGCTATATGAACATGAAAAGGTTTTAACCCATTGAGGTTTTTGTGAGCAGTATCACGTTATACATAGTCCAATTTGACTGTAGTTGATAGTTACGTAAACGGGGGTCCAGGTCAGGCCCTAGTCGCGGCCCACGGGGTTGGGTCATGACAGAAGTGGTATCAGAGCAGTTCGTTCTTGGAGTGTCTACAGACCATTTCTAGTAGAGTCTTGTTTATCGGTGTGTTGTGCACCACATCTATAGACAAGAGGCTACAGGACATTTAGGATGTTACCTTTCTTTCATATCTACGATCATGCGATAGAGCCGAGTCATAGGGAATGAAATTCCTCATACTAACTTGTGATTTCAGTAGAAGGGCAACATCAATAGAAGAAAGGTACTGACGATATTGGGAGTTACACAGCATGCAGGTAAGTAAGGCACGAATGATAGGTGCCAGGTAAGGTATTGAATTACGGTTGACATGTAAAGTTGAAAATTGAAAGGAAAAGTAGACGAAAAGTCTAAACAGGTGCAGTTCGAGTTGGACATACGAGGTAAGTCCATCAGTTTATACTATTATTGATATTGGGCGCCCTGTGAGGCTGCGATATGACGTGATATGATACGTATATATGTATCTTTATGCGTGTTACCCCTGTGAGGCATTGTTGGCATTTTTTGCGTGCAGGTGTTGAGATAGTAAGAAATACAGAGGAAACTCTGCCCAAATTTTCCTTAAAATAAAAGGAAAATAATTTAGGAAATACTAGTAGGTCTGGATAGAACGATATATTAAGTATAAGACTAACTAAGAAGGGTAAGTAACCCACAGTAAGAATCGTGAAAAAAGTTAAGAAGTGTTATACTCTGGGGTAGAATGCGAACAGGATATGATGTGAATATAATGATGATAGTTATGAAAATAAGTAAAGCCTTGTGAGAAAGTGGCTTCGAATAAATTGCTATGTGACTCGAGTACCCATAATTAGACTGGATTAGCACCTCATGATTGTGTTAAGTTGTCGTACCTAGGCAACCAAAGGTATGGAAGATATAAAGGAAGGCATAGATATGGTGCAGTATAACGAATGTGTTGGAAAAGAATCATACGTATTGGAAAATTAGAAATAAGGGTGTAAGGTAGAACACAACAGATAGTGACATGGGTACACCCTAAAGGGGGGAAGTGGCTTCAAGTGAGATCCCATACTGGCACGAGTTAATAAGATCTAAAGGCAAGCAATAAACGAATAAAAGCCATGATACTGGAGACAGTCCGAGGAATTAATAATAAGGACTTAAATAGTATGACATCAAAAAATAGGTTCATACAAAGGGGATGAATACAATAAGAGAATAACGATGAAAACTTAAACATACTATAAGGAATAGCCAGGCTATACTCGACTGAAGGTGAGATATTGGTAACAAAGTTACTGACTACTAGTATTGAGGTGTGCAAGCAGCAAAACAAGGAAAGGACGAGAGATCTCTCCTATACTGGAATATGAGGAAACTCAAGGGTAAGTAGAGGAAGGAAGTAAGAAACGATACAGGTTTACGTACAAACTAGTATGGTGATGCTAAAGCATCTTTTGGGCTACTTTAACCTCCTACACATGTTCGTGTAAAGGGTACAATATGATGTGTGGTAAAGGAACTGGAAAGAAGTAATGGAAAAGAAATATCACATGTTCCCTATGCCTATAGGTAATCTACCTTCTTAAATAGACCATATGAGTTAATACAAGGCCTATGAACGGCAGCCACTACAGAAGAATCCTGAAGCACTCGTAAGACCTTATGAGGCTAGTTAACATTCGGGGATGAATGTTCTAAAGGGGGGAAGGATGTTACACCCCGTACTTTGATACCTTAGAATGCTTCTTAAACTTCTCAAGTTTCTAGGAAGGCTCTTAAAGTTCTTAAAAGTCGTTATGTGAGTCGGATAGTTAATAATGCTATCAGATAACTCCAAGGAAAGGAGAACGAAATGCTTCATAATAAGGAACATTGGAAATAGGGTTATAAAAATTCAAAAGGAGTTGGAGGCCGAGAAATGAGACATAGGACTCGATTGACTCGCGTAAACTACCAACTTGGAGGTCTTACGTACTCAAGCTACTCGAGTGTGTGTTGAGACTAAGTAGCAAGGAATACATAGGCTCTTAAAGGGCAACGAAATTACGAACCCACGGAAGAGAAATAAGGAAACGACGCACCTACTTGAAGCAAGTATGTGACTCACCTACTTGACACATGGCAGCACGTGATAGGTACACATGGCAGCTCAGGAAAGTGACACGTGGCAGCAGGTGACACACCATGGGGTGGACCCCCCCACCTGCCACATGGCAACCATGGATTGGTTGCATAATTGAGGTGGCTGCCTAAGGGTATGACACATGTCACCCTTATGGGATGACATGTGTCACTCTCCAAAAAGATATATATCTATGTATGGATGACTATTAAGTCATTTTTAGCCAAAACCTTGAACAAAAATAAAGAGAAAAACGTGGAGAAGAAAGCAAAGGCAGCCATGGTTTGGACAAACACTGCTGTTAGTAAAATGAGTATAACTCCTTATGTAAGGCTTAGTTTTAAGTGATTCAAGATGTTTTGGAAGGATATTTCATAGGGATATAACCTTCATTTAGACTCTACAACCCAGTTTTGCTTTTCTCTCCTCGAAAAATGGTGGTGAAGCATGGGGGAGCTGCTGCCCAGATTGTGTTTTGGAAATCCTACACGGACAGCTGTGAGTATTTTGGTCATATATATTCGTACAAAATTGCTGTAGGGGTAATTCAAAAAAATTTGCGACCTTGATACACATGTATATAACTTTCATTGAGGCCACAAATCCTGTTTCCCTCAATTACCCCTCTGAAACTAAGCGACAATATAAGACAGTGGGCTCTCCAGATTTCGCGTTTTGATAGTTTTGGCGAGTTTGACAAGTTTAACGTAAGGTAAGGCCTTTCCTTTTAAATTGGAGTTTATGGTGTTGTTATATAGGGTATTATACGTTGTGTAAGTTGATGGAAATGTGAAAATAGGATAAATATGTTTGACGCCCGAAATAAACTAAATTGGAGTCGCTAGAAGTGAATTGTCGTCGAAATAAAGTGTCGTTCTTGTAAGTCGTTGCTGCAGGGGTGTAATGTATTGTTGCAGGGAATAAACGCGTTCTAAAAGAGGTGTGTATGCTTCTGGTTGCAGCCACACGACCCCTCGTTGCGTATAATGAAAGGCGTTACAAAATAAAGGCTAGACGCCCTATTGTGCTACCGTATTTTTGAATAAGTCGTTTGGAGTTTATGTTGTATATTGTTAGTGTGAATTGCTGCAGGTTGTTTTTTTTGGTTGACTTTAGGTCTTAGGGACCTAATTGTAAATTTGGATAGGTCACATTATAGGGGAGGTGCTGCCCAATTTTCATCGACGCCTTAGCGAATAACAAAACTAGTCGGGGAAACGACTAAGGAAATAGATTCTATTAATACTAAGATGTAACCTAGGGTACTGGAAAGTAAAAGGGGTTGATATTCATACTACTTTCATGTTGAATAGGTTCAAAGTACGGCGAGGCAAGAAGGATAAGGAATAATTCAGACAAGGTATGTGAAGCTTTCTTTTGGCATGTTTTGGCATAAGTATGTAAAGCTATTCTTCTCTTTTTTTGGCATGTCTTAGACGTTAGTAATGAATGATATGTATTTGAGCTTGGGGTAATTCCATTCATAAATTCCAAGAATGAACCATGAGTTTCATTAACTTTGTGATATTAGAACTCCTGTAGTAATTGAGTTGTTGCCTTTTAGGGCTTCTATATGACGAAAGGTGGTATGTGTAAAGCCTGTCTCTTCTTCCCTTTGGAATGTCTTAAATGTAAGTGAATTGAGGTACGATATGAATGTAAAGGCAGTTCCAGTTGTAAGTCCTGCATATAACTTATGACTGTAGTTCACTCCTAAATGCTAAGGGCCTTAAAGTAGTTAAACTACGACCCTCGAGCCTTCTATAGGCTGAATAGTGATTGGGTGAGTAGATTCCTAAATCTGGGGTTTCTTAGGCATATTTATGATAATAGTTGGGGGATGTATGATGTGTTACCAAGTCTTACATGCACGTATATGCATTATTGTGTGATATGTGGATTGGGCTGTCGTTCCTCGGCATCATTATGTGATATGCATGTACACGGATCGGGCCATCGTTCCTCGACACTAATATATGATATATGGATCGGGCCGGACGTACCTCGGCACATTTTGCTATGCAGGGATCGGGTCGTACGTTCTACGACAGCTTATGCATTGTACGGATCGGGCCGTCGTACCTCGACATTATTATGCATTATATAGATCGGGCCATCGTACCTCGGCATTATTATGTAACATATGGATTAGGTCGTCGTTCCTCGGCATGTGCTTTCTATATACATGGATAGGGCTGTACATTCCACGACGCTAATAGCATATATATTCCTATCATGATAGATGATATGTTTGTAATACCGAGTCCCCGAGCGGGCCGGATACGGTACATGATAATGGTATACATGAGTTTATTTTATGAGACGCAGGTACAGTACCCTATTAAATATTATACTTGGTGTCCTGCATCCCTATTTCAGTTGTTATCTCAGTTATGTATGCTTACATACTCAGTACATGTATCGTACTGACTCCCCTTTCCTCGGGGGGCTGCGTTTCATGCCCGTAGGTACAGATGTTCATTTTGGAGATCCACCAGCTTAGGATTTTTGCTCAGCTATGTTGGAAGTGCTCCACTGTTTCGGAGCCTAGCTTTTGGGTACTGTTCATGTGATGTATATATTTGTTTATGCAGGGGTACGACGGGGGCCCTATCCCGCCTTATGATGTCATTCCTATTCTTAGAGGTTTGTAGACACATGTGTGTGGGTTGTTTAGGAGTTTATTTCGATTATGCCTATGCGATATGTTGTAAAAGCTATTATGTTGTGGCAGCCTTATCGGCTAGCTTTCCCTTTCATGACATGATGCAAATGAAAGAGGTCACACGTGTATGAATATTTTATCACCCACTAGGTTCATGTGTTGGGTTCCTATATCTAGGATGCTATATGAACATGAAAAAGTTTTAACCCATTGAGGTTTTTGTAAGCAATATCACGTTATACATAGTCCAATTTGACTGTAGTCGACAGTTACGTAAATGGGGGTCCAAGTCAGGCCCTAGTCGCGGCCCACGGGGTTGGGTCGTGACACCCTTGTCCTACTTGAACCTTGAAGGAGGAATATTGGTGGAACCTTGTCCCACAAATCGTTGCCTACCTTGGCCTTTTCCATTGTTACCATAATCGGACCTTTGAGGGTTAAGCCCTCCACCATCCATTCTAGCCTTTTTGAACCCCCTTGATCTCTCTCTCTCAACTTTTCTTCTTCAATTGTTCCACATAAGTCATAAACTGAGAGATTTCCATCTCCTTGACCAACATGTCCATTTTGCACTCCTTGGACACCAAGCTTGAGACACTAAAAATAAACTTGCTCATCCTTGTACTTGGGTCGGAGACCATGAAAGGAGAATACTTTGACAACTTAGTAAATTTGAGGGCATACTCCCTTACACTCATATTCCCTTGATGGAGGTTGATGAACTCTTGGAGTTTTGCCTACGTTAGCTCCAATGAGAAGAAGCGGTCTAGGAAGGCACCTTTGAACTCTTCCCATCCGATTAGCCCCATTTCTTCATCTCTATCAATAACCCATTGTTCGTACCACACTCGAGCCATACCTTTTATTTGATAGGCCACTAGCTTGGCCTTCTCATTCGGTGGCACACCCATGATAGCCACAATCCGGAATACCTCATCAATGAACTCCATAGGTTCCTCATCTAGTTTAGAACCAACTAACTTGGGTTGATTCATCCTTTGGAAATCTTTAATCCTAGAGGCCGAATTTTACATATGGGGAGGAGGAACACTTTGATGCCCTTAGTTGGATACGATTTGAGCCAACAACGCAATGATATTGTGAAACTCGGCAACCCTTGCTCTTGGAGGTTTTCTTCCATGAGTCTTTATCTAGAGAACAAGAAATGGGTCATTAGTTAGAGGAAAGCTTAGGACACTCTAAGGCACGGCATGAATTTGAAAGAAGTGAAAACTTTTCAAAACGTCCCATAGTCTCCTATTCATAGTTATGGCATACTTCACAACCATAAATAAGATCCTATTTGACGCGGTATATTGGACTCCAAGAAACATTTAAAACCTCAGGCTCTGATACCAAGTTTGTCAGGACTCAAGCCTAGGGCCTAGACATGATATGGCAAATGAGGAACCCGAAAGTACTTCAAACAAGCCTCTTAGCATTCTTTTAGCTTATCATAGGTAATGAAAATAAATAAATAAAAAAAATTCATAATAGTAAATCTTCAACTTATATATGTCCAACCATACCTCTAACTTTTAGATTTAACAGGTCTAAGACAAGTCCCTAGCTCACCCTCAATCATAATAGTAAGAAATTTTATAGTAAGTGTGTAAAGATCTCAACATATCATAAGCTAGAAAGATAAAGGAGTATTATTCCTGGAACATGGAAACTCACCAAAAGTAGCCTTCCAACGAAATCTCAACTAGCCACGTGGAGAAGAACGTTGAGGAGCACCGATCCCTACATAGTGATATCATGTAGGTAAAAGAGTATGCATTAGTACTTTGAATGTACTAAGTATGTAGGCATGCATTATAAAGTAAAATATTTAGAATATTTATAAGGTAAAGTACATAAATGAGTGCATGCATGATTAATCAAGTAGATATCATTTAAATCATATATATGTGGATATATACATGCATGAGAAATCATGTAAATAGCATTTGAAATGTTTATTTGTGGGAGGTTGACTATAACCGACATAAAGACCATGTGAGCTATTGCATGGAATCCAACATAACCCCCTACGTTGGTCGGGGAGTGTACTTTCCTAGAGTAGAACTCCGTTAATTTTACATTCATTCTTTAACTTTAAGGGCTTTCATGGATCCATTAGCCTAAGCCTACAAGGGATCCTATGTTGGCACATAGTTAATGAGACAAGGGGTTGCTACTAGGATTTTCTTACCGAATCCCACCTCAATGCCCCATTCGGTGTTAAGTCAATGCCACAGAATAGCTTAATACTTCAAAATATTCATAGCATATAGGTTGAGAATTCAAAACATAACATTCGGTGGAATAGCTCAGTAAAACCTTTAGTGATTCAAATATGCAAGAATTGTCCTTATAGAATAAACAATCCAATATTCATATCATTTCATTATTCTTTTATTTTATAAGAATCCCTTTTTATCATAGACATTGCTTTCATAAATATTTGTTTAGAGTCAAAGCTTTCAAGTCAAACTTCATTGAAAATATAGTAAAACTAGGTGTGTTTAAATCACTTCAACTTTCAAACATAAATGTAAATGAAATTATGCATAAATACTTTGAAATCTATTAATTAAAAATCATGATTAAAAACAACCCACCATGAATTTCAAGAACCTTTAAAGAGATAAATATAGAAATTACTTGCAAACCATCAATTCATATATATAAAATCATTTTGCATCAAAATAGACCAATAATTATTAATTTGGCCATGATTCATGCTATTATGTAGAAATAAGAATTACACATACGAAAATATTACTTAAAATCAAGAGATTAAGTTGGAAGAGTTTTGGACTACATGGTGGAAGAACCCATAGATAAACACCCACATACCTTAGAGTAAAGCGTAAAGATAATAAACATAATTTATCATATAATGAAAATATTTTAGGCATGAGAGTGGAAGGAATACTCTCATTGAAGCCTTACATACCTGGAATTTAAAGGTTTACTCAGAATCAAAGGACTTAATGAACACTCTTGAATCCCAGCCTTTTCTCCTCGCAGGAGAATTTTGTGTATACTACCAGGAGTATATGAATCACCGGAATAGTATTTATACACTATTAAGAACTAAAACTATATTTTGAGAATGAGTAAAGAAGTGTAAAGAGAGAAGAGTTGCTTGAGAAAGCTTGATGAATAAAATGATAAAATAAGGTGGGTATTTATAGGTGTGAAGGAGCGAACTAATAATAATTAAAATAATTATAAAAAAATACAAAAATTTAATGGAGGATTATTGATGTCATGGGTGATGTCAAATGGATGTAGATCTTCTATGGTTAGTGAGATGAATCTTTTTTTACGGAATATCCTTTTTCAGAGCTATGTTTGAATAAGATACTTCCTAATTAGGATTTGATATCTATATGAATTGTAGCTCTAGAAGTCTTCTTTCATGTCGTTCAAAAATTAGTGGATTTGGACCATCCTAAAGTGAGATATGATTTTTTTCTACAAATACTTCATTTCGTTACAGCGCCAGGTTTTGCAAAGATTAATTTATTTGAACTACTTAGCTCCGAATCCTAAGCAATGGTCTCACAAAAGGTGTAGGTAATGATGTTGAGTTATTTAGAAATTTGAATCACCTAATTTAGACCATCCTATGAAAAGTTATGCCCAAAATACCAAGGCAGTATCATTTTCGTCGAGAATTGAAACACCATATACAACTTTTTAGGGGGTGTTACACTATGCGGGTTTTCCAATTTCCTCTTCCCACCACATGTTTTCTTGAGCTTTGATGTGTACATAAAGCAACTCTATTTTCTACCTTTTTCCTTTCAAGTGAAAACCCTACTTGCCGATGAGGGCTTTGATGCACCTGATCTCCTTATCAAGTAAACTGAACTTTACAATGAAGAGATGATATAGTCACGTGCAAAGTTTTAGTTGCGATTTTTAGAAATGAATTAGGGGTTTCTTCAATGCTATGTGATGACAGAGGTTCCATTATTTGTGCTAGAGGACTCTTTAAATTGATAGTTGTGGTCCTAAATGATGGAGATCGAGATGAATGCCTCGATCCTGACTATTAGTCAGTTGTTATGGGAGATAGTTTTGGCTGCTTAGTGAATGATACAGCTATCATCTCAACTGAAATTGTTTCATCAATAACTAGAGTCGGATTCTAGCAAAGAAGATGCCATTTTTGGGCAAGGGTTCATTTCTACACATGAAGGAGCACTTGATCCATTTCTTGGCATTGGAAAAGATGATAAATTAGATACCATTTTAGAAAACTTCCTAGGATTGAATTGGACAGACAATGTGGATTGCAAGGGAGAAAGTGTATTTTGGGAACCAATACGATCATGGGATGTCGAGGCCACTGTTGTAGGTGTGAGTGAGGAAAATGAGGCTTTATTATTGTAGGATCATCAGGTGCAACTGATGTACTTTAATATGACCGTGAAGATATAACATGCAAATCATTTATGTCACTACCATGAAAGTAAATATAATAATAGATTCTATCAAAGGAAAAAACCCGAGGGCCATACTTCCAGCATCTTTCCATCGCAAAGGATTTCATATTTCAATGACCAATGGTGGAAGGGTGAGGAAACATGTCATTTAGAAAGACTTTGTAATGAATTTCAAAGATTGATGTGATAGAAATGAGACTACTAATATCTAATTAGGCCATTTTAGCTGGGATTGCTCTTTGATTAGTTCTAGTAATTATCGCTGCCATGAAATTGGTTTGAGAGGTGTGAAACCCTAATAAATTGATAAAAATGAATTTATAGAGAAGAGATTACAATAACTCAAGTGAAGAAGAAGAATCCACAATAAACTGTTTAATGTTTCATTTGAGCACTTATCTAAAGCAAACGAGAAAAGATCCTTCTTCTCTCTATTCTATTTTTGTTTTGTATCTATTGATAAAAAAAAATTCTCGCTTATCCACAAAGTTCATCTCAAAAATAAATTTATCCGAGAAATTACATATTGTAGAAATTTCCTCAAAAAAATTCACACTTTTAGTAAAGAAAAAGTAATTGATAAAATTGGTTCAAGTAACTCACCAGAATTCATCTAAGTTATATGAAATATTATTTTAAAAGTAATAACATAAAAAAATGATAAATACAGGACAATAATAAAAATATACAAATATAGAATATTTGCCCAAATTTTTTTATGCCTACCGCTATTGGACTTTTATGTCTAAAGTTTAATTTTTATCCGTTTATGGCTCATGCTAAAATTTAGTGGACCTCAAGCTCATAATTTCTATGTCATCGTAGACTGATATGTGTAGGCCTTTGGCCTGAGATATTTGCTTCCCTTTCCATTGCATTGATGCTAACTCAAGAAGGGGCTTGGATAGATTATGTTTGGTTTTTAAGTCAAACATAATTTTAAGATGATATTCCTATAGATTCAATGTACGTTAGCATCAAAATGAATGAAGAAAAGAATGACTAGCAATATTTATATGAAATTAACTACATTCAATTAAAATATAAATGTGCAATCAAATAAAGAACTTAATAAGAACAACCTTAAAGAAAGAGGTAGAAATCCAAATCAATTAATCACTTAAAAATATATAAAACACTTAAGACTAAAAATATAGGAGTAAAGAAAAATAATAATTGACCTATACGATCCACAAAGGACCATACCCAATACATAGATGTTCAACGTATTTCATTTGATTCTTGAATTCAATAGAGAAGAATGACGGAGAAAGAATTTAAAGAGGGAAATATAAAGAAAAATAGATAATGTTCGAATTCATACTTTTATTGATGTAAATAATCAACTACATTAATCATAGGCTAATCACTATTATTCATTGGCTCCAATTATCAAGCAAAATAAAATTCAACTAAATTTATCTGATTTAGGATATCATTTACTAAATTTAAGAAATTACTTTATTATTCAATAAAGTTTAAATCCTTAAAAGCAAATAGTAAAAGCTAAAATAATGTCCACTTGTTTATCTTTAAAAAATTGGACAAATTTAAATACATTGAAACTTTATTTGTGTATTCAACAATGATAGAATCAAATCTCCTAGTTTTTAATTAATGAAAATAATAAAGATACACCTCAAACACGCAAAATTATAGCTTTGATTTAGAAAACATGCCAAACAAAAAAGAGAAATATTCAGAATATGAGAATTCTTAAACAAAAGAAATAAACCTTTAAGGAAAGGTTATTAAACTTTATTCAGTCAGACAGGAGAATCACATAGTTAAACATTTCTCATTCTATTTTTTTTTAAATTGGAAAGATCAAAAATAATTAAAAGAAAATCATCTATTTTGAGTTTGTAAAGTAAGCCAATTTGCTGACTTATAAGATTTAAAAATCTACATTCAAAACTCCAAGCTTCACTCCTACTAAAGGGGTCTTCACATACTTGTATTTGAATACAATAATTGCATAAAATAAGAAATTAATACTTTAAGAGACTCCATTAACTCTCACTCCAACTAAAGATTTTTTAAAGAAAATTTGAATTTAACACAAGAAAAAAAGGCTACTCATTTGAAAATAAACTTGGCTTAATCAAAATTTTAAGATTTAGCAGAATGATTTTGAAATCTTATTAGATATTAAAACAAGAAATAATTATAAAATGAATCAAAAGAGGACAAACACACTTAAAGCATGCTTGATTATTCTTTTTAGCTAATTTGATTAAAAAAACCTCAACACAGGGTTAAAGCTTTATGGAATTGCACTAGAACCTTAAGTCTAAACTTAATGTTAAGTTTTTTTTTCCATAAACAACAACATCAATTTAAGTTAGCTAAACATTAATGGAAAAGCTAAAATAAGCACATGAAACAATAAAGACATAGAAGTAAGCATAGAAAAACTATTATTCTTCATGGGAGGGATCCAATTGAAATATAAATAGACCTTGTTCATTTAGAAACATATCCTCTATAAGACATTAATGAAATGGATTTTCTATCATATAAAAATTAAAAATATACTTAAAAATGAAACTGGAAAGTTATGAAACTTGAAATTGTAGTAACCTATATCATACAAATTGATTGGAGCCGCTAATATTCTAATTTGAAGTTAAATAAATAATAAGATGAAAATGTTTATTTAGTAGGCTAATAACATGACTGCTTAATATCCAATTGGAAGAAAATAAGGAAGAATTATATCTAAAAAATAGCAACCAAAGCAACGTAAAAATTTAAATGAGAAGGGCTTATTACCTTTCTCTGTGCAGTGAATGGGGGCGATGAAATTGACGAAGAAGCATCCTCCTCTAGCTGAATTTACTCAAAAATAGAAATAAAAAAAATTAGAAATTGAGCTAATATTTCACAATTCATAGGCTAGGGACAAATGAGTTCAAAATCCTACACGAGTAAAGAAATTTTAGCCCTTTCGGGTGTGAAAACTGTTTTTCAATTAGTGAAAGGAGAGTTATTTATAGCGTTAAAATCTTTGTATTCTTGATCTGAACTCCAATGTGGGACTTGGGAAAAACTAGAATTCCCTAGAGGATAAGGATTGAAGCGCTACAATGTACAAATTCGTACGATCTTTGAATAAAAATTAAAATAAAAGAAATTGGAAAACAATGGGATAATACTGTGAACATTTGAATGACAAGAGCAATTATATCAAAAAGTACAAGGAATGAGAAATATGATCTTTTCATTAGAGTATAAAGAAAATATGACCTTTTTTCTATTTTAGAAATATTAACTAGCACTACTTCACTTAATACTTCATTATTAACATCAGAAATTTATAAATTATTTTTAATATATACTTAAAAAAGATTAATATTAAATAACCATTATATTTTATGTGGAGTTGAAGTTTAACTGCATTAGAATACAACTAAATTAAGTCATCTCAAGAATCTTACACGAAAAAAAATGTAAATATTGAAGAATAATATGAATTAATTATATATAAAAGAGCAAATTTATATCTATCATTTGAAAAAAATAATCATATTTATTCTAATATTCTATTTGTATTCTTGGTGTCGTTAAGTCAAAGGATGCATTTGACAAAAACTCTAACTACAATGAAAATTTATACGAAAAGTATAACAAGGATTAAATACAAATCATTTTTGAAATCAGAAGGATAAATTTCTTCTGTTTCCTTAAAGGTTTATAGGAAGAATACCACATATGAAATTCAAACGTGTTAGTTGTTAAAATATATTTTGAGTGACCTTTATCTGTTGTAATGACTCGCTAAATCATTTTCTCTATGTCTATGTATTTGAGTATTTCAAACTTTTATATAGCGATTTTAAGTCATTTATGACTTGTTGGTACTGACAATTTGGTCATCTGGTTGTTCGTTTGGTGTTTATGCAAGTTTTTATATTTTAGAGCCTTTGAAGTTTAAACAAATGACTTTAATCAAAATATTAGGAAGACGACCTTAGAATGAAATTTTGGTTGTTTCATAGATTCAAAACATCGAGATTGGTCTAGTAGGACCATTCGTTCAGATTTTGAGGTTTCTGGACTCATTTTGAGCAATCTTGTGTCTTATCGCTAAAATAAAGTCTTGGACATGAGGCCCACTTATTTATTAGATGACTTTCATTGGATGTTTTGACATCTCTGTTTAGTCCGCAATATTGAATTTGGTGGGGCACAATATTTCTCTTGCGTGCATGGGTTCCGAATTAATCAAAACCACCCCATAGGAGAATTTTCTAACTTGGTGTTCTAGCTAATGCAACAGCATTCCATGCATCTCAATTTATTCATCGCATTCCCGGGTTTGGAGCTATGTTCGTAGAGACTGAGGAGTTCGTCCATCGCTTTTGCAATCCCTGAGCAACATTCGCCAAGGTCAAGGTAGCTGACCCTCCATGTCTGTGGGCTTGGCACCTCATTCTCAGAGTTATGAGGGACCGAATCTTCACATTCATGGATTGTGTCCCGCATTCACGAAGGTCATTTGACTGATCTTTTAATTAACGACCACTCCAAAATATTAGTTCATTCTCCCAACTTCAAACATTGATATTTTGAGTTTTAGAGATTCGATTGAGCTAGTATTTTGCTCTATTTGCTGGAAATTGTCGAGTATTTATGTTGGACATGTGGGGTAGAATTGTGGGCACATATTTTCATCAAAAATATACTTGAAACCAGCATATAGTATGAGTTATTGAATTCATCTTGGAATCATGCAATTTAATGTGAATTATGCATAATTTAATCAATAATAATAATATTTATCATGAGTAAGAAAACCCCAACCAAAATCATGAAATTAGGGCTTTTATAAGAAGAATTAATAAGAGAATTTGAGAAAAAAAAACTTGGGATTTCATGAGTGAAAGGGCCCATGGATGAATTCTCACATACCTTTGATCTTAGAAGCACTAATTTGCAAGGAATTGAAGCTTTGACCTTGAAGAAATCCTTTGAGTTGCTTGAGGAAGAAGAAGACTCTTGAGAGAACACTTTAGAGAGAGAATTTTATGTTTGGAGTATTTGGGTGAGAATGAGTGGGTTAGGAGGGCTTAGGTTAGTTATTAGGATAGAACAAACTCCCCAAAATCGCCCATAGTAATTAATGAAAACATAAGGAAAGACCAAAATACCCCTAAACTTTTATTGAAACTGCACCTGAATGGAGGACCCACCGCTGTCTGTGAAGCTCACCATTGTTTGTGAAGCTCACCACGGCCCATGGTAATGATCGTGGTAAGGACTTGAAAAAATTGCAAGCTAGGTTAGCAATGTCTATGGAGGTCTCTACGGATTGTGGACATCACCCGTGGTGTGGACTTCCCAAGACACTAGAGGCGGTTGGACCATGCGACACCACTACGACTCGTGGTGTACCCCATGGCCCGTGAACCCTCTCATGGTCCTCACCTCAAGATCCATCTTGCACTAGGATGGTCCACGATAGTTGACCACGGTCCATGATCCTCTTTGCGTCCCGTGGAGGGCTCTGTGAATGCCACCTAGTGCCCAAACAGCTATAATTTTCTAGGAAACTTCTTTTGATCCTCAATTTCTGACTTTTCAACTTCGGAGGTCTTACAATATCTCCCAGTAGGACAAATGGGGCTCAAGATAGCATTAATGGAATAGAAAAAAGACATAACAGCCCAACATGAATGCAAAACATCTCAAAAATACATAAGAACATGGAATATTCAATCCTAAGCTAAACATGATTTTAAAACTCATTTCATGAACATGAATACATATGAAAACATGAGAATGATTGAAACACGGTTTTGACTGAGTGGATCATGAAGGAACTTAATACCTCAACTAGGAATGAAGGAAAGAGATGAGGATATCTTGACATCATATCGGCTTCGACTTCACATGTAACATCCTCTACCTCTTGGTTCTTCCATAATACCTTAACTGAAGCAACTTCCTTATTTCTCAATTTTCTAACTTGCCGTTCTAGGATCTCAACCAGAACTTCCTCATATGAGAGACTCTCTTTCACACCAATGTTTTCCAAAGGCAAAATAGAGCTAGGATTATGAACAAACTTCCTCAATAAAGACACATGGAACATCGAATGTACCGATACCAACTCAGAAGGCAAATCGAACTCATATGCCACCTTGCCAATTTGCCTAAAATCTAATATAGATCAACATAGCTGGGACTATGCTTTTCTTTCTTGCCAAAATGCATTACACCCTTCATGGGAGAGATTTTCAAGTAAACTCAATCATTAACCTCAAATTCAAGTTCCCTTCTTCTCATATTAGAATAGGACTTTTGTCGACTTTGGGTTGTCTTCAATCTTTCTCTAATCATTCTCACCTTCTCTATAGATTCATGTATCAACTCAGGTCCTATTAAGGCAACTTTTCGAACTTTAGACCAACTGATAGGAGATCTATACCTCCTACCATATAAGGCCTTGGATGGAGTCATCTGAATGTTGGAATGATAACTATTATTATAGGAAAACTCTATCAATGGAAAATGATCATCCCAGTTACCTCTAAAATCAACAACACTGGCTCTTAACATATTCTCTAAGGTCTGAATGGTGCGCTCAGCCTGACCATCTATTTGAGGGTGAAAAGTTAAACTAATCTTCATTTGAGTACCAAGACCCTTTTGTAAAGATCTCCAAAATTGAGATGTGAACTAAGTACCTCAATCCAAAATGAGAAACAATGGAAAATTAACTTAAAAAACTCTCGGATATACAATATAACATAGTCTTTGGCTAAATATGAAGTCTTAACAAGAAGAAAATGAGTTAACTTAGTCATTTGGTCAACGACCACCCAATCAAATCATGTTATCTACGAGTACTAGATAAATCTGTAATGAAGTCCATACTCAAGGCTTCCCACTTTCAAGTAGGAATCTCAATATCTTGAGCCAAATCTTCTAGTTTCTGATGCTCAACCTTTACTTGTTGGCAATTAGGACATTTAGCCATAAACTCCGCAATATCACTTTTTATGCTATTCCACCAATATACTTCCCTCAAATCACGATACATCTTTGTGAAACCCAGATGAATAGAATACTGCGAACTATGAACTTCGGACAATATCATTTCCCTTCAATCATCAAATCGGGAACACCCAATCAACCTTAATATCTCAAAACACCATCTCCCCCTTGGAAGAAAACCTTAATAGTTTTTTCAGCAACCACTTTCTTCAACTCAACCAAAGTAGGATCATTATCTTACTTGGCATTAACATCCACCACAAGAGATGATTTAGAACCATTTTGAACAATAACATCACCATCCTCAAAATTAACCAATAGAACACCCAAATGGGCTAATCTATGAACATCCCGAACCAACTCTTTCTTCTCATCCTCAACATGGGCAACACTTTTCGTAGAAAATCTACTAAGAGTTTCATCAACTACATTCGCTTTTCCCGAATGGCATAGCATACTCATGTCATAGTCCTTCAACAATTCAAGTCATCTCCTTTATCGAAGATTCAAATCCTTTTGATTGAACATATACTGAAAACTCTTGTGATCAGTAAATACATCCACATAGACACCATAAAGATAGTGTCTCCAAAACTTCAAAGCAAAAACCTCTGCCGCTAACTCCAAATCATGGGTCGGGAAGTTCTTTTTGTGACCTTGAGTTGCGTAGAAGCATAGGCTATCACTTTACCATTTTTCATTAGCACACAACCAAGAACAACTCTTGAAGCATCACAATATACAAAAAACCCATCGAAACCTTCTGGCAAAGTCAACACCAAAGCGGAAGTAAGCCTATTCTTGAACTCTTGAAAACACTTCTCACATGCCTCTCAGACCATTGAAATTTCACCTTCTTTTGAGTAAAAGAAATCAAGGGTGGTGCAATGGAAGAAAAACCTTGTACAAACCGTCTATAATCATCGGGTAAGCCCAAGAAACTCTGAATATCGAAAGGGGCTAAAGGTCTAGAATTTGGTCTTCTTAGGATCCACCATAATATCTTCACCGGAGATAATATGGCCAAAGAAAGAAACTGACCTCAACAAAAATTCATACATGCTAAACTTAGTAAATAACTGACGGTCCTTGATAATTTTCAAGACAATCCTCAAATGATCAGCATGCTCTTCCTTACTTCGAGAATAGATCAAAATATTATCAATGAACACAATAACAAACATATCCAGATATTCATGAGCACCCTGTTCATCAAATCCACAAAAGCTGAAGAAGTATTCATTAGTCAAAAAGACAACCAAAAATTCAAAGTGACCATACTGAGTTCTAAAAGCCATCTTCGGAATGTCATATTCTCTTCTCGGAGTTGATGACAGCCCGATCAGAGATCAATCTTTGAAAAGTATCTTACTCCTTGAAGTTGATTGAACAAGTCATAAATCCTTGGAATAGGATACTTATTATTAATTGTGACCTTGTTCAATTATTGATAATCAATGCACATATAGAGAGAACCATCCTTCTTCCTAACAAAAAGAACTGGAGCACCTCATCAAGAGATACTCAGTCTAATAAAAGCCTTATCCAACAAATCCTTCAACTGATCTTTTAATTCTTTTAATTCTGTTGGGGATGTTAGATAAGAATGAATAGAAATAGCCTGGATATCGAGGAGAATATCGATACCAACGTTTATTTCCCTTTTGGGAGGAACACCTAGGAGATTATCGAGGAAAACTTCTAGAAATTCATTAACAACCGAAACTAACTCAAGAGTAGAGGCTTTGGAATTTGTAGCTCTAACTCAGACTATATGATAAATGCAACCCTCAGAAATCATTTTCTGAGCTTTAAGGCACGAGATAAATTGACCTTTAAATATGGAATTACTACCATTCCATTATAGGACTGGATCATTAGGAAACTGAAGCTTGCCACATGGTTCTTATAATATATAGAAGCATAGCATGCATGAAGCCAATCTATAATGAGAATAACATCAAAATCGGTCATATCAAGCTCCAGAAGATCAACTGATGTGATTTTATGGAAAACTAAAATTGCACAATTTCGATAGACTATCTTGACACAACTGAGTCACCAATAGGAGTATAGACCAAAAAAAGTTGTAACAAGATCTCGGGACTAATAATGAATTTCATATTAAGTTAAGGAGCAATAAATAATAGAGTAGCACCTGAATTTAACAATGCATAAACATAAAAGTTGAAGACTTTCAACATACCAGTCACAACATCAGGCGAATCCTCTAATTTTTGATGAGTCTGAAGGGCATAAAATTTGTTTTGGCGCTAACCGAAACCCGAGGTAGTAACATACTGATCCAAATGATCGGTAGCCTAAGTCTGAATCTAGGGTCTAGCACCACTCCTACTCTTCTTTGCATGATGAGCCAACTTTCCACACATATAGCACATATCCGATCCTGGGAAGAATTCTTCCTTGTGGTTTCTCCCAAACTTCTTGGATGAAGGGATGGCTTGACCACCCAGAGCTCCTCCTTTTGACTTAGGATTAGGTTGTTACACCCCATACTTTTATACCTTGGAACGCGTTCTTAAGTCTCTTGAAAGGTTCTTAAATCTTTTGAAAGGTTCTTAAGTCTCTTGAAAGGCTCTTAAGTTCTTGGAAGGATAGTAAGCCTCCTAAGTTTCATAAGGTTTCCTAATGTTTCTTAAAGCTTTTTCAGCCTTCTTAAGAACTCTTAAGCTCTTAAGAGTTACCATGTGAGCCGTATAATCTATAACACTACCAAAAAACTCTAAGGAAAGAGGAATGAGATACCCCATAATAGAGAAGATGGGGAATAGAGTTATAAGAATCCGGAAGACGTTGAAGACTAAATAATGAGCCGTAGGACTCAACTTACATACATAATCTACCAACTTGGAAAGCTTATATGCTTAAGTTACTCAAGTACATACCAAGCTTACGTAGCAAGAATTACATAGATTCGTAAAGTAAGACGAGATTATGAACCTACGAGAGGGAAAAGAGAGTGCCACGTGGCAATATGAGAGAGTGCCACATGGAAGCATGAGAGAGTGCCATGTTGCAGCAGATGGAGCAAGGGTGGTGGTCCCCACATTCCACGTGGCATCCCAAGGTTGGAGGGGTGGTGTGTTGGCCCAATGAGGGCTTGACCGTGACACCACTTAGGGGTTAACACGTGTCACCTCCTAAAGTGGCCTATATATATATATATATATATATATATTATGATCAAACTTATCAACAAGTCATTATCTTCCAAGTTCAAGAGGCTTCTAGAGAAAAAAAGAAGAGAAGAGAAATCTAGAACTAGAGAGAGAGTAGGTTCAGCCAAGGAGAAAAAAAAGGTAAGTCTCCAATTTCGTTTCGTGAATTAATTATTTAGGGTGCACCGCAATTTTATGAAGGTGTTAATAATGAAAATTTATTATTTGGAGCAGCCCAAAATGTTATCAAATAGCCACAAAGTTTTAGGCGCGCTAAAGGAACTTTCGAGGCAAGTTTCGACGAGTTTGACGAGTTTCGGGCACGGTAAGGGTTTTCCTTTCAAATTGGATTTTATGATGTCGTTATGAGGTATATTATATGTCTTAAATAATGTTGTAAGTGGAAAAATTTCATAAGGATGGTTGATGTTAGGAACAAACTAAATTAAAGTCGTCGTAGTTAAATCAAAGTCGAGTAGTGTATTGCGATTGTGGTGCTGCGGTTGCAGCTAGTTAGATGGAATATTGCAGGGATGAAAAGTGTTCTAAAAGGGGTGTGGGTACTTCTGTCTTCAGCCACACGACCCTCCATTTTGTATTGTTAAAGTTTTTGTGAAATAAATATTAAAAACTCTATTTTGATATCGTAGCTTTAGGCGAGTTGTTTGGAGTTTGTATTGTGTAATGTTTAAGTAATTTAATTATTTATATGCTGCTGGTTGTTTTTTTTGGTATGGTTTTTGACACAGTGGCAAAGTTGAAATCTCGAGAATGTTAAAGTTATAGGGGAAATGTTGCCCGATTTTTGGTAACTTTGAAACTAGTAAAAAACTAGTCGAGGGTATTGGATAAGGAAACGATTCCTATGGGTAAGAGTTGTAGAGTTGGAACTTGGAAAGTGAAAGGTTATTAACCTTAGTATTACTCTCATATTAATAGGTCAAGGAGATAACGAGGTGAGCTGGGTTACAGTTAATCCACAAAAGGTATGTGAAGCTTACCCTTTCGTTCTTTTGGCATGTCTTAGCCTTAAGTTTTATATATATACTAAACTTGGGAGTCATTCCATTCATAAAGCTCTGAGTATGAGTCAATACCCTTGTTCACTTATGGATGTTAGAACTCCTGCACTAAGTGGACTCATCATCTTTCAAGTCTTCTATAGGATAAAAAGTAGTACATATAAGGCCTATCTCCTTCTTTCGTTGAAATCGCTTAAGATAAGTGAAATAATGTCTGATATGAGTTTAGAAGTAATTCCATTTATAGGTTCCGAATATAATTCATGACTCGTAGTCACTTCTGAATACTAAGGGTCCTAAAGTAGTTAAATTACTACTCTCGAGCCATCTATATATTGAATAGTATGTAGAGATATAAGCTCCTATTCTGAAAGGCTCTGAGAGGATAAATGTCTCTGATTGCATAAGCTATGTGTCTGATTGCATAAGTTGTGTCTTTGATTGCATAAACTGTGTGGCATTATCTTGGTACACGCCTATGGTTCCTAAGGCCCTAATTGATGTAATCCCTAATAACATCTAAAGGGTACCTCAGAGAATTACTTTCCTAGTCTTCAAGTGACGGATCACTTGACTGTTTTATTGAGTCTCAGGAGATGATTTAGTTGTATATGGTTTCTCACTACTCTACTCGTGCATATGGTAACCCTTCTTTAAATAAGTCCCACACAGGGCTGGGCCTAATATCGTGTGCAGCTTTACTACTTCTTTCGCTGAGTCTCAGGCCGAATGCGATATGATACCATGACATGATGAGTGATGCCATGTATAAGGAGGAGATGCTACATATGATGATATGATAATGTGATGATATAATGATGCGACAATAATACGAGTATTCACCACATCCCAGGATGGATAAAATATGATAATTATGACACTGAGTCCCATAATGGGCCGGGTACGGTATATGGTGATATAAAGAAGGAACACCGAGTCCCTCACTTAGAGGGCCGGGTACGGTATGTATATATATGATGCGGATACAATATAGATGTACCCTACTCTCTTTATCGAGTCCCTCACTAAAGGGTTGGATACCGTAGGTAGGCATGCATGTGCAAATATAGTGATATATTTGACACCAAACCCCATAATGGGCCGAATATGTTATGATATATATATATGATGAGGTTATGTCGTGTACAATGGTATGATGTCGTATACGATGACACGATGAAGTGATATATATGATGAAAAGAGATGATGATATGATATTATGATGAAAATGATTTTACTACATGAGATATAGGCACGGTAATGGGTTAATTGTTATACTTGTCCTCTATATCCCTATTCCAACTGTAATCTCGTTATGGTGCTTTATGCTTACATACTCAGTACACATTTCGTACTAATGTCCCCTCTTTTTAGGGGACTGCATTTCATGCCCTCAAGTACAGACACGCGACTTAAGAATCCACCAACTTAGGATTACACCTAGTGGGTTTAAGAAGAGCTCCATCATGTCGGAGCAAAGCTTTTGGTACCGACCATTGATGTATATATTTGTGTGTTCAAGGGTAAGGCGGGGGCCCTGTCCTGCCTTATGTTTCTGTTTCTTTTTACTCTTAGAGGTATGTAGACATGTATGTGGTTTGTATATGTATGTGTGAACAGTTATGGCTATATATTATGATAGCCTCATCGGCTTATATATATTATCTTGCCTGTTGGCACGCTATGACTTAAATAGGAGAAAAGTTTCCTTATAGTTAGCAATGGTACACGTGAGTGTCCAATTTGGGCACCCATCACGGCCTACGGGGTTGGGTCATGACAAAAGTGGTATCAGAGCGGTCCTTTCTTGGAATATCTACAGACCGTGTCTAGTAGAGTATTGTTTATCAGTGTGTGGTATACCACATCTATAAACAGGAGGCTACAAGATATTTAGGGTGTTACCTTTCTCTCTTATCTTACATCATGCGATAAAGCTATATTATTAGGATGATCTCTCACTGACATACTATTTTATTTACAGCAATGCCTCCAAAGAAAGCAACAGCTACCCAGAAGTGCAAGTCAATAATGGATGGAACAAGTCAGACCTCGGGAGTTATTAAGGCTCATGCCCAGTCTATGCCGGGAATTGTACTCTAGTCAATGATCTCTACTATGCCGCCACCTCCGGAGGAGCTTAGAGAAATAGTAGCTGCGGGCCCCAAGACCCTAGTGCATAAGCCTCCAGTCCCACAGCTAAGGCTAGAAGATAGGGCGATGAGGGATGCGGTTCAACTATTAACCAAGTTAATGGCAGAACTGGTTCAAAGGCATGGGCTGGGGATTAGGAGGTGGTACAGTGAGCGACAACCCGATAAATATTATGGTAGAGGCCAGCATAAGAAGGCTAGAATGGCTGGTAATTCGGGGGAGTTTCAAGGCAGAAAGCCTTACCAGTATAGTATATACCCTTCCCAACCAACCTGGAGGGTACCCCCTCAGTTCCTAGGTGGAATATTTGATAACACGGGATGTCTAGGAGTCGGTCTGAGCTCCAGGGTTTCAGGTGCACCAATGAGCAAAGGGTCGCGTCAGTCGAAGCCACTTTTACCTTAATGTTTTGGCTATGGTAAGGTGCATTTTGGGAAATGTCGTCTTGCTATAAGTGCTTGTTTCACCTGCGGCCATCAAGGCCATTTTGTGAGAGAGTGTCCATTTAAGAGTACATGGAAGGGTGCAGCTCAACCTACTGGATCAATTGTTGGAGTTTCTTCTTTGTTGGCTATGCGCCCTATGAAGCAGGGTAAGCATACCTCAGTAGGCCATAGTAGAGACCGTGGCAGACTTCCTTCGAATCAGGAGGCATCATCAAACATAGTTACAAGTATACTATTAATGTTCTCCCAGGATGTGAATGCATTGATAGATCCAGGCCCCACTCTATTATGTATATATCTCCTTTTGTTGCCGATATTTAGTGCCCTATGTGGATGTGATAGACTATGATATGCATATATGTGTTGGCCCTGTGAGGCATTGTTGGTATTTTTCTAAGTGCAGGTTTGGGATAATAAGGAATATAGAGGAAACTCTGCTGATTTTTTTTTGGGAGATAGAAAGAGAATGAGATATAGGGTTGTAACACATCTTGAGAGATCGTATCCACGGTAATGATAAGGATGAAAGCTCATGAACTAGAAAAGGGTATTGTGTATATGTACGTCCATTTTTGAAAATAGTGGGATCCCTCGAAGATAGGGAATAGAAATTGCAAAATAACTGAGGCATTGTGAAATTATCAAAGGAACAAGTGGTATCTATTGGAAAAAAAATGTGATAAACAAAACGTGAGACACGTGTCATCAGAGTATAAGTGCCTCGAATGAAGAATCAGACACGATTATAACCACTAGTGACGTACTGATTGGGATGAGTGAAATGTGGCTTTGGCTAAACTACTACATTAGTTATATGAATCGAGTACCTGTACCTGGATTGGGTACTAGTTATTGAGAATTCTGAGCACCCCATGGTTATATTAAGGTTTCTTACAGGGGCAACCTAAAGTATAAATGAGTTAACAGAAGGTGTAGACATGGTGCAGTATGTCAAATATGTTGGAACAGAATCATATGCGTATGAACAGTTGAAAATAAATAGAGGATGACATGGGTATACCCTAAAGGGGGGAAGTGGACAAGAGAAATACAAGAGTGAGAGGAAATCAACTGACACTGTCACATGTTGACAGGACCTCTTAAATTTTAAGCGAGATCCTATACTGTCACGTGTTAGCAAGAGCTTAAGGCCAATAATAAATAGATAAAAGCCGCGGTATCTGAGACCATGCGAAGAATCATAGGTGCCTATAAAAAGGGGTGAATACGATAAGAGAGTAGGATTGAGCAAACAAAGGGCCGCAAAAAGGGTAGTAGGACCGTGTTTGAGTAAAGATTAAGATATGGCAACAGCGTCATTGGTCGCTGATATCGGGACATATAAGTAGCAAGAAGAATAGAAAATCTCCTACGGTAGGAAATGAGGAGACCAAGGAGTACGTAAAGGAAGAAAAGAAAGAAGTAGGACAAAATAGAGTTAGCACGAGCAAGTCCTAGTGTGAAGTCGATATGTAAAGCAAGACGGGCTAGGAGACAAAAAGACTGCGTGTACCTCATACTAGTGGTATAAGAGTAGTTGTGCAACCTACGAATAGTTATATACAACATAAGACGAAGCGGAGGAGTACATGATGAAAAAGAGTTATGATATTTTAGAGATGTTATAGAGGAATACAAAGAGAAGTTAAATCAAATAGCCAAAAAGGACATAGTCATAGTTGAATTAAAGATCTACCCCGACACTGGTTGTAAAAGAGAAGAAAAAAGGTAAAGGCAAAATATAAAGACTAGCGAGAAGATGTTAAGGTAAATATTGGGCTAAGATGAGTGCCTTCACACGTTATTGCAAGGATGGCAATGGAATATGACACAAGGACTTCCCGGGGGCCACTTATCCTAGTACTACTCTCGCCCAAGCACGTTTAACTTTGGAATTCTGGTGGGATCCAGTGCGTTAGTGCTGTTATGATCGCATGAGATGGGAGAATCTGAACAAGCAGCGAAGCAATGACACGAGATTATGTACCTAGAGTGTTATAAGTTACGATAAGGGAATTGTAAAAGACCTTAAGCAAAACAAGCAAGATTAGCCAATTACTAACAGATGGCACACTTGTATGCCACAGTTTTTCAACATAATACCAGTTAATGATAGGCAAGCCAAGGAACGGCTACACAGAACATTGTGTGAAGGGATTTCGAAACCACTTGGCAGTCAACTTGGAGGGGCAAAAAGCAAAACCCAAAAGGTAAGGGTACCAATTGATGTCATCTAAAGAAGGCAGGAAGTAATACACGAGGTCGAAGATTCCACAATACGACCTTGGCTACAAGACTCACTTCATGCTCCATGGACAGATAATTCTGGAGGGAATGCTACCCGCAGATTAATAATATTAACCCATGCTCTTTCAATCAAGGACTACCTATCTAGTCGAGATTGTGTAAAATTATAGGTCAAAAGGGTGGTGAGACTTTACGGAGTTCCCATAACTATTGTCCTAGACGAAGGAGACCGAGTTATAGTTAACTACTGAAGATCAGTTCAAGAAGAGATTGGGAAGATAGATAGGTCTTTGTACACCATTTTACCCTCAGACCAAAGAACAGACTAAGCTTACTAGCTAAATGCTAGAAGAGGTATTTCGAGCCTATACGTTTGACTCCAAAGGTAGCTTGGATAATTGCCTACTACCTGTCAAGAGTATTTACTACATCAACTATCATTCTAGTCTCTAGATGGCCCCGGAAGACACTTGGTATGGCAAAAAGAGTAGGTCATCAATTGGTAGTTTGATGTTGGTAAAATGCAACTAATGGGCCCAGGCATGGTTCAATAAGCTGTCGAGAAGGTAAAGCTTATTCAGGAGAGAGTGTTAACAGCTTAGAGTCGACTGAAGTCATACATAAGTAATCGACATCGACTTCTAGAGTTTCAAGTTAATGATTGGGCATTTCCGAAGGTACCCCCATAGAGAAAGTAATGAGATCCAGCAAGAAAGGGGACCTTAGTCCCAGATACATTGACCTTATTAGATCCTCCGCCGAATATGCAAGGTTGCCTATGAGCTAGACTTACCAGCGAATCTGGAAGTGGTACATCCACTCTTCGATATATTAATGCTTTGCAAGTATGTTGGTAATCCAACCCGGGTATATCCCGTAGAGAGTATCCAGGTCATAGAGGAGTTATCCTACGAGAAGTAACCTATCGCCATCCTAGGTTGGTGAAGTAGAAGATTGTGAACTAAAGACATAGCTTCCATTAAGGTATTATGGCAAAATACAAATCGTGAAGAGATGACCTGGGAAGCGGAGGAGGAAATGAAACACAAGTATCTATACCTACTCCTTACGCTACAGGTAATCCCAACCTTTGGTACTCTGATAGTGATAGCTTGATGAAAGTATGTGTTATTGCAATAGACAGGAATTTCCATATAATCTGTATAAGATTTTAAGGAAGGTTTTGGTTCACATTCGAGGACGAATGTCCTAAAGGGGTGAAGGATGTTACACCCCGTACTTTTGTATCTTGGAATGTGTTCTTAAGTCTGTTGAAAGGTTCTTAAGTCTCTTGAAAGGCTCTTAAGTTCTTGGAAGGATCGTAAGCCTCCTAAGTTTCTTAAGGTTTCCTAAAGTTTTTTAAGACTTCCTAAGCCTTCTTAAGAACTCTTAAGCTCTTAAACGTTACCATGTGAGCCGGATAATCTATAACACTACCAAACAACTCTAAGAAGGGGGATGAGATACCCTATAATAGAGAAGATGGGGAATAGAGTTGTAAGAATACGAAAGACGTTGGAGACTAAATAATGAGTCATAGGACTCGGCTTACTTACGTAAGATACCAACTTGGAAAGCTTACATGCTTAAGTTACTCAAGTGCATACCAAGCTTACGTAGCAAGGATTACATAGGTTTGTGAAGTAAGACGAGATTACGAACCCACAAAGGGAAAAAAGAGTGCCACGTGGCAGCATGAGAGAGTGCCAAGTTGCAGCATGAGAGAGGGACATGTTGCAGCAGCTGGAGCAAGGGTGGTAGGCCCCCACATGCCATATGGCAGCCCAAGGTTGGAGGGGTGGTGTGTTGGTCCAATAAGAGCTTGACACGTGTCACCACTTAGGGGTTAACAAGTGTCACCTCCTAAAGTGACCTATATATAGAGATATTTTATGATCAACCTTATCAACAAGTCATTATCTTCCAATTTCAAGAGTCTTCTAGAGAAAGAAAGTAGAGAAGAGAAATCTAGAACTAGAGAGAGAGTAGGTTCAACCAAGGAGAAAAAAAAGGTAATTCTCCGATTTTGTTCCGTGAATTAATTATCTAGGGTGCACCACGATGTTATGAAGGTGTTATTAATGAAAATTTATGATTTGGAGCATCCCAAAACGTTATCAAATAGCCACGAAGTTTTAGGCATGCTAAAGGAACTTCCGAGGCAAGTTTCGACGAGTTTGACGAGTTTCGGGCACGGTAATGGTTTTCCTTTCAAATTGGATTTTATGATGTCGTTATGAGGTATATTATATGTCTTAAATAATGTTTTAAGTGTAAAAATTGCATAAGTATGGTTACGTTAGGAACAAACTAAATTAAAGTCGTCGTAGTTAAATCAAAGTCGAGTAGTGTATTGCGATTGTGGTGCTGCGGTTGCAGCTAGTTAGATGGAAAATTGCAGGGATGAAAAGTGTTCTAAAAGGGGTGTTGGTACTTCTGTCTTCAGCCACACGACCCTCCATTTTGTATTGTTAAAGTTTTTGTGAAATAAATATTAAAAACTCTATTTTGATATTGTAGCTTTAGGCGAGTTGTTTGGAGTTTGTATTGTGTAATGTTGAAGTAATTTACTTGTGTTTATGCTGCTGGTTATTGTTATTGGTATGTTTGTTGACATGGTGGCTGAATTGAAATCTCGAGGATGTTAAAGTTATAGAGGAAATGCTGTCCGATATTCGGTAACTTCGGAACTAGTAAAAAACTAGTCGAGGGTATTGGATAAGGAAACAATTCCTATGGGTACTTGGTTGTAGATGTGGAAATTGGAAAGTGAAAGTTTATTAACCTTAGTATTACTCTCATATTAATAGGTCAAGGAGATAACAAGGCGATCTAGGTTACATTTAATCCACAAAAGGTATGTGAAGCTTACCCTTTCTTTCTTTTGGCATGTCTTAGCCTTAAGTTATATATATACTAAACTTGGGAGTCATTCCATTCATAAAGCTATGAGTATGAGTCAATACCCTTGTTCACTTATGGATGTTAGAACTTCTGCACTAAGTGGACTCATCGCCTTTCAAGTCTTCTGTAGGATGAAGAGTAGTACATATAAGGCCTATCTCCTTCTTTCGTTGACATTGCTTAAGGTAAGTGAAATGATGTCATATATGAGTTTAGAAGTAATTCCATTTATAGGTTCCGGATATAATTCATGACTCATAGTCACTTCTGAATACTAAGGGTCCTAAAGTAGTTAAATTACTACTCTCGAGCCATTTATATGTTGACTAGTAAGTGGAGATATAAGTTCATATTCTGAAAGGCTCTGAGAGGATAAATGTCTCTGATTGCATAAGTTGTATCTCTGATTGCATAAGCTATGTGTCTAATTACATAAGTTGTATCTTTGATTGCATAAACTGTGTGGCATTATCTTGTTACATGTCTAGGGTTCCTGAGGCCCTAATTGATGTAATCCCTAATAACATCTAAAAGGTGCCTCAGAGAATTACTTTCCTGGTCTTCAAGTGACGGTTCACTTGACTGTTTCATTGAGTCTCACAAGATGATTTAGTTGCATATAGTTTCTCACTACTCTACTCGTGCATACGGTAACCCTTCTTTCAAGGAGTCCCACGCAAGGTCGGGCCTAATATCATGCGCAGCTTTACTACTTCTTTCACCGAGTCTCGAGCTGGACATGATATAATACCGTGACATGATGGGTGATGCCACATATAAGAAGGGGATGCTATATATGATGATATGATGATGTGATGATATAACGATGCGATAAAAATATAAGTATTCACTGCGTCCCAGGCCGGATAAAATATGATGATTATAACACTAAGTCCTATAATAGATCGGGTACGGTATATGGTGATTTAAGGAGGGAACATCGAGTCCCTCACTAGAGGGATGGGTATGGTATGTATATATACGATGCGGGTACAATATAGATGTACCCTACTCTCTTCACCGAGTCCCTCACTAAAGGGCCAGATATTGTAGGTAGGCGTGCATGTGCAAATATAGTCATATATTTGTGACACCAAACCCCATAATGGGCAGATATATTATGATATATATATATATATATGATAAGGTTATGTCGAGTATGATGGTATGATATCGTATACAATGACACGATGAACTGATATATATGATGAAAAGAGATGATGATATGATATTATGATGAAAATGATTTTACTGCATGAGATGCCCATAAGCACAGACACGCGACTTGAGAATCCACGAGTTTAGGATTACACCCAGTGGGTTTAAGAAGAGTTCTATTGTGTCGGAGCCCAGCTTTTGATACCGACCATTGATGTATATATTTGTGTGTTCAAGGGTAGGGCGGGGGCCCTGTCCCGCCTTATGTTTCTATTTGTTTTTACTCTTAGAGGTCTGTAGACATGTATGTGGGTTGTATATCTATGTGTGAACAGTTGTGCCTATATATTACGATAGCCTCGTCGGCTTATATATATTGTCTTACCTGTTGGCACCTTATGGCTCAAATAAGAGACAAGTTTCCTTATAGTTAGCATGGGTACACACAAGTGTCTAGTTCGGGTACCCTCACGGCCTACGGGGTTGGGTCGTGATATAGGTATCTTATCATTATCAAATTTTTAAGTCAGAGTGTTTAAATAGTTTTGACTGGAATACTTTTGACAAAATTGAGGATGGCCACGATTCTTGGGCTTTCCATGAGAAAAACTACCACCATCAGTTCGAGCCCACTTGGACTCCCTTCTAGACAACTCCTTCAACTTTTCCTTATTAATTTTCTAGGCATGTGTCACAAGCCTCAAAATATCTATCTCCTTGATAATCATGGAGGTTCAACATTCTTTGACCACCAAATCGTACACACCCAGAACGAACTTGCTCATATGAACCCTTGGATCCATAACCATAAAAGGAGCATATTTGTACAAATTTATGAACTTGAGGGCCTATTCCCTCACACTAATATTACCTTGGCAGAAATTGATAAACTCTTGCACCTTAGCCTCTCTCAACTCCAAAGGAAAGAATTTGTAACACCCCCTAAAAATATTGTATATGATGTTCCAATTCTCGATGAAAATAATATATTTTTTGTATTTTGGGCATAATTCTTTATAGGATAGTCCAAATTAGGTGGTTCAAATTTTTGAATAACTCCAACATCATTACCTACAACTTTTGTGAAGAATATATTTTAAGTTTTGGAGGTTACTTAGGTCAAATAAATTAATTATTGCAAGACATGGTGTTGTGATGAAATGGAGTGTTTGTAGAAGAAATATTATATCTCACTGCAGGATGATCCAAATCATTGATTCTTGAACGACATGAAAGTAGACTTCTATAGAAACATTATATGAAGACACCAAATCCTAATAAGGAAGTTATCTTTTTCAAACGTAGCTCCAAAAAAAGGTATTCTATTAAAAGAAGGTTCATCTCACCAACCATGGAAAGATCTAGATCCATTTGACATCACTTAATACATCAATAGTCCTCCATTTGACATCACCCATGCTATCACAATCTTTTATTAAATTTTTAAATTTTTTTTATAATTATTTTAATTATTGTTAGGTCCATCCTTTTGTCACGACCCAACCTCGTAAGCCGCGACTGGGGTCCGATCTTGACCCCCCGTATACATACCTATCAGTTGTGGTCACATTGAACTGTAAATAAATAGTATCATGTAACAAAGACCCATTGGGCAATAACATTTTCATAAACTTGTAGCCCTTTTCGTTTGTACCACAACATGATAGGGCACGCAAGCCGACAAGGTTGCCATAACATAATAACATATATCATATATCATGTAGACCCAGCTGAATCAAACTGACATACACAACCCACCTATACATGTCTGCAGACCTCTAAACATATAATTGACAACATATGGCGGGACAGGGCCCCCGTCGTACCCCTGAATGGACGAAATGATTTTTATACATCTGTGGACAGTACCAAAAACTAGGCCCCGATACAATGGAGCCTCTTCCAACTGAGTTGCATGGAATCCTAAGCTGATGGACTCCCAAAATCTGTATATGTACTTGCGGGCATGAACGCAGCCCCCCGAGAAAGGGGGTCAGTACGATATATATACTGAGTATGTAAAACATAATATAATACAACTGGAAGCATATCTGAGATACAAAAACAGGGGATAAGATATCAATTCAGAAACATGTACCTGTACTTTGTGAATTACAAAAACATGCATGTTCGAGTCATATCATATAGCCAGTCCTTTCGGGGGTCCAGTGAGTCATCTCTGTAAAACCATCATGGCCCCAGTGCCATCACCACCTTATTACAACACATCATCATATATCTATACACGTATCCTGGCCCTCTATTGAGAGACTCAAGGAATAATGTAGTGAACTGTGCACGACAACATATCCTGGCCCGGGACTCAAGGAAAGAAGTGTTATGATATACACGAGTAGAGTAGTGAGTAACTATATGCAATTTAAATCATTATTAGAGACTTGACCGTATAAGAAGATTAAAATTTTGTCGGAGGACTCGAGTAGTAGTGTAACCATCTCGAGTGGCTTCTAAATTTCAATATGGGCAATATCAATTATAATCTCAGGGCTCCTAGACATGTACTAAAGTAAAGCCAAATCGCTCATGGAACCAGAAACATTTGTTGACAAATAGTCTGTAAGACTTGGAGCCTGTACATTTGTTACCTTTTTAACATATAAAAGTTTCCAGGGAAATAGTTCGATTATTATAAAAGTCCGATATTCAGACGTAAATAAGAGCTGTTAAGAATGGAGTTACCCCGGAACTCATATCATGTTTAACCTACAACTAAGACATGTCAGAAGAAGAAAGAGAATAAACTATATATAGTCTGTACTTTCCTTTATGGGATCTGCATACACATATTTCATACCCGGCCCATCATGAGAGATAGCTTTCCACACACTACTGTTTAACACGTAGAAGCCTTACTAGGCAATACTCAATCCTTGCAGAAATTCCAATACTAAGCAGTGGATAGGGGTTATGAGGCATACTTGGAGTTTTGGGAATGGAATTATCCCCACATTCCACACACAATTCACTTAAGTCTAAAGCTTGCCAAAAGGAAAGAAGGATAGTTGTACGAACTTATACCAAAACATGCCAAGAGAAAGCTTTACATACCTTGTCTGAATTATTCCTTATCCTGCTTGCCTCGCCGTCCTTTGAACCTATTCAACATGAAAGTAATATAAATATCAACCCCTCTTAACTTTCCAGCATCTTAGGTTACACCTTAGTATCAATGGAATCTATTTCCTTAGTCATTTCCCCGACTAGTTTTGTTATTCGCTAAGGCGTCGACGAAAATTGGGCAGCACCTCCCCTATAATGTGCCCTATCCAAATTTCCAATTAGGTCCCTAAGACCTACGGCCAACCAAAAACAACAACCTGCAGTAATTCATACCAACAATATACAACATAAACTCCAAACAACTTATTCAAAAATACGATATCACAATAGGGCGTCTAGCCTTTATTTTGTAACGCCTATAATTATATGCAATGGGGGGTGGGGGGGTCATGTGGATTCAACCAGCATCACCCTAAAACATATTATAACATGTTTAGGTCCTGCAATAACACACCACACCCCTGCAGCAGCAACTCACAACAACAACGCCTTACTTTGACGACAATTCGACTATAACGACTACAATTTAGTTTATTCCGAACGCCAAGTATTCCAATGATATTTACACACTTCCAGCCACCTATAGGGCGTGTAACATGATCCATAAGAACACATAAAGCTCAAATTTAAAGAAGAAACCTTACCTTACGTTAAACTTGTCAAACTCGCCAAAACTATCCAGAATGTGAAATCTGGACAGCTTACTGTTTTACCTTGTCGCTTCGTTTCGAAGGGGTAATGGAGGGAAATAGGATTTACGTGCTTCATAAAATTTATAGAAATGTGTCTTAGGGTCGCAAAAAATTTAGAATCATCCCTACATCAATTTTGTACAAAACGATATGACCAAAAGACTTACAGCTGTCCGTGTAGAATTTCCAAAACCAAATCTGAGCAGTACCTCATCTACACTTCATCACCCTTTTTCGAGCTGATACAAGTCAAAATGGATTTTGGAGTCTGAATGAAAGTTATATACCCACGAAATACCTTTCTAAAACATATTAAATCACTCAAAACGAATCTGTACACAGGAAGTTATACCAATATTACTAACCACTATCCCTTCGAAAAACGGATTTGTTAACTAGCGTTTTCTCTTATTTTATCTTCCAAATTCCAATTGCAAAGCTGGAGTTTTACTTCCATGAAGGTCTTAAAATACATATATACGTATCCACGTACTTAAGGTACACCGTATATAATTAATTCACGGAAGAAAATTGGAAAACTAACCTTTAAACTTCAAGAACCATGGCTGCCTCTCTATTTCTCTCCCTCATGTTTTTTTTTCTCTATGTTGGCTGATGTTTTGATGGATAACTGAAGTATATGATATATATCAACATATATATGTGGCTTTAGGGTGTGACACGTGTCAACCCCAAGAGGTGACACGTGTTCATCCCCTATTGGGCCACTGTATCATGCTGCCAACTATGGGCTGCCATGTGGCAGTGGGGTCCACCCTCCCAAGCAGGTGAGTCACCTGCTTGCTTGAGGTGCTTCCATGTGTTGCTTCTTCATTGGCTACCATGTGTCGTCTTTTTTTTCCCTTCCTCGTGGGCTCGTAATCTCGTCTTATTTTATGTACCTATGTAATCCGTGCTATGTAAGTTTGATATATGCTTAAGTAGCTCAAGTGCATATGACTTTTAACTTAGTAGCTTACATAGGTAAATCGAGTCCTACGACTCATTACTTGGCCTCCAATTCCTTCCGGACTCTTATGATTTCATCTCCAACCTTCTCTAGTATGGGGTATCACATTCTCCCTTCTTTAGAGCCATTTGATAGTGTCGTAACTTAAGTGGATCACATGCTAGCTTCTAAGTAACTTAAGGGACATTCCGAGTTCAAAGATGTGGGGTGTAACATCCTTCCCCCCTTTAGAACATTCATCCCCGAATGTTAAATGCAACCTTCTGTAAGACTTTATATAAATTATAGAGGGGTTCCTTTCCTTTATGCTATCACATATATTCCCATCTATATTATTAACATACGAGTGCTCAAGAGTTGGAGTTACCTGTAGACATCGGTTACAGGTGCAAATACTTGTATTCCATGTTCTCTTCAGTTCCCCGATCATCCTCTTTCTGGTTTTGGTTTTTCCACCGTAACTTGACGGAAGATACGTCTTTAGTCTACAATCTTCCAGTTTGTCGATCCAGGATGGTGGTAGGATTTTCCTCATAGGATTCCATCTACTGGACCTCATTTATGGAATATACCCTAGGTGACTCATCTGTATCTAATGGACTGGGCGTATAGTTTCCAATTGAGGTGGTAAGCTTAACTTACCAGCCACGTTGCCCACCTTATGAGTAACTTGATACCGTCTAACATATTATGGGTTAAGTTCCTTTTCTAGGTGACCCCATTATGAACATTCAATCATCAACTTGAACTCTGCATGTCGACGTCGATTATCTGTATATCATTCCTGTCGACTCTGGGCTTTTAGTCAATAGTTTGCTTAATCCTGTTTGGCCTACCAGCTTAGTCTTTTCCCCATCAGGGGGACTTATATGTTCTTTCTTACAACCTCTTGTAAGGGGTCATCTAGATACTGGAACGGTAGCCCTTCTCGTAGGCAAACTCAATAAGTGGTGGATGATTGTCTTAGTTACTTTTCAAGCCAACCATATAATAGTATGCTTAGTCTGTTTAGTAGCTCAAGGAAAAATGTGGTATAAAGACCTGTCTGTGCTCCCAACTTTTCTTGGACTGATCTCAAGGCGTTAATTATAATTGAAGTCCCTTTATATAGGATATTAGATGAGGAGACCTCACGGAACCTTACTACTTCCTTGTCATATAACTTCATCTAGTTCTAGCGGCATAGGTGGTCTTGCTTGGAAGAAAATAAGCTGATTCGTTAGCCTACTCACAATAACCCATATAGCACCCTACTCTTACAGAGTACAAAATAGGTTCATAATGATGTTGATAATCTGGGAGCCGTTAGCCTCGTATAGTCCTTCTCGACTTCTTTCAGAACTTTAACTGGCGTTCGATCTTTTGGATCCTGCTTTTTCGCCCTCAGAGTTGGCTACCAAGTGGTGTCAAAATTCCCTCGCCCACTGGCCCATATAGCCATTCTGCGGTTTCCCTCTCATTAACTAGCTCTATGTTGACGAGTTGTGGCATTCGAGTGTGTCATCAATTAGCAATTAGCTAATCCTTCTTGTTTTGCTTAAGCCCTTGTTACAATTTCCTTAACGTATCTTATAATACTCTGGGTACATAATCTCGTATCGTTTCTCCGTCACTAGTTCAAATTCTTCTATCTCGCGCAATCACACCAGCACTAACGCATTAAGTTCCATCAGAATATTGAAGTTACGCATTCTGGGGCGAGAGTAATATCGGGATAGGTGACCTCCATGGGAAGTCTTTGTGTCTCATTTCATTGTAACCTTTTCCATGAGGTGCGGGCACTCAACTTAGCTCCAGATTTACCTCAGCGTTGTCTCGCGAGTCTTTATGTTTTGCCTTATCCTTTCGTCTGTTATCTTGCATCTAGTATCGGCGTAGACCTTTAGCTCCACGATCCTTTATTCACTTTGTGTTCTCCTTATTTTCTACCACAGGAGGCTTTCTTATTCCTTTTTCTTTGGTTATTTATCTATCGCAACATCATTTGCGACTAACTCTATAACCAACATTTTGGCTTTTGGTCAAGCATACTGTCGTTATCCTTTGTAGTGTCTCTTGAATTATTCGATATCCTTTCATTGGTACATTCTTCTATTTTTATACGCAGCCGCCTTCTAGTGTTATGTTGTTCAGGGTCTCGTCACAAACTTCTTAATGCTACCTTATGTAGCATTCCGGCTTCCATCTAATTATTGGTAACTTCCGGACCTTTCCAACTTGGTTTAGCAAGATATCTTATCGAAGTTTAGACGTCTATCTCACATTTATTGCTATATCAATTGCCTCCTCCTACCTTTGCCATTTTCTCATTAACTTCCCCCCTTTAGGGGGTACCCGCACTTTCCTTTGTTTGTACTTTGTTCTACGTCTCTATGTCCAGTCTAAATTTTTGTCCAATTCCTTTCACCAATCTATTTGGTACCGCATCATGTCTTCGTTTATCTGCATGTTTATAATCTGACTATTCGCGTACGGAGCCTTGATTAAATTACGAAGCGACGAGAACCTTTCCATATCTAACGTGATGTCTTATCTACTAATCAGTACTTGAACAATGTGACCCAGGAAACAACTCGTCCAAGGCCACCTTCTACTTTTTCTTTTTCCAAGAATTACTTAGCACCTGTAGTTGTTCCAATCCCAATTAGGTAGTGCTAGTATTCCGACGATAACTATTCTAGGTTTTCTCGAAGTAGTGGTTTTGTCCCAACCTATATCCTTTGCTTCTTGGGGCGAATAAAAGTTACATCATTTGTTCCTTAAGTTTTCCATCCTCGTCCCTTAAGGATTCCACTATTTTTGGGGCGACGTTGTGTACACGCGTCATTTCTTTGTATCTTAAGCCCCATGCTCTTACTGCGTTCTCAATGCAGACCTTTAACTTAGGCAACGCGTACTAAGTGCGTCTTACTAGTGGTTCCAATTTATCCCTGCATACTCGTATCACACTGTTCAGTTCATACTTACATATCCCCTTTTTAACTCGTATATATATTTGGTTCCTGACATCTCTTTGAGGTGCTTCTATTAGAAGTTCTTTCCCCAATTAGTCGGTGGAAAATTATAAACTATTATCGTACATCATTTTCCAAACATTGTTGGAAGAAATCAGAACCTCTTAAACATCACAGTACTTTTTTTAGTACTTGACCTACCTGGTCTCCTTCTGAGTTTATCCTCGAGTTATGAAAAACTCATCTAATTTACAATTAGGAGTTGAGGGCTTGGTATTTTTTTTCAAAAGAGTAAAATTCATTCGCGGGACATCTTATCCTTCATTCTGAGCCCTCTGTGTATATTCCTACAATACAAATACGGCTGGAGATACCGTAATCTGAACATTACTACTTAAATAAGCCTTTGTCCCTCCGAAATAAAATTCTTCGAGTGAAAAAGGTGCCCCTTATCGACCACCTAAAGGGAACCTCTTACAGCTTTAGTTGAACACGGTAGGGGTACTTGGTATCAACTCCTCAGACATCTCAAAAATCTATGCTTTATTTCCTTTTCCTTATTCTGGGAAAATTTCGGCAGAGTTTCCTCTACATTTCTTACTTATCCCAAAACCTGCATGCAGAAAATACCAACAATGCCTCACAGGGCCAGCATATATATTTACATATCATATCACAACCGCACAGGGCTTTCAATGTCATTTTTTTATCGCAGCCACACAGGGCTTTCAACGTCAACAATAATATAAAAATATTGGACTTACCTCATATGTCCAACTTCAAACTGCATCTGTTGCACTTTCTGTCTGCTTTCCTTTCAGGTTTCAACTTTATATTTCAATACCTTACCTGACGGATATCTTCCATGGCTTTACTTTACTTACCTGCATGCTTCGTAACTTTCCATGTCGTCAATTACCTCCTTCTATTGGTGTCGTCCTTCTGTTAAGATCCAAGGTTAGTATAAGGAATTTTCCTATGACTCGGATCTATAGCACAATCTCAGATGTAGAAGAAAGGTAACATCCTAAATGTCCTGTAGCTTCCTGTTTATAGATGTGGCGCGCAACACATCAATAACAAAGACTCTACTAGACATGGTCTGCAGACACTCCGAGGACGAACTGCTCTGATACCACTTCTGTCACGACCCAACCCCGTAAGCCGCGACTGGGGTCAGATCTAGACCCCCCGTATACATAACTATCAGTTGTGGTCACATTGAACTGTAAATAAACAGTATCATGTAACAAAGCCCCATTGGGCGATAACATTTTCATAAACCTGTAGCCTTTTTCGTTTGTACCACAACACGATAGGGCACACAAGCCGACAAGGCTGCCATAACATAATAACATATATCATATATCATGTAGACCCAGTTGAATCAAACTAACATACACAACCCACCTATACATGTCTGTAGACCTCTAAACATATAAATGACAACATATGGCGGGACAGGGCCCCCGCCGTACCCCTGAATGGACGAAATGATTTTTATACATCTGTGGACAGTACCAAAATCTAGGCCCCGATACAATGGAGCCTCTTCCAACTGAGCTGCATGGAATCCTAAGCTGACGGACTCCTAAAATCTGTATATGTACCTGCGGACATGAACGCAGCCTCCCGAGAAAGGGGGTCAGTACGATATATGTACTGAGTATGTAAAACATAATATAATACAATTGGAAGCATATCTGAGATACAAAAAAAGAAGGTAGATATTAATTCAGAAACTTGTACCTGTACTTTGTGAATTACAAAAACATGCATGTTCGAGTCATATCATATAGCCGGCCCTTTCGGGGGTCCGGTGAATCATCTCTGTAAAACCATCATGGCCCTAGTGCCATCACCACCTTATTATAACACATCATCATATATCTATATACGTATCCTGGCCCTCTATTGAGGGACTTAGGGAATAATGCAGTGAAATGTGCACGAGAACATATCCTGGCTCGGGACTCAGGGAAAGAAGTGTTATGATATACACGAGTAGAGTAGTGAGTAACTATATGCAATTTAAATCATTATTAGAGACTTGACCGTATAAGAAGATTAAAATTTTGTCGGAGGACACGAGTAGTAGTGTAGTCATTTTGAGTGGCTTCTAAATGCCATTATGGGCAATATCAATTATAATCTCGGGGCTCCTAGACATGTACTAAAGTAAAGCTAAATCGCTCATGGAACCAGAAACATTTGTTGACAAATAGTCTGTAAGACTTGGAGCCTGTACATTTGTTACCTTTTTAACATATAAAAGTTTCCAGGGAAATAGTTCGATTATTATAAAATTCCGATATTCAGACGTAAATAAGAGCTGTTAAGAATGGAGTTACCCCAGAACTCATATCATGTTTAACCTACAACTAAGACATGCCAGAAGAAGAAAGAGAATAAACTATATATAGTCTGTACTTTCCTTTATGGGATCTGCTTACACATATTTCATACCCGGCCCATCATGAGGCTCGGTGAATCATTATGGCATCATAATCTCACTTTCGTACCAAATATGTATCAAGGGAAATGAGAGATAGCTTTCCACACACTACTGTTTAACACGTAGAAGCCTTACTAGGCAATACTCAATCCTTGCAGAAATTCCAATACTAAGCAGTGGATAGGGGTTATGAGGCATACTTGGAGTTTTGGGAATGGAATTATCCCCACATTCCACACACAATTCACTTAAATCTAAAGCTTGCCAAAAGGAAAGAAAGATAGCTGTACGAACTTATACCAAAACATGCCAAGAGAAAGCTTTACATACCTTGTCTGAATTATTCCTTATCCTGCTTGCCTCGCCGTCCTTTGAACCTATTCAACATGAAAGTAATATAAATATCAACCCCTCTTAACTTTCCAGCATCTTAGGTTACACCTTAGTATCAATGGAATCTATTTCCTTAGTCGTTTCCCCGACTAGTTTTGTTATTCGCTAAGGCGTCGACGAAAATTGGGCAACACCTCCCCTATAATGTGCCCTATCCAAATTTCCAATTAGGTCCCTAAGACCTACGGCCAACCAAAAACAACAACCTGCAGTAATTCATACCAACAATATACAACATAAACTCCAAACGACTTATTCAAAAATACGATATCACAATAGGGCGTCTAGCCTTTATTTTGTAACGCCTATAATTATATGCAATGGGGGGTGGGGGGGTCATGTGGATTCAACCAGCATCACCCTAAAACATATTAGAACATGTTTAGGTCCTGAAATAACACACCACACCCCTGCAGCAGCAACTCACAACAACAACGCCTTACTTTGACGACAATTCGACTATAACGACTACAATTTAGTTTATTCCGAACGCCAAGTATTCCAATGATATTTACACACTTCCATCCACCTATAGGGCGTGTAACATGCTCCATAATAACACATTAAGCTCAAATTTAAAGAAGAAACTTTACGTTACGTTAAACTTTTCAAACTCGCCAAAACTATCCAAAATGTGAAATCTGGACAGCTTACTGTTTTACCTTGTCGCTTCGTTTTGAAGGGGTAATGGAGGGAAATAGGATTTACGTCCTTCATAAAAGTTAAAGAAATGTGTCTTAGGGTCGCAAAAAATTTCAAATCATCCCTACATCAATTTTGTACAAAAATATATGACCAAAAGACTTACAGCTGTCCGTGTAGAATTTCCAAAACCAAATCTGAGCAGTACCTCCTCTACACTTCATCACCATCTTTCGAGCTGATACAAGTAAAACTGGATTTTGGAGTCTGAATGAAAGTTATATACCCACGAAATACTTTTCTAAAACATATTAAATTACTCGAAATGAATCTGTACACAGGATGTTATACCAATATTACTAACCACTGTCCCTTCCAAAAACGGGTTTGTTAACTAGCATTTTCTCTTATTTTCTCTTCCAAATTCCAATTGCAAAGCTGGAGTTTTACTTCCATGAAGGTCTTAAAATACATATATACGTATCCACGTACTTAAGTTACACCGTATATAATTAATTCACGGAAGAAAATTGGAAAACTAACCTTTAAACTTCAAGAACCATGGCTGCCTCTCTATTTCTCTCCCTCGCGTTTTGTTTTCTCTATGTTGGCTGATGTTTTGATGGATAACTGAAGTATATGATATATATCAACATATATATGTGGCTTTAGGGTGTGACACGTGTCAACCCCAAGAGGTGATACGTGTCCAGCCCTTATTGGGCCACCGTATCATGCTGCCAACTATGGGCTGCCATATGGCAGTGGGGTCCACCCCCCTCCCCCAAGCAGGTGGGTCACCTACTTGACCCCAAGAAGGTGGGTCACCTTCTTGATTGAGGTGCTGCCATATGTCGCTTCTTCATTGGCTACCACGTGTCGTCTTTTTTTTCCCTTCCTCGTGGGCTCGTAATCTCTTCTTATTTTATGTACCTATGTAATCCGTGCTACGTAATTTTGATATATGCTTAAGTAGCTCAAGTGCATATGACTTTTAACTTAGTAGCTTACATAGGTAAATCGAGTCCTACGACTCATTACTTGGCCTCCAATTCCTTTCGGACTCTTATGATTTCATCTCCAACCTTCTCTAGTATGGGGTATCACATTCTCCCTTCCTTAGAGCCGTTTGATAGTGTCGTAACTTAAGTGGCTAACATGCTAGCTTCTAAGTAACTTAAGGGACATTCCGAGTTCAAAGATGTGGGGTGTAACACCTTCACACCTATAAATATACACCTTATTTAATCATTTTGTTCATCAAGCTTTCTCAAGCAACTCTTCTCTCTATACATTCATTTTCTCATTCTCAAAATATATTTTTAGTTCTTAGTAGTGTAGAAATACTATTACAGTAATTCATATACTCCAAGTAGTACATAAAACGCTCCGGTGAGGAGGAAAGGCTAGGATTCAAGAGTGTTCATTAAGTCCTTCGATTCTAAGTAACGCTTAGCATTCGAGGTATGTAAGGATTCAATGAGAGTATTCCTTCCACTCTCATGCCTAAAGTATTTTTATTATATGATAAATTATGTTTATTTTCTTTAAGCTTTACTCTAAGTTATGTGGGTGTTTATCCATGGGTTCTTCCACCCATGTAGTTCAAAACTCTTTCAATTAAATCTTTTGATTTCAAGTAATATTTTCTTATGAGTAATTCTTATTTTTACTTAATAGCATAAATCATGGTTAAACTAATGATTATTGATCTATTTTGATGCAACATGATTTCATATGTATGAATTGATGGTTTTCAAGTAATTTCTCTATTTATCTCTTTAAAGGTTCTTGAAATTCATGGTGGATTATTTAAAGCATGATTTTTAATTAGTAAATTTCAAAGTATTTATGCATATTTGTTTACATACATGTTTGCAAGTTGAAGAAATTTGAACCCACCTAGTTTTACTATGTTTTCAATCAAGTTTGACTTGATAGCTTTGACTCCAAATGAATGTTTATGAAAGCAATATCTATGATCAAAAGGGAGTCTTATGAAGTGAAAGAATGATGAAATGATATGAATGATAGATTCTTTATGAAATAAGGACAATTCTTGCATATTTGAATTACCAAAGGTTTTAATAAGATATTCTACCGAATATGATATTTTGAATTCTCAAGCTATATGCTATGACTATTTTGAAGTATTAAATTATCCTGTGGGATTGACTTAACACCGAATGGATCATTGAGGTGGGATTTGGTAAGCGAATCCTAGTAACAACCCTTTGTCTTATTAACTATGTGCCAACATAGAAGCCCATGTAGGCTTAGGCTAATAGATCCATGAAAGCCCTTAAAGTTAAAGTTAAAGAAATAAATAAAGTTGGCGGAGTTCTACCCACCAAGTAGTCTCCCCGACCAACGTAAGGGGTTATGTTGGATTCCATGTAATAGCTCGCATGGTCTTAAATGTCGGTTATGGTCATATTCCCATAAAATGAATATTTTAAAGGATATCTATATGATTGATTATGCATGAATTTCACTATGTTTCATATTACATAAATGTTTTAATGTTTCCTCAATGTTCATGCATGCTTACAAACTTAGTACATTCAAAGTACTAATGCATACTCTTTTGCCTACATGATTTCATCATGTAGGGACCGGTGCTCCTCCTCGTTCTCCTCCACGTGACTAGTTGAGATTTTATTTGAAGACTACTTTTGGTGAGTTCCCATGTTCTGGAAATAATACTCTTTTATCTTACTAGCTTATGATATATTGTGATCTTTAGATACTTACTATGACATTTCTTTCTACTATGATTGAGGGAAATCTAGGGACTTGTCTTAGCCCCATTAAATCTAAAAGTTAGAGGTATTGTTGTACATATGTAAGTTGAAGATTTACTATTATGTTTTTTTCTTGTTTATTTATTGGCATTACCTATGAAAGGCTAAAAGAATGCTAAGAGGCTTGTTTGAGGTACTTTTGGGTTCCTCATTCGTCATGTCACGTCTAGGCCCTAGGCTTGGGTCATGAAAAAATTGGTCAATAAAAGCACCCTTGAATTCCTTCCAATCAACGGGACCATCATCTTTACCTATTTCATCTTTCCATTGATCATACCAAACTTGAGCAACCCCTTTAAGTTGATATGCTGCTATGTTCGCATTTTCCACCAGGCTAATACCTATGATGTCATTAATTTTACCAATACCCTCCATAAACTCTTGTGGATCCTCATCCACCTTAGAACCATAAAACTCAGGAGGGTTCATATTGGTAAAATCACAAACTCGGCTAGCCTCCGTACCCACATTTGGGTTCATGAGAGCTACCACCTCTCAGTTAACTTGAGCCACCAAGGCTTGATCAAAAACTTGAAAAGTGTATCAAAACTCCACATGAGACACTTGTTTATTCAAAGGGTTATTAAGAGCTTGTTGCTCCTCTTCAACGTTCCTTCAGATGGGGTTCCTTCTTTGAGGCATATTTCTTAGATCGCAAAGAGAAAGCGTTAAACGAAGAAGCATTAGAGTTCAACTCTGTTGCATGATGATATCATGAAAGAAGTGGTATTTTTCCTAAAATGCCTCATAGCCTCCTATTCATGGATGTGGTACACTTCATACCAAAGAACAAGACTCTACTCGATGCAGCATGTTAGACTCTCTAAAATACTTTAAACCTTATGCTATGATACAAAGTTTGTCACAATCTGAGCTAGACCCTAGGTGTGAGAAGGCGATTAGAATCCCGAGGGACCCCAACAAAGCCTCTTAATATATCACACATGAGAATAAATAAGGTAAGTAATCAAAATAAGAAACAACATAGATGCGGAAGTAAAATCTCAACATGAAAGACTCGATAAAGGAGAATAAATCTCAAACTCAAATGAAAGACAACATAGATGCATCTAATATCCAATATGCCTCTATTAACTAGATGGAGGCATAACACAAGCTCCTAGACCACACATGAAAACATAAGAAAGTCATAAGAATGATAAATATTAAAGTCTTACCCTTGAAGCATGAGGACTTACCAACAATAGAAAGAAAGCTCAAGTCTAGCTACAAGTGGAATGAATGCGAAGATCGTCTAACCCTACATTATGATACAATGTAGTCAAAAGTATGTGTTAGTACATGGAATGCACTAAGTATCTGAGAGGTATGCATGAACAACGAATATAGGACACAATCGTTATGAATCTTGAGATGCATGACCAATATCTTAAAACATGAGTAAAACCATGAAACCTTTAACATCATCATGAGAAATTTATTCCTTTATTTTACCTTGATGTGGGATAGGACCTTTAACCTACATATAAGACTATGTGAGCTATTCCATGAGTTATTCCCTTTACAAAGCCTAGCTAGTTAGGAGAGATATGATTGGGAAGAATAGGAGCCAACCCCAGACAAAGAAGCTTGGATATGATCTTGTTGGTGATATTACTTAGGTTGATAGGTCTGAACTCTATGAGCTATTAGGATGATCTACTTTGGGAAATAGAACTAAACACGATTGACTAATGTACTTGGGCATTATTTGACCACAAAATAAAGCCTGGACTGCACCTAGGAGATCCGTCTTGATAATTTCCCAAGAAACTTGGAAAAATTTACCATTCACTCCATTAGGGCTAGCTGCTGAGTTAGGTCTCATAGAAAAGACCACATGTTTAAATTCATCCTTATCAAGAATAGCCTGAAGATTTTGATTTTGGAGTTCTGTCACCATTCCGGGAATACATTGGATTATTCTGTCATTGATCATGTTTTCATGACTAGTAAAATATTTGTAAAATACTCACAAGATTTCTTTGAAAAATTTTCATCCCCTTCTATCCACTCATCATTATCAGAACAAATTTTATGAGTAAAGAGTCTCCTTCTTCTCCCTCTCATCAAGGCATGGAAGTATCTAGAATTTATATCTCCTTCCTTAAACCAATGTAATTGAGCTTTCTGCTTGAGGATAGCTTCTTCAATCTTTAAATGTCTAATATATTCTTCCTTGATGCTGTGAAGTTTAGCCCTATTATGATCTATGTTATTGTTGATCACCTCCTCCTCAACACTTTTAGTCCTTTCTTCATATTTCTTGACAGTAGTAAAAATATCCCCAAATGTATTTCTGGACCAAATATTGAGGGGATTGGATAAAATATTCATCTTGAAATGTAGACACCACATAGGATTCCTAGACACTGTTCTACTCCAGCAAGATTTCACACTATCCATGTATTAATCATTATTAGTCCAATAATTGAGAAACTTGAAATACCTGGTGATGTTCTCTTCCTTCATAGTCATTTTCATCAGTGATGGGCAATGGTCAGAGCCTACTGATGGAAGATGAGACATGGTATCCTGAGGCATGGAAACTAGCCCTTTTTCATTCACCATGGCCCTATCCAGTCTCTTCCAGATCCTAGCTCCTTCAGCCTTGTGGTTACACTAATTAAAATATTGGCCAGTGTACCCAGATCAAGCAATTCGCATGCTTCTATCATACTAATGAATTCAAAACTCTTATTCATATTATATTCCACACCTTCCTATTTCTCCTCAGTAGAAGTAATAATATTAAAATCCCCAATGGTATGCCATGGTATGTCTAGGTTGGAGAAATGTAATAGTCTATCCTATAAGAGTCTTCTAAGGTGATCTTTGCATTTTTCATGAATGAAGGAATCAGGAACTGATCAATCAACTCCATATGTAATATGTTGATTATTAGTTTCCCTGATGTCATACTCATAATCTGTAGTCCAAAATATCCATATCTTTTCATTTTGGTTGTAGTGAGCTTTGTCCATACCCAAAAGAAGTCTGTACATGTTCAACTGTGAGTTATCAGCAAAAGGTTCCAAGATAACAGTGAGAGCCAAATAATGAGTCTTCTTGAGATTTTGGAGTCTTTCCAAGGATCCTTGGGTGTTAATGCTTCTAGCATTCTGACAAAGTGCTTTAATCATGAAAACCCCCTACTTTTGGACCTCGTGTTTGGTTTGCTAGTACTAGTAGATATGATGGTGGACACTTGCATATTATTCTGTCTATGCTGAAGTTTGCCTCTTGGAGATAGGCCCTGCTTATTAGTGATTTCCTGTATCTCCTCTTGAAATTCCTTGTTATAAGTTGATCCAACTATTTTCCGATGTGCATTTGTTTCCTCTTCTTGATCATCATTTTCCTCAAAGGATTTAGTATCTTGATCCAACTCATCCTCATAATTTAAGACTCTTTATTCATCCTCCATCCTGAGAACTGTATCAAGAAAGCACTATTTTTGTGACCTTCAACCTGCTGTTGTTGATCCTTGATTTTAGTACTGTTAGTTTCCTTCTTCTGAGCCTACTTTTGATAGAGTCCCTCCTTTTCGTATCCAATCTCATATGAGATCTATTATTAAGGGGCTAGAAGTATCTCCAATACCCTCAGCACTGTTTGAGACCTGAGCACTATCTTCTTCTTGATTATTTGTGGTAGTACCATATCTGTCCTTCTAAGTTTCTTTGCCTTGCTGTGTGATCAGTTTCTCCTTATCTATATCTTTGGAGGTATTTAACACCAAATGATTCTCATTTCTGTTCAACTTCTGTAGAATGTTATCATGTACCTAATTCACCTGAGTTGTCTGATGTGAAGACCTTTGAATTAGGGTGACAGGGACTCTATTGTCTCTCATAGGGTCAGTGTATTGGTTCTCATGTAGAACCTGAGATAAATCCCTTCCCTTGGGTACCCTTTCCTGCAAGTTAGTAGGTTTCTCCTTAATAATTCCATCCTTTCCTCCTTGAACTATATTAGTAGCAACACAAGAAACAATAGGGGGTTCTGGGGTATTGGGAGCATTAAGTTAATACCTAAGCTTCCTTTGTAATTGTTACTAGTTGCTTGTTGTTTTATACCATTATCATTGCTATAATGATGGGGATCTTGGGATTTGGGGAGAGATAAGTCAATACCTGTTGTGTCAGTAGTGGCTTTCCCTTTATTTGCATGTTCCTCCCTTATAATGCCTTTTATCTTACAATGATTTGCCTCTACATCATGGTTAGTGGGTTTTTCTTCAAGATCAACATAACTATTATTGAGAGAAATAGTAGATATCATACCTACCTGTGTAGTAATGTTCTGAGTGGCACCTCTATCCATCTTCTTCTGAGGAGATATAGGACTTACCACTTTATCCTGTTGGTAATTTACTTGATTTCTTGGTTGTTACCTTTTTTGTGTCTTCCATTGGTTGTCCTATTGTTAACCATCCTCCTCTTGATTATGTTGTTGATTGTGATCAGATCCTGAGCTACTTTGCCCCTTCAACTCAGTCTGTTACTCTTTTGTGTGATCTTGTGCAACAACTTCTTCCTTATTTTTTTTTCAGGTTCTTGTTCTCTGTTTTTTTCTATTCCTCTTTCCTTTTTTAACTGTTCATACATGAACCAAATGACCTTGGTGTTTACAGTGATTGCAATAGTCAGGAACATTCTCATAGATCATGATTGCCATATCCCTATTGTAATGTCTTTCTCATCATATCCTGCCCATACATGAGTGGGTCTTTCTTTAGTTAGGTCCATTTGAACCCTGACTTTACTAAACTACCTCTAGTCTTTTGAATAGATGTTGTATCCAAGTACAACACCTTTCTAATTAGAGCCAATAATGCTGTGACAAATTATTTCTGATAACTATGAGGTCTCTTCCTTTGGCTTAAAGGTAGGTTTCCAGGTCTGTATCCCCATTAATTATCCCTCAATACTCATTCTTTACCTTGTCCAAACAATGATATAATCCAATTTATTATCTAGATCAATATATACATTCTAGCATTGAAGTGGGCTATTTTAAATCTTCCTGTCAATTGAGTTTTGAGTATGAAACTTCTTCTAATGATCTCCACCTTAGGCATGGTATTGGTGAATTTCCCAACCAAGGTAAATTTGCACCTAGATTCTAATTTCACCATGTAGTCCTCTTTTTTGAATATGACTGCATCTAGCCCTTGCTTAGTAGTAATTTTGGGAGAGTTGATCTCAATGGGAACCTCATTCAAAGCTTGGTTAATCTTGAGCCTAGCTGTTAGAGTCTGTATGACAGTGTGAGAACTGGTTCTGGAATTTGGTCTTTTTTTGGATGTGTTTTGGAGTTTTTGGTTGGTTTGGTCTTTATGAGGAGGATGGTTACCAATAGGTTTATTGGCCTAATGATTAGGGACATATCTCCCAAAATTGATATAAACTTGGGGAAAGCTGTTTTGGTTACCAGATTTGGTTTGATTACCTATTGTTGGCACTTTTGGGCATTATTCTTATCAGGTCCTTTACCATTATCATCATGACTAACACCTAAATTAGAATACACTGAAGTTTTCTCCTATATCTCAGAACTCAACTCAACATAGTTTTACTCATTTGCATTAACTTGGAAATGAGCATTCTCATTATTCTTTAAAGCAATATCAGAATTATTTTGAATAGGCAAAGTAGACTTACCTAGTGTGTCCCTTTGTGCTTGTCGTGGTTATCTTATATCTTCAGCCACACTAAGTTGATTGTGATCCTTCCAATGAGTCAAAGAAGTGTCCTCAGTCCTGTGATCATGTTCTTGGTATAAAGGCACTGTAATAGTGTTTTTTATCCCAAATGAGAATGAGCCCGGTTCAGCATTGCTCTCTTGTTGATCATTCTGAGCTTCTTCATTGCCTCTTTCAATATAAGGATCATGTTCCTTATTCAAATATTGTAACCAGACGTTCATAGTAGCCTGCGGTTCATCCTATTTAGCTAAATTTTGGATATTCGAAATATTTTGTGGATTTTCAATAGATTTTGATTGAAATGAGGTGGTAGGTTCTCTTTTGTGATCATTTTGGCATTGGAGTTCTATCATCGGAGCTCTGATCAACTCACCAAAAAGATCATTGCCAGTGATTTCAACATTGAAATCACTTGAAATTTCAGTGGAGTGAACTACATCAAGTGGGGAATAATCCCCAATAGTAGAATCATTTAGACTTCCTTCAGAGGATACTTGAAATTGAGTGGGAGACCTAGGTGATTTCTGGGCATTTGTTAAAATTTTCACTTGATCAGAACTAACAATTGGAGCTATGGGATGAGTTAATTCTTGGACTATAGATGGAACTTGAGATGGGAAATCGTCTCCCCTATTTGTTGTAACCTGAATCAAATCAGATTGATCTAAAGCAATAATTTTTTGAGCCCATTCTAAGTCGCTTTGCGGAATTGCTAAACTGAGTTTTTGCAAATTCTAAGAGTTGTGGGTTAAATCTGTAAGCATTTTTTATTGGTGTTTATTAATATCATCAACATGCTTCTTTTAGACAGGTCCGATGGTCGTAGGTCCCCCACTAGTGGCGCAGTCGCCATTCTGGTAAGATTGTGTTACTGTTCATGCTTGTTTCCTAGATAGAAAAACTAGCCATTTGAGAGAATTTGTTAATTTATTTATCCCGAGAGGAATTTAAGGTGGGATTCGGTCCGTTATCCATTGTATCTACCCAAGAAAATTCTAGTAGAAACCTTTAGTCCCTAACTATATTACATGCATAGGTTAACAATGCCAATATGGTATAGTTAGTGGATCCATATATAACATAGAGTTAGAGAAAGTACCATCACAGAGTCTACCCTAGCAAGGTATCCTTCCCCTATGTTTTTCAACAACGTCTACTGAATTTTTCATATTTTTTTCTATAATAGAGCCCAATCAAAAAGTAAATAGTATTATAAAACAAATTAATTTAGCAAAAGAAGACAGATATAGAAAGAGAGAATGGAGAGTATTGTCTATATCAATATAGGAATAAAACCATGGCTATTAATAGCCAAAACTAAATGAATATAATAATCCTTCAATCACCAAAAGGAAATATGATTGGTATGTGAAAAAGGTGGATGGATTCCTTGGTCATATGCATGTTTGGTTCTAAGGAAAATGGGAATTGAGGAAAATTCATTGATATGGTTTGGAGGATCATGAGTAATAATTGGTACTATATAATTATTAAAGGCAAAAGACATGGTTTCTTCCAATCTAATAGAGGCCTTAAACAAGGGGATCCACTATCTCCTGCATTATTTATTTTGGGGGCTGAGGTGCTATCTAGAATGTTGAATTTACTGTGGCAACACCAGAGGTACAAACATTTCCATATGTAGATTAGAGGGCCTAAGATCAATTATCTGAGTTTTTCTGATGACATTAATCATTTTCACTGCTAGCAATGAGAATCCATTGAAGCTTATCATGAAGACCTTAGTTACATATGAGACTGCTTCTGATCAGCTCATTAATAAGGAGAAGAGCAACTTCATGATCCCTTCCAACATTTGTACTGAGGTGGTCCAAATGATCAATAGGGTAACTGGTTTTAACAAATAGAGCAGTCCAATCAACTACCTGGGGTGTCCTTTATATATTGGGGGCCAAAGAATTATCTACAACGCAGAGTTGTTGGATAAGATTGTGAAGAGGATAAGTGGTTGGCAGTCTAGAATTTTGAGTTTTGGAGGCAAAGTTACCTTGGTAAATCATGTCCCGTAATCAATTCCAATTCATGTCTTATCTGTTATATCCCCTCCCAAAACTACCATTAAATATATCAAGAATGTGACCTCAGATTTCATTTGGGGCTGGAACAAAGATAGAAAAAAAATATCACTGGCATCTTGGGAAACTTTGAGTTTTCCCTATGAGGAGGGTGGTATAGGGGTGAGACAAATTGCAGATACCCATATTGCTTTTCAGTACAAGCAGTGGTCGAACTTTAGAATAAAGGACACACTGTGGGGGCAATTCATAAAATCAAAGTATTGTCAAAGAGCCAATCCAGTAGCCAAGAAATAGCACACTAGCCCATCTTTGGTTTGAAAATATATGACAAGGAACAGGCAGGTGGTAGAAGAACATATTAGATGGAAACTCAACTCTGGGAACTCTTATTTCTAATGAGATAATTGGTTGGGAACTGGAGCTTTGGCCAATCACAGCCCCAATGTCTCCAGGCTCAACAATATTAGAGTTTCTCATTTCCTTGTTAATGGGGAGTGGAATGAGACTATGCTGAGACACTATGTTCTCCCACCTTTGATCCCTCAGATACTGAACACCAGATTCCAGTACCATGAAGGAGTTCCTGATGATGCTATTTGGATACCAAGGGACAGTGGCAACTTCTTTTGTACCTCAGCTTGGGACATTATCAGATCAAAGAAAAATATGACCATGGTGAATACTATGAGTTGGCATAAGAACATACCCTTCAAAGTCTCATTTCTTATATGGAGAGCCTTAAGGGGAAAATTGCCTACCAATGACAAGATCACTAGCTTTAGCATTGATCCTATAAGGTGTTCTTGTTGCATAAGACCAGGATAGGACAACATAAAGCATATCTTTGTGTCTAGACACTTTGCTAATTACACTTGAAGATATTTACCTAATTTCTTTTGGATAACACACGACCACAATTATCTGAGGAATGTCCTTATGAACTGGTGGAATATGAAGTCTAGGAATGAAGTTCACAAGTTGCTGAATCAGTCCCTTCCCATTTACATATATTGGAACTTGTGGAAGAATAGGTGCTCCACTAAATATGGAGGTAAACAATCCAATATATCAAGGGTTCAATATGCCATCTTCAAGGACATATATCAACTCCTAGTTATTGTGTTCCCATACCTGCAATGGAAGGAGTTAATTATTATGGTTGAAAGATGCACTCCAGAGTAAGAATTATCACTGTCAAATGGACCAAACCTTCTAACAATGTCAACAAGTTAAAAACTGATGGGAGTGATATCAACAACCCTAGAAAGATAGGAGGAGGAGGTATTCTGAGGGATCACCATGGTACTGTAGTCTATGACTTTTCAATTCCCTTAGGAATTAGAACCAACAACCAGGCTGAAGTTCAAGCAGCCATTTATGGGATCCATTGATGCATTCAACATGGATATAGAAGAGTTGTGTTAGAAGTTGATTATGAACTTCTCATCAAATGGCTTAACCTGTCACGACCCAACCCCGTAGGCCGTGACTGGGGTCCGACCTGGACCCTCTCATGCATATTTATTAACTACACTTAAGTTGAACCGTGTGTGATGTGATACTATATACAAAAACCCCAATAGTTTAAAACTTTTTCATGTACATGTAGCCTCTTTCATTTGTTTCATATCATGAAAGGGCACGCGAGCCGACAAGGCTGCTATATCAAAAACATTCACAACATATCAAATAGGCAACATCGAAACTAACTCAACTACAACCCACATATACACATGTCTACAGACCTCTAAGAATAGTAACAATAACATATGGCGGGACAAGACCTCCGTCGTACCCCTGAATGTACAAATATATACATTAAGTGACCAACATCAAAATTTAGGCTCCAGAACAGTGAAGCACTTCCGACACAGCTAAGAGGAACTCCTATGCTGATGGATCTCCAGAATAAATATCTGTACCTGCGGGCATGAAATGCAGCCCCCACGAGAAAAAATGGGTCAGTACGATATATGTACTAAGTATGTAAAGCATAACACATCGTAACTGAGATCATAACTGAAATAGGGATGCAGGGGATAAGTATAACAATTAACAAATTACTGTACCTGCACCTTAGGACACGTGATCCTATACACCATCATATACTGTGCCCGACCCTCTAGTGAACTCGATGTCATCATCATTACTTCATAATCACATATCATCGTATCATAATGCATTTCATTTCATCATATCATCGTATACGATATCATACCATCGTATACGGTATCATCTTATCATGTATATCATCGTATTATACCCGGTTCACAGCGGGGCTCAGGGTCACAATGTATTGCTTTAATCTCATATGCATGCCTACATAAAGTGTCCGGCCCTTTAGTGAGGGACTCGGTGAATGGAGTGGTGTACGTCTATAGCGTACCATCATAATATACATATGTACCCAGCCCTCTAAGGAGGGACTCGGTGTTCCTTCCTTATTTCACCACATATACTCTCATATTACTGCCGGCCCGGGACTCGGTGAATAATCGTATCGTCATAACATATAACATATATCACACCTCACGTACGGCATCGTCTCCTCGTGCGTGGAACTATATACATCCGGCCCGGGACGCGGTGAAAGAAGTAGTAACACTGTGCACGATAACATATCCCGGCCCATCGTGGGACTCGAGGAAGGATGGGTCACAGTATGTACGAGTAGAGTAGTGAGAAACCATATGCAACTAAGTCATTATCTAAGACTCGATGAAACAGTCAAGTGAACCATCACCTGAAGACTGGGGGAGTAATTATCTGAGGTATCCCTCTAGATGTCATTAGGGCTTATATCAGTTGGGGCCTCAAGAATCACAGACATGCATCCAGACAATGCCATATAGCTTATGCAATCAGAAACATGGTTTATGCAATCAAGGACACAATTATGCAATCAGAGACACAGTTATGCAATCAGAGACACAGTTACCTAGTCAAAGACTCAACTTATGCAATCAGACGCATTTACCATTTCAGAGCCTTTAAATGGAGAGGAGCTGGTACTTCCACTTATTATTCATTATATAGTAGGCTCGAGAATAGTAGTTTGACTACTTTCAGACTCTTAATGTTCAAGAGTGACTACAAGTCACGAGTTACAATCAGAGCTCATAAATGGAATTACCTCTAAACCTATATCATATACCATTTCACTTAAAGTTAAGCCATTCCAAAGGAAAGAAGAAATAGGCTTTACATATACTAATTTTCATCACATAGAAGACTAAAAGGCAATGACTCAGCTATTACAGAAGTTCTAATACCAAGAAGTAAACAAGAGCCTCGACTCATACTCAGGGCTTTACGAATGGATTGAATCCCAAATATCATATACATATCATTCATAACTTATATCTAAGACATGCCAAAAGAAAATAAGAATAGTTCTACATATCTATTCCAAAAACACGCCAAAGGAAAGCTTCACATACCTTGTATGGACTTCACTTAATCACGTCCACATCGTTGTCCTCGAAACCTATTTAACATAGAAGTAATGTAAGTATTAACAACCTTGGACTTTTCAGCAACTTAGACTACCCACGAGTATTCATAACATTAATCCCTTCGCTCGCCTTCTCGACTAGTTCCTTAACTAGTTAGGATGTTAACGAAAATCGGACAGCACCTCCCCTATAATGTGCCCTATCCGAAATCCCAACCATGTCCTTAGAACCTGCAGCCAACCAACAATGCAACCAGCATCCCATACATATACATATTATGACAAAATTACTCAATATGAACCCCCAATAATTCACTCGAAACTAAGATACCAAAACTAGAGTTTTTAATCTTTCTTTCGTGAATTCTTTAATTGCAAAGCGGAGGGTCATGTGGCTGCAACCAGCAGCTACCACACCTCATTTAGATAAGTTTTATACCCTGCAACACGCCACAACACAACCAGCAGCATCCCCTACGCGTACAACACCTTATTTCGACAACAACTTAACTATAGCGATTCCAAATTCGTTTATTCCGAACGCTGAACTTTTCAAACATTTTCCCCAACTTCCAGAAGACCCTAAGGTGTGTAATACATCATAATTTAACTTCATAAACTTCAAATTAGAAGTTAATCACTTACCTTTCCCGAAATTGACTAAAACTTGCCGAAATCGCGCCTCGGAATTTTATTTACGTGCTGAATCGTTGTGGTAGCTTGCTGTCTAATTTTTGCTCCACAAAATCCTAATTTTATACTACTAATACTTCCATATCATTGTATTATACTCTAATTAATTAATTTACGGAATGAAAACGGGACTTACCTTATTTATTTCCCAAGCCGTCGCAATTTTCTCTCCTTAGCTTTAGGGTTCTTTGTTCACGTTTCTTGCTGGAAATTTGATGAATAAGCTGAAGTTTGAAGACCCAATACTGAAGTATATCCATAATATACATACATATATGTGGTCCCAAGGGGTGACACGTGTCAGCCCCTAAGGATGACACGTGTCAAGCCATGATTGGCCACCGTGTCATGCTGCCAATTAGGGGCTGCCACGTGGCAGAGGGGTCCACCTCCCACAAGCAGCTGCATCACCTACTTGACCCTAAGTAGGTGCATCACTTGCTTGCTTGAGGTGCTGCCACATGTCTCTCCTCCATTGGCTGCCACACGTCGTCTTTTTCCCTTCCTCGCGGGTTCGTAATTTCGTCTCACTTTAAGAGCCTATGTAATCCGTACTACGTAATCTTGATATATCCTTAAGCAACTTAAGTGTATAAGACTCTTAACTTAGTGTCTTACGTAGGTAAATCGAGTCCTACGACTCATTTCTTAGCCTCCAACTCTTTCCGGATTCTTTTGACTCTATCTCCAACCTCCCTTCTCGCGAGGTATCACAATCTTCTTTCCTTAGAGTTGTTTGATAGTGTCGTAGCTTATCCGACTCACATGATAGTGTCTAAGGAACTTAAGAAGACGTTTTGAGCTCAAGAGTGCAGGGTGTAACATCCTTCCCCCCTTTAGAACATTCGTCCCCGAATGTTGAATAAAACTTTCCTTAAGACTTTATACGGATCATAGGGAGATGCCTTTCTACTGGAATGGCATACATTTTCGTCCAAAAAATTAATATACGAGTTCTAAGACTGGGGCTATCCGTAGACATCGGGAATAGGTACGGACACTTGTGTTTCATGTCCTTTTCAACCTCCCAGTTTATGTCTTCACGATTCTTATTCCGCCATAGTACCTTGACGGAAATTATGTCCTTAGTTCACAACCCGTTTAATCTGCTGATCCCGGATGGAGATAGGTTGCCCCTCGTAGGAAAACTCCCTATTATGTGGACCTCCTCCACGGGAAATATTCTAGGAGCGTCGTTCCCATTCTTACGAAGCATTGATCTGTGAAAAATGAATGTATTGTTTCAAATCAGACGGTAGGTCCCACTCATAGGCAGCTTTATCTATTCAAAAAAATGCCCTGCGGAGGATCAATGTATCCCCTTCTTTCTGACTTTAGGCTGCTAATCAATATCTTGTCCCGGAATAAGCTTTACTTCCTCAATAATTTAGTGAATCACATCTAGGCCTGTCCCTTAATCGAAGGGCAAAATGTCATACTAAGATTCATCTGGGTTCCTCAATCCCTTTCGAAATGATTTCCAGCAGTTAGCTGTAAATTGAACTTTTCTATTTGAGATAATAGATGTGGGGACTCCGTGAAATCTTATTGTTTCCCTACTATGTCATTTTGCAGAACCCTCAGCTGAATATGCCTTTCTAACTGGAGGGGAACAGGTTGATTCTGTCAGCCCATCTACCATAGCCCGTATGAACTCCCAGTTCCTTAGAATGCGAGGTCAGCTCGTACTATAATACATATTAACTGCTTTCCACCTCTGAGTTGGGGTTTCCATTCCCTGAGATAGGCTATCAGACTGCTGATGCTTCTTTTAACTTAAGCTATTGTACAACTCCTCTTAATCCAACTTGTAATACCTTAGGTATGCTGTCTTTCTCTTTTACTCAGATCTTTTCTCCAGTTTTCTTACCATACATCATATTGTAATCCTTACATAAACGTGTGTACGAACATAGAGCAGTCTAGAAAATTCCTTAGCGTTGCTATACTAGTGGCTTACCTCCTTTAGTCGAGGTCAAGGCTCCACTATGGCTCTTGTCCTTAATACCGATTATATCTGAATAGTTCTGCCTCGAACCATCTTACACTTTTCCTGAATAGATTCTAAATATGGCAATCACATTGTTATTACTGACTTTCTTTTATCGAGTAATCATTTGACCTCGCTCTTAGTATGCCAATATTCATAGGTTGCACAACTATTATTGTGCCATTTTCACGAGGTGCATTGTATTTCAGTCATAATCTTTTTCTGCTCTTGGCGTACTCTGTTCTATATGTGTCGTTGTGCTAACCCATTTTTATAATCTCTTTTTGTCATACTTGTTTTATTCTCTTTTTCACTTCCCAGGGGGTCACCCATCCCAATGCTACTCTCATTCGAGCACGCTTAACTTCGGAGTTTTAACGGAATCCGGTGCATCAGTTTGGGTATGATCACGTCCATCCCTTATGGGGTCTCATTTGACGTTTAAGCGTCCCCATTTACATGCGATAGCATCAATTGATTTTCTTTTACGCTTGTACTTCTTTTGTCCACTTCCCCCCTTTTAGGGTGTACCTATGTCATTCTCTGTATATCTTCAGCTATTTACATGCGAATGATTCTATTCCAACATATTTAACGGGTTGCACCATATCTACATCTTCTGTTAAATCATCCCCACGTTAGGTTGCCTTTCTAGGAAACCCTAGCACAATCGTAGGGTGCTGTAATATTTGGAATATCTCGAATCGAATCTCATCTAATGATTGATACTCAAGTAGTATCCGTAATGTAGTAGTGCACTCAAAGCCACATTCCATTCATCCCAATCAGTAATTAGCGAGGGCTCATAATTGGTGCACATTCCCCACTCGAGTGTACTTATACTTTAATGACTCATGTTTCAAGCTTCGTCATTATACTAACTTTATTCCAGTGGATACCACTAATCATTAGAGTGGAGTCACATGTACACCATACTTCTTTACGCCTCCTGAGCTTGCATCTTTGTCGTGTGCTTTAAGGCTCATTTCTAATCCTGCTTAAAACCACATCAACTTCGTGGTAGTAGTGGCCTTGTCTTAATACTTTTTCATCGTACTATACCTCCAGTTCGTAACTGTATATATCTCTTTTTGTTCGATACTTATACTTAATTAATCACATCTATCTTGAGTGCCTCTATTAGAACTTCTGTATTATTCCTTCAACTCATTTCCATTTTTGGTTGGGCGTAAGGAATTTTATATTACCCTTTATTTCCTTGCACTAGCCATCCTTTTCATCATCATATAACCTTTATTCGAAACTTTCCTTATGGAACTTGATAAATCTTCCTTATTTGTCCCATAGCTTGCTTTTCCGTTCCACACCTATCTTTACATTCCATTTACATGGACCACATCATACCTTCTAGTTAATTCCTTACTAAGTTTTGCTTATTCTAATAATGGTTTTTGCTATGTTCACCTGGTACCTTGTTCGCATTCAGACCCATAGTATAATACCGCTTGACTTTCTTCACGATTCTTACTATGGGTTACTTACCCTTCTTAGCTAGTCTTGTCCTTAATGTCTCACAAGCTATCTTATTTGTCACGACCCAACCCCGTAGGCCGTGACGGGTGCCCAAACCGGGCACACACGCGTACCCCTGCTACCTATACATAACCTGTCTCCTGTTTATACTCAAAACGCATCAATGTATATGAAAACATACAAGCCGACAAGGCTGTATTACTATATATAGGGTCGTTCCATAACACACATATACGCAAGCCGACAAGGCTGCCACAATACAGGGAACGCCCAAAATCACAGGTCATATCAATACAGCTATACATACATATATATATAACTCAGATCCCACTCATATACAGGCACAACCCACATACGTATCCACAGACCTCTAAGAGTAAGAAAACAGTGACATAAGGCGGGACAGGGCCCCCACCGTACCCATAACCAAACAAATATATACACCACGTTTAGTACCAAAATCAGGCTCCAGCACAATGGAGCACTTCTGGACTGCTGAGTGGGACTCCTATGCTGGCGGATCCCCAAACTGTGTACCTGTACCTGCGGGCATGAACGCAGCCCCCCCCAGAGAAGGGGGTCAGTACGACATATGTACTGAGTATGTAAAACATAATATGGAATAACTGAACACATATCTGAAACAGCGAAGCAGGGGATAACATATCATATGAAAACTTATACCTGTAACCTGTGAAGTATCAAAATATGCATGTTCAAATTATATCGTATAGCCGGCCCTATCAGGGGTCCGGTGGATACCTCTGTAATATCATCACAGCCCAATGCCATCACCACCTTATTACCACATATCATCATATATATATGTATACACGTATCCCGGCCCTCTAGTGAGGGACTCGAGGAATAATGCAGTGAGTTGCGCACGAGAACATATCCTGGCCCGGGACTCAGGGAAAGATGGGTCACAGTATACACGAGTAGATTAATGAGCAACTATATGCAATTTAAATCATTATCGAAGACTCAATTGTAGAAGAAAATTAAGCTATTGTCTGAGAATCAGAATTGTAATGTAATCACCTTAAATGCCCTTTAAATGCCATTAGGGGCTATACTAGTTAGTGTTTCGGGGTCCTTAGTCACGTACTAAGATAATGCTAACTGCTTAAGGACTCCAGAATGCATGTTGTTATATAGTCCTTACAACTAGGAGCCCGTATATTCATTAAATCCTTAGTATAGGTAAGGCTCAAGGAAAGTAGCTTAACTGTTATAAAATTTCATTACCCAGAAGTGAATAAAAGACACTTAGAAATGGAATTACTTCAGAGATCACATCATTCTTTACTTACCTCTACGACATGCCAAAAGAAGAGAAAGAATAGGCTTTACCTACCTCTTATGGATTTTCCGTAATCGTGTCCACGTCGTTGTCTTCGAAACCTATTTAACATGGAAGTAAGGTAAGTATTAACAACCTTAGACTTTTCAGCAACTTAGACTACCTACGAGTATTCATAGAGCTCGTCCCCTCGCTCGCACCCTCGACTAGTTCCTTAACCAGTTTAAGAAGTTAACAAAAAATCGGGCAGCACCTCCCCTATAACGTGCCCTATCCAAATCCAAAACCATGTCCTTAACACCTGCAGCTAACCAACAACATAACCATCAGCCCATACGTATACATATTACGACAACATTACACCATATAAATTCCCAACAATTCACTCCACACTAAAATACCAAAACTAGAGTTTTTAATCTTTCTTTCGCGAAATTTTTAATTGCAAAGCGGAGGGTCGTGTGGCTGAAACCAGCAGCCACCCACGCCCTTAGCAACACACATTCCAGCACCCTAACAACTCATCACACGACCAGCAGTCACATACCACAAGTACGAGGCATTATTCGATTACAATTAACTATAGCGATTCCAATTTCGCTTATTTCGAACGTCGAACTTTTGAAGCCTCTTACCCAACTTACAGCAGATAATAAGGTGTATAATACACTCCAATTTAACATCATAAACTTCAAATTAAAGGGGAAGGACTTACCTTTCCCGAAATTGGTTAAAACTAGCCGAAATTGTGCCTCGGAACTTCTTCAATTTGCTGAAATTGAGCGGGCTGCTTGTGGTACTTCGTCGCTGCCCCGAATTAAATTTTTAGGTTATAAAACACTAATATACAACTTAGGGACACGTCAAATAATTAATTTACGGAACGAAACCCGGAAGCTTACCTAACAAGGGTCAAATCCGTAACCCTCTCCCTTGCCCCTTTTCACGTTTTCTCTTTTTTTTTCCTTTCAAATTTCAGTTGCAACGCTGGAGTTTCAGTTCCATAAACGTCTTAAAACACATATATACGTATCCACGTACTTAATATACACCGTATATAATTAATTCACGGAAGAAAGTTGAGAAACTTACCTTAAAATTTCAAGAACCAAAGCTGCCTCTTTTTCTCTCTTCTACGTATTTTCTAAGTGCAGCTACTGTTTTAGGATATGTTAATCAGCTGAAGCATCACATATTAATATATATATAAGGTGACACGTGTCAGCCCCTAAGGGTGACACGTGTCAGGCCATCATTGGGCCACCTCAACCATGCGGCCAATGGGGTGCTGCCACATGGCAGCGGGGTCCACCTCCCCCAAGCAGGTGGGTCACCTACTTGACCCCAAGTAGGTGGGTCACCTGCTTGCTTAGGGCTGCCACGTGTCACTCTCCTATTGGCTGCCCCACGAAATTAATTTTTTTTCCACGTGGGTTCGTAATCTCGTCTTAGTTTAAGAGCCTATGTCATTCATGCTATGGAAGCTTGGGGTGTACTCAAATAGCTTTAGGTAAGTAAACTTCTAAGTTAGAGGCGTACGTAAGCAAATCAGGTCCTACGACTCATCGCTTGGCCTCCAACTTCCTCCGACTTCTCTTGACCTTATCTCCAATCTTCCCTACTATGGGGTGTCACATTTTCCCTTCTTAGAATTGTTTAATAGTATCGTAACTTAGGCGGATCACATGATAGCTTTTAAGTAGCTTTAGGAACCTTTCGAGTTCAAGAATGTGGGGTGTAACATCCTTCCCCCCTTTAGAACATTCGTCCCCGAATGTTGAATAAAACTTTTCTTAAGACTTTATGCCAATTATAGGGAGGTCTTCTTCTACTATGATAACATACATTTTTATCTAAATAACTAAAATACCAGTTCTAAGAGTTGGGGTTACCTGTAGGTGTCGAAAATAGGTACGGATATTTGTTTTTCATGTCCTCCTCAGCTTCCCAGGTCATTTCTTCCCGATTCTTATTTCGCCACAACACCTTGACAGAGGCTACGTCCTTAGTCCGCAGTCTTCTGATTTGCCGATCCAGGATGGCGATAGGTTGTTCTTCATAGGCTAACTCCTCTGTGACCTGGATATCGTCTACGGGATGTACCCGGGATGGATCACCCACACATTTACGAAGCATTGACACGTGGAAGACTGGATGTACAGCTTCTAGATCCGCTGGTAAGTTTAGTTCGTACGCCACTTTGCCTATTCGGCGAAGAATTAGGTAAGGCCCAATGTATCTTGGACTCAGCTTCCCTTTCTTGCCGAACCTCATTACCCCTTTCATGGGCGATACTTTTAAGAACACCCAATCACCTACTTGAAATTCCAAGGGTCGACGTCGATTATCTGCATATGATTTTTGTCGACTCTGGGCTGCTAATAATCTTTCCCGAATAAGCCTTACTTTATCTACCGCCTGCTGGACCATGTCTGGGCCTATTAGTTGTGTTTCACCAACCTCAAACCAACCGATAGGCGATCTGCACTTCCTGCCGTATAAAGCCTCATACGGCGCCATCTGGATGCTAGAGTGATAACTGTTATTGTAGGCAAACTCAATAAGGGGTACATGATCATCCCAGCTACCTTTGAAGTCAATTATGCAGGCCCACAACATGTCCTCTAACGTTTGAATCGTACGCTCCGCTTGCCCATCAGTTTGAGGATGAAATGCTGTACTAAGGCTTACCTGTGTCCCCAAGCCTTCCTGGAATGACTTCCAAAAGTGGGCTGTGAATTGAGCTCCTCTGTCTGAAATAATAGATGTGGGAACTCCATGAAGTCATACTATTTCCTTAATGTACAACTTTGCATAGTCCTCGGCTGAGTAAGTGGTCCGGACTGGAAGGAAGTGGGCTAATTTTGTCAGCCTATCCACGATAACCCATATGGAATCCTGCTTTCGAAGAGTCCGAGGCAAACCTGTAATAAAGTCCATATTAATCGCTTCCCATTTCCAAGTTGGAATTTCCATCTCCTGTAGTAGCCCACCCGGTTTCTGATGTTCAACTTTAACTTGTTGGCAGTTTGGGCATTGGGCTACGGACTCTGCTATATCTCTTTTCATACCATCCCACCAATACAGACATCTGAGGTCGTGATACATCTTGGTTGACCCTGGATGAATAGAATAGTGAGCGTAATGTGCCTCTCCTAGTACTTGCTGTCGTAGTCCTGCAACCTCCGGTACACAGACTCTGCCTTGGTATCGTAATATCCCACCGGCCGTAAGGTCAAATGCAGTCTTTTTATTTTGGAGAATTTCATCTCTATACTTCGTTAGAACAGGGTCCTGGTATTGACATCGCTTTACTTCCTCCATGATGGAGGATTCAGCAATTCCTCGAACAGAAACCCCGTCCTCACCTGAATCAACTAAGCGGACTCCAAGACTGGCAAGTTGACAGATCTCACGGATCATTTCCTTCTGTCCCGGTCGTACCTCTGCTAAGCTACCCATTGATTTACGGCTGAGCGCATCCGCCACCACATTCGCTTTCCCAGGGTGGTATAAGATGTCGACATCATAATCTTTCAGCAATTCCAACCACCTTCTCTGCCGTAAGTTCAATTCCTTTTGTTTGAAGATATATTGGAGGCTTTTGTGATCTGTATAAATATCCACATGCACACCATATAAATAGTGCCTCCATATTTTCAAGGCATGAATCACCGCTGCTAATTCCAAGTCATGAGTTGGATAATTCTTTTCATGTTTTCTGAGCTGTCGGGAGGCATAAGCTATAACTTTACCATGTTGCATCAATACACATCCAAGTCCAATACCGGAAGCATCACAATAAATAACAAGGCCATTGGGTCCTTCTGGAAGGGTTAGAACAGGAGCTGTAGTCAATTTTTCTTTTAACAACTGAAAGCTCCGTTCACAAGAATCAGTCCACTGGAACTTAGCCGTCTTTTGAGTTAGTCTTGTTAAAGGCGCCGAAATGGAAGCAAACCGTTCTACGAACCTTCTGTAATATCCTGCTAATCCCAAAAAGCTACGTACCTCCGTAGGAGTTGTAGGTCTTGGCCATGCCTTCACGGCCTCAATCTTCTGTGTATCTACGCGAATACCATCAATCCCAATAATATGCCCCAGAAAAGCCACTGAAGTTAACCAAAATTCACATTTAGAAAATTTAGCGTATAATTTCTGGTGTTGGAGTATTCCCAGTACTGCCCGTAAATGATCTGCATGTTCCTTTTCTGATCGTGAATAGATCAAAATATCATCAATAAATACAATCACGAACAAATCTAGAAATGGTTTGAACACTCGGTTCATCAAGTCCATAAACACTGCTGGAGCATTTGTCAACCCAAAAGACATCACTCTGAATTCATAATGTCCGTATCGGGTTCTGAATGCGGTCTTTGGGATATCTGCTTCTCTTACCCGTACCTGATGGTAGCCTGACCGCAGGTCTATCTTCGAAAAGCATTTAGCACCCTGCAACTGGTCAAACAAATCATCAATCCTGGGGAGGGGATATCTATTCTTAATTGTTACCTTGTTCAGCTGCCTATAGTCAATGCACATTCGCAGCGATCCATCTTTCTTTTTAACAAATAATACCGGCGCTCCCCATGGTGATGTACTGGGCCTAATGAAGCCTTTTTCCAGCAAATCCTTCAGTTGCTCCTTTAGCTCCTTTAATTCCGCGGGTGCCATTCTATATGGGGGAATAGAAATAGGCTGAGTATCTGGTGGCATGTCTATCGTGAACTCTATCTCCCGTTCGGGAGGAAGACCTGGAAGTTCATCTGGAAACACATCCGGATATTCATTAACCACGGGTACCGACTGAAGAGTTGGCACCTCTGCTTCCAGATCATGCACGCGGACTAAATGATAAATACATCCCTTCCTGATCATTTTCCTTGCCTTAAGGTATGAAATAAACCTACCCTTCGGCGACGCCGTGTTTCCTGTCCACTCAACAATTGATTCACCCGAAAACTGGAACCGAACTACTTTATTTCTACAGTCTACATTGGCACGACATGAAGCTAACCAATCCATACCCATAATAACATCAAATTCCACCATATCCAATTCTATCAAATCAGCCAAGGTACGATGACTATATACATTAACCGGGCAATTTCTATATACTTGTTTCACCACAAGAGAATCTCCTACTGGTGTAGCCACCTCAAATGCTTCTATTAATTCAGGCTTAATCCCAATTCTATTAGCAACAAAAGGAGATATATATGATAAAGTAGAGCCGGGATCCATCAACGCATATACGTCCCGAGCAAAGATTGATAATGTACCTGTGACTACGTTTGGCGACGCCTCCTGATCTTGTCTACTAGCCAAAGCATATATACGATTAGAAGGGCCATCAGAACTAGAAACTCCACCACGACCTCTACCACGGCCTGCCGGTATCTGCATACCCCGCCCTATCGGGCGCATCGACATAGAAGAAGAAGAACCCGCGACCGACCTAGTTGGCTGAGCTATACCACCTGGAGTACTTTTAAACGGACATTCCCTCGCAATATGGCCTTGGCGGCCACAAGAAAAATAGGCACCTATACTTCGATGACATTCCCCAAAATGAAGTCTATTACAATGGGGACACTGTGGTACTGGTGGTCTTGACTGTCGAGAACTCTGGTCCATCTGTGTACCTGATGCTCTGGAGCTTTGACTAGGCCCCAAATATCTGGTGCTCTCAACTCTTCTACCTGGAAACTGTGGAGGTACACTCCGAGCTGGCTGGGAGGGATATCTACTAGATTTCTGGAATCGCCCGCTGCGAAATTCTCCTGGATAACCAGCTGACCTAGCCCTTTTTGGCTGAATTCTATCAAACCATCTGTCAGGCTGACGCCTCCTATGTCGCTCTTCTACCCCTTGGGCATATGCTTGTACCCGGGCAATGTCCACGCTTGGCTGAGAAGCCATGGCCATACAGCTATCAACCAAATAAAGGTCTAAGCCCATGATATACCGATGCACCCTGTCTGCCATATCTGCCACAACTGTAGGGGCATACCTCGCCAATGAGTCAAACTCTAGGCTATAGTCGCGAATACTCCTGCCGTTCTGCTTTAACTGCAAAAATTTATCAACCCTAGCTTGTTTCATTTCGGGAGGCAGGAAGTGTCTAAGAAAGGCTTCTGCAAATTCATCCCATTCAGCTGGAGGAGCACCCTCTCCCCTCGATAACTCCCAAGACTCATGCCAGTTAGCTGCCATATCACGCAGCCGATAAGAGGCTAATTCCACCGACTCAGTCTCCGAGGCCCTAATGATTCGCAGTGTACGCTGCATCTGTCTAATGAACTCCTGTGGGTCCTCTGTAGGTCTCGATCCATGAAATTCTGGGGGATTGCAGGCTAGGAAGTCACGAACCCTCAAGCTATCTTGTCTATTTGCATCATCTGGGCCATGCCTCCGAGCCTGTCCTGCCATCAGTCCAGTCAGCAACTGTACTGCATCTCTCATAGCTCTGTCTTCCGCTCCATGTTGTGGGACTGGAGGATCCTGTACTGGAGGTTCGAGATCTGCAGCTGCTGCCGCCCTAAATTCCTCTGGGGGTGGCGGCGTAGTAGAACTTGCCGACTGAAGTACAATCCTCGGCATAGACTGGGCACGGGCCCTGGTAATTCTTGGGGTCTGACTAGTTTCCCCAACTGCTGACTTGCCCTTCTGGGTAGTGGTTGCTTTCCGTGGAGGCATCACTACAAACATAAAGGTAGGTTAGTGAAGGATCATCCTAAAACATAACTCTATCGCACGATCTATGATAAGAAAGAAAGTAACATCCTAAATGTCCTGTAGCCTCCTGTTTATAGATGTGGTGCACAACACACCGATAAACAAGCCTCTACTAGACACGGTCTGTGGACACTCCAAGGAAGAACTGCTCTGATACCACTTCTATCACGACCCAACCCCGTAGGCCGTGATGGGTGCCCAAACCGGGCACACACGCGTACCCCTGCTACCTATACATAACCTGTCTCCTGTTTATACTCAAAACGCATCAATGTATATGAAAACATACAAGCCGACAAGGCTGTATTACTATATATAGGGTCGTTCCATAACACACATATACGCAAGCCGACAAGACTGCCACAATACAGGGAACGCCCAAAATCACAGGTCATATCAGTACAGCTATACATACATATATATATAACTCAGATCCCACTCATATACAGGCACAACCCACATACGTATCCACAGACCTCTAAGAGTAAGAAAACAGTGACATAAGGCGGGACAGGGCCCCCACCGTACCCATAACCAAACAAATATATACACCACGTTTAGTACCAAAATCAGGCTCCAGCACAATGGAGCACTTCTGGACTGCTGAGTGGGACTCCTATGCTGGCGGATCCCCAAACTGTGTACCTGTACCTGCGGGCATGAACGCAGCCCCCCCAGAGAAGGGGGTCAGTACGACATATGTACTGAGTATGTAAAACATAATATGGAATAACTGAACACATATCTGAAACAGCGAAGCAGGGGATAACATATCATATGAAAACTTATACCTGTAACCTGTGAAGTATCAAAATATGCATGTTCAAATTATATCGTATAGCCGGCCCTATCAGGGGTCCGGTGGATACCTCTGTAATATCATCACAGCCCAATGCCATCACCACCTTATTACCACATATCATCATATATATATGTATACACGTATCCCGGCCCTCTAGTGAGGGACTCGAGGAATAATGCAGTGAGTTGCGCACGAGAACATATCCTGGCCCGGGACTCAGGGAAAGATGGGTCACAGTATACACGAGTAGATTAATGAGCAACTATATGCAATTTAAATCATTATCGAAGACTCAATTGTAGAAGAAAATTAAGCTATTGTCTGAGAATCAGAATTGTAATGTAATCACCTTAAATGCCCTTTAAATGCCATTAGGGGCTATACTATTTAGTGTTTCGGGGTCCTTAGTCACGTACTAAGATAATGCTAACTGCTTAAGGACTCCAGAATGCATGTTGTTATATAGTCCTTACAACTAGGAGCCCGTATATTCATTAAATCCTTAGTATAGGTAAGGCTCAAGGAAAGTAGCTTAACTGTTATAAAATTTCATTACCCAGAAGTGAATAAAAGACACTTAGAAATGGAATTACTTCAGAGATCACATCATTCTTTACTTACCTCTACGACATGCCAAAAGAAGAGAAAGAATAGGCTTTACCTACCTCTTATGGATTTTCCGTAATCGTGTCCACGTCGTTGTCTTCGAAACCTATTTAACATGGAAGTAAGGTAAGTATTAACAACCTTAGACTTTTCAGCAACTTAGACTACCTACGAGTATTCATAGAGCTCGTCCCCTCGCTCGCACCCTCGACTAGTTCCTTAACCAGTTTAAGAAGTTAACAAAAAATCGGGCAGCACCTCCCCTATAACGTGCCCTATCCAAATCCAAAACCATGTCCTTAACACCTGCAGCTAACCAACAATATAACCATCAGCCCATACATATACATATTACGACAACATTACACCATATAAATTCCCAACAATTCACTCCACACTAAAATACCAAAACTAGAGTTTTTAATCTTTCTTTCGCGAAATTTTTAATTGCAAAGCGGAGGGTCGTGTGGCTGAAACCAGCAGCCACCCACGCCCTTAGCAACACACATTCCAGCACCCTAACAACTCATCACACGACCAGCAGTCACATACCACAAGTACGAGGCATTATTCGATTACAATTAACTATAGCGATTCCAATTTCGCTTATTTCGAACGTCGAACTTTTGAAGCCTCTTACCCAACTTACAGCAGATAATAAGGTGTATAATACACTCCAATTTAACATCATAAACTTCAAATTAAAGGGGAAGGACTTACCTTTCCCGAAATTGGTTAAAACTAGCCGAAATTGTGCCTCGGAACTTCTTCAATTTGCTGAAATTGAGCGGGCTGCTTGTGGTACTTCGTCGCTGCCCCGAATTAAATTTTTAGGTTATAAAACACTAATATACAACTTAGGGACACGTCAAATAATTAATTCACGGAACGAAACCCGGAAGCTTACCTAACAAGGGTCAAATCCGTAACCCTCTCCCTTGCCCCTTTTCACGTTTTCTCTTTTTTTTTCCTTTCAAATTTCAGTTGCAACGCTGGAGTTTCAGTTCCATAAACGTCTTAAAACACATATATACGTATCCACGTACTTAATATACACCGTATATAATTAATTCACGGAAGAAAGTTGAGAAACTTACCTTAAAATTTCAAGAACCAAAGCTGCCTCTTTTTCTCTCTTCTACGTATTTTCTAAGTGCAGCTACTGTTTTAGGATATGTTAATCAGCTGAAGCATCACATATTAATATATATATAAGGTGACACGTGTCAGCCCCTAAGGGTGACACGTGTCAGCCCCTAAGGGTGACACGTGTCAGCCCCTAAGGGTGACACGTGTCAGGCCATCATTGGGCCACCTCAACCATGCGGCCAATGGGGTGCTGCCACATGGCAGCGGGGTCCACCTCCCCCAAGCAGGTGGGTCACCTACTTGACCCCAAGTAGGTGGGTCACCTGCTTGCTTAGGGCTGCCACGTGTCACTCTCCTATTGGCTGCCCCACGAAATTAATTTTTTTTCCACGTGGGTTCGTAATCTCGTCTTAGTTTAAGAGCCTATGTCATTCATGCTATGGAAGCTTGGGGTGTACTCAAATAGCTTTAGGTAAGTAAACTTCTAAGTTAGAGGCGTACGTAAGCAAATCAGGTCCTACGACTCATCGCTTGGCCTCCAACTTCCTCCGACTTCTCTTGACCTTATCTCCAATCTTCCCTACTATGGGGTGTCACATTTTCCCTTCTTAGAATTGTTTAATAGTATCGTAACTTAGGCGGATCACATGATAGCTTTTAAGTAGCTTTAGGAACCTTTCGAGTTCAAGAATGTGGGGTGTAACATTATTAACAATTCATATCCGTCACAATTCTTTTCCCTTTGTACTCTTGTCTTACTCTTGTCTTAACCATAATGTTACTTCCTTCAACTATCACTTGTCATAGTTTATCCCTATGTATCAATTTAGGCAATGCCTTACTATCTCATTTTATCTCGATCTATCAGTCCTCTCTGAGTCATTTTCTTTGGCTTATAGTTCCTTTCTAACTTATTCTACTATTCCAGTATCGTCCTCCTAGTTTCTATTGCCATTAACTCAGCAATTAACTTATTTCTCGAGGTCAGCCATACTTGTTTAGTCAAATCTCATCATTGTTGCGAGGAAAACCTTTCAAGACATACTATAGCCCTGTATCTCATTCTCCTCTTATTTCTAGGAAAATTTGGGCAGAGTTTCCTCTGTATTTCTTACTATCTCAACACCTGCACGCAGAAAATACCAACAATGCCTCACAGGGCACACATATATACATTCATATTGTATAACATCTCAGCCACACAGGGCACACATATATAGTCATATCATCTCATATCACAGCCGCACAGGGCGCCCATAATTAACAGTATGGAAATGAACTTACCTGTTATGTCCACTCGAGCTGCACCTGTTATACTTTCTTGTTTACCTTTCCTTTCACTTTTCAATTGTATCTGTCAATCGCATTTCAATACCTTACCTGACATAGGGCTTTCGTTCCTTTGCTTACCTGTGTGCTTCGTAACATCCAATATTATCAGTTACTTTCTTCTATCGGCGTTGTCTTCCTGCTAAAATCGCAGGTTAGTATGAGGAATTTCATTTCCTATAGCTCGGCTCTATCGCACGATCTTAGATATGAAATAAAATAACATCCTAAATATCCTGTAGCCTCCTGTCTATAGATGTGGTGCACAACACACCGATAAACAAGACTCTACTAGACACGGTCTGTAGACATTCCAAGGACGAACTGCTCTGATACCACTTCTGTCACGACCCAACCCCGTAGGCCGTGACTGGGGTCCGACCTGGACCCTCTCATGCATATTTATCAACTACTGATGTGATACTATATACAAAAACCCCAATAGTTTAAAACTTTTTCATGTACATGTAGCCTCTTTCATTTGTTTCATATCATGAAAGGGCACGCGAGCCGACAAGGCTGCTATATCAAAAACATTCACAACATATCAAATAGGCAACATCGAAACTAACTCAACTACAACCCACATATACACATGTCTACAGACCTCTAAGAATAGTAACAATAACATATGGCGGGACAAGACCTCCGTCGTACCCCTGAATGTACAAATATATACATTAAGTGACCAGCATCAAAATTTAGGCTCCAGAACAGTGAAGCACTTCCGACACAGCTAAGAGGAACTCCTATGCTGATGGATCTCACGAATAAACATTTGTACCTGCGGGCATGAAATGCAGCCCCCACGAGAAAAAATGGGTCAGTACGATATATGTACTAAGTATGTAAAGCATAACACATCATAACTGAGATCATAACTGAAATAGGGATGCAGGGGATAAGTATAACAATTAACAAATTACTGTACCTGCACCTTAGGACACGTGATCCTATACACCATCATATACTGTGCCCGACCCTCTAGTGAACTCGATGTCATCATCATTACTTCATAATCACATATCATCGTATCATAATGCATTTCATTTCATCATATCATCGTATACGATATCATACCATCGTATACGGTATCATCTTATCATGTATATCATCGTATTATACCCGGTTCACAGCGGGGCTCAGGGTCACAATGTATTGCTTTAATCTCATATGCATGCCTACATAAAGTGTTCGGCCCTTTAGTGAGGGACTCGGTGAATGGAGTGGTGTACGTCTATAGCGTACCATCATAATATACATATGTACCCAGCCCTCTAAGGAGGGACTCGGTGTTCCTTCCTTATTTCACCACATATACTCTCATATTACTGCCGGCCCGGGACTCGGTGAATAATCGTATCGTCATAACATATAACATATATCACACCTCACGTACGGCATCGTCTCCTCGTGCGTGGAACTATATACATCCGGCCCGGGATGCGGTGAAAGAAGTAGTAACACTGTGCACGATAACATATCCCAGCCCATCGTAGGACTCGAGGAAGGATGGGTCACAGTATGTACGAGTAGAGTAGTGAGAAACCATATGCAACTAAGTCATTATCTAAGACTCGATGAAACAGTCAAGTGAACCATCACCTGAAGACTGGGGGAGTAATTATCTGAGGTATCCCTCTAGATGTCATTAGGGCTTATATCAGTTGGGGCCTCAAGAATCACAGACATGCATCCAGACAATGCCATATAGCTTATGCAATCAGAAACATGGTTTATGCAATCAAGGACACAATTATGCAATCAGAGACACAGTTATGCAATCAGAGACACAGTTACCTAGTCAAAGACTCAACTTATGCAATCAGACGCATTTACCATTTCAGAGCCTTTAAATGGAGAGGAGCTGGTACTTCCACTTATTATTCATTATATAGTAGGCTCGAGAATAGTAGTTTGACTACTTTCAGACTCTTAATGTTCAAGAGTGACTACAAGTCACGAGTTACAATCAGAGCTCATAAATGGAATTACCTCTAGACCTATATCATATACCATTTCACTTAAAGTTAAGCCATTCCAAAGGAAAGAAGAAATAGGCTTTACATATACTAATTTTCATCACATAGAAGACTAAAAGGCAATGACTCAGCTATTACAGAAGTTCTAATACCAAGAAGTAAACAAGAGCCTCGACTCATACTCAGGGCTTTACGAATGGATTGAATCCCAAATATCGTATACATATCATTCATAACTTATATCTAAGACATGCCAAAAGAAAAGAAGAATAGTTCTACATATCTATTCCAAAAACACGCCAAAGGAAAGCTTCACATACCTTGTATGGACTTCACTTAATCACGTCCACATCGTTGTCCTCGAAACCTATTTAACATAGAAGTAATGTAAGTATTAACAACCTTGGACTTTTCAGCAACTTAGACTACCCACGAGTATTCATAACATTAATCCCTTCGCTCACCTTCTCGACTAGTTCCTTAACTAGTTAGGATGTTAACGAAAATCGGACAGCACCTCCCCTATAATGTGCCCTATCCGAAATCCCAACCATGTCCTTAGAACCTGCAGCCAACCAACAATGCAACCAGCATCCCATACATATACATATTATGACAAAATTACTCAATATGAACCCCCAATAATTCACTCGAAACTAAGATACCAAAACTAGAGTTTTTAATCTTTCTTTCGTGAATTCTTTAATTGCAAAGCGGAGGGTCATGTGGCTGCAACCAGCAGCTACCACACCTCATTTAGATAAGTTTTATACCCTGCAACATGCCACAACACAACCAGCAGCATCCCCTACGCGTACAACACCTTATTTCGACAACAACTTAACTATAGCGATTCCAAATTCGTTTATTCCGAACGCTGAACTTTTCAAACCTTTTCCCCAACTTCCAGAAGACCCTAAGGTATGTAATACACCCTAATTTAACTTCATAAACTTCAAATTAGAGGGGAAGCACTTACCTTTCCCGAAATTGACTAAAACTTGCCGAAATCGCGCCTCGGAATTTTATTTACGTGCTGAATCGTTGTGGCAGCTTGCTGTCTGATATTTGCTGCAAAAAATCCTAATTTTATACTACTAATACTTCCATATCATTGTATTATACACTAATTAATTAATTTACGGAATAAAAACGTGACTTACCTTATTTATTTCCCAAGCCGTCACAATTTTCTCTCCTTAGCTTTAGGGTTCTTTGTTCACGTTTCTTGCTGGAAATTTGATGAATAAGCTGAAGTTTGAAGACCCAATACTGAAGTATATCCATAATATACATACATATATGTGGTCCCAAGGGGTGACACGTGTCAGCCCCTAAGGATGACACGTGTCAAGCCATGATTGGCCACCGTGTCATGCTGCCAATTAGGGGCTGCCACGTGGCAGCGGGGTCCACCTACCCCAAGCAGCTGCATCACCTACTTGACCCTAAGTAGGTGCATCACCTGCTTGCTTGAGGTGCTGCCACATGTCGCTCCTCCATTGGCTGCCACACGTCGTCTTTTTCCCTTCCTCGCGGGTTCGTAATTTCGTCTCACTTTAAGAGCCTATGTAATCCGTACTACGTAAGCTTGATATATCCTTAAGAAACTTAAGTGTATAAGACTCTTAACTTAGTGTCTTACGTAGGTAAATCGAGTCCTACGACTCATTTCTTAGCCTCCAACTCTTTCCGGATTCTTATGACTCTATCTCCAACCTCCCTTCTCGCGAGGTATCACAATCTTCTTTCTTTAGAGTTGTTTGATAGTGTTGTAGCTTATCCGGCTCACATGATAGTGTCTAAGGAACTTAAGAAGACGTTCCGAGCTCAAGAGTGCGGGGTGTAACATAACCTTAATGCAAAACCTCCTCAGCAAATTCAGGAATCCATCAGGGAGCTTCAAGCACTTATTACACAGTTTGAATTTTTCCAATGTAATCACACTTATAGAGAAGCTAACAACACAGCAGATTACCTGTCCAAATGTAGTCATAAGTTTGACCTATTGCAGTAATTTTACACTCATCACCAACTACCTGCTGGAGCTAAAGGGAGCTACCAGTTGGAGAAAATTGGAATGGCAAGTCTTAGGAGGAGTAAGTTGAAAAGAGTTAAGAAACCACCTTGAGTTCTTGGGCAGTGTCACTATTTTGCATTCGATCACCTTTTTGCCTTGTTTTATTATTTATAACCTTTTCAATTTGGCTATTCTTTTATGTTATAGCTCTTTTGAATAGACTTAGAATTTTCTATTATTACTGTTGTAAGGGGAGAGTCTCCCTTGTTTATTGCTTTCCTAGATTCTTTGTATTGACAGAAGTCCTCTCGTTAGGTAATTAGTTTCTAGGTTTGTTTCTTTATAGTATTGGGGATGAGTTAGTTATCTTTAGTAGGACGACCGACTTATGAACCACCATAGAACGGAGGTAAGGTTTATGTCCCCCTCCCTTTTATTTTAATTCTTTTATTTATGTTACGGCTTGGAGGTGTGGGTCATCCCCTAACTGCCACGAGGGATGAGATCCTTGGGCTAGGTTCGTTAATTAAAAAAAAGTCCCCATGGTAATTAATCATTATCCAAACAGAAATTTATGAAAACATAGTCATTACCATCATTAGGAAAGACAATAATAGATATTAATCCTCATCATAAGAAAATCATAAAATAGCTCATTAACATGATTGATTCATTACAATCCATGAGTTGGTGAGAACTACTTTATCATCACGTTAACATGATTTTACGATAATTTGCCTTATCGCAATATAACTTCTTGCTTAAAGAATCATTGAAACATCGTTCATAATCTTTCATAAGTCATTCATAAACCTTGGTAATCATTCATAAAACTTCCATTGAAATCTCTTAAAATTCATGATCATGATTCATTAAAAACATACTTGAAACCAGCATATAGCATGAGTCATTGAAATTCATCTTGAAATTATGCAATGTAATATGAATTATGCATAATGTAATCAATAATAATAAGATATCATGAGTAAGAAGACTCAAAGTAAAATCATGAAATTAGGGCTTTTAAAAGAAGAATTCATACGAGATTTTGAGAGGAAAACTTGAGATTCCATGAGTGAAAGGGACCATGGATGAATGCCCACATACCTTTGATATTAAGAGCCCTAATTTGCAATGAATTGAAGCTCTGACCTTGAAGAAATCCCTTGAGTTTCTTGAGAAAGAAGAAGACTCTTGAGAGAATACTTTAGAGAGAGGATTTTGTGTTTGGGGTGTTGGGATGAGAATAAGAGGGTTAGGAGGGCTTAGGATACAACCAAAAACCTTCCACATTCATTAATGAAAATATAGGGAAAGACAAAAATACCCCTGAACTTTAATTGAAACTGCACTTGGACGGAGGACCCACCACGGTCTGTGAAGCTCACCACGACTCGTGATGGTAGTTGTGGAGAGAGGCTTAAACAAATTGCGAGTTGGGTTAGCTTGGGGTCCATCCACGAAAACCACCATGGTCTGTGGGGGTCTATAGATCGTTGACTTCACCCGCGGTATGGACTTTCCAGGAACCCTGGAGGGGGTCTTACCACGGGAAACCACCACAGCTCGTGCTGAACCCTGTGGCTCATGTACCCTCTCATGGTCCTCACCTCTTGATCTATATTGCACCAGACTGGACCATGGTAGTTGACCACGGTCCATGGTCCTCTTCACGGCCCGTGGTCCTCTTCACGGCCCGTGGAGGGCTCTAGGAAGGTCATCTGGTGCCCAAACAGCTGCACTTTTATGAGAAACTTCTTTTGATCATCATTTTTATCACGACCCAATTTCGTATGTCATGATGGCACATACCATATCCCACTAGTAGGTAAGCTTAACATATATCCCAGAGCCAAACACAATGGGCTACCACACAGAAGTAAAGAATGCAAAAGATTACAATAATAATAACAAATATGAGAAAGAGATAGAAACAAATCAATACCGAAATAAAACCCCCAGACCTGGTATCAGTCGATAGTCGAGTTTCTAGTCAAAATAAGAGTAAAAGCCTTTACATAGCATGGTATAAGTGCAAACTATCTTTGAAAACAAAGTAAAGACTAGTCCTATCTAATATAGAGGAAGATAGGCAACGTCGAAAGCTAAGAGCTCACCCAGTCTCCAAATCCAAAAAGCAGCTCCGTATAATATCCAAATCAGTAACAATAACCCATACTTTTATCTTCAGGGTGTAGAAATGTAGTATGAGTACCAACAAGTGGCACTCAGTAGACATAGGCCGACTGATCTCTAAAGATAAAATAAGCATAATAGGCATGTTAGGCAGGGGCATATACCACAAGTAATGAAGAAACCACAGGAAGGACCCACTCAGACTGCTCATCGCGATTGCGATATATAAGGAGAATACACTTCAGAATCGTGGTAGTGACCTCGCAATCTTGAAGGACTGACAGGAAGAAAGTCATGATTGCGGTGAGGTGGCATCGCAATTTCAAAGGCCAAGGGCGGCCTGCACCATCAAGGTGCTGCAACACAGATTTGGCAAAGTCCAAAATCTCTGGCTGAGCGCTCAAAATTTGCTCAGAATCCCATGTGCACAAATGGACTATGATACCCTACCAAAATCAATGTTTCAGACTCCATGGCAGAATTGAAATTTCTATCTGGGGTTGTCTCGATAAAACGTGTGTCCACACCCAACCGCCATTTTTGCTAATTTTACAAAAAAGATTGAAATGAGACTGGAAGCCTCGAGAACCTCACAAAAAGTCATTCTAGACTAAACTCGACATTTTGAAGAAAACCGCACAGATGGAATTTCAATCCGAGCATGTTTTCGAAGAATGTTGACCAAAGTCAAAATTAAGCTAAAACTTAAAGGCTAAAATGCCAAATGACTAAAACTCACACCGAAAGGCTTGGGACTCAAGCTGAACATGCTACTATCTTAATTTGTCCATTTCGGAGCTGGTGGAATTGTCAAAATTCCATTTTGAGGTAATTTTGATGGAGTTTTGTTAGAAGTCAACCGTTCAAACTCAAAGAGCTCCAAAATAGGGAAATGGACATAAAACCCAAATAAATGACCAGGCGACTAAACTGTTAGTCCCAGCAAATCATAAATGAGTTGGGGTCACTATAGAAAAGTTCTAAACGCTGAAAAGATCGAAAAAGACAAAAATGACCTAGAGGATCATTAGAACATCCACTACTAATAGGAATTTCATCCTTGAAAGTCAAAGGATAAAAAAGTACCCAAGGGCACAAAAATATGAGGAAAATAGGTCAACACACTCCATCAAACCTACAGGTACCCTCTCGGGTCGGATAACGCCAATCCGAACTCAAACTAAGGGGAAACTCTTGAATTCCCTTCTCTGGTCCATAACTCAAACTGACTTCCCATTTATTCCTTTTGATACTGACTTCCATCTAATAAGAACAACTTCAACTGATGCAACAGACTAAACCAAGAGGAACCAAAACCACATAGGTACCAAAATCTAGGCTTCGGCACAATGGAGCGCTTCTGAACTGCTGAGTGGGACTCCTACACTGGCGGATCCCTAAAGTGTGTATCTGCACCTGCGGGCATGAAATGCAACCCCTCCAAGAAAAGGGGGTCAGTGCGACATTGTACTGAGTATGTAAAGCATAACTGGAAGCATATCTGAAATAGAGAGAGTCAAGGGGATAAATATGTTACTTAGGAAAACATTATGCCTATACCGTGTGGATCATGAAAACATGCATGCTCATATTATACAATATAGCCAGCCCTTTCAAGGACTCGGTGAATCATAACAGTAGGGCCATCATAGGGCCCAGTGCCATCACCACCTTATCACATCATTATCATCATATATATATATATATACATATGTACCCGAACCTCTAGTGAGGGACTCGGTGAGTTGTTCATGTCATTGCATTATCATATCCTCGTATAGCATACCCGGCCCTTTAGTGAGGGACTCGATGGATAATGCAGTGAACTGTGCATGATTACGTACTCGGACCAAGACTCAATGAAAGAAGGGTTACAGTATATACGAGTAGAGTAGTGAGTAACCATAAGTAATTTAAAATGTTGTCAAAGACTTAATGAAGTAATAAAGACGAATTGTCATTTGAAAATCAGGACGATAGTCATATCAATCATCCCTTAAATATCACTATTGATCATATCAAAAAGGCCTTAGAAATCATAGGCATGAATCAAGATGATACAAAATAACTCATAAAAGTCAAGGACATTAACTATCGAGCATCTTTAAGAATAGAAATCATGAATCACCCTCGAGACTTATGAATAGAATTACCCCTAAAGCTCATATTAATCCTTACTTAATTCTAAGACATGCCAAAAGAAAGAAGGAACGGCTTTACATACTCTCTACTTTCTCTCATGTAGTCATCATATACATATGTGCTGAGGAACATATGGCCCGATCCTTAGATAGTAACATATGTCGAGGAACGTTCGGCCTAATCCTTATATAGTAACCTATGCCGAGAAATGTTCGGCCCGATCCTTATATAGTAACATATACCAAGGAACGCTCGGCCCGATCCTTATATAGTAACATGTGCTGAGGAACGTTCGGTCCGATCCTTATATACATATATTATACCTGGACTATCAAGGGATTCGGTGCCATAAACATCTCATCATAACATCATATTTATGTCAAGGACATATCAAGAGAAAAGAGGGGTAGCCTCACATACTTATACCAAAAACATGCCAAGAGAAAGAAGGTAGCTTTACATAACTCTTATGGATTACCCTTAACCACGTTCTCCTCGTCGTCTTTTGAACCTATTTGACATGAAAGCAATACTAAGGTTAATACCCTTTCACTTTCCAATTTCCAACTCTACAACCAAGTATCCATAGGAATCATTTCCCTATCCATTTCCCTCGACTAGTTCATTACTAGTTTCAAAGTTATCGGAAATCGGGCAGCATCTCCCCTGTAACTTGCCCTATCCAAACTTCCAATTACATCCTTAATTACTAGAGACAACCAAAAACAACAACCAGAAGTATATATATAAGTAAATCACTTCAACATTACATACTATAAACTCCAACCCACTCACTCAAAACTACGATACCAAAATAGAGTTTTTAATCTTCGTTTTGTAAAATCTTTAACCATACGAAATGAAGGGTCGTGTGGATGCAACCAGATGCACCCACACCCTTTTTCGAAAACTTTCCAGCCCTGCAACACACAACCAACCCAGTTGCAACTGCAGCACCACAATCACAACACACTACTCGACTTTCATTTAACTCTAACGTCTTCAATTTAGTTTGTTTCTAACGTCAAGCATCCTTATACAATTTTTCCACTTCCAGCCTCATTTAAGACATGTATTATACTTCATAACAACTTCATAAACTCATATTTGAAAGGAAAATCCTTACCTTGCCCGAAACTCACCAAGACTCGCCTCGTAAGCTCTTTTATCGCGACAGAAACTTCGTGGCTATTTGTTATCCTCTTGGTCTGCTCCAAACCGTAAATTTACATTACTAACACCTTCATACCCTCGTGGTATATCCTAGATAATTAATTCACGAAATGGAATCGGAGAACTTACCTTTTATTTTCTCCCAAATTTGTGGCTCTCTCTCTCTAGCTCAAGGTTTCTCTTCTCGTTTGTTTCTAGAATTTTCTTGATAAGGATGACTTGTTTGGATAAAGATTACCATAAAACATATATATATATAGTCTACCTTAGGGGGTGACACGTGTTAGCCCCTAGGTGGTGACACATGTCAAGCCCTTATTGGGCCAACGCACCCCTCCTCCAACCATGGACTGCCACGTGGCAGGTAGGGTCCACCCCTCTTACTTCAGCTCTGCCATATGGCACTTCCAACTGCTGCCACATGGCACTCTCTCTTTCTGCCACGTATCACTTTTTTTTCTTCTCGTGGGTTCATAATCTCGTCTTACTTTACGAACCTATGTAATCCTTGCTATGTAAGCTTGATATGAACTCAAGTAGCTTGAGTATGTAGGATTTTCAAGTTGGTAACTTATGTAAGTAAGTCGAGTCCTATGACTCATTACTTGGCCTCCAACTTCTTCCGAATTCTTATAACCCTATTTCACATCTTCTCTATTATAGGGCATCACATTCTCCTTTCCTTAGAGTTACTTGATAGCGTTATAGATTATCCGTCTCACATGGTGCCTTCTAAGAAGCCTAAGAACCTTTCAAGAAACTTAAAAAGCTTAAGAAGCTTAAGAAACTTAAGAAGTTTAAGAACACGTTCCAAGGTATAAAAGTATGGGGTATAACATAACCCATAGCCCATAGCCAAAGACAACGGACTATCATAAGGAAGCGAAGAATGTGGAAGATAACAATAATAATAAAAAATACGAGAAACAGAGAGAATCAAATCAATATCGAAATAAACCCCCAACACCTGGTATCAGTCAGTAGTCAAGCAACGGGGCAACTCTAAATGCCAGGAGCTCACCTTAGCAGCTCTGCACGAGATCCAAATCAGCAATGAGAACCATTATGATCTACAGGGTGTAGAAGTGTAGTATGAGTACCAACAAGTAGAACTCAGTAGGCATAGGCCGACTGAGCTCCAAAGATAAAATAAGCATAATAGGCATGTAAGACAGGAGCATATATCACAAGTAACAAAGAAACCATAGGAAACTCATAATAAGAAACAAGCTGGAAGAACTGAAAGAGAGTAAAGGAAACATGTAAAAGAAGTAAAGGACGAACCTTGATGTGCTAGCCCATCAGCCTATACACAACAAATCTCTACTAAGGGAGACATACCAATAGAAACAACAAAAAATATCACATAGAAGCTAAAAAGGATATTCTAGAACAATCCTGCATAAAAGAGTCAGATATGAGCGAACAAGGGCAGTACCTACCTTCAAACAAAAGAACCACCTTTTGTACTGCAACAAGTATGAAATAGCCAACCAATCCTTACCGATCCCCATATGTCCGGCGGGTACATAATTACAAACTAAAATATGTACGACCTCCATAAGACCAACAAGTCCACATCCAATTATACTAGTGATAGGCAATGCATATGGATGAGAGAAATGCAATAAAATCAGTAGTGTCATAGTACCAAGATATGTATACCTAAACCTCAATCTCGGCCAGTAAGGTAGGACCCATGTTGCACCTCCCTCTTCCTATTCAGTGGGTCACATGGATAAAGGAATCCATGAGGGACTCAAAAGTGTCCATATATACCTATCTGGTCCCGATCCAGGACTTTCTGCTCCATCAGTGTGACTAAAGATCATCAATATGAACCATCATCAATATAAACCAATAGCATGGAAAAGGTCGTCTTTCTCCTCGACTAGCCGAGTAAAAAGGAGAGTACATCCTAGATGCCTTTAATAGTGTCAAGTAGAAAAGAAGCACATCCTCGACACCTCGTAAATATCCATAAACAATTTATCAAAAAGATCCAGGTGGTACCACTCCCATTGAAAGATAAGTTTAGTAGTATAAAGGGCAACAACCTTGTTTTCTTGAAAAATGATGGTAAAACCAATGCATGCCCGAGATTGTACCACAAAACACGTGTAAATGAGCAACCAATACAATGCATGTCATCACCAACATCCAAAAACCTATAGCAAATAGTAAAATCCTATACAACAAGTATCTCACTCCCAAAGTACAGAAACTAACCTGGAATCCAGCAAATCCTCGATCAAGGCCTCGGGCCCAAAATATTCCAACCCTCTCACAACAATAGCATAAAAAGACACATCTCTACTCAAGCAATGGAAGGAATTTTAAAGAGACAATAGACGAACGAGTAACTTAAGAACATCAGCATCTACCAAAAGATAACATTCAAGGGACCAAACTACTACTAACTCCATCCCATGACAATAATATGAATAGAAGGATCCAAGATCTAATCATAAGATAAGGATCTCATCACAATCATAGGCCAAAGCAGGGCCGAACCTCACAAGTCCCAACACAACCTCATGGTCCCCGTACTAGCTAAGGGCACTAAATCAAATAAATACTCACTGGAGGCAACTATACTAGCAAAAATCACCAAAACTATCCCTATTTCTTAAATTCTGTTTGAGCTTTGGGTTGGTTAGTATTCGGAAATCCTTAGTTTCAATTTGTAATCCCTTTCTTATGCGTTAGTCTAGTGTTGTTATCTTATGAAGCACAATCTAAAAGTAGATCATAGCCTACCTCGAAGTCAAGCACACGTGCTCCAAAGTCCACAAATCCAAAGTTTTTCTTCTTGAACCACCTCTAATTTACTTCCACACTATCAAAATATCTATCATCTCATCAATACAAAAGTTTTGACACCAAAATTGCATTTTTCAAAGACGGACTCAAAATTTGGTCTAAAACTAAATTGTGGAACCTGTGATGGGAATCCCAAAATCAACTCCGTGAAAAGGTTTATTTTACATCTCCGAACTTGTTTCACAATTCGGGGCTTAGAATAGGCCGGATTAGAACATGCAAGAATTATGCAATTAAAACCCCACTAAAGACTAGGACACCTGGTATTTTATGAAATTTACCTCAAACAGAGAGTGCCCAGCAATCCCCCAAGCACTCCAATATGTAGCCACGAACTTCCCAAACATGTTGGGATTTGAATCACCCAAAATAGACTCTAGAACTCAAATTATGGAGGTTTGAAGTTGGATAAGAAGAACAAAAATGAGTTGGTCTTATTTAAAGACCCACCAAGATTGCTTATCACGATCGCGAGCCATAGGGAGAATACACTCCGCGATCGCGGCAGTGACCTCGCGATCGGGAAGGACTGACAAGAAGAGGGTTATAATCGCAGTGAGGAGGCATCACAATCGTGAAGGCCAAGGGTGGCTTGCACTAGCAAGGTGCTACAACAGAAATTTGGCAAAATCCAAAATCTCTGACGGGGTGCCCAAAATTCTTTCGAAATTCCATGCGCACAAACGGATTATGCTACCCCATCAAATCTGATGTTTTGGACTCAATGGTGCAGTCAAAATTCCCATCTGAGGTCTTCTCGACAAAAAGTGGGTCCCACACCCAAGCGTTGTTTTTGCCAATTCTACAAAGAGGCTTAGATTGATCAAAGTCAATCTTAGAAGCTAACTGCACTAATAAAATTACAATCCGAGCATATTTTCCAAGAATGTTGATCAAAGTCAATCTTAGGCAAAAGCTTAAAAGCTAAACGCCAAATGGCTCTAACTCACACCGAAAGGCTCGGGACTCAAGACGAACATGCTACTATCCTAATTTGGCCATTCCGAAGTTGATGGAACCGTTAGCATTTCATTTTGAGGTTGTTTTGACAGAGTTTTGACTGAATTCAACCGCTCAAACTCCAAGAGAATTCTCTCTTTGCCTCAATCTTTTTAGATCTTCTTTTATTTGTCTTACTTCTCTATGTAATTTTGGCATCTTGCTCGTTAGAATATTTTCAAAAACCATTCAACCACCCTCTCTATTTTGTTTTTCTCATCTCTCCACCTTACTCTTTATTATGTTTGCCCACTCTTCATTGACCCTAGAGGAGTTTCCTGTCGTACACAACAATTCTAAGGGACATAATGACTCTATCGGAGGCTTCTATCTAAAAAGTTTATGTCAATGAGCAATGGACACTAAAAAGGAAGAAATCCAAGAAAGGTGAACCTAGTGAGCCACCACATGGTCGATCATGCCAAGTAAATGGTCATTCAATAAATATTATCAATTTGCCACTCTAGGGCCTAGACCAAAATATGTAATGACCTCCAGTGTCATTTTTGTACTTTTATGTATTTTTACTATTTTACCCCTTCCTGTAACTTCTTTATAGCTCTTATGTGATTTTGGGATGGGTGGCATACTCCCCAAGGTGTTTGGTTGAGTTTTGAGGTGGTTTGGCCACTTTTGATGCTTAAGGCTGGAAGGAGTTGAGTTTAGTCAACATCCAGAGATTCGGGTATCGTATGAGAATTCCAACAATTCCATCAGCTCTGGAAAGTTTATTTTGATGTAGAAGGAAGGTTGGTTTGGGTTTTGGAGCCTTCGTTTTGAGTTTGTGCAATTTGTCATTTTAACTTTAATGTTTTGGCCAAGTTTGACTTTGGTCAACATTTTGAATAAATATGCTTGGATGAAAATTTTCTCGGTATGGTTAGCTCTGAAACGCCGAGTTTGATCTAAAACGACTTTTGGTTTGGTTCCCAAGTGATCTGAATGAGCTTTAGGCCGTTTGTGCGTTTTGAATGCTTTATTTGGAAAGTATTGAGTTTGGTCAACCTTTCAACGAAACAACCTCCGTTGGAAAATCCGTTAATTCTATTTGTGTTAGCGGAGTTCCAAATGAATTCCAGACCCCTATTAGAGAAAATCTCATTTCTCCAAAGTTCAGCACCAGCTGAACTGCTGGTGCAGGAACTTTTGTTCATCGCGTTCTCGACCCAGGGGTCTGCAATCGCGAAGTCCTGAGAACCCTAGATATCGTGATCGCGTGATTGACAATCGCAATCGAGATAGATTAACTGCATTACACCTTGCGATCGCAAAAATTTCACTAGCTTCAGTGAAATTTAATGCCCGTTTCTAACACCTAAGTCCAATTTTAAAACTTGACAAATTTTTGATTTTGAAAGCTTTTCTTGGTCTTTTTCGATGATGTTTCGGTGAGTTGTGAATTCTTGAGGGGATGTTCCGAGACCCTTTTCCGTCTTAAAAACCTTGTAAGTTTTGCTTAAATTCATTGTTTCCTTGCATTTATGACTATTCTAGGGCTTGAAATTGGTAGGGTTGTTTTGAGCTCTTTCGATGCTCGGACTGTGCCCATTTTTGGAGCACAAGTTCCTTGAGCTATTTGGGACCTTGTGACGGAGTTTTTTTTCAATTTTGTGTGCGGATCCCAATGTCAAATTTTGACCCAATTTTGGTTCTATTTTTAATTATAGTAATATGGGTATCATTGGCTTTATTTTGATGTGTTCTTCGATAATTTGATAGAGTGGAATCATTCGGAGGTGGGACGGAAGGTAAAGGCTCGGGTTTAGCAGTTCATGTGTTGTTTCGTCCTTGTGGTAGGTTATGGTTTCCTCTTGTTAGACTTTTTCTTGGTTGGAATTGATATATTTTGGGTAGTAACGAGTGATTAGGTTGGTGATTTAGGCGTGGATATCCTATTTAGCATTTTGGAGTCGATGATCATCATTATTAGCTAGATTGGGATGTTAGCCGTTGAAGCCTTAGTCTAGGTGTTAGCTTAGCTTGTTTACATTGCTTCGAATACTGAGAACTTGCTCCTAGGTGATTTGAACTTAGGATACCGCATGTTTGATTTGTTTGATTTCAATTGGCCACTCGTTGTGATTTTTGGCTTATGCTTAGTTTGCTTATGATATGGAAATGTTGAGCCCAAGGCCGTGCTTTCGATATACCAGAGTCTCAGGTGAGTGATATATGATTTTTGACATGCTGCTTGTCTTATTTACCTCGCTAGTGTTAAAAAACTTTTTTAAAAACAAAGAATAAGAGATGAGAATAGGACTTTTGATTGATGAATAAATATGAGGGATTTAAGGAAATACGGTGATATCTTATTTATGAAAATTTAGGGTTGATGAGTTCAATGTATGATTTCGGACGACCCAATAGACTTGGGGCTACACTTTATTTTATTTGATAAGCTCGAGGTGTGAATTTTGAGCGACCCGTTGATACATATTTTGAGTTATTATTTTGATGTTGATGAGTTCGAGGTATGATTCCAGGCAACCCTTTTATTGATGAGATCAAGGGTTATTTCGGGCGCTTCACGATACTTTTGGAGGATGTTGAGCCATAACTATGAGTTTACATTGTGCTTTCTTCCAGTATGTTACGAGTTGAGATTATTGATGTGATTACATGACTGGGTAAAGCCATAAGCATTGAGCTTACGCGGACCACCTATATCCTTAGTGTGGGGGCGGGGCAGGGGGTTCCTCTGCCATTACTTGGATTTACTTGATTATTGGATGATCTTCCCTTACCCCTTTTCCTGAGATCGTAGTTTTATGCTTCTCCCCTGTTATTATTAGTATCATTGTGCTGCTTATTATATATTTATTCTTTCTTAGCTCGGTCGGCCTATATTGCCTACTGAGTACCTCCTGTTTGGGTACTCATACTGCACTTTTACATCTTTTTGATCCAGCTCCCAGTTCGAACAACCCTTAGCGCGTGCCTGATCATTCTTAGCTGTGCCAAATTTGGATTGTGGTGAGCTCCAGTGTTCAGAGACTTGTTACGTTCCCTCTTTTGCTCTGACTTGTATTTTGTATTTTGGACAGTCAGTTCTGTGTTGTATATTCATATATTGTCAGCTTTTGTACTTAATAGCTCTTGTATATGTGACATCAGGTCCGGGGTTTGGTCTAGTGTTAGTCCATCATTTTTGGTCACTTTAGGGCCTATTTGTATATTTTGTGTAGTATTTACATATCTATACCTAGGCCTGATATCTTTTGTTATATTTGTCTTACTTATGCATTCTTATGTTATTAATTATTTATTTAAATTGAGGTTTGACTTTCGCATTAGTTGGGCTTGGCTTGCCTACTCGGGGGTTACTGTAGGCGCCATCATGGCCCGAATTTGGGTCGTGACAAAAAAAAGGAAAACTACATGAATTGGACCTATTAGTAAAACTATTTACCCAAATTGAACTCAACCCAAACTATTTACCCTTAATGGACCCATGACCCAAACTATTTACGCGCCTAGCACACCTTCTCTTTTTATATTTGGTGCATGACGTCAGAATCACAACTATGAATTAATCCTCTATGATACTCCATAGGCATATTGATACCATATCAGTATTATATAGGATTGAGCTTAATCCTCTGTGATACCCGTTGGTATATTGATATTCTATCGGTATCATATATGATTGAGCTCTTTTTTAAATAAATAAATAAGAAATAATTAAGAGAAAATTATGAAAAGCACAATCTTATTTATTAAACGCTAAATTAGTAGAAATTATATTTTTATATTTGCAAATTTAAAAAAAAATGTATCTAAATTATGACTTTTTTTAACTACTTTTAATTTAAAATATTGAAGAATTGAAACATACATCAATGATACCATGACAGTATGTAGATATAACATAATAGTTTCATGGATGATTCAGTAATCTCATCGAAGGACTGAAGCAAACTTCAATGGAAATATTGTTTAGTTACTCTTAAATACCACCACAGTATATTATACTTTGATAGTATCAAGGAAGAAGAAGTAGTCCTTCAATGAAGACACTTCTCAATTACTCTGATACCATCAGAGTATGTTCATATATTATAATATATTGTGATTGTATCATAGAGAAACAAAAGTGTGGGTGCTGACGTTAGCAAATTTAAAATAAAAAGGAGATATGAAAGCAATGGGACATTTAAGGGTAAATATTTTATTTTTGGGGGGCATAAATGTTCTTTTCCCAAAAAAAAAAAGTCAACAACCTAGTCATTCAATAAAATATATTTTTCTTTTACCATATATTTAAGACTCCTTAATTTTTAAAATATATTTTTCTTTTACCATATATTTTAGAATTTCTTAATTTTAACTTGTGAAGATAATTAAATAATAATTTGATGAAAATAGTATATGACAATTTATCTATTAGAAAGTATTTTAATAAAGGGAAAAAAGTTCAATCAATAATTCTAACTTTGAAGGACCTTCATGCTTTTAAAGTTACTAGTTTAGTGTGCGTGCTTTGCACGTGTAGCTTAGCGATTATTATTAAATTTATATTTAAAATAATAATATTTTTATATAATGCATAGTTTTAATTTTTTTATATATATATAACTTATGATTACGTAAGCAGACCTTATTTGTAGGGTGAACATGTATGTATTTATATATAACTAATTTTATATGCACCTTATAAACATGATAAAACACCATCACACTAATAATTAAGGAGCAAGATTAAATATAATAAACAAAAGTATTTCATTAATATCAGAAGTCAAACTTATGTTGGTATTGATACACGAAAACACACTTTAAATAATAAGGTAAAGAAAAAATAAACTACAACTATTTGCAACAAATCAACAATAACATAAAAAATTATGGTAAACGATGGAAGAAAATGAAAGTCATCTACGAAAAGGTTAACAACACGATAATTTTTCTAGTAAATCAGTATCACAATATCAATATTTATTTTATAATCTAAAAATAACATAGTGTGACTTTACAAGTGAAGCTTATGGAGGGAAGTACGTAAGCAGACCTTACCCCTACATAAAAAGAAGTTAAATACATACATGTTCGCCCTAAAAAATATTTTTTTATTCTCAATTTTTTCAAGTTAATATTCTCAAACCATGAAGTGATAAAATAAAGCTATCAAAAACAATAAGCAAGTTTTTCTTTAACCGAATAACAAAACTAATTCTCCCAAAATCAAATCTGAAAATTGCAAACAAAGCAAAAAAAATTCAAAACAGATACCAAATCAAACTTTACTATCAGGAAAATATAGACGTCTTCATCATTCAAGTTTGCCTAATATTTAAGGGTAATTTATTTATAAATTTTATTTCCATTTTAACATTAAAAAGGAACTTTTAAATTTTTGAATGATACTCCAAATTATCCGTTACCAAGATTGTAATTTAAGATCTATGACAAAAGAGTGAAAATGCACTATGAAAAAAGACAAGAAGATGATAATATTAGCAAGAACACATGTATCAAAAGCATATCTAGACGGAAGTCCTCCAAAATAAACCTCAAATCTATACATACAAATATAAAAGGATGATTTGTTATTCATGATCAATAAAATCAACATAATAGAAAAGAAAATTTGAAACCTGGAAATCACAAAGTCACGTTGGAGACTCAATAAAGAAAGCTACCTACAAATATATAAAAAAATGTTATTCACAATCAATAAAACAAACATAATAAAAGAGAATCTAATACGTGAAAAAATCACAAAATTACCGTGGAGACTCGATAACAAAGCTAGGCTCACAAAATTCTATAACCAGTAAAAATTATATGTAAACCTAAAAAAAGGACTCATAAAACTGGAAGAAGAAAGAAAGATAAAAGGACTCCTACACCAATTTTTATAACAAAAGAAATAATAGTGCTAACCTTAAATTATTCATAAAACTATGAACGGATAGTTAAGGACTCCTAGAATTGGAAGAAATCCAAAGAACACGTATTAAATAATAAGACTTTCAAGATAAAAGTCAAACTTTTATTGAATTCTATAATAAAATATATTAGGAGTTTTTACATTTTACAAATCTATTCTAAATATAGTCTCCTTATATAAATTCAAGAGTATATTAGGAGTTCTTACCTATTACAAATAAGTAAAACTTTAATAGTTATAATTATAATTAATTTTAAAATCTTAAATATTAAAATAATAATTAAATAACTATTTTGAGAAAAATGGTGAAAAGACAATTTTGTCTAAAGCAAAACCTTTTAACGTGTGTATATATATGTATATAATTTTAGTTGGGAAAGAATTCTTCGTGCAGGAATTTAATTATGATAAGAAAGTCATCTTTATTTTTAAAAAAATTATATTTATTATAGTCTATATTTAATATAATTAAAAAATTAGTGAAAAGACGATTTTATCTAAAACGGAGGCTTTTAACGAAGGGCAAAAAACTCAATCAATATTTTAAGGGTCATGCTTTTAATATTATACAGATATATAAACAGTTGGTTTGGTTCAATCAATATTTTCTAATGGGGTCCGGGCAGGGCTAAGAGATATAGAAGAATCGTTTTAACAGTATTAAGTGATAGACCTCTCATGTATAAATGGAATGAATCCTCAGACTCAAACAACCTGCACTAGGCTGACCACTGTACTGTACATACCAGATACAATGTGATTACTAACAACAGACCTCAATTTGCATTTACAAGTCCAACCTTTTGAATATCGTTTTATATTAATTGTAATGACACAGTTCAAGCCTTAGCTTTAGAGGGAGTTGCTATCAAATGATGTAAAGTTGACGCCTGGATAACAGTGCTAGGACTAGTATCTCTACTCCGTGTAGGCACAGATTGCCTAAGACCTATGTTTTTGTCAACCCCACTTCTTAGAACACGTAGCCAAGACCGTGGAAGGCTCCGCACCAGCCGTGTTGAAGCTACCAGCAGAATCACACCAAGAATGATGCACATCCTGTACAGAAAGAGCTCAACATGAACAGTATTTCTTTTGTATAAGGAAATGAAATTCCATTTATGAACAACAAAAGATCTCCAATTCCCTTATAAATGTAGGAATCCAGGAAGACGACCAAGGCATTTAAATCAGAGACATATAAACCACGAATACAAAAGCCGTAAACTCTATATTTGACATGGTGAACTGTTGTGCACTTGTTTTTAAAGAACAAAAAAAAAAAGAATCACCTGTGTACTTGTGTTCAACACATCTTTGAACGGCTAATAATCTGATTGTACTTATGGACATTCTGAACAATAGAACAATATCCAGTTTCTAAAGAAACAACTCACACACTAACTTTCTGAGATTAAAAGTTACAGATGACCCGCATTTATTCTTTCAAATGCAAACATTTTTCCCATTAAAATTTTAAAAGATTTAAAGGTAATATTAGGTTTACATGTCCCACCAGGACACTAAAAGATACATGTTTTCAACATTTCTCTTTAACTATCTTCTTAATAAACGTGTAAGGTGAAAACATGTCATTCCACTTTTATTTTTTGATAACAGTGGTGTTGGACTTGGGGCCAACTTGTGAGCACTCCAAATAATTCCACAAAGTACCTACTGACTCTCATTGACATAGGCAGTGGTGTAGCCAGAAATTTCATCAAGGACATTCAAACTTTTGAAGATGTCAAATAAAAATTTTGACACGGGTGCACCAAAAGTTTTAAATCAAACAGTACAATATTTAACTAAACCATGATAAGACTTGTAACAGAAACACAATTTTATAAAATCAAGACTAACATAAAGAAGTCAACAAAAGAATTCCTACTAGTAAAAGTATATTTGTTTCGCTCGACGAAGTCTCATCTCTTGAAATATTTTCATAATATACTCACTAGAAATAACACGAAATAATTTTCTTTTTACACAAGACACTGCCCCATCTTAAACTCCATCATCCATTTGATTTCGCTGGTTTACTATTTAATTTTCTTTTGTAGAGTTTAGACTTTTATTTTAAGAATTGTTTAATAAACAATTTTCAATTAAAAATTACTTTTAAGATTCGTTGTTTACTTTCTACACAACTTTTTAGAGGTAATTATTCAGAATTATTAAAATATGTAGTTAGTATAGATTTAAAAACTTTATATTTTGTATGGTAAAACTTAAATTTTATGAAGTAATAGTTATTACTACTAGTTATTAGTGCATCAGAAGTAATAATCTTGTGAATTCATTGACTGTTATAGTTGATTGATTAATTAGAACTGATTTTTTTGAAGTATTTTGCATGAGATAATGAGAAGAAAAAGTTAGATGATAATAACTATCAGTTTGGACAAAAATCTTTAAAATGATATGTAAATTGGAAAAGAATTTGCACAGTTATTTTCAACATGGTCTTTATTTAATTAATTTGTATTGATTAGATTAAAAATAAAAGAAGGGATCTATAATGTACAGTGAAAAATTATCACCCATCGGAAGATTGAATTTTCCGGCAATTGTAACTTTTATGTTAGTAAACTGAAAATTTTGTGATTTTGCTATTTGAAAACAGATTTATGTGATTTGGTGAAAAGAAACTCATACTCATAAAAACATTTATGAAATTTACCCTTTACAAAACATCCATTAAAATAACTTTTCATTCATTCCCCCAGCACAGTACACTAAGTACCATTAAACAAACTTCCAAGCATTAAATGGGGAAGATAAATACATGCATGAATATAAGAAGAATGGGGAGGGAAAAACAAAAATTCAAGACAAAAAAATAATCTAAAAAACCACCATGGTTGGAGTCTACAATAATTTCTCCACTGCGTATTTGCGTTTGAAAAATAAATTAGCGCTTATATTATATATACATTATCCCTTCATGCAGAATTTTGCAGATAGAAGGCAAAACAGTGGAAGTAGACATGAGAAGGGTTGGTGGGTAAAGGGTAATAGAAGTGGGACCGATGCACTACATTTTTTAAAAAGAAACGTCTCCCTCACATGCCAAGTCATACGTATGCCCCACACACCATAAAAATTTTCACGTCTATGTGTTATGTCGAGAGTGTTCAAAATGTAATACCCCTACCGTTTCAATTTGTTTGTCTTAATTTGACTCGAAACGGAATTTAAGAAAATAAAGAAAACTTTGAATTATGTGATCTTATATTAAAGATTATGTAATGTACCAAAATATCTTTGAATCTTGTGGTCTTAAATATGTCATGTAAGATGTTGGGTGTAAAGAGTTGCTAAATATAGAAACTAACATTCTTTTTTAAATAGACTAATGAAATCTATGACAAACAAATTGAAACGAAGAAGTACTAGATACTTGCATAGGTGATATTTGACCTATATATTTGCATAAGGTGACATTTGACCTATATATACACGGTATAATTTTCCAAGTAAGGCTGTTCGCTTTTATCCACCCTTGGGACAATGTACCTATGCCACTAGGCACATCCAACAAGGCTTTGAACAAATGGGGAAAAAATTACCTTGTGTTTTTGCTTGCACTCAAATTTGAACCCGAGACCTCATGATTCTCAACCTACTTTATTAACCTCTAGGGCACATCCTTTAAGTGCAACAAGACATTCACTTGGACTAACTAATATGTGTCATCATAAAGATAACATCAGAAAAGTTCTGAAACCCAACTGTCATCCAAGTAGAGAGGGAATAAAAGGCTCTCATAAAGATGCAGACGCAAGTTCAGCAAGAACCAATGAATCTTCCTATTTATCCCGATTAAGTAATTCAGTTTTAAAAAACCATGTTTTATAGGATCAGGAGACAAAAGACATAGAGGGCCTAGCCTCTATTGTAACAAAGAAGCTTGACGAGCAAAATAGATGGTTATAAGTCCAAGGTAAATGATAAAAAGGCAAAGAAAAGGAACATGTCATGCATACCATCCAAGCAAGAGCCAGAGACGAGATGTTGGTGCTGAAGGCAACCGCTCACCCAAAGCAAACATACCAGCAAAGACACCAGTTACAATAGATGCAACAGCCGCACATGTGGACACTACGATTGCCCTTCCATGCTTCAAGCCACGTGTCTGTTTGGAAGAATAGAAGTACTTAGTGTAAACTGTTCATAAGACAGGCAGGATAATAGTTCTCTCTTGAAGGGAAAAAGAAAATAAGTTAGATTATAGTGGTTTCATGGCCTCATCTATCTTTGCTAGTTAACATGCTATCGACCAAAAATCTGATAAGGGAAGAAAATATTTGATCATGATTATGCTATGTTTGGAGTCGCGATATCAGTATTACTGGTAAGTGGTAATAGCAGATGCAAATAATGTTGATCACAAGGAGTACCTGACATACAAAACCAGAAGCACTACAACAAATGCTTATTGAAATACAAACGGGCAACAACAACTTGGAAAATCCCTGCTCCAAGAATAAAAATCCCATCTTTGATATCACGGATGAAATCCTGTAATAACCATATTATAGAGTCGTTATCTGTAATAAGACGGAAGGGGCATCCACATCTGAATAAGCCATCAACACTTTGAGAATGAAAATAAACAACCAACACTTGAAATAGGAAAAAGATGACCTTGGCAAGCATAACTCTATCAAGACTAAATGAAATTCGCTCAATGCAATCACACATACAAGTTCATTAATATGATTGCACTAACTGTTAACACCAACCCAGCTAAAAAATACACTAATCAAGAAACAAAAAGAACTGTTGACAGTTGTGAATTCTGCCTTATGGGATTTTAAATAATAAATAATATCTAGGCTCGTCGTTTCAAGAGAATGTAAAGAATAGAATGATAGATGGAGATGGTATTCATAGGATTAAAAATGACCACATTGCCAGAAAGTATAAGCAGCACACACTGAGGATAAGATGTGTGAAGGTCGCTTGAGATAGTTTGGATATGTCCTGCGTCGACATACAGATGACCGATGCATACGTGTGAAACTATTGTAAGTGAAGGTGTTAAAAAGGGATGGAGTAGACCTAAAATAACATGGAACGAAGTTGTCTTGAAGGACCTATAAATCCTTGGTATCAATGCAGACTTAGCTAAACATACAACTCAATAGAAGAAAAAAATCCATCTAGGCAATATCTACTAGTTGAGGATTGGTTTTAGACTTATTAGGAAACTTCTAACATAAATATTATTATATTTTTTAACTTATCTTTTTTACTTTTATTTTATTTACTATGATGATAATATGAAATGAGCTTAAATGAAGAAGTGGGGAATCGTATAGCCAACCCCAACTTATTTGGGATTGAGGCGTGGTTGTTGTAAATATTATATTATCTAATACAAGTCTACTTGTTCTGATTTATGGACTTTACAGTGATAAAAGGGTCTGGTACTATTCCACTCTCGTTTAGCATGCATCAATACAAAATTCCATCTATAGATGTGACTGTCGTTAGAGAGAAATCCAGTATCTGAGGTTTCTGCATTTTAGGTCAATGTACAAGAAATAAGCTGCTCCTATGATCAAGAGGAGCGAACAAATGATAAGAGAAGAAGTAGTACCCAAACAAAATTCCAGATTCCAGTCCATAAATAATTTCCTCAATAACTTCATATTGCATCTGCATTGGGGGGGAATTTGTATATGGCATCAGGCATGTTCAAGAGCATCATATGTAAGAGCTTAGTGGAAAACTCATACCAGCTCTTGTTCTCTTCGCTGGCGTCTATAAATGCGAAGCCATCCATTAAGGAGTACCTATATCCATTGAAGAGTATTAGAACTTGGAATTCAAAAAGTACAAAAGCATTCAAATACTCCTTCAGTCCTAATGGCTCAAAACTACATACAACAACAACAACCCAGTGAAATCCCACAACATGGGGTCTGGGGAGGGTAGAATGTACGCAGACCTTACTCCTACCAAGGTAGGACGGCTGTTTCCTGGAGACCCTCGGCTCAGTAAAAGCATAAATGCATAAAAAATGTTAGATAAGAATAAGAAATTAAAAGCTTTATGAGAAAAACAACAAACAAATAACGAATAGATAACAAATAAATACAAATAAATAAATACAAATAACAAATAACGATTAAATAAATAATAATAGCGTCACAGGTAAAATAGAGTAATCAAAGCATAAAAAGTAATAAATAATAACAGAAATAACAGAAATCAGAAGTCACAGCGCAAGAGATCGTAATGCACTACTACGCCTATGAATAGAGAAGAATAACGAGACTATGAACTAGCATTCTACCCTAATGTGGGTCCTCCACACCCTCCTATCTAAGGTCATGTCCTCCGTAAGCTGTAACTGCGCCATGTCCTGTCTAATCACCTCTCCCCAATACTTCTTCGGCCTACCCCTACCTCTTCTTTAACCATCCATGGCCAGCCTCTCACACCTCCGCACTGGGGCATCTATGTCTCTCCTCTTCACATGTCCATACCATCTCAGTCGCATTTCCCGCATCTTGTCTTCCACCGAGGCCACTCCTACCTTGTCCCGAATAGCCTCATTTCTAATCTTGTCGCTCCTGGTGTGCCCACACATCCATCTCAGCATTCTCATCTCAGCAACTTTCATCTTTTGAATGTGAGAAGTCTTAACTGGCCAACACTCCGCCCCATACAGCATAGCCGGTCTAACCACCACTTTGTAGAACTTGCCCTTAAGTTTTTGTGGCACATTCTTGTCACATAGCACTCTGGAAGCGAGCCTCCATTTCATCCACCCTACCCCAATACGATGTGTGACATCATCGTCAATCTCCCCGCTGCCTTGCATGATAGACCCAAGATACTTGCAACTACTTCTCTTTTGGATGGCCTGAGCACCAAGCCTAACTTCAACGCCAACCTCCTAAGGTGTCTCACTGAACTTGCACTCTAAGTACTCTGTCTTTGTCCTACTCAACTTAAACCCTTTAGACTCCAAGGTATGTCTCCAATCCTCTAGCCTAGCGTTAACTCCGCGGCGAGTCTCATCGATCAGGACTATGTCATCCGCGAAAAGCATACACCATGGCACCGCATCTTGAATTTGTCGCGTCAATCCATCTATCACTAAGGCAAATAAAAAAGGACTAAGAGCTGATCCTTGATGCAACCCCATCACCACTGGAAAGTGCTCTGAGTCCCCTCCTACTGTCCTTACCCTGGTTTTGGCTCCCTCGTACATGTCCTTGATCACCCTAATGTATGCCACAGGTACACCTTTAGCCTCCAAACATGTCCATAGTATTTCTCTTGGGACTTTATCATAAGCCTTTTCTAGGTCGATGAATACCATATGCAAGTCCATCTTCCTCTCCCTATGCTACTCCACCAGTCTCCTCATAAGATGGATGGCTTCTGTAGTTGAGCGTCCCGGCATAAATCCAAACTGGTTCTCTGAAATAGACACGTCTCTCCTCACCCTCATCTCTACCACTCCTTCCCACAGTTTCATAGTATGGCTTAGTAGCTTAATACCTCTATAGTTGTTGCAACTCTGGATATCCCCTTTGTTTTTGTAAAGAGGGATCATTATGCTCGACCTCCATTCTTCGGGCATCGTTGCCGTTTTAAAGATGACATTAAATAACCTAGTCAACCACTCCAAACCTACCGAGCTCGTGCTCTTCCAAAATTCCCCAGGAATCTCGTCAGGTCCGGTTGCTCTTCCCCAGCGCATCCTACGAATGGATATTATATAAAAAGAACAGTACAAGTACAAATCAATCAAAAAGTGTTGTACACAATCCAAGAAGTAAGAATCTTGCAGTACAATCAATATTTACTTAAATGAAGAAAGTTCTTATGCAGTGCAGTGGCCAGTGGGCATGGCGTATCTAGTTAAATGTTCTCTTCTAAAGGTATTAGAACAACGAGCCTGTAACAGTTGGTCAGCAACAGTGGTCCCCGAAAAGAGCATTAACAGACAGCGAGCGCCAAGCCTTCTCCTTGACTAAATTTAAATAGATAATATCTCCTCTCTTCGTCAAATACATTCTCACGTAGGACGAGTTATCAAGGAAACTGACATCTAAATATATTTTGTATTGCATACACATGTTGGTAACCTGTGTCCCTAAAATAGGCACATGCTGTTAAAAACTATCAGAATGTTTGAGAGGACATGACTGGTCCTAAATTTATATGACCATTTATATCAGTCGTCTAGAGAGCATGACTTCTTGGATCAACTGTACCAACATCTAGGACGTTTGTAAAGAAAAAGGACCATTACTAAACTTTCCAATTTATATGTATCATCACATAACCTCAATCTTCTGCTGCTCTCTCTCTCTCGCTCTCTCTCCGACCAGCCCCCTCAACACTCTCTCTTCCATCCTCTTTCTCTCTCCTAGGGCTACAGGAGCAGACGAAGACACTAGTTTTGTGAAACGCAATTCTTGCGGGTATCAGCGACAATTTTGCAGCAGTTTAGAACTCTGTCCAGGTGATATCTTCCATTTTTGCCTCTGTTTCTATTTCTTTTGGTGTTTATCCCTGTGTCTGTGATTCTTGCTCCTCCTTGTTCAATTTCATTCATTTGTTTCCTATTTTCGTATTTAATTCTTGTATTCTATTTTCTAATGCATTGTTGAAATTCTGCCTTGTATTTCTACTACATTATTGAAATTCTGCCTTCTGTTTTCTATTTCTTGAAAGTCTGCCTTTACTGAAATTCTTAGAATTCTGTTTTTCTAAAAAAAAAAAAAAAAAAAAAAAAATATGCCTTCTATTACACTGTTTTCTATTGCTATTATCTGAGTGTCTATTTACTTCATTTACTGTTTATTTCTGCCGCTGTTTATGATTTCTGGCTCGAAATCTGCCCTCTCTGTTTGCTATTTCTCTGGTGGCTGCTCCTTGTAATTTCAGTTTTAGTATTGATTCTTGCTTATTTTAGTGTACACCCTTAATTAATTGTGTATACCTCCGGTTTGTAGAATTGTTAATTGGTCCTAGACTTTCCGCTTGATTCAGTAGTTTTAGTAGATTCCTGTTGCGTTTACTTCTTCTCTAGTTTAAATCTCCCTAGTGGCTTTGGGGAATGATGGTGGACTAGGTTCATGTCTTCAATTGTGGCCAGGGGCGAGGGGAAGTAGTGGTAAGTAGGTTACAGGATCTCCTAAGCTGAAAGTAGGGCGTGGAAACATAGGGTTGTTGACAGGGAAGCCCATAGAGCTAGTGAAGATTCTCAAGCAAGGCAGAGGATGTGGACGAGTTTAAGTTGTGGTACTCAGGAGGCTCGAGGGATAGAAATGGAATAGGTATTTTAGCAAACAGGGACCTTAGGGAGCGGGTAGTGGAGACTAGGAGAATTAATGACAGGATGATGACAATTAAGCTAGTCGTTGGCTGGCTTAATTTGAACGTTATTAGTGCTTATGCGCCCCATGTGGGCCTGGACGAGGAGGTCAAGAAGCTCTTTTGGAAGGATTTGGACGAGGTAGTTAGAGGTATATTGAACACCAAGAAGATTTTCATTGGTGGAGATTTTAATGGCCATATAGGGGAAACTTCTAGTGACTTTGATGATATTCATGGAGGCTTAGGTTTGGGGGAGAGGAATGGAGGTGGAGCTCCGCTTCTGGATTTTGCTAAAGCTTTTGAGTTGGTAATTGCTAACTCGTGCTTTCGGAAGAGGGATAACCAATTGGTTACCTTTCGTAGCACGATAGCTAAGATTCACATAGATTACTTACTCCTTAGGAATGTGATCGAGACCTTTGTAAGGATTGCAAGATTATTCCAAGTGAGGATCTTACTACCCAATACTAGTTTTTGGTGATGGACTTGAAGATTAAGAGGGATCGGAGGAAGAAGACCTTATATGACCGACCAAGGATTAAATGGGGTGGCTTGACCCCTACCCTTTTTGGGGAGATGGGGAAGAAGTTGATTGGTATAGGGGCCAGGAGTAATAGCAGGGATGTGACAACATGTCGGATAAGACAGCTAGTTGCATTAGGGAAGCAGCTATAGAGGTGCTAGGGGTGTCAAGGGGTAACTTTGGTGGTCATCAAGGAGATTAGTGGTGGAATAGATAAGTTCAAGGCAAAGTGGAAGAAAAGAAGGTAGCATATACAGAGTTGGTGAAGTGGACGAGGAAGAGAAGTGGACGCTTAAGGAAGTTTATAAGGAGACGAAGACAAAAGCTAAGTTAGTTGTTACGGCTACTAAGACAGTAGCTTCCTTACACTTGTACGTCCAGCTAGGGGACAAAGGTGGGGATAAGAAATTGTATAGGCTAGCAAAAGCAAAAGAGAGAAAGGCTCGCGACTTGGATCAAGTGAAGTGCATCAAGGATGAGGAAGGCAAGGTGTTGGTGGAAGAGAGAAATTAAGCAAATATGGCAAGCATACTTCTACAAACTCTTAAACAAAGAAGGGGACAGACACACTATGTTGGGTGAATTGGCGCACAATAGAAAACTTTGGGACTTTGGGCACTATAGGTGGTTTAGGGTTGAGGAGGTTAAAAGTGCTATTATTAGGATGAGCAATGGAAGAGTAATCGGTCCCGATGAGATTTCGATGGAATTCTGGAAGAGGACAGACAGGGTAGGTATGGAATGGTTGACTGGGTTGTTTAATGACATTTTTAAGACAACAATGCTCGACGAATGGAAGTGGAGTACAATGGTTTGATTGTACAAGAACAAGGGTGATATACAAAACTATAACAATAACATAGGTATCAAACTGTTAAGCCACACTATGAAGGTTTGGGATAATGGTGGAGATGAGGGTGGAGATGAGGGTGAAGAGAGGGGTGTCCATTTCCGAGAATCAATTTGGATTCATGTCGTGGCAATCGACTACTAAATCCATCCACCTTGTGCGGAGACTTGTGGAGAAATATAGAGAAAGGAAGAGGGACCTACATATGGTGTTCATTGACCTTGAAAAGGCCCATGACAAAGTCCCGAGGAATGTCCTCTAGAGGTGTTTGGAGGCTAAAGGTCCGAAGGTTTATATTAGTATGATAGAGCCAAGACACGGTTAGAACGATGGGAGAAGACTCAGAGCACTTTATAGTTGAGATGGGGCTATATCAGGGATCAGTTCTTAGCCCTTTCATGTTTGCCTTGGTGATCAATGAGTTGATGCGATCTATTCAGGAGGAGGCTCCATGGTGTATGTTATTTGCAGACGACATTGTACTGATTGATGAGACTCGGGACAAAGTTAATGCTAGGTTAGCGGTTTGGAGACAGACTTTGGAGTCCAAAGGGTTCAGGCAATGTTGTGAAGGCGATCGCCTCATCACCAATAACGAGAGGCGAGGTGAGGCGACCCTTCATTGCCTATTAGCTTTGTGGCGAGGCAATCTTCAAAAGGTGACGCCATGGCGACAATTGCAAGAGGCAACAAAGGCAAAAAAGGCGTCGCCTTTTGTATTTTCTTTAAAAAAAGGCGACCAATTTAGGGTTTTAAAGTTAAAAGAAAATTTAGGGTTTTCTTTTCAAATTTGCACAATGACACTCTTAGACTGCGACTCCAACCATTCGACTCGACAAGACTTCTCTGGCGACTCTAAAGTCCCACTAATACGTATTTCTTCTTTTCTTCTTCTAATTTCTTCTTCCTCTGTTTCTTTTTCCTCCTTTTCTTCTTCTTCTTCTTCAGACTTCAGAGTTACTTCTACCTCTATATTTTTCTTACTGTTGACTTTTGTTTTGTTTTTTTCTTATTCAAATTCTAGACTTTTAGTATGTACTATCTATTTTCAGTTTTTGAATTGAAATATTTGCTAATATGTTATTGCCATTAAGATTTTGATTATTTATATATGCAATTAAATATTTTAATTTTTTGGTATTAATTGGTGCCGCACTTCAGAAAGGTGAGCGCCTCGCTGCTCGCCTTGCCTTGTGGCGAGGCAGACTCTTGTCGCCTTTTGCCGCCTTTCGCCGCCCAAAACACTGGGTTCAGGTTGAGCAGGATCAAAAAACAGAATATTTGGAGTGCAAATTCAATGTTGCGTTGGATGAAGCAGATGTGGAAGAAAGATTTGCCACACAAACTATACCTAAGAAAGAAAGTTTTAAGTATCTTGGGCCTGTAATCCATGATAGTGGGGACGTCGATGATGATGTCAACATCGCATTGGGGACATGAATGAAATGGAGACTTGCTTGTGGAGTATTGTGTGATAAGAAAATACCACCTAAACTTAAAAGGTAAGTTCTACATAGTGGTGGTTAGACCGCCCTTGTTGTATGGGGTAGAGTGTTGGCCAGTCAAGAACTTACATGTTCAAAAGATGCATGTTGTGATGATGGGGATGTTGAAATGGATGTGTGGGCATATTAGAAGCGACAAAGATTAAGAATGACGTTATCAAGGAGGAGGGAGTGGCCTCTGTGCCGGACAAGATGAGGAAAACGAGACTGAGATGGTTTGGGCATGTATAGAGGAGGTGTGATGACGCCCCAATGGGGAAGTGCGAGAGGTAAGTTGTAGGGGGTACACGGAGGGGTAGAGGTAGACCGAAAAAGAATTGAGGAGAGGTGATTAAATAGGACATAAAGTAGGTTCAAATTACCGAGGACGTGACTCAAGATAGGAAAGAGTAGAGGTCACATACTAGGGTAGAAGGTTAGTAGGGGTGGAGTATTGTCTTGCCTTGTGAAGGTTTAGGCTTGCTAGTGCCCATCGTAGTACTAGTCGTGCCGTTATAGTTCTTGTTTATGTTGTTTATTGTGTTTCGATCATCATACTATTTTGTTGTTATTATTTCTTTCTTGTAGACTTTACACTGCTTTTTCTTATTAACGACTATGCTTTCTTCATTGTTTTCTTCTTCCTTTACTTGAGTTTGATGCACTTAGAGTCGAGGGTCTTTAGGAAACATTCTCTCTACCTCCACGAGATAGTAGTAAGGTCTACGTACACTCAAGTCTCCCCAAACCCACTTTGTGGGATTTCGCTGGGTATGTTGTTGTATTACATTACACACCTCAATCTTCAGTTGTTCGCTATTTAAGGCACAAACTAAAGTTATGATTGAGATTGAGTTCTAAAGAGATTTGCACAAGGACTTGGATGACTTTCTAACATTTTTCTGGTTTCAAGTAAATTATTATGAGATCTAAGCAACCACTCTTGGCGGAAGGGTAAAAAACATACATGAAAAAGACAGATATGAAGGAAGAAGAGAAGACAGAAATTAAGAAAAATGCAAGCCCATGCCGATTATAGACGTCAAAATACACCTTAACCTAGCCACCAAAGTTATTGGTGTTACTCTCTTCATATATATAGGGCTAATATAAAAACCTAGGACTCGAAGTGCTGACGTGATAAACAATTGGTGACTTTTACGTAATTTGCAAGTTAAGTATTTTTGTTTGATAAGGTAAAGTATGCCACTTTTCATTTTGAAGTCTAAGACGAAAGTACTTCTAATATGTAACAGAAACAACAAAACAAGTAGGGAAAAAAAAGGGGGGGGGGAGGGGGGGAAGAAGAAGTGGTGATGCTGGTGTCACGTAATGCTTGAAGATGTTTCATCCAATAAATCAATTATTGTTTGCATTTTTTTAGCAATCACGAGGTGGATAAAATTTGATGCTTGAAAAAACAAGCTTTTCATGGAAAAGAGTCCCGCCAAACTTCTTGTATATCAATCTGAAAGAAGCAGCTGCAAAATGCTATCAGTGGTTCATCCTCCCTGTCCCATCTACTAAACCCTTTTTTTAGGTGCCAACTTACTACAAGTGTACTAGGGCTAAGAGAAAACACAAGCGTTGAAAGGACTGATACTACAAGTAGAACAGGTTTTTTCTTAATTTAATAATATAGGAAGCAACATACAAAAAGAACTCAGCACCTAATCACTCCAAACGTATATGATATAGCACCAGGGAAACCTTCTCAAGAAACTAACTTGAAGTGTGCTTGTATTGCGCATAGAATAAGATACCTACAAACAAGATTGCAACAGCACATGCCAGCCATGGTAGGTGAAAAATTGAGATAGCAGAGGCCTGCTGCTCCTCCCCTCCAGCACCAACAGCTGAACAGAGAAAAGAGAAGTGGTAAGTTCAAAGTTTGTCAGATATTCACATCCCAATGAAACATTTCAGGAAATCGGTATAAGGTTCCATTAGAAAAGAGTAGTAAGTTACAGAACAATTGATTCCATAAGCTTCTAATTTCTTTTGGCAGACAGGTAGCTAAACTTGTATAATCACTATAGAGGAAAAAGACAAAATAGACCCTTAAGTATTGCTGTAGGACTATTTTGGTTCTCTCTCTCTCTCTCTCTCTTAACATATATCTGAATAAAGAACATCCTTTTACTTATAATAGTGGACAGGTATGATCCTTGGCTAAGCAAAACCCTCAAAAACTAACGGGAAAGAGTTTTATCTAATGGCCGGAAAAGACAGTAATAGAAAGAAGGAAAAGGACACACTTACTTTCATAAATCACTAGTCAGATGTGAAAGTAAAAACGCTCTAAGAGTGTGTTTGGTACGAAGGAAAATGTTTTCCAAATTTTCCATGTTTGGTTGGTCGAAATATTTTGGACAACATTTTCTCTAGGAAAACAAACTCTCCATAAATAAGGAAAATGACTTCCTTAATCAAAGAAGGAAAAACAAGTTACATAAGTGACATTGCAATTGCAAGTTCATTACCTCTTCCCAACCCACCCAACACCCCCACCCCCACCCCCACCTCCTCCCTTGACCATTCCAACCCTCCCCCCCCCCCACCCAGCCACAACTCCCACCCCATCCCGCCCACATAGTATTTTGCTAGATTAAATATAAATGCTCCTGGGATAACGATTTTTTGCTTTCTTACTAAACACTAGAAAATAAATAAGAAACCAACTTATTTTCCATGGAAAACATTTTCCTGCATACCAAACACACTCTTGGCTTTTGGCACCAAAACCATTCCTCCAATGTCGAAGTGAAGAACAGATTGTAGGAAGTCGAGCGATCTCTCTCATCCCAGTGGTAGAACATGGTTATTATTATTATTGAAACTGGTAACTTTAGTCCATATATTCACAAGTGTACTACAACAGAAGTGTAGTTCCCCTTCAAAAGTGTTACAACTTGCAGAGAAATACAACCATAATCTAAACTGTTGCCTATAAACAATCTAGTACATCAAAGATGTCTTCTGTCCTAGTTAAGATATCTTGTTTATACCAAAAATAAAAAAGAGCTAAGCAATTCATTTTGATCTTCGGCAAGCTGTTCTGAACATTCTCGAAACTCCTGTTGTTTCTGTCTTTCCAAATTGTCCACCAAATGCATGTTGGGACAATTCCATCTCTTCTCCTTATCTGAAGCATTGCCATCTCTATTCCAGCTGCTTAGAACTCCTTTAATGCTCCCTGGTTTCACCCATCTTATCAACTTTAGACAGATGAACATTCTCCAAAATTGTTATGTCCATGTACAACGCAAAAATAGATGGTTAATTGTCTTTGCATGCTCTCCACATAAGGTACATCTAGAGGCCAACTGAAGGCCTCTTTTGTTTAAATCTTCATGAATCAAAACTGCTTCTTTACAACCACATGAAGCAATTTACTTTGTAGCGTGCCTTTGGTTTCCAGATCATCTTCCATGGCCAATCTGTCTCCTGTCCTGCATTCTTGTTGAGTTCCTTATAAATAGAATTGTAATGACTTTGAGGGTGATTTTCGAAAATTTGTACAAAACACGCGTGAACAGTAACACGCGTGAACAGTAATTTTTTGGGCAGAAAATGCCCCTTTCTTCCCATTTCAATATTTTCATCAATTGTTTGAGTTCTTGAACTCCTTGAGGTGATTTGAGAAGAGATTTTTAAGGCAAAGTGTTGGGTAAGTGATTTTTGACCTAAAACCTTTCCTTTTCATTAAGTTTTTGATGATTTTAACCCCTAAAGTTTAGTTTCAAACCCCAAAAATCTTTGTTTCTTCCCTAATTCGAATTTAAGGAAAATGGTGATTTCTAACTCGTTTTGAGCTCTATTTTTATGGGTTTTTCAACCATGAGTTCCTTATTACAAGTAGAATGTGATTGTCCAATAAATTTCCAGATTTGACCTTTTTCGGAAATAATTAATTTTTGGACCATTTTACCCCCGGTTCCGAAACCTATTAATATGGGTGTCATTGGACTACTTGTGATGTGTATGTTTTATTGTTGATAGTGGGTTGTCAGTCCGAGCATTGAATTCGAGAGTTGCTTGTTCGGTGGAGGTGTTCGAGCGCGGTTTCGGCAATTGAGGTAGATTTGACAATCCTTCTTTGAGATTGAGATGGGGTAATTAGTCATTCATATGTTATAGACTTTGGGATGAGGTCGTAGTATGAGTTGAGAATGTTATATATATATTGTGATGCCCATGTGGGGGCTTATTTATTAATGTATTGTCATGTGGGGGTTTATTTGTATTACATAGCCCGTGTGGAGGCCTTATTTGTAATCTTATTTGCTTTGAGAGCATGTGATTCGTGATTTGCCTAAGAGAGAGGCTTGAGTATATTATTTGACTTGTGATGCTCGCCTAAGAGCTTGAGTTGGGGGTTTTGAGAATGCTTGAGTATTGAAATATTGTTGAGAAAGGGATGAATATTCCTATTACTATTTATTGAGGGTGAATATCATGTGTAGGTTAAGTTTTGAGAACTTTGAACCTTTTACCACATGTGAGTTGAATATTACTTTCATGTCATATGTGTTTTGATGCATTCATCCTCATTCATCATAGAAGTTGAGAAATATGGAAATTCTTTTTGAGAAAAAAAATGAAACACCTTTAAACCTTTGTATCTTGAGTCCCTGTCCGAGGTAGTATTACGGCAGGGTAGTGGATGCATTGTGATCCCTTGACCACGAGGAGGTGGCAAGGATAATGGATATTGTGATTGAGGTATATGGTCTGCGAGACCCTCATGGGTCCTGCTTGGTAGCACAACTCGGCAGGTGTATACGACAGGCTGTGCGACAGTCTTGATTCCACCGTACCACCACATCATTGCATCATCATATTGCATTGCATTGCATTGATATCTGTGCTGCTTGAATTATCTGATTAATTGTGATTATGAGCTGTTATTACGGGTCTACTTTACTCGCGCCACTATATATATAAACTTGTGGCACCGATGCCGAAGTGGGACTTTTTTGTATGCAGGTGGAAGCGTTTCTTAGTTTATTTCATAGGTTTGATTAATTCCTTATACTCAGTCAGCTAAAACCTACTAAGTACATGTGAATTGTACTCACCCCTACTTCTGCATCCCTTTTTGATGCAGATACTAGTCGGGGTACCTCACGTGGCAGTTGATATTCTAGCGGATTGTGTATTCTCAGATTAGTGGTGAGGTCCCAGAATTCAGATCGTCACTAGTCTATCCTTATTTTTCAGTCTTTTGTATCATTTAGAGACTTATGTTGTATCTTCAGATTCGAACCTTGTATTAGATGCTCTTTATACTTATGACACCAGGTTTTGGGATAATTTTCTCTTTATTGTTTTTCTTTTTATTTAAATTGTGGCATCACTTTCCCCTTTGGGAGTCTTGTATGAGTTTTATTTTTAGGGTTACACATCAAATTGGGTTTTGAGATGTGTGTCATCATGACCTCGATTTTTGGGTCGTGACAAGAATTTACTGAGAATTGACCTTTGGTATCATTCTTCCAAATCAGCAAGTCCTTCTTTACAGTGAGGTTGCTGAATGAGTCTACTGAATCTTGAAAATCTGCCACTTTGTCTATCTCCCAGTCATGAAGGTTCCTCCTTAGGAACAAATTCCATCCTAGTCCAGTCCACATTGTAGCCACAGTGGCATGTTGCTGTTGACATAAAATAAACAATTCAGGATGCAATTGTTTCATAAGGACTGCCCCATTCCATTTGTCCTCCCAAAATGATGTCTTTAAACCACTCCCACTTCTACCCTGGTTCTGTGATACAGTACTGGCCATAAATTTCTGATTGCCCTCCAAACAGTGCATTTATATGGAGTACTTACCATTTTAGTCATCCACTTATCCTCCATACCATATTTTGTTGTGATGACCTCTTTCCAGAGCATGTTGTCTTCATTTGCAAACATCCACAACCATTTCATCATTAGGCCCTAATTTTGTTTCCACAGGTTTCTAATGTCTAGACCTCATGCACTCTTACTCACAATCAGTTCCTAACTAGATGGAACTTCTTCTTATCTTCACTGCCTTGCCATGGGAAATTCCTTCTAAGGGAACAATGCTATAAGATTCATTGGCTGGCATAGGAGAGACAGGCATCATATAAGAGGGTAATGCATCCATCACACTGTTGATTAAAGTCAATCTTCCTCCCAAGGACAAATACTAGCTCTTCTAGTTAGTAAGTCTCTTTTCACATTTCTCCAGGACCCCATTCCATATGCCTTTGGATTTGCTTTTAGCTCCCAAAGGCATGTCTAGGTAAGTAGTTGGAAGCTCCCCAACCTTGCCTCCTAGTTTGCTGGCCAAAACATCTATATTAAGCACACTGTTCATAGGATAGATGAAGCTTTTTCCCCAGTTTATGCTTAGAACAGAGACAGCTTCAAAAATGACAAAAATAACCCTCAATATCAGAATTTGTGTTGCCTCTGCTTCACAAAACACCAAAGTGCTATCTGCATATTGTAGATGAGTTATCTCCAAATTAGATAGTTCTCCTGCTTGGAACCCCTTGATCCACCCCTTCCCCTTTGTTGTATTAATAAGGTTACTCATTCCTTCCATAACTAAGATGAACAAAAATGGGGAACGAGGGTCCCCCTGTCTCAGGCCTCTCTGAGAAGAGAAGAAGTCGCGTGGGTACTCTATTAACAAGTATAGAGAACCTGACAGTGCCAAATACAATGCTTTATCCATCTAATCCACCTGGTCCCAAAACCCATTTTTTCCAGCATTTGAGTGAGAAAGTCCCAATTCAAAAAGTCATAAGCTTTTTGTATATCCAACTTGCATACAATCCCTGGCTTATTGCTCCTCTGCCTGGACTCTATACATTCATTGACTATCAAAACAGCATCCATAATTTGCCTGCCCTTGAAAAAGGCCATCTGCTCTCTATCTACTAGACTATGTATCACCTTCTTAAGTCTTTCTGCTAGGAGTTTTGCAATGATCTTGTACATCCCCCAATAAGATTAATGGGTTTGAAGTCTTTTAGTCCCTCAGCAACTCCCTACTTTGGGATCAAGGCTACAAAGGCTGCATTCAGGCTCTTTTCATAGAAACATCTCTCATGAAATTTTTGAATTGCTCCAACCAAGTCTGAGCTGATGACACCCAACATTGCTTGAAGAATTCCATTGAATAACCATCTGAGCCAGGGGATTTATCCCCAGCACATGCCTTGATGCTTTTAGGATTTCTTGTGGTTCAAAAGGAGCCTTCAACATGGACTTATTCTTTGCATTGATTCTGGTGCAATTCACCATTTCTAATTGGGGTCTCCACCTCTCTGTTTCTGCATACAAGTTCTCATATAAGTCCAATATTTCCTTTTTGGTCTCCTCTGGATCCTCCTCCACCACCTCTCCCACTTTTAGCCTGTCTATTGTATTGCTCTCCTGTGTGCATTTGCAGTTTTGTGGAAGAATTTGGTGTTTCTATCCCCTTCCCTAAGCCATGTTACCCTGGACCTTTGCTCTCCTGTCTCTTCTTTCTTTGCAATTCCTTCAAATTCATTAATGAGTGTTATTCTGGATACTAGTTCCTCCTTTCAATATTCTATGCTCCTGGATTTCCTCCAAGTCGGCCAACTGTGCCATCACAATCTGTTTCTGAATCCCCAGGTTTCCCAGAGTGGATTTACTCCACTCTTTTAGTTTAGTCTTCGATGCCTTCAACTTGGAAACCAGTACAAAATTAGGGCTGTCAGTGCTAGGAAAAGACTCCCACCAGGTCTTGATCTTCTCTTTGAATCCTATTTGAAGCCATCAATTCTCAAATTTGAAGTAAGAATTGGAAGTTTTCCGAACACCACACAGTAGCATGATAGGGGAGTGATCTGATGTAACCCGCTGCAAGACTGTTTGTTTGACATTGCTGAAGCAATTATCCAGTTCTTCTGAGATTAGGAATCTATCCAATCTGGCTGCAGAATAATTCTTCCCGATGACACGAACATTGAAGGACTCAAATTGATGGGAAGTCATGTTCTCGAATACACAAAAATACAAGAGAATAACCAAGACCAAGAGCCCTAAACATTTAGGACTAATTGTTGACGAATAGTCAAGAAAACCAAAACTTCCAACAAAAATTGAAAGGGATCACAGATAAAGGACACAAGAAGACCAAAAGTTTCAAAAAAAAAAAGACTGAAAGGAATCACAGATGAATGACTTGAAGAATCAAAGCAGTAGGCTCTGATACCATGTCAAGTTTGCTGAATGAGTACTCTCAAATGGAGAGTTCTTCCATTGAATAGAAAGAATTCTGATTTACATGCCTAAAAAACTGCTATTTACACCCCTAGATATCTCCTATTCCTAATTATAATATCTCTAAAAATATGCTAACATTAATCCCTGATTATCTCCTATATATGGAAAGCAATTGACACCATAATTACACAAATATTTAGAGCTATTACATAGATACGTACAACTATTAGAATCTGTCCAACATGCTAACAAAGTCCTCTATAGAAAATATAATGGATTTGCAACACGATTTTTTCTTCCGTCAAACTTACAATTCTTTGATTATCTTATCCATCCAGATACCTCAAAAGCTGATCATTAAATCCCTCCACCCCTAACCACCAATTTTCAAATTCAAAAGAAGCTCTATTGTTCCCAGTTTCCACACTTAAAAAAGTAGTGGGTTGTGATCTAAAATTCACCCTAGGCAATGTCCTTTGTTTTATGCTCCTAGAGTTTCCTCCCATTCAAATGAGAATAAGAATCTGTCAAGCCTAGCTGCACTGTAATGAATGATTCCTCATAGCCAGGTAAATCTGCCCCTATACAAGGTGGATTGGATAGCTCCATGTCTTCTATCCAGTCTGAGAAGTCAGTCATCGCATTAGTGATGCATTTCCTCCTTTCATACAAAAACCTGTTAGTGGTGACGTAACCACAGAATACCCATGGACCCTCACATAAACCCCTGAATGATGAAATCTCCTCCTAGCTTAATTTCATTTCCCTTCAGGTGTGTTGTGCATAGACTTATGTTAGATACCACTTAAAAGATTGTTGCACTGTTTCAAAACTATAGGAAAATGAATAACGGCCTTTTGCAATCAGTTCCCTTCCACACACTACTGTCCCATAACATTAGAATTCTACTACTGCTACCTTCAGCTTCAAGATATCCACATCTCATCATCTACATGTGCATAGTAGCTTGGCCATAATATCCACATCCTTTTCTAACTTTGTTTCCCGGGAACAACACAAGTTTGCTCTCCATTTCTCAATTAGACTCTTAACGAGAATCCTTTTAGAAATCATGTTAAGTTCCCTGACATTCCATGATATTAATTTGACCTTCATTGATAAGTTGACAGTGGATTTCCCCCTGCTTCTAACTCCTTCCACTTCTTCATTACTTTCTACTTGTTGCTTCTAACTTTTCTTGCTTTCATCTAGCTTCTTATAGAGAGCCAGAGCTCTTTCCACATCCTACAAAAGCAGCATTATATTGATAACTCAATTCCAGGACACTGGAGTGAACCTGAATCTATATAGCCACCGGTTCAGCTAAGAAGATGATATAAACACATTAATCAAAGCATCATAAGGAATTGAAAGAGTAACAAACAGATGATCTTTTCACAAGCAATTAGACGTGAAGACCTTCCAGAACAATAATACAAAATAATTTTGGACAAGTGAAATGTTTTAATACTGTACCCCTACCTCATGCAGGTAGAGAGGCTATTTCCTAAAAACTCTCGGCTCAAGTAACGCATATCAAAGCAGATTTAAAAGGAGAAAACAGAAGTATTAGAAGTAACCAATTTTTCTGAATATTGATACTAAAAGAACAGATAGACTAGATGCCAAATATCAAGAGAAGCAAAGACCGAGTAATAGTAATCCTCTAACAAAACATCATTCCAACACCAACCAGGATAACCTGATGGAACAAATATTCTAAACCTGGTGTGAGGCTGCACGATCGTCTAGTTAACTACTTCCTCCCATGGAACAATGACTAGTTCAAGTAGTCACTGTTAATAGATGAATTTCCCCCCTGTATGCATAAGGCCATCTATCCAGTAACACCATGCTTAGCAATACAGAGGAAAATGAACTGCTTCTTTGTTTTCCATAGCCTTATTAGTTCTTTTAACGAAATGCTAAGCATTAAGGAACTTACATTACCTATGGTACCAATGCCCGCCAAGGTAATTCCAATCCAATCAATAGCATTCATGATCTCCTTTAGATAAAAATGGGAAAAGACTGAAAGTATAGCAAGTCCACAGCCAGAAACTGGTTGAATGACCGATACCTGGAGTACATCATTGAAATGGTAAGTGTAAAGGATTCGTCTAGCTATCCATATAAGAAAGAAACACTATTTTTAGGGTTTTCTCTAATAATGGATTTACTTTCAAACTATCATGTTCAATTCCCTAAACGTGCATAAGAGAAAGCTTGCTGGAAAATCACTTACTGGGGCTAGAGATAGTGCTCGCAACATCAAGACTGCTCCAAACAAATCCATAAGTAAACCAAAAATCCATGCCTTGTTGAAAGCATAAGCTTTAATCACCTGTAGACAGAGGTCATAAAGCTTTCCAAGTAGTTGTGTTTCGTAGAAGAAGTGCCGAGTTCATAAAATTAAAGGTAAGCAGGATAGCTTCAGGGAGGCCAACATGATTTAACAAAGAACATGAAGAGCAAGAAAGAGATGATGTCTGCATAATACTAGACATAGCCAACCACAAGAACATTCACAGCTATTTCAAATACAATAATCGGCATTCACATTCGATAACCATTCAATTAAAGATGCTCCTTTTGTTTTTTTGTTGGTAAGTACCATTCAATTAAAGGCATTTTTTTATAACCATGCCCATACCAGCTTGCGCACACCTAAACTAGTTTCATGGGGTACCTTTCACCAACACAAGTACCGGGATAACTCTATCTACCAAGGCTTGGACAGATAGGTAGAAATTAAACTTGTCTAATGAGCCGAGCTAACCTGAAACAACCGGTAAAGGGGGCAAGGCTGGGACACCTCAGCGAACCGATCCCAAACGACTCCAATTGGCCAACCGGTGGCCCAGGACCATTAAAGTCATGTCACTCCTTAACAAGTTACCCGGACAGGCTTGGTTCAATGGTAATGTTTTCAGCTTTACAAAAAAAAAAATCTGACCGGTGGCAAACGGTCCAAATTGAATAGCACCGGTGCCAAATGGACAGAATTGCAAAATTAGCCCCTTTTTCATTTTTTTATTTAAAAACTAACCCCTCCCCTAATTGCACATTTACCCTTTAGAAAATCTATAAACAGCCCCCACCCCCTCTTTCTACAATTCTTTATTCCTGCATAACTCTCTTACTCTCCAATCTCCCATCTCAATTCTCTCATTTCTCTCTTAAAGTGTTATCAAATATAAGATCTCTTAATTTTTAATTTTATTTTTATTAACGGTTTATTTGATAAGTCAAAAGTACAAGCGAGCAAGTGTAATTGTGCTACCGTCCGAGTTTTGAAATTCAATTTCAACATTTCATTTTTAAATATTCAACTTATTGTGGGAATTTGGTACTCTTTCCATCTCTTTCTCTTATTTATTATTGTACATTTATTTTTTATTATTTTTCTATTTTGTTAGGTTCAGTAACTAGTTTTCTTACACTAAATTTTTGATGTCCTATTCATGATCACTAATTAATTTATCAATAAAGTTTCCTTAACAATACTTTGCTAACTATATCATTTTTTTTGGCTAACTAATTTATTCATATCCTATTCTTTTCTATGATTTTAAAACTTCGAGATTTTTCCTTGACCAACTTATGTTACGAAGTTCCTCAGTTTCCTTTCCACCATCAAATATCCAAGTAGTGGCTAGTTACTACAACAACAACAACAACCCAGTGCAATCTCACAACGTGGGGTCTGGGGAGGGTAAAGTGTACGCAGACCTTACGCCTACCAAGGTAGGACGGCTGTTTTCGGGAGACCTTCGGCTCAAAAGAAGCATAAAAAGAGGTCAGATAAGGCTAATAAGTTCAAAGCGATAAGAGAAAGCAAATAACGAATAACGCAAATAACGAGAGCGACACAGATAAAATAGGGTAATCAAAGTACAGAAAGTAATAAAGAGATAATAACAGAAGTCAGAGCACAAGAAATTATAGTGCGCTAATGTGCCTACTAATACAGAAGAATAACGAGACTATGTACTAGCCTTCTACCCTAATATGGGTCCTTCATACCCTCATATCTAAGGTCATGTCCTCGCTAAGCTGTAACTGTGTCGTGTCCTGTCTAATCACCTCTCCCCAATATTTCTTCGGCCTACCCCTACCTCTTCTAAAACCATCCATAGCCAACCTTTCACACCTTCATTTTGAGGCATCTGTGTCTCTCCTCTTCACATGCCCAAACCATCTCAGTCGCATTTCCCGCATCTTGTCTTCCACCGAGGCCACTCCTATCTTGTCTCGAATAGCCTTATTTCTAATCCTGTCACTCCTAGTATGCCCACACATCCATCTCAACATTCTCATCTCGTCTACTTTCATCTTTTGAACGTGAGAGACCTTAACTGGCCAACACTCCGCCTCATATAACATAGCCGATCTAACCACCACTTTGTAGAACTTGCCCTTAAGTTATGGTGACACCTTCTTGTCACATAGCACACCAGAAGCGAGCCTCCATTTCATCCACCTTGCCCCAATACGATGTGTGACATCCTCGTCAATCTCCCCGCTGCCTTGCATGATAGACCCAAAGTACTTGAAACAACTTTTCTTTTGGATGGCCTGATCACCAAGCCTAACTTCCGCGCCAACCTCCTGAGGTGTCTCACTGAACTTGCACTCTAAGTACTTTGTCTTGGTCCTACTCAGCTTAAACTATTTAGACTCCAAGGTATGTCGTCAATCCTCCAGCTTAGCGTTAACTCCGCTACGAATCTCATAGATCAAGACTATGTTGTCCGCGAAAAGTATACACCATGGCACCTCACCTTGAATTTGTCGCGTCAATCCATCCATTACCAAGGCAAATAAAAACGGACTAAGGGTTGATCCTTGATGCAACCCCATCACAACTGAGAAGTGCTCTGAGTCCCCTCCTACTGTCCTTAGCCTAGTTTTGGCATCCTCATACATGTCCTTGATCACCCTAATGTACGCCACATATTATACAAGATATACAAAAAGATAAAACATGCTAATTTCCCTTTAAAATGACCAAGTAGTGGCTAGTAACTAAAATTATTATTTTTATCTTTCAAAGCAGTGTAAGGAAAGCAGTCAAAGTTTTTTGGGTGGGTTGTCATTAGATAAGCATGTTTAACCCAAGATAATTTGCAAAAGAGAGGTTTCACATTAACCAATAAATGTTATCTTTGTGAAGAGTGCGAGAAATATGAGAGAAAACTTTATTGATTGTGTATCTACATTATTACACAGAGACCATATTTATAGACACTACAATACAATCCTTTACCAAGTAGGATATTATATACAATTCCTATTCTAAGTTGGATTATATAGACCTCTACATATTCTAACAATCCCCCTCAAACTAGTTTATACAGATCATATGTACCTAGCTTGTTACAGATGTAATTAATACAAGGATTGGCGAGAAAGTTGGTGAAGATATCTACAAATTGATCACTTGACTTCACAAATTTTGTAACAATGTCTCTTGAGAGTATCTTTTCTCTAACTGAGTGACAATCAATCTCAATGTGCTTAGTCCTCTCACGAAACACTGATTTGATGTGATATGAAGGGTCGCTTGATCACCACACACAAGTTCCATCTGACCGATTTTTCCAAATTACAGTTCTCTCAGCAACTGTTTGATCCAAACTAGCTCACAAGTTGCTACAGCCATTGCTTGACATTCTGCTTTTGCACTAAATCGAGCAACCACACTTTGTTTCTTACTCTTCCACGATACTAAATTACCTCCCTTACTAAAAAACAATATCCGAATGTAGAATGTCTATAAAGGGGTGATCCAGCCCAATCAGCGTATACATATCCAGTGATATGCTCATGGCCTTGATCCTCAAAGAGTAGTCTTTTATCAAGAGCTGACTTTATATATTGTAGAATACGAACAACTGCATCCCGGTGACTATCACAAGGGGAAGTCATAAATTGACTTACAACACTCACAGGAAAAGAGATGTTAAGTTTAGTCATTGTGAGATAATTCAACTTTCCAACCAACCATCTAAACCCTTCAGGATTGCTGAGTGGCTCTCCTTGTCCTAGAGGCTGGAACGAGTTTAACATTCAGATCCATAGAAGTGTCAATAGGTCTACATCCCATCATTTTTGTCTCCTCAAGAATTTCCAAGGCATATTTGCATTGAGAAATAACAATACCTGATCCAGACTGAGCAACCTCAATATATAATACTTTAGTCTCCCGAGGTCTTTAGTAGTCTGAAAATGCTTAAAAAGATGTTGCTTCAAATTAGTGATACCATCTTGATCATTGTCAGTGATAACAATATCATCAACGTAAACAATCAAATAAACACACAGTTTGGAGCAGAATGTTGATTAAACACAGAGTGATTAGCTCCACTATGAGTCATGCCAAACTCCTAAATTATTGTGTTGAACTTCCCAAACCTGGCTCGAGGAAACTTCTTCAGACAATAGAGTGACCCACGCAAGACATACAAGGATACTAGATTCCTTCCGAGCAACACAAACCAGATGGTTGCTCCATATAGACTTCTTCCTCAAAATTACCATGCAGAAAAGCATTCTTAATGTCCAACTGATGAAGAGTTCAATGACAAAAGGCATCCATAGATAGAAAAAGACGGACATATACTATTTTAGCCACGAGAGCAAAAGCATCACTATAATCTAGCCCAAATATATCAATATACCCTGTGGCAACAAAGCGAGCCTTACTAGACTTTGCCTTTTCATCTACCACACTAGCTTTGTTCATTAAGTGATCTTGGACACCTTGACCTTTGCACCATAGCTCAGTCGAGGAAACCCAAGCTAGATAATTTGAACTTCCTATTAATGGTTCGAAAGTGATCATAGCGCTTGAACCTCCAATTTCTGTATTTTTCATGCCAAAATTGTCAACCCCTAAAGTCATCTTATGAAATCATAATTTTCTCAAAAGAAAAATGGAAATAAGGTGTTAGAATCTGGAAAATAAAGGTCCAGTCGCCAGAAATTAGATATGGTTGATAGAAACGGGTTGAAATCAAAAAAAATAGCTATATGGTCAGCCTCGGAATGGAGAGCCGGCCTCTCTGAAGAGCATGGAGGCTCAGATCTGAGACTTCTGGTTGCATGTGACGGCGCGTGAGTCACCAAAACTCAGAGTAGCTCACTAGGGTTTGCTCACCTGAGTGTTTTGCACCTCATGGTGGTGTTGGTTTTCACACAACACATAGAAAACAAAAGAGCACATAAACCAGTCTTTGACAGCCACCGAAAAACTGCACGGTGACGCTGATTTTGCTGTAAAAGAGCACGTAAACCAGTCTTTGATAGCCACCAAAAAACTGCACAGTGACACTGATTTCGCTGGAATGATGCACAACGATATTTCTATCACAATTGATCTGATACTATGTGAGAAATATGAGAGAAACTTATTATTGATTGTGTATCTACACACAGAGACTCTAGACACTATAATACAATCATTTACTAAGTAGGATACTATATACAATACCTATTCCTATTCCTTAAGTAGGATCGTATAGACGTATTCCTATTCTAACAAAGAGGATCTGGAATCAGTCAGTCGCCATTTTATTCATTGCCAAGTGGCTAAGAAATGTTGGGAGCTCTTCCAAAATCTATGTTAACTTTTGACTACAAACTAGGCAAAAGCTTTAGCAACTTAAAAAGACTACTGAAAAACTTCTTACACACACATGTTTATACCATCAATATGAAATCCCTCTTGGTTAAAAATAATTCAACTTAAAAAGACTACTGAAAAGCTAGATAATTGACTTCATTGCTTGTTAATGTAATCTACTTATCCTATACAAAGCACTTTATATATACATATATATAAACATAAAAACATAAAATCCATGTGGCTACTCCACTTTCTGTATGCAATAAGCAATCTCGCATATCAGAATTACATGATAAATGGAGGTCACACAAATGATATTCCAGCATCGCAACACCAACAACTATGCTTCAATCCCCAAACTAGTTGAGGTCCGCTTTACATTAATAGACAAATCTCTAACCCCTTGCCCAAAAAAGAAAAAAGAAAAAAACTACCTGCAAAAACCATAAGTGCACTAACCCAAGAAACAGCTGAGAGAATCACAATAAGAGAAACCATTACACCAAAAGAAAATGTACATTCATGAAAATCAACTTTGTTAACAAAGAAACATAAAAAAGAATTGAATCCAATCACTAAAATAAACAGAAACCAGAATTGAAAGGGGGCAAGTATACCAGTTTTAGCATATACCTTGAGCTTGAAAGATAATGGAGGCAGAATGAGGGTGCCCTTCTTCTGCAGAACTTTGCCGATATTGTTACCGGCCGTGGCGGCGACCGTTAGGCAAATTGATTCCCACATCTCAGCCCCGGGCCTGCTTGCTCTTAGATCAATAGGAGAAAGGATTAAAGGAATATTTCTTGGTAAGGCTCTTTTTGCTAGATGTTTGATAGCCAAGATCTCAGTTCGTTTTGATTTGGTAGCTTCAGATTTAGACAATCAGGCTGTCAGATTTGTGGAGTGGTATTTTGTTATTAGAGCATAGCCCCTGCGCTTTCTCATTTTTATTTATTTTAAGGATGAATATTTTAGCATAGAAAAAGGTTAAACAATGCCAAATAGAACAGATACTTCTATGCTCAAATACTTGATCCAAATTTATTCTTATTTTTACCCATCAATTAACCTAATTAGAACATCAAAATAGGTGAAAATAATTAAATATATCCTTCGTATATATTATTATACTCTTTCTTAATAATATCAATATATATATATATACTAACTCATTTTTAAAAATTTGAAAGGTCAATAAATATAATACTTAACTGCATGAAGAAGTTTTGGCAGAAGAAGTTGAGAAGACTAATTTATATCCTCTTCTGTCTCTTCTCCAAATTTTGTAACAGTAAAAACTAACTAATTATATCATTAATTAAAACTGATTTCATTAAATAAAACTGCTTTACTTTTCATTTTCATTGTAATTGTTATTCTTTAATCAAATTATGGAAATATTTCACAAATAACATTGCAATGCACTGCACCTCTCTATGCCTCCAATTTCAATTATATTTTTTCTCCTTTTTTGGCATTTTTCTCCCCATTTCTTTTTGCATTTTTTTGGATTAGTTTTTACTACAATCTAATGGATTATCAATAAAAGGTCAATTAAATATAAAAATCAAACACAATAAAATTCTATTAAAACTGATTCAGCCCACGTAGCAGTATCTCCTTAATGCTAAATTAAGTCTTTTTTTATAATAAAACTCAATTAAGTACAATTAAGGAAAACACTTAATATTCATTCAATTATAATTACTCAAATATACGTTTCCTTTCTTTTCATGTTATGTTACTAATTCGTTTGCTTACTATAAATACTAAAGCAAATGTTCTCCACTGCATTACATTCTGCCTTTTTCAAATTTTCTTCTTCTTATTTTGCTCATTTTCATTGGAAACTCTTTTTGCAAGAAGTTTCTTTTTTTTTTCTTCTCCTTTCTTGGCGGCCATGTCATCCAAAAGAAAAGTAGTTTCAAGTACTTTGGATCTATCATGCAAGGCAGCGGGTAGATTGACAATGATGTCACACATCGTATTAGGACAGGGTGGATGAAATGGAGTCTCGCTTCCGGTGTGCTATGTGATAAGAAGGTGTCACCACAACTTAAGGGTAAGTTCTACAAAGTGGTGGTTAGACCAACTATGATATATGGGGCAGAGTATTGGCTTTGTAATGAAACAATTAACATGGTTTGTTAAATTAAAATTCATGTAGAATTACCATTTCTTCATTAAGCATGTGCCCTTACCAAGAAAGAATTACCCATACTCTTTCAATTATGTTCATGGGTATTTGGATAAAATTTCGCTCACTATCTCAAATGAAATCACAAGTTGCTCAAGATAAACCATAGGCTTGCCCTTAGTGTATTAAGCAACTCTATTAAGGTAGCTAAGACTTAGAGATCACTTAGAACTTTTTCAGGTTGTAATGTGGGTTAGGGGACGGGTAGGTAGAAATCTGGGCATGTATAGTTACTTGATTCCCAAGCGCTTTCAACACACTAAATTCTTTAATTCCATTCAAGTACTTCATAACCTTATTCTACCACTTTGTTATTCCGTTAGCTCAACCTTTCACTTTGTTTATCCGTGTAGAGGCATTCTTCTTTTCTTCACTAACTTCAACCATGAGATAGTTGACGTTCTTTTTCATTTTCCACCAGTTTGTCTTTTCTATACAAGATTTTATTTCAAGCAATAGGATCAATGATTCTATTCTTAGTAACCCAAGGTTCTTAACCTCCCATTTCTCCATTTTATCTTTTTCAAAGCACTTGGCTTTTTGGATAAAAATTTATGATTTCAGAAAAAATAATAATTTCGGAATAGGCTTCAAACTAGGCTACCAAAGAATCAAGTTAAAGGCTCAAAATGGCTAACTATGGATTTACATTAAGGTGGGTACACAAGTGGTTTTAAAGTGAGGTTATCAAAGAAATGCCTAGATCTTTTTCCTAAATTCTAAACTTCCTTTATTTCACTACTCATACACATCGGGAAGTTCTAGCAATCGAAAGCAACCAAGAATTATATAATTTACCTTACTCACACTGCGCATGTTTAATTTCAGAACGACAATTCTTCAGAAATTTCAACCACAGTCATATGAATTCAACATTATTCAAAATCTACAACAGAGTCTTAGGTGTATCAATTTAGTCAATTTTTTTCTTCATGTTTTCATATGCTACCTTATGCAATTTGATAGTTTAGCAAAACACTTTATATACATTTCAACTATCTAATTTTTTTTTGTACGGTTCAAAGAGACTATTCATGGCTAAAGAACAAAAAATAAATGCCATAAAATCCAAATTTAGATTTTTTTTTATTAAATTAAAATGTTAGTGCTACCAAAAATAAACAAATATCAATGTAGATAAATCACAACATAAGTCTAACACAAGCAAACACAATTAGCAATCCAACTACACAAAACATTAACTATTAACAATTCAACCATAAAAACATCAAACTTAATCAATCACAAATAAAAATAAACAGATATAGTTCAATTAAGTAGACTCCACCCCACACTTATAGTTGGGCATTTTCCTCAGAGCTCAAGGTAGTAGACTTCCCTGTCTACTCATCCATTTGTCCACCAACATCCGTATCTTCCACCGCCAAAAGATTAAATTCTGTGGCCTCCAGATCTAACTCCACGTCTAAGACGGTCCTCATCATATCCTCATATGTGGGGATGTCGTCTTCAGTCGACTCATAAAAATTAGGTCTCAGTCCGAGAACAGCCATAGCATGCTCGTTTAGAGGGTATTGTCTCTCGACCTTACGAAGTTCCTCTTTAATTGAAGCTCTTCCTCCTGTACGGTGTCGAAGCATTTCCAACCCAAATATGCGGGTTGTGATCATATCATCGCGCCTTGCACGCTCTTGAGTAATGAAGACTGGCCCGTGAGTGTAATCTAGCCTCTTTATGTTGGTGACATCATAATAATCGGAGGGGAAGAGGGTCATATAATCATGTTGTTTTTCTGTGACCCCATCCCTTTGGCATATCTCTGTAATGAGGTCTCTGAATGCAAACCCCCTGCCTCTGTGAACTCTACACTTCCAGATGGTAGATTTGATCACAGCACCAACATTCACATCTATCCCTTTCATAAGGGCATAGACCAAGCATACTCTGTCCCGTGTCAATTCTATATAGTAGAGGCATGGAATCAGACTGTGCATGACAATCTTCACCTATGCACGTGCTTTTTTGTTAAGATACGCGTATGGGAATGTATTGTGATAGCCATGCAGACCGTGATGTACCCACTTTGCCGTCGACCTAGGCCCACATAAAATATATCAGACATCCCTGTATGGCGGTTAGATGTTCAAATCTATTAAGGCGGTGGTTGGTAGATTTGGCTTTCCCAAAATGTCATTTATTCCCATTGTAGATAGAGGGATATCAACCCCTCTGACTATGATGTAATGCGTGCACTGATCGGGTTGATAGTTCACATAGAATTCCCGTATTATGTGCAGATTGCATGGCTTTGGATCAGTGAGCAAGAAATGTATATTTAGTTCCTCTATCCTCCTCATTATGTGGGGGTAGTCTCTTGCCAATTTTTCTTCCTTGATTGGCATGTCTAAAAGATAGCGAGACTCAGGGTGTCGTTTGTACCACTTTTTTTTCCTGTAAGATATACCTCTTTTATACCGAATCAACAAGACTGACCCCGAGGTATGGGTGGGGCTGGTGGTATAGATTGTGCTCCTCTATCTCTTTTTTTGCTTCTTGGGCCTGCTGGTTCTTTTTCTAGCCTTCTGCTGGATGATATTTTTACTGCAAATAAGCCAGCCAAAAACAACATATAAGAGTCTATATATCATTAGAACTTCAGGCCCATACCCCACACATAAGCATTTCACTAGTATGTAGTTGATATAAAGGCACTCAGACTTCTCTTAATTCGAACACCGTGCACATACATGCTAACAAATCAACCCAAACTTCAAAACAATCAACATGGTGAGTTCCATTCTATATGAGTTCAAAACAGTCCCCTTACCTAGCATATCTTTAAAATAGAAACAATCACATACATATTTCAATACTACAACTATTTTAACCCACACTTCAAAACTACTACATCACCCCAAATGAACTCATAGATAAACTTATAATCAACCCAACATATTATTCAAAGTCAAGCATAAATGGGCATGCAGTTACATCCTTACTGCAGGAATGTTTTGAAACCATGATTTGAAACAATATAAACTTCACCCCACATTTGTTCACAAATCAAACTTAACTTCAACTCATTACTTTATGCATGTTTACTCAAGAATTCAACAAACAATTACAAAAAATCCAGTTTCTTCTAATCATCAAAAGTAGGGATAAAGTTCAAAAACATAACCCTTAATCAGTTAACCACAATAAGCAATTCTTTAAGCAATTTTACACACCCATTAGTATTTCAATCCAAGAGTAATAAAAATCAATTATATTGAGTCAAAACTTGAGGCCTAAGAACTTACTTATGTAGATTTCAACCATTCATATCATAAAATTAGTTCAAGAACACATACCTTATTGGTGATGATGTATAAATTCAATAGAAATGTACTTGGATTTGAAGAGTGCATCGCAGATTTGCCTTAGAAGAGAAGAGTTTTGAGAGTTGAGAAGAGAGGAAACAGTTCAATTTTGAGAAAAAATAGAGTCGAACAGGTTCTTTTCAGTGTTTTAAAACTGAATTGGTCAGTTACACCCATTAAAAATGGGTTAAACCCATCTTTTTAATTGAAATATCTCAAAAATTATCCCAGGTCCGCGATGCGGACTTATCGCGGACCTTACTGGTTAGTGACCAAAAATTCCAAATTGCATTTTTGTACTGAAATTAACCAGGTCCGTGACACGGACCTGGCGCACACCTTACTTGGAATTTATTTTCACAAAAATAAATGATCGAAAACATACCTGAGAAAATTTGCATTGAGATGTACCTGGTCCGCGATGCGGACTTGTTGTAGACCTTATTGTTCAGGCTTCGTCCTAGTTCTCTTTTATTTTCTTTTATTTTTATAAACTCAGTTATACACTGAAACAAAATGAAATTTTAGCAATACCAAGAAAATCAATTATAATTTTTAATTAAAAACACATAATACCTCACGAGATGCCTCCCGTGCAGCGCTCAATTTATTATCGCGATGCGACCCAACTGTTGCTTTACCCATTTTCCAGTTCAATAGCTTCCTCCTCACGGTCAGCATCCTCACCAAAGTAATGATTAACTCTTTGTCCATTTACCAAAAATGTAGACGTCTTCATTGCATTCCATAATTCCATAGCTTCATATGACATCGTACACACCACTTCAAAAGATCCACTCCACTTGGACCGCAACTTTCCTGGAAAGAGCTTGAGCCTAGAGTTGAAAAGGAGTACCTTTTGCCCTGGTTCAAAGTTTCGAGTGACAATGTGGCCTAGGCATGTAGCCTAAACTCTTCCAACTCGTGCAATTGATTCAATCTCTTCAGTCCTGCTAACTTTGGATTAAGATTAAGCTTCTTGATTGCCCAGTATGCTTGATGTTCTAACTCCACTAGCAGGTGACACACTTTATCAAATACCATCTGGTAAGGGAACATATCGATGGGGGTTTTATAAGCAGTTCTGTATGCCCATAATACCTCATCTAGTTTTATTGCCCAATCCTTTCTTTGTGCATTGACAGTCTTCTGCAGTATCAACTTCACTTCCCTGTTGGAGACCTCAACATATCCACTTGTTTGTGGATTGTAAGCTATAGCTACCTTGTGTCTCACCCCATATTTCGCCAAGAGATTCTTCACTGTTTGATTGATGAAGTGTGGCCCTCCATCACTTATAATTTCTGTGGGAGTGCCAAATCGAATCAAGATGTGCTTCTTCAGGAACTTTCTTACCACTTTTGAGTCATTCATGGGAAGGGCCACGGCTTCAACCTATTTGGACACATAATCCACTACCACTATTATGTATTGATTCCCACATGATGACGGAAACAAACCCATGAAGTCCATTCCCCATACATCAAAGATTTCAACCTCCAGAATATGGTTCAAAGGCATTTTGTATCTTCTTGATATTGTGCTTACTCGTTGACACTGATCACAGTTCTTTACATAGCTTGCAGTATTTTTGAACAGGTGGGCCAAAAGAATCCCAATTGCAGCACCTTATGGGTAGTACACTCTCCTCCATGATGGCCGCCATATGGTGATAAATGGAAACTATCCAACACTTGGCGCACTTTAGTTTCTGGTACACATCTCCTAATCATTCTGTCTACACCTTGCTTAAATAAATAAGGTTCGTCCCATATGTAGAACTTGACATTATGTATAAGTTTTTTCTTCTTCTGTAAGGTAGCATCAGGATGAAACATTCCACTAACCAAGTAATTGACGACATCTGCATACTACAGTAATTCAGTCACCTTTAGGGCCAATAGCTGCTCCTTTGGGAATTCTTCTTTGATTTGCAGCTGTTCTCTAACATGTGTTGAACTCTCTAACCTAGAAAGGTGATCGACAACTTGATTCTCATAGCCCTTGCGATCCTTGACCTCAATATTAAACTCTTGTAGCGATAGAATCCACCTTATGAGCCTTGGCTTGACATCCTTTTTATTGAATAGGTACCTAAGAGTTACATGGTCAGTGTAAATAATTACTTTAGTACCTACCAGATAGGATCTAAATTTGTCGAACACATACACCAGCGCCAACATCTCCTTCTTGGTGACTATATAGTTGGCTTGAGCTAAATCAAGGGTCTTGTTGGCATAATAGATGGAGTGAAAGATTTTCTCCTTTCTTTGTCCCAGAACTGCTCCCACTGCTGTGTCGCTGCATCGCACATCACCACAAAAAGTATCTCCCATTTAAGAGCTATCAAGATGGGGGCTTCAATCAACTTCTTCTTCAAGAGTTCAAAAGCCTGCAAATATTTATCATCAAAAATAAATTTTACCTCCTTTGCTAACAAGCTGCACATAGGTCTGGCGATCTTTGAAAAATCTTTAATGAATCGCCGATAGAATTCGGCATAACCTAGAAAACTATACTCCTTTCACTAAAACCGATGGTGGAAGCTTCTCAATCACTTCAATTTTAGCTTTGTCTACCGCCAAACCATCTTTTGATACTTTATGCCCAAACACAATACCCTCTTTTACCAGGAAATGACATTTTCCTAGTTTAAGACGAGATTTATTTCTTCGTACCTTGCTAGTACTTTGTCTAGATTTTGCAAACAGAGATCAAAAGACTTCCCAAAGACTAAAAAGTCATCCATAAAAATCTTTACAAACTCTTCCATCACATCATGAAATATAGCCATCATGCACCTCTGAAAAGTGGCAAGAGCATTACAAAGACCAAATATCATACACTTAAATGTATATGTCCTATATGGGCATATGAATGTTATCTTGTCTTGGTCCTCCAGTGCAATGGTAATCTTTTTGTAACCTGAATACCCATCTAAGAAACAGTAGTACTCTTGGCCTGCTATCCTGTCAAGCATTTGGTCAATAAATGGTACAGAGTAGTGATCTTTCCTTGTGGCATCATTTAACTTTCTGTAGTCCATGCATGTACGCCAACCAGTTATTGTTCTTGTGGGTATTAACTCATTTTTCTCATTAGTAACCACAGTCATTCCCCCTTTCTTTGGTACACACTGAACTGGGCTTACCCACTTACTGTTAGGGATTAGGTATATTATGCCTGTATCTAGCCACTTAATTATCTCTTTCTTCACTATCTCATTCATGATGGGGTTTAACCGACATTGTGGTTGTGCACTAGTCTTATATCCTTCTTCCATGAAAATTCTATACATGCACAAAGCGGGGCTGATACCATAAAGATCAGCCATGTGCCATCCAATTTCCTTCTTATGCCTTTTTAGCACCTCAAGTGCTGTTGTGACCTGCACCTCAGATAAAGCAGACGAAAGAATTATAGGTAGGGTATTATTCACTCCAAGAAAAACATACCTAAGATGTGTTGGCAATTGTCTCAACTCCAAGTTAGGAGCTTCTTCTAGAGATGGCTTTGGTGAATGACCCAATTCTCTATGTAAAGGTTCCATATTCTTTTTCCACATGTTGACATTTAGCATATAAAACACACTAGCTAACTGTTTAGCTTCTATGTCCTCTTCAATATCTTGACCTATCATGACTTTTTCCAACAGATCTTTTGCTAAAGTGCATTGAGCTGAGACTTCCTCATCGATCATGGTTATAACACACAACTCTTCATAGACTATAGGCAACTTCAGTGCATGATATATATTGAACACCTCTACTTTGTCATGTACTTTCATAGTCAATCTACCTGCAGCCATATCAATAAGTGCCTCGCCTGTTGCTAAGAATGGGTGCCCCAAGATAAAAGGAACATCATGGTCAGGCTCAAAATATAATATAACAAAATCAATAGGAAAGATGAGGGATCCCACTTGTACTTACACATCTTCAGTGATACTATCAAGTTTAGCTACAGAACGATCAGTTAACTATAACAATATAATGGTTGCTTTAAGTTCTCCCAAACCTAATTTCTTAAGCATAGATCTAGGCATCAAGTTTATACTAGCACCTAGATCACATAGACCTCTTGCATGACTGTACTTACCAATAGTTACCTTTACCGTGAAACTACCTAGATCTTTTTGTTTATTGGAAGCTTAACTTTGTTCAAGATTCTTGAACTACACTCTTCAGTGAGCGCCACTGTTTCAAATTTAGCTAACTTGCTCTGATTTAACAATATTAGGGAAATTTTATAAATTTAAAGAAGAGTCTCTGGGTTGTAGCACTCATAGATTTCCAATCTAAAATTCTTTACTTTTGTATCCAATAGATTTTTCGATTACTGATTTACAGGGTTGATTTTACAATAATCTTCCGATCTCTAATTGCCTACTTTTGTTGACAGCTTAACTACATCATTGAGCGGAGATAAACATGAGCAAACAAAAATGCATTAACCTTATCATCCTGTCTAGTAACTAAATATGGTGTATAGATATGTGTCACGGTCATTTTATACACGAATTATTCTAGGCAATTCTAGGACAAACATGCTCCTTATATTCTAGTGTTCTATCCCCTTTCCGTCTTCCGAGTTCCGGGTGGACAATAAATTTTTTCTAATGGTGATCAAGCATTAAAACAATCAAGACAAGAAAATAAGAATAATCATATACAAAAACTCATTTTCAACCAAAGCAAGCAAGATTTAAACTTTTATCTTGTGGCTACAACCCAAGAACAAGGGAATTTAGCCACTCATAGTGTATAACATGTTACATAAATAATTAATAACATCAAACTTGAATTCAAAATAGAAGGAAAGAAAACAATATCACCAAAAATAGCTCTTTCTTCGTCTTCTTCAATTTTTCTCCCGATAATCTGATTAATTTTTCAATAAACTATGTAAAGGTGTTATTTATAGCACCAAAAAATATGAAATTAAAGTAGATGCACTGAAGTTCACGATGTGGAATTGCTTCAGTTCAGTGTAATTTTTTTATTTCGTGTGTCGATTGAAAATTTCTCTATACAGAACCAGGTCTACAACGCGAACCTTACTGTCTCGACGAATCAACTCCAAAACTTGGAATTAAATCTTAGGGTCCAAGTACGCAACGCGAACATGCTTTGTTGTAGTTTATTTTCTTCATCTTTTGCTCCCAACCTCTCCTTTGAGCATCTTTTTCTGTCTAATCATTCTTTGAATTTCCATCTTCACTCAATTAACCCTGAAAGTGTCTAATTATATTGATTGGTTATTACAATAAAAAATATAAAAAGTATGAACTAAAATCTAGGCATTTTCTCTCATTTTGACTAACGATTTATGGGTTTTATTTGCTATTGGGCATATAAATGTACCCAAGTTCAGTTTGTTATACACTTTAGTTCAGAATCCAATTATTACTCAGAGTCAGAATCCAGATCTGAAAGTAAAGTTGAGCTTCTTGATTTTTCTGATAATGATAATATCATGCCTGCTAATTGTGGTACTAATTGTATAGGTGATAATTGTCCGTGCAAAACTGATTAATTTTATAAGCTCCAATCACAATTTGAAGATTTACATGTTAATACAATTACTTTTGAAAATGTGATTGAATTACTGAAAGAAATTTTTGATGAAAATATAAGGAGTAAGATCATTAATATGGCATTTAGTTCCCAATCTTCTAAATCTTTTAAATCTTCTAAATCAAAAAATGATTTTGATTCAAAACCTTATTTGATAAAAGAAATCTTGCTCATCTTGACAAAAAGGCTGATACTGTAGTAAGAAACACTTCTTTTAATGATTTAAAAATTGAAGTTGAAAAACTAAAAAATGAGATTAAAAACTCTCAAACAGAATCAAATGATTCATGATCAAAGAATTTCTCAATTAGAGAATGATGAGAAGGATGATTCTGCGTCAACACCTCCTATTGATAAAGGGAAAGGTAAGGTTGACGATAAAGTTAAAGAACTTATTGATAGTTCTAAACAAAATTCCTTTTTAGGAATGCTGGAAATTGTAACTGGTCATAGATGGTAGATTAAATGTACTATTTTAATCAATAATGAATTCGATTTCACTAACACTGCGATGATTGATATCGAAGCGGATGTTAGTTGTATACAAGAGGGGTTGATACCCTCTACATTTTTTGAAAAAACTACTCATGTCGTTAAACCTACATCTGGACATACTTTAGATATAAAGTAAAAATTATCTAAAACTCCTATTTGTCAAATTAAAGTCTGCATTTCTCATTTCTTTTTATTAGCAAAAGATCAGATGCATCCTCCAATTCTACTTGAAACTCCTTTCGTTAATGCCATTTATCCTTTCTCAAAAATTAATTCAAAAGGATTTACTACTAGTTAGAAAGATAAATATATATCTTTTACTTTTATAATCGAAGAAGTTACTAGAGATATTAATGCTTTAATCAATATGAAACAAAGGCATGTTGATTCTCTACAACTTGAAATTTACAGTATGAGCATTTTTTATACTTTTGCATCCTGCTAAGGTACCGGAAAAAATCAAATTGATTTCTGAACAACTGGCCATTGATGTTTGTTCTGATCATCCAAGTGCTTTTTGGAATAGAAAAAAATATATTGTGACTCTTCCTTATAAAGATAACTTTTGTGAAGATGACATTCCACTAAGTCACGTCCCTGTCAATGAATGCAGAGTTAGTGGAATTTTGCAAAAAGGAGATTGATAATCTCTTCTAAAAAAGGTTTAATAAAGTCGTCCAAGTCTCCTTGGTCATGCACAATTTTTTTTGTCAATAATGCAACAGAGAAGGAGCGTGGCATTCCTAGATTGGTTATTAATTATAAACCTTTAAATAAAATTTTAAAATGGATTAGGTATCCTATTCCAAATAAAAGAGATTTATTATCAAGACTTTATGATGCCAAAGCCGCGGAGTCGCAGACCATTGCTTTAAAGACGGGATGGAATCTTTCTTTCTCTTGGACTATATTTTCAAAATTTGATTTAAATCAGGTTATAGGCAAATTTAGATTTTCAAAGAGCATACTTATATAACTGCTTTTAATGGTCCTTTTGAGCAATATGAATGTAATGTTATGCCTTTTGGTTTAAAACATGCCCATTCTGAATTTCAGAAAATTATGAATGATATTTTTAATCCATATTTAGATTTTATCATTATTTATATCGATAGCATTTTAGTATACTCAAAAACTTTTGAAACCCATATCAATCATGTTGATATTTTCAAAAAAGATTTTTATAAAAAATAGTTTGATTATATCTAAAACAAAAATGAGTTTTTTTCAAACTGATGTCCGCTTTCTAGGGCAAAATATTTGGCAAGGGAAAATTACTCCCGTTCAAAGATCTATTGATTTTGCTTCAAAATTTCTTGATATTATAACAGATAGGACTATGCTTCAAATATTTTTGAAAAGTTATAAATTATATTTCTCCTTTTCATAAAAATTTGTCTAGAGATTTATCCCCATTATATGAAAGATTACAAAGGAATCACAAATCTCCTTGGACTGATAGTAAGGCTGAATTAGTCAAGTCTGTTATAAAATGTGTTAAATATTTCCTGTGTTTAATGCTAGCTAACCATGCGTGGAAAAACATTATTGAAGCTAATGCTTCTAATATCGGTTATGGAGGAATACTTAAACAAGTTAATCCCCATGATAAATGTGAATATCTTATATGATTTTATTTAGGGAAATGGACTGAAGCTGTAAGACCCCCAAAATGTGAAAGGTCCTAAACCAAGAACCAAAGGCTGAATTTTCAGAAAGTGCTGAAAACTTGCACCAGGAGTTGGCCACGAAAGCCTTCACGGGCTGTGGTATCATCATGGACCGTGGTGAGCAACCGTTGTAGAGATTCAGGCTCATACTACAGGGGATGAACCATGATAGAGGACCAGGAACCGTGGTGAGCACCACGGGCCGTGAATTTCTCTATGCTGAGCCTTCCCAAGACCCTCAGGAATTTTTCCCAAGGCAGGGTCCGACCACCATGGGTTGTGGAGACTTTCACGGACCGTGTAGTGGTCCGCAGTGGCTACCTCTGTAGGATTTTTGCAGGACCTGCACCTCGGTCGCATTTCACAAGCCGTGCTGAGTTTCACAGACCGTCAAGGCATCCGTGAAAAAACTTTAGAGACTACCCTGCAAGTTTTCCAAAATGTTTTCCCAAGTCAAACACCACGGGATCCCACTACGGGTCGTGGTGAGTACCATAGACCGTGAAGGGTCCCCATGAAGTCTCTTCTGGCTAGATTTTTAAAGGGGAAATTTAGTCTTTTCCTATGTTTTAAATCAAAATGGTGTCATTTTGAGGACTAAATTCTCTTATCTAAAGACCCTTAATTCTTTCAAGACCTCATTCTTCACACCTAAACTCAAGACACTCAAATTCTCTCTTCTCAAGCTCTCCAAAGGACTTCAAGCCAAGCTAGGGTTTCCAAATTTTCCCCAAGGTTTTTTCTCAAATTCTAAGTGATTTTAATAAAGGTAAGTGGGGATTGATTTATGGGTTCCTTTCACCCATGAAGTGTCAAGGTTTTCTCAAAGTTTCTTTTATTTTCAATTGATTATGAACCCTAGTTTTGATGAATTACATTGGGCTAATTTAATTCTATTTTTAGATGTTATCAATGATCATTATATGCATATTTTCATATGAATTGCATGATTTTAAGTTGAATTATAAATTTCCATACATGAAGCTATTTCCAAATTAAGATTATGAAGTTAAAGATAATTTTCATAAATAGATTATGAGTTCAATGATCTACAAGTACAATTTTCATGGTTTAAAGTTGAAATTATAATCTTAGGATTAAAGTTGTAATGATGATCAAAGTTAAAGATGAATTTGTGAGTTAATCATGAGTTAAATGATTTATAAAGATGGTTTTCAAGAGTTACAACTGAGATTATGATTTTGAAGTTAAAATTGAGATAATGATCAGAGTTAAGATCATCAGACTTTTAAAGATGGTGAAAGGACAATTCTCACCAAAGATATGGATTCTCATGAATCAACAAGTTAGATGATCTATTTTTAAATATTTTAAAGATGGATTGATATGCTGTTACTATCTTTCCTTACTATGTTATGATTATGTTTTATGAGTTTCCTTTGGGATATTAACTAAGCACTGAGAGGACTTCTAGGTGAAGTTCAGTCAGATAATGCAGTTGGTTTTCCAAGAAAATCCTAGTAGCAACCTAAAGTCCCAAACTACATTGTCCACGTAGGATTGCCTTCATGGCCTAGCTAGTGGATCCACATAGCCAGTTGAGTTTAGTTGAGTTATATTTGGAGTATGCTCTGGCAAGGTAGCCTTCCCTGTTTTGATGTAAGATTCATCAGCCTATCTCAATGCAGGAGTCATTGGATTCCATGTAGTAGCTCATATGGTCTTAGTTGTCGGTTAATGGTCTTATCCCATACAAGTTGAAGTTAAGTTTCAAGATATCAAGTTATGAGTTCATGATGAAGTTTTATGATATGCATTGACTAAGAGTTTCTAATGTTTTAAAATTGCTTTGGAGCCATGCTCATGTTTTATTATGATTTGGTCATGCATCTTATGACATATTGATATGCCATTTCATTTGTTCATGTATTTCTCACATACTTAGTACATTCAAACGTATTAACGTATATTTTGCCTACATTGTCTCATAATGTTGGGACAGACGATACTAGTGATTACCCCGCTTGTGGCTAGAGTTTGCTTTAGAGTTCTAAGAGTTGGTGAGTCCTCATTCTACCGAGGACAAAACTTTATTTCATATTTCTTTTGATTAGACATTTATTCTATTTCTAGGGTGAGCTAGGAGCTTGTCCTAAGCCCCCATCAAAAGTTAAACTAGAGGTATGTTTAGACGATGTTATGGTGTAGTTCGATTTGGATGTTTATAAAGTTGACTCCCATTAGCCTCTTTCCCACTTAATGCTTTCTTTTGCTTATCTTTATGTTATTCTTACCTTATGTGTGAAATGAAGGCTAAGATGGCTTATGGTTGGGGTCCCTCACATCCCGATCACCGTGTTATGACTAGGCTCTAGATATCAGAGCACAAGGTTAGAAGAGTCCTAGTGTAACACCCCCTAAAAATATTGTATATGATGTTCCGATTCTCGATGAAAATGATATCTCTTCTGTATTTTGAGCATAAATTTTAATAGGTTGGTCTAAATTAGGTAATTCAAATTTATGAATAACCCAAACATCATTACCTACAACTTTTATAAAGACCATGTTTTAAGTTTTGGAGGTTAAGTAGGTCAAATAAATTAATTATTGCAAGATATGGCGTTGTGATAAAATAAAATATTTGTAGAAGAAAACTTATATCTCACTGTAGGATGCTCCAAATCGGTTGATTCTTAAATGATATGAAAGCAGACTTCTAGAGAAACAATTCATATTCAGATACCAAATTCTAATGAGGAAGTTATCTTTTTTCAAACGCAACTCCGTAAAAGGGTATTCTGTTAAAAGAATATTCATCTCACCAACCATGGAAAGAACTAGATCTATTTGATATCACCCATGACATCAATAGTCCTCCATTTGACATCACTCATGACATCACAATCTTTTATTAAATTTTTATATTTTTCTTTATAATTATTTTAATAATTGTTAGGTCCCTCCTTCACACCTATAAATACCCATCTTATTTCATCATTTTGTTCATCAAGCTTTTTCAAGCAACTCTTCTCTCTATATACTCTTTTACTCATTCTCAAAATATAGTTTTAGTTCTTAGTAGTGTAGAAATACTATTCTGGTGATTCATATACTTCGAGTAGTATACAAAATGCTCTGGCAAGGAGAAAATGCTAGGATTCAAGAGTGTTTATTAAGTTCTTCGATTTTGATTAACACTTTGGATTCCAGGTATGTAAGCCTTCAATGAGAGTATTCCTACCTCTCTCATACCTAAAGTATTTTGATTATATGATAAATTATGTTTATATTTTTTAAGCTTTACTCTAAGTTATATGGGTGTTCATCCGTGGGTTCTTCCACCCATGTAGTCTAAAAAATCTTTCAATTAAATCTCTTGATTTCAAGTAATATTTTCTTATGGGATCATATGTATGAATTGATGGATTGCAAGTAATTTATCTATTTATCTGTTTAAAGGTTCTTGAAATTCATGGTGGGTTGGTTAAAGCATAATTTTTAATTAATGGATTTCAATTTATTTATGCATATTTATTTACATACATGTTTGCAAGTTGAAGTGATTTGAACCCACCTAGTTTTACGATATTTTCAATAAAGTTTGACTTAAAAGCTTTGGCTCCAAATAAATATTTATGAAAGCAATGTCTATAATCAAAAGGGAGTCTTACGAAAAAAAAGAATGATGAAATGATATGAATAATGTATTCTTTATGCAATAAGGACAATTCTTGCATATTTGAATTACCAAATGTTTTAATGAGCTATTCTACCGAATATGATGTTTTGAATTCTCAAGCTATATGCTATGACTATTTTGAAGTATTAAACTATTCCGTGGGATTGACTTAGCACTGAATGGGCCATTGAGGTGGGATTCGGTAAAGGAATCCTAGTAGAAACCCCTTGTCTCATTAACTATGTGCCAACATAGGAGCCCTTGTAGGCTTAGGCTAATGGATCCATAAATAGCCCTTAAAGTTAAAGTTAAAGAAATGAATGAAGTTGATGGAGTTCTACCTGACAAGTAGTCTCCACGGCCAACTTAGGAGGTTATGTTGGATTCCATGTAATAGCTCGCATGGTCTTAAATGTCGGTTATTTTCATTTTCCTACAAAATGAATATTTTAAATGATATATATATGATTGATTATGTATGAATTGCGTTATGTTTCATATTATATAAATGTTTTAATGTTTCCTCAATGTCCATGCATGCTTACATACTTAGTACATTCAAATTACTAACGCATATTGTTTTGCCTACATGATATCACCATGTAGGGACCAGTGCTCCTCCTCGTTCTTCTCCACATGGCTAGTTGAGATTCCATTGAAGACTACTTTTGGTGAGTTCCCATGTTCTGGGAACAATACTCCTTTATCTTTCTAGCTTATGATATGTTGAGATATTTTACTATGACATTTCTTCTATTATAATTAAGGGTGAGCTAGGGACTTGTCTTAGCCCCGTTAAATCTAAAAGTTAAAGGTATTGTTAGACATATGTAAGTTGAAGATTTACAATTATGATTTCCGCTTGTTTATTTATCATCATTACCTATGAAAGGCTAAAAGAATGCTAAGAGGCTTGTTTGAGGTACTTTTGGGTTTCTCATTCGTCATGTCACGTCTAGACCCTAGGCTTGGGTCGTGACAAACTTGGTATCAGAATCTGAGGTTTTGAATAGTCCTTGGAGTCCAACATACCATGTCGAATAGGGTCTTGTTCATGGTTGTAAAGCGTACTACAATTATGAATAGGAGACTATGAGGCATTTAGGAAAATTTTCACTTCTTTCAAATTCATATCGTACCTTAGAGTATCCTAAGCTTTCCTTTAACTAACGACCCATTTCATGTTCTCTAGATAATGACTCATGAAAGAGCACCTCGAAGAGCAAGGATGGACGATGAGGACCAAACTCTTCCGGTTCCCAATGCCTCACATCGTGAGGATGGGGTAACCCATGTCGAGTTTCGCAGTGTTATTACTTTATTAGCTCAAGTCATAGACAACCAAGGGCATCTAGGTGTTCCTCCTCCCCAAATAAAAAATTCAGCCTCTAGGATTCGGGATTTCTAAAGGATGAATCTGCCCGAGTTTGATGGTTCTAAACTAGATAAGGACCTTATGGAGTTCATTAATAAGGTGTAACGAATTATGGCTATCATGGGTGTGCAAATGAGAAGGTCGAGCTAGTTACCTATCAACTCAAAGGTATGGCTTGAGTATGGTACGAACAATGGGTTGTTGAGAGGGATGAAAAAATAGGGCCGATAGGATGGTAAGAGTTCAAAGGTGCCTTCCTAGATCGCTTCTTCCCATTAGAGCTAAGGGAGGCCAAAATCTAAGAGTTCATCAACCTCCGTTAAGAGAGTATGAGCGTGAGGGAGTATGCTCTCAAATTTACTAAGTTGTCAAAGTATGCTCCCTTCATGGTCTCGACCCAAGAGCTAGGATGAGCAAGTTTATTTCTAGTGTCTCAAGCTTGGTGTCCAAGGAGTGCAAAACGGCCATGTTGGAGATGGACATCTCTCGGTTAATGACTTATGTAGAACAAATTGAAGAAGAGAAGCTAAGAGTCTATCAAGGGGGTTCAAAAGGGCTAGAGTGGATGTTGGAGGGTTTAACCCTCAAAGGTCCGGTTATGGTAACAATGGCAAAGACTAAGGTGGGCAATGATTTTTGGGACAAGGTTCCACCAATACTCATTCTCCAAGGTTCAACAAGAATAAGGGTGCTAAACTAATGGTTCCAAGAGAGAATGTTGCTGCTCAAACTTTCCTCGCTTGCAAGAAGTGTGGAAGGACTCATAAAGGGAAATGCTTAGCCGGCTCCAATACATGCTTTAAGCGTGGCAAGGTGGGCTACCATGCTGGGGATTGTAGAGATGGTGATGGTAGGCCTCAAGGACAAATTACTCATGGTCAACAATCCCAAGGAGGTGTCCAACACACCAACCACTTTTATGCCTTGCATGGGAGATGAGAGGTTAAGGATGCACCCAATTTCAAAAGGTCTTTTCTTTTGATGTGTATGCACTATTAGATCCGGGTGTAAATTTATTGTTTGTTACTCTATTCTTTTCTAATAAGTTTGATGTGTCACCTAAAATGTTATTAGAGCCCTATTTGATGTTTACCCCCATTGGTGAGTCTGTTATTGGTAGAAAGGTCTATAGGGGTTGTTCCGTGTGTATCTTACATAAAGTTATTCCTTGTAATATCATTGAGCTTGACATAGTAGATTTTAATGTCATTCTTGGGATGAATTAGTTACATGCATCTTATGCTTCTATAGATTATAGGACTCATCGAGTCAAGTACCAATTTCCAAATGAGTCCATTATTGAATGAGAGGGTCGTGATTCAGTGGTAAAGGGTAAGTTCATTTCTTATCTTAAGGCTTGAAAAATGATTTCTAAGGGTTGTATTTACCACATTGTGAGGGTTAGGGATGTCGACTCCGAAAGTCCTCCTCTTGAGTCGGTTCCCATAGTCAATGAGTTCCCTCATGTCTTTCCTAATGACCTTCCCAGTGTCCTTCCCAAAAAAGATATTGATTTTGGTATTTATCTCCTCTCTGATATCCAACCTATCTCTATTCCTCCTTATTAGATGGCCCTGACAGAATTGAAAGAGTTGAAGGAACAATTAAAGGATTTGTTAGAAAAGAAGTTCATAAGACCAAGTATTTCTCCATGGGGTGCTCCCGTGTTATTTGTGAGAAAGAAGGATAGGTCGCTTTGAGTATGCATAGACTACCTGTAATTAAATAAGAAGACCATTATGAACAAGTACCCACTCTCTAGAATAGATGACCTTTTTGATCAATTGCAAGGGGAAAGTCATTTCTCCAAGATCGACCTTCGGTCCGGCTACCACCAACTAAGGGTGAGGGAGTGTGACATTCCCTAAATGGCTTTCCGAATAAGGTATGGTCACTTTGAGTTTGTGGTGATGAGTTTTTGGTTGATGAATGCTCCAGCGGTGTTCATGGACTTGATGAATAGGGTTTTCAAACATTACCTTGATACTTTTGTGGTGGTATTCATTGATGATGTTTTGATTTACTCTCGGGGTGAGGAAGAACATAAAAATCACTTGAGAGTTGTGCTTTAAATGTTGAGGGTTAGAAAATTGTTTGCAAAATTTAGTAAGTGTAAATTTTGGTTGAAGGAGGTGGCATTTCTTGGTCACATAGTGTCCGGTGATAGGATCAAGGTTGATCCTATGAAAATGGGGGCAATCAAGAATTGGCCTAGATCATAGTCTTCTTCAGACATTAGGAGCTTCTTGGGTCTAGATGGGTACTATAGAAGGTTTGTCGAAGGGTTTTCTTCCATCTCATCTCCTATGATAAAATTGAACCAAAAGAAAGGCAAATTCATATGGACGGATAAGTGTGAGAAGAGTTTCCAGACCTTGAAAGATCGACTTACCTCCGCTCCTATTTTGAATCTATCATAAGGATTAAAAGGGTTTGTAGTTTATTATGATGCTTCAAAGATTGGTTTATGTTGTGTCTTAATGCAAAACGGCAAGGTCATAGCCTATGCTTCTAGACAATTAAGGTGCATGAGCATAACTACACTACCCATGACCTTGAATTGACAGCCATTGTTTTTGCTTTGAATATTTGGAGGCATTACCTTTGTGGGGTGTATTTGGATGTGTATATCGATCATAAAAGTCTTCAATATGTGTTCACTCAAAAGGAACTTAATCTAAGGCAAATGAGGTGACTAGAACTCCTTAAGGACTATGACATGAGCGTGCACTATCATCCGGGTAAAGCCAATGTGGTTGCCGATGTACTTAGTAGAGTGTCTATGAGGAGTGTGGACCATATGGTTGAAGGGAAGAGGGAGTTGGTGAAACATGTTCACTGGTTGGCTAGATTAGGGGTGAAGCTGTGTGGTACTGACGATGGTGGTATGGTTGTTCAAAATAGGTCCGAATCCTCTTTGGTGGTGGATGTTAAATCAAAGCAAGATCTTGAACCGACGTTTATCAAGTAAAGAAGTTGGTGAAAGAAAAGAATATAAAGGTCTTTTCCCAAGGGGGAGATGGGGTGCTATACTACCAAGGTCGGCTATGTATTCCGAATGTTGATGGCCTAAGGAGTTTGATCTTGATAGAGGCTCATAATTCTATATACTCCATTTATCTCGGTTCGACAAAAATGTAGCGAGACTTAAAAGAGTTCTATTGGTGGGGTGGCATAAAGAAGGACATAGAAAGGTTCGTGTCCGAATGTCCAAATTGCCAACAGGTGAAGGCCGAACATCAAAGGCCGAGTAGCCTAGCCCAAGACATTGAAATCCCTACTTGAAAGTGGAAAGATATGAATATGGATTTTGTAGTGGGTTTGCCTCATATCCGAAAGCGTCATGATTTAATTTGGTTAATTATTGATAGAATGACTAAGTCGGCTTACTTCCTACCGATTAAGATTTCCTATAGTGCTTAAGACTATGAGAAGTTGTATATTTTGGAGTTGGTGAGGTTGCATGGTATGCTGTTATCCATTATTTCGGATGTGGTACCCAATTCACTTCTTACTTTTGGAGATCATTTCAAAAGGTCCTCAGTACTAAGGTAAAATTGAGAACGCATTCCATCCTCAAATGGATGGCAAGCCGAAAAGACGATTCAAACAGTAGAGGATATATTAAGGGCTTATGTATTAGAGTTTAAAGGAAATTGGGATGATCATCTACCGCTCATCGAGTTTGCCTATAATAATAGTTACCACTTAAGTATTGAGATGGCGCTATTTAAGGCTTTGTATGGGATACGATGTAGATCTCTGGTTGGTTCATTCGAACTAGGTGAGATGACCTTATTGGGCCCCGATTTGGTACTTGATACTTTAGAGAAGGTGAAGATCATTAGACAAAGGTTGAAGAGGGCTCAAAGTCGTCAAAAGTCCTATTTTGACACTAGAAGAAGGGATCTTGAGTTTAATATGGACGATTGGGTGTATCTGAAGGTTTCACCCATGAAGGGTGTGGTTCGGTTTGGTAAGAAAGGGAAATTGAGCCCTAGGTTTGTAGGGCCTTATAGAATCGTGCAACATGTTGGCAAGGTTGTATATGAGTTGGAGTTGACATTGGAAATGGCCATGGTTCATCCGGTGTTCCATGTGTCTATGTTGAGAAAATGTATGGGTGATCCTAGTTCCATTGTTCCTTTAAGAGTAGTGAATGTTGAAGAAAACTTGACCTATGAAGAAGTTCCGGTTGAAATTTTGGACCGGAAAGTTAAGAGATTGAGGAACAAAGAAGTTGCATCTATTAAATTCCTTTAGAGGAATAAACAAATCGAAAGTGCTACATGGGAAGCAGAAGCGAATATGATTAAGCAATACCCTCATCTTTTTTCCCCTATCCAAACCTGAGGTATTAAGTTGTCCTTGCTCAATTACTTGAAATCCTTGCATTTAACTTTTCTTGTCATATGCATGCAAAATTATAAAATATGTTTCGAACGATATTTTAAATTATACTATTGCATTAATAATGGGTTGTTTGTTTACACTCTATTCTACTCAAACTAAGTCTTTCCTCATTCGAGGACCAATGTTCCCAAGGAGGAGATAGTGTAACACCCCTTAAAAATATTGTATATGATGTTCTAATTCTCGATGAAAATAATATCTCTTCTATATTTTGGGCATAACGTTTAATAGGATGGTCCAAATTAGGTGATTTAAATTTTTTAAATAACCCGAATATCATTAACTACAACTTTTATGAAAACCATATTTTAAGTTTCGGAGGTTAGGCAGGCAAAATAAATTAATTGTTGCAAGACATGGTGTTGTGATGAAATAGAGTATTTGTAGAAGAAAATTCATATCTCACTATAGGATGCTCTAAATCGGTTGATTCTTGAATGACATAAAAGTAGACTTCTAGAGAAAAAATTCATATTATACACCAAATCCTAATAAGAAACTTATCTGTTTTCAAACGCAGCTCCATAAAAGGGTATTCTGTTAAAAGAAGGTTCATCTCACCAATCATGGAAAGATCTAGATCCATTTGACATCACCCATGACATCAATAGTCCTCCATTTTACATCACCCATGACATCACAATCTTTTATTCAATTTTTAGATTTTTCTTTATAATTATTTTAATTATTGTTAGGTCCGTCCTTCACATCTATAAATACCCACCTTATTTCATCATTTTGTTCATCAAGATTTATCAAGCAACTCTTCTCTCTATACACTCCTTTACTCATTCTCAAAATATAGTTTTAGTTCTTAGTAGTGTAGAAATACTATTCTGGTGATTTATATACTCTGGGTAGTACACAAAACGCTCCGGCGAGGAGAAAATGCTAGGATTCAAGAGTGTTTATTAAGTCATTCGATTCTGAGTAACGCTTTGGATTCCAGGTATGTAAGTCTTAAATAAGAGTATTCCTTCCACTCTCATATCGAAAGTATTTTGATTATATGATAAATTATATTTATTTTCTTTAAGCTTTACTCTACGGTATGTGGTGTTCATCCATGGGTTGTTCCACCCATGTAGTCCAAAAATCTTTCAACTAAATCTCTTGATTTCAAGTAAGATTTTCTTATGTGTAATTCTTATTTTTACTTAATAGCATGAATCATGGGTAAACTAATAATTATTGGTCTAATTTGATGCAAAATGATTTCATATGTATGAATTGATGGTTTGCAAGTATTTTCTCTATTTAGCACTTTAAAGGTTCTTGAAATTTATGGTGGTTTATTTAAATCATGATTTTTAATTGATGCATTTCAAAGTATTTATGCATAATTTCATTTACATTCATGCTTGAAATTTGAAGTGATTTGAACCCACCAAGTTTTACTATGTTTTTAATGAAGTTTGATTTGAAAACTTTGATTCCAAATGAATATTATGAAAGCAATGTCTATGATCAAAAGAGAGTCTTATGAAATGAAAGAATGATGAAATGATATGAATGATGGATTCTTTATGCAATAAGGACAATTCTTGCATATTTGAATTACCAAAGGTTTTAATGAGCTATTCTAACGAATATGATGTTTTGAATTATCAAGTTATATACTATGACTATTTTGAAGTATTAAACTATTCTGTGGGATTGACTTAGCATTGAATGGGTCATTGAGGTGGGATTCGGTAAGGAAATCCTAGTAGTAACCATTTGTCTCATTAACTATGTGTCAACATAGGAGACCTTGTAGGCTTAGGCTAAAGGATCCACAAATAGCCCTTAACGTTAAATTTAAAGAAATGAATGAAGTTGACGGAGTTCTACCTGGTAAGTAGTCTCCCCAGCCAATGTAGGGGGTTATATTAGACTGCATATAATAGCTCGCTTGGTCTTAAATGTCGATTTTGGTCATTTTCCCACAAAATGAATGTTTTAAAGAATGTCTATATGATTGATTATGCATGCATTGCATTATCTTTTATATTTCATAAATGTTTTAATATTTCCTCAATGTTCATGCATGCTTACATACTTAGTACATTCAAAGTACTAATGCATACTCTTTTACCTACATGATATCACCATGTAGGGACCAGTGCTCCTCCTCGTTCTCATCCATGTGGCTAGTTGAGATTTCATGTGAAGACTACTTTTGGTGAGTTCCCATGTTTCGGGAATAATACTCCTTTATTTTTCTAACTTATGATATGTTGAGATCTTTAGACACTTGCTGTGATATTTTTTTCTATTATGATTGATGGTGTATTAGAGACTTGTCTTAGCCCCATTAAATCTGAAAGTTAGAGATATTATTGGACATATGTAAGTTGAAAATTTACTATTATGATTTCTGTTTGTTTATTTATTGTCATTACCTATGTAAGGCTAAAAGAATGTAAGAGGCTTATTTGAGTCTATAGAAATTGTCTGGTTACGGATTTCTGTAAAGTTACCTTATGTGATCTAGTTGAGTTTGAGATGACCGATTTTGATATCATCCTTGGGATGGATTGGCTATATGCACGTTATGCTTCTATTGATTGTAGAACCCGAGTTTAAGTTCCAATTCCCAAATAAGCCGGTCCTAGAATGGAAGGGTAGCAACTCCGTATTTTAAAGGTCGGTTATCTTTCATGCCTTAAAGCTCGGAAGATAATTTCCAAGGGTTATATTTATCATCTTGTGAGGGTTATGGATGAGAATTCCGAAGCCCCTATCTTAGAGTTCATCCCTATTGTAAATGAGTTTCCATATGTGTTTCTCGATGATTTACCAGGTGTCCCTCCCAAAAGGGAGATTGATTTTGGTATAAACCTTCTTTCGGATACTCAACCTATTTCTATTCCTTCTTACCAGATGGATCTTGCAGAGTTAAAGGAGTTGAATGATCAATTTAAGGATTTGTTAGACAAGGGTTTCATTTGGCCAAATATCTCTCTATGGGGTTCTACCGTATTATTTGTTCGAAAGAAGGATGGTTCACTACGTATGTGCATTGATTACCGGCAATTAAAAAAGGTAACCATCAAGAATAAATATCCACTTTCGAGAATAGATGACTTGTTTGATCAGTTGCAAGGGGCAAATTACTTCTCCAAAATAGACCTTTGTTTTGGTTATCACCAATTGAGGATGAGGGAGTGCGACATTCCCAAAATAGCATTTCAGACAAGGTATGGACATTATGAGTTTCTAGTCATGTTGTTTGGTTTGATCAATGCTCCTGCGACTTTCATGGACTTAATAAATAGGGTGTTCAAGCAATACCTAGATATGTTTGTGATTGTATTCATAGATGACATTTTGGTTTACTCTCAAAATGAAGAGGAGCATGCAAATCACTTATGGATAGTATTGAAACTCTAAGAGATAAATAATTATTTGCAAAGTTCAACAAATGTGAGTTTTGGTTAAGGGAGGTGGCTTTGCTTGGTCACATTGTGTCCGGTGAAGGGATTTTGGTTGATCCTAAGAAAACCAAAGTGGTCAAGAATTGGCCTAGACCATTATCACCTTTGGATATTAGGAGTTTCTTGGGGCTAGCCGGATACTATAGGAGATTTGTGGAAGGGTTTTCATCGATCTCTTCACGTTTGATCAAGTTGACTCAAAAGAAGGTGAAGTTCTAATGGTCAGGAGTATGTGAAAAGAGTGACTAAGAATTGAAGAATCGTCTCACTATAGCTCCTATCTTGACCTTGCTGGAAGGGTAAGATGGTTTTGTGGTATATTGTGATGCTTCAAGGGTTGTCCTTGGTTGTGTATTGATGCAACATGGTAAGGTAATAGCTTATGCATCTAGGAAACTAAAGGTGTATGAACGAAACTATCCATACCATGATCTTAAACTAGCGGCAGTTGTGTTTGCTTTGAAAATTTGGAGACATTATCTTTATGATGTCCATTTGGACATGTTCACCGACCACAATAATTTACAATATGTGTTTAAGCAAAATGACTTGAACCTTCGACAAATGACATGGCTTAAATTGTTGAAAGATTATGATATAAGTGTGTTGTATCATCCGGGCAAGGCAAGTGTGGTTGTCGATGCACTAAGTAGGTTGTCCATGAGTAGTGTGGCACATGTTGAAAAAGATAAAAAAGAATTGATTAAAGATGCTCATAGATTGACACGTTTAGGTGTACATTTGGTCGATTCCAATGATGAAGGTGTGCTGGTTTGTAATGCTTTAGAAGCATCTCTTGTAGCAGATGTTAAGGCCAAGAAAGACCAAGATCCAATATTGGTTGAGTTAAAGAGGTCGGTTGCCGAAAAAGCCATTGAGGCTTTCTCCCAAGGAGGATATGGTGTGCTACGTTACCAAGGTCGTTTGTGTGTACCTAATGTTGATGGGTTAAGAGAGTTGATATTGAATGAGGCCCATAGTTCCCAACCCTCGATCCATAGGGTTCCACCATGATATATCATGATTTGAGAGAAGTGTATTGGTGGAATGGCATAAAGAAGGACATAGTGTAATTTGTAGAGGTGTCCAAATTACCAACAAGTTAAAGTTGAGCATCTAAGACCGGGGGGTCTAGCCCAAGACATTGAGTTCCCTACTTGGAAGTGGAAAGATATGAATATGGATTTTGTAACAGGTTTTACTCATACTAAGAAGCAACATGACTCCATTTGGGTTATTGTAGATCGGATGACCAAGTCGGATTATTTTCTACCGGTTAAGAATTTCTATGGTGCCGAAGATTGTGCTAAGTTGTATGTTCGTGAGTTGGTAAGACTTCATGGTGTGCCTTTGTCCATCATATCGAATTGAGGTACACAATTCATTTCACACTTTTGGAGGATATTTCAAAAGAGTCTTGGTACAAAGTTTAAGTTAAGTACCGCTTTTCACCCTCAAACCGATGGTCAAGCCAAAAGAATGATCCAAACTTTAGAGGATATGCTAAGGGAATGTGTTATTGATTTCAAAGAGAGCTGGGATGAACATTTGCTATTGATTTTGTCTATAATAATAGTTATCACTCTAGCATCCAAATAACTCCTTTTGAAGCATTGTATGGAAGGAGATGTAGGTCCACGGTGGGATGGTTTAAAGTTTGTGAGATATCCTGATTGGTCCAAATTTGGTTATCGATGCAATGGAGAAGGTAAGACTCTAAGAGAGAGGTTGAAGATGGATCAAAGTCATCAAAAGTCCTATTCCGATATTAGAAAAAAGCTTGAATTTGAAGTGGATGATTGGGTATATTTGAAGGTTTCACCAATGAAGGGTGTAATGCATTTTGTAAAGAAAGAGAAATTGAGTTCTAGGTATATTGGACCTTACAAAATATTGAGACATGTTGGCAAGGTGGATTATGAGTTAGATCTTCCACATGAGTTAGATATAGTTCACCAGTATCTATGTTGAGGAAGTTCGTGGGTGATCAAAATCCATTGTGACATTAAAAGATTTAAGTGTTGGGGAGAATTTGACTTATGAAGAAGTTTCGGTGGAAATTTTAGACCGACAAGTTAAGAAGGTAAGGAACAAATAAGTTGCATCCATTAAAGTTTTATGGAGGAATCAATAAGTAGAAAGTGCTACTTGGGAGGCGGAGGCGGATATGATGAAACAATACTAATACCTCTTTCCCTCTACTTAGGCCTAAAGTAGTAAGTTGTTATTATTCAATCTAGTTGAAATCTTTCGTATTCAGTTCCTCCTATGTCATTCATACACATGCATGTTCATGAAAAGTTGATTTTAAAGTTACAATTTTAGTTAAGTTGAAGTTTTCATGTTCCATGCATTTTAAGATGTAATCATTTTCATGTTGGGTCGCTAGTCCTCGTGCCATGTCCCTTTTAATGCCAATGATTCTCATTCGAGGATGAATGTTCCCATGGGGGAGATATCGTAAGACCCCAAAAATATGAAAGGTCCTAAACCAAGAACCAAAGGGTGAATTTTCAGAAAGTGCAAAAAACTAGAACCAAGAAATGGCCACAAAATCCTTCACGAGCTGTGGAAATCATCACGGACTGTGGTGAGCGACCGTGATAGAGATTCAGAGGCTCAGGCTGCAGCGGACGAACCATGATAGAGAACCACAGACTGTGGTGAGCACCGCGGGCCGTGAAGTCATCCGTGGTAATCCCTCCCCAAGACCCTGAGGAATGTTTCCCAAGGCAGGGTCCATGGACAACCACCACGGGCCTTGGAGACTTTCAGAGACCGTGTAGTGGTCCATGGTGGCCACCTCTGGATGCATCCTGTAGGACCTGCACCACGACCGCATTTCACGGGTTGTGATAAGTTTCACGGACCGTCAAGGCATCCTTGAATAAACTTTAGAGACTACCCTGTAAGTTTTCCAAAACTTTTTCCCAAGTCAAACACCACAGGACTACACTACGGGTCATGGTAAGCACTACAGACCATGAAGGGTCCCTGTGAAGTCTCTTCCGACCAGATTTTTAAAGGGGAATTTTAGTCTTTTCCTATGTTTTAAATCAAAATGGTGTCATTTTGAGGACTGAATTCTCTTATCTAAAGGCCCTAAACGCTTTCAAGACCTTTTTCTTCACACCTAGACTCAAGACACTTAAATCCTCTCTTCTCAAGCTCTCCCAAGGACTTTAAGCCAAACTAGGGTTTCCAAATTTCTTTAAGGTTTTGTCTCAAATTCTAATTTATTTCAAGCAATGTATGTGGGGATTGATTCATGGGTTCCTTTCACCCATGAATTCCTACGGTTTTCTCAAAGTTTATTTCAATTTCAATTGATTATGAATCTTAATTTTGATGAATTGCATTGGGGTGATTTAATTACATTTTTAGATGTTATCAATGATTATTATATACATGTTTTGATATGAATTACATCATTTTAAGTTGAATTAAGAATGTCCATGCATGAAGCTATTTCCAAGTTAAGATTATGAAGTTAAAGATGATTTTCATGAGTAGATTATGAGTTCAATGATCTACAAGTAAAGTTTTCATTGTTTAAAGTTGACATTATGATCTTAGGATGAAAATTATGATTATAATCAAAGTTAAAGATGAATTTATGAGTTAATCATGAGTTAAATGATTTATAAATATGGTTTTCAAGAGTTACAGCTGATATTATAATTTTGAAGTTAAAATTGAGATAATGATCATAGTTAAGATCATTAGATGTTTAAAGATGGTGAAAGGAAAATTTTCACCAAAGATATGGATTCTCATGAATCAACAAGCTAGATGAGATATTCTTAAATGTTTTAAAATTAGATTAATAGGTAGTTACTATGTTTCCTTACTATGTTATGATTATGTTTTATGAATTTCCTTTTGGATATTGACTAAGCACCGAGATGACTTCTAGGTGGGGTTCGATTGGATAACATAGTTGGTTATCCAAGGAATTTCTATTAACAACTTAAAGTCTCAAACTACGTTGCCCATGTAGGATTTTCTTCATGTCTTAGCTAGTGGATCCACATAGCCCAGTTGAGTTGAGTGAATTATATTTGGAGTATGCTCTAGCAAGGTAGCCTTCTCTGTTTCGATGCAGGAGTCATTGAATTTCATGTATTAGTTCGCATGGTCTTAGTTATCAGTTAACGGTCTTATCCCACATAAGTTCAAGTTAAGCTTTTTGATGTCAAGTTATTATTTCATGATGAAGTTTTATGATATGCATTGACTAAGAGTTTCTTATGTTTTAAAATTGCTTTAGAGCTATGCTCATGTTTTATTATGATTTGGTCATGCATCTTATGGCATATTGATACATCTTTTCATTTGTTCATGCATACCTAACATACTTAGTACATTCAAATATACTAATGCATATTTTACCTACATTGCCTCATAATATAGGGACGGACGACACTCGCGATTATCTCGCTCGTGGCTAGAGTTTGCTTTAGAGTTCTAAGAGTTGGTGAGTCCTCATTCTATCGAGGACAAGACTTTATTTCATGTTTCTTTTGCTTAGACATTTTTTCTATTTCTAGGGTGAGCTAGGAGCTTGTCCTAAGCCTCTGTCAAAAGTTAAACTAGAGGCATGTTTAGATGATATTATGGTGTAGTCCGATTTGGACGTTTATAAAGTTGACTCCCGTTAGCCCCTTTCCTACTTAATGCTTTCTTCCGCTTATCTTTATGTTATTCTTACCTTATGTATGCAATGAAGTCTAAGATGGCTTATGGTTGGGGTCCCTCACATTCCGATCGCTGTGTTACGACTAGGCCCTAAGTTGGGTCGTTATAGAAGCCCAGGAAAAATATGCTACTGTGGCTAATGAAATGCTATGCATCGTCAAATGTGTTTTAACATTTCAAGACGATCTATATAATGAAAGATTCCTGATCAAAACAGATGTTCAATCAGTTAAATATATGTTTGACAAAGACTTCAAACATGATTCCTCCAAATTGATATTTTCTAGGTGGAAGGCCCAATTAGCCCCATTTGACTTTGATATTCAGTATAAAAATGAGAATTGATAATTCTCTACTAGATTTCCTATCTAGGAAATATCTAAACAATTAATTATGCATTATTTCGTAGCTTTCTTTGATAATAAAGAACTAATCACTATCTTAAAGGTAATTCCTTTAGAAAAAGATATTTAGCCTATGATTTTGGATAAAATAATTACTGATATTATTAGAGAAGAAATGCAAACCTCTAAATTCTCTATTCATTCTTATTAGGATGATAATGGACCTTATTATCTTGATACGGATGATTATTTTGACTTCCATTAATATGGTTTGCTACATTTGCAGAATGGAAGGAAAAGGCCTCCCTTGGTCTCTTATACGAGGCAAAGGTGGTAGAAGTAGAGGCAGGGAAAGATTAGACCGTCATACAGTTCCTTATCCTCATCTAGTAATTTTCCAGTTCTAAGATTGGGAAATAAGAGTTTTATAAACTCGAAGATGGGAGCAACATCATCCTCAACAGCTCCAATGGATAATACTCTTACAATTAATCTAGAAGATATTCTAGAAGACAGTCTATTATATGGACAGTTAAATGCATATTTAGAGTCCAAAAAGTAAAGTGATACATTTGCTTCCATGGTCAAAGAAGTTGATGACTTTAAATACTATGAAGAAGGATCTACCAAATAAATCATATTTCTTTGGGAAAACTCTGACATTCAAAGAAGAGACGAACCATGGAAGATATTCCAATAATATCTAGGAAGGGAATTATATTTCCCTAGAGAGTCCTATAAGACTCGAACTTATTATGAGACAATACTGATTAACATGAGAAATGCTAAATTCCAACACTTTTCAATAGAAGAGAATGTTTATAACTTCTCAAAAATTATCATCAAACAAATTATATCTGTAGAAGAGTGGAGAATCTCCACTATGAATGAAAGACAAGTTTGTGTAAATAAAATGAACATAAACCTTACTTATTGGAATTATATCCAAGCCTTTCACAAGGTATTTTATTATAATAATGAAAACATAAGCACACCTGGTTCATAAAAATCTTTGCTAAAGTATTTGACGAATCAATTCCAAATTGGTTTTTAAGATGGACTTTTCATGGACCATCGATAAAGATTTTACCATTTGAATATTTGAATTTATACAAAGAATGGACTAAGGTCTTCCTATTTCTTACTAAGTTATATCTCTCTGATCAAATATGTAATTTGGAAAAAAATTATCAGATGTACTTTTTTGTTGAATTCTCAATCCCATAGATCCATAAATGGCTTCCTGAAGTAGGGTTTACCCCTGAAGAAAAGATTCCTTGTTTTTATCGTGTATATTGTAATAATTTCTGAGATAAATTAACCAGAAAAGATCCAAAGACTAAACAGTCATACGGACAAGAGCTCATAGAATAAATTTGAGCAAAAATTCAAGAATATGGGATTATAACCCAAAAGAAATTAGTAGCTGATAATTCAGTCAAGCATATTGCTAAAAGAATTTTAGTACAAGAAGGAGATAAGAGCAAGATGGTTAATGAATATCTCGAAGAAGTTAAAAGAAATTTGCTTCAAACTCTCACACAATATGATAAAATCAGATACTTCAATGAAGAATGTGGAAAGCAATGATGATGTCGCTGATGCACAGTCCGATGGACATGGACTAATGTTATCTGATAGTGAGCTAGAGAATGTGGAAGATTTCCTCCAATCCTTGAAAGGAAAGGAATATTCCCAAAGGTAGCTGTAAAGGGAAAAGGAAAAGTAGAATAGAATAGCTACCCCACATAAAACAGTAAATACATTGTACCAGGGACCCACTTTTATTCCTTATGTTTCTAGTATGAGCCTATATATATGGATATTGTTTTTCATTTAGAGGCAGAAGAGAAATAGGCAAAGTCTCTCTCTCTCTCTCTCTAAACTTTCTTTGTAAATATTCTAATGTGGATTGAATAAAATTCGAGATTCACAAACCTTTGTGTTCTTAAGGTATTTTTAATTTTTAGTCTTTACTTTTAAATTTTTATCTTTTCTCCATAGCCATGACTATGTCTGGCTAAAATTCTCATATTTATGCTGGGTATCAATTTTATGCATATTGACATGATTCAAATTGCTTTTAAACCTCTAACTCTTAAAGGGTTACCAAAAACCTTCTTAGTAGCTTTAAAAGATGCTAGAAATTTAAATTTTAGACAATCATTGATGGGTTCGATTGAATCTATTATGACCTATGGTCCAGTTTATTTCAAAATAAAACCTAATCTTCTGTTGTCCCTATCTGATGTCAATATTCTTGATGCTTTAACATTAAATGTTAAGACACATGGGTATAACTATGCTCCAGGTTCTGAACTTATATGTTTATCTTATAAAATTTATTATAAATTATTGTCTACTCTGTATTTTATATTTAAATTATATGGTACATTGAATCAGACCTTATTGGTAGAAACTAATTTCACAAAGTCTAAGGTCACCACACGGAGACCTATCAAGTGGGAAGAAATTAATTTCCCAATTACATGGACTTTGGATTCGGTTATATCTCCAAGTCAGATCACAAATGATTTGACTAATAGTGAATATTCTCATATTACTCAGAATTCTGATTGTAGGATATGTTTTCAATTTACTGACAAATCTCCAATTTTTAAATCTCCTACTTATAATAGATGATCTTTTTTAGGGTACAGATCTTTGCCTGAAATTCAACATATTTTCCCTATTACTCCTGATGCTCCTATTTATGGTCCAGAAAGAAATAGGGCCTTATCTTTGCAAACTCTAAGTGATACTTTGAGTGAAAAGGTTGTTGAAAGGGTTAAGATTGACCCTACGATGAATGTTGTGCAAGCAACTGATAGGTTGTTTGATATCGATCCTATTGCATCCAAAATGGATTTTGACCCTAATGAGGTATCTGACCGAAATAAGTTTTAAATGATGATGCACCAAATTAATTTTAGTCCAGGCTCTCCGGCTCGTCAACACATTCAAAAAGAATTTCATCATAATAAATGGGACAAGTTTAAAATTTAGTTTTTTGAGGCTTATAGCCAAGATGATTTAAATAATAATTCTCAAGTGTTTTATGAAATTTGTGCATTGCATAATCAAATTATGTATTTTATTTCTTGGTTTGTAAACACTTAGTTACCTTTATACATAAAGGATTTAGAACAAAGAACTTTTAAAGATGGAAGTGGTAATCTTACTAAAGCAGTTTACCCTCCTCAAAATTCTTTTATTTTGCTTAATAATACGGGTTTTACTTTCTCAACTTTTTAAAAATTCATTGATAATGATGTTACTAAAATTAGCATAAAAGAGATAAATAATTTGATTGCTCAAAATAATTATTTGAGTTTATATGTTAAAGTTATCGGTGAACATATTAGTTCACTTGATAAAAAACTCGATGAGTTAATCATTTTGGTTAAATTCATGAGTATGAGTTCAAACAAAATTGATATTGCCTCCACTTCTAGAAGTAAATCAGTTGTTGTTAATAATCCAACTCATATTCAACATTCCATTAAGATAATGGATTTCAAGTCTAAGTCTTTAAATGATTTAGAAAAACTTCTTAATAAAAAGCTTTCTAACTTAAGTGTCACGCCCCGAGAGAGTACCCTAGGCGTGGCCGGCACTCAGAAACCATTTCTGGCTTCCGAGAGAACCACTTGGTCTCATTACTCATTTGTTCATCAGCGGAAGACTTAAGAATACTAATGTGGGCTTGTCATAATCAAAGGAAAAATAGATAATTCTTAGAAGAAGTAGTTTCTAAGGAGAACTACTCCGATTACATCATCAAACTCTGTCTATGAAGCCTCTAATACTCTTAGATGGTGCCAATGACATGTCCATGGCTACCTTAAAAGAAATATAATACTCAACAATAATTAAAGGATACAGAGTTCCTCCAAATACAAGAAGGACTCACCAAATAGCTGAAAAATAATGATCTTCAACAAAACGCCTGTTGAGGATCTCTAACACCTGTATCTGCATCATAAAATGATGCAGGTCGAATGACGTCAGTACGTGGAATGTACGAGTATGTAAAATGGAAGGAAGGTAAGGACAGATATCAATAAACTCCTCTAGAAAAAACTCAGCTCAAAACTCAACATTATCTCAACATCAATATGTAATGCAAGTTTAAAATATAAAAATAATAGTAATAAGCAATGCTTACTCAGTTGGGAGTTTCTCTAACCGACAACCATCACTTATGAGCTAGAGATGATACAACGAAGCGATGTCATTGCCACATCCATCCAATACCTTGCCAGGGTAAAGGATATCACCATCTTGGATCCACTCATTAAAGTCCTCTTTTTGGGACTTAAGAGGCATAGCCTCCATCCTACGCTGGCTACGTAGTTCTGGGGTTTGAGTCAATTAAACTCTTACCCAACTCGGTGCTCAGTACTACTCCCAAAATATGTGCTCATATTAAACTCATCATCTAGTCTCAGTGGACTTTAATTTAAATCATCAAACTCATCTCATTTCATGTTCACCAATCATTATACTTCCAAAAACATCATTTACATCTCATCAAAACATCCTGCTTAAAATATCATTTGCTCAAATTCATTCAAACTCAACTCTTTTGCTCTTTCAAAACTCAATAAAATACATATATAGTATTAATTTATATAACTTTCTTTTTATCAATGAAAATAATAAAAAGCCAACACCTTTACTCAAAAAAATATGTAAAAATATTCATGAACATCAAATCAATTAGGATTCATGGGAAAGTAGCCATGAACAATAATTCCAATAATATGAGAGATAACAACAATAATATTAATGCATAAATATATCAAACTCAATAGAAGAAGAATTAATTCATTTAGAATTCAAGATTTGGATAAAACTCAAATATAACTCAATTATAATGAACTTAAAAATTGGGTGCATGGACGAACTCAATCCAATGCTATGAAAGCCTTACATACCTTAAATCCGAAGCTTTACTCCGAATTAGAATACTTTTGGACCCCTAACCTTTTCTTCTCGCCTGAGCGTTTTGTGTACTACCCGGAGTATAAGAATCACCGAAGTAGTATTTTTATACTACTAAACTGAAACTATATTTTAGAAGAAGTATATAGAGAGAAGAGTTGCTTAAGAAAGCTTGATGAATAAAATGAGGAAATAAGGTGAGTATTTATAGGTGGGAAAGAGGGACCTAACAATAAATAAAATAATTATAAAGAAAAATCTGAAAATTTAATGGAATATATTGATGTCATGGATGATGTTAAATGGAGGACAATTTATGTCATGAGTGATGTCAAATGTATCTAGATCTTTCCATGGTAGGTAAGATGAGTTCTTTTTAACAGAATACTCTTTTTTGGAGCTGCGTTTGAATAAGATAAATTCCTTATTAGGATTTAGTGTCCTCATAAGAATTGTAGATATGGAAGTCTAGTTTCATATAGTTTAAGAATCCACCAATTTGGATCAACCTATAGTGAGATATGAATTTTCTTCTATAAACACTCAATTCCATCACAGTACTATATCTTGCAAAGATTAATTTATTTGACCTACTTATATTCCGAATATTAAGATATATTATTCATAACAGTTGTAGGTAAGGATGTTGTGGTTACTCAGAAATTTGAATCACCTAACTTGGACAAACCGATGAAAAGTTATGCCTAAAATACAGAGGCTGTATTATTTTCGTCGAGAATTGAAATACCGACATACAACATTTTAGGGGTTGTTACAATATCTCCCCCTTGGGATCATTCGTCCTCGAATGAAGATGAAAATCGGAGACATAAAGAATGAATATCATCAATACATCAATTTCTCAAAAACTCTAATACTCAAATGGTCAATGACTCAAACTCAAGAATAAACATCGACTCAAAGGTAGAAGTAAGGAATATTACCTTGAATATCGTCATCAGAAGGCACAAATAGATGGGATAGTTAGCCTTCATATCTTCTTCAGCTTCCCATGTAGCCTCTTCAATAAATTGATTTCGCCATAGAACTTTGACAGATGCCACTTCCTTAGTTCTTAATTTGCGAACCTGACGATCAAGAATTTGAACTGGAATCTCTTCATAACTCAAACTCTCTTTCACCCCAATGCTCTCAACTGGGACAACAAGTGAAGAATCTCGCAAACACTTCTTAAGCATAGAGATGTGAAACACGGGATGAATAGTAGCTAATTCTGGGGGTAACTCCAGTTCATAGGCTACGTTACCTACCCTCCTCATAATCTGATAAGGACCAATGTAGGCGGGACTAAGCTTCCCTTTTTTTCCAAATCTCATCACACCCTTCATGGGCAAAACTTTTAAGTATACCCAATCGTACACTTCGAACTCCAAATCTCTTCTCCTAACATCAGTGTAGGATTTCTAGCGACTTTGAGTAGTCCTCAACCTCTTTTGTATGGTTTTCACCTTATCCATAGCTTGGTGAACCAAGTCTGGTCCAATCAACTCAGCTTCACCAACTTCGAACCAACCAATTGGTGATCTACATCTCATCCCATACAGAGCTTCATAAGGAGCCATTTGAATAATCGAATGGAAACTATTATTGTATGCAAACTCAAAAAGAGGTAAATGATCATCCCAATTACCTTTGAAGTCAATGACACAAGCTCTTAGCATATCCTCCAAAGTCTGTATCGTACGCTCTGCCTGGCCATTTGTTTGCGGATGAAAAACAGTACTAAGGTTCACTCTTGAACCCAAGCCCTTCTGAAATGACTTCCAAAACTTAGCAGTAAATTGAGCTCCCCTATCAGAGATGATAGACAAAGGAACTCCATGCACTCTAACAATCTCTCTAAGATACAGTTTGGCATAATCCTCTACAGTGTTCGTAGTCTTAACCAGCAAGAAATGGGCCAATTTGGTCATCCTATCCACAATCACCCAAATAGAGTCATGTTGTTTGTGGGTTCGTGGTAAACCGGTAATGAAGTCCATATTGATCATTTCCCACTTCCATTCTGGGATCTCTATGTTCTGAGCTACTCCATAAGGCCTTTGGTGCTCAACTTTAACTTGTTGGAAATTCGGGCACTTAGACACAAACTCTGCTATATCTCTCTTCATTCCACTCCACCAGTATACTTCTCTCAAGTCATGATACATCTTTGTTGAACCTGGATGATTGGAATACTTAGAATTATGTGCTTCTTTCATGATTCTCTCCCGAATACCATCAACACTTGGAACACATAATCTTTCTTGATATCTCAACACTCCATCTCCCCCTTTGGTAAAAGCCATTACCTTCTGCTTGTGAACCTCATCCTTCAGTTGAAGAAGAATGGGATCCTGATCTTGCTTTTCTTTCACATCTGCAACCAGAGATGATTCAGCTCCATTTCATACTATTGCACCACCCTCACTAGAGTCAATAAGTTGAACTCCCGAACGCGCAAGTCTATGCACTTTCTTTGCCAACTCCTTCTTTTCCTCTTCCACATGGGTTGTACTCCCCATAGATAACCTGCTAAGAGCATCAGCAATTACATTTTCTTTACCTGGGTGGTAGAGAATGCTCATGTCATAATCTTTGAGCAACTCTAGCCATCTCCTCTGTCTCAAATTCAGCTCCTTCTGGCTGAATACATACTGTAAGCTCTTATGGTCTGTGAACACATCCACATGTACACCATAAAGATAGTGACGCCAGATCTTAAGAGCAAATACCATAGCTGCCAACTCAAGGTCATGAGTGGGGTAGTTCCTCTCATGAGTCTTAAGCTGCACGGAGGCATAGGCAATGACCTTTCCTTTCTGCATTAATACACATCCTAACCCAACTCTTGAAGCATCACAATAGATTACAAAATCATCCGTTCCTTCGGGTAGGGATAGTACTGGAGCAGTAGTCAATCTAGCTTTCAACTCTTGAAAACTTTTCTCACAAGCATCAGACCATTGAAACTTAGCCTTCTTCTGAGTCAGCTTAGTCAATAGTGAGGATATGGATGAAAATCCCTCAACAAACCTCCTGTAGTAACCAGCCAAACCTTAAGAAACTCCTTATGTCGGTTGGAGAGGTGGGTCGGGGCCAGTTCTTAACTGCCTCAATCTTTTGAGTATCAACTTGAATTCCATCACGAGATATAATATGGCCTAGGAATGCTACAGACTCAAGCCAAAACTCACACTTGTAAAACTTAGCATACAACTCCTCCTCCTTAAGAGTTTGAAGGATAATCCTAAGGTGATTAGCATGCTCACTCTTACTTCTAGAGTAGACCAAAATATCATCGATGAAGACAATTACAAACGTATCCAGGTATGGCTTGAATACCTAGTTCATGAGGTCCATAAAAGCTGCTGGGGCATTTGTCAATCCAAAGGACATAACAAGAAACTCAAAATGACCATAGCGGGTTCGAAAAGCCGTCTTCGGGATGTCACATTCTCTCACTTTCAACTGGTGATAGCCTGATCTGAGGTCTATCTTAGAGAAGCACGTGGTACCCTGAAGTTGGTCAAATAAATCATCTATTCTAGGGAGAGGATACTTGTTCTTTATGGTGACCTTGTTTAGTTGTTGGTAATCAATACATATTCTAAGGGACCCATCTTTCTTTCGCACGAATAAGACAGGAGTGCCCCAAGGTGAGACACTTGGCCTAATAAACCCCTTATCTAGGAGGTCTTTTAGTTGTTCTTTCACCTCTTTTAACTCAGCAGGAGCCATCCTATAAGGAGGAATGGAGATAGGTTGTGTATCAGAAAGGATATCAATACCAAAGTCTATCTCTCTATCAGGAGGGATTTCGGGTTGATCCTCAGGAAAGACTTCAGAAAACTCATTCACAATGAGAACTGACTCAAGAGATGGAGTCTGATCATTAATATTTTTGACTCGGACTATATGATATATACATCCCTTAGAGATTAATTTTCTGGCCTTAAGGTAGGAAATAAATTTACCCCTAGGCACTACAGAATTCCCCTTCCACTCTAAGATAGGCTTGTTTTAAAATTGAAACTTGACAATTCGGGTCCTACAATCAACTGAAGCATAACAAGAATAAAGCCAGTCCATACCAAGAATCACATCAAAATCAACCATGTCTAACTCAACTAAGTCAGCCATGGTATCCTTGTGATAGATTGACACAGTACAATCTCTATAGACCCTCTCAGCTAAGATAGACTCACCTACAGAAGTAGACACGCTGAAAGGCTCAAGAAGACACTTAGGAAGGATTTAAAATTTACTAGCCAAGTAAGGAGTCACAAAAGATAACGTAGCAACCGGATCAAGTAATGCATACATATCAAAAGAAAGGACTCGGAGCATACCAGTAACAATATCGGGTGAATTCTCTTGGTCTTGGCGACTACCCATAGCATACAGACGGTTGGTTCCCCCATCTGCACTTGAAGCTGCACCTCTATGATTACCTCTATTCTGTGGAGCTGCAGAAGAAAACTAAGCTCTACTACTTCCATCTCCCTGTCTCTTTGAAGGACACTCATTCTGGAAGTGACCTATCTTTCCACATCCGTAGCAAGCATTGGTGCCCACACGACACTCTCCCAAATGGAGCCTCCCATATCTAGCATATGGTGGTTTCCCTTTAGAACCTTGAGCCACACTTAATTGGGACTGAGAACCCAGAGATCGGAAGTTTTGGTGACTTAGAAATCTCTGATCATCCCTGGTATTAGGTGTAAAAGCATTTGGTGGGGAAGGTGCATAATTGGAAGACCTTTTTTGAAAGAAGGACTTGTTACCCTTCCCTTACTTCTGCTCGTTCTCATGCCCAGCAGACTTAGCCTTCTAGCTTAGGTGTTCCTCTCGGCCCCTTTTCTTGTCCTTCTCAACTTGCTGAGCATACACCATCAATCTAGAAAAATCCATGTCAGAAATCATTAGCATTGCCTTACATTCTTTCTTTACATGTTTGCCCAGGCCAGAGACAAACTTCCTCATCTTGGCCCTCATATGAGGAATCATTTCTAGGGCATATTTGGACAACTGAATAAACTTCAAACTATACTCTTTTACAATCATACTCTCCTGCTTGAGGTTCAAAAACTCCTCAATTTTTGCTTCACGTAGCTCTTGGGGAAAGAAGTTATCAAGGAATGCTCTTTCAAACTCATCCTAAAGAGCAGGCTCTGCATCCTCACCTCTACTTTCTTCCCATTGGTTATACCAAACATTTGCCACATCCTTGAGCTGGTAAGACACCAACTCAACCCCCTCGATTTCTGTAGCATGCATCGCTTTTAGTATCTTCCACATCTCATCAATGAAAATTTGGGGGTCTTCATCAATGTTGGAACCCGTGAAGACCGGCGGATTCATTCTCAGAAAATCTTGAATTCTCGTGGCAACAGACGACTCTTGATAACTAGAGCTAGGAGTTGGTGAACTCTGGCTACTATTTCGAGCAGCCACCAACTGGGTGAGCATAGCAATCGCTCCTCGAAAATCTTCCTCAGAAGTAGGAGTGGTCTGAATAGTAGGTATTTGGGGTACCTCAGTAGACCTTACAGGTTGGCACCTAGTTCTCCGTGGAGGCATCACTGACTGTGGAACCTCAGTGCTGGTAGAGTTTCTCTAACTAGCTGAATGTTTAGGAGGCATGTCTGAAACGAGTAAACGCATGAATTAGAAAGAAAGCTTTTATAGAGTTAAACTCTATCACACGAACTCAGATTATGAAAGAAGTGAAATAATTCCTAATGTCTTATAGCCTCCTGATTATAAGTATGGTGCACTACACACCCATAAGCAAGACTCTACTAGACACGGCTTCATAGACACCTAGGACTCTTGAACTCTGTGCTCTGATACCAAATTTGTCACGTCCCAAGAGGGTACCCTAGGCGTGGCCGGCACTCAGAAACCATCTTTAGCTTCCGAGAGAACCACTTGGTCTCATTACTCATTTGTTCATCAGCGGAAGACTTAAGAATACTAATGTGGGCTTGTCATAATCAAAGGAAAAATAGATAATTCTTAGAAGAAGTAGTTTCTAAGGAGAACTACTCCGATTACATCATCAAACTCTGTCTATGAAGCCTCTAATACTCTTAGATGGTGCCAATGACATGTCCATGACTACCTTAAAAGAAATATAATACTCAACAATAATTAAAGGATAAAGAGTTCCTCCAAATACAAGAAGGACTCACCAAATAGCTGAAAAATAATGATCTTCAACAAAACGCCTGTTGAGGATCTCTAACACTTGTATCTGCATCATAAAATGATGCAGGTCGAATGACGTCAGTACGTGGAATGTACGAGTATGTAAAATGAAAGGAAGGTAAGGACAGATATCAATAAACCCCTCTAGAGAAAACTCAGCTCAAAATTCAACATTATCTCAACATCAATATGTAATGCAAGTTTAAAATATAAAAATAATAGTAATAAGCAATGCTTACTCAGTTGGGAGTTTCTCTAACCGACAACCATCACTTATGAGCTAGAGATGATACAACGAAGCGATGTCGTTACCACATCCATCCAATACCTTGCCAGGGTAAAGGACATCACCATCTTGGATCCACTCATTAAAGTCCTCTTTTTGGGACTTAAGAGGCATAGCCTCCATCCTACGCTGGCTACGTAGTTCTGGGGTTTGAGTCAATTAAACTCTTACCCAACTCGGTGCTCAATACTACTCCCAAAATATGTGCTCATATTAAACTCATCATCTAGTCTCAGTGGACTTTAATTTAAATCATCAAACTCATCTCATTTCATGTTCACCAATCATTATACTTCCAAAAACATCATTTACATCTCATCAAAACATCCTGCTTAAAATATCATTTGCTCAAATTCATTCAAACTCAACTCTTTTGCTCTTTCAAAACTCAATAAAATACATATATAGTATTAATTTATATAACTTTCTTTTTATCAATGAAAATAATAAAAAGCCAACATCTTTACTCAAAAAAATATGTAAAAATATTCATGAACATCAAATCAATTAGGATTCATGGGAAAGTAGCCATGAACAATAATTCCAATAATATGAGAGATAACAACAATAATATTAATGCATAAATATATCAAACTCAATAGAAGAAGAATTAATTCATTTAGAATTCAAGATTTGGATAAAACTCAAATATAACTCAATTATAATGAACTTAAAAATTGGGTGCATGGACGAACTCAATCCAATGCTATGAAAGCCTTACATACCTTAAATCCGAAGCTTTACTCCGAATTAGAATACTTTTGGACCCCTAGCCTTTTCTTCTCGCCTGAGCGTTTTGTGTACTACCCGGAGTATAAGAATCACCGAAGTAGTATTTTTATACTACTAAACTGAAACTATATTTTAGAAGAAGTATATAGAGAAAAGAGTTGCTTAAGAAAGCTTGATGAATAAAATGAGGAAATAAGGTGAGTATTTATAGGTGGGAAAGAGGGACCTAACAATAAATAAAATAATTATAAAGAAAAATCTGAAAATTTAATGGAATATATTGATGTCATGGATGATGTTAAATGGAGGACAATTTATGTCATGAGTGATGTCAAATGTATCTAGATCTTTCCATGGTAGGTAAGATGAGTTCTTTTTAACAGAATACTCTTTTTTGGAGCTGCGTTTGAATAAGATAAATTCCTTATTAGGATTTAGTGTCCTCATAAGAATTGTAGATATGGAAGTCTAGTTTCATATAGTTTAAGAATCCACCAATTTGGAGCAACCTATAGTGAGATATGAATTTTCTTCTATAAACACTCAATTCCATCACAGTACTATATCTTGCAAAGATTAATTTATTTGACCTACTTATACTCCGAATATTAAGATATATTATTCATAACAGTTGTAGGTAAGGATGTTGTGGTTACTCAGAAATTTGAATCACCTAACTTGGACAAACCGATGAAAAGTTATGCCTAAAATACAGAGGCTGTATTATTTTCGTCGAGAATTGAAATACCGACATACAACATTTTAGGGGTTGTTACAATATCTCCCCCTTGGGTTCATTCGTCCTCGAATGAAGATGAAAATCGGAGACATAAAGAATGAATATCATCAATACATCAATTTCTCAAAAACTCTAATACTCAAATGGTCAATGACTCAAACTCAAGAATAAACATCGACTCAAAGGTAGAAGTAAGGAATATTACCTTGAATATCGTCATCAGAAGGCACAAATAGATGAGGATAGTTAGCCTTCATATGTTCTTCAGCTTCCCATGTAGCCTCTTCAATAAATTGATTTCGCCATAGAACTTTGACAGATGCCACTTCCTTAGTTCTTAATTTGCGAACCTGACGATCAAGAATTTGAACTGGAATCTCTTCATAACTCAAACTCTCTTTCACCCCAATGCTCTCAACTGGGACAATAAGTGAAGAATCTCCCAAACACTTCTTAAGCATAGAGATGTGAAACACGGGATGAATAGTAGCTAATTCTGGGGGTAACTCCAGTTCATAGGCTACGTTACCTACCCTCCTCATAATCTGATAAGGACCAATGTAGGAGGGACTAAGCTTCCCTTTTTTTCCAAATCTCATCACACCCTTCATGGGCAAAACTTTTAAGTATACCCAATCGTACACTTCGAACTCCAAATCTCTTCTCCTAACATCAGTGTAGGATTTCTAGCGACTTTGAGTAGTCCTCAACCTCTTTTGTATGGTTTTCACCTTATCCATAGCTTGGTGAACCAAGTCTGGTCCAATCAACTCAGCTTCACCAACTTCGAACCAACCAATTGGTGATCTACATCTCATCCCATATAGAGCTTCATAAGGAGCCATTTGAATAATCGAATGGAAACTATTATTGTATGCAAACTCAAAAAGAGGTAAATGATCATCCCAATTACCTTTGAAGTCAATGACACAAGCTCTTAGCATATCCTCCAAAGTCTGTATCGTACGCTCTACCTGGCCATTTGTTTGCGGATGAAAAACAGTACTAAGGTTCACTCTTGAACCCAAGCCCTTCTGAAATGACTTCCAAAACTTAGCAGTAAATTGAGCTCCCCTATCAGAGATGATAGACAAAGGAATTCCATGCACTCTAACAATCTCTCTAAGATACAGTTTGGCATAATCCTCTGCAGTGTTCGTAGTCTTAACCAGCAAGAAATGGGCCAATTTGGTCATCCTATCCACAATCACCCAAATAGAGTCATGTTGTTTGTGGGTTCGTGGTAAACCGGTAATGAAGTCCATATTGATCATTTCCCACTTCCATTCTGGGATCTCTATGTTCTGAGCTACTCCACAAGGCCTTTGGTGCTCAACTTTAACTTGTTGGAAATTCGGGCACTTAGACACAAACTCTGCTATATCTCTCTTCATTCCACTCCACCAGTATACTTCTCTCAAGTCATGATACATCTTTGTTGAACCTGGATGGATGGAATACTTAGAATTATGTGCTTCTTTCATGATTCTCTCCCGAATACCATCAACACTTGGAACACATAATCTTTCTTGATATCTCAACACTCAATCTCCCCCTTTGGTAAAAGCCATTACCTTCTGCTTGTGAACCTCATCCTTCAGTTGAAGAAGAATGGGATCCTGATCTTGCTTTTCTTTCACATCTGCAACCAGAGATGATTCAGCTCCATTTCATACTATTGCACCACCCTCACTAGAGTCAATAAGTTGAACTCCCGAACGCGCAAGTCTATGCACTTTCTTTGCCAACTCCTTCTTTTCTTCTTCCACATGGGTTGTACTCCCCATAGATAACTTGCTAAGAGCATCAGCAACTACATTTTCTTTACATGGGTGGTAGAGAATGCTCATGTCATAATCTTTGAGCAACTCTAGCCATCTCCTCTGTCTCAAATTCAGCTCCTTCTGGCTGAATACATACTGTAAGCTCTTATGGTCTGTGAACACATCCACATGTACACCATAAAGATAGTGACGCCAGAACTTAAAAGCAAATACCACAGCTGCCAACTCAAGGTCATGAGTGGGGTAGTTCCTCTCATGAGTCTTAAGCTGCACGGAGGCATAGGCAATGACCTTTCCTTTCTGCATCAATACTCATCCTAACCCAACTCTTGAAGCATCACAATAGATTACAAAATCATCCGTTCCTTCGGGTAGGGATAGTACTGGAGCAGTAGTCAATCTAGCTTTCAACTCTTGAAAACTTTTCTCACAAGCATCAGACCATTGAAACTTAGTCTTCTTCTGAGTCAGCTTAGTCAATAGTGAGGATATGGATGAAAATCCCTCAACAAACCTCCTGTAGTAACCAACCAAACCTTAAGAAACTCCTTATGTCGGTTGGAGAGGTGGGTCGGGGCCAGTTCTTAACTGCCTCAATCTTTTGAGTATCAACTTGAATTCCATCACCAGATATAATATGGCCTAGGAATGCTACAGACTCAAGACAAAACTCACACTTGTAAAACTTAGCATACAACTCCTCCTCCTTAAGAGTTTGAAGGATAATCCTAAGGTGATTAGCATGCTCACTCTTACTTCTAGAGTAGACCAAAATATCATCGATGAAGACAATTACAAACGTATCCAGGTATGGCTTGAATACCTAGTTCATGAGGTCCATAAAAGCTGCTGGGGCATTTGTCAATTCAAAGGACATAACAAGAAACTCAAAATGACCATAGCGGGTTCGAAAAGACGTCTTCGGGATGTCACATTCTCTCACTTTCAACTGGTGATAGCCTGATCTGAGGTCTATCTTAGAGAAGCACGTGGTACCCTGAAGTTGGTCAAATAAATCATCTATTCTAGGGAGAGGATACTTGTTCTTTATGGTGACCTTGTTTAGTTGTTGGTAATCAATACATATTCTAAGGGACCCATCTTTCTTTCGCACGAATAAGACAGGAGTGCCCCAAGGTGAGACACTTGGCCTAATAAACCCCTTATCTAGGAGGTCTTTTAGTTGTTCTTTCACCTCTTTTAACTCAGCAGGAGCCATCCTATAAGGAGGAATGGAGATAGGTTGTGTATCAGAAAGGATATCAATACCAAAGTCTATCTCTCTATCAGGAGGGATTTCGGGTTGATCCTCAGGAAAGACTTCAGAAAACTCATTCACAATGAGAACTGACTCAAGAGATGGAGTCTGATCATTAATATTTTTGACTCGGACTATATGATATATACATCCCTTAGAGATTAATTTTCTGGCCTTAAGGTAGGAAATAAATTTACCCCTAGGCACTACAGAATTCCCCTTCCACTCTAAGATAGGCTTGTTTTAAAATTGAAACTTGACAATTCGGGTCCTACAATCAACTGAAGCATAACAAGAATAAAGCCAGTCCATACCAAGAATCACATCAAAATCAACCATGTCTAACTCAACTAAGTCAGCCATGGTATCCTTGTGATAGATTGACACAGTACAATCTCTATAGACCCTCTCAGCTAAGATAGACTCACCTACAGAAGTAGACACGCTGAAAGGCTCAAGAAGACACTTAGGAAGGATTTAAAATTTACTAGCCAAGTAAGGAGTCACAAAAGATAACGTAGCAACCGGATCAAGTAATGCATACATATCAAAAGAAAGGACTCGGAGCATACCAGTAACAATATCGGGTGAATTCTCTTGGTCTTGGCGACTACCCATAACATACAGACGGTTGGTTCCCCCATCTGCACTTGAAGCTGCACCTCTATGATTACCTCTATTCTGTGGAGCTGCAGAAGAAAACTAAGCTCTACTACTTCCATCTCCCTGTCTCTTTGAAGGACACTCATTCTGGAAGTGACCTATCTTTCCACATCCGTAGCAAGCATTGGTGCCCACACGACACTCTCCCAAATGGAACCTCCCATATCTAGCATATGGTGGTTTCCCTTTAGAACCTTGAGCCACACTTAATTGGGACTGAGAACCCAGAGATCGGAAGTTTTGGTGACTTAGAAATCTCTGATCATCCCTGGTATTAGGTGTAAAAGCATTTGGTGGGGAAGGTGCATAATTGGAAGACCTTTTTTGAAAGAAGGACTTGTTACCCTTCCCTTACTTCTGCTCGTTCTCATGCCCAGCAGACTTAGCCTTCTAGCTTAGGTGTTCCTCTCGGCCCCTTTTCTTGTCCTTCTCAACTTGCTGAGCATACACCATCAATCTAGAAAAATCCATGTCAGAAATCATTAGCATTGCCTTACATTCTTTCTTTACATGTTTGCCCAGGCCAGAGACAAACTTCCTCATCTTGGCCCTCATATGAGGAATCATTTCTAGGGCATATTTGGACAACTGAATAAACTTCAAACTATACTCTTTTACAATCATACTCTCCTGCTTGAGGTTCAAAAACTCCTCAATTTTTGCTTCACGTAGCTCTTGGGGAAAGAAGTTATCAAGGAATGCTCTTTCAAACTCATCCTAAAGAGCAGGCTCTGCATCCTCACCTCTACTTTCTTCCCATTGGTTATACCAAACATTTGCCACATCCTTGAGCTGGTAAGACACCAACTCAACCCCCTCGATTTCTGTAGCATGCATCGCTTTTAGTATCTTCCACATCTCATCAATGAAAATTTGGGGGTCTTCATCAATGTTGGAACCCGTGAAGACCGGCGGATTCATTCTCAGAAAATCTTGAATTCTCGTGGCAACAGACGACTCTTGATAACTAGAGCTAGGAGTTGGTGAACTCTGGCTACTATTTCGAGCAGCCACCAACTGGGTGAGCATAGCAATCGCTCCTCGAAAATCTTCCTCAGAAGTAGGAGTGGTCTGAATAGTAGGTATTTGGGGTACCTCAGTAGACCTTACAGGTTGGCACCTAGTTCTCCGTGGAGGCATCACTGACTGTGGAACCTCAGTGCTGGTAGAGTTTCTCTAACTAGCTGAATGTTTAGGAGGCATGTCTGAAACGAGTAAACGCATGAATTAGAAAGAAAGCTTTTATAGAGTTAAACTCTATCACACGAACTCAGATTATGAAAGAAGTGAAATAATTCCTAATGTCTTATAGCCTCCTGATTATAAGTATGGTGCACTACACACCCATAAGCAAGACTCTACTAGACACGGCTTCATAGACACCTAGGACTCTTGAACTCTGTGCTCTGATACCAAATTTGTCACGTCCCAAGAGGGTACCCTAGGCGTGGCCGGCACTCAGAAACCATCTTTAGCTTCCGAGAGAACCACTTGGTCTCATTACTCATTTGTTCATCAGCGGAAGACTTAAGAATACTAATGTGGGCTTGTCATAATCAAAGGAAAAATAGATAATTCTTAGAAGAAGTAGTTTCTAAGGAGAACTACTCCGATTACATCATCAAACTCTGTCTATGAAGCCTCTAATACTCTTAGATGGTGCCAATGACATGTCCATGACTACCTTAAAAGAAATATAATACTCAACAATAATTAAAGGATAAAGAGTTCCTCCAAATACAAGAAGGACTCACCAAATAGCTGAAAAATAATGATCTTCAACAAAACGCCTGTTGAGGATCTCTAACACTTGTATCTGCATCATAAAATGATGCAGGTCGAATGACGTCAGTACGTGGAATGTACGAGTATGTAAAATGAAAGGAAGGTAAGGACAGATATCAATAAACCCCTCTAGAGAAAACTCAGCTCAAAACTCAACATTATCTCAACATCAATATGTAATGCAAGTTTAAAATATAAAAATAATAGTAATAAGCAATGCTTACTCAGTTGGGAGTTTCTCTAACCGACAACCATCACTTATGAGCTAGAGATGATACAACGAAGCGATGTCGTTACCACATCCATCCAATACCTTGCCAGGGTAAAGGACATCACCATCTTGGATCCACTCATTAAAGTCCTCTTTTTGGGACTTAAGAGGCATAGCCTCCATCCTACGCTGGCTACGTAGTTCTAGGGTTTGAGTCAATTAAACTCTTACCCAACTCGGTGCTCAATACTACTCCCAAAATATGTGCTCATATTAAACTCATCATCTAGTCTCAGTGGACTTTAATTTAAATCATCAAACTCATCTCATTTCATGTTCACCAATCATTATACTTCCAAAAACATCATTTACATCTCATCAAAACATCCTGCTTAAAATATCATTTGCTCAAATTCATTCAAACTCAACTCTTTTGCTCTTTCAAAACTCAATAAAATACATATATAGTATTAATTTATATAACTTTCTTTTTATCAATGAAAATAATAAAAAGCCAACACCTTTACTCAAAAAAATATGTAAAAATATTCATGAACATCAAATCAATTAGGATTCATGGGAAAGTAGCCATGAACAATAATTCCAATAATATGAGAGATAACAACAATAATATTAATGCATAAATATATCAAACTCAATAGAAGAAGAATTAATTCATTTAGAATTCAAGATTTGGATAAAACTCAAATATAACTCAATTATAATGAACTTAAAAATTGGGTGCATGGACGAACTCAATCCAATGCTATGAAAGCCTTACATACCTTAAATCCGAAGCTTTACTCCGAATTAGAATACTTTTGGACCCCTAGCCTTTTCTTCTCGCCTGAGCGTTTTGTGTACTACCCGGAGTATAAGAATCACCGAAGTAGTATTTTTATACTACTAAACTGAAACTATATTTTAGAAGAAGTATATAGAGAGAAGAGTTGCTTAAGAAAGCTTGATGAATAAAATGAGGAAATAAGGTGAGTATTTATAGGTGGGAAAGAGAGACCTAACAATAAATAAAATAATTATAAAGAAAAATCTGAAAATTTAATGGAATATATTGATGTCATGGATGATGTTAAATGGAGGACAATTTATGTCATGAGTGATGTCAAATGTATCTAGATCTTTCCATGGTAGGTAAGATGAGTTCTTTTTAACAGAATACTCTTTTTTGGAGCTGCGTTTGAATAAGATAAATTCCTTATTAGGATTTAGTGTCCTCATAAGAATTGTAGATATGGAAGTCTAGTTTCATATAGTTTAAGAATCCACCAATTTGGAGCAACCTATAGTGAGATATGAATTTTCTTCTATAAACACTCAATTCCATCACAGTACTATATCTTGCAAAGATTAATTTATTTGACCTACTTATACTCCGAATATTAAGATATATTCTTCATAACAGTTGTAGGTAAGGATGTTGTGGTTACTCAGAAATTTGAATCACCTAACTTGGACAAACCGATGAAAAGTTATGCCTAAAATACAGAGGCTGTATTATTTTCGTCGAGAATTGAAATACCGACATACAACATTTTAGGGGTTGTTACAATATCTCCCCCTTGGGATCATTCGTCCTCGAATGAAGATGAAAATCGGAGACATAAAGAATGAATATCATCAATACATCAATTTCTCAAAAACTCTAATACTCAAATGGTCAATGACTCAAACTCAAGAATAAACATCGACTCAAAGGTAGAAGTAAGGAATATTACCTTGAATATCGTCATCAGAAGGCACAAATATATGAGGATAGTTAGCCTTCATATCTTCTTCAGCTTCCCATGTAGCCTCTTCAATAAATTGATTTCGCCATAGAACTTTGACAGATGCCACTTCCTTAGTTCTTAATTTGCGAACCTGACGATCAAGAATTTGAACTGGAATCTCTTCATAACTCAAACTCTCTTTCACCCCAATGCTCTCAACTGGGACAACAAGTGAAGAATCTCCCAAACACTTCTTAAGCATAGAGATGTGAAACACGGGATGAATAGTAGCTAATTCTGGGGGTAACTCCAGTTCATAGGCTACGTTACCTACCCTCCTCATAATCTGATAAGGACCAATGTAGGCGGGACTAAGCTTCCCTTTTTTTCCAAATCTCATCACACCCTTCATGGGCAAAACTTTTAAGTATACCCAATCGTACACTTCGAACTCCAAATCTCTTCTCCTAACATCAGTGTAGGATTTCTAGCGACTTTGAGTAGTCCTCAACCTCTTTTGTATGGTTTTCACCTTATCCATAGCTTGGTGAACCAAGTCTGGTCCAATCAACTCAGCTTCACCAACTTCGAACCAACCAATTGGTGATCTACATCTCATCCCATACAGAGCTTCATAAGGAGCCATTTGAATAATCGAATGGAAACTATTATTGTATGCAAACTCAAAAAGAGGTAAATGATCATCCCAATTACCTTTGAAGTCAATGACACAAGCTCTTAGCATATCCTCCAAAGTCTGTATCGTACGCTCTGCCTGGCCATTTGTTTGCGGATGAAAAATAGTACTAAGGTTCACTCTTGAACCCAAGCCCTTCTGAAATGACTTCCAAAACTGAGCAGTAAATTGAGCTCCCCTATCAGAGATGATAGACAAAGGAACTCCATGCACTCTAACAATCTCTCTAAGATACAGTTTGGCATAATCCTCTGCAGTGTTCGTAGTCTTAACCAGCAAAAAATGGGCCGATTTGGTCATCCTATCCACAATCACCCAAATAGAGTCATGTTGTTTGTGGGTTCGTGGTAAACCGGTAATGAAGTCCATATTGATCATTTCCCACTTCCATTCTGGTATCTCTATGTTCTGAGCTACTCCACAAGGCCTTTGGTGCTCAACTTTAACTTGTTGGAAATTCGGGCACTTAGACACAAACTCTGCTATATCTCTCTTCATTCCACTCCACCAGTATACTTCTCTCAAGTCATGATACATCTTTGTTGAACCTGGATGGATGGAATACTTAGAATTATGTGCTTCTTTCATGATTCTCTCCCGAATACCATCAACACTTGGAACACATAATCTTTCTTGATATCTCAACACTTCATCTCCCCCTTTGGTAAAAGCCATTACCTTCTGCTTGTGAACCTCATCCTTCAGTTGAAGAAGAATGGGATCCTGATCTTGCTTTTCTTTCACCTCTACAACCAGAGATGATTCAGCTCCATTTCATACTATTGCACCACCCTCACTAGAGTCAATAAGTTGAACTCCCGAATGCGCAAGTCTATGCACTTTCTTTGCCAACTCCTTCTTTTCCTCTTCCACATGGGTTGTACTCCCCATAGATAACCTGCTAAGAGCATCAGCAACTACATTTTCTTTACCTGGGTGGTAGAGAATGCTCATGTCATAATCTTTGAGCAACTCTAACCATCTCCTCTGTCTCAAATTCAGCTCCTTCTGGCTGAATACATACTGTAAGCTCTTATGGTCTGTGAACACATCCACATGTACACCATAAAGATAGTGACGCCAGATCTTAAGAGCAAATACCACAGCTGCCAACTCAAGGTCATGAGTGGGGTAGTTCCTCTCATGAGCCATGAACAATAATTCCAATAATATGAGAGATAACAACAATAATATTAATGCATAAATATATCAAACTCAATAGAAGAAGAATTAATTTATTTAGAATTCAAGATTTGGATAAAACTCAAATATAACTCAATTATAATGAACTTAAATATTGGGTGCATGGACGAACTCAATCCAATGCTATGAAAGCCTTACATACCTTAAATCCGAAGCTTTACTCCGAATTAGAACACTTTTGGACCCCTAGCATTTTCTTCTCGCTTGAGCGTTTTGTGTACTACCCGGAGTATAAGAATCACCGAAGTAGTATTTTTATACTACTAAACTAAAACTATATTTTAGAAGAAGTATATAGAGAGAAGAGTTTCTTAAGAAAGCTTGATGAATAAAATGAGGAAATAAGGTGAGTATTTATAGGTGGAAAAGAGGGACCTAACAATAAATAAAATAATTATAAAGAAAAATCTGAAAATTTAATGGAATATATTGATGTCATGGATGATGTTAAATGGAGGACAATTTATGTCATGAGTGATGTCAAATGTATCTAGATCTTTCCATGGTAGGTAAGATGAGTTCTTTTTAACATAATACTCTTTTTCGGAGCTGCATTTGAATAAGATACATTCCTTATTAGGATTTGGTGTCTTCATAAGAATTGTAGATATGGAAGTCTAGTTTCATATAGTTCAAGAATCAACTAATTTAGAGCAACCTACAGTGAGATATGAATTTTCTTCTATAAACTCTCAATTCCGTCACAGTACTATATCTTGCAAAGATTAATTTATTTGACCTACTTATACTACGAATCTTAAGATATGTTCTCATAAAAGTTATAGGTAAGGATGTTGTGGTTACCCAGAAATTTGAATCACCTAATTTGGACAAACCTATGAAAAGTTATGCCCAAAATACAGAGGCTGTATTATTTTCGTCGAGAATTGAAATACCGACATACAACATTTTAGGGGTTGTTACATTAAGTTCCAAACCTATCGGTATAATTGATAATTTTTCGATTGAAAAGGATATTTCTAAAATTAAAAGAATTGAAAAAGTTTGAGGAGAACGAGATAGGTCAACAAGTCATGGTAGATATGCAAGCAAATCTGCCATAATGACTTATTATTATCCTCATCCTACTCCTCAAGATGTTTTAATAGAGGAAAGAAAATGGATTCAAACCAATATCGCTTATAACAGTGATCAAATTTATGAATAGAATCTTGATGGCCTGACTGATAGGCAAATCTCTATTCTTGTGCATTGAATGTTGATGTATGCTACTATCTATCAATCTACTAATAATAATTCTGATCATACTACTTGCAAGATGATTGTTGTAGGGTTTACCAGCCAACTTCGTGGCTGGTGGGATAATTTTTTATCCAATGAAGCTAAAAATGTCTTTTCCATCTCTGTGGTAAAAGATGTAATAAAGGAAGAAGGCATTTACAAGAATGAAAATAAGGTCGAAAGACATAGCAAAAAAACTCATCAAGATGCAGTTAAATATGGATGCCGACACTTTTCGTAGATTGTCCATGAATAGTGTTGCCCATGTTGAGGATGAGAAAAAAGATTTAGTTTGGGATGTTCATAGATTAGCCCATTTGGGTGTTCATTGGTTGATTCCGAGGATGGTGGTATTATTATTCAAAATGGTTTCGAATCGTCTCTTGTGGTGGATGTTAAGGCAAAATAAGATAATTACCTTACTTTGGTTTAGTTAAAGAGATCGGTTTGCTAATAACATTCAAGTATACCTCTCAAAATAAATATAGACTATCGTTAGCAATACATTTACCCAACTAAGAGTCGGTGTCGATCCCACAGGGAATAGGTTGAAAAACGTCTATTAGCAAGCACTTTTCAGTTGTAGTTCCTACTTCCTGAAAACAAAAGTGCATAAAGTAAAATGGAGGTTTTTATCTATTTGATTTAGTAACGCCTAATAAATGCACCACGAAAATAACTAGCAATTAGGTTGTGAACAATATGGGAATTTATCTAGGATTGTGTTTTCCATGACGTCTAACTCAGCAAACTAATCATGTTAGTGGTAACGTTTCAATGAGTTGCATGCAAACTCTAGCGAGTTATGTAACATCTAATTCACTTCCCAGTCCTTGTTAAACGTATCTCATTCATATTCTCCCTATCTCAGAATGTGTGATTTACTAACCCTCGCTCTAGATCTCAGATTACTACCTCCTTTCGGACTCAAGTAACTTAGATAAAGTCTTGTTCGTTCAAATTTTTGTTGTGATAATCTTTTCTAAATCACTACCTCCCTCTCGAGAAAGTAATGAATATGACCAAGTTCTAAATGCATGTGCTCACTGAGAAAGACTTTTGAATGAAGAAAATCACAATACATGTAAGAACAAATCACTAAAATCAATCCTACGTTTGCCTACCTAGTTATGTTGTCATGGTTCCCACAACCCTAGTTGTGGGATTAGCCTTGCATAATTATGATGAATAACTTAATAAAATATAAATAAATCATGTATAGAAGGCTTACAGATATCAATGAATCACATTCACAATTGAAGACTAAGACTTAGATTCAAATAACCAACACATGAACCAAAAGAAACCAAATTGTGTCTTCTTTGTCCAAATCTGTCCAGGTGCATGTGTTGTATGAGTCAAAGCTCAAAAGTTGAGTTTAAAATGTATGTTGTAGCCTCAATGCCTATCATGACCAGACCTAGGGCCTAATCGTAACAAAATGATCAAAACCCCAAAGGGCCTCAACCAAGCCTCTTGACATATCATTAGTGTACGTAAGGTAAAATAAATGCATAAATAACATAAGAAGAGTCTAAATCATGAATCATAGAAAATAGGTAAAGTTGACTACATTGACTCTACAACATATGTCCAACAAATATTTCTACTTAAAAAATAAGGGTAGGGGATAAGACATGTCCCTAGCTTACCCTCAAATCATAAAAGGAATAAAAGTCTTTGAAGAAGAAACAACTCATAACTAGTCCTCCATAGACGAGGACTTACCAAATCTCCACTGATGTAAAAGCTCAACTAGCCACGTGTGGGAATGTGATCCTTAACCCCTACATATTGAGACAATATAGGCAACAATATAAATTAGTACATTTGAATGTACTAAGTATGAGGGAATGACATGCAATACAAATCATATGATGCAATGATCAATTAATGTACATGATAAAAGAGAATGGGTAAAGTCATAAAAAACCATAATGATCAAAGCATTTAAAGGACATATTTGGAATCATTAAACAATATAATTGAACATACACATATGGGATAGAATCATAACCAAAAATAAGACCATGCGAGCTATAACATGGAATCCTGATGTCTCCCCATACAATGGAAGAAAGAGAAATTTGCTTGCCAAGGTAGACTCTACCTCGCTAGGCGTGTCATGTACATACACTATATGTGGATCCACTAGCTAGGCCATAAATGCAATCCTATGGTGACACATAGTTATGAGATAAGAGACTTTATATAAGGACCCCGTAGGTTGAGCCCCCACCTCAAGTTATCATTCGGTACTAAGTCAAATCCCATAAAATACATAACATAGTGGTCATACTTAACATATAGCATAAACTTGTTCATAAACATCATAATTCATATATTAGCTCATTTTCATGCCATGCTGGTAATGTAAGTATAAGCCTTTCAATATTATAATATCATATTTATATAATTCATGTCATTAGGTTCCTACGTCACCAACATAGGTCCCTAAGTAGCCTTTCCTCATAATTGCATGGAATTGATAACTTGAACATAATTTTAATCTATGATTATAATTCATACTTGAATTTAGAGTAAAACTCATATACATAATTAATTTAGATGAAAACCATGAGAATGCTTGAAATCATTGAACCTTCATAATCATGCTTCATGTATATTATCATTGAAAATAGCTTCATGTATGGACATTCATAATTTAACTTGAAATCATGCAATTAATGTGGAAATATACTTATAATGATCATTTATAATTATTAAAAACATAATTGAAACAAACAAATGAAATTAATCAAACTAGGGTTACACACCCAATTGAAATTCATACGAATTTGAATGAAAATCTTGGGACTCCATAGATAAAAGGAACCCATGGATCAATCCCTACATACCATGAATGAATTGATCTTGTAATTGAGAAAGGAGACTTTTTCTTGAAGAAACCCTATCCAAAACCTTGATGAAGAAGATGAACTTTAGAAGGAACCTTGAGGGAGAAGTATTAAAATTTCTTGGGAATTAATAAGGGAAAAAAATAGACTTTGAAGTGTTTAGGAAAATTACATAATGTGTCTAGTCCCAAAAATATCACATACATTAATGAGGTATAGGAAAAAGACTAAAATAACCCTCATTAAAACTGAATCTGAAATCCATAATGAGCCATCACTACAGACCATGACAGGCACTACGTTCCGTGGTCCCCTCTGTGAATCTGGACTAAGAAATTTTGAAAAGAATATTAGGAATACTGCCCACCACGAGACCCACCACGGCTCATGAAGGGTACCACAATCCGTGGTAGTCTTCTGTGGCGGTTTCCTTGGACTAATATTTTTGGGTTTGCAGGGATGGTTTCAGGACTTCCTTTATGGAGACCATGACAGTCCGTAAAGGTCATCATGGTTCGTAAAACATGGACCTGGTGCAAGACCTGTATGAGGGTCTGAAGGGGTGCTACCATAGGACCCATTACAATTCGTTAAGGGCTACAAGACCCTTAGTGGTCATTCGTAGTCCCTGCCTTTGGAAATCTTCTGAGGGTCTTAGAGGAGGGGTCACCACAGAGGGCACTACGGTCCATTGTGATCACCATGGTCTGTATTCCCTTGTTGTGGTCCCTTCTCTGCTGGACTGAGTTTTAGAACATCACCACAGTGGCTCACCACGAGGCGTGGTGCGGACCACGGCCCGTGAGGCCTTCGTAGTCATCACCTGGTGCTAAAATCTAAAGGTTTCAGAAGTTTCATCTTTTGTTCATCATTTTCTGTCTTTCTAATTTCCAAGTTCTTACACTGTCTCCCCCTTGAAAACATTTATCCTTGAATGGGACTCAAGCAGGCATGAATGGAATAGTAAAGGAACATAACATCCAAACATGAATGCAAAACACCTCGATAATACATAAAATATGAAATCTTTAAACTCATGCTAAAACATGACTTTAAAACATATTTCATGAACATGAATGCATATGAAACCATGAGAATAATTGAAATACATGATTTGAGCTGGTTGGACCATGAAGGAACTAAAAACCTCAACTAAGCATGAAAAGAAAGAGATGAGGATATCAAGACATTATATAAGCTTCGACCTTCTATGTAGCATTCTTTACCTCTTGATTCCTCCATAACACTTTAATTGAAGCTATTTTTTTATTTCTCAACTTTTTAACTTGTCAGTCCAAAATCTCAATTAGAACCTCTTCATAAGAAAGAGTCTCCTTAAACTCAATGCTTTCCAATGGTACAATGGAGTTAGGATCACCAACAAACTTCCTAAATAATGACACATGGAACACCGGATGCACAGATGCCATCTCTGAAGGCAAATCCAACTCATAAGCCACCTTACCAATCCACCATAAAGTCTGATATGGGCTAACATAGTGGGTACTTAGCTTCCCTTTCTTATGAAAATGTATTACACCCTTCATGGGAGAAATCTTCAGCTTTAGACTGTCTTTAATCTTTCACTAATGAGTATATTTCTCTATAGCGTCAAATACCAACTCGATTCCTATCAAAGCAACTTCACCAACTTTGAACCAACCAATAAGGGATCTAAACTGCCTACCGTACAAAGCCTCAAATGCGGCTATTTCAATACTTGAGTGATAACTGTTATTATAAGCAAACTCTATCAATAAAAAATGATCATACCAGTTTCCTTTAAAATCAATCACGGATTCTCTCAACATATCCTCTAATGTCTGAATGGTACGGATACCCTGACCATATGTTTATGGGTGAAAAGTTGTGCTAAGCTTCACTTGGGTACTAATACCCATTTGGAAAGATCTCCAAAATAGAGATGTAAACTGAGTACCTCGAATGATAGATAATGGAACACTATAAAGTTTAACCAACTCTCAGATATACAGTCTAGCATAGTCCTTGGCTGAATAAGAGGTCTTAATGGGAAGAAAATGAGCCAAATTAGTCATCCAGTCAACAACCACCCAAATGGAATCATATTGCTTACAAGTATGAGGTAAACCTGTAACGAAGTCCATATTCAAGGTTTTCCACTTCCAAGTAGGATTCTTAATATCTTGAGCCAAACCTCCCAATTTTTGATGCTCAACTTTCACTTGTTGAAAATTAGGATACTTAGACACGAACTCCGCAATGTCTATTTTCATACAATTCCACCAATACACCTATAAAACATCAAAAATTTATAAAGTCCTAAAATAAGGAATAAAGAATGAAAGTGCAGAGAAATGCAAAAATATGACACCAAATATCGACCACGGAAGGCCATCATGGGCTATGGTACGTACCACACCTCGATGTGAGTCACCGTTGTAGAGATTCAGAGACTCAGACTTGTAGGAAAGGGACCACGATGAGGGACCATAGACTGTGGTGAGCACCACGGCCGTGAAAGGTCCCCGTGAAGCCTAGTCCGATCAAATTTTAAAAGGGTATTTTGGTCTTTTTCTGTGTTTTAATCTTGAAGTATGGTCATTTTGGGGACTAAATTGACCCTATCTAAATATCTAAAACTCTTTCAAATAGTTCATTTTTACACTTAGAATCAAAATAAAAAATTCCCTTTGTAATATCCCTCAAAATTTAAAAAATAAAATAAAATTTATATATATGTACCCTAAGAATGCCTTGAAAATAGGCTTCTCATGTAATGTATTATCCTTAATCTTTTGGAAAATCTGAGTTTGGAATATCGATAAGGAGGTCAAAACTTGTAGAAAAATGGTCTCGGTGGATTTTTAGGACTCGTAGAACGGAAGAAAGATTTTTGAAGAAACCATAAAATAGTGTGGTCTGCGATAGGACCGCACCGCAGACCTGGGGACAGTCTTCTGGATGAGTTGGTCATGACTTTTACCGAACAAATTGAAGGGGAAAACCTCAAAGAAATAAGGATGAGAGATTCTAAGAGAGCCCCGTATGAAGGTGGGTTCTCCAATTCTAGGACCATTAGTAGCAATGGACGCACTCATCAAGGCCAAAGCTCGAGGAAGAAGTTTGGTAAGGATATGGTGCCATACCTTAAAGTTCAAGGTGAAGGAGGTGCAAATGCTAGTAACCCTTCTATTCCAAGGTTTGCAAAGTGTGGAAAGCATAATGGAGGAAGGTGCCTAATGGGAATGGATGCTTGCTATGGATGTGGAAAGATGGGCCATAAGTGATCCGAGTGCCCTCTTGTAGCCAACAAAGGTGGAGATGGTCGCCCAATAGGAGGCAGAGTATAATAAGGCGCCCAAGCTCAACCTAAGGGTGGCCAACGCAATAACCCATGCTATGCTCTTCATGCTAGGCAAGAGGTCGATGAAGCTCTCGATGTGGTCATGGGTATGTTACGAGTCTTTAACTTTGATGTATATGCATTTCTTAATACGACTGCTAACTTGTCTTTTGTTACTCCTGACATTGGTATGAGGTTTGATGTGTTCCCTGAAGTGTTAATAGAACCTTTCTCAGTTTATAGTCCCGTTGGTGGTTCGGTATTAACCAAGAGACCTTATAGAAATTATCCCGTATGGATCTTGCACAAAGTCATTCCATGTGAACTTGTTGAACTTGATATGACTGACTTCGACATCATTCTTGGTATGGATTGGTTACATGCCGCTTATGCATCTATATATTGTAGGACTCATGTGGTTAAGTTTCACTTCCCTAATGACCCTATTCTTGAATGGAAGGGTAATGATTCAGTGGTTAAAGGTTGATTCATATCATGTATTAAGGCTCGAAGAATGATTTCCAAAGGGTGCATTTATCATATTGTGCGAGTTAGGGACATTGACTCCAAAACTCCTAATCTTGAGTCGGTCCGTATAGTTAATGAGTTCTTCTACATGTTTCCCGATGATTTGCCCGGTGTTCCTCTCGAAAGGGAGATTGACTTTAGCATAGATCTCCTTCCTGATACCTAACCTATTATTATTTCTCCTTACCATATCGCTCCGGCGAAACTTAAGGAGTTGAAAGAACAATTGAAGGATTTGTTGGATAAGAGTTTTATAATACCAAGTATTTTCCCATGGGGTGCTCCCATGTTATTTGTTAAGAAAAAAGATGGGTCACTCCGAATGTATATAGAGTACCGACAATTGAATAAGGTCACAATAAAGAACAAATATCCAATCCCAAGGATAGATGACTTGTTTGATCAATTACAAGGAGCAAGCTATTTTTCCAAGATTGACCTTCGTTCCGATTATCATTAATTAAGGGTAAGGGAGTGTGATATTCCCAAGATGGCCTTTCAGACAAGGTATGGTCATTTTGAATTTGTAATGATGTCATTTGGGTTGACAAATGCTCCTTCTATATTCATGGATTTGATAAATCGTATTTTCAATCCATATTTGGACATATTTATAGTGGTGTTTATTGATGATATCTTGATTTACTCTCAAAATGAGGAAAATCATATGGATCACTTGATAATTGTGTTGCAAATGTTGAGGGAAAAAGAACTATTTGCTAAATTTAGTAAATGCGAATTTTGGCTAAGAGAGGTTGCATTTCTTATCCATGTGGTGTCCGTTGATGGGATTAAAGTAGATCCAAAGAAAATGGAGGCAGTTAAGAATTGGCCTAGACTATTATCTCCTTCGGACATTAGAAGCTTTTTGGGCTTAGCCGGATACTACAGAATGTTTGTTGAAGGTTTCTCATCTATTGCTTCGCCTTTAACAAAGTTGACACAAAAGAAGGCAAAATTTCAATAGTTGAAAGAAAGTAAGTAAAGTTTCCAAATATTGAAATATCATCTTATGTCAGCTCCTATTTTGACATTGCCCGAAGGTTCAGATGAGTTTGTTGTTTATAGTGATGCTTCACGTGTTGGTTTGGGTTGTTTCTTAATGCAACATGGTAAGGTTATAGCCAATGCCTCTAGGCAACTTAAAGTACATGAAAGAACCTACCCAACCCATGATTTTGAACTTCCGGTGGTTGTGTTTGCATTGAAAATTTGGCGCCACTATCTTTATGGGATACATGTTGATGTGTTTACAGACCAAAAAAGCTTGCAATATGTGTTTAGTCAAAAGAAATTAAACCTTAGGAAAAGGAAGTGGCTTGAACTCCTAAAAGACTATGACACGAGTGTATTTTACCATCTGGGTAAGGCAAATGTTGTAGCCGAAAAGTCTGTTGAGGCTTTCTCCCTAGGTGAATATGGATAATATGTTACCAAGGTCGGTAGTGCATTCCAAATATTGATGGAATAATAGAGTTGATATTGAATGAGGCCCATAGTTCTGGGTATTCAATTCATTCGAGATCTACCAAGAAGTCTCGTGACTTGAGGGAAGTGTATTAGTGGAATGACATGAAGAAGGACATAGCGGAGTTCGTGGCTAAGTGTCCTAATTGCAAACAAGTGAAAGTTGAATATCAAAGGCCGGGAGGTTTAGCTCAAAAAATCAAAATTCCTACATGAAAGTGGAAAGATGTGAACATAAACTTTATCACGGGTTTGCCTCTTACTAGAAGACAACATGATTCTATTTGGATCATTGTGGACCGAATGACCAAATCAGTGTATTATCTACCAATCAAAACTTCTTATGGTGTCAAAGACTATGCTAAGTTGTACATTCATGAACTTGTGAAACTTCATAGTGTTCCTTTGTCGATTATATCGGATAGAGGTACTCAATTTAGTTCATATTTTTGGAAGTCATTTCAAAAAGGTCTTGGCACTAAAGTCAAGTTAAGTACTGCTTTTCATCCTCAAACCGATGGGCAATCCGAGAGAACAATTCAAACCTTAGAGGATATGTTAAGGGCATGTGTGATTGACCTTAGAGGAAGTTGGGATGATCATTTACCATTGATTGAGTTCTCTTACAATAATAGTAATCACTCTAGCATCCACATAGATCCTTTTAAAGCCTTGTACAGAAGAAGATGTAGGTGTCCGGTGGGGTGGTTTGAAATTGGTGAGATGGCGTTGATTGGTCCAGATTTGGTAATTGATGCAATGAAGAAAGTAAGGCTCATAAGATAAAGATTGAAAATGGCTCAAAGTCGTCAAAAGTCCTATTCGGACACTAAGAGGAGAGAGCTTGAATTTGATGTGGACGATATGGTGTATTTGAAGGTTTCACCTATGAAAGGGGTAATGCGGTTTGGTGGGAAGGGAAAGTTGATCTCTAGATATATAGGACCGTATAGTATATTGAAGCGCATTGGCAAGGTAGCATATGAGTTAGACTTGCCACTTGAGTTGGCTTTGGTTCATCCAGTATTTCATGTGTCAATGTTGAGAAAGTTTGTGGGTGATCCAAATTCAATTGTACCAAGGGAAAATGTGAATATTGAAGAGAATTTGACTTATGAGGAGGTCCCAATTGAGATTTTAGACTGGCAAGTGAAGAGGTTGAGAAATAAAGACGTTGCATCTGTCAAAGTGTCGTGGAGGAATCAACAAGTAGAGAGTGCTACGTGGGAAGTGGAATCGGACATGAAGAAGCGATATCCTTATCTCTTTTCTTTCACTCAAGCCTAAAGGTACTAAGTTGCTCAAGATCAAATCGATTAAACTTCTACGCTTCAGTTCCATATGTCATTCATATTCATGCATGATTCATGAAAATGATTTCTCTCAAGGACTATGTTTTATTTTAAGTATGAAGTTTACACGTCATATACATTTTTCAAAGTGTCCTCATTTCCATGTTGGATTTCTAAATCCTTTTTCCATGTCTTTCTTATAATAGTTGAATCTCATTCGAGGACGAATGTTCCCAAGAGGGAGATATTGTAACATTCCTCAAAATTTGAAAAAAAAACTATTTTTTTTAAAAAATAATATATATACATATATATGTATACCCTAAGAATGCCTTAGAAATAGGCCGCTCATGTAACATATTATCCTTAATCTTTTAGAAAATCCGAGTTTAGAATATTAATCAGGGGGTCAAAACCTGTGGAAAAATGGTTTTGGTGGATTTTTAGGACCCGTAGAATGGAAGAAAGATTTTCGAAGAAACCACAAAATAGTGTGGTCCACGACAGGACTGCATCGCAGACCTGGGAAGCCGCACAAGACAGAGTAGTCCATGACAGGACCGCATCGTAGACCTGGAGACAGTCTTCTGGCCGAGTTGGTCGCGACAGGTCCGCATCGCGGACCTAGGAAAGTGTCCTGGCCGAATTTAGTTTTTTTTAGGGCATTTTAGACTTTTTTTCAAATTATTAGTTAATAAACCTAGAAATTTTTAGGACCTAATTCAACTCTATAAATTAACCTAAACCTCTAATTTTATTTATTCTTCTACAATTTATCTATCAAATATTTCTCTCTCTACAAAAAGGCTCTCAAGGGTTTCCATTGAAGACTTCAAACAAATTCACTCAACTTCTCCATCAAAATTCTAAAGTTCTTTCAAATTAATTGGTGTTCTCACTCAAGGTATGTGGGTATTGATTCATGGATCCTTTCTTCCATGTAGCCCAATCAATTTCTCAAGTTTTCCATCAAATTAAAATATGATATTTAATGGATTTTGTGATCTCTATTCCAATTGCATGCATTTTGATTTAAAGCATGATCATGAGTCTATTTTGTAATAATTTGATGGTTATTGAATTAAATTGAAGAGTTTTTTCATGAATTCTCCTACTTTGATTTTTAGGGTTCACGATGTAAATTATGGGTATTTTGATTTATGCTTCTAAAGGATATTATCTATATGAATTATGTATGGGATGATATAAAGTTTATGATCATGCATATTTTCAAGTTAATTTCATGATTTTTAAGTCAATTGATCATGCATTCATATCATACCCAAATTTTAAGTTCAAGCTAAGGTCAATAATTTTCAAAGTATGAATTATGACTATGTATTTCCATTATGATCATGAATTATAAGTATGTTTTAAATTATGGTTTTTCATGCAAGTTATGAAGTAAGGTGACCTAAGGCCTAACGATATAAATTATGAAAATATGATTGTAATGATGAAAGGACAATTCTCACATTACAAGTATGTTATGGAAATGAGCTATTCTATGATTTCAAGCCTTTGATCATGAATATGATATATAAAATTATGATCTTATGTTATGTATGTATTCAATGGGATTTGACTTAGCACTGAATGTGGACTTGAGGTGGGGGCTCGAAGCAAGGGGTCCTTATATAAAGTCTCTTGTCTCATAACTATGTTCCACCATAGGATTTGCCTCTATGGCCTAGCTAGTGGATCCACAAGTATCACATGTTCATGAATAAGAGTCTACCTTGGCAAAGTAGCTTGCCCCTTCTCGATGCGGGGATCATCGGATTCCATGTTATAGCTCACATGGTCTTATTGTCGGTTATGGTTCCTATCCAACATATGTATGATTTCTTAAGTATGTTATGATTTTGACCTTATGCTTTTAAATTCTTTGGTCAATATAATTTTCTCATGACTTTATGTATTCCATCTTATCATGTGATTTACTTGACCTTTGAATTCCATGATTTACGTTGCATGTCACGCCCTCATACTTAGTACATTCCAACGTACTAATGCATACTTTTTGCCTACATTGTCTCATAATGTAGGAGTTGAGGTTGAAGATCCTAATCGTCCACGTAACTAGTAGCCATTCCCTATTCGAAGGTGTTGTGGTGAGTCCTCATTGACCGGGGACTAATTTCTAGTTTGTTATAGTTTTCCCTTTTAAAAAGACTTGTGTTTACGTTGTAAATTTGAGGGTGATCTAGGTACATGTCTTAGCCCCCGCCAATACTCATGTTTAGAGGCATCTTGTTGGACATATATTTGATTCTATATTGTCATAAAGCATTTTTTCAGATTTTTGTTAATAGTTTAGACTATCTTATGATGTTTTTGCTTTTATATTTTACTTTATGTATGCTTATGATATGTATAAGAGGGATGGTTAGAGCCCTTCGGGGTTTCGATCGCCATGTTATGACTAGGCCCTAGGTCGCATCATGACAAATTTGGTATTAGAGCACAAGGGTATCTAAGTGTCCTAGGGCGTCTAACATTCCGCGTCAAGTAGAGTCTTATTCATGGGTGTGAAGCGCGCCACACTTATGAGTTGGTGTCTATGAGACATTTTAGGAATTCTCACTTCTTTTGTGATCCATGTCGTGCTATAGAGTTTACGTTAGGATTTCTTCTCCCTAATAGTCTTTTTTTGCGATTTTCAGAAATAAACGGCTTCAAGAAGACCACCATTTATAAGGGGAGAGAATGTTAATGAAGCCCAAGCTCCCCCGGTTCCTCAAGACAATGGTCCTTTACCGGACCAAGTGACTAATATGCAGTTCCGAACCACTATCACTATGCTTGCTAGAGTAGTGACCAACCAAGGTGTCGTGGCTCCTCCTAATGTTCCTACTCTAGTCTCAAGAGTTAGGGACTTTGCACCTATGAATCCTCTGGAATTTCATGGCTCAAAGGTCGATGAGGATCCTCAAGAGTTCATTGATGAGGTCTACAAAATGGTGAGTATTATGTGGGTGACTTCGGAAGAAAAAGCAAAGTTGGCGGCTTACCAACTCAAAGGTGTTGCTCAACTATGGTACACTCAATGGAAGTTTGAGAGGGTGGATGAAGGTCCTGTTAGATGGGAAGCTTTCAAACTTGCTTTCCTTGATCACTTTTTCCCTCTTGAGTTAAGGGAGTCTAAAGTGTTAGAGTTTATAAATCTTCGATAAGGCAACATAGGGATGAGGGACTATGCCCTCAAGTTTACTAAGGTATCCAAGTATGCTCCTTCAATGGTTGCCGATCCACGTGTCCAAATGAGTAAATTCATATCGGGGGTATCTGACTTGGTTGCTAAGGAATGTTGCACCGCTATGCTTGTTTAAAGAGATGGACATATATCGGCTCATGACTTTTACCGAACAAATTGAAGGGGAAAACCTCAAAGAAATAAGGATAAGGGATTCTAAGAGAGCTCGGTATGAAGGTGGGTTCTCCAATTCTAGGACCATTAGTAGCAATGGACGCACTCATCAAGGCCAAAGCTCGGGGAAGAAGTTTGCTAAGGATATGGTGCCATACCTTAAAGTTCAAGGTGAAGGAGGTGCAAATGCTAGTAACCCTTCTATTCCAAGGTTTGTAAGGTGTGGAAAGCGTCATGGAGGAAGGTGCCTAATGGGAACAGATGCTTGCTATGGATGTGGCAAGATGGGCCATAAGTGATCCGAGTGCCCTCTTGTAGCCAACAAAGGTGGAGATGGTCGCCCAATAGGAGGTCAAGTATAATAAGGCGCCCAAGCTTAACCTAAGGTTGGCCAACACAATAACCCATTCTATGCTCTTCATGCTAGGCAAGAGGTCGATGAAGCTCTTGATGTGGTCATGGGTATGTTAAGAGTCTTTAACTTTGATGTATATGCATTTCTTGATCCGAGTGCTAACTTGTCTTTTGTTACTCCTAACATTGGTATGAGGGTTGATGTGTTCCCCGAAGTGTTAATAGAACCTTTCTCGGTTTATTGTCCCATTGGTGGTTCGGTATTAACCAAGAGAGCTTATAGAAATTATCCCATATGGATCTTGCACAAAGTCATTCCATGTGACCTTGTTGAACTTGATATAACTGACTTCGACATCATTCTTGGTATGGATTGGTTACATGCCGCTTATGCATCTATATGTTGTAGGACTCGTGTGGTTAAGTTTCACTTCCCTAATGACCCTATTCTTGAATGGAAGGGTAATGATTCAGTGGTTAAGGGTTTATTCATATCATGTATTAAGGCTCGAAGAATGATTTCCAAAGGGTGCGTTTATCATATTGTACGAGTTAGGGACATTGACTCCAAAACTCCTAATCTTGAGTCGGTCCCTATAGTTAATGAGTTCTTCGACATGTTTCTCGATGATTTGCCCGGTGTTCCTCCTGAAAGGGAGATTGAATTTGGCATAGATCTCCTTCCCGATACCTAACCTATCATTATTTCTCCTTACCATATGGCTCCGGCATAACTTAAGAAGTTGAAAGAACAATTGAAGGATTTATTGGATAAGGGTTTTATAATACCAAGTATTTCCCCATGGGGTGCTCCCGTGTTATTTATTAGGAAAAAAGATGGGTCACTCCGAATGTGTATAGACTACCGGCAATTGAATAAAGTCACAATAAAGAACAAATATCCAATCCCAAGGATGGATTACTTGTTTGATCAATTACAAGGAGCAAGCTATTTTTCCAAGATTGACCTTCGTTCCAATTATCATCAATTGAGGGTAAGGGAGTGTGATATTCCCAAGATGGCCTTTCGGATAAGGTATGGTCATTTTGAATTTGTAGTGATGTCATTTGGGTTGACAAATGCTCCTTCTATATTCATGGATTTGATGAATCGCATTTTCAATCCATATTTGGATATGTTTGTAGTGGTGTTTATTGATGATATCTTGATCTACTCTCAAAATGAGGAAGATCATAAGGATCACTTGATAATTGTGTTGCAAATGTTGAGGGAAAAGGAACTATTTGCTAAATTTAGTAAATGCGAATTTTGGCTAAGAGAGGTTGCATTTCTTGGCCATGTGGTGTCCGGTGATGGGATTAAAGTAGATCCAAAGAAAATGGAGGCAGTTAAGAATTGGCCTAGACCATTATCTCCTTCGGACATTAGAAGCTTTTTGGGCTTAGCCGGATACTACAGAATGTTTGTTGAAGGTTTCTCATCTATTTCTTCGCCTTTACCAAAGTTGACACAAAAGAAGGCAAAATTTCAATAGTTGAAAGAATGTAAGAAAAGTTTCCAAATATTGAAATATCATCTTATGTCAGCTCCTACTTTGACATTGCCCGAAGGTTTAAATGGGTTTGTTGTTTATAGTGATGCTTCATGTGTTGGTTTGGGTTGTTTCTTGATGCAATATGGTAAGGTTATAGCCAATGCCTCTAGGCAACTTAAAGTACATGAAAGAACCTACCCAACCCATGATCTTAAACTTGCGGCGATTGTGTTTGCATTGAAAATTTGGCGCCACTATCTTTATGGGATACATGTTGATGTGTTTACCGACCAAATAAGCTTGCAATATGTGTTTAGTCAAAAGAAATTAAACCTTAGGCAAAGGAGGTGGCTTGAACTCCTAAAAGACTATGACATGAGCATATTTTACCATCTGGGTAAGGCAAATGTTGTAGCCGATGCTCTTAGTCGATTGTCTATGGGTAGTGTTGCATATGTTGAAGAAGGTAAAAGGGAATTGGTCAAAGAAGTCCATAGATTAGCACGATTAGGTGTGCGTTTGGTTGATTCCAATGATGCAAGCATTCTTATACATAATGGTTCGGAATTGTTTCTTGCAGCAGATGTTAAGGCCAAACAAGACAATGATCCAATTTTGGTCAAATTGAAGAAGTCGGTTGCTAAAAAGTCCGTTTAGGCTTTCTTCCTAGGAGAATATGGGTAATACGTTACCAAGGTTGGTAGTGCATTCCAAATGTAGATGGAATGAGAGAGTTGATATTGAATGAGGCCCATAATTCTCAATATTCAATTCATTCGAGATCCACCAAGATGTCTCGTGACTTGAAGGAAGTGTATTGGTGGAATGACATGAAGAAGGACATAGCGGAGTTCGTAGCTAAGTGTCCTAATTGCCAACAAGTGAAAGTTGAACATCAAAGGCCGGGAGGTTTAGCTCAAGAAATCAAAATTCCTACATGAAAGTGGAAAGACGTGAACATGAACTTTATCACAGGTTTGCCTCATACTAGAAGACAACATGATTCTATTTGGGTCATTGTGGACCAAATGACCAAATCGGTATATTTTCTACCAGTCAAAACTTCTTATGGTGCCAAAGACTATGCTAAGTTGTACATTCGTGAACTTGTGAAACTTCATGGTATTCCTTTGTCGATTATATCGGATAGAGGTACTCAATTTAGTTTACATTTTTGGAAGTCATTTCAAAAAGGTCTTGGCACTAAAGTCAAGTTAAGTACTACTTTTCATTCTCAAACCGATGGGCAAGCCGAGAGAACAATTCAAACCTTGGAGGATATGTTAAGGGCATATGTGATTGACCTTAGAGGAAGTTGGGATGATCATTTACAATTGATTGAGTTCTCTTACAATAATAGTTATCACTCTAGCATCCACATGGATTCTTTTGAAGCCTTGTTCGGGAGAAGATGTAGGTCTCCGGTGGGGTGGTTTGAAGTTGGTGAGATGGCATTAATTGGTCCATATTTGGTAATTGATGCAATGGATAAAATAAGGCTCATAAGATAAAGATTGAAAATAGCTCAAACTCGTCAAAAGTCCTATTCGGACACTAGAAGGAGAGAGCTTGAGTTTGATGTGGACGATATGATGTATTTGAAGGTTTCACCTATGAAAGGGGTAATGCGGTTTGGTGAGAAGGGGAAGTTGATCCCTAGATATATAGGACCGTATAGGATATTGAAGTGCATTGGCAAGGTAGCATATGAGTTAGACTTGCCACTTGAGTTGGCTTTGGTTCATCTGGTATTTCATGTGTCGATGTTGAGAAAGTTTGTGGGTGATCCAAATTCAATTGTACCAAGGGAAAATATGAGTATTGAAGAGAATTTGACTTATGAGGAGGTCCCGATTGAGATTTTAGACTGGCAAGTGAAGAGGCTGAGAAATAAAGAAGAGAGTGCTACGTGGGAAGTGGAATCGGACATGAAGAAGAGATATCCTTATCACTTTTCTTTCACTCAAGCCTAAAGGTACTAAGTTGCTCATGATCAAATCAATTAAACTTCTACGCTTCAGTTCCATATGTCATTTATATTCATGCATGATTCATGAAAATGATTTCTCTCAAGGACTATGTTTTATTTTAAATATGAAGTTTACACGTCATATACATTTTTCAAAGTGTCCTCATTTCCATGTTGGGTTTCTAAATCCTTTTTCCATGTCTTTCCTATATTAGTTGAATCTCATTCGAGGACGAATGTTCCCAAGGGGGAGATATTGTAACATTCCTCAAAATTTGAAAAAAAACTATTTTTAAAAAAAAATAATATATATACATATATATGTATACCCTAAGAATGCCTTAGAAATAGGCCGCTCATGTAACATATTATCCTTAATCTTTTTGAAAATCCGAGTTTAGAATATTAATCAGGGGGTCAAAACCTGTGGAAAAATGGTTTTGGTGGATTTTTAGGACCCGTAGAATGGAAGAAAGATTTTCGAAGAAACCACAAAATAGTGTGGTCCACGACAGGACTGCATCGCAGACCTGGGAAGCCGCACAAGACAGAGTAGTCCACGATAGGACACTCAGCACAGACCTGGAGACAGTCTTCTGGCTTAGTTGGTCGCGACAGGTCTGCATCGCGGACCTGGGAAGGTGTCCTGGCCGAATTTAGTTTTTTTAGGGCATTTTAGACTTTTTCCAAATTATTAGTTAATGAAACTAGAAATTTTTAGGACCTAATTCAACTCTATAAATTAACCTAAACCTCTAATTCTATTCATTCTTCTACAATTTATCTATCAAATATTTCTCTCTCTACAAAAAGGCTCTCAAGGGTTTCCATTGAAGACTTCAAGCAAATTCACTCAATTTCTCCATCAAAACTCTAAAGTTCTTTCAAATTAATTGGTGTTCTCACTCAAGGTATGTGGGTATTGATTCATGGATCCTTTCTTCCATGAAGCCCAATCAATTTCTCAAGTTTTCCATCAAATTAAAGTATGATATTTAATGGATTTTGTGATCTCTATTCCAATTGCATGAATTTTGATTTAAAGCATGATCATGAGTCTATTTTGTAATAATTTGATGGTTATTGAATTAAATTGAAGAGTTTTTTCATGAATTCTCCTACTTTGATTTCTAGGGTTCATGATGTACATTATGGGTATTTTGATTTATGCTTCTAAAGGATATTATCTATATGAATTATGTATGGGCTGATATAAAGTTTATGATCATGCATATTTTCAAGTTAATTTCATGATTTTTAAGTCAATTGATCATGCATTCATATCATACCCAATTTTTAAGTTTAAGCTATGGTCAATAATTTTCAAAGTATGAATTATGATTATGTATTTCCATTATGATCATGAATTATAAGTATATTTTAAATTATGGTTTTTCATGCAAGTTATGAAGTAAGGTGACCTAAGGCCTAACGATATGAATTATGAAAATATGATTGTAATGATGAAAGGACAATTCTCACATTAGAAGTATGTTATGGAAATGAGCTATTCTATGATTTCAAGCCTTTGATCATGAATATGATATATGAAATTATGATCTTATGTTATGTATGTATTCCGTGGGATTTGACTTAGCACTGAATGTGGACTTGAGGTGGGGGCTCGAAGCAAGGGGTCCTTATATAAAGTCTCTTATCTCATAACTATGTTCCACCATAGGATTTGCCTCTATGGCCTAGCTAGTGGATCCACAAGTAGCACTTGTTCATGAATAAGAGTCTACCTTGGCAAAGTAGCTTGCCCCTTCTCGATGTGGGGATTATCGGATTCCATGTTATAGCTCTCATAGTCTTATTGTTGGTTATGGTTCCTATCCAACATATGTATGATTTCTTAAGTATGTTATGATTTTGACCTTATGCTTTTAAATGCTTTGGTCAATATGATTTTCTCATGACTTTACGTATTCCATCTTATCATGTGATTTACTTGACCTTTGAATTCCATGATTTACGTTGAATTTCACGCTCTCATACTTAGTATATTCCAACGTACTAATGCATACTTTTTGCCTACATTGTCTCGTAATGTAGGAGTTGAGGTCTAAGATCCTAATCGTCCATGTAACTAGTAGCCATTCCCTATTCGAAGGTGTTGTGGTGGGTCCTCATTGACCGGGGACTAATTTCAAGTTGGTTATAGTTTTCCCCTTTAAAAATACTTGTGTTTACGTTGTAAATTTGAGGGTGATCTAGGGACATGTCTTAGCCCCCGCCAATACTCATGTTTAGAGGCATCTTGTTGGACATATGTTTGATTCTATGTTGTCATAAAACATTTTTTCAGATTTCTATTAATGGTTTAGACTATCTTATGATGTTTTTGCTTTTATATTTTACTTTATGTATGCTTATGATATGTATAAGAGGAATGGTTGGAGCCCTTCGGGGTTTCGATCACCGTGTTATGACTAGGCCCTAGGTCGGGTTGTGACACCCTTTCTGTCAAAGTTCTCCAAAGGGTCTCAAGATAAGCTAGGGTTTCATTCCTAGAAGATCAAGCCTCCATTTCTTTTCAAGTTTGCAGTAGGGATTTGTTTCCCCAAGGTGTGTGGGTCTCATCCATGGGATCTTTCACCCATGGAGTCCAAATATTTTTCTCAACTAAATAGTCCAATTTCACATGGTGAAACTTATGGGTTTCTATATTATGATTCCAAATACATAAATTATTGTTTATCTAAAGTTTATTTACCTATATTAGTATATATTGATTCTTGATTTCAATAAATTGATGATTTTATTTAAGTCCGTTATATTAAGGCATGAAAGGATTTCAAGGTAATTTGGTGGGTTGTTTCAAGATATCTAAATTGATGCATTTCATTATTCTCATGCATGCCAGCATCGTTTTAAATGATTTGAAGGATGAAATGAATAGAACCCACCTAGTTTTACTATGTTCTCAATGAAGTTTGAATTGAAATATTTGACTCTAAAGTGAATGTTTATGAAAGCAAATATTTATGATTAAAGAGAATCTTATGAAATGAAAGAATGATTGAATGATGATAAAAGGACTTCTTAGCCAAAGAATGTATTATATGTGATAAAGACAATTCTCACATAGTTGAATCAAATGAAAGGTTTTATTGAGTTATTCTACAAAATGATACTTTGATGTCTAAAGTTATATAAATGATTATGATTTTTAAATGCCATTCCTTGGGATTTAACCTAGCACCGAATGTAGCATGTAGATAGGGACTCGACCTAAGGGGTCCTTAAGTAAAGTCTCATGTTGTATTAAATATGCACTAATATAGGAGCCCTTGAAGGCTTAGGCTAGTGAATCTATAAATAGCCCTTAAAGTTAAAGAAATGATTAAAGTTGATGGAGTTTTACTCGACAATTAGTCTCTCCATGCCAACGCAGGGGGTTATATTGAATTCCTTTTAATAACTCATATGGTCTTAAATGTCTATTATGGTTATGTTCCCACAAAATAAATGTTTAAATGTTATTCACACGAATGATTATGTATTCATTGCACTATGTTTCATCTTACACAATTGTTCTAACGTTTCTCAAATGTTCATGCATGCCTACATACTTAGTACATTCAAATTAATAATGAATACTCTTTTGTCTACATGATATCACTATATAGGGACCGACGTTTCTCCATATTCATCTCCACATTGCTAGTTTGATTGTTGAAGGCTACTACCTTGGTGAGTTCCCATATTTCGGGAACAATACCTCTTTTCTCTTCTAGCTTATGATTTGTATAGACGTTTGGATTATCTTTTGAGTACTTATTCCATTTATAATGAGGGTGATCTCGGGACATGTCTTAGCCCCCACCAAGTCTAAAGTAGTAGAGGTATTGGATAAATTAACGATGTTGATGTCGTTAATTACTCTTATTCTATGTTGTTTCCCTTAGTCCCATCATCCCTTTATTTCCACTTAAGGTTTTAAGGTCATTACCTATGAAAATCAAAATGGATGCTAAGAGGTTTGGGTGATGTACCTCTGAGTGTCTCATTCTTCGTGTTACGTCTAGACCCTAAGTTTTGGTCATGACAAACTTGGTATCAAGCTTAAGTTTTTGAATAATTCTCGGAGTCCAACATACCACATCAAATAGGGTCTTATTCATGATTATGAAGGCGCCACAACTATGAATAGGAGACTATGAGATGTTTAGGAAAGTTTTTGCTTCTTTTAATTTCTTGTCGTGCCCTAGAGTGTCCTAACATTTCCTCTAACTAATGCCTTATTTTATGTGTTCTAGATCATGCCTCCAAGAAGAGTACCTCCACCTAGAGCAAGGCTTGTTGGACATGACCAAGTTCCTTAAGTTCCCAAAGCTCCCCACCATGAGAAGGGAGTGACCCATGCGGAAATTCAGAATATCATCACATTATTAGCTTAGGTAGTATCCAAACAAAACAACCAAGGTATTATTCCTCCTCCTCCTTAAGTGCCTACTCTGGCTTCAAGGATTCGAGACTTTAAGAGAATGAATCTTTCCGAGTTTGATGGTTCCAAGCTAGACAAGGAACTGATGGAGTTCATTGATGAGGTTTATCATATAGTGGCTATCATGGGTGTACCTCCATATGAGAAGGTTGAACTAGTGGCCTATCAACTCAAGGGTATGGCAAGGGTTTGTCTTGAACAATGAGCCATCGAGAGGAGTGAATATATAGAGACTATTAAACGAGAAGAGTTCAAAGGTGCCTTCCTAGGCCGCTTCTTTTCTTTGGAGCTAAGGGAGGCAAAGATCCAAGAGTTCATCAAACATCGCCAAGAGGGTACGAGTGTGATGGAATATGCAATAAAGTTCACCAAATTATCAAGTATGCTCCTTTCATGGTCTCCAATCCAAGGGAAAGGATGAGATAATTCATCTCCAAGATGGATCTTCGGTTTGGCTATCATCAACTAAGGGTAAAGGAGTGTGATATTCCCAAGACGACATTTGGAACAAGGTATGGTTACTTTGAGTTTGTAGTAATGTACTTTGGGTTGACTAATGCACTAGTGGTGTTCATGGACCTAATAAGTAGGGTTTTCAAACCCTACCTTGATATATTTATGGTGGTTTTCATTGATGACATATTGATTTACTCTCGAGGTAAGGACGAACACAAGAATTATTTGAGGATTGTGCTCCAAACCTTGAGGGATAGGCAATTGTTTGTGAAATTTTGTAAGTGTGACATTTGGTTGCAAGAAATGGCATTTGTTGGCCACATATTGTCTAGTGATAGAATCAGGGTTGATCCTAAGAAAATGGAGGTGGATAAGAATTAGCCTAGACCATTGTCTCCTTCAGACATTAGGAGCCTTTTGGGTCTAGCTAGGTATTATAGAAGTTTCATCGAAGGGTCCTCTTCTATTTCATCTCCTATGATGAAGTTGACTCAAAAGAAGATAAAGTTCTTATGGATGGATGAATGCAAAAAGAGCTTCAAAACATTGAAAGATTGAATTAGCTCCGCTCCTATCATAACTCTACCGGAAGGATTAGAAGGGTTTGTGGTTTATTATGATGCTTTAAAGATTGGTTTGGGATGTGTCTTGATGCAAAATGGTAATGTTATAACCTATGCTTCTAGGAAATTTAAGGTGCATGAGCGTAACTATCCTACCCATGATCTTGAGTTAGCGGCTATTGTATTTACCCTAAGAATTTGGCGTCATTACCTCTATGGGGTACATGTGAATGTGTTCACCGATCAGAAAAGTGTCCAATATATGTTCACTCAAAAGGACCTCAATCTAAGACAAATGAGGTGGCTAAAACTCTTCAAAGACTATGACATGAGTGTGCATTACCATTTGGGTAAGGCCAATGTTTTTACCGATGTACTTAGTAGGGTGTCTATGAGAAGTGTGGCTAATGTAGAAGAAGGTAATAGAGAGTTGGTGAAAGATGTTCATCGGTTGGGTAGCCTTCAGGTGAAATTGAGTATTTTCGATGGTGGTGGTATGTTCATTCATAATGGGTCTGAATCATCTTTGATGGTGGATGTTAAGTCATAACAAGACCCTGAACCAACTTTTGTAGAGTTGAAAAAGTTGGTGAAAGAAAATAAAGTAGAGGTCTTTTCACAAGAGAGAGATGGATTACTTCACTACCAAGGCCGATAATGTGTTACGGATATGGATGGCCTAAGGAATTTAATTTTGAAGGAGGATCATAATTCTTCATACTCTATTTATCCTGGTTTGATGAAAATATACCGAGACTTAAATGAGCTTTATTTTTGGAATGGAATGAAGAAGTACATAGACGGATTTGTGGCCGTATGTACAAATTTCCAACAAATTAAGGTTGACCATAAAAGATCGGGTGGCCTTACCCAAGATATTGAAATTTCCATTTGGAAGTGGGAAGAAGTGAATATGGATATTTAGTGGGTTTTCATTGACTCAGAAGCATCATGATTCAATTTGGGTGATTTTTCATAGAATGATAAAGTCGGGTCACTTCCTACTAATCAAGACATCTTATAGTGCCGAGGATTATGCTAAGTTATATATTCGGGAGTTGGTGAGGTAGCATGGTGTGCCATTGTCGATTATTTTGTATTGTGGTACCCAATTTGCTTCTCATTTTTGGAGATCGTTTCAAAGGACTTGGTACCAAAGTAAAGATAAGTACCACATTTCATCCTCAAACCGATGGACAAGCTCAATGAATGATTCAAACACTAGAGGATATTTTAAGGGATTGTGTGTAGAGTTCAAAAGAACTTGGGATGATCATCTACCACTTATTTGCCTATAATAATAGCTACCACTCAAGCATTGAGATGACAACGTTTGAGGTGTTGTATGGGAGATGATCTAGATCTCTAGTTGGTTGGTTCAAAGTAGGTGAGATGACCTTGTTGGGTCCCAATATTTTTGCTTGATGCTTTGGAAAAGGTAAGAGTCATTATAAAAAGGTTGAAGATGGTTCAAAGTTGTCAAAAGTCGTATTCTGCTACTATGAGAAGGGATCTTGTGTTTAATGTGGATGATTGGGTATATTTGAAGGTTTCACCCAAGAAGGGTATATTCGGTTTGGTATGAAAGGGAAATTGAGCCCTAGGTATGTAGGGCCTTATAGAATTTTAAGACGGGTTGGCAAGGTTGCCTATGAGTTGGAGTTGTCTTTGGAAATAACCATGGTTCATCCGGTGTCCCATTGGAGGTAGTGAATGTTGAATAAAACATGACCTATGAAGAGGTCCTAGTTGAAATTTTAGATCGGCAAGTTAATACATTAAGGAACAAAGAAGTTGCATCCATTAACGTCCTTTGGAGGAATCAATAAGTTGAAAGTGCTTCATGGAAAGCAAAAGTGGATATGATGGAGTGTTACCCTCATGTCTTTCATTCTACGCAAGTCTAAGGTACTAAGTTATTCATGCTCAAATATTCAAGACTCCTATGTTTCAGATTTCCTAAGTGTTCATATGCATTCATGTTCATGAAGTTGAATTTTGAAGTCATGTTTTATGCTATGTTTAAAGATCTCATGTTTTCTACATTTCAAGTGTCATTATACTTATGTTGGGTTGCTAGTCCTCGTGTCATATCCTTTTCTATGCAAAAGATTCTCATTCGAGGAAGAATGTTTCAAAGGGGGAGATATTGTAAGATCTCAAAATTTAGAAAGTCTTAAAATGAGGAACAAAGAATGAAAGTTCAGAGAAATGTAGAAAATTAGCAACAAGTATCGACTATGGAAGGACATCACGGGCTGTGCTAGACACCACACCTCATGGTTATCCATTGTGGTGGTGATTCAAAGACTTAAACCTACAAGTGAGGGAATATGCAATAAAGTTCACCAAATTATCAAGTATGCTCCTTTCATGGTCTCCAATCCAAGGGAAAGGATGAGCAAATTTATCTCCAATATTTCTTCTTGGTATCCAAAAATTACAAGACGACTATTTTGGTCAAAAAATAGACATCTCCCGACTCATGATATATGCGGAACAAATCGAGGAAAAGAATTTGAGGGAGAGGTCAAGAAAGCTAGAGTTGATGGTGGGGGGTTCAACCCTCAAAGGTTCAGTTATTGTGGTAATAGAAAGGGCCAAGGTGGGCAACAATTCATAGGGAAAGGTTTCACCAATACTCATCCTCTAAGGTTTAACAAGGATAAGAGTGCTAACTTGATGGCTCCAAGAGAGAATGTTAGTGCTCAAACTTTCCCTGCTAGCAAGAAGTATGGGAGAACTCATAAAGGGGAATGCTTAGCCAGCTCCAATACATGCTTCAAGTGTGTCAAGACAGGCCACCATGTTAGAGATTGTAGATGTGGCGGTGGTGTTAGGCCTCAAGGCCAAGTTGATCATGGTCAACAAGCTCAAGGTGGTGGCCAATGCACCAACCACTTTTATGCTTTGCATGGGAGATAAGAGGTTGAGGAAGTTCCCAATGTTGTTATCGGTATGTTAAAGATCTATTCTTATGATGTGTATGAATTATTAGATCCAGGTGCAAATTTGTCATTTGCTACTCCATTCTTAGACAATAGTTTTGAATTGTTACCCAAAATATTAGTAGAGACTTATTTGGTATTCACCACCGTTGGTTAGTTGGTAGTTGTTAAAAGGTATATAAGGGTTGTCCCGTGCCTATCTTGCATAAAGTCCTTCCTTGTGATCTCATAGAGCTTGACATGGTAGACTTTGATGTTATTCTTTGGATGGATTGGTTACATGCATCTTATGCTTCTTTAGATTGTAGGACTCATCAAGTCAAGTTTCAATTTCCAAATGAGTCTTTTCTTAAATGGAAGAGTCAAGATTCGATAGTGAAGGGTAGGCTCATTTGTTGTCTTAAGGTCGAAAGTTGATTTCTAAGGGTTGCATCTACCACTTTGTGAGGGTTAGGGATGTTGACTTCGAAAGTCCTTATCTTGAGCCGGTTCCCATAGTTAATGAGTTTCCCGATGACCTTCCCAGTGTCCTTCCTAAGAGGGAAGTTGATTTTGGTATTGATTTTTTCCTCGATACCCAACCTATCTCTATTCCTCCTTACCAAATGGCCTTGGCGTAGCTAAAAGAGTTAAAAGAAATTTGAAATACTTGTTGGAGAAAGGGTTCATAAGGCCAAGTATTTCACCATGGGTTTCTCCCATGTTATTTGTGAGAAAGAAGGATGAGTCGCTCAGAATGTGCATAGATTACTGACAATTGAACAAGGTTATTATTAAGAACAAGTACCCAATCCATAGGATAGATGATTTATTTGTTCAATTGGAAGGGGAAATTCATTTCTCCAAGATGGATCTTCGGTCTGGCTATCATCAACTAAGGGTAACGGAGTGTGATATTCCCAAGACGACATTTGGAATAAGGTATGGTAACTTTGAGTTTGTAGTAATGTATTTTGGGTTGACTAATGCATCAACGGTGTTCATGGATCTAATAAGTAGGGTTTTCAAACCCTACCTTAATATATTTATAGTGGTTTTCATTGATGACATATTGATTTACTCTCGAGGTGAGGATGAACACAAGAATGATTTGAGGATTATGCTCCAAACCTTGAGGGATAGGCAATTGTTTGTGAAATTTAGTAAGTGTGAGATTTGGTTGCAAGAAGTAGCATTTGTTGGCCACATATTGTCTAGTGATAGGATCAGGGTTGATCCTAAGAAAATAGAGGTGGATAAGAATTAGCCTAGACCATTGTCTCCTTCAGACATTATGAGCTTTTTGGGTCTAGCTAGGTACTGTAGAAGGTTCATCGAAGGGTCCTCTTCTATTTCATCTCCTATGATGAAGTTGACTGAAAAGAAGATAAAGTTTTAATAGATGGATGAATGCAAAAAGAGCTTCCAAAATTGGAAAGATCGAATTACCTCCGCTCCTATCATAACTTTATCGAAAGGATTAGAAGGGTTTGTGGTTTATTGTGATGCTTCAAAGATTGGTTTGGTATGTATCTTGATGAAAAATGGTATGGTTATAACCCATGCTTCTAGGAAATTAAATGTGCATGAGCGTAACTATCCTACCCATAATCTTGAGTTAGCGGCTATTGTATTTACCTTAAGGATTTGGCATCATTACCTCTATGGGGTACATGTGAATGTGTTCACCGACTATAAAAGTCTCCAATATATGTTCACTCAAAAGGACCTCAATCTAAGATAAATGAGGTGGCTAGAACTCTTCAAAGACTATGATATGAGTGTGCATTACCATTTGGGTATGGCCAATATTTTTGTCGATGCACTTAGTAGGGTGTCTATGAGAAGTGTGGCTAATGTAGAAGAAGGTAATAGAGAGTTGGTGAAAGATGTTTACCGGTTGGCTAGCCTTTGGGTGAAATTGAGTGTTTTCGATGGTGGTGGTATGTTCATTCATAATGGGTCCAAATCATCTTTGATGGTGGATGTTAACTCATAAATAGACCCTGAACCTACTTTTGTGGAGTTAAATAAGTTGGTGAAAGAAAATAAAGTAGAGGTCTTTTCATAAGGGGGAGATGTATTACTTCACTACCAAGGCCAATTATGTTTTCCGGATGTGGATGGCCTAAGGAATTTGATTTTGAAGGAGGATCATAATTCTTCATACTCTATTCATCCTGGTTTGACGAAAATGTACCGAGACTTAAATGAGCTTTATTTTTGGAATGGAATGAAGAAGTACATAGACGGATTTGTGGCCGTGTGTACAAATTTCCAACAAATTAAGGTTGACCATAAAAGATCGGGTGGACTTACCCAAGACATTGAAATTCCCATTTGGAAGTGGGAAGACGTGAATATGGATTTTTAGTGGGTTTTCCTTGACTCAGAAGCATCATGATTCAATTTGGGTGATTTTTGATAGAATGACAAAGTCGGGTCACTTCCTACTAATCAAGACATCTTATAGTACCGAGAATTATGCTAAGTTGTATATTCGGGAGTTGGTGAGGTAGCATGGTGTGCCATTGTCGATTATTTTGGATTGTGGTACCCAATTCACTTCTCATTTTTGGAGATCGTTTCAGGGGACTTGGTACCAAAGTGAAGCTAAGTACCAAATTCCATCCTCAAACTGATGGACAAGCTCAATGAATGATTCAAACACTAGAGGATATTTTAAGAGATTGTGTATAGAGTTCACAAGAACTTGGGATGATCATCTACCGCTTATTTTTCTATAATAATAGCTATCACTCAAACATTGAGATGACTCCATTTGAGGTGTTGTATGGGAGATGATCTAGATCTCTTGTTGGATGGTTAGGTGAGATGACCTTGTTGGGTCCCAATTTGTTTCTTGATGCTTTGGAGAAGGTAAGAGTCATTATAAAAAGGTTGAAGACGGTTCAAGGTTGTCAAAAGTCGTATTCCGCTACTATGAAGAGGGATCTTGAGTTTATTGTGGATGATTGGGTATATTTGAAGGTTTCACCCAAGAAGGGTGTATTCGGTTTGGTAAGAAAGGGAAATTGAGCCCTAGGTATGTAGGGCCTTATAGAATTTTAAGATGGGTTGGCAAGGTTGCCTATGAGTTGGAGTTGCCTTTAGAAATAACCATGGTTCATCCGGTGTCCCATTGGAGGCAGTGAATGTTGAATAAAACTTGACCTATCAAGAGATCCCGGTTGAAATTTTAGACCGTTAAGTTAAAACATTGAGGAACAAAGAAGTTGCATCCATTAACGTCCTTTGGAGGAAACAATAAGTTGAAAGTGCTACATCGAAAGAAAAAGTAAATATGATGGAGCGTTACCCTGATGTTTTTCATTCTACGCAAGTCTAAGGTACTAAGTTATTCATGCTCAAATATTTAAGACTCCTATGTTTCAGATTTCCTAAGTGTTCATATGCATTCATGTTCATGAAGTTGAATTTTGAAGTCATGTTTTATTCTAAGTTTAAAGATCTCATGTTTTCTACATTTCAAGTGGCATTATACTTATGTTGGGTTGCTAGTCCTCGTGTCATATCCTTTTCTATTCAAATAATTTTCATTCGAGGACGAATGTTTCAAAGGGGAAGATATTGTAAGATCCGAAAATTTGGAAAGTCCTAAAACGAGGAACAAAGAATAAAAGTTCAGAGAAATGCAGAAAATTGGCAGCAAGTATCGACTATGAAAGGACATCACGGGCTTTGCTAGACACCACACCTCGTGGTTATCCATTGTGGTGGTGATTCAGAGACTCAAACCTGCAAGGAAAGGACCATGACGGGGGACCACAGACCATGGTGAGAACCACGGGCTATGAAGCCCACCGGGGTGACCCCTCCCCAAAGCCCCCAGGAAACTCTCTAAGGGAAAAACCACAGACGACAACCACGGACCGTGGAGCTCTTCACGTACTGTGGAGTGATTTATGGTGGTCACTTATGCAAGCCCTCCTATAGGACCTACACCACGACCACATTTCACGGACCATGATGCCCTCCACAGATGGTAAAGGTCTTCGTAGAGGAAGTTCAGAGACTTTCCAACAAGCTGTAAAAATATTCCCTCCAATTCCTTCATCATGGGACATCACTAGGGGACCGTTGTGAGCACCACGCACCATGAAGGATCCCCGTGAAGCCAGTATGGTTAGATTTTAAATGGCTGTTTTGGTATTTTCCTGTGTTTTAAAATTTAAGTGTGATCATTTTGGGGAAGGAATTGACCTTATCTAAAGGCTAAAACTCTTCCAAACACTTCATTCTTACGCTTAGACTCAAAACACAAAATTTCCTTCATCTCAATGTTCTCCCAAGTGTCTCAAGAGAAGCTAGGGTTTCATTCCTAGAAGATGAAGCCTCCATTTCTTTTCAAGTTTGTATTAGGTATTTGTTTCCCCAAGATATGTGGGTCTTATCCACGGGTTCTTCCAGCCATGGAGCCCAAATGTTTTTCTCAACTTAATAGTCCAATTTCAAATGGTGAAATCTTATGGGTTTCTATATTATGATTTCAAATGCATAAATTATTGTTTATCTAAAGTTTATTTACCTATATTAGTATATATTGACTCTTGATTTCAATAAAGTGATGATTTTATTTAAGGCCCTTATATTAAGGCATGAAAGGATTTCAAGGTAATTTGGTGGGTTGTTTCAAGATATCTAAATTGATGCATTTCATTATTCTCATGTATGCCAACATCGTTTTAAATGATTTGAAGGATGAAATGAATAGAACCCACCTTGTTCTTAATGAAGTTTGAATTGAAAGCTTTGACTCATAAGTGAATGTTTATGAAAACAAATTTTTATGATTAAAGGTATTCTTATGAAATGAAAGAATAATTGAATGATGATGAAATAGTTTCTTAGATGGGGACCTAGCACCAAATGTAGCATATAGATGGGGACTCGACCTAAGATGTCCTTAAGTAAAGTCTCATGTTGCATTAACTATGGGCCAACATAGAGCCCCCTGTAGGCTTAGGATATTGGATCCATAAATAACCCTTAAAATTAAAGTTAAAGAAATGATTAAAGTTGATAGAATTCTACCTGGAAATTAGTCTCCCCATGCCAACGTATGGGGTTATATTAGATTTCAGGTAATAGCTTGTATGGTCTTAAATATCGGTTATGATCATCTTTGCCCAAAGTGAATATTTAAAGGTTATTCATATGAATGATTATGCATGCATTGTCGTATATTTCATATTACACAAATGTTCTAATGTTTCTCAAATGTTCATGTATGCCTACATACTTATTACATTCAAAGTACTAACACACACTCTTTTGCCTACATTATATCACCATGTAAGGATTGACATTGCTCTACATTCACCTCTACATGGCTAGTTTGATTGTTGAAGGCAACTACCTTGGTGAGTTCCCATATTTCGAGAATAATTCCCCTTTTCCCTTCTAGCTTATGATTTGTATAGATGTTTGGATTATATTTTGGGTACTTGTTCCATTTATTATAAGGGTGAGCTAGGGACATGTCTTAGCCCCCGCCAAGTCTAATGTAGTAGAGGTATTGTTGGACAAATAGAGGATGTTGATGTTTCTAAGTAATCTTATGCTATGTTGTTTCCCTTAGTCTCATCAATTCAAGGGTATGTCATGGACAATGAGCCATCGAGAGGAGTGAAGATATAAATACTATCAAATGGAAAGAGTTCAAAGGTGCCTTCCTAGGCCGTTTCTTTCCTTTGGAGGTAAGGGAGGCAAAGATCCAATAGTTTATCAATCTTCGCCAAGGGGGAATGAGTGTGAGAGAATATGCAATAAAGTTCACCAAATTATCAAGTATGCTCCTTTTATGGTCTCCAATCCAAGGGAAAGGATGAGCAAATTTATCTCCAATGTTTCTGCTTGGTATCCAAAAATTACAAGATGGCTATTTTAGTCAAAAAATAGACATCTCCCGACTCATGATAAATGTGGAACAAATCGAGGATGAGAAGTTGAGGGAGAGTTCAAGAGGGTTCAAGAAAGCTAGAGTTGATGGTGGGGGCTTCAACCCTAAAAGGTTCAGTTATTGTGGTAATAGAAAGGGCCAATGTGGGCAATGATTCATAGGGAAAGGTTTCACCAATACTCATCCTCCAAGGTTTAACAAGGATAAGAGTGCTAACTTGATGGATCCAAGAGAGAATGTTAGTGCTTAAACTTTCCCTGCTGGCAAGAAGTATGGGAGAACTCATAAAGAGGAATGCTTAGCCGGCTACAATGCATGCTTCAAGTGTGTCAAGACAGGCCACCATGCTAGAGATTGTAGATGTGGAGGTGGTGTTAGGCCTCAAGGCCAACTTGATCATGGTCAACAAGCTCAAGGAGGTGGCCAATGCACCAACCGCTTTTATGCTTTGCATGGGAGATAAGAGGTTGAGGAAGATCCCAATGTTGTTACCAGTATGTTAAAGATTTATTCTTATGATGTGTATGAATTATTAGATCCAGGTGCAAATTTGTCATTTGCTACTCCATTCTTTGACAATAGTTTTGAATTGTTACCCAAAATATTAGTAGAGACTTATTTTGTATTCACCTCCGTTGGTTAGTTGGTAGTTGATAAAAAGGTATATAAGGGTTGTCCCATGCCTATCTTGCATAAAGTCGTTCCTTGTGATCTCATAGAGCTTTACATGGTAGACTTTGATGTTATTCTTTGGATGGATTGGTTACATGCATCTTATGCTTCTTTAGATTGTAGGACTCATCAAGTCAAGTTTCAATTTCCACATGAGTCTTTTCTTGAATGGAAGGGTCAAGATTCGGTAGTGAAGGGTAGGCTCATTTGTTGTCTTAAAGTTGAAAGTTAATTTCTAAGGGTTGCATCTACCACATTGTGAGGGTTAGAGATGTTTACTTCGAAAGTACTTCTCTTGAGCCGGTTCCCATAGTTAATGAGTTTCCCAATGACCTTCCTAGTGTCCTTCCTGAGAGGGAAGTTGATTTTGGTATCGATCTTTTCCTTGATACCCAACCTATCTCTATTCCTCCTTACCAAATGGCCTTGGCGTAGCTAAAAGAGTTAAAAGAAATTTGAAAGACTTTTTGGAGAGAGGTTTCATAAGGCCAAGTATTTCACCATGGGTTTCTCCCATGTTGTTTGTGAGAAAGAAGGATGAGTCGCCCCGAATGTGCATAGATTACTAATAATTGAACAAGGTGATTGTTAAGATCAAGTGCCCAATCCATAGGATAGATGATTTATTTGTTCAATTGGAAGGGGAAATTCATTTCTCCAAGATGGATCTTCGGTATGGCTATCATCAAGTAAGGGTAAGGGAGTGTGATATTCCCAAGACGACATTTGGACCAAGGTATGGTCACTTTGAGTTTGTAGTAATGTCTTTTGGGTTGACTAATGCATCAGCGGTGTTCATGGACCTAATAAGTAGGGTTTTCAAACCCTACCTTGATATATTTATAGTGGTTTTCATTGATGACATATTGATTTACTCTCGAGGTGAGGATGAACACAAGAATGATTTGAGGATTATGCTCCAAACCTTGAGGGATAGGCAATTGTTTGTGAAATTTAGTAAGTGTGAGATTTGGTTGCAAGAAGTGGCATTTGTTGGCCACATATTGTCTAGTGATAGGATCAGGGTTGATCCTAAGAAAATAGAGGTTGATAAGAATTAGCCTAGACCATTATCTTCTTTAGACATTATGAGCTTTTTGGGTCTAGTAGGTACTATAGAAGGTTCATCGAAGGGTCCTCTTCTATTTCATCTCCTATGATGAAGTTGACTGAAAAGAAGATAAAGTTTTGATGGATGGATGAATGCAAAAAGAGATTCCAAAATTGGAAAGATCGAATTACCTCCGCTCCTATCATAACTTTATCGAAAGGATTAGAAGGGTTTGTGGTTTATTGTGATGCTTCAAAGATTGGTTTGGTATGTGTCTTGATGAAAAATGGTATGGTTATAACCCATGCTTCTAGGAAATTAAATGTGCATGAGCGTAACTATCCTACCCATAATCTTGAGTTAGCGGCTATTGTATTTACCTTAAGGATTTGGCATCATTACCTCTATGGGGTATATGTGAATGTGTTCACCGACTATAAAAGTCTCCAATATATGTTCACTCAAAAGGACCTCAATCTAAGATAAATGAGGTGGCTAGAACTCTTCAAAGACTATGATATGAGTGTGCATTACCATTTGGGTATGGCCAATATTTTTGTCGATGCACTTAGTAGGGTGTCTATGAGAAGTGTGGCTAATGTAGAAGAAGGTAATAGAGAGTTGGTGAAAGATGTTTACCGGTTGGCTAGCCTTTGGGTGAAATTGAGTGTTTTCGATGGTGGTGGTATGTTCATTCATAATGGGTCCAAATCATCTTTGATGGTGGATGTTAACTCATAAATAGACCCTGAACCTACTTTTGTGGAGTTAAATAAGTTGGTGAAAGAAAATAAAGTAGAGGTCTTTTCATAAGGGGGAGATGTATTACTTCACTACCAAGGCCAATTATGTTTTCCGGATGTGGATGGCCTAAGGAATTTGATTTTGAAGGAGGATCATAATTCTTCATACTCTATTCATCCTGGTTTGACGAAAATGTACCGAGACTTAAATGAGCTTTATTTTTGGAATGGAATGAAGAAGTACATAGACGGATTTGTGGCCGTGTGTACAAATTTCCAACAAATTAAGGTTGACCATAAAAGATCGGGTGGACTTACCCAAGACATTGAAATTCCCATTTGGAAGTGGGAAGACGTGAATATGGATTTTTAGTGGGTTTTCCTTGACTCAGAAGCATCATGATTCAATTTGGGTGATTTTTGATAGAATGACAAAGTCGGGTCACTTCCTACTAATCAAGACATCTTATAGTACCGAGAATTATGCTAAGTTGTATATTCGGGAGTTGGTGAGGTAGCATGGTGTGCCATTGTCGATTATTTTGGATTGTGGTACCCAATTCACTTCTCATTTTTGGAGATCGTTTCAGGGGACTTGGTACCAAAGTGAAGCTAAGTACCAAATTCCATCCTCAAACTGATAGACAAGCTCAATGAATAATTCAAACACTAGAGGATATTTTAAGGGATTGTGTGTAGAGTTCAAAATAACTTGGGATGATCATCTATCGCTTATTTGCCTATAATAATAGCTACCACTCAAGCATTGAGATGACTCCATTTGAGGTGTTGTATGGGAGATGATCTAGATGTCCGGTTGGTTGGTTCAAAGTAGGTGAGATGACCTTGTTGGGTCCCAATATTTTGCTTGATGCATTGGAGAAGGTAAGAGTCATTATAAAAAGGTTGAAGACGGTTCAAAGTTTTCAAAAGTCGTATTCTTCTACTATGAGAAGGGATCTTGAGTTTAATGTGGATGATTGGGTATATTTGAAGGTTTCACCCATGAAGGGTGTATTCGGTTTGGTAAGAAAGGAAAATTGAGCCCTAGGTATGTAGGGCCTTATAGAATTTTAAGACGGGTTGGCAAGGTTACCTATGAGTTGGAGTTGCCTTTGGAAATAACCATGGTTCATCCGGTGTCCCATTGGAGGTAGTGAATGTTGAATAAAACTTGACCTATGAAGAGGTCCCAGTTGAAATTTTAGACCGTCAAGTTAAAATATGGAGGAACAAAGAAGTTGCATCCATTAAAGTCCTTTGGTGGAATCAATAAGTTGAAAGTGCTACATGGAAAGAAAAAGTGGATATGATGGAGCGTTACCCTCATGTTTTTCATTCTACGCAAGTCTAAGGTACTAAGTTATTCATGCACAAATATTCAAGACTCCTATGTTTCAGATTTCCTAAGTGTTCATATGCATTCATGTTCATGAAGTTGAATTTTGAAGTCATGTTTTCTGCTAAGTTTAAAGATCTCATGTTTTCTGCATTTCAAGTGTCATTATACTTATGTTGGATTGCTAGTCCTCGTGTCATATCCTTTTCTATTCAAATAATTCTCATTCGAGGACGAATGTTTCTAAGAGGGAGATATTGTAAGATCCGAAAATTTGGAAAGTCCTAAAACGAGGAACAAAGAATAAAAGTTCAGAGAAATGCAGAAAATTGGCAGCAAGTATCGACTATGAAAGGACATCACGGGCTTTGCTAGACACCACACCTCGTGGTTATCCATTGTGGTGGTGATTCAGAGACTCAAACCTGCAAGGAAAGGACCATGACGGGGGACCACAGACCATGGTGAGAACCACGGGCTATGAAGCCCACCGGGGTGACCCCTCCCCAAAGCACCCAGGAAACTCTCTAAGGGAAAAACCACAGACGACAACCACGGACCGTGGAGCTCTTCACGTACTGTGGAGTGATTTATGGTGGTCACTTATGCAAGCCCTCCTATAGGACCTACACCACGACCATATTTCACGGACCATGATGCCCTCCACAGATGGTAAAGGTCTTCGTAGAGGAAGTTCAGAGACTTTCCTACAAGCTGTAAAAATATTCCCTCCAATTCCTTCATCACGGGACATCACTAGGGGACCATTGTGAGCACCACGGACCGTGAAGGATCCCCGTGAAGCCAGTATGGTTAGATTTCAAAGGGGTGTTTTGGTATTTTCCTGTGTTTTAAAATTGAAGTGTGATCATTTTGGGGACGGAATTGACCTTATCTAAAGGCCTAATACTCTTCCAAACACTTTATTCTTACGGTTAGACTCAAAACACAAAATTCCCTTCATCTCAATGTTCTCCCAAGTGTCTCAAGAGAAGCTAGGGTTTCATTCCTAGAAGGTGAAGCCTCCATTTCTTTTCAAGTTTGTATTAGGTATTTGTTTTCCCAAGATATGTGGGTCTCATCCACGGGTTCTTCCAGCCATGGAGCCCAAATGTTTTTCTCAACTTAATAGTCCAATTTCAAATGGTGAAATATTATGGGTTTCTATATTATGATTCCAAATGCATAAATTGTTGTTTATCTAAAGTTTATTTACCTATATTAGTATATATTGACTCTTGATTTCAATAAAGTGATGATTTTATTTAAGGCCCTTATATTAGGGCATGAAAGGACTTCAAGGTAATTTGGTGGGTTATTTCAAGATATCTAAATTGATGCATTTCATTATTCTCATGCATGCCAACATTGTTTTAAATGATTTGAAGGATGAAATGAATAGAACCCACTTTGTTCTTAATGAAGTTTGAATTGAAAGCTTTGACTCATAAGTGAATGTTTATGAAAGCAAATTTTTATGATTAAAGGTATTCTTATGAAATGAAAGAATAATTGAATGATGATGAAATAGTTTCTTAGATGGGGACCTAGCACCAAATGTAGCATATAGATGGGGACTCGACCTAAGATGTCCTTAAGTAAAGTCTCATGTTGCATTAACTATGGGCCAACATAGAGCCCCCTGTAGGCTTAGGATATTGGATCCATAAATAACCCTTAAAATTAAAGTTAAAGAAATGATTAAAGTTGATAGAATTCTACCTGGAAATTAGTCTCCCCATGCCAACGTATGGGGTTATATTAGATTTCAGGTAATAGCTTGTATGGTCTTAAATATCGGTTATGATCATCTTTGCCCAAAGTGAATATTTAAAGGTTATTCATATGAATGATTATGCATGCATTGTCGTATATTTCATATTACACAAATGTTCTAATGTTTCTCAAATGTTCATGTATGCCTACATACTTATTACATTCAAAGTACTAACACACACTCTTTTGCCTACATTATATCACCATGTAAGGATTGACATTGCTCTACATTCACCTCTACATGGCTAGTTTGATTATTGAAGGCAACTACCTTGGTGAGTTCCCATATTTCGAGAATAATTCCCCTTTTCCCTTCTAGCTTATGATTTGTATAGATGTTTGGATTATCTTTTGAGTACTTGTTCCATTTATTATAAGGGTGAGCTAGGGACATGTCTTAGCCCCCATCAAGTCTAAAGTAGTAGAGGTATTGTTGGACAAATAGATAATGTTGATGTTGCTAATTAATCTTATGCTATGTTGTTTCCCTTAGTCCCATGATTCCCTAATTTCCGCTTATGGTTTTAAGGTCATTATCTTTGAAAAGCAAAATGAATGCTAAGAAGCTTGGGTGAGGTACCTCCAAGTGTCTCATTCGCTGTGTCAAGTCTAGGCCCTAGGCTTGGATCGTGACAACACCTCTCTCAAATCTTGATACATCTTTGTGGAACCGAGATGAATAGAATACTGCGAACTATGAGTTTCAAAAAATATCATATATTTTAAGTGATCCACATTTGGAACACACAGTCTGCCTTAATATCTCAAGACACCATCTCCACCTTGGGAGAAAGCCTCAATGGCTTTTTCGGAGATTGCTTTCTTCAAATCCACCAATGCGGAATAAGTGTCTTGTTTTTTCCTTTACATCCGCCACAAGAGACAATTCAGAACTATTTTGCACTATAACACCACCATCTTTGAAATCAACCAAACGCACACACAAATGGACTAATCTATGCACATCCCAAACTATCACTTTCTTCTCATGCTCAACATGGGAAACACTATTCATTGAAAACCTACTAAAAGCATCGGAAACTATATTTGCCTTACCCGGATGATACAACACACTATGTCATAATACTTCAATAGCTTAAGCCATCTCCTTTGTCGAAGTTTCAAGTCCTTCTGAGTGAACACATATTGTAAACTCTTGTGATTGGTGAAATCATCTACATGGACACCATAAAGATAGTGTCTCCATAACTTCAAAGCAAATACCACCACTGCCAACTCCAAGTCATGTGTTGGGCAATTCTTCTCATGTGGCTTGAGTTGACTTGAAGAATAAGCTATCACTTACCCATTTTCACTAGAACACAACCAAGACCAACTTGTGAAGCATCACAATACACAACAAACCCATCGGAACCTTTAGGCAAAGTCAACAATGGAGCAGAGGTAAGTTTATCTTTCAACTCTTGGAAGCTTTTCTCATATGCTTCAGACCATTGGAATTTCACCTTCTTTTGGGTCAAGGTATTAAAAGGCGATGCAATGGAAGAGAAACCTTAAAAACCCGTCTATGATAATTGGCTAGGCCTAAGAAACTTTGGGTATCAGAAGGAGTCAATGGTCTAGGCCAATTCTTAACAGCCTCGATCTTCTTTAGATCAACCATAATTCCTTCTTTGGAAACAATGTGACCAAGGAACGCAACTGATCTTAGCCAAAATTCACAGTTGCTTAACTTTGCATAAAAATGACGGTATTTGAGTATTTGCAACACAATCCTCAAATAATCGGCATGATCTTCCTTACTCTGTGAGTAAATCAAGACTTTATCAATGAACATCATAATGAGCATATCCAAGTATTACCTGAACACCCTATTCATTAAATCCATAAAAGTTGTAAGGGCATTCATTAGTACAAAAGACATAACCAAGAATTCAAAGTGACCAAACCGAGTTCAAAACACCATTTTGGGAATATCACACTCCCTTACCCTTAGTTGCTAATAACTGAAATGGAGATCAATCTTTGAAAAGTAATTTGCCCCTTGCACTTGGTCAAACAAATTATCTACCTGGGAATTAGATACTTTTTCTTCACGGTGAACTTATTGAATTGCCAGTAATCTATACACATTTTTAGTGACCCATCCTTCTTCCTAATAAGCTACACGGGAACACTCCATGGTGAAATGCTTGGCCTTATAAAACCCTTATCCAATAAATCCTTCAGTTTTTCTTTTAACTCCCTAAGTTCCGCTGGAGCCATACAGTAAGGAGGAATAGAAATAGGTTGAGTATCAAGAAGGAGATCTATGCCAAAGTTAATTTCCCTTTTGGGAGAAACACTAGGAAAATCATAGGGAAACTCATTAACTATAAGGACCAACTCAAGAGTAGGATTTTCGAAATCAACATCCCTAACTCGCACTATATGATAGATGAACTCTTTGGAAATAATTTTTTGGGCCTTTAGACATGAGATGAATCGATCCTTAACCACCAAATCATTACCCTTCCATTCAAGAATAGACTTATTAGGAAATTAAAACTTGACCCTACGAGCCCTAGAATCAATGGATGCATAGGAGGCATATAACTAATCCATACCAAGAATGATATCGAAATCGGTAATGTCTAATTTAATAAGATCACAAGGAATAATTTTATGTAAAACTGACATGAGACAATTTCTATAAACTCTCTCAGCTAACACCAAATCACCAGTGGGAGTATAAACCCAAAAAGGTTCTAACAACACTTTAGGGCACACATCAAAGCTCTTAGAATGGTAAGGAGTAACAAAAGACAAGTTGGCACCCGGATCAAGCAATGCAGAGACATCAAAGTTAAAGATCCGTAACATACCCATGACCACATCGGAAGTTTCATCCACATCTTGCCTAGCATAAAGAACATAGAACTGGTTATTGTGTTGGCCACTCATTGGTTGACCTTGGGCACCTTGTTGCACTTGGCCTTCTTGGGCTACTTGGCCTTGAGGATGACCTTCTTTACCTTTATTGGCAACATGAGGGAACTCGGATTGCCTATTGCCCATCTTTACACATCCGTAGCAAGAACCCATTCCCATTAAACATCCACCTCCATGATTCTTCCTACACTTTAAACACTTGGGAAATGAAGGGCTACTAGCATTCACACCTCCTTCTTGAACCTTGTAGGTCATCCTTTCCTTATCAAACTTCTTTCCCAAACCTTGCCTTATTGAGAACAACCACTACTACCACCGGACCTAGCATTTGAGAACCTACCTTTATGCTAGGCTCTCTTAGAACCCCTCATTATTATTTCTTTGAGTTTCTATCCCATAATTTATTTGGAAAAAGTCATGACCCAAGATATATCCATTTATTTCACAAGCATAACAGCACGACATTCCTTAGCAACCAAGTTAGATACCCCCGATATGAATTGACTTATATAGACACGTGGATTGGCAACTAATGGATGAGCATACTTAGATAGCTTGGTAACTTGAGGGCATAGTCCCTCATACCAATGTTTCCTTGTCGAAGATTGATGAACTCCAACACCTTTGCCTCCTATAGCTTAAGAGGGAAAAAGCGATCAAGAAAAGTAAATTTGAAGGCTTCCCAATCAATAGGTCCTTTATCCACCCTCTCTATCTTCCATTGAATATACAAAACTTGAGCAACATTTTTGAGTTATTATGCTGCCAAATCTACTTTTTCTTCCGAAGTCACTCCCATAATACTCACTATATTATAGACCTTGTCAATGAACTCTTAATAATTCTCATCAACTTTGGAACCAAGGAATTTGGAAGGGTTTATTCTTTCAAAGTATCTTACCCGAGACGCTAGAGTAGGAGCATTAGGAGGAACCACAACCCCTTGGTTGGCCATAACTTGGGCTATCATAATAATAGAGGTTCGGAACTCCGCATTAGTAACTTGGTTGGGTAGGGAACCATTGGCTTGAGGTATCAGATGAGATTGATCCTCATTAGCATTGACCCCTCTTTGTATAGGTGCTCTTCTTGAAGGAATTTCTAAAAATTGCAAAGGACAATTATTAGGGAAAGGAAGTCTTAGGGTATACTAAGTCTTAGAGTATACTCTAAAGCATGACTTAGACCATGAAAGAAGTGAGGATTTCCTAAGATGCTCCATAGTCTCCTACTCATAAGTATGACACACTTTACACCCATGTATAAGACTCTACTTGATGTGACATGTTGGACTCCCTAGGATATCTTAAACCTTGTGCTCTGATTCTAAGTTTGTCATGACCCAACCTAGAGACTAGTTGTAACATGGAGATTAAAACCCCGAAGGGCTCCAAATAAGCCTCTTGACATATTATAAGCATACATAAGGTAAAGTAAATGTAGAAATAACAAAGAAAGAGTCTAAATCATGAATCATAGAAAAGACATAAAGTTGACTACATAAACTCTACAATATATGTCTAACAAATGGCTCTACTTAAACAAGAAGTGCGGGGCTAAGATATGTACCTATCTTACCCTCAAATCATAAAGAGAATAAAAGTCTTTGAAGAAGAAACAACTCATAACTAGTCCTCGATCGATTATGACTCACCAAAACTCTATCGGTGTGAAAGCTCAACTATCCATGTATGGGAATGTGATCAACCCTTACATTTTGAGATAATGTAGGCAATAATATATGTTAGTACATTTGAATGTAGAAGTATGAGGGCATGGCATGCAATACAAATAATATGATGCAATGATCAATTAACATACATCATAAATGAGAATGGGTAAAGTCATGAGAAACCATAATGATCAAAGCATTTAGAAGATATATTTGGAGTCATAAAAGAACATAATAGAACATACATACGTGGTATAGAACCATAACCGACAATAAGATCATGCGAGCTCTAACATAAAATCCCGATGTCTCCCCATGCAATGGAAGAAAAGGGAATCTAGTTGCCAAGGTAGACTCTACCCCATTAGGTGGGTCATGTACATATTCTATATGTGGATTCACTAGCTAAGCCATAAAGGAAGAGAAGGGACCACGACAAGGGGACACAGACTTAGGTGAGCACCACGGACCGTAGTACCCTCTATGGTGACCCCTCTCCTAAGACCCTTAGAAGATTTCCAAAGGTACAGACCATGTATGACCACCACGGGCTGTGTAGCCCCTAACGAACTGTAATGGGTCCTGTGATGAGCACCCCTACAGACCCTCCTGCAGATCTTGCACCATGTCCATGGTTCACAAACCATGATGACCTTCATGGATTGTCATGGTCTCCATGAAGGAAGTCCTAAAACCATCCCTATAAACCCCAAAAATATTAGTCCAAGGAAACCACCATGCACCATGGTGCCCTTCACAGGCCATGGTGGGTCTCGTGGTAGGTAGCCTTTCCAATATTCTTTTTAGAATTTCTAAGTCCAGCTTCATAGAGGCGACCATGGACCATAGTTCTCGGCACGGTCTATGGTGATGGCCTGTTATGGGTTCTGAATTCAGTTTTAATGAGGGTTATTTTAGTCTTTTCCCTATACCTCATTAATGTATGTGGAGTTTTTGGGACTAGATTCATTATGTAATTTTCCTAAATAATCCTAAGTTTATTCCGTTCCCTCATTAATTCCCAAGTAACTTTAACACTTCTCTCTTAAGGTTCCTTCAAAAGTTCATATTCTTCATCAAGGTTTTCACTACACTTTCTTCAAGAATAAGTCTCCTTTATCAATTGAAAGATCAATTCATTCATGGAATATGGGGATTGATCCATGAGTTTCTTTCATTCATGGAGTCCCAAGGTTTTTATTCAAATTCTTATGAATTTCAATTAGGTTTGTAACCCTATTTTGATGAATTGCATTGGGCTATTTCTATTATGTTTTTAATCGTTATAAATGATAATTATAAGTATGTTTTCACATTAATTTCATGATTTCATGTTGATAATATACATGAAGTATGATTATGATGGTTCAATGATTTCAAGCATTCTCATGGTTGTCATCTAAACTGATTATGTATATGAGTTTTACTCTAAATTCAAGTATGAATTATGATCATGGATTATAATTATGTTCAAGTTATGATTTCCATTCAAGTTATGAGAAAAGGTGACTTAGGTTCCTATGTTGGAGACCTAGGAATCTAATGACATGAATTATGCAAATATGAAGTTTATGAATAAGTTTATGCTATATGTTAAGTATGACCACTATATTATGTATTCCGTGGGATTTGACTTAGCATCGAATGATGACTTGAGGTTAGGGCTCAACCTACGGTGTCCTTATATAAATTCTCATAATATAACTATGAGCCACTATAGGATTCCACCATGGTGGCTCACCATGAGGCATGGTGCAGACCACGACCCGTGATGGCCTTTGTGGTCATCAGTTGGTGCCAAAATATGCAGGTTTCAGAAATTTCATGTTTTGTTCCTTGTTTTTATTCTCTCCAACTTCAAAGTTCTTACAATACCCTAGAAAAAACATACCCTAAAAATATAACAAAGTATGGTATTTATAGAAGTCTAAAAACTCAACCCTAAACAAACTAGGTAACCTCAAAAAGTTGGCTTTGCAGGACCCTTGGACAATACCTACCACGGCCAGTGGTGATCATCATGGCTCATGGTGGTGCCTCATGGTTTTTTACTTGGTCATTTGGTGGATGCCACCCCACCACGACATCTACCATAACCAGTGGTTAGGACCACAACCCATGGTGGTATTTCTTGGTGTGTGCCTAAGCCAAATAGTTGGTTGCCTTCTCTTGGGTGGTTGTACGACTGCCTTCACAGGCAGTGGTGTGCACCACATCCCTTGAAGGGTCTCATTGTATGCACACTTTGTCCAAACATGATAATTTAGCCTCTCAATATCTAGTACAAGGTCTTTCATGTCATGGTGAGGTTCGTTCTTTGCTTTCTCCTTTCAGTTTGTTCATCTCAAAAACACCATATCCCCCTTGGAAGAAACCCTCAATAGTTTTTTTGGAAACTGAAGTGTCTCCAAAAGATGATATTTACGATGCTCAAAACATAGAATTATTATAAGCTCTCAAGTATATTTTGTTAGTTTGATATGGGTTTTATTTAGTTTTCAGGGAAATTGAAGTGCGCTTGAGTTGATGATCATTTGATTTATTTATGTTGAAATTTGCTTGCATTTGGACTAAGGTGGAATGGTGTTGTTGAGAATAAATCAAAAGGAAAGCAAAATTATACAAGAGTTGTTCAAGTACTTGATTCTAAGTCAGCTCTTTTTCTTCCTTTTAAGACTTCATATTAAGTAGAGGACTATGCTAGATTGTATATTCGAGAGTTGATAAAGATTCATGGTCTCCTATTATCTATCATTTTGGATTGAGGTACTTAGTTTACATCTAAGTTTTGGAGATCTTTCCAAAGGGGTCTTGGTATTCAAGTGAAGCTTAGCACAACTTTTCACCCTCAGATGAATGGTTAGGCCAAACATACCATTAAAACCTTAGAGGATATGTTGAGAACATGTGTCATTGATTTTAAAGGTAACTGGATGATCATTTGTCATTTATAGAGTTTTCCTATAATAACAGTTATCATTCTAGCATTCAGATGGCCCCATTTGAGGCCTTATATGTTAGGAGGTATAGGCCTCCTATTGAATGGTTTGAAGTGGGTGAAGTTGACTTGATTGGACTCTAGTTGGTGCATGAGGATATGGAAAAGGTTAGATTGATTAGAAAAAGATTGAAAACAACCCAGAGTCGGCAAAAGTTCTATTTAGATGTGAGGAGAAGGAAACTTGAATTTGAGGTTATAATGGAGTTTACTTGAAAATCTCACCTATGAAGGGTTTGATGTATTTTGGCAAGAAAAATACTCTTAGTCCCCACTTTGTAGGTCCATATCATATTTTAAGGCAGATTGGCAAGGTGACATATGTGTTAGATTTGCCTTCTGAGTTGGCATCGGTGCATCCGAATTCCATGTATTTTTGTTAAGGAATTTTATTGGAGATACTAGCTCCATTGTGCCTTTGGAAAATAATTTGGTGTGAAAGAGAGTCTTTCATATGAGGAGTTTCCAATGGAGATCTTATACCAATAATTTAGAAAGCTAAGAAACAAGAAAATAACTTCAATTAAGGTATTATGGAGGAACCAAGAGGTTGACGGTGCTATATGGGAAGCCGAAGCTGATATGATGTCACAATATCCTCATCTTTTTCATTCCATTCCTAGTTGAGGTATTAAGTTCTTTCATGATCTACTCAGTCAAATCCATATTTTTCAGTCATTCTCATGTCTTCATATGCATTCATGTTCATGAAATGAGTTTTAAAGTCATGTTTTAGCTTGAGATTGAATATTCAACATTTTATGCATTTTTGGTGCATTTTACATTCATGTTGGGCTTCTATTTCTCTTCCCTATTCCATTCATGCTAGATTATGTCCCATTCAAGGACAAATGTCCCCAAAGGGGAGATATTGTAAGACCCCCGATGCTGGGAAGTTGAAAAAATGTTGTTTATAGGAGTTTTCTTGAAAATTTCATCTTTTGCACTAGATGCTCTTCACGAGCCCAGTTCATGAGCTTTGAACATGATCATGGGCTGTAATGGGGTTTTTGGTAGAGCGTTGGAGTTTAAGGATGCAAGGAAGAGGTTCACGAGAAGGACCATGGGTCGTAGTGAGCACCACATACCGTAGTCCCTTCTGCGGAGCTAGCCACTAAGCCCCGTGAACCACAGTGAGACAACAGGGTCCACGGTTAATAGAGACCTATAAGAATTATAGTGACCTCCGTGGTATCCACCTGATCCAAGTAAAATTTCCCCCACCAGTCCACAACCACCACCATAGCCTGTACTGAGCTTCAAAGACCATAGTGGGCCCCCCATCCAGGTACCCGACTCTATTTAATTCAGGGCTGTGTTGGTCTTTCTCTAAATTTTCATTAATAAATGTGGATAGTTTTAGGGGTTTATTCTACCCTAAATACTACCCTAAGCCCTCATAATCCTCTCATTCTCACCTTAACCCTCAAAACCCAAAATCTTCTCTCTAAAGTCTTCTCTGAAAAGCCTTATTCTTCCTCATGCTATTCAAAATGAAAATCAAACCATCTCTTCAATCAAGAGTAAGTTTAGGGATTCTAAGATCTAAGGTATGTGGGAATTCATCCATGGGCCCTTTCACCCATGGAGTCCTAAGTTTCCTCTCAAAATCTCTTATTAATTCTTCTTCTAAAAGCTCAGTTTCATGAATTTGCTTTGGGTCTTCTTACTTATTATATATATTATGATTATTGATCAAATTATGCATAATTCATATCATATGTCATTATTTTAAGATGAATTTCAATGACCAATGTTGTATGATAGTTTCAAATATGTTTTCAATGAATTATAATCTCTTATTCTAAGTGATTTCAATGAAAGTTTTATGAATGCTTATCAAAGCTTATGAATGACTCATGAAATACTATGAATGATGTTTCAATGATTTTCTAAACATGTAAGATCCCAAAAATTTTGAAAGTCCTAAAACGAGAAACAAAGAATGAAAGTGCAAAAAAATGCAGAAAAACTAGCACCACGAGATGACCACGAAAGGCCATCATAGGCTAAGGTAAGTACCACACCATGCTTAGTGGTGAGCCACCATGGTGGAGTTTCTGAAATCCAACCTATAGGGAAGGGACCATGATGAGGGACCACGGACCTTGGTGAGTGATCTCGGGAAGATTTATGTGACGAATAACAAATAAAACCCATAATTAATTGATCAAGTTGGGAGCAAATTCCTAGAATTTAGTTCATATTGTTGCATTTTTGTATTGTTGTAACCAACTAATATGATTAGACACTTTCAGGACTGATTGGGAAAGAATGAACATTCAAAACATTATCGGATAGAAAGTGGAGCTCAAAGGAGAAGTTGGGAAAACAATGTGAAAAAAATTCCCTATAAGAAAGTATGTCTGCGTTGCGCACTTGGCTTCTGAAATTTGATTCCAAAACTTGAAATTTATTCGACGAAATAATGTGGTGCATGCTAGGTCTACATTGGGGACCTGGTTCTGGATAGCATAAATGCATGCCGACATAGGAAATGAAAAATTACACTGAAATAAACCAAGTCCGTGTCATAGACTTCAGTGCATCTACTTTAATTTCACATTTTTAGTGCTATAAATAGCACCTTTACATATTTTATTAAAAAGTAGATCAGATTGTGAGGTTGAAGTTGAAGAAGACGAAGGAAGAGCTACTTTTGGTGCTATTTTTTTCTTTTCTTTTATTTGAATCTGTTACACCCCACCCTTTTTTTAAAACTCGGAATGTCTCATAAGTTCCTTGGACATTATCAGGTGAGCCGGATACGCTACGACACTATCAAACGACTTTAAGGAAGGGAGAATGTGATACCCCATAGTAGAGAAGGTTGGAGATGGAGTCATAAGAATCCGGAAGGAATTGGAGGCCAAGTAATGAGTCGTAGGACTCGATTTACCTACGTAAGCTACTAACTTGGAAGTCTTACATACTTAAGCTATTGGAGTACGTACCAATCTTGCGTAGAACGGATTACATAGGCTCTTAAAATAAGACGAGATTACTAACCCACGAGGGAGAAAAAAAGATGATGTGGCAGCTTAGGGAGGTGACACGTGGCAGCACCTCAAGCAGGCAGGTGACCCACCTGCTTGGGGTCAAGTAGGTGACCCACCTGCTTGGGGGAGGTGGACTCCACTGCCATGTGGAAGCACCCCATTGGCCGCATGGTTGAGGTGTCCCAATAAGGGCCTGATATGTGTCACCCTTAGGGGCTGACACGTTTCACCTCCTATATATGTGTATGTGACTCTTCACTTATTCATTATCCAAAAAAACAACAAGACATAGAGAGAAAACGTGAGAGGAAGAGGCAAAGTTTTCTAACTTTCCTCCGTGAATTAATTATATACGGTGTTCCTTAAGCACGTGGATATGTATATATGTGGTTTATGAGGTTTATAGAAACAAAACTTCAGCTTTACAATTGGAAATTTGGAAGAAAATAAGAAGAGAAAAACGTAGAGGGGCAAAGAGGAAGCTACGGGTTTGGGCCTCTTTGAGGTAAGCCCCGGGTTTCATTCTGTGAATTAATTATTTGAAGTTCCCCTCAGTTGTATAATGATGTTTAATAGCATAAAATTTCAATTTGGGGCGGCGAAGAAGTAACACAAATAGCCCGCTCAATTTCAACGCGTTTGGAGAAGTTCCGAGTTGCGCTTTGATGGTTTTGGCCAAATTCGGGTAAGGTAATGTTTATCCTTTCAAATTTGACTTTATGATATTTTTATGGAGTGTATTATACACCTTGTGTGTGGATGGAAACGTGAAAATAGTATAGAAATGCTTGGTGTTGAAGACAATCCAAATTGTAGTCGTTATAGTCGAATTGTCGTCAAAGTAAGGCGTTGTTCTTGTGAGTTGCTGCTGCAGGGGTGTGATGTGTTGTTAAAGGGACTAAATATGTTCTAATTTGTGTTAGGTTGCTTCTGGTTGAAGCCACATGACCCCCCGTTGTGTATAATTAAAGGCGTTACAAAATAAAGGCTAGATGCCCTATTGTGATATCGTATTTTTGAACGAGTCGTTTGGAGTTTATGTTGTATATTGTTGGTGTGAATGGTGTAAACATATGGTGAAGGTTTTTGTTGTTGATTGGCTGTAGTCTTTAGGGGTCTAATTGGAAATTTGGATAGGTCACCTTATAGGAGAGGTGCTGCCCAATTTTCGTTAACGCCTTAGTGAATTAAAGAACTAGTCGAAGAAACGAACAAGGAAATAGATTCCATGAATACTAAGGGGAAACCTAAGATACTGGAAGGCTAAGAGTAGTTGATATTCGTATTGATTTCATGTTGAATAGGTTCAGAGGACGACGAGACGAACAGGATAAAGAGTAACTCACAAGAGGTATGTCGAACTTTCTTTTGGCATGTTTCGATATAAATGTATACAACTATCTTTCTTTCCTTTTGGCAATGTTTAGCCTTAAGTGAATTATATATGAAGTGCGGGGATAATTCCATTCCCAGAATTCCAAGTATGCCTCATAACCTCTATCCACTGTTTAGTATTAGAGTTCCTGTAAGGATTGAGTATTGCCTAGTAAAGCTTTTACGTGTTAAACAGTAGTGTGTGGAAAGCTATCTCTCATTTCCCTTGATATGTATTTGATACAAAAATGAGATTACGATGCCATAGTGGTTCACCGAGCTCCATGAAGGGCCGAGTACGAAATATGTATATGAAGATCACCTGAAGAAAAGTACAGACTATATGGAACTTAGTTTCTTTCTTTCTTTTGGCCATGTCTTTATCTTAGTCGTAAGTTGAATATGATACGAGCTCCAGAGTAACTCTATTCTTAGTTATTTCACATTTACTTTTGAATAACGAACTCTGGTAGTAGTAGAACTATTTCCCTGGAAACTTACATATGTTAAAGAAGCACCAAATGTACAGGCTCCAAGTCTTGAAGACTATATGATACTAAGTGTTGTAATTCTATAAACAATTTGGCCCTATGTTCATACATGTCTAGGGTCCTCGATATTACTTTTGAGACAGCCCATAATGGCATTTAAAGGACACTCGAGATGACTACACCGTTACTTGGGTCCTCAAATAAAAGCTTAACTTTCTTATTCTGTCGAGTCTCTGATAATGATTTGAATCACATATAGTTACTCACTATTCTACTCGTGTATACTGTAACACTTCTTTCACCGAGTCTCGAGCCGGGTACGTTATCGTACACAACTCACTGCATTGTCCACCGAGCCCTTCACTAGAGGGCCGTGTACGTATGTATTATGGGTGATGATATGTTGTAATAAGGGGTGATGGCGTCGGGCCTGTGATGGTCCTACAGATATGATTCACCGGGCCCCTGAAAGGGCCGGATATATTGTATAAGTTGAGCATGCATACTTTTATGATTCACAGAGTATAGGTACATGTTTCTGATTTGATAATTGATTCCCCTGCTCCTCTACTTTGGATATACCTCCGGTTGTATTATGTTACGTTTTACATACTCAGTACATATATCGTACTAACCCCCTTTCTTCGAGGGGCTGTATTTCATGCCCGCAGGTACAGGTACAGGTTTTGGGAGTCCGTCAGCTATAGATTCCACTCAGCTCGGCTGGGAACGGCTCCATTATATCAGAGCCTAGTTTTGTTTAAATTGACGATTGATGTATAAAATTCTTTTATTTATTCAGGGGTACAGCGGGGGCCTTGTCCCGCCATATGATGTCGTTAATATTTTTAGAGGTCTGCAGACAAATATATGTGGGTTGTGTATGTCAGTTTAATTCAGCTGGGTGTACATGATATATGATATATGTTATTATATTATGGCAGTCTTGTCGTCTTGCGTGCCCTATCATGTTGTGATACAAACAAAAAGGGCTACAGGTTTATGAAAATGTTATTGCCCAGTGGGGCTCTGTTATATGATATTATTTTATTTACAGTTCAATGTGAGCACAACTGATAAATATGTATATGGGGGGTCTAGGTCGGACCCCAGTCGCGGCCTATAGGGTTAGGTCATGATAGAATCTAAGTTTTGATATTATTTATGATTTATGTAAATATTTTATACACCATGAGTGGCTAAATCCCCTTATTCTTGGGTTGTAGCCAAAATATGAAGGTTTGAATCTTATTTTCTTTGATTAAAAATGGGTTTGTGTATGTAATTACTCTTATGTTCTTGTTTTGATTGTTTTAATGCTTGATTACCATTAGAGAAAATTTTGTTGTCCACCTGAAACTCGGAAGACAGAAAGGGGATAAAACACTTGAATATAAGAAGCATTTCTGTCCTAGAATTGCCTAGAATAATTTATGTATGGAATGACCGTGACACATATCTATAAACCATGTTTGGTTACTAAACAAGATGATAATATTAATGCATTTTTGCTGGTTCATGATTATCCCCGCTCCATGATGTAGTTAGGCTGTCAACAAGAGTAGGTAATTAGAGATCGAAAGATCATAATTGTATAATCAACTTTGTAAACCAGTAATCAAAAAACCCATTGGATACATAAGTAAAGGATTTTAGACTGGAAATCGATAAGTGCTACAACCCAGAGACTCTTCTTTATATTAATAAAATTTCTCTAATATCTGTGAATCATTTTCCCATATCATATTGTTATATTTATTTTTTATAGACATAAATGAACTCAACCCTTTGAATACACACATTAATAATTTGATTCATTGAAAAGCTAACTAATGCCTAATTTCATTTCCTTATGGGTTTGATATCCGACTCTTAAAAAGGATCACTATATTACTTTTGAGACCGCGTACACTTGCGTGTGTATATGAATGTAACAGTGAGAACCATGAGCCGTTAAGACCTCTATAGTGACCCCTCCCCTAAAGCCTCAAAAAACTTTCCAAGGCAGGGACCATGAGGGACCACCACAGGCCGTGGCAATCTTTATAGATCGTGGTGTGTTCTGTGGTGGTCACCCATGGAGGTCCAGTACCACGACCACATTTCACGGGCCGTGATGCCCTCGACAGATCATGAAGATCTCCATGAAAAAAGGTTTAGAGTCTTTCCCTGCAACCCCATGATTTTCCCTCCAATTCAATCATCATGGGACACCATCATGGGCCGTGGTGAGCACCACAGACCGTGATGGGTCTCTCATGAAGTCGGTACAACTAGATTTAAAAGGGATATTTTGGTCTTTTTCTATATTTTAATATTGAAATGTGATAATTTTGGGGACTGAATAGACCCTATATAAAGTCCATAAACCTTCTAAAACCCTCATTCCTCACATTTACTCCCTCAATGAAAAACCCTAACCTCTCTAAAACTCTCAAGTCTTCCTCTTCATAAAGAAAGCTAGAGTTCATTCCAGGAAGATAAAGTCTCCATTACTTTAAAGATTGTAGTAGGGTTTCATTCCACAAGGTATGTATGTCTCATTCATGGGTTCTTCCACTCATGAAGTCCAAATGATTTCTAAACTCAATATTTCAATTTCAAGTGATGAATTGTATAAGTGTTCATGATATGACTCCAAATGTATAGATTCTTGAATATTTAAAATTTACTTACCTTTAATATTTTATATTGACTCTCATTTACATGAAATGGATGATTTATCAATGGCCTTATATGAAGGTATCAAAGTAGTATTAAAGTATAGATGTGGGTTGTTTTAAAGATTTCTTAAATGATGCATTCCATTACACTCATGTATTCTAGCATTAATTTAAATGATTTGAAGGTTGAAGGAGATGAACCCACCTCATTTCATTATATGCTCAATGAAGTTTGAATTGAAAGCTTTGACTCCAAAATGAAAGTTTATGAAAGAAAATGTTTATGATTATGTTACACCCCGTACTTTTGTACCTTGGAAGGTTCTTAAGCTTCTTAAGTATCTTGTAAGGTTCTTAAGTTTTTGGAAGAATTCTTAAGTTTCTTAAAGCTTCTTAAACCTTCTCAAGCTTCTTAGAAGTTACCATGGGAGCCGATAGTCTATAACGCTATCAAACAACTCTAAGGAAGGGAGAATGTGACACCTCATGATAGGGAAGATTGGAAATAGCATTGTAAGAATCTGGAAGAAGTTGGAGACCAAATAATGAGTCATAGGACTTGACTTACTTATGTAAGCTACCAACTTGGAAATCTTACATACTTAAGCTACTTGAGTACATACCAAGCTTACGTCGCAAGGATTACATAGGTTCATAAAATAAGACGAGTTTACGAACCCACGAGGAGGAAAAGAGAGTGACACGTGAAAGCATGAGACAGTGCCACATGGAAGAAAGGGAGAGTTCCACATGGCAGCATCTAGAGCAAGGGGTCGACCCCCACCTTCCATGTGGCAGCTTATGGTAGGAGGAAGGGATGTGTTGGCCCAATGAGGGCTTAACACGTGTCACCACTTAGGGCTTGACATATTTCACCACTTAGGGATTGACACATTTCACCACTTAGGGGTTGACACGTTTCACCCCCCTAAAGTAGCCTATATATATATATGTTATGAATCATTCTTATCTACAAGAAAGTCATTTGTCTTCCTAGTTCAAGAGACTTCTAGCGAAAGAAAGGTAAGCCTCTAATTTTGTTCCGTAAATTAATTATCTAGGGTATAAAACGATGTTATGAAGCTGTTATTAATGTAAATTTATGGGTTGGAGCAGTACCAAAACATTAGCAAGCATCCACAATATTTTAGTCGCGCTAAAGGAACTTTCGAGGCAAGTTTTGGCGAGTTTGGCGAGTTTTGGGCAAGGTAAGGCTTTCTCTTTCAAATTGGAGTTTATGATGCTTTTATAAGTTATATTACATGTCTCAAATAAGGTTGTAAGTGGAAAAATTTCATAAGGATGCTTGACGTTAGAAACAAACTAAATTAAAGTCGTCATAGCTAAATCGAAGTCGCGTAAGGTGTTGTGATTGTGGGCTGCGGTTGTAGCTGGTGTGGTTGTGTGTTGAAGGGATGTAAAGTGTTCTAAAAAGGGTGTGGTTTCTTTTGGTTTCATCCACACGAACCCCCATTTAGTATGGTTAAAGGTTTTACGAAATAAAGGTTAAAACCTCTATTGTGGTATCATAGTTTTGAGCTAGTTGTTTGGAGTTGTATTGGGTAATGTTGAAGTGATTTATTTATATATATGATGCTGGTTGTTGTTATTGGTATGGTTGTTGATATTTTATCCAAGTGAAATCTCAGGAATATTGAAGTTATAGGAGAGATGCTGCCCAATTTTTGATAACTTTGGAACTAGTAATAAACTAGTTAAGGGTATTGGATAAGGAAATGATTCCTATGGGTACTTGGTTGTAGAGTTGGAAATCAGAAAGTGAAAGGTCATTAACCTCAGTATTACTCTCATGTTATTAGGTCAAGGAGGTAACGAGGTAAGCTGCATTACAGTTAATCCACAAACGGTATGTGAAGCTTACCCTTTCTTTTCTTTTGGCATGTCTTAGCCTTAAGTTATATATATGCGAAATTTGGGAGTCATTCCATTCATAAAGGATTGAGTAGGATTCAAGACCCTTATTCACTTCTGGATGTTAGAACTCCTGCAATAAGTGGAGTCCTCGCCTTTCAAGTTTTCTGTAGGATGATAAGTAGTACATATAAGGCTTGCCTATTTCTCTCTTTGAAAGGGGCTTAAGGTAAGGGAAATAATGTCTGATATGAGTTTAGAGATAATTTCATTTAGAGGTTCCAGACGTAATTTGTGAATCGTAGTCATCTCTGAATACTAAGGGTCCTAAATTAGTTAGATTACTACTCCTGAGCCACCTATATATTGAATAGTATGTGAAAATATAAGCTACTATTCTGAAAGTCTTTGAGAGGATAAATGTCTTTGATTACATAAGTTGTATCTCTGATTGCATAAGCTATGTGTCTGATTGCATAAATTATGTCTTTGATTGCATAAACTGTGTGGCATTATCTTGGTACACGCCTGTGGTTCCTGAGGCCCTAATTGATTAAATACCTAATAACATCTAAAGGGTACCTCGGAGAATTACTTTCCTGGTCTTCAAGTGACGATTCACTTGACTGTTTCATTGAGTCTCAAGAGATGACCTAGTTGTATATGGTTTCTCACTACTCTACTAGTACATATGGTAACCCTTCTTTCACTGAGTCCTATGATGGGCCAGGAACGTTATCGTGGAGAACTTTATTACTCCTTCACCGAGTCCCGGGCCAGCTATATATATGTATGTACAAAGTATACGATGATGAAATTCCGTATATGAATTTGAAGCATACGATGACGCCATATGTGATGAAGTTATTCACCGAGTCCCGGGCTAGATATATATATATATATATATATATGATGATGATGATATGATAAAAATGTGGATCGAGTCGTACGTTCCGCGACATTGTTTTAAATTATGGATCAGGTCGAATGTTCCTCGGTATATTGTACTATATGATAATGGCATCGTGTACCATAAATGGGTCGGGTGCGATACGTTATGTACACTACTTTTTCATTGAGTCCCTCACTAAAGGGACGGATACTTATGTAGGCATGCATATGAAAATATAGGGATACACTTGTGACCTCGAGCCCCATAGTGGACTGTATGTACTATAATGACATATACGATAAAATTATGCTATATACGATGATATGATGCCGTATACGATGACCTAATAAAATAATATACATGATGAGAGGGAATGATGATATGGTGATATGTTAATATGATGAAATAGTTATGATACCGGGTTCCTTAGCGAGCCAAGCACAGCGTATGATGATGTATATGACTATGTGTCCTAAGGTGCAGGTATATTAATTTGTTAATTGTTACACTTGTCCCTGTATCCTTGTTTCAATTATGGTCTCAGCTATGATGTGTTATATTTTACATACTTAGTATATATATCGTACTGACCTCCCTTTCTTTGGGGGGAGGGGGGCTGCATTTCATGTTCGTAGGTATAGGTACTTACTTTGGAGATCCGCCAGCTTAGGACTCCTACTCAGCTATGTCGAAAGTGTTCCACTATTCTGGAGCCTAACTTTTGGTGCTGATTATGTAATATATATAGTTGTTTATTCAGGGGTACGGTGGGGGCTCTACCCTGCCATATGTCACTATTAATATTCTTAGAGGTCTGTAGACATATGTAGGTGGGTTATTTACGAGTTTGATTCAGTTTTGCCTATATGGCATATTATAGATGTTATTATGTTAAGGCAACCTTGTCGTCCCTTGCATGACATGGTGAAAATGAAAGAGGCTATATGCAGACGAATTTGTTATCACCCTCTAGATTCTTGTGGTTAGTTTTTATAGTTGAGATTTATGTATATGGGGGTCCAGGTCGAATCCCAGTCATGGCCTACGGAGTTGGGTCGTGACAGATTAAATGGGGTTTTATATAATTAAATGAATGATGAGATGATATGAATGATGATGAAAGGGCTTATTAACCAAAGAATGGATTCTTATGTGATAAGGACAATTCTCACATATTTGAATCAAATGAGAGGTTTTAATGCGCTATTCTATCGAATGATGTTTTGATGATCTAAAGTTATGCAAATGATTATATTTTTATGATATATGACTATTCCGTGGGATTTTACTTAGCACCAAATATAAAATGTAGATGGGGAATCGACCTAAGGGGTCTGTAAGTAAAGTCTCATGTTGCATTTACTATGCGCCAACATAGGAACGTTTGTTGGCTTAGTCTAGTGGATCCACAAATAACCCTTAAAGTTAAAGTTAAAAAAATGAATGAAGTTGATAGAGCTCTACTCGGAAAGTAGACTCCCCGTGCCAATGTAGGGGGTTATATTGCATTCAATGTAATAGCTCGCATGGTCTTAACTGTTATGGTCATCTCCCCACAAAATGAATATTTTAAATGTTAGGTACATGAATGATTATGCATGCATTGCACTATATTTTATATGACACAAAGATTCTAATGCTTCTTAAATGTTCATACATGCCTACATACTTCAAAAGACTAACACATACTCTATTTCTTAAATGATTTTGCCATGTAGGAACCGACGTTTCTCCATATTCACCTCCGCGTGGCTAGTTGATTACATTGAAGGCTACTTTGTTGGTGAGTTCCCATGTTTTGATAACAATAGCCTTACCCTTATAGTTTTGTTATGTAAAGTCTTTTGGGTTGCTCATCATAATATTATTTCAATTTATTATGAGGGTGAGCTAGGGACATGTCTTAACCCCCGCTAAGTCTAAAGTAATAGAGGTATTGTTAGACAAATTGACGATGTTGATGTTGTTAATTACTTTTATGCTATGTTGTTTCCCTTAGTTCCATGATTCCCTTATTTTCCCCTTATGATCTTAATGTCATTACCCATAAAAAGCTAAATGAATGTTCACAGCACGTTGCTAAGGATAGGCTCGGAGCCAAAGGAGATTCTTTTAATCGAGATTCTCCTAAAAAAAGAGGCTTAGGTGAGGTACCTCTGAGTGTCTCATTCTCCATGTCACGTGTAGGCCCTAGGCTTGGGTCATGACAAACTTAGTATTAGAGTTTGAGGTTTTGAATGGTCCTTGGTGTCTAACATACCGTGTCAAATAGGGTGTTATATAGGACCCTATTTAACATGGTATGTTGGACTCCAAGGACCATTCAAAACCTCAAACTCTAATACCAAGTGTGTCATAACCCAAGACTAGGGCCTACACGTGACATGACGAATGAGACACTTAGAGGTACCTCACCTAAGCCTCTTATCATTCATTTATCTTTTCATAGGTAATGACATTAAGATCATAAGAGGAAAATAAGGGAAAACGCGTCACAATTATGAATAAGAGACTATGAGATGTTTAGGAATATTTTCACTTCTTTCAAATTCATGTTGTGCCAAAGAGTGTCCTAAGATTCCTCTAACTAACTCGTCATTTTATGTCCTCTAAATCATACCTCCAAGAAGAGTGCCTCCACCTAGAGCAAGGGTTCAAGGACCAAGCTCCTCTAGTTCCCGAGGCTCCACAACATGAGAAGGGAGTGACCCATGCAAAATTCCAGAATATCATCATATTGTTGGATCAAGCCGTAGCCAACAAAAATAACTAAGGCATTGTTCTTCCTCCTCATGTACCTACTCTAGCTTTTAGGATTCAAAACTTCAATAGAATGAATCTGCCCAAGTTTGATGGTTCTAAAGTAGATGAGGATCCTATGGCATTCTTGAGGAGGTCTACTAAATTATGGCTATCATAGGTGTACCTCCAAATGAGAAGGCCGAGCTAGTGGCCTACCAACTCAAGGGCATTTCAAGGGTTTGGTATGAATAATGGATTGTTGAGATGGGAGAAGATATGGAGCATATAGAATGAGAAACATTTAAAGGATCCTTCCTAGACTGCTTCTTTCCTTTGGAGCTAAGGGAGACAAAGATCCAAGAGTTCATCAATATTCGCCAAGGAGGCATAAATGTGAGGGAATATGCCCTCAAGTTCACTAAATTATCCAAGTATGATCCTTTCATGGTCTTCGACCCAAGGGCAAGGATGAGCAAGTTTATTTTTGGCATTTCTACCTTGGTATCTAAAGAGTGCAAGACAACCATGTTCGTCAAAGAAGTGGACATCTCCCAACTTATGAAATATGTGGAACAAATCGAGGATGAGAACTTGAAGGAGTGGTCAAGAGGGTTCAAGAAGGCTAGAGTTGATAGTGGAGGATTCAATCCTCAAAGGTCTGGTTATAGTGGTAGTGTAAAGGGCCAAGGTGGGCAATATTTTATGGGGAAAGGGTCCACTAATACTCCTCCTCCAAGGTTCAACAAGGACAAGGGTGCTAACCCGATGGTTCCAAGAGAGAATGTTAGGGCTCAAGATTTTCCCACTTGCAGGAAGTATGGAAGGACACACAAAGGAGAATGCTTAGCCAGCTCTAATGCTTGCTTTTAAGTGTGGCAAGTCGGGCCACCATGCTAGATATTGTAGAGGTGGTGGTGTTATTAGGCCTCAAGGCTAAATTTCTCATGGTCAACAAGCTCAAGGAGGTGGGCAACACACCAACCATTTTTATTCTTTGCATGGGAGACAAAAGGTTAAGGAAGCCCCCAATGTTGTTACAAGTATGTTAAAAGTCTTTGATTTCGATGTATATGCATTGTTAGATCCGGGTGAAAAATTTTCATTTCTTATTCGATTTCTTTATAATAGGTTTGATGTGCTACCCAAGATATTTGTAGAGCCTTATTTGGTGTCTACTCCCATTGGTGAGTCGGTTGTTGCTAGAAAAGTCTATAAGGGTTTCCCCGTGTCTATCTTACATAAAGTTGGTCATTGTGATCTCATAGAGCTTAACATGGTAGATTTTGATGTTATACTTGGTATGGATTGCTTGCATGCATTTTATGCTTCTGTAGATTATAGGACTCATTGAGTAAAGTTTTAATTCCCAAATGAGTCTATTCTAGAATGAAAAGGGTCATGATTCAGTATTAAAGGGTAGGTTCATTTCTTGTATTAAGGCTCGAAAGTTGATTGGTATGGATGGCATTTACCACTTATGAGGGTTAGGTATGTTGAATCCGAAAGTATTTTACTTGAATTGGTCCCCGTAGTCAATTAGTTTCCTAATGTCTTTCCTGATGATCTTTTCGGTGTCACTCTGAAAAGGTAAGTTGATTTTGGTATTAATCTTCTCCCCGATACTCAATCTATCTCTATTCCTCCCTACTGAATGGCTTCGATGTAATTAAAAGAGATGAAGGAACAATTGAAAGACTTGTTGGAGAAAGGTTTTAATAAGGCCAAGTGTTTCACCATGGGGTGCTCCCATATTATTTGTAAGAAAGAAGGATGGGTCGCTTCGAATATGCATAAACTACCAATAATTGAACAAGGTGACCATCAAAATCAAATATCCGATCCCTAGAATAGATAATTTGTTTGATCAATTGTAAGGGGAAATCCATTTCTCCAAGATTGATCTTTGGTCAAGCTATTAACAACTAAAGGTAAGGGAGTGTGACATTCCCAAGACAGCATTTCGAACAAGGTATGTCTACATTGAGTTTGTACTGATGTCATTTGGATTGGCGAATGCATTGACTATGTATATGGATCTAATAATTAGGGTGTTCAAGCCCTACCTAGATACTTTTTGGTGGTCTTCATTAACGATATCTTGATTTACTCTCGGGGTGATGAAGAACATAATAATCATTTGAGAGTTGTGCTTCAAACCTTGAGTGATAGGCAATTGTTTGCAAAATATAGTACATGTGAATTTTGGTTGAAAGAAGTGGCATTTTTTGTCACATAGTGTCCGGTGATAGGATCAAGGTTGATCCTAAGAAAACAGAGGTGATCAAGAATTCACGCAAACCATTGTCTCCTTTGGATATTAGAGACTTTTTTGGTTTAGCCGGGTACTATAGAAGATTCACCAAAGGGTTCTCTTGTATCTCATATCTTATGACAAAATTGACCCAAATGCAGGCAAAGTTCCTATGGACAAATGAGTGTGAAAAGAGTTTCAAACTTTTAATGATCGTCTTACCTCCGCTCCTATTTTGACTCTTCTAGAAAGATTATAAGGGTTTGTGGTTTATTATGATGCGTCAAAGATTGGTTTTGGTTGTGTCTTTATGCAAAATGGCAAGGTTATAGCCTATGCTTCAAGGAAATTGAAGGTGCACGAGCATAACTACCCTACCCATGATCTCAAGTTGGCAGGCATTGTATTTTCTCTAAATATTTGATGGGACTACCTCTATGGGGTACATGTGGATGTGTTCACCGATCACATAAGTTTCATATATGTGTTTACCCAAAAGGACCTCAATCTAAGGCTAAACAGGTGGCTAGAACTCCTTAAGGACTACTACATGAGTGTGAATTATCATCTGGGTAAACCCAATATGGTTGCCGATATACTTACTAGAGTGTCTATGGGAAGTATAGCTTATTTTGATGAAGTAAGTATGGAATTAGTAAAGGATGTTAACTGGTTCACTAGATTAGGAGTGAATTTGAGAGGTTCCGATAATGGTGGTATGGTTGTTCATAATGGATTCGAATCATCTTTGGTGGTGGATGTTAAGTCAAAATAAGACCTTGACTCAACCTTAGTATAGTTAAAGAGGTTGGTAAAGGAAAAGAAATTAGAGGTCTTTTCTTAAATGGGAGATGGGGTACTTCACTACCAAGACCGATTATGTGTTTCGGATGTGGATGACCTAAGGAGTTTGATCGTGAAGGAGGCTCACTATTTTTTATATTTTATTCACACTGGTTCCAAAAAATTGCACCAATACATAAAAGAGCTTTATTGGTGGGGTGGAATGAAAAAGGACATAGCAAGGTTTGTGGCCTAATGCCCAAATTGCCAACAAGTTAAGGCAGAACATCAAAGGCCGGGTGGCCTAACCCAAGACATTAAAATTCCCACTTGGAAGTGGGAAGTTATGAATATGTATTTATAGTGGGTTTGCCTTATACTCGGAAGCATCATGATTCGATTTGGGTGATTGTTGATAGAATAAAAAAAGTCGGCTAACTTTCTATCGGTCAAGACTTCTTATAGTGCTGAGGATTATGCCAAGTTGTATATTTGGTAGTTGGTAAGGTTTCATGGTATTCCGTTGTCAATTATTTTGGATAGTGGTACCCAATTCACTTGTTACTTTTGGAAATCATTTCAAACATGTCTTAGTACCAATGTGAAGATAAGTACAATGTTTCATCCTCAAATCGATGGGCAGGCCAAACGGACAATTCAAATTCTAGAGTATATGTTAAGGGCTTGTGTGTTGGAGTTGAAAGGGAGTTGGGATGATCATCTACCGCTCATCGAGTTTGCCTAAAATAATAGCTACCACCCAAGTATTGAGATGGCACCATTTGAGGCCTTGTATGGGAGACGATGTAGATCTTTGGTTGGTTGGTTCAAAGTAGGTGAGATTACCTTATTGGGTCCTAATTTAGTGCTTGATGCTTTGGAGAAGATGAGCGTCATTAGAAAAAGGTTGAAGACAACTCAAAATTATCAAAAGTCCAATTCCAATGCTAGGAGAAGGGATCTTGATTTTAATGTGGATGATTGGGTATATTAGAAGGTTTCACCCATGAAGGGTGTAGTTCAGTTTGGTAAGAAAGGAAAATTGAGCCCTAGGTATGTAGGGACTTATAGAATTTGAGGCATTTTGGCAAGGTTTCCTATGAGTTGGAGTTGTTATTGGAAATAATCATAGTTCATCTAGTGTTCCATATGTCTATGTTGAGGAAATGTATTGATGATTCTAGTTCCATTGTTCCTTTGGATGCAGTGAATGTTGAAGAAAACTTAACCTATGAAAAATATTCCGGATGAAATTTTGGACCGGCAAGTCAAGAGATTGAGGAACAAGGAAGTTGCATCCGTCAAAGTCCTTTGGAGGAATCAACAAGTTAAAAGTGCTACATGGAAAGTGAAAGCGGATATGATGAAGAGAAATCCTCATCTCTTTCATTCTACTCAAGACTAAGGTATTAAGTTATTCATGAATTGTTTAAGACTTCGATGTTTCAGTTTTCCTAAGTCTTCATATGCATGCATGTTACTGAAGTTGAATTTTAAAATCATGTTTTATGCCTTTCGAGTGTCATTGTCTTTCTGTTGAACGCTAGTCCTCATGTTGAGTCCTCCTCTGTGCTAATGATTCTCATTCGAGGATGAATATTCCCAAGGGGGAGATATTGTATGATCTAAAAAATTTGGAAAGTACTAAAATGAGGAACAAAGAATGAAAGTGCAACAAATGTAGAAAAACTTACACCTGAAGATGGCCACGGAAGGCCATCACGGGCTGTGGTAAGTACCAGACCTCGTGGTATGCCACCGTGGTTGAGATTCTAAAATCTAACCTGAAGGGAACCATTATGAGGGACCATGGACCATGGTGAGCACCACGAGCCATTAATCCCTCCATGGTGACCCCTCCCATAAAGCCTCAGAAAAGTTTCAAAGGCATGGACCACCACGGGCCGTGGCTTTCTTCGTGGACCGTGGTGTGTTCTCTGGTGTCCAACCTTGCAGTTCCTGCACCACATCCACCTTTCATAGTCGTGATGCGCTCCATGGATCGTGAAGGTCTTCATGCATGAAGTTCAGAGACTTTCCCTGCTACCCCAAGATTTTCCATTTAAGTCAATCATCACGGGGACACCACCACAGGCTGTGGTGAGCATCATAGACCGTGGTAGGTCCTCCATGAAGTTGGTCCAACCATATTTAAAAGGGGCATTTTGGTTTTTTCCTATGTTTTAATATTGAAGTATGATAATTTTAGGGACTGAATTGTCCCTATATAAAGGACATAAACCTTCCAAAGCCCCCATTCCTCACATTTACTTCCTCAAACAAAACCCTAACCTCTCAAAAACTCTCAAGATTTCCTCTTCATCAAGAAAGCTAGGGTTCATTCCAAGAAGATCAAGTCTCTATTACTTTAAAGCCTGCATTAGGGTTTCATTCCACAAGGTATATGGGTCTCATTCATGGGTTCTTCCACACATGGAGCCCAAATGTTTTCTAAACTCAATATTTCAATTTCAAGTGATGAATTTTATGGGTTTTCTTAATATGACTCCAAATGTATAGATTCTTGAATATTTAAAGTTTATTTAACTATAATGTCTTATATTGACTCTTATTTACATAAAATGGATGATTTATCAATGGACTTATATGAAGGCATGGAAGTAGTTCAAAAGTATAGTGGTGGGTTATTTTAGAGATGTCTTAAATGATGAATTCCATTACTCTCATATATGCTTGCATTGTTTTAAATGATTTGAACATTGAATGAGATGAACCCACCTAGTTGCATTATATGCTCAATGAAGTTTGAATTGAAAGCTTTGACTCCGAAATGAAAGTTTATGAAAGAAAATATTTATGATTAAAGGGAGTCTTATGAAATGAAATGAATGATGAAATGCTATGAATGATGATGAAAGGAATTCTTAACCAAAGAATGGATTCTTATGTGATAAGGAAAATTCTCACATATTTGAATCACATGAAAGGCTTTAATGAGCTATTCTACCGTATGATGGTTTGATGATCTAAAGTTATGGAAATGATTGTATCTTTATGATATATTACTATTACATAAGATTTAACTTAGCACTGAATGAAGCATTAGATGGAGACTCAATCTAAGGAGTCCTTAAGTAAAATTTCAAGTTGCATTAACTATGTGCTAAAATAGGAGTCCTTGTCAACTTAGGCTAGTGGATCCACAAATAGCCCTTAAAGTTAAAGTTAAAGAAATGAATGAAGTTGACGAAGCTCTACCCAGAAAGTATATTCGTGCCAATGTAGAGGGTTATGTTGGATTCCATGTAATAGCTCGAATGGTCTTAAATGTTAGTTATTGTCATCTCCCTACAAAATGAATATTTAAAATGTTAGGTACATGAATGATTATGCATGCATTACCCTATGTTTTGTATGACATAAGTACTCTCATGCTTCTTAAATGTTCATGCATGCCTACATAATTAGGACATTCAAAGTACTAACACATATTCTATTGGCTATATGCTATTACCATGTAGGAACTGATGTTTCTCCACACTTACCTCCACGTGGCTAGTTGATTACATTGAAGTCTACTTTGTTGGTCAGTTCCCATGTTTCAGGAACAATATCCTTACCCTTCTAGTTTTGTTATATAAAGTCTTTTGAGATGCTCATCACAATACTTATTTCATTTTATTATAAGGGTGAGCTAGGGAAATGTCTTAGCCCCCGCCAAGTATAAAGTAATAGAGGTATTATTAGACAAATAAAAGATGTTGATATTGTTAATTACTCTTATTCTATGTTGTTTCCCTTAGACCCGTGATTCCCTTATTTTACGCTTATGATGTTAATTTCATTACCTATGGAAAGCTAAATTAATGCTAAGAGGCTTGGATGAGGTACCTTCGGGTGTCTCCTTCACTATGTCACGTCTAGGGCCTAGGATTGAGTTGTGACAAAGTAAGAAATTATGGTGTGATAAGGTAGTTCTCACACAATCATATTAAAGAGGGGATAATGTGGTTCTTACCAACTCATGGATTTTTGTTAATCAATCATGTTAATAAGTTGTTCCTATGATTTTCTTATGATGAGGATTGATATCGATTATTGTCTTTCCTAAATGATGTTACTGACTATGTCTTCATAATGTTCTGTTAGTATAATGACTAAGCACCGAGAGGAGTTTAAGGTGGGATTCGGTCTAGTAACCATAGTAGCTATCGAAGAGAATCCCAGTAGCAACCTTTAGTTCCTAACTACATTATCCGTGTAGGTTTATGATGTCAATATGGTGTAGCTAGTGGATCCACATATAGCATAAAGTTAAAGGAAGTACCATCACAGAGTCTACATTGGAAAAGTAGCCTCCCCTTTCTCGATGTGGGGCACATCAGATTCCATATTATATCTCGCATAGTCTTATTTGTCAGTTAAAGGTCCTATCCCACACAAAAGGTATGAAAAGGTATAAAAGATCTCATGATCATGAAATTTTGATGCATTGATCATATGCTTATGATGTTTCAAGGTTTTGAAGGTTTTATTCATATTTTAAGATATTAGTCATGCATCCCATGTTCATATTGATTATGTCCTATATTCATTGTTCATGCATACTTCTCTGTTACTTAGTGCATTCTATGTACTAATGCATACTTTTGCCTACATTGTATCATAATATAGGGTCGGACGATCATCACGTACCTCTCACTTAGTGCTAGAGCTGAGCTTTACTTTCTATCATTAGTGAGTCCTCATGCTTCGAGGAAAAGACTTTTATCTTTTCATCATTTTTATGACTTTCTTATGTTTTCATGAGTGAGCTAGGAGCTTGTCTTATTCCCCCATCTAGTTTAGTAGAGGCATGTTCGATGTTATAGAGTCTATGTACTATTTCTTTTGAGTTTGAGACTCATTCCCTTTTATTGAGACTTTATTTCCGCATCTATGTCTTGGCTTTATTTCTTTTCTTACCTTATGTATGCTCAAAGATGATATGCTAAGAGGCTTGATTGGAGTCCCCCGTGATTTTGATTATTGTGTCTCACCTAGGGTCTAGCTTGGGTCGTGACATTTTTAAAGCCCAAGACTCTTCTAAAGTGAGGGTTGCTCAGTTGGTTAAGCACCTCCACCTACGACCGGTAGGTCCTGGGTTCGAGTCACACTGGAGGGGAAGTGTGGAAACACTATAAATCCTCCAAAATTGGGGGTGAAAAAAAAAACAATGCCTATCCTCATATTGCTAGCTGAAGGTAGGATTTTATTATTTATTATTATTCTTCACATTTGGGCTTGGTTGTTGTGTAGATGTAGGATAAGAACTTCATAGCCTATGTTTCAAAGTATTTTATGATTCATGAGTGGAACTTTTTGATGCATGATTTGGAGTTGGCAACTGTAGTGTTCGCTCTCCAAATCTTGAGGCACTATCACTATGGTGTCAAACGTGAGGTGCTCATAGACCAGCATAATCTGTAGGATATGTTCACCTAGAGAGATTTGAATATAAGGCATCAATGGTGGATGGAGTTTCTCAAAGATTATGATGTGACCATTCAATACCATTTGGGTAAGGCTAATGTGGTGGCAGACGCATTAAGATGGAAGGTAGTTTAGCTTTCTTAGGGGTGTTCAAGTGATCTTTATCCAGAGACATCCTGACCTTGTAGTCTAAATTCATGTAATTGGATATTTTGGAGAAGGGTGGGGTGCTAGCCATCATTGAGATTAGACCCACTTTTAATGAGGAAATCAAAACTAAGCAATTTGAAGATGAAAGGTTGAACAAACTTAGAATCAAGGTTGTGTCTAGTGAGGCCCAGGATGCCACTCTCGATGCAGGTGGAGTACTATATTTTAGGGGAAGGATTTGTTTTACTCGGTTTGGTGATTTGATCCAAAGGGTGTTGATAGGGTCTCATGGTTTGCGATACTATTCATCCAAGTGTGTCCAAAATGTATTGTGATTTGAAAAGTAGTTTGCTCCTTGAAGATGATCGAACAAGTCATTAATCCTTGGAATAGGATACTTCTTCTTATTTGTGACCTTGTTCAATTACCGATTGTCATTACACATATGAAGAGAACCATCCTTCTTTCTGACGAAGAGAATCAAACCACCCTATGGAGAGATACTCGGTCTAATGAAACCCTTATCCAACAAATCTTTCAAGTGATCTTTTAAATCTTTCAATTCTGCATGAAGCAAACCCATACCTAGAGTAACATCAAAATTGGTCATATCAAGCCTTACAAGATTAACAATGGTGATTTTATGATACCTAAAACTGGGCAATTTCGATAGACTCTTTTATACACAACTGAATTACCAACATGAGTATAGACAAGAAAATGCTCTAACAAGATCTGAAGACTAACAATGAATTTCATAGCAAGATAAGGAGTAACAAATGATAGGTAGCACCTGGATCTAACAATGCATAAATATCAAAGTCAAAGACTTTCAATATAGTAGTCACCACATCAGGCAAATCTTCTAACTCGTAATGAGTCTGAAGGGCATAAGATTTTTTTGGTACTTAACACCACCTGAAGTAGTACCACACTGATCTAGACAACTTGTAGCCTAAGTTTGAGCTTGGGGTCTAGCACCACTCCTAAAGTCCTTCGCTTGGTGACCTAGCTTTCCACACCTATAGAATATATCCCATCTTGCTAAGCATTCTCCCTTATGACTCCTTCCACACTTCTTGCATGGAGAGATTACTTGACCACTCGAAGCTTCTCCTTGTACCTTAAGGTTAGGCACCCTATCTTTATAAAACTTTGGAGACAAAGTCTTTGATGAATTTTGTCCAGAATACTTTTGGTGAAATTGAGGACGGCCACCATTTCTGGACTTACCATAAGAAAAATCTCCACAATCGATTCGAGCCCTCTTGGACTCCCTTCTAGATCTCTCCTTTAGCATCTCCTCCTTTATTTGTTCAGAATGTGTTATAAGCCTCAAAATATCTATTTCCTTAATGAGCATAGAGGTCCTACACTTTTGACCACCAAATCAGACATAACCAAAATGAACTTGCTCATCCGAGCCCTTGAAATGTGGCCCAAAACTCTGCATGAGAGACTTGCTCATTCAAATAGTCATTTGGAGCTAGTTTCTCCTCCTCAGCATTCCTTCGGACGGGATTTCTTCATGGAGGCATACTTTTATAATCGTAAAGAGGAAGTGTTAGAGAGAGAACCATTATAGTTCAACTCTATCACATGATAAGATCATGAAAGAAATGAAGTTTTTCCTAAGATGCCTCATAGCCTCCTATTTATAGATAAAGTGCATTTCACACCGATAAATAAGATTCTACTTGACGCAACAGTTAGACTCCCTAGGACACTTTAAATCTTGTGGTCTGATACCAATGTCATGACCCAAGCTAGGACCTAAGTGTGACATGATAATTAGAATCTCGAAGCACCCCAATTGAGTCTCTTAGCATATCATTCATGAGCATACATAATGTAAGTAAAACAATAAAGTTGAGACACAGATGCGGAAATAGAGTCTCAACATGAAAAGTCTCAATGAAGAGAATAAGTCTCAAAGTTCAAAATAAAAAGACAACATAAACTTCATGACATCCAACATGCTTCTACTAAACTAGATGGGGGCATAAGAAAAGCTCCTAGCTTACCCAATATAAATGATGAAAAGTCATAAGACCATAAGGTTAAGATCAACTCTACTCACGAATCAGAGGTGCACGGTGATAGTTTATCCCTATATTATGATACAATGTAGGCAAATATATATATGTTGGTACATAGAATGCACTAAGTATGGGAGAAGTATGAATGAACAATGCAAATAGGACATAATTAATATGAACATGTGATATATGACCAATACTTTTAAAACATGAGTAGAAGAACTTAAACATATTCGTAAATCATAATCATATGGTTGATGCATCATAAAAAACTATCATAAGAGCTAATAAAATATAACGTATACATATGTGGGATATTAACTTTAATAGACATGTAAGACCATGTGAGCTATAATATGGAATCCGATGTAACTTCCATACCGAGAAAAGAGAAGATACTTGCCAAGGTAGACTTTGTATCATAAACATAACATAATCATGAGCTATATGTGGATCTACTAGCTAGGCCATAAAGGAAAAACCTATGGTGGCACTTATCTTAGGAACTAATGGTTGCTACTAGGGCTCCCTCGTGGATCCCCATCATGAAGTTCGCTTGGTATTAAGTTAATTCCAATAGAATACATAAACATAATCATTAGGTAAGGAAATTAACAAATTCAATATCACGAAAAATATAACATAAGAATAGCTACTTGAAAACCATGATCATAACTTGAACTTGGGATACTTACCTTTCTAAGCATCTAAATCATTATAACTTGAATATTGTGAGAAAATCTTTCAAAATTCATGGTTTTATGCTTGAAATCATAGTTAAGTCATCAAACATAACTTTCATAAATCATACATGATAAATCATAAACTTCGTGATCATAAATCCATAATTCATCATTGAAATTGATAGCATAATGCATGAGTCATTAAAAATACCTTGAAAACAGATAATTCAATTGAAATCATGCATGAATGAACTATTGTCAATGAATAAGAAAATAATTGAGTTGACCCATATGCAATTTGACCCAAGACCCAAAAATGGAGAGAATTGGAATTAAAATTAACATAGAATTAAGGAGAAAACCTTGGGACTCCATGGATAGAAGGAATATATGGATGAATTCCTACATACCTGGACTTAGAATGCTTGAACTAAATCCTTTTAATAGAAGATTGAAGAGTTTACCCTAGTTCTTTCCTTGTAGAAAAATTGGAGAGACTTGAGAGGTTTGATCTTGTGATTTGGAAGAATGGCGGTTGATGAGTTTTAGGAATTAGTTATAGACTAGAAATTAATCCCCAAAATGTCTATATGTATTATAAATAATAATAGGAAAAGACCAAAACACCTATTAACTTAAATGCATAAAGTCACTTAGATGAAGGGTCCCCACAACCCGTGAAGCTCACCATGGGTCGTGGTGATGGTCTGGTGATGGAGGTGAGCCAAAAATAGGGACGTTTGCCAGCACAGTGGTCACCAAGATCCTTCACAGGTACCATAAACCATGGTCCTTGTCATGGTCTTCAAAGGAACTTAGGGTCCTGAGGGTTTAGGTTGATGGTTGGCTTCACGGTCTATGGTGAGCACCACAAGCCGTGAAGACCTCTGTGTTCCCTACCTCCTAGTTTCCAATTCACCAGTGTGCCTTCATGGTTTCTCTCCATGGTTTGTGAAGAGAACCACGTCTTGTGAAGGGCTCCATAAAGGACCACCTGGTGCCAAAAGTTTTGATTTTCATCTCAAACCCCTTTTGATGACTCTCAAACTTTTGAGGTCTTACAAAGGGAGAAATTAGGCTTGAGGATCTACTTCCACGAACCTTATCATAGACCATGAAGGAAATCATGGTCCATGGATCAAATCGTGATTGTCAACTATGCCTGGGTTCTTAGGGAGTCAAGTTCACAGATGGGTCGATTGTCCGTTATATGGACCACAGTCGTAAACCCTGTCGTGGACTTTCACCCATTTTTCCCAATTTTATAGCTCACTCTCATGGTACCTTTCATGGCCCATGGTGAGTTACACGGCCCATCAAGAGTGTCTGTGAAACTTGACTAGAGCCAAAAAATTGAGATTTTCTGGGAAACTTTCTTAAAACTCCATTTTTTGACTTTTCAACTTCCAGGGTATTATAGTACAATGCCAGTACATTGACTATAGGAACAAGTACTACGCTGGTACACTAACAATTTGATTATGGGTTTCATGAGAGGACTATTACTTTTTTATTATATTGTGATTGATGTTTCTCATTTGTATAAATATTCAAATGTAAGGACTGTGAGTTCGTTGTTGCTTTAACTTTGATGTTATTGTTTATTATCTGCTTTACTAAGTTGTGATTTCTTGTTCATATATCATTTACTGGAACTGGACATGTGATCTTACTAGTACAATGTGGTTTTATACTGATACTGCACTTGGTCTTTCTTTGTTGAGTATATGTCATATTCAGGCGGCTATTGAGAGACTTAAGTTGAGAGATACTTTATCATTCAAATTCAAGGGTGATCTAGTTCTTTCAGGTTTCAATGGATTCTTCTTGGTTCTTAGTCCTTTTTTGGGGACTCGGATAACCTTAGACAGTTCTTAATATTTTTTTAGGGACTCAGACAACCTTAGACACTTTAGTTATGTTTATTTTTTTGGAGTTGCATCCCCATATTCTAAACTTCTTGATAGAGTTTTGGTACGATAATTTTTAGATTTGAAGGAGTTTAATTCCGCTTGTTTTGATAAATTTATCAAAGTTTATGGGAACTCAACTTTTAAACTATCTTAAATTATTTACACCTATTTAAATGCATGGGTTTGAATTATTATAATGTTATTGTTGGGTTAGTTGCATTATTAATGGTATAAGGATTGTTATCATAGCCCTAGGTTTGTTGATCTTATTGTTTCAAAATAAGTCTAGTAGAGTCTTATGGAATGGTATAGAGACATTTGTACTTATCTTTGAGAGGCTACAAGACTTTAGGAAAATTCTTATGCTTCTTTCCTCTTTCACGTTGTGACTTGATTCCATTTGGTATCTGGCGATCCGAATTGGTGTCAAACTTCTTCACTCTTATATAGTAGTAATGGTGCAAGGATATTAGCTTCGGGGTTGAGTCAGTGGCATAGCCGGCGACACAAGGTTGAGGTAGGGGAAGGGCTGAGGAAGAGAGATAATAAGGAAAGAGACCCCTTCCCTACCATAGGTTTATGTTGAGGAAGAGGTTGAGGTTGAGGTTGAGGTTGAGAAAGAGGTTGAACTAGAGGTGACCACTCAGGATGGGGGCACAAGTATTCCTCCTCTGTCTATTGAGGCAGTTCCACAAATCTTGTAATTTTTGACTGATTTGATAGATACTGGAGCCACATCCATCACTTTTACTCCCAGGTTCAGGTTACTCAACCTTTTATTGCTATAGCCCCTATGATGGATGGATGTTTGGGCACCTAGGGAGTTTTCTACCCTTTGATAGATCCTGCAATGATTGTAATAGAGCACGAGATGTTGACCAAGTTCTTAAAAGCTATAGCCTCTAGTTTTCTATGGTTTTGAGAATGATGATGCTTATGAATTCTTCTTGGACTACTATGAGAGACTTCACAAGTTGGGTATTGTACACTATAATGGTGTTGAATTTGTGACTTTCCAGCTTCAGGGTGAGGCAAAACAGTTGTCGAGGGATTTTGTGGAATGTCGATTATCATCCTTGCCTCTACTCACTTGGACCCAGTTCCATGCTTTATTCTTAGATAAATATACTCCTCAGACTTTGAGGGATTGTAAAAAAGATGAGTTCATAGATCTCAAGAAAGGTAGCATAACTGTAGCTACATATGAGGCTAAGTTCCACGTTCTGTCCCATTATGCTAAATAGTTAGTAATCACTAATAAAGAGAGGATTCTCCTGTTTGTTGAAGGTTTGAATCCTGATTTAAAGTTTTATCTGTGCGCGCGACCTCTACAGGTATGATATTTAATGTGGTGAATGACTTTGTTAAAAAAATAGAAGAAGCTCAATGAGATAGGAAGGCTAAGGCTTTGGCTAAGAATACGAAAAATGCAGGCAACTACTGTGGTTGTTACTCTATGGGTTCAGGTCGGTAGACATCTGCAGCCCGACTAATTCAGTCAATCATTCCCACTTCTATGAGTTTTTATTTAGGGATTCCACAACATAATTTCACTCAGGATGGACATGGAGCCTCGTACTTGTCAGTCAGCAGGCCATCCCTTGACTGTAGTTTCTTTAATTATGGATAACCGGGAATTTTAGAAGGAAGTTACCTCACCTGCACATAGTTGATCAAGCATAGTAGTAGAACAAAGTAGTTATACTAGTAGACAGAGGTAATAATGGTAGAGGACATCCATAGGGTGGGCAACAAGGAAATCAAAGAAGCCATGGAGGTCTGGGAAATAATAATACATGTAGAGGAATAGTACAACTAGGTAGAGATGTTGTCCGTCATGATGACAAAGCACAATGTTATGCCTTTCCAGGCAAGATAGAGGTTGAGGTGTCTGAAGCAATAATCATATGTACTATACATATATTGTGATTGAATGGCTGTTGTCTTATTTGATACGAAATCTACTTATTATTATGTATTAGTTTAATTTATTTTGAGATATGATTTGATTTGTGATATTCTTGATTCCCATATCCATGTCTCTACTCAGTTGGAGAGTTCGTCATTGTCACCCATATTTATCGTGCTTATACTATATTCTTTGTGGGTTTTTAGACTTGGGTAGATTTGGTTATATTTGAAATGGTTGACTTCTATGTGACCTTATGTCAGGCCCGGAGTTTACATCCTTGGATGACCAGTACTCACAAATCATCGTTGGTTCCCAAATGAACCCTTGGCCTAGCTGACTCACTAAGTTGAAGACATTCTCATGAAGGCATACTCAAATGGGCACAATAAATGTAAACAAACTTAACAATATCAAGGTTTAAAAAGTTAGCTCAAATATATAAATATGAGACCTGACTCAATATTCTCAAAATATGCTAAAATGAATAAACTGAGCATTGTCTAACTAGTCTCTGAAGCCTCTAATACTGACCTTGAAATTGGTACCAGGACATGCTCATGACTACCTCAAACTAATAAATAAGTGACTAAAGAGTAAAGACACAAGAGCGCCTCTGAATGCAAAGAGGTCTCACAAAAGATGGGTGGAAAGTTGGATCGTCAATGATGTGTTTGTTGAAGATCTCTATCACCTGTATCTGCATCATAAAAAGATACAACACAAAATGGATTCAGTATATGAAATGAACGGCATGTAAAATAGTTTAAAGGAAACTTACTCAAAAGGTTCAACTGAAGAGACTCAACTCTGAAAATAACTCAACTCAATGAAGCGCAATATAATAAAATAATGCTTTAAAAGATATGCAATAATAAATGTAGCTTAGTATATTAAAATATAATACTTTACTTCTTTGGAAGTTTTTTTAACAAACAACCATCACTATAAGCTACATGATGATATAATGAACTGCTATCGTGTCCACAATCGTCCAATACCTTACTAGGGTAAGGGCGAAAACTTATCTTTGGATCAAATAAAAGTGCTCTTTTGGGACTATGAGAAGTCTCCCAAATGAACGGTATGATCCTATCCTACGCTGGCTATGTCGTTTATGGAATTTGAGTTATTCTATACTCTTACCCAAATTGGTGCTCAAAACTACTCCCAAAATATAGTTTATTATTCTCATAACTCAAGTTATTTTATTTACTCAATTAACTCATTTAGTCTCTTTTGGACTTAACTCAAAACTCAACTCTTCTCTTTAAAGTAGATATGATTTCACTCTATAAATGCATTCAAAGTATGAATTAGCTTCTCCATTTGATCTCAAAATAGATGTCTAAAAGAATTTATACTCATGCTCACAATATTAATTAAGAGACTTTTTGAACTCAGCTCATACTCAAACTCTTCCTCAATTAAACAATAAAAATAATAGTTCTTTAACTCAAAATGGTGCATAAAATAATTAATGCAAAACTCAACTAAGGTTCATGTGAATGCAAACATGAATCTATAATCTCAAAAAACCTCAACTCATGAAAGTATAATCAAACATATACTATAACTCAATAAGAAATTATATAATTAACTCAATAATTTACTTTATCGGAATTGAAACTCAACTCAAATCTCATCTTTGACTGTATGAAGAGCTACGGTATGAGGATAAACTAAGTCCAATGTCATGACAACCTTACATACCTAGAAATAAGATTATCTAAGCGAAAATCAAAGATTTGGCTTGAAATCCTTGAACCCTAGCTTTTCTCCTTCTCTCCAATTCTTTCTCTCAAAAGATTCTAATTGTTAATAAGAGAAAAAATTCATTGGGTAATTATAAGTGACTAATTTTATTCTCAAAACATGTTGGGTTTAGTTTAGGAAAGGTGGGGAAAAGACTGGAATGCACCTCATTAAATTGGGTCTGGCCCACTATAGGTCCCTTCCTACGGACTGTAGGGTCCCTTTCATAGAACTTGGGGTCGAATATTGGACCCTCTGGTTAATGCTTGGTGGGTCTATGACTAAGTTTCTACTGGTCATAGACCTGTTGACTGGTCATAGAAGACAACTTATAGGACTTGACAAACTATTGTGCTTAGGGTCTACAAACCTCTTTCTATAGCTCGTACAAAGTCTTATGGGTCGCAGGACCCAATCATAGAACTCATGTACAATTTCTAGAGCTACTGGAATTATGTCACCGAATCTACAAGTACCTTCTATGGGTCATGGAACCTTTGAAAGTTTGTCATCTTGGGCTCATAGCTTGGTTCAACACTTAGAATAGTTCTTAGTCATGATGGGGGTCTACGAGTCATCCCTATGAATCGTAGAATAGTCTATGATTTGTAGGTTGCACTCGTGCCCCTATTGGTAGTGCTATTCTAAACCTTTCTTTAATTTTTTGGACTTGGTTTGGGCTAGAATAGTACAGGGTGTTACAATATGTACCTCTTGGGATCATTCATCCTTGAATGATGACCAAGCTAAGAATTTAACCATGACACAAATATAATGCAAGAACTTAAAGGTTCAAACTCAAGAATAACTCCCCTAATTACTCAAACTAGAGAAGTTACTATCTTAGAGATAGGAATAGAAATAGGAATAATACCTTCAATACCGACACTAGAAGGAATGAATAAATGTGGGTACTTGACTTTTATATTCTCTTCGGCTTCCCATGTTGCCTCCTAGACAAATTGATTTCACTATAAGACTTTAACTGAAGGGACCTCTTTGGTTCTTAATGTACAAACTTAAAGATCAAGAATTTAGACTGGAATTTATTCATAGGACAAACTATCTTTCACTCCAATGTTTTCTCTAGGAACAATGAGTGAAGGATCTACCAAGCATTTCTTAAGCATGGAGATATAGAACACTGGATGAATGATATCTAACTCTAATGGAAGCTCTAACTTGTAGGCGACATTTCCAACCCTCTTTATAATCTGGTAATGACCAGTGTATCGGGGACTCAACTTCTCCATCTTCCTAAATCTCATAAAACTCTTCATAGGCAAAATTTTTAGATACACCCAATTATTTACCTCAAACTCTAAGTATCTTCTTCTAAAATCAGTGTAAGATTTCTGATGACTTTGCGTAGTCTTCAACCTCTCTTGATAGCTTGATAAACCAAGTATGGCCCTATCAACTCAGCTTCATCAACTTCAAACCAACCAATTGATGATCTACATCTCCTCCCATAACGAGCTCATATGGAGCCATTTGAATTCTCAAATGAAAGATATTATTATGAGTAAACTCAATAAGAGTCAAGTTCTCATCCCAATTATATTTTAAGTGTATGAAACAAACTCTCAATTTGTCCTTAAGTGTCTAAATGGTATGCTCTGCTTGACCATCTATCTGAGAATGGAAAGCAGTGCTAAGATTCACCATCAAACACAAACCTTTCTAAAATGACTTCCAAAACTGAGCAGTAAATTGAGTACCTCTATATGAAATGATATACAAAGGAACTCTATGGAATCTGGATATCTCTATAATTTATAACCTTGCATAATCCTCTACTGAATCTGTAGTCTTAATGAAAAAGAAGTGGGCTGATTTAGTCACCCTATCCACAATCACCCAAATCATATCATATTATCTGCAAGACAATGGTAAACCCTTAATAAAATCCATATGGTCTATACCGCAAGGCCTTTGATGCTCAACTTTGATTTGAAGTTCGAGTACTTGGAAATAAATTCTGCCATATCTCTCTTCATAACCCACCAATAGACTTCTCTCAAGTCATGGTACATCTTTGTAGAACTCAAATGAATTAAATATCTAGAGCTATGAGCCTCTAACATTATTCTATCTCAGAGACTATAAAAATTTGGAATGCATAATCTACCTTGATACCTCAATACTCCATCTCCCCCTTTGGCAAAAGCCATTACTTTCTACTTTTTAATATCTTCTTTCAATTAAAGGAGAATAGGGTCATGGTCTTTCTTTACTTTTATCTCAACAACTAGTGAACACTCATCCCCATTCTAAATAATAACTCCTTCCTTACCAGAATCCACAAGACGAACTCCTAAACATGCAAGTCTATGTACTTTCTTGGTCAACTTCTTTTTCTCTTCCTCAACATGAATGGTGGTCCCATAGACAGCCTACTAAGAGCGTCAGCAATAACATTAGCTTTACATGGATGGTAGAGAATACTCATGTCATAATCCTTGAGCAACCCAAGCCATCTCCTCTACCTCAGGTTCAACTCTTTCTACCTAAACACATAATGCAAGCTCTAGTGATCGGTAAACATATCTACATGCATGCCGTAGAGCTAGTGATGCCAAATCTTGAGAGAAAATACTACCACTGCCAACTCTAGATATTGAGTCGGATAATTCCTCTAGTGGATCTTAAGTTGTCTGGAAGCATATGCTATCACCTTAACTTTTTGCATCAAGACACAACCCAATCCAACTTTGGACACTTTACAATATATTACAAAACTATTTGTTCCTTCGGCTAGGGACAAAACCAGAGTAGTAATCAATCTTATCTTCAATTCCTAAAAACTCTTCTCACAAGCATCAAACCATTAAAACATAGTCTTCTTTTGAGTCAACTTAGTCAATGGCGGGGATATGGATGAAAATCACTCAACAAATCTTCTCTAGTAACTAGGCAAACCCAAGAAACTCCTTATATCAGTCTGGGACGTGGATCTAGGTCAATTCTTAATAGCTTTAATTTTCTGTAAATCTACTCGAATACCATCACCAGAAATAATATAGCCTAATAATTCCATAGAAGCAAGCCAAAATTCACATATCGAGAACTTAACATATAATTCCTTTTCCTTAAGAGTTTGAAGAAAAATTCTAAGATGGTTGACATGCTCCGCTTCACTCCTCGAATAGTTGAGAATTTCATCAATAAACATGATAAAAACACACGTCCAAGTGCTGCTTGAACACTCTATTCATGAGGTCCATAAATGTTGTAGGAGCTTCAGTCAAAATAAAAGACATAACTAGGAACTATTAGTGACCATATCTGGTTCTAAAGTCATTGTTTTAATGGCATTTTCTCTGAGTTTCAACAGATGATATCCTGATATGAGGTCTATTTTAGACAAACAAGTAGCATCATATAGTTGGTTGAAAAGATCATCGATTCTTGGAAGAGGGTAATTATTCTTTATGGTGAACTTGTTCAAATGATAGTAATTAATACACATTCTCAAGGAACCATATTTCTTTCACACGAGTAGAACAGGAGCGGCCCAAGGTGAGACACTCGGCCTAATGAACCCCCTGTCTAGAAAATCCTTAAACTTCTCTTTTAGCTCTATTTAACTATGTTGGAGTCATTCTATAAGGTAGAATAGAGATATAATGAGTATTGGGAATGAAATCTTTTCCAAAGTCTATCTCCCTATCGAGAGGGGCTCCAGGTAAATCCAAAAGAAAGACTTTAGGAAACTCATTCACTATATAGATCGACTGAAGGAATGGTGTCTCTATACTATCATATCTAACCCAAATAATATGGTAGATACACCCCTTCAAGACTAACCTTTTGGCCTTAAGGTATGAAATGAATCTACCCTTAGGCAAAGCTGGATGACCCTTTTACTCAATAATTGGTTCATTTGGAAACTGAATCTTTATTGTTCGATTTCTACAATCAACTAATGCATAAAAAGCATAAAGCTAGTCCTTGCCAAAAATTACATCAAAGTCTACCATTTCTAACTCACCTAAGTCTACAGAAGTAACTTTTTCATATATAGAGACTATATAGTCTCGATAGACATTTTTAGAAAGGATAGACTCACCAATAGGAATAGAAACACTGAATGGTTCTAAGAGTTGTTCAGGAAGGATACAAACTTAACAACTACATAATGAGTCAAAAAAGACAAAGTAGAACCTTGATTAAGTAATGCATTAACATCATGAGAAAAGACTTGAAGCATACCAGTAACAATATCTGGAGAGTTATTTTTTTTTATGTCGATTATCCTTAGCATACAGACAGTTTGGACCTCCGCCTGCTCCTAAAGTAGACCCTCTCTGATTACTTTTATTTGGCGGTTCTTTTGAAAAAGATTGGGCTCTGTTGCTACCACAAGACTGTCTACATGAAGAACTTGTACAATACTTCCCTAAGACTGAGAGCCTTGAGCTCTAAAATGTTGGTTACCTTGAGACCTCTGGTTATTCATATTATTATCTGTTGGTACACTTGCTTAAGATGGTTTATAATTAGAAGACCTCTTCTGAAAGAAAGAGCGGTTACCATTCCCACCCTTTTGATGGTTTCCTTCATTACTTGCAAAATTAGCTTTGTTTCTTTGATATTCCTCTCTATCCTTCTTTTTATTCTCCTCAACTTATTGGGAGTTTGTAGGTATCCATATCTGTGATCAACAAAGCTGTCTGACACTCCTTATTCATATGTCTACCTAAGCTAGAAATAAACTTCCTTATCTTAGCTCTCACATCATGAACTATCTCCAAAGTATATCTCGACAGATGAATGAACTTGAGGCTACACTCCTTGATAGTCATCCCCTTCTACTTTTGGTTCATAAACTCCTATACCTTTACTCCCTCATCTCTCACAGAAAGAAGTGGTCTAAGAATGTATTTTAAAACTCATCCCAGACTGTAGACTCAACATACTCACCTCTACTTTCCTCCCACTGGTTGTACCAGACATTAGCAACATCCTTCAACCAGTAGGAGACAAGTTAAACTCCCTCTATATCATGACTTCCATTGCCTTCATCATCTTCTATATGTCATCAATAAAGTTATGAGGGTCCTCCTCAAATCTAGACCAAGTAAAGACTTTCGGGTTCATCCTCACAAAATCCTAAATTTTATTAGTAGTAGATGACTCTTGAGAACTAAAACTCAAACCAGGGGTACTCTAAAGACTAGAATGTGCAACTATCAATTGGGTGAATATAGATATACTCTCCTAAATTCCTCCTCTAAATTTATAACAGACTGAGCAGTCTGTGGAACCTCTTTATTCCCATTTTCGACCTTATTCTCATTCTCTGCAACTAGGGCATGTTTTTGAGTCTACATTCCCGATATTATGGAATCTCATTTCGGTAAGGTTCCTCTAGTTCAAGGTTCTTTTGGAAGGCATGATCTGAAATCGTGAAATGTATAGTTAGAAGGAGATTTCATAGAGTTAAATTCTATAACATGAAATGGAGTATGAAAGAAGTGAAACAATTTCTGAAATTCTTGTAGCCTCCATATTATAGATGTTGTATGCTTCATACCGATAAGAAGAACTCAGCTACACTTGGCTTCATAGACACCCTACGACTCTTGAACTCTATAATCTGATACCAAGTTTTTTATGCCCTAAGTCTACATCCTAGGAGTGGCTAACACTCAATAACCATTGTTGGTTCCCAAGAAAACCCTTGGCCTGACTGACTCACTAACCGGAAGACTTACTGATGAAGGCATACTCAATTGGGCACACTAAATGTAAATAAACATAAGAATATCAATGTTTAAACAATAAGCTCAAATATATAGATAGGAGACCTAGCTCAATGTTTTCAAAACATACTCAAATGAATAAACTGAACAATGTCTGACTAATCCATGAATCATTTAAGACTGACTCTGAAATAGGAAGCGGGACAGGCCCACAACTATCTCAAATGGTAACTAAATGACTAAAATATAAAGACTCAAGAGCACCTCTGAATGCAAAAAGGTCTCATTAAAGCTGGGTAGAAAGATGGATCTTCAATGATGCACTTATTGAGGATCTCTATCACCTGTATATGCATCATAAAAAGATACAGCATCAAATGGAGTCAATACATGGAATGTACAGTATATAAAAAAGATGAAAGAAAACTTACTCAAAATGCTCAACTCAAGGGACTCAACTCTGAAAATAGCTCAATTCTATGAAGCATGCAATAAAATAAAATAATGCTTTAAAAGATATGCAGTAGTAAATTTAACTTAGTATATTAAAATATAATACTTTACTTATTGGAGAGTTTTTTTAATCGACAACCATCACTATGCACTATGTGATGATAAAATAAACTGCTATCATTGCCATAATCATCACATACCTTGCCAAGGTAAGGAACATAAATTCATCTCTAGATCCAATAGAAGTCCTTTTTTGGGACTATGAGGAGTTTCCCAAATGAACTATATGATCCTGTTCTTCATTGGTTATGTAGTTTATGGGGGTTTGTATTGTTCTATACTCTTATCCAAATAGGTGCTCAATACTACTCCCAAAATATAGTTTATTATGCTAATAACTCAAGTGAGTGTATTTACTCAATTAACATATTTAGTATTTTTTGGACTTAGCTCAAAATTCAACTCTCTGTTTAAAGTAGATATGATTTAACTCAAAGAAGGAATCAAAAGTATGAATTAGCTTTTAAACTCAACCTCAAAATAGATGTTTAAAATATTTATATTCATATTCAAAATATTAATTAAAAGTCTTCTCGAACTCAACTCATTCTCAAACTCTTCCTCAATTAAATGATGGAAATAATCATTCCTTAACTCAAAATGGTGCATAAAATAATTAATTCAAAACTCAAATAGATTTCATGTGAATGCAAACATGAATCCATAATCTCAAAAAAAAACTCAACTCAATAAAGTATAATAAAAAATATACTATAACTCAATAAGAAATTATATAATTAACTTAAGAATTCACTTTATAAGAATTGAGACTCTACACAAAACTCACCTTTGACTGTATTAAGATGTAGGGAATGAGGATGAACTTAGTCTAATATTATGATAGCCTTACATACCTGGAATGAAGATTATCTAAGCAAAAATAGAAGACTTAGCTTGAAACCCTTGAACCTTAGGTCTTCTCCTTCTCTCTAATTCTTTCTCCCAAAAAATTCTAAGTGGTTAATTAGAATAAACCCTATTGGGTACTTATAAAAGACTGATTGTATTGCCAAAGCATGTTGGGTTTAGTTTTGGAAAGGTGGGGAAAATATTGGAATGCCTCTCATTAAATTGGGTCTGGGCCTACGGGTCCCTTCCTACGGACAACATGGTCCATTTAGTAGAACTTGGGGTCCAATCTTGGACACTAATAGTTAAGGCTTAGTAGGTATATGACTAAGATTTTATAGGTCGTAGATCTATTGATGGGTTGTAGAAGACCACTCATAGGACTTAACTAAAATTTGGGCTTGGTGTTTACGGACCCCTTTCTACTGCTCGTACAAAGTCTTACGAGTTGTAGGACCCAATCGTAGAACTCTAGTACAATTTCTTGAGCTACTAGAATTATGTCACTGGGTCTACAAGTCCCTTCTATGGGTTGTATACCCTTTGACAGGTTGTCATCTTGGCTTGTAGGATGGTTCAACACTTAAAATAATTCTAAATCCTGATGGGGGTCTACAAGTCATCCCTACAACTTTTTAAATAGACTACGGGTCATAGGTGACACTCGTGCCCCTACTTCTAAGGCTCTTCTGAACTTTTCTGTGATTTTTTTAGACTTTGTCCAGGCTAGAATAGTATGGAGTGTTACATATTAGGCATGACTTGGTTGTCTCTTTATCATGTTTTGCTTAATTATAATGCTAAGACTATGTCTTTAGAGATCTCAGGTAGGGAAATGTTAGAGTGGGAAGGGTCTACAAGCCTAAGCCATCCAAGATCATATCTTTCATTTGGGCTAGAAAGCTTATGGGAAAGGGTTGTTTGGCTTATTTGGCACATCAGAAAGTTAGCGCCAAGTCCCCTTCTATGGAGTCAATCTAGTGGTTTCAGAATTTCAGAAAGTGTTTCCTATAGATTTGCTTGATATGCCTCCAAATAGGGATATAAATTTTTTATTTACCTGGATCTAGGCACTCGCCCAATATCTATTCCTCCCTATCGCATAGCTCTGAAATAGTTGAGGGAGCTTAAGACTCAGATCCAAGAGCTTCTGGATAAATGATTTGTTAAACCTAGTGGTTTTCCTTAGGGGCTCATATTTTATTTGTGAAGAAAAATAATGGTAGCATAGGAATGTGCATAGATTGTTGGCAGTTGAATAAGGTCACCATTCGATACAAGTACCATTTGCCTCGTATAGATAACCTATTTGACCAGTGGTAAGGTGCATCTGTCTTCTATAAGATTGATTTAAGGCCAAGCTATTATCAGTTAAGGATTAGGCCTGAATATGTACATAAAATGACATCCACAACTCTGTATGGGAATTATGAGTTTTTGGTAATGTCGTTTGGGTTGACTAATGTACCTGCACCCTTAATGAGTTTGATGAATGGCATGTTTAAACCTTTATTGAATTCCTTTTTTATTGTATTTATTGATGACATCCTGATCTACTCGAAGAGTAAAGAAGAGTATGCAGATGATGTTCATGTTGTTCTACGTATCCTGGGGAAACATAAATTATATGAAAAATTTTCTAAGTGTGAATTCTAGCTGTCATCGATTGCCTTTTTAGGGTATGTGGTTTCAAAAGAAGGAGTAATGGCAGATCCCCAAAATATTGAGGCAGTTAATATTTGGGTGCGACCTAGTTTTGTGAATAAAGTTAGGAGTTTGATGGGGCTTGCTAGCTACTATCGCCATTTTGTAAAGACTATTGCTATGCATTTAAAAAGGCTAACTCAAATGGAGGTACCTTCTTAGTGGTCTAATAAGTGTGAGGAGGTTTTATTTTGTAAGACTCCAAAAGTTGGGAAGTTGGATAAATGGAGTTTATAGGAGTTTTCCTGAGAACTTTAGGTTTTGCACTAGATTCCCTTCACGGGCCAAGTTCACAAGTTGTGAACATGACCATGGGCCATAATGGACTTCGTGGTGGAGCCTTAGAGTTTGGGGATGTAGGGTAAAAGGTTCACGATAAGGACCACAACTCATGGTGAGCACCACGAGCTGTAGTCCCTTCTATGGAGCTAGTCACTAAGACCCCTAAACTACAGTGAGGACAATGGCAGGGTCCATGGTCTCTGGGGCCCTATACGAATGGTGGTGCCCTCCTTGGTTGTAACCTCACCCAAGTCCAATTTTCCCCTCCTATCCACAACCACCACCATGGCTCGTACTGAGCTTCACGAACTGTGGTGGGCCCCTCATCTAGTTACCCAACTCAGTTTAAGTCAGGGGTGTTTTCCTCTTTCTCTATATTTTTATTAACAAATATGGATAGTTTTAGGGTTTTATTCTTCCCTAATCACTACTCTAATCCCTCCTAATCTTCTCGTTCTCACCTTAACCCTCAAAAACCAAAATCTTCTCTCTAAAGTCTTCTCTCAAAAGTCTTTTTCTTCCTCAAGCAATTCAAAGAGATAATCAAGTCAAGTCTTCAATAAAGAGTAAGGTTAGGGATTATAAGAGATAAGGTATGTATATCCCAAGTTTCCTTTAAAAATATCTTATGAATTCTTCTTCTAAAATCCCTAATTTAATGAATTTGCATTAGGTCTTCTCATTTATGATATGTCTTTTGATTGTTGATTAAATTAAGCATGGTCGTGACAAACTTGGTATAAGAGGACAAGGTTTAAAGTATCCTAGGGAGTCTAACATGCTGAGTTAGGTAGAGTCTTGTTCATTGGTATGAAGTTTGCACATTTATGAATAGGAGGCTATGAGGCATTTTAGGAAAAAATCACTTCTTTCATGATCTCATCGTGTGATAGAGTTGAACTCTAACGCTTCCTGCTCTAACATTTTCTCTTTACGATTTCAGAAGTATGCCTCCACGAAGGAACCCTTTTCAAACAAATGTCGAAGAGGAGAAACAAGTTCCAAATGACCATTTGAATAAACAAGTGTCTCATACGGAGCTCCAAGCCTCTTTTCAAGTTCTCACTCAAGCCATGGTGGCTCAAGTTAACCGAGAGGTGGTAGATCCCATGAACCTAAATGTGGGTACAACTTCTAGCTGAGTTTACAATTTCACCCTTTTGAACCCTCACTAGTTTTATGGTTCTAAGGTGGATGTGGATCTACAATAATTCATAGAGGTTATTGGTAATATTGTTAACATCATGGGTGTTAGCCTAGTGGAAAAAGTAGACTTGGCAGCATATCAACTCAAAGGGGTTGCTTAAGTTTTATATGAGCAATGGAAAGATGATAGAGGTATAGATGATGGTACCATTGATTGGGAGAATTTAATGGTGCTTTTCTTGACCGATTCTTTGCTTCATCAATTTTTGCCAAGATAATATGAGTGTGAGGGAGTATGCCCTCAGGTTCACTAAGTTCTCAAAATATACTCTTTTTATGGTTGTGGATCCAAGGGCTCGTATGAGCAAGTTTGTCTTGGGTTTGTCCAATTTAGTGGTCAAAAAGTGTGGAACTGCCATGCTTATCAAAGAAATTGATATTTCAAGGCTTATGACACATGCCAAGCAAATTAAGGAGGAAAACTTGAAAGAGAGGTCTAGAACGGAGTCCAAGAAGGCTTGAACTGATGCTGGCAATTTCTCTTATTATAAGTGTAAAGATGGTAGTCGTCCCTAGTTTCCTCAAAAGTATTCCGACCAATCTTCAACTAACACTTTGGCTCCAAAATTTTACAAAGATAAGGTGCTTAATCCTAAGGAACAAGGAGGAGCTTCAAGTGGTCAAGCCATCTGTCCATGCAAAAAGTGTAAGAGAAACCACAAGAGAGAATACCTAGCAGACTGAGATGTATGCTAAGGTGTAGATAGTTGGGTTATCAAGAAAAGGAGTGTAGGAGTGGTACTAGTCCCCAGACCCAAACTCAAACTACCGATCATCCGAATTAGTGTGCTACTACTTCGGGTGGCGGTTAGCGCCAAAATAGATTTTATGCCCTTCAGACTCGTTGGGAGATAGAGGATTCGCCCGATGTGGTGGCTGGTGGGTTGCTTTGACTTTGATGTCTATGTATTTTTAGATCGGGTGCTACTTTATTATTTGTTGTTTTTTATCCTACTCTGAAATTCATTGTTAGTCCTGAGGTCTTGTTAGAGCCTTTTTTGGTCTATACTATTGGTGATTCAGTTGTGGCTAAGAGAGTCTATCAAAATTGTGTAGTTTCAGTTATCCATGAAATCACCTCAGTTTATCTTATGGAGATTTATATGACCTATTTTGATATTATTCTCGGTATAGATTGGTTTTATGCATACTATACTTCTATATGTTGTAAAACTCGTGTGGTCAAGTTTCAGTTTCCTAATGAGCCAGTCTTCGTTGAAGGTATTATGGTTGATCCTAAGCAGGTTGAAGCGGTTAATAATTGTCCTAGACGGTTTGTGTAAGTTTTCTCATTCATTGCATTACCTATGACTACTTTTACATAAAGAAATTCCAATGGTACAAGGCATATGAGAAGAGTTTCCAAGATTTCAAAGATAGACTTACTTCTGCTTTGGTGTTGACCTTGCTGAAAGGTTCTAATGGGTTCGTTGTATATTATAGTGATTTAAGAGTTGTTCTTGGTTTTGTGCTAATGCAGAATGGTAAGGTGATAGCTTATGCTTCTGGGCAACTCAAGATGCATGAAAAGAACTATCTGACTCACGACTTGAAGTTAATGGCAGTAGTTTTTGCTTTGAAGTTATGGAGACACTACCTATATGATTTTCATCTTGATATATTCACCGATCACAAGATTTTGCAATATATTTTCTCTCAAAAGGATTTAAATCTTTGACAAAAGAGATTACTTAAATTATTGAAGGACTATGACATGAGTGTGTTGTACAATCCGAGAAAAGTGAATATGGTTGTCAATGCTCTTAGTATATTGTACATGAACAGTTTTGCCCATGTTGAGGATGAGACGAAAGAGTTAGTTCAGTATGTTCATAAATTAGCCCGTTTGGGTGTTCGATTGATTGATTCTGAGGATGGTGTTGTTATTATTCAAAATAGTTTCAAATCATCTCTTGTGGTGGATGTTAAAGACAAATAAGATAATGAACTTAGTTTGGTTTAGTTAAAGAGATTGGTTGCTGATAAAATTCAAGTATACCTCTTGAAAAATATATAGATGATCGTAAGCAATATATTTACCCAACTAGAGGTAGGGTGGATACCACAGGAAATAGGTAGAAACAAGTCTATTAGCAAGCACTTTTCAGTTGTTGTTCCAAATTCCCGAAAACAAAAGTGCATAAAGTAAAATGGTTTTTTTATCTATTTTATTTAGTAACATCTAACAAATGCACCACGAAAATAACTAGCAATTAGGTTGTGTACAATATGAGAATTTAGCTAGGATTATGTTTCTCATAATGTCTAACTCAATCGACTAATCATGTTAGTGGTAACAGTTCAATGATTTGAAATCATGTTATGTAACATCTAATTCACCTCCCATTCCTTCTTAGAAGCATATCATCCATATCCTCCCTGTCTTAGAAAGTGTGTTTTACTGACCCTCGCTCTAGATCTCAGAGTACTATCCCCTCCTATGCTCAAGTAACTTAGACGAAGTTTTGTACCTTTGAATTTTTATTGTAATAATTGTTTCCTAATCACTACTTCCCTTTCGGGAAAGTAATGAATATAGCCAAGTTCCCAATGCGTGTACTCACTAATAAAGACTATTAAAGGAAGAAAATCACAATATATACAAAAACAAATCACAAAAATCAATTCTACGTTTTCCTACCTAATAATGTCGTCATGTCCCCACAAATCTAGTTGTGTGATTAGTCTTTCTTAATTATGATGAATAACTTAATAAAATATAAATGAATCATGTATATAAGGCTTATGAATCTCAACGAATCACACTCACTATTGAAGAATAAATCTTAGATTCAAATAACCAACATAAGAACCAAAAGAAACCAAACTGTGTCTTCTTTGTCCAAATCTGTTCAGGTGCATGTGTTGTATGATTCAAAGCTCAAAAATTGAGTTTAAAGCGTATTTTGTAGCCTCAATATCCTAGAAAAATTTACCCTAAAAATATAACAAAGTGTGGTATTTATAGAAGTCTAAAATTTCAATCCTAAACCAACTAAGAAACCTCAAAAGGTTGGCTTTGGTGCTTTTGGTGCTTTCCTTGGGCATTTGGTGGAGGCCACCCCACCTCGACACCTACCACAACTCATGGTGGTGTCTCTTGGTATGTGGCTTAGACAAATAGTTGGCTGCCTTCTCCTAAGTGGTCATACGACTACCTTCATGGGAAATGGTGTGAACCACATCCCTTAAAGGGTCTAGTGGTGTGCAACCTTGGTCCAAAATGATGCTTTAGCCTCTCAATGTCCAGTACATGGTCCTTCATGGCATGGTGAGGTTAGTTCTTAGCATTTTTCTTTCAAGTTGTCCCAAAAACTCATCTTTTTCATTCCATTCCTAATTGAGGTATTAAGTTCCTTCATGATCCACTCAGTCAAATCCATATGCTTTATTCCTTCTCATATCTTCATATGCATTAATGTTCATAAAATCAGTTTTAAAGTCATGTTTTAGCTTGGGATTGAATATTCTATGTTTTATGCACTTTCGGTGCATTTTGCATTAATGTTGGGATGTTGTTTCTCTTTCCTATTCCATTCATGCCATCTTGTATCCCATTCAAGGAAAAATGTCCCCAACGAGAAATATTGTAAGAGCACGGAAGCTAGGAAGTCTAAAAAATGGAGTTTATAGGAATTTTCTTGAAAATTTCAGCTTTTGCACCAGATGCCCTTCACAGGCCCAGTTCATGAGCCATGAACATGACCACGGGTCATAATGTGCTTCTTGGTGGATCCTTGCAGTTTGAGGATGCAAGGAAGAGGTTCACAAGAAGGACCATGGCTTTTGCTGAGCATGACAGACTATAGTCCCTTCTGAAGAGCTAGCCTTTAAGACCCCTGAACCACAGTGAGGACCATGACAGGGTCCATATCCATGGAGACCTATACATATTGTGGTTCCTTCTGTATTGTCCACCTCACCCAAGTTCAATTCCCCCCTTTGATCCACGACGACCACCATGACCCATACTGAGCTTCACAGACTGTAGTGGGCCTTCCGTCCAGGTACCCAACTCAGTTTAAGTCAGGGTTGTTTTGGTCTTTTTTTATATTTTCATTAATGTGGACGGTTTTAGGGGTTTTTTCTACCTTAATAACTACCCTAAGTCCTCCTAATCCTCTCATTCTCACATTAACCCCCAAACCCCAAAATCTTCTCTCTAAAGTTTTTTCTAAAAAGCCTTCTTCTTCCTCAAGCAATTCAAAGAGAAAATCAAGTCATGTATTCAATCAAGAGTAAGTTTAGGTCTTCTAAGATATAAGGTATGTGGGAATTTATCCATTGTCCCTTTCACCCATGGAGTCCCAAGTTTTCTCTCAAAATCTTTTATTAATTCTTCTTCTAAAAGCCCCAATATTATGAAGTTGCATTGGGTCTTCTTACTTATGATATATCTTATGATTATTCATCAAATTATGAATAATTCACATCATATTGCATAATTTTAAGATGAATTTCAATGAACCATGCTATACACTAGTTTTAATTATATTTTCAATGAATTATGACCATGAATAACAAGTGATTTCAATGAAAGTTTTCTAAATGCTTATCAAAGCTTATGAATGACTCGTGAAATACTATGAATGATGTTTCGATGATATTTTAAGAAAGAATTTGTGGTGTGATAAGGCAGTTCTCACACAATTATGTTAAAAAGGTAATAATGTGGTTCTTACCAACTTATGGATTCTTGTGAATCAATCATGTTAATGATCTATTCCAATGATTTTTTTATGATGAGGATTTTTATCTATTATTGTCTTTCCTAAATTATGTTAATGACTATGTATCCATGAAGTTCTGTTGGGATAATGAATAAGCACCGAGAGGAATTTAAGGTGGGGTTCGGTCTAATAGCCATAGTATCTATCCAAGGAAATCCTATTAACAACCTTTAATCCCTAACTATATTGCCACCATAGGTTTATGATGCCAATATGGCATATCTAGTGGATCTACATATAGCACAAAGTTAGAGGAAGTACCATCACAGAGTCTATCCTGGCAAAGTAGCCTCCCTCTTCTCAATGCGGGGTACATCAAATTCCTTGTTATAGCTCGCATAGTCTTGGGCCAAGCCGTGATATGGTGATCGGAATTATGAGGGATCCAAACCAAGCCATCTTAGCATACATAGCATACATAAGGTAAAGAAATATAGTAAAGTAAGTGGAAGTAACAACTTAAGGAAATGGGTCTCAGGGGTAGAAATACTCAATTAATGTTCGAATGGACTACAACACAACACCGTCTAAACATGACTCTATTCTAGTCTTTTGATGAGGGCTTAGGATAAGCTCCTATATCACCTAAAACATAAGAAGAAATTCAATGAAATAATGTGGAAACAAATTCATGTCCTCGATAGGCTGAGCACTCACCAGCTCTTTGATAACTAAATCTCTCTAACTATGAATCGAATGATTAGCGTCCACCTCTACATTATGAGACTATGTAGGCTAAATATGTGTTAGGACATAGAAGATACTAAGTATGTGATATGCATGAACAAGAAAAAGTGACGTGAGAAATATGTCATAAGATGCATGACCAACATAATGAATATGAGCAAAGCTTAAAATCATTTGAAAACATATGAAAACTCTTGGTCAATGCATATCATAAAACTTTATCATAAACTCATAGCTTAACCTTCAACTTTTCTGAGATAAGACCTTTAGCTGACATTTTAAGACCATGCGAGCTATAACATGAAATCCAATGCAACCCTCAAAGTGAAGAGGGAGGCTACCTTGATAGGGTATACTCCGTTCTTGTACTCAATCAACCCAACTGTGTTATATGTGGATCCACTAGATAGTCCATGAAGGAAATCCTACATAGGCAATGTAGTTTGGGACTTTAGGTTTCTACTAGAATTCCCTTGGGTAACTAACTGCGTTACCAAACCGAACCCCACCTAGAAATCCTCTAGTGCTTAGTCAATATCCCAATGGAATTCATTAAAACATAATCATAAATATATAAGAAAAGATAGTAACTACCTATCAATCCATCTTTACAGAACATATTAGGAATAGCTCATTAACTTTAGTGATTCATAGGAATCCATAACTTCGGTGAGAATTATTCTTATCACCCTATTAAACATGATTGTGTGAGAATTATACTTATCACACTAAAATAACAATCTTTGATCATAGCTTGATCATCACTATAACTTCATCATTAAAATCTTAATCTCAACTTTAAATCATAGAACTTTCCTTGAAAATTATTAAACTCATAATCAACTCATGAAAATAATCTTTAACTTCATAATCATAACTTGGAAATAGTTTTACGCATGGTCATTCATAATTCAACTAAAAATCATATAATTCATGTAGAAACATGCTTAGAATAATCACTGATAACAATTCAAAATGAAATTGACACCGCCTAGTGTAATTCATCAAAACTAGGGTTCATAAACCATTAAAAATTGAAGGATACTTTGAGGAAACTTTGGGACTCTATGGGTGAAAGAAACCCATGGATCAATCCCCACATACCTTGATTGAAATCACTTAGAACTTAGAGGAAACCTTGAAGAAAATCTAAAACGCTAGCTTGTATATTGGAGAAGAGTCCTTCAGAGAATTGAGTTCTTGCCTTAGAGAAATTTGATGAATGATTTAGAATGAGGGAAATTTCAAAGTATTGAGTAGATATAGGCTTGAACATAACCATAATTATGTCTAGGTTCATTGAACTGAACTTCATAAATAAAACAAATACCCTTCATTAAAACTTGAATCTGACCTTACGACTTGGTTCCTATGAATCGTAGGACAAATGATGAGTCTTCAAGACTCTAAAATATCAAGGTCTCTACATTTTGCATATGAGTCATGTCTACAACTCATATTTATGACTACGAGTCATTGTTTGGACTCGTCCTGTAGGTCTTAAAACCTACAAACTTAGAGTCTCTGAACTTTTACTTATGAGTCATGATTACGACTCATCATCTTGACCATGAGTCATCAACTTGACTCGTCTTTCCGGCCTAAAATCCTGCAAGTCTGATAGCCTTTGAAGTTTTGTTATGACTTTCTTAACGAATTATAGACACTCCTACGACTCTTTATCCTAGGGTTTCATTTGAGGTTTGTCCTGGATAAAGCATTGGGACTCACTCTAGAAATCATTAATACAATTTGTAGAAAGACCTATGAGTCGTAGAGTGACTCGTAAACATGAGGTTAGTCTAAAATTGTAAAGATTTCCTTTGGGTTCAAACTTTCCGACATCGAGGTATTACACTTATATGTCAGTTGAAGGTCCTATCCCATACAAAAGGTATATAAAAAGGTATAAAATATCTCATGATGATGAAAATTTAATTCGTTGACCATATGCTTATGATCTTTCAAGGTTTTCAAGGTTTTATTCATGTTTTAAGATAATGGTCATGCGTCCCATTTTCATATTCATTATGTCATATATTCATTTTTCATGCATACTTCTCATATACTTAGTGCATTCTATATACTAATGCATACTTTTTTCTGCATTATATCATAATGTAGGGTCAGACGATCATAACGCACCTTCCATTTGTGGCTAGGGCTAAGCTTTACTTTTTATTGTTGGTGATTCCTCATGCTTCGAGGATAAGACTTTTATCTTTTCATCATTTTTATGACTTTATTATGTTGTCATGGGTGAGCTAGGAGCTTGTCTTATGCCCTCATCTAGTTTAGTAGTGGAATGTTGGATGTTATAGAGTCTATGTCATATTTCTTTTAAGTTTGAGACTTATTCTCTTTTATTGAGACTTTATTTCCTCATCTATGCCTTGGCTTTATTGTTTACTTACCTTATGTATACTCAAGGATAATATGCTAAGAGGCATAATTGGGGTCCCTCGTGATTTTGATCTTCGTATTGCACCTAGGATCTAGCTTTGGTCATGACATTTTTAAAGCCCAAGACTTCTAACTATAATGCATATCCTGACATTGCTAGTTGAAGGTAAGGATTTTATTATTTATTATTACTTTTCAAATTTGGTCTTGGGTGTTGTGTTATAATAACATCATAGCCTATTCCTCAAGGTAGTTTAAGATTCATGAGTGGAACTATTCAATGCATGATTTAGAGTTTACCATTATAGTGCTCTCTTTCAAAATCTTGAGGAACTATCTCTATGGTGTAAAGTGTGAGCTATTAATAGACCATCATAATCTCCAGGATATGTTCACCTAGAGAGATTTGAATCTGAGGCATAGATGGTGGATGGAGTTTCTCAAATTATGATGTGACCATTTAATACCACTTAGGTAAGGCCAATGTGGTCGCAAACGTATTGAACTAGGGAATTTAGCTTTCTTGGAGGTGTCCAAGTGATCTTTATCTAGAGAGATCCTGACCTTGGAGTCTAAATTCATATAGTTGGGCATTTTGGAGAAGGGTGGGGGTGCTAGCAATCATTGAGGTTAGACCAACTTTTAATGAGGAAATCAAAATTAAGTAATTTGAAGATGAAAATTTGAACAACCTCAAAATCAAGGTTGTGTCTAGTGAGGCCCAAGATGCCACTCTCGATATTGGTGGAGTACTCAATTTTAGGGGAAGGATTTGTGTTATCCCGGTTGGTGATTTGATCCAAAGGGTGTTGATAGAGTCTCATGGTTTGTAGAACTATTCATCCAGGTGTGTCTAAACTGTATCGTGATTAGAGGCATGTATATTGGTGTCCTGGGATGAAGAAAGACATATCTGAGTTTGTGGCTAAGTGTACAGTTTGTCACCAGGTTAAGTATAAGTACCAAAGGCTAGCAGGTTTGCTTTAGAGGATGGTCATTCCAGAATGGAAGTGGGAGAGGATAGACATGGATTTTGTGGTGAGTTTTCCTATGACCTTATGGAAGTATGACTCAATTTGGGTTTCTGTTTAAAATATGACTAAATAAGCCTACTTCATTTCGGTCAAGTGGATAATACTCTATAGTTGGTAAAGATTTATGTCAAAGAGATAGTAAGGTTGGATGGGATGCTCCTTCCTATCATCTTAGGTCGTGGTACTTAGTTTACTTCAAAGTATTTAGGGTAAGTTACATAAGGAGTTGGCCACTCAACTCACTTTCAGTACAACTTTTCATCCTCAGACTGATGGTCAATCAAAGAAAACTATCCATGTGTTGAGCGACATGCTGAGGGCATGTATGACTAACTTTGGGGGCCATTGGTATCAGTTCTTACCTTTGTTTGAGTTCTGTTACAACAATAGCTACCATTCAAACACCGATATGAAACCATTTGAAACACATTATGACAGGGGATATAGGTAGCCTATAGGGTGGTTTGAGGCTAGGATATGAAACCTTTGGGGGTTGATTTAGTAAGAGAAGATCAGTAAAAACTAAGGGGTATTCAAGCCAATCTTTTGGAGTCCCAGATCAAACAAAAGGAGTATAAGGAATATGCAGACCACAAGGTGAGAGATATGACATTTCAGGCTGGTGAGAAGGTACTCTTGAAGGTGTCACCCATAAAAAGAGTTATGAGGTTTGTCAAGGAAGGTAAGCTTAGCCCTCGCTATATTGACCCATTTGAGATTTTTGATTATATGGGCCAGTAGCTTATAAGTGGCCCTACTTCCTAAATAATCTAGAGTTTATCTCGTATTTCATGTATCTATGTTAAAGAGGTACCATGAGGATGTAGATTACATTATTAAGTGGGATTCAGTCTTGTTAGAGAAGGATCTTCAGTATGAGGAGTAACTGATTGCAATTTTGATCTTGATGTTCTATTGAGAACTAAAGAGATCAAGTTATTAAAGTTTCAATGGAAGCATCGTCCGATTGGGGAATCCAATTGGCAAACTAAGAAGGACATATGGGATAAGTAGCCTCACTTTTTTGAGGATTCACGTACTTCACTATTTTTGACTTAGCCTAGTTTTATTGTTTGATCACTTGAGGACGATCGATGTGTAAGTTGGTATATATTATAATGAACCTTTCAAGTCATTATGGGAAACCCAATAGTTAAATATTTGCGCCAAAAAACCTTTTGAGTAGTAACTTAAAATTTTTGAGCTAGGCCATTCTCAAACAAAATTTGAGTGAGGTAAGGTCTAGCGAAATTAGGTAATGGATTAGCATTAATATCTAAGTTTGAGTTTGATTTTATGATATCTAAGACATTAAGAAATCCATAGGGATTTTCATAAGAGAATTCGGGTTAGTAGAACTCTCGAAATTGAATTTGGCGTGAAAGGGTTATTTTAGAATGTCAAGGTTTGTTGTGTTATGAAATGGGAGCTTGGGTAAAGGTTATATTTCCATGCAAGTCTCCATAGAGGGATAAAACCTACAATGGCAAGGCCCTTGTAATGGGATGGGGGCCTCTCTACCAGGCCAATTACAGACTTAATAGGGAAAAGTCCCAAGAACATTATTATTTCTGCAATTTCATTATTAGGAGATCAAGGGGCAACTTAGGGCAATTACATTCAGTTTCCATCAATTCTAAAACTAAAGGTAACTTAATTACTTTTTTTCACAACCCAAGCCTAGCGCCTAGATGTGACACGATGAATGAAGCATCTGGATATACCTCATCCAAGCCTCTTAGTATTTCATTAAGCTTTTCATTGGCCACTAGCTCGACCTTCTCATTTGGAGGAATACCCATGTTAGCCATAATTTGGTATACCTCATCGATGAAATCCATAGGGTCCTCATCTATTTTAGGACCATAAAATCGGGAGGATTCATCCTTTGGAAATCCCAAATCCTAGAAGCCAAATTTCACACTTGCAAAGGAGGAACACATTGGTTCCCTTGGTTTGCTAGGGCTTGAGCCAATAATGTGATGATATTCTGAAATTCGGTATGGGTTACTCCTTCCTCATGGTGTGGGACATCAAGAACTGAAGGAGTTATTCTCATCGTCAACCTTTGCTCTTGGAGGTGCTCTTCCTTGATGCATTATCTAGAGAATACAAATGATTCCTTAGTTAGAGGAAGGCTTATGACACTCTAAGGAACGACATGAAATTGGAAAGAATTATAAACTTTCCTAAATGTCCCATAGTTTCCTATTTATAGTTGTGGTGAACTTCACAACTATGAACAAAACCTTATTTGACACAGTATGTTGGACTTTGAGGACCATTTCAAAACCTCAAACTCTGATATCAATTTTGTCACGAACCAAGCCTAAGTCCTAGACATGACATAGCGAATAAAACATCTGGAGATACCTCACCTAAGCCCCTTAGCATTTCATTAAGATTTTCATCGGTAATGATAAACAAATTAAGAAAAAACATAAAGGGATATCAGGACTAAGGGATTTCACATTTCAATAAGAGTCAAATCATTTGAACCATTATGCATTTGTTCAAACATACCTTCTACTTTAAAGACTTGGAGGGGGATAAGACATGTCCCTAGCTCAGTCTCATAATAAAAGAATAAGTGGTAATAGGGAATTCAATGTTTAGACATAGCATAAGCTAGAAGGGAAATAGGGGAGGAGAGTGTGGAGCAACGTCGGTCCCTACATGGTGATATAAATTAGGAAAAGGTATACACTAGTAATTTGAATGTACTAAGCATGTGAGTATGCTATACAATGGAGAACATAAGAGACATTTATATGTAATATGCATAAGAGAATGCATGCGTGATAAATCATCATATGAAACCTTAAAACATTCATTTTGTGGGAAGATGACCGTAACCGACATTTAAGACCATGCGAGCTAATACATAGAATCCAATATAACCCCCTACATTGGCACGGGGAGACCACTTACCGAGTATAACTCCATCAACTTTAAACATTTTTGTAACTTTAACTTTAATAACTAATCATGGATCCACTAGTCTAAATAGCCGACAAGGGCCCCTATGTTAGCGCATAGTTAATGCAATATGAGACTTTACTTAAGGACCCCTTAGGTTGAGTCCCCATCTACATGCTACATTCGGTGCAAAGTTAATCCCAAGGAATATATTTAGATATCATAATATCATAATCATTGTATAACTTAATCATCAAATCATCATTCGATGGAATAGCTCATTAAAACATTTCATTTAATTCAATGTGAGAATTGCCCTTTCACATTGAAACCTTGCTTTGGCTAAGTATTCCTTTCAAAATCATTCAATCATTTCATATTACTCCCTTAATATAAATCATTTACTTCATAAACTTTCATTTGGAGTCAAGCTTTCATTTCAACTTTACTTTAACATAAGGAAAACTAGGTAGGTTTATTTCATAAAACCTTCAAATACATTTAAACAATACTTGCATGCATGAGATTGATGGAAATGCTTCAAATTAAATTTCTTAAATCAACCCACCATATACATTTAAAACCACTTTCAAGACTTCATATAAGAACTTCAACAAATCATTCATTTCATGCAATTGAGAGTCAATATACATCAATATACATAAATAAACTTAAAATATATCATAATCTATGTATTTTGAATCATTATGTAAAAGCCCATAAGAATTCATATTTTAAAATTTGAAATATCAAGTTGAGAAAACATTTGGGCTCCATGGGTGGAAGAACCCATGGATTAAACCCACATACCTTAGGGGAAACAAATCCCTAATAAAGACTTAAGGAGGAATGAGACTTGGAAAGGTCTTGAGATGAAACCCTAATCTTGCCTTAGAATTCTTGGGAGAGATTGAGAATAGAGGGTTTGTAAGTGTTGAGCCTAAATGTGTAGAATGAGGTCTTATAAGGGCTTAGGGTCTTTAGATGGGTGAATTCTACCCTTAAAATGACACTATTTTGAATTATAATGCAGGAAAAGACCGAAATGTCCCTCTAAAAATATGACCAGAACAGGATTCACGAGGACCCTTCAAAGTCCGTGGTGCTAACCACAGAATATGGTGGGGTTCCATGGTGTTTAAATTGGGAAAGTGTTTTGGAAAACTTGTAGGGGAAGTCACTGAAGTTTCACCACGGAACACCTTCACGGTCCGTGAAGGACACGACGGGCCATGAAAGGTGGTCGTGGTGCAGGTCCTGCAGAAAACCTGCAAAGTGAATACCACTAGGATACACCACAGTCTATAGAGGGTTCCACAATCCATGGTGGTTTTCCTTGGACCTTGGGAAAATTTTAGAGGGTCTTGGGGAGGGGCCACCATGGAGGGCTTCATAGTCTGTAGTGCTTACCACGTCCCGTAGTCCTCCATCATGGTTCATTCCCTGCAAGTATGAGTCTCTGAATCTCTACCAAGGTTGATCCCTATGGTCCATGATGCTTACCAGGACCCGTGATATCTTCCGTTGTCAGAACCTGGTGCTAGCTTTCTACACTTTCTGATAATCCATCCTTTGTTCCTTAGTTTAGGATCTTTCACATTTCTGGGGTCTTACATTTTGCTAACTTGTATTTTGAGTCTTAGACCTTAGGATTCATGGGAATTACATTAGGGGAGACTTCTTGACGTGAAATTAATGGTGAGAAAAGCCCTAGTTGGGTGGTAAGATCATGAAATTGGCCAAGGGTTAGGATTTGAGTATAATCAGGGTAATTTAGGCCATTATTTGTTAATTCTTTGTTTATTTTAAACCAAGAACAAGAAAGGGACTTTAAAAAGGGAAAGCTTAGGTTTTTTAGAGCATTTAGGCTTCATTCGAGGTAGATGATGGTTGTATTTTTCTATTTGTGTTATATGTACCTGTTAACTACTTCGTTAGGATTGCATGCATGATATATGATTAGGGAAAAGGAAAAAACATGAGTTGAAATGATATTTGTGATCAAATTGCATTAAATAAATGTATTACTAAGTTGTAAAAGTGTGAGTGTTATTCAATGTGGTTGTTATTGTAATATGTGATTTAATGTTTGATCAGGTACCACAGCGGTACATATAGATTGGGTACCACATTGGTACATTTGGATCGGGTACCAGGAGAATACATTTGGAAAGGATACCACATCGGTATACTAAATATAGAAATGGGTATCACGCTAGTAAACTAACAGTTTGGGTATGCATTCGATGAGAGGACTTGTAAGACCCTCAGAAGTTGGAAAGTCAAAATATAGAGTTCAAAGGAAGTTTTTTCATAAATTTTAGCTTTTGTCACCAGGTGGTCCTCCACGGAGCCCTTCATAGGTCGTGAAGATCTTCAAGAGTAAAGGAGAGACCGTGAAGGTACTCTAGTGAAATGGAAATTTGGAGGAAGGACCATGAATGGCTCCACGACATATAGTGCAAACCATGAGCTGTGGTGACATCCGTGAACCCACCTCCCCAGATTTCAAGTATAGGATAAGACCCACGGGAGGGACCATGACCTATGGTGGACACCACGAGCTATCATGGCCTCTATAAAAGTCACCTCTCCAGACCAGAGTTCAAGTCCCTTTCTACGACCACCACCACGGACCAAGGTGAGCTTTACGAAATGTGGTGGGTCCCCCATCCAATTGACATTTAGGTAAGTTCAGAGGTATTTTGGTCCTTTTCATATGGTCTCATTAATGAATGTGAATGGTGTTGGGGGGTTAATACTAACCTATTAACTACCCTAAGTATTCCTAACCCTCTCTTTCTAACCCAAACACTCAAAACCCAAATCTTCTCACTAAAAGTCTTCTCTCAAGATCTTTGTTCTTCCTCAAGCTAGTTTCAAGAGAATTCAAGTCAAGTCTCTAATTAAGAGCAAAATTAGGGCTTCCTAAATCAAAGGTATGTGGGAATTTATCCATGGGACCTTTAACCCATGGAATCCCAAGTTTTCTCTCAAAATGTCTTATGCATAATTCATATCACATTGCATGATTTCAAGATTAATTTCAATGACCCATGCTATTTGCTAGTTTCAAGTATGTTTTCAATTAATCATGATCAGGAATTTCAAGAGATTTCAATGAAAGTTTTATTAATGATATTCAAGGTTTATGAATGACTCTTGAAAGATTATGAATGATTTTTTAATGATGCTTTAAGCCAGAAGTTAAAGTGCGATAAGTCAAATTCTCGCACAGTCATGTTAAAGAAGTTCTAAGAGTGTGATGGGTTTTCCTCACACACTCATGATGAAGATGATAGATGAGCTAATCTTATGTTTATTTTATAATTATGGATTGGTATCTATTATAACCTTTCATAATGATGTTAATGACTATGTTTTCATAAAGTTCCATTAGGATAATGACTAAGCACTGAGAGGACTTTAAGGTGGGGTTCAGTTTGATAGCCATTATAGCTACCCAAGAGAATTCTAGTAGCAACCTTTAGTCCCTCACCCTGGTCTCTGAAACTGGCTACAATAGGATTGATCTATCTGGGATGGTAGTTGGTGCTCGGTCCTGCATTATGAAAGTAGATGTAGAGTGTAGTATGAGTAACAGATAAAAGGTACCCAGTAGGCATCATAGGTATACTGAGCAGGTTAGGTAAAAACTATATAAAAAAGAGGAATAAACCTAAACAAGAGTCATAATAAGCATCTAAGGTAAGAAAGGTAAATATCTGAACAAATAGGAAGATACAAACTAGAAAGTCTATAGCTAGCTACACCCAACTAGGCCCCCATAAGCCCAGTCGAGACACTGGTGTGCGCAAATTTAAATAAAACCCAGGAAAACCCCCATAAGCCCATCAGGTATACAGAATAGATACATCTATAAATCTAGGAATTAGGAATCTACGATATCAAGAACTGAATAACCATATTATTCCGAAACCAAGAATCTCTAAGAATTGATTAGCCATGAATGCTCTAGGGGCCAAGGCCGGGACTGGAACCCAAATACTCACCCAAAATCTCAATATGATAAAGATAGGGACTGGTATACCAGATGCTCTCTATAATATATCGACATGATTGAGGCCGGTATTGGGAACTAGATGCTCGCCATACTAACAAGTCAGTAGAGGTTGGGACTAGGACCAGGATGCTCGCCATAATAACAAGTTGGTAGAAGCCCGGACTGGGTCCTGGATGCTCTTCGATAAGATTCTAGAACAGAAGCCGGGAATGAGACCCGAATGCTCACAGATAATTTAACCGATGGTACTAAAGATGAGGAATAGTATCACCGACGCATATCAAAAGTCACAATCATAGGAAGTTATGGGTAAGATTGTTTAGAAAAGAAGAGCTACAACCTAGCTAAGGCCCAATTACCAGACATTAGCCTGCTACATCAGTCTACAAGGATCTAAGCCCGCTGGAGCAATGCTGGGATATCTAAAGAAAGATTCACAACAATACTATGGGTATCTAAAGAAAGTTTCACAACCTATACTAAGTCCAACATGATCCACAGTACCAAAGATATAACCATTCAACTCCTCTTACAATACTAACAATTACTAAAAAGGTCACATGCTTCAAATTACCCGAAAAACCAGATAAAAAGCTTAAAACATGATTTCTAACATCTATGATATAAAAATAAGCCACCCAACCCAAACTCTATCTATCTCAACATGAGTTCACATATTCCAACTCAATCTAAAGAAAGAAAAGTCATAGCCTACATGTAGGACGAATGCGATCTCCCCATATCATTGTCTTGGAGCTTTTCCTTTTAATACGGCCTCGAAACGCTGCCACACTATCAATAATAGAATCACAATGTTGTTACGGTCTTTTAGACACTAAAATTGCAATTTTTGGAGATAGACCAATTTCGGGGTCTAAAATAGGAAATATGTGACCCACCTCTAGAATTCTAGAATTGACTCTGAAAATATGTTCTAAATACTACCCCCAGCTTATATGCCAAAAAGGGACACAATTCATACACAAAATCAGTTATAAACCACACAAGCAAAACAAGCCTAAGCTTAAGCTAGAAAAATGAAAAGGGACAGCATTTGGGGATGGATTATTAACAAAAATGAAGCTCCCACAATCAAAAAAAATTGTACCACGATGTTCCTTGCAAAAAGACCCACAACTTAGCCCCAAGAATCGCTGGAAATAGAGCTAAACTGATCGCAAAATCGCACGTCAAAATCCAAAGAATACTCAACTCGAAAATGTAACAACCAGCAGCTAAAATATCAAATTTACCTCCAACGAAACTTCTAATTCACTCCTCAACACAACAACGTATTCCCCTCAAAATTCTCTTGAAATTAAACCTTTAAATCGCTAAATTTGAGCTAATATTAAGAGATATATCGCCTTTTGAAAAATAGAATAAAGATTGAATGCGTAGCCTTTTCATAAAGGTGATGAATACAATTGGCCTTCGCAAGCGCGGCTCAAGTGGCCCACGAAAGCGGAGGTCATGAAAGCTTACCTTCGCGAATGCAGCCAGAGGACCGTGAACTCAGAGAAAAAAGAAAAATACCTCCACAAATGCAGCCCAGACCCCATGAACAAGGACAGCAAAATCCTGGGCCTCCACAAATGCAGCCAAGGGCTCACAATCGCGAGAACAAATTCTTCTACACCAGATATCAACTGAAATGTTGATTTTCACCAAGTTCAAATACTCCAGAGGGTTGCTCAAAATTTATTAGGAATCCCATGCCTTCTAACGAGATATGTGAGGTCATTACGACTTAAAGTGGATCGCACACCCAAGTGTCATTTTGAGCCTAATTCCACAACGGGCCTCGGGATTAAACCAAAAGCCTCAGAAAGTGAATGAATGGTTGTTTTAGACCAAAGTTGATATTTTAGAACTAACCATGCTGTTAGAATTTTCATCCGAGTGTGTTTCCCAAGAATATAGGACAAAGTCATCCATGGGCCAAATTTCAAGGAAAAAAGTGCCAAATAGTCCCAAAGTCATACCAATTTCCTCGATTATCATGTTGACCATGTTACTAGCCTAATTTGGCCATTCTGGAGCTAATCAAACAATCAAAATTTCATTCTATTTCCATTTTTTCTAAAGTTATGACCAAAATCAGCTTTTCAAATTATAAAAGCTCCAGAAGAGAGAAATAGGCCTAAAATCCAAACGAATGACCAGAAAATTGAGCTACTGGCACCAGTAGGTCATAAATGACCTGGGGTCACTACAGGAATGCTCTAAATGATGAAACGGAAGTAGTATAAGGAAAATGATTTGGAGGTCATTACAACATCCAATACTAAAAGAATTTTTGTTCGTAAAAATAAAGACAAGGATATACTTGAAGGCTCAAATAAGTAGAGAAAATACTCCCGCATCTCCTACTCGGTCTCCCAAGTAGAATTCTCAATCTGATGGTGGCTTCACTAGACCTTAACTACAAGGATGGACCTAGAATAAAGCTGGCAAACATCTCTGGCTAAAATAGCAATCGAGCCCTCAACAAAATTCAGGAGATCATCCAACTCAACATAATCATACCAAAGCATGGGGGACTCATCTAGGATATATCGATGCAGCATAGAAATATGGAAAACTAGATGTATAACCAAAAATGTTGAAGCTAGAGCAAGCTCATAAGCAACCTCTCCAATTCTCCTCAGAACCTCAAAAGGCCTAATATACCTGGGGCTAATCTTACACCGCCTGCCGAATCTCATCAAGCCCTTAAAGAGTGACACCCACAAGAACACCTGATCTCCAACCTCAAAGCACAAGGGTGGGTACCAGCGATCAGCATAACTCTGGTGCCTACTATGAGCTTCGAATAACTCAGACCCTAACTAAGGCATCCTGAAGTAAATTAGTATTGTGTGGTCCAGGATCTGAAGACTCGAACCAACTAACTGGAGTGCGACAAAACCTACCATATAATTCCTCGAATGAGGCTATCTAAATAATAGAGTGGTATCTGTTGTTGTATGTGTCACGACCCAACTCTGTAAGCTGTGACTGGTGCCTGAGTTGGGCACCCATACGTGCCCTTAGCCCCACTTAGCATGTTAGAAGAATAAACAAAAGTAGAAATCAAAAAGGGGTTGCTAGAGAGCGCATGACAACAGATATAGCACAAAAGGGCTGTTAAGGCCATCACGGAACACAAAGCCCAAAACATATATACACAACCCACATCATAAGTCCACAGACCTCTACAGAATGATAGCCTAGTCATATAATAGGACAGGGCCCCATCATACCCTTAACCAATATGTACAAATGTACAACAGAAAAGTTAGTACCAAAATAGGGCTCCGGACAAAGGAACACTGCCAACCAATAGGGTGGATGTCCTAAGCGGGTGGATTAGCAAACCGAGCATCTGTACTTGAGGGCATGTAATGCAGCCCTCAAAGAAAGGGGGTTAGTACGGATAATATACCGAGTATGTAAAGCATGGACTATAATAGGTAAAGCCATTATCAGAATAGAAGGTGCAAAAATGAGCATAATATCCAGAATATCAAAATGTTTTCCATAACCATAGATAATGTATGCAGAAAAACATATGCCATATCCGGCCTCACTATGGGACTCGGTGAACAAATCTTGGTCGCCGCCCTGTTACTGGTGCCACAGCACATCACAACTCTAGAGTAGAAAATATCTCCATAACAAATCATATCATATCATATGGCCATATCATATCATATGTGTACATGGCACATCATAACTCTACAAATCAAACCTATGTACAATGCGTACACTCTCCCTCATGTCGGACCGGCGAACGATGCAGAGAAGTACGCAGGATAACAAAACCTGATCCGGGCTCGGTGAAGGAAGCATTGAGGCATCCATGAGTGGAGTAGTGACAAACTAAATGCACTTTAAATCTTTTTTGAGACTCGATGGAGTTAACAAAATGAGCTATTATTCAAAAATCAAACAAGAATCGTATCAAGTACCTTTTGAATATCACTATGGGTTATATCCAAATAGAACTTTTGGAATTATATACACGTATCTAGGCACAATAAAATATCCTTTGGAAAATCAAGAAGTTGGTCATCCTAGCGGCTCTATGAATAGGAACTTTCTTGGAATCATATAAAAGTCATACACTTGTTTCATAAAAACTATGCCAAAAAGGAAGATTAGCTTTATATACTTATGTCAAAACATGCCAAAAGAAAAAACGGTTAGCTTTACATACTTATGCTAAAGACATGCCAAAAGAAGGAATGGTTAGCTTTACATACCTCTTACGGATTACTCCTAATACGTTCACCTCGTCGTCTTTTGAACCTATTTAACATGAAAGTCATACTATGGTTAATAACCTTTCACTTTCCAATTCCAACTCTACAACCAAGTCTCCATAGAGGTCATTTCCTTATCCATTTCCCTCGACTAGTTCATTACTAGTTCCTAAGTTACCGAAAATTGGGCAGCATCTCCTCTATAACTTCAATATCCCCAAGATTTAAACTTGTCCAAAATACCAACAACCATACCAACAAAAAAAACTAGCAGCATATAGATAAATAAATCACTTCAACATTACCCATTACAACTCCAAACGACTAACTCCAAACTATGATACCAAAAATGGAGTTCTTAGCCTTTATTTCATAAAATCTTTTACCATACGAAATAGAGAATCATTTGTATTCAACCAGAAGAACCCACACCCCTTTTTGATTACTCTACACCCCTTAAACACTCAATTAAACCACCCTCAACCTGCAGCACCACAACAACAACACACTACTCGACTTCGATTTACCTACTACGACTTCTATTTAGTTTGTTTCTAACGTCAAGAATCCTTATACACTTTTTCCACTTCCAGCCTCACTTAAGACATGTAATATAACCCATAAAAACATCATAAACTTCAATTTGAAAGGGAAAGCCTTATCTTTCCCAAAACTCACCAAAACTCGCCTCGAAAGTTCTTCTAGCGCGACTGAAACTTCGTGGCTGTTTGTTGTTTGTTTGGGGATGCTCCTAACCATTAATTTATATTAATAAAACCTTCATAACTTTGTGGTATACCCCATATAATTAATTCACATAACGGAATCGAAGAACTGACCTTTTTCTCCTCCTAAAACCGTAGCTCTTTCTTCTCTCTAGCTTAAGTTTCTCTTCTCTTCTTTTTATCTAGAACTTTCTTGGAGATAAGATGACTTATAGGATAAAGATGAACTTAAAGTCATAAATTATATATATATATAGGCCACTTTAAGAGGGGACACGTGTCATCCCCTAAGTGGTGACACATGTCAAGCCCTAAGCGGTGACATGTGTCAAGCCCTTATTGGGCCAACACATCCCTTCATCCAATCATGGGCATCCACATGGCATGTGGGTTCCACCACCATTGCTCTAACTACTTCCACATGACTCTCTCATGCTGCCACATGGCACTCTCTCATGCTGCCACGTGGCACTCTCATTTCCCCCTCGTGAATTCGTAATCTCGCCTTACTTTATGAACCTATGTAATCCTTGATATGTAAGCTTGGTATGTACTCAAGTAGCTTAAGTATGTAAGATTTACAAGTTGGTAGCTTACGTAAATAAGTTGAGTCCTACGACTCATTATTCGGTCTCCAACTTCTTTCGGATTCTTATAACTCTATTTCCAATCTTCTCTACAATGGAAAATCGCATTCTCCTTTCCCTTAGAATTTTTTGATAGCGTTATAGATTACCCGGCTCACATGGTAACTCTTAAGAAGCTTAAGAGTTCCTAAGAAGTCTTAAGAAGCTTTTAGAAGCTTTAAGATACTTTAGGAAACCTTAAGAAGCTTAAGATCCTTTCAAGAAACTTAAGAACGCGTTCCAAAGTACGGGATGTAATAGTAGGCAAACTCCGCCAAAGGCAAGTACTTCTTCCAATAACCCTCAAAATCCAATACGCAAGCTCGCAACATATCCTCCAAAACCTGAATAGTATGCTCTGACTGTCCATTGATATGTGGATGAAATATCGTGCTAAGATTTACTCGGGAGACCAACTCTCTCTAAAAGGCTCTCCAAAAACTGGATGTAAACTAAGACCCCCTATCTAATATAATAGACACCAGTACCCCATAAAGATGGACTTACTCCTGAATATAGAACTGAGCTAAATGTTGTATAGTGAAAGTGAACTGCACCGATAGGAAGTTTGCTGACTTAGTCAATCGATCAATGATGACCCAAATACCATCATTACCCTTGGGTATCTAAGAAAATCCCATCACAAAGTCTATGTTGATACACATCCATTTCCACTTGGCCTTAACTTGCTAGCAACTCAAACAATGGGATACATACTCTGCTATAGCTCTTTTCATACCATGCCACCAGTAATTATGTGTCAAATCTCAATAAATCTTTGTGGTCCCCAGATGAATAGAGTATCTGGAGTCATGGACCTTGCGCACAATCAACCGAATATAGTCTCCAACTCTGGGAACACAAAGGCAACCATCATACTATAGTACCCCATCTGAATCTACAGAATCCTTGGAATCTTTGTAACTGAGTTTTATCAGTGATAACATCAGGAAATTTGTCAGAGAACTCGATGGCTCTACAGATAGGTTTATAAGTCCCTTGGTATAGATCATGACCAAGAAATCTAATTTATGGTATCAGAGCCATGTTGCTGTATTTACTAGCCATGCATAGCTAAATAATCTTTGCCTAGATTATATTTATGCTTTAATAAATTAGTAGTAATAACTAGTTCTTTGTATTATTATGTCTTAATTACAATACATAAATCTCTTAGTCTAAAAATATAAGTATGGAGATTATTTCTGGTGATTAAAGTGAGGTGAAGAATTCTTGTCAAATAGTTCCGATGCCGACAGACAGTCCTCTAGCCGATGGTAGGCGTCTTAGACTGTAAGGTGGTTTGTTTGACTAGATTCTTGTAAAATCCAAGACCTTTAATGTAATATCCTTGTTATAATTCCATAATTATGCTTTCGGACTCAGACATATATGTTTTATAATTTGTTCATAATATTATTAAAAACTTACTATTACTATTCATTTATCATCCTGCATAATATAATCTAAGGCATGTTTCTCAAATGAATAATCATCAGTATACTGTTAATAGCGTTAATTTGTCTATCTCTAAGGTAGAAAATGATTTGCAAAACTGGTCTATTCCTAAAGAACCTTTTGAAAAGATTTACCAATTAGGTAATTTTTCACTTTTTAAAAAATATAATATTAAGACTTGTGAGTCTACTGTTGCTATTAATAATTGTCTTGAAACTATCAAGTTATTAATTGATAATGATATCCATAGATATCAGAAGGAGTTTAAGTTCCTTCATATTGGTCTTGTCCAAGTAGCTGTTAAGCCTCTTTTCAGAAAAGGTTTAAATATCCCTATTTGTTTATTACTTAGAGACGATAGACTGCTTAACTTTGATGATTCTCTGTTAGGAGTCTTAGAAAGTAACCTCGCCAATGGCCCGGTATACTTTAATTGTTATCCTAATTTCTCGGTGGATATCCATGATCCAAACATTATGGATACCTTGACACTTAATGTCAAAACCAAGAATATGAACAGTAAAACAGACACCAGAGAAATAGCTGTAATATATAGGGTATATTACAAGCTAATGAAAACCACTATAGCCCCAAAGGCTATATCAACTAGCGTCAAAGGAGTCACTATGCTCATGGAAGCAAACCAAGAGCACAGTACTACCTTCGTCCCTAGGCTTCTAAAATGGGACGATATCTTAACTGACGAAGAATGGAAATTTGATTCCATTACCAATCCTTTACCTATCCAACCTGATAGATCTCAAATCGACCAGGTTATTCAATTTCCAGATGGATCTATTAACCTTAAGTTTTTAAGATCCAATTCTTACAGTCAAGCTTCTTCAAGTAGAAGAATGTATTCGGCCAGACCTTCTTCCTTTTGCCCCCGGGAAGAAAGAGAAGAATCTTCCAGTGAACCTATTGAACAAGGAAAAGTTCATGGAGTAGATTTCTCTGGAACTATCCCAAAAGTCTATTATGAAACTACTGCTCCTGACAGCCCCACCTTTAGCGATATGAAACCAGGTCATAAGCGAAAGGAATCCCTAGGAGTCCTAACATCTGATGAAACCTTTGTACCTAACTATAGGAAGATTAACAAATGGTGGAAACTTCCTAAACACCAAAAGAAAGTAGAATGGTACAAAGCCACCTATTCCTTAGAACAAAGAACCTCTTTTAGAGATAAATGGTTTAAAGACATGGAAAGATTCAAGACCGAAATAGAATTTTTCAAATGGTTTGAACATTCAGGACAAATTGATGACACCAAATCATCCCTCCAAGTCCTCGTTAACAAATGGTACACCCGAGAACAGGTGATAGAAAGTGTTACTCCTCCCTTAGAAGGACTTAGCATTCCCTATAGAAAAAATATCCTCAAAGCGTCTCCTTTCAAAAAACCCATTGAAAAGGACACTTCTCTTCCCACAGGAGCAGATATCAACAGTATTTATGAGCAAAATAACTACACCAATCAGGTTCTTCACATAGTATCAAAACAAATAGAAGAATCCAAAAGTAGCAGTTACAAAGGTATTTCCCAAATAGGAAATAAACCTAGTACTTCTTACAATAACCCTCAAATAGAGACTAACCCCATATTTAAGATTCCAGAATTCTCTAGAGAAGACTTTCCTAAATTAGAAAATCCTCTTAGTCAATCCAATGACATCCTAGAAAAAATCAATGACCAGCTCTCCAAACTTAATATCACCAAAGGAGACCAAGTCAAAGCCATCACTTTGAACTCTTCTGAGAGTAGATATCCCAATAGAAGGAATTATTACTCTAGACCCTCCTTTCCTGATATGCAGTTTGAAGAAGACACTCTTCACCCTTCAGGGGCCACAGATGGCCATGGAATTCAAGAATGGAACATTGACGGGATGGCAGAAGGCCAGATCTACAATAGACTCCAGGAAATGGGGATGAATATCACCGCGTACAAAATGAAAGGTTGCACTGATAAAAATGCAGCTGTTCGTCTTGTTGCAGGATTCACAGGAACTTTGAAATGTTGGTGGGATAATTATCTCACCGAGCAAAACAAAGCTGAAATCTTCAACGCAGTCACCACTAAAAGAACCATTAAAGTGGAACATGGAGTAGAAACTGCTACTGAAACAGTAGTAGAAGATGCGACGGCCACACTAGTGTATTGTATAGCAAAACACTTTGTAGGTGAACCAAAACTCTTCCAAGATAGGAGCCTTGAGATCCTTAACAACCTTTATTGCAAAAAACTGACTGATTTCAGGTGGTACAAAGACATGTTCATCAACAAAGTGATGATCAGGTCAGATTGCAATAATGATTATTGGAAAGAAAGATTCCTTAGTGGTCTACCTCCACACTTTGCCGAAAAGGTAAGATCCAAAATTAGAGATAGATGCGAGGGAAAAATCCCTTATCCTCATCTCACTTATGGAGATCTTGTTAGTCTCATAAATGTCACAGCTATGGAACTATGCACAGATCTTAAACTAAGAGCTCAACTCAAGAAAGAACAGAAAACCTACTCCTCAGAGCTAGGTAGTTTCTGTCAAGATTTTGGTTTCCCAACCTTAACACCCCCTTTCTCCAAAAAATTAGGAAAAAGGGAAAGAACTTCTTCTAGTAACTCTAGCAAGAGAAGATCCTTCAAGAAAAGAGAACATAGAGATAAACCCAAAAGAAGATTTAAGAAAAGAACCTCTAAAGGTTCATCTTCTGAAGATACTTACTGGACATGTGGAAAGAAAGGACATAGATCTAGCGAATGTCCAAGAAACAAGAAGAAGAAAAACAAAGTAAATCTACTGGAAGTAGATGAAGAAACTAAGAAAAAACTCTTCTCCATTATTGAAGAAGAAGAATCTGAGTCTGGCTCCAACTACTCCTCAGAAGAAGAAAGTGATGAAGAATTTCTAAATGTCGCTCATGACAGCCAGACAGAAGAAGATTCAGAATGCAATTGCAATGGAGCATTTTGTATGTGCGATAGTAAATCTATCAATGTCATATCTGAAAATTCGATAGAAACCTTGTTTTCTACTATCGAACATATTCAAGATGAAGATGCTAGGAGAAAGTACCTCCTCGAGCTACAAAAATTAGTTACCAGGCAAAAAGAAGAAAGACCTGAAGTAACTCATTTTAGCATGAAACAAATCATGGGGAGATTTGAAACTAAGAAGGAAGAACCTTCTGTAGAATTATTAAGAGGAGAAATAAAAATTCTCAAGAATGAAATCAGAGAAGTCAAAGCAAGACTTCACAAAATAGAGATTGACAATCTCTCTAATCAGCTTCAAAAGGAGTCTACCAACCAAGATAAATCTTCTAAAGCCATCCTCACAGAAGAAACTGATTCTGACTCTGAAACAGAATCCCAAAGGTTTGATTCTAATACTGGTAAATCAGACGCGGGTCTAAAGGCTATTACTAAAATAAGACCTCAGAGTTCTCATATATTAATAAAGCTTGTTATAAACAATGATTTTGTTCTTAACAAAATTGCCTTGTTAGATAGTGGTGCTGATAGAAACTGCATTATTGAAGGATTGATACCTACAAAATACCTTACTAAGGGAACTACAAAATTATACAGCGCCACAGGTGAGCGTATCTTAATTAATTACAAACTCCCCGATGCCCATATTTGCAATAATGGCATTTGTCTTTCTAATGATTTTGTCATTACAAAAAACATTAATGAAGATATTATTTTGGGAATACCTTTTATTACTCAAATCAAACCATATCTTTCAGATTTTGATGCCATACGGACAAAAATCTTGGGAAAAGAAATTGCATTTCCTTTTGTCAAAACCCTTTCTCAAGAAGAAAGTAAACTTCTTCATAAACAAACAGCTTTTAAAATAAATCTTATTTCTCAGCAGATTTGTTTTCTTAAAGAAGATATAAAAATTAAGCAAATTGAGCAAATTTTAAAAACCCCGAGAATGGTTACTAAAATTGTCAATCTACAAAAAACTTTTGAAAAAGAAATTTGCTCTGATTTTCCAAATACTTTTTGGGATAGAAAATTCCACATGATTGAACTTCCTTATATTGATGGATTTAATGAAAAGGCCATTTCTACGAAAGCTAGGCCAATTCAAATGAATCATGAATTAATGGAAATTTGTAAAAAAGAAATTAATACTCTTCTGGCTAATAAAATTATTAGACCTTCTAAATCCCCTTGGAGCTGTTCAGCCTTTTATGTTAATAATGCTGCTGAAAAAGAAAGAGGTTCTCCTAGACTGGTTATCAACTACAAACCTCTTAACACAGCTCTAAAATGGATCAGGTATCCTATTCCTAACAAAAGAGATCTTTTGAAAAGAACTTATAAAGCAAATGTTTATAGTAAGTTTGATATGAAATCCGGTTTCTGGCAAATACAAATTGCTGAAAAAGATAAATACAAAACTGCTTTCAATGTTCCGTTTGGACAATATGAATGGAATGTGATGCCTTTTGGATTAAAAAATGCCCCTTCAGAATTTCAAAATGTCATGAATTCCATATTTAATCATATCAGTCATATATCTATTGTGTATATAGATGACGTATTAATCTTCTCTGAGGACATTGATTCTCATTTTAAACATCTTAACACTTTTTATAACATTGTCAAGAAAAATGGCCTTGTAGTTAGTGCTAAGAAGATCAAGCTCTTTCAAACAAAAATTAGATTTCTTGGTCATGATCTATACCAAGGGACTTATAAACCTATCTGTAGAGCCATCGAGTTCTCTGACAAATTTCCTGATGTTATCACTGATAAAACTCAGTTACAAAGATTCCTTGGAAGTCTTAATTATATTGCTGACTTTATCCCTAAAGTTAGACAAATTTGTAAACCTTTGTATGACAGGTTGAAGAAGAATCCTGTACCTTGGAGCAAAGAACAAACTACAGCTGTTGTTAATATTAAAAGAATGGTGAAAACCCTTCCATGTCTAGGAATTCCCAATCCTAGTTATTTTATGATTGTAGAAACTGACGCCTCTGATAATGGCTATGGAGGAATTCTTAAACAAAGAAGGTCCCCAGAAATGTCTGAACAATTAGTTAGATATACATCTGGAATCTGGAATTCCGCACAAAAAAATTATAGTACTGTCAAAAAGGAAATTTTGGCCATAGTTCTATGTATCACCAAGTTCCAAGACGATCTTGTTAATAAAGAATTTTTGCTTAGAGTAGATTGTAAATCTGCTAAAGATATTTTGCAAAAAGATGTTAAAAATCTTGTCTCAAAACAAATCTTTGCCAGATGGCAGGCATTACTTTCTAGCTTTGATTTTCAGATTGAATATCTAAAGGGAGAAGATAACTCTCTCCCAGATTTTTTAACCAGAGAATTTTTGCAGGGTAAAACATGAGGCCTGGAGCACCAATAACTAAGGGACCCTTCAAAGGGAAAGGAGTATCCGATAAACCAGTTATGGCTAAACCTTTCAACATCCGACCTGAAATTACAGGTCCTTCCAATCGATATTCAGCCCTAGCCCAGTTACCACCCATAAATCCTTCTGTATTCCCTCCATTACCTCCAAGCACATCTTCAAACATGCTTATTATGAAGAAACCTTTTGCTCAAAACCCAGAGCCAAGCTCCACCTCTCCTTCAGGAAAACAAAGATTTTCCCAAACACAAACCAAAGACAGTTATACAATGAAAACTCCTGAGAGTTTTGCTGAAGCAGTAACACCAAACGTTTCTCCTTCAAAAACCAAAGAAAAAGAAAAATTTAACCTTATTTCCTTACAAGTTATCCCAATCTTGGCACTTGATAAGGAGTATGAGAACTTTGAGATCAAACATCTCTTGAAACCCCTGTATACAAACAGGAACTACGTGGATACTGAAAGTCCTCTCAAAACTAGATTATTTTATGAGTTCATCTTAGTAGATACTGGATCTATTGAGATAGAACATGAATTAGCAGATAAAAGTAATCCGGATAGCATAGCCTATTCTAAATTTACTATTAAAAAGATTTTAACTCCTTTTGAATGGCAGGTAGACCATTTACATACCCCTATTAATTTTTCCAGAGAACATAGGCCACAAACTTACAACTGGTGGGACTATAAACAAGCCTGGTTTAACTTCATGTATTTACGACCTTCATCCCATACTTGGTTTGTAAAATACAGTCCAGAATTAGCCAGGTCTGTCATTCCTAGATGGTTTTACGAGTGGTGGCAATGTTTCGGAGGAAACCACCAAACTCTTCCAAAATTATTTTCAGAAAAATTCAATCAATTTCAAATTGACCAAGGTATTTCTACTTTGCCTGAACACATTCAATTGTGTAAATATTTTATTCAGAAAAGAATTTCTTATATTTTAAGCTGGACTTTTAAAATCAGCGAGTTTGAAAGAATTAAATATTTATCCAAAGAAATCCTTATCAAAGGATGGTCTCCGGCTCCTAAAGAAACTCAATCAACTTCCTTGAGAAGTTCTTCCATTATCCATAAATCACCAAAGAGTGATCTAAAGAAAAGACTGGAAAAAGCTCTGTCAGAATTAGAAAACAGCAATGAAGACGAAGTCCTTCAGCTTCTTGAAGAAGCCTCTTCTCAAAGTGACGACAATGGAGATATGTTAAATCCCAAAGGAATTGCCAGGGCCTACCTAAACCCATTTGATTAAAATCCTAATTGAGTGTTTTAAAACACGGAATAATTAGTCTTCCAAATAGAGATACAAAGTATCGGAATTATTATGGAAGAAAAGATGAGTCTCTAAAAGAGATGGAATATCTTTTGATTTAATCAAAACAGACCCCACTACACCGAAAGTTATTTAACTTATTCGGAAAAGAAGAACAGGCTCCCGACAAGCTTTTGACCACTCAAAAAGAAGTGGACCCATGAAGAAAGACGTCCACCAACCAATGGACCCCTTTCAAAGATAAGGTAATCCTCAACAGCCAATCAGAAGAAGGCCTTTTGGATTCCCATTATCTCTTTAAGTCTATATAAAGACTTGTATTATTTCATTACAAGGCAGAAGAAAATTTACACTACAAATTTCTCTTAGTCTTGCTCATCTGTAACAATGTTTGTAATGCTTCCGCTTCATCAATAAATCATTCAACTCTGTTATTCCAGTAAGTTCACTCTGTTGCACTTACTATTTTACTTACTATACCTCCCAGTTCTTACCTTTGTTTGAGTTCTGTTACAACAATAGCTACCATTCAAACACCGATATGAAACCATTTGAAACACATTATGACAGGGGATATAGGTAGCCTATAGGGTGGTTTGAGGCTAGGATATGAAACCTTTGGGGGTTGATTTAGTAAGAGAAGATCAGTAAAAACTAAGGGGTATTCAAGCCAATCTTTTGGAGTCCCAGATCAAACAAAAGGAGTATAAGGAATATGCAGACCACAAGGTGAGAGATATGACATTTCAGGCTGGTGAGAAGGTACTCTTGAAGGTGTCACCCATAAAAAGAGTTATGAGGTTTGTCAAGGAAGGTAAGCTTAGCCCTCGCTATATTGACCCATTTGAGATTTTTGATTGTATGGGCCAGTAGCTTATAAGTGGCCCTACTTCCTAAATAATCTAGAGTTCATCTCGTATTTCATGTATCTATGTTAAAGAGGTACCATGAGGATGTAGATTACATTATTAAGTGGGATTCAGTCTTGTTAGAGAAGGATCTTCAGTATGAGGAGTAACTGATTGCAATTTTGATCTTGATGTTCTATTGAGAACTAAAGAGATCAAGTTATTAAAGTTTCAATGGAAGCATCGTCCGATTGGGGAATCCAATTGGCAAACTAAGAAGGACATATGGGATAAGTAGCCTCACTTTTTTGAGGATTCACGTACTTCACTATTTTTGACTTAGCCTAGTTTTATTGTTTGATCACTTGAGGACGATCGATGTGTAAGTTGGTATATATTATAATGAACCTTTCAAGTCATTATGGGAAACCCAATAGTTAAATATTTGCGCCAAAAAACCTTTTGAGTAGTAACTTAAAATTTTTGAGCTAGGCCATTCTCAAACAAAATTTGAGTGAGGTAAGGTCTAGCGAAATTAGGTAATGGATTAGCATTAATATCTAAGTTTGAGTTTGATTTTATGATATCTAAGACATTAAGAAATCCATAGGGATTTTCATAAGAGAATTCGGGTTAGTAGAACTCTCGAAATTGAATTTGGCGTGAAAGGGTTATTTTAGAATGTCAAGGTTTGTTGTGTTGTGAAATGGGAGCTTGGGTAAAGGTTATATTTCCATGCAAGTCTCCATAGAGGGATAAAACCTACAATGGCAAGGCCCTTGTAATGGGATGGGGGCCTCTCTACCAGGCCAATTACAGACTTAATAGGGAAAAGTCCCAAGAACATTATTATTTCTGCAATTTCATTATTAGGAGATCAAGGGGCAACTTAGGGCAATTACATTCAGTTTCCATCAATTCTAAAACTAAAGGTAACTTAATTACTTTTTTTCACAACCCAAGCCTAGCGCCTAGATGTGACACGATGAATGAAGCATCTGGATATACCTCATCCAAGCCTCTTAGTATTTCATTAAGCTTTTCATTGGCCACTAGCTCGACCTTCTCATTTGGAGGAATACCCATGTTAGCCATAATTTGGTATACCTCATCGATGAAATCCATAGGGTCCTCATCTATTTTAGGACCATAAAATCGGGAGGATTCATCCTTTGGAAATCCCAAATCCTAGAAGCCAAATTTCACACTTGCAAAGGAGGAACACATTGGTTCCCTTGGTTTGCTAGGGCTTGAGCCAATAATGTGATGATATTCTGAAATTCGGTATGGGTTACTCCTTCCTCATGGTGTGGGACATCAAGAACTGAAGGAGTTATTCTCATCGTCAACCTTTGCTCTTGGAGGTGCTCTTCCTTGATGCATTATCTAGAGAATACAAATGATTCCTTAGTTAGAGGAAGGCTTATGACACTCTAAGGAACGACATGAAATTGGAAAGAATTATAAACTTTCCTAAATGTCCCATAGTTTCCTATTTATAGTTGTGGTGAACTTCACAACTATGAACAAAACCTTATTTAACACAGTATGTTGGACTTTGAGGACCATTTCAAAACCTCAAACTCTGATATCAATTTTGTCACGAACCAAGCCTAAGTCCTAGACATGACATAGCGAATAAAACATCTGGAGATACCTCACCTAAGCCCCTTAGCATTTCATTAAGATTTTCATCGGTAATGATAAACAAATTAAGAAAAAACATAAAGGGATATCAGGACTAAGGGATTTCACATTTCAATAAGAGTCAAATCATTTGAACCATTATGCATTTGTTCAAACATACCTTCTACTTTAAAGACTTGGAGGGGGATAAGACATGTCCCTAGCTCAGTCTCATAATAAAAGAATAAGTGGTAATAGGGAATTCAATGTTTAGACATAGCATAAGCTAGAAGGGAAATAGGGGAGGAGAGTGTGGAGCAACGTCGGTCCCTACATGGTGATATAAATTAGGCAAAGGTATACACTAGTAATTTGAATGTACTAAGCATGTGAGTATGCTATACAATGGAGAACATAAGAGACATTTATATGTAATATGCATAAGAGAATGCATGCGTGATAAATCATCATATGAAACCTTAAAACATTCATTTTGTGGGAAGATGACCGTAACCGACATTTAAGACCATGCGAGCTAATACATAGAATCCAATATAACCCCCTACATTGGCACGGGGAGACCACTTACCGAGTATAACTCCATCAACTTTAAACATTTTTGTAACTTTAACTTTAATAACTAATCATGGATCCACTAGTCTAAATAGCCGACAAGGGCCCCTATGTTAGCGCATAGTTAATGCAATATGAGACTTTACTTAAGGACCCCTTAGGTTGAGTCCCCATCTACATGCTACATTCGGTGCAAAGTTAATCCCAAGGAATATATTTAGATATCATAATATCATAATCATTGTATAACTTAATCATCAAATCATCATTCGATGGAATAGCTCATTAAAACATTTCATTTAATTCAATGTGAGAATTGCCCTTTCACATTGAAACCTTGCTTTGGCTAAGTATTCCTTTCAAAATCATTCAATCATTTCATATTACTCCCTTAATATAAATCATTTACTTCATAAACTTTCATTTGGAGTCAAGCTTTCATTTCAACTTTACTTTAACATAAGGAAAACTAGGTAGGTTTATTTCATAAAACCTTCAAATACATTTAAACAATACTTGCATGCATGAGATTGATGGAAATGCTTCAAATTAAATTTCTTAAATCAACCCACCATATACATTTAAAACCACTTTCAAGACTTCATATAAGAACTTCAACAAATCATTCATTTCATGCAATTGAGAGTCAATATACATCAATATACATAAATAAACTTAAAATATATCATAATCTATGTATTTTGAATCATTATGTAAAAGCCCATAAGAATTCATATTTTAAAATTTGAAATATCAAGTTGAGAAAACATTTGGGCTCCATGGGTGGAAGAACCCATGGATTAAACCCACATACCTTAGGGGAAACAAATCCCTAATAAAGACTTAAGGAGGAATGAGACTTGGAAAGGTCTTGAGATGAAACCCTAATCTTGCCTTAGAATTCTTGGGAGAGATTGAGAATAGAGGGTTTGTAAGTGTTGAGCCTAAATGTGTAGAATGAGGTCTTATAAGGGCTTAGGGTCTTTAGATGGGTGAATTCTACCCTTAAAATGACACTATTTTGAATTATAATGCAGGAAAAGACCGAAATGTCCCTCTAAAAATATGACCAGAACAGGATTCACGAGGACCCTTCAAAGTCCGTGGTGCTAACCACAGAATATGGTGGGGTTCCATGGTGTTTAAATTGGGAAAGTGTTTTGGAAAACTTGTAGGGGAAGTCACTGAAGTTTCACCACGGAACACCTTCACGGTCCGTGAAGGACACGACGGGCCATGAAAGGTGGTCGTGGTGCAGGTCCTGCAGAAAACCTGCAAAGTGAATACCACTAGGATACACCACAGTCTATAGAGGGTTCCACAATCCATGGTGGTTTTCCTTGGACCTTGGGAAAATTTTAGAGGGTCTTGGGGAGGGGCCACCATGGAGGGCTTCATAGTCTGTAGTGCTTACCACGTCCCGTAGTCCTCCATCATGGTTCATTCCCTGCAAGTATGAGTCTCTGAATCTCTACCAAGGTTGATCCCTATGGTCCATGATGCTTACCAGGACCCGTGATATCTTCCGTTGTCAGAACCTGGTGCTAGCTTTCTACACTTTCTGATAATCCATCCTTTGTTCCTTAGTTTAGGATCTTTCACATTTCTGGGGTCTTACATTTTGCTAACTTGTATTTTGAGTCTTAGACCTTAGGATTCATGGGAATTACATTAGGGGAGACTTCTTGACGTGAAATTAATGGTGAGAAAAGCCCTAGTTGGGTGGTAAGATCATGAAATTGGCCAAGGGTTAGGATTTGAGTATAATCAGGGTAATTTAGGCCATTATTTGTTAATTCTTTGTTTATTTTAAACCAAGAACAAGAAAGGGACTTTAAAAAGGGAAAGCTTAGGTTTTTTAGAGCATTTAGGCTTCATTCGAGGTAGATGATGGTTGTATTTTTCTATTTGTGTTATATGTACCTGTTAACTACTTCGTTAGGATTGCATGCATGATATATGATTAGGGAAAAGGAAAAAACATGAGTTGAAATGATATTTGTGATCAAATTGCATTAAATAAATGTATTACTAAGTTGTAAAAGTGTGAGTGTTATTCAATGTGGTTGTTATTGTAATATGTGATTTAATGTTTGATCAGGTACCACAGCGGTACATATAGATTGGGTACCACATTGGTACATTTGGATCGGGTACCAGGAGAATACATTTGGAAAGGATACCACATCGGTATACTAAATATAGAAATGGGTATCACGCTAGTAAACTAACAGTTTGGGTATGCATTCGATGAGAGGACTTGTAAGACCCTCAGAAGTTGGAAAGTCAAAATATAGAGTTCAAAGGAAGTTTTTTCATAAATTTTAGCTTTTGTCACCAGGTGGTCCTCCACGGAGCCCTTCATAGGTCGTGAAGATCTTCAAGAGTAAAGGAGAGACCGTGAAGGTACTCTAGTGAAATGGAAATTTGGAGGAAGGACCATGAATGGCTCCACGACATATAGTGCAAACCATGAGCTGTGGTGACATCCGTGAACCCACCTCCCCAGATTTCAAGTATAGGATAAGACCCACGGGAGGGACCATGACCTATGGTGGACACCACGAGCTATCATGGCCTCTATGAAAGTCACCTCTCCAGACCAGAGTTCAAGTCCCTTTCTACGACCACCACCACGGACCAAGGTGAGCTTTACGAAATGTGGTGGGTCCCCCATCCAATTGACATTTAGGTAAGTTCAGAGGTATTTTGGTCCTTTTCATATGGTCTCATTAATGAATGTGAATGGTGTTGGGGGGTTAATACTAACCTATTAACTACCCTAAGTATTCCTAACCCTCTCTTTCTAACCCAAACACTCAAAACCCAAATCTTCTCACTAAAAGTCTTCTCTCAAGATCTTTGTTCTTCCTCAAGCTAGTTTCAAGAGAATTCAAGTCAAGTCTCCAATTAAGAGCAAAATTAGGGCTTCCTAAATCAAAGGTATGTGGGAATTTATCCATGGGACCTTTAACCCATGGAATCCCAAGTTTTCTCTCAAAATGTCTTATGCATAATTCATATCACATTGCATGATTTCAAGATTAATTTCAATGACCCATGCTATTTGCTAGTTTCAAGTATGTTTTCAATTAATCATGATCAGGAATTTCAAGAGATTTCAATGAAAGTTTTATTAATGATATTCAAGGTTTATGAATGACTCTTGAAAGATTATGAATGATTTTTTAATGATGCTTTAAGCCAGAAGTTAAAGTGCGATAAGTCAAATTCTCGCACAGTCATGTTAAAGAAGTTCTAAGAGTGTGATGGGTTTTCCTCACACACTCATGATGAAGATGATAGATGAGCTAATCTTATGTTTATTTTATAATTATGGATTGGTATCTATTATAACCTTTCATAATGATGTTAATGACTATGTTTTCATAAAGTTCCATTAGGATAATGACTAAGCACTGAGAGGACTTTAAGGTGGGGTTCAGTTTGATAGCCATTATAGCTACCCAAGAGAATTCTAGTAGCAACCTTTAGTCCCTCACCCTGGTCTCTGAAACTGGCTACAATAGGATTGATCTATCTGGGATGGTAGTTGGTGCTCGGTCCTGCATTATGAAAGTAGATGTAGAGTGTAGTATGAGTAACAGATAAAAGGTACCCAGTAGGCATCATAGGTATACTGAGCAGGTTAGGTAAAAACTATATAAAAAAGAGGAATAAACCTAAACAAGAGTCATAATAAGCATCTAAGGTAAGAAAGGTAAATATCTGAACAAATAGGAAGATACAAACTAGAAAGTCTATAGCTAGCTACACCCAACTAGGCCCCCATAAGCCCAGTCGAGACACTGGTGTGCGCAAATTTAAATAAAACCCAGGAAAACCCCCATAAGCCCATCAGGTATACAGAATAGATACATCTATAAATCTAGGAATTAGGAATCTACGATATCAAGAACTGAATAACCATATTATTCCGAAACCAAGAATCTCTAAGAATTGATTAGCCATGAATGCTCTAGGGGCCAAGGCCGGGACTGGAACCCAAATACTCACCCAAAATCTCAATATGATAAAGATAGGGACTGGTATACCAGATGCTCTCTATAATATATCGACATGATTGAGGCCGGTATTGGGAACTAGATGCTCGCCATACTAACAAGTCAGTAGAGGTTGGGACTAGGACCAGGATGCTCGCCATAATAACAAGTTGGTAGAAGCCCGGACTGGGTCCTGGATGCTCTTCGATAAGATTCTAGAACAGAAGCCGGGAATGAGACCCGAATGCTCACAGATAATTTAACCGATGGTACTAAAGATGAGGAATAGTATCACCGACGCATATCAAAAGTCACAATCATAGGAAGTTATGGGTAAGATTGTTTAGAAAAGAAGAGCTACAACCTAGCTAAGGCCCAATTACCAGACATTAGCCTGCTACATCAGTCTACAAGGATCTAAGCCCGCTGGAGCAATGCTGGGATATCTAAAGAAAGATTCACAACAATACTATGGGTATCTAAAGAAAGTTTCACAACCTATACTAAGTCCAACATGATCCACAGTACCAAAGATATAACCATTCAACTCCTCTTACAATACTAACAATTACTAAAAAGGTCACATGCTTCAAATTACCCGAAAAACCAGATAAAAAGCTTAAAACATGATTTCTAACATCTATGATATAAAAATAAGCCACCCAACCCAAACTCTATCTATCTCAACATGAGTTCACATATTCCAACTCAATCTAAAGAAAGAAAAGTCATAGCCTACATGTAGGACGAATGCGATCTCCCCATATCATTGTCTTGGAGCTTTTCCTTTTAATACGGCCTCGAAACGCTGCCACACTATCAATAATAGAATCACAATGTTGTTACGGTCTTTTAGACACTAAAATTGCAATTTTTGGAGATAGACCAATTTCGGGGTCTAAAATAGGAAATATGTGACCCACCTCTAGAATTCTAGAATTGACTCTGAAAATATGTTCTAAATACTACCCCCAGCTTATATGCCAAAAAGGGACACAATTCATACACAAAATCAGTTATAAACCACACAAGCAAAACAAGCCTAAGCTTAAGCTAGAAAAATGAAAAGGGACAGCATTTGGGGATGGATTATTAACAAAAATGAAGCTCCCACAATCAAAAAAAATTGTACCACGATGTTCCTTGCAAAAAGACCCACAACTTAGCCCCAAGAATCGCTGGAAATAGAGCTAAACTGATCGCAAAATCGCACGTCAAAATCCAAAGAATACTCAACTCGAAAATGTAACAACCAGCAGCTAAAATATCAAATTTACCTCCAACGAAACTTCTAATTCACTCCTCAACACAACAACGCATTCCCCTCAAAATTCTCTTGAAATTAAACCTTTAAATCGCTAAATTTGAGCTAATATTAAGAGATATATCGCCTTTTGAAAAATAGAATAAAGATTGAATGCGTAGCCTTTTCATAAAGGTGATGAATACAATTGGCCTTCGCAAGCGCGGCTCAAGTGGCCCACGAAAGCGGAGGTCATGAAAGCTTACCTTCGCGAATGCAGCCAGAGGACCGTGAACTCAGAGAAAAAAGAAAAATACCTCCACAAATGCAGCCCAGACCCCATGAACAAGGACAGCAAAATCCTGGGCCTCCACAAATGCAGCCAAGGGCTCACAATCGCGAGAACAAATTCTTCTACACCAGATATCAACTGAAATGTTGATTTTCACCAAGTTCAAATACTCCAGAGGGTTGCTCAAAATTTATTAGGAATCCCATGCCTTCTAACGAGATATGTGAGGTCATTACGACTTAAAGTGGATCGCACACCCAAGTGTCATTTTGAGCCTAATTCCACAACGGGCCTCGGGATTAAACCAAAAGCCTCAGAAAGTGAATGAATGGTTGTTTTAGACCAAAGTTGATATTTTAGAACTAACCATGCTGTTAGAATTTTCATCCGAGTGTGTTTCCCAAGAATATAGGACAAAGTCATCCATGGGCCAAATTTCAAGGAAAAAAGTGCCAAATAGTCCCAAAGTCATACCAATTTCCTCGATTATCATGTTGACCATGTTACTAGCCTAATTTGGCCATTCTGGAGCTAATCAAACAATCAAAATTTCATTCTATTTCCATTTTTTCTAAAGTTATGACCAAAATCAGCTTTTCAAATTATAAAAGCTCCAGAAGAGAGAAATAGGCCTAAAATCCAAACGAATGACCAGAAAATTGAGCTACTGGCACCAGTAGGTCATAAATGACCTGGGGTCACTACAGGAATGCTCTAAATGATGAAACGGAAGTAGTATAAGGAAAATGATTTGGAGGTCATTACAACATCCAATACTAAAAGAATTTTTGTCCGTAAAAATAAAGACAAGGATATACTTGAAGGCTCAAATAAGTAGAGAAACTACTCCCGCATCTCCTACTCGGTCTCCCAAGTAGAATTCTCAATCTGATGGTGGCTTCACTAGACCTTAACTACAAGGATGGACCTAGAATAAAGCTGGCAAACATCTCTGGCTAAAATAGCAATCGAGCCCTCAACAAAATTCAGGAGATCATCCAACTCAACATAATCATACCAAAGCATGGGGGACTCATCTAGGATATATCGATGCAGCATAGAAATATGGAAAACTAGATGTATAACCAAAAATGTTGAAGCTAGAGCAAGCTCATAAGCAACCTCTCCAATTCTCCTCAGAACCTCAAAAGGCCTAATATACCTGGGGCTAATCTTACACCGCCTGCCGAATCTCATCAAGCCCTTAAAGAGTGACACCCACAAGAACACCTGATCTCCAACCTCAAAGCACAAGGGTGGGTACCAGCGATCAGCATAACTCTGGTGCCTACTATGAGCTTCGAATAACTCAGACCCTAACTAAGGCATCCTGAAGTAAATTAGTATTGTGTGGTCCAGGATCTGAAGACTCGAACCAACTAACTGGAGTGCGACAAAACCTACCATATAATTCCTCGAATGAGGCTATCTAAATAATAGAGTGGTATCTGTTGTTGTATGTGTCACGACCCAACTCTGTAAGCTGTGACTGGTGCCTGAGTTGGGCACCCATACGTGCCCTTAGCCCCACTTAGCATGTTAGAAGAATAAACAAAAGTAGAAATCAAAAAGGGGTTGCTAGAGAGCGCATGACAACAGATATAGCACAAAAGGGCTGTTAAGGCCATCACGGAACACAAAGCCCAAAACATATATACACAACCCACATCATAAGTCCACAGACCTCTACAGAATGATAGCCTAGTCATATAATAGGACAGGGCCCCATCATACCCTTAACCAATATGTACAAATGTACAACAGAAAAGTTAGTACCAAAATAGGGCTCCGGACAAAGGAACACTGCCAACCAATAGGGTGGATGTCCTAAGCGGGTGGATTAGCAAACCGAGCATCTGTACTTGAGGGCATGTAATGCAGCCCCCAAAGAAAGGGGGTTAGTACGGATAATATACCGAGTATGTAAAGCATGGACTATAATAGGTAAAGCCATTATCAGAATAGAAGGTGCAAAAATGAGCATAATATCCAGAATATCAAAATGTTTTCCATAACCATAGATAATGTATGCAGAAAAACATATGCCATATCCGGCCTCACTATGGGACTCGGTGAACAAATCTTGGTCGCCGCCCTGTTACTGGTGCCACAGCACATCACAACTCTAGAGTAGAAAATATCTCCATAACAAATCATATCATATCATATGGCCATATCATATCATATGTGTACATGGCACATCATAACTCTACAAATCAAACCTATGTACAATGCGTACACTCTCCCTCATGTCGGACCGGCGAACGATGCAGAGAAGTACGCAGGATAACAAAACCTGATCCGGGCTCGGTGAAGGAAGCATTGAGGCATCCATGAGTGGAGTAGTGACAAACTAAATGCACTTTAAATCTTTTTTGAGACTCGATGGAGTTAACAAAATGAGCTATTATTCAAAAATCAAACAAGAATCGTATCAAGTACCTTTTGAATATCACTATGGGTTATATCCAAATAGAACTTTTGGAATTATATACACGTATCTAGGCACAATAAAATATCCTTTGGAAAATCAAGAAGTTGGTCATCCTAGCGGCTCTATGAATAGGAACTTTCTTGGAATCATATAAAAGTCATACACTTGTTTCATAAAAACTATGCCAAAAAGGAAGATTAGCTTTATATACTTATGTCAAAACATGCCAAAAGAAAAAACGGTTAGCTTTACATACTTATGCTAAAGACATGCCAAAAGAAGGAATGGTTAGCTTTACATACCTCTTACGGATTACTCCTAATACGTTCACCTCGTCGTCTTTTGAACCTATTTAACATGAAAGTCATACTATGGTTAATAACCTTTCACTTTCCAATTCCAACTCTACAACCAAGTCTCCATAGAGGTCATTTCCTTATCCATTTCCCTCGACTAGTTCATTACTAGTTCCTAAGTTACCGAAAATTGGGCAGCATCTCCTCTATAACTTCAATATCCCCAAGATTTAAACTTGTCCAAAATACCAACAACCATACCAACAAAAAAAACTAGCAGCATATAGATAAATAAATCACTTCAACATTACCCATTACAACTCCAAACGACTAACTCCAAACTATGATACCAAAAATGGAGTTCTTAGCCTTTATTTCATAAAATCTTTTACCATACGAAATAGAGAATCATTTGTATTCAACCAGAAGAACCCACATCCCTTTTTGATTACTCTACACCCCTTAAACACTCAATTAAACCACCCTCAACCTGCAGCACCACAACAACAACACACTACTCGACTTCGATTTACCTACTACGACTTCTATTTAGTTTGTTTCTAACGTCAAGAATCCTTATACACTTTTTCCACTTCCAGCCTCACTTAAGACATGTAATATAACCCATAAAAACATCATAAACTTCAATTTGAAAGGGAAAGCCTTATCTTTCCCGAAACTCACCAAAACTCGCCTCGAAAGTTCTTCTAGCGCGACTGAAACTTCGTGGCTGTTTGTTGTCTGTTTGGGGATGCTCCTAACCATTAATTTATATTAATAAAACCTTCATAACTTTGTGGTATACCCCATATAATTAATTCACATAACGGAATCGAAGAACTGACCTTTTTCTCCTCCTAAAACCGTAGCTCTTTCTTCTCTCTAGCTTAAGTTTCTCTTCTCTTCTTTTTATCTAGAACTTTCTTGGAGATAAGATGACTTATAGGATAAAGATGAACTTAAAGTCATAAATTATATATATATATAGGCCACTTTAAGAGGGGACACGTGTCATCCCCTAAGTGGTGACACATGTCAAGCCCTAAGCGGTGACATGTGTCAAGCCCTTATTGGGCCAACACATCCCTTCATCCAATCATGGGCATCCACATGGCATGTGGGTTCCACCACCATTGCTCTAACTACTTCCACATGACTCTCTCATGCTGCCACATGGCACTCTCTCATGCTGCCACGTGGCACTCTCATTTCCCCCTCGTGAATTCGTAATCTCGCCTTACTTTATGAACCTATGTAATCCTTGATATGTAAGCTTGGTATGTACTCAAGTAGCTTAAGTATGTAAGATTTACAAGTTGGTAGCTTACGTAAATAAGTTGAGTCCTACGACTCATTATTCGGTCTCCAACTTCTTTCGGATTCTTATAACTCTATTTCCAATCTTCTCTACTATGGAAAATCGCATTCTCCTTTCCCTTAGAATTTTTTGATAGCGTTATAGATTACCCGGCTCACATGGTAACTCTTAAGAAGCTTAAGAGTTCCTAAGAAGTCTTAAGAAGCTTTTAGAAGCTTTAAGATACTTTAGGAAACCTTAAGAAGCTTAAGATCCTTTCAAGAAACTTAAGAACGCGTTCCAAAGTACGGGATGTAATAGTAGGCAAACTCTGCCAAAGGCAAGTACTTCTTCCAATAACCCTCAAAATCCAATACGCAAGCTCGCAACATATCCTCCAAAACCTGAATAGTATGCTCTGACTGTCCATTGATATGTGGATGAAATATCGTGCTAAGATTTACTCGGGAGACCAACTCTCTCTAAAAGGCTCTCCAAAAACTGGATGTAAACTAAGACCCCTTATCTAATATAATAGACACCAGTACCCCATAAAGATGGACTTACTCCTGAATATAGAACTGAGCTAAATGTTGTATAGTGAAAGTGAACTGCACCGATAGGAAGTTTGCTGACTTAGTCAATCGATCAATGATGACCCAAATACCATCATTACCCTTGGGTATCTAAGAAAATCCCATCACAAAGTCTATGTTGATACACATCCATTTCCACTTGGCCTTAACTTGCTAGCAACTCAAACAATGGGATACATACTCTGCTATAGCTCTTTTCATACCGTGCCACCAGTAATTATGTGTCAAATCTCAATAAATCTTTGTGGTCCCCAGATGAATAGAGTATCTGGAGTCATGGACCTTGCGCACAATCAACCGAATATAGTCTCCAACTCTGGGAACACAAAGGCAACCATCATACTATAGTACCCCATCTGAATCTACAGAATCCTTGACACCCTCTTCTCCTAATACCAACTCTCGAAGCTATACCAATGCTCTATCCTAAAACTGTTAGCCACGAATCTAATTCAATAGGGATGACCGAGCTCCAACAAAAGCCAAAATCAGTCCAAAATCTGATATGTCCAGCCTGACCATCCTATTAGATGAAGATTGGATATCCAAGGCTAGGGATTGCTCCATAGAAGGAAAGTAAGATAAACTACCCATACTCCTTGCCTTTCGTCTTAAGGCATTTGTTACTACATCCGACTTGCCCGGTTGGTAAAGAATAGAGATCTTAGATGTGATAAAATCTCAATCTAGCACTGGTACCTAGAATTAAGGTCCCTCTGACACATAATGTACTATGGGTTACGGTGATCCGTATATATATATGTATCTAATAATGGATCCCATATAAGTAGTTCCTCCATATCTTGAGCACGAAAACTACCACTGCAAACTCTAAGTCATGAGTGGGGTAGTTATGCTCATGCGCTCTCAACTGTCTAGAAGCATAAGTAATAACTCAGTCCCGCTGCATCAGAACACACCCACGACCTACACCAGAAGATCACAGTATACTAAACATCTCTCGCCCTCAACTGGAAGAGTTAGAATAGGAGCGATGGTAAGAAACTCTTTGAGGCTTCAAAAGCTCAACTCACAATCCACGAACCATATAAAGGGGATATCCTGATGGGTCAAATGGGCCAATGGGGCTGTAATAGTAGAAAAACCCTTGATGAAGCGCCTCTAATAACTAGCCAACCCAACGAAGCTCCATATCTCGGTAACATATGTAGGCCTAGCCCAACTAAGAATAGCCTCAATCTTCATTTAACCTACCATAATAAGATACTACATGTCCCAGGATTGTCATAGACTCCAACAAAGACTCACACTTTGAGAACTTAGCATAAAGTCGCTGATCTCTCAGAGTATGGATGAATACGATCATTAATGAGTCAAGGTAAGGCCTGAATACTTGACTCATAAGGTCCATAAAGGCTGCTTGGGCATTAGTAAGCCCAAAATATATCACAAGGAACTCGTAATGGCAATAACGAGTCCTTAAAGTAGTTTAGAAATGTCGACAACTCTAACCATTAACTGGTGGTAATCAGACCTCAGATCAATCTTAGAAAACACAGAGTCACCCTAAAGTAGGTCGAATAGATCATTAATACAAGGCATGGGGTAACGGTTTTCACCGTTACCTTATTCAGCTGCCTGTAGTCAATACACATCCGCATAGTCCCATCCTTCGTTTTAAAAACCCATACTATAGCACCCTATGGTGACACACACAGACAAATAAAGCCCTTACCTAGGAGATCCTCAAGTTGTACAATCTCCTTGAGCTCTATGGGAGCCATATAATAAGATGGGATAGAAATGGGCTTAGTACCCATCTCTACGTTTATAGCAAAGTCAATATCTCTCTTTGGGGTAGGCTAGGTAGGTTGGTAGGAAAGATATTGGTAAACTCCTAGACCATATGAATTAAATCAACCGAAGGGGCCTCATTGGATATATCACAGACATATGCTAAGTAAGACAAACACCCGAAAGCAATTAACTACTAGGCCTACATAAAGGATATAATCTCTATTGGTGAGCGACTATAAGCACCCTGCCACAGACCGGGGGAATGCCAGGCATGGTTAAGGTGACAGTCTTGGCATAACATTCCAAAACTGCATGGTTAGGAGATATCTAATCCATGCCCAAAATAACATAAAAGTCTAGCATATCAAGTAAAATAAGGTCTTCCCAGATCTCATGCCCCTAAATAGTCACCACACAGGATCAAAAAACCTTATCCACTACTAAACAATCCCCTATTGAGGTTGAAACATGCAACAAGACCTCGAGTGACTCATAAACAAAAGCCAGATGGGGAGAAAAATATATAGACACATAACAATAAGTGAAACCTGGATCAAATAAAGGTAAAGCGGTCTACTGACATATAAGGATAGTACCTGTGATGATATCATCTGATGCGTTGGCCTCTAATCTCGCTAAACCAGCATAAAAATGGCCCTTTAGGCCTCTCCTACGTCTATTTGAACTGCCAACCAGCCCGCTTCCCAGAGGACATCCCCAAACACCCTGCTGGCCATCGCCACAGCCCTGATCTCTATCTCCGCATCCTGGTGGGGGTGGTACTGTTGCTAATAGTCTATCTAAGATGGGGAACTCTCTAGACCAGTTCTCTACTAAACCATAATCATAATAACCTAAAGTTGAGCGCCCTGTAATAACACGACCATTATAAGAAGGAAGCGGACCCAAACCCCTTGAGCTTTGACCTGCAGGGGATCCCCCACAATGGTAGTGACCTAGCTAGCTTGGTCTGGCTGACCCATAGAAATGTTGAGCATGAAGTCGGTGCTTATAGACTCCATAAGAACCAAAAAGAGGAGTTGCTTCTGGTAGATAGTCAGAAACTTTATAGCATTATCACCAATGGTTGTAGAAAACATCGAGGGTGACAGCCTATGGAAAACCCCAACATCTGCACTTGTAAGGACATAACACCTTTTGGGACTGCTGGTGAGGGTGGCTAAACCTTGGGTGATTGCAGTGCAGGCTGGTCCTGCATTGCTGGTAAACCAACAGCTGGAGCTAGAGCCTATCGTATAACCCTGATAGTGGTAAGAAGCTGAGAAATCGCCACCTGTAATAGTGGGATTATAGTTGGTGCAGCTAGGGGTTGTGCTGCTGGTAGTGGCCTCTCCGTTTGAGGAGGAATAAAGGCATCCTGATGCTCCTCTGCATATGCAGGAGCTATATTTGAACCGAAAGCTAGTGTTACCCCTGCTTATGCCAAGGATCTAACCTATAGGCTTGCCTTGTCCTGGTGGATCATCGTCATCGATAGTGCTGCGTGTACGAACTATCCCTACAAAAGAGTGGAATAAATGAGATTTAGAAAAAACTGATAAGGCACAAAACTGCACAAAATAATACAACATAGAGAAGGTTCCTAATGAAATCTTGTAGCCTCTCGAAGATAAGTTATGAACATATCCGCACCCATCCATGGGCTCTACTAGATGTAAGCTCTATACAAATGAGACCAACGAACCTGGGGCTCTAATACGAACTTGTCCCGACCCAATATCTCTTGTCATGATGGCACCTACCATCACCCCCCGATAGGTAAGCCAAACTTATAACCTAAAACTACAAATAATGGGTATAATAGAGAAATACTAAACAGAACTAAGAGAATCAAACAAATACCAAAATAAGGAGAAACTAGATAAATATATACAAAATACACAAAACTAAATCCTCCCAAAACCTGGAAGTCACTGGTATAGAGATGCTATAAAAATAAATAAGTACGAGTTCCAAAAGTGAGCCAAAAACATCTACAACACTAGCTAGTCTCAAAAGTACAATAGGATGGGTCATCCAAGCTGAAGGAGATAAACATGATCTTAGAATGGCAAGTGCTCACCCTGGTCCCCGAAACTGACTGCAATAGGCTTGATCAATCCGCAATGATAGCTGGTGCCCGATCCTATATCACAAAAGTAGATGTAAAGTGTAGTATTAGTACAAGATGAAAGTTACCCAATAGGCATCATAGGCCGACTGAAAAGGAAAGGTAAAAGAAATTTTAAAAAGAGGAATAATCCTAAACAAGAGTCATATTAAATATCTAAGGTAAGGAAAGTAAATATCCCAACAAATAGGAAGATACAAACTAGGAAGTGTACAGCTAGCTACACCCAGCTGGGCCCCCATAAGTCTAGTTGGGACACTCGTGGGAAAGTTTAAATAAAAATTGATCAAACCTCCATAAGCCCACCGGGTACACATAATAGTTATGTCAACAAGGCTAGGAACTAGGAATCTACCATATTAAGAAATGAAGAACCATATTATTCCCCGAACCAAGAATATCCAAGAATCAATTTTCCATGAATGTTGTAGGGGCCAAGGCTAGGACAAGAACCCAGATACTCACCTAAATTCTCAATATGGTCAAGGATGATACTAGGACCCGGATTCTCTCTATAATATATCAGCATGATCGATGTCGAGACTAGGACCTGATTACTCTCCACAATAATAAGTTGTTAGAGGCCGAGACTGGGACCTAAATGCTCCCCAATGAGATTCCAAACTAGAGGCCAAGACTGGGACACAAATGCTCACAGATGATTTAATCGATGGTGCCAAATACGAGTTCTAGTATCATCAATGTATCTCAAAAGTCTCAATCATAGGAAGTTATGGGTAAGGTTGTTCAGAAAAGCAGAGTTACCACCTAGCTAAGGCCAAACTACCAGACACTAGCCTGCTACACCAGTCTAGAAGGATCTAAGCCCGTTGGTGTATATAAAGAAATTTTCACAACTTATGCTAAGGCAAACATGCTCCACAGTACTAAATATATAAGCATTCAACTCCTCTTACAATACTAACAATTAATGGAAAAGATCACATGCTTCCAATTATCCAAAAAAACTGATAAAAAGCCTAAAACATGCTTTCTAACACCTATGATATAAAAATAAGCTAACCTACCCAAGTTCTATCTATCTCAACAAGAATTCTACATTCCAGTTCAATCTAAAAAAAGGAAAGTTGTTGCCTACCTGTAGGCCAAACGCGTGCTCTCTAAATCACTGTGCTAAAGTTCTTCCTTTTTGCACAGCCTCGGAATGCTGTCATGCTGTCAATAATAGAATCACAACACCGTTATGATCATTTAGACACAAAAATCATAATCTTTAGGGACAGGTCAATTTCTGGGTCCAAAATGGGAAATGTGGGACTCGTGTCTGAAATTCTGAAATTGAATCCAAAAATAGGTTCTAAATACTACCCCCAGGTTATATTCAAAAAAGAGACACAATTTACACACAAAATCAGTTATAAACCACACCTGCAATACAAGCCCAAGCTTAAGCTAGAAAAACAAAAATAGACAGCATATGGAGATGGCAGATTACCAAAAATGAAGGTCTTAAGATCAAACAAATTGCACCATGATGTTCTTTGTGAAGATCCCCACAACTTATCCCCAAGAATCACTAGAAACAGAGCTAAAATGATCACAAAATTGCACTTCAAAATCCAAATAATTCTCAACCGAAAAATGTAACAACCAGTAGTTAAAACATTAAATTTACCTCCAACAAAACTTCTAATGCACTCCCCAAGCTTATCAACATGTTCTCCTTGAAATTCTCTTAAATGAGGACCTTTAAATCACCAAATTTGAGCTAATATTGAGAGCTATATTGCCTTTTGAAAAATAGAACACAGGCTGAACACGCAGCCTTCTATCAAGGTGACAGGCCACAACTGGCCTTTGCGAACATAGCACAAGTGTCCAGCGAACGCGGAGGTCAGGAAAGATGACCTTGGCGAATGCGGCCAGAAGTCTGTGAACGTGGAGGTAAAAGAAACAGACCTTGGCAAATGTGGCCTAGACACCACGAATGTGGAGAGAAAAATCCTACACCTCCATGAATACGGCCAAGGGCCCGTGATCACTGAGAATAAATTCTCCTACACCAGATATCAGCTGAAATGTTGATTTTTACCCAGTTCAAATACTCTGATGGGGTGCTCAAAATTCATACGGAATCTAGTACGTACAAATGAGATATGCTATCCCACTAAATTCGATATTTCATACTTAATGGAACAGTCAACATTTCCATATAAGGTCATTATGACTAAAAGTAGGTCCCATACCCAAGTGTCATTTTGAATCTAATTCAACAATGAGCCTCGGGATTAGACAAGAAGCCTCTGTAAGTGAATGAAGGATCATTCCATACCAAACTCGATATTTTAGAACTAACCACACTTTCAGAATGTTCATCCAAGAGTGTTTTCCAAGAATGTTGACTAAAGTCAGCCATGGGCTAAATTTCAAGGGTAAAAGCTTCAAATGGCCCCAAACTCGTACCGATTGCCTCGATACTCATGCAAACTATGCTACTAGCAAAATTTAGTCATTCCAGAGCTGATGGAACCATTAAAATTCTATTCTGATGTCATTTTCCTAATGTTATGACTAAAGTCAACTTTTCAAGTTATAAAAGCTCTAAAATAGGAAAATGGGCTAAAACCCAAAGGAATGACTAGGTGACCGAGCTACTAGTGCCAGTAGATCATAAGTGACCTAGGGTAGCTATAGGAATATCTAAACACAAAATAGAAGCAGTATAAGGAAAATGACCTGGAGGATCTTTACACCGTATTTTGGCACTCATACTACACTTCTGCATTTTTTCTAATGTAGCTCCCTACAAGCCACCCTCTGTGATGTTGGATATTCCTTGGCCATCACAGACTTAGATCATGGTGATGTCCAAGCATCTAAAGACTTACTGCTTTCCTTCTTCTATGTAGACTTGTATTTTGTATTTTGATTTGTCATATCTCTTGTATATATAGCCTTTCTATAATTAGAAGCTCTTGTATAGGTGATACCACGTCCAAGAATTTTGGTCTTGTATTAGTTTTGCTTCTTGGTCACTTTCGGGACTCTTTTTTATATTTTATATCGAACTACAGATTTATGATATGTCCTATTTCTTATATGTTATTCATTTCTTTCTTTTATTTCTATTATTATACTTAAATAGTTATCTTCTGCAAGTTGTGTATTTTGGGTTTAGGCTTGCCTACTTGATAGTTGTAGTAGGCGCCCTCATGGCCAAATTCCAGGTCATGATAGAGTGCTATCAGATCTTTAGGTTCACAAGTCTCACCAGTATAAGAGCAAGTGCCTAGTAGAATCTCACTGATCGATATGATAAAGTCTGTATTCTATCTTTGAAAGGCATTATTAGGAATACTTCACTTGTATCATCTCTTATCATGTGCCTTTGACTGTTGCAACTTTATAGTTCATTTGTTTCATTTTTTCTTAAATGGCTAAGAGGAGATTATCTAAAGGTTGGTGAGATCCTCCTACACCAGCAGATAGAGCCCAAGCTAGGGGCCAAGGCTGAGGTTGAACTAGAGATTGAGGCAGGGCACGAGCTATAATACTATATCGAGATTAGGAGTAAACACCACCACTAGATCCCGATATTGAGGTCAAACATGTTTAGTATTAGTTGGATGGTATGGGTTCAGCTCAGCCTCTACCATGATTTGTTTCTATGTTATTTCTTTAGAACACTTTAGCGAGGATCCTTAGTTTTATAGAGGGTATGTCCCGAGTAGGTACTTTTTCTAGTACTTTAGTGGGCCTCCAAATGCGAGATGAAGCCCAAAATTTAGCCCAGGCAGGGGAACTAGTGCTTAGGTATTAGGGGCGCAGGTGTCGCTAAGGCTCCTTGTTTAGTCATTCATCTAGTTCTGAATTTTTCTCTACCTGTGGCACCTAGATTGTAGCACCCTCTTTGGGAGGATGCCACTTATAAAACAAAAGGTAGTTTTTTTTTTCAAATCACAAATAGTCAACACTGTTGCGAGTCCATAAAATACACAAAACTCAAACCAGTAGTTATTACAAAACTATTATCTTCCTTTGTGCAAAATGACAAGCCAACATATAAACGCAGTACAGGCATGACTTGAGTTAAAAGTACACTCCAAAATAGCAAAACTAGTCATCCTGTTCAAGTTAGAAGCATACAGTTTTGTTTTCACAAGCCCTCAAAATTTCATGCATAAGTGTCACATGTATCATGTACAAGTCCCCGAGAATATTTACAAAAACTAGATGCATATGCAAATGTGATCTTCGCAAGGGCTCTAAAAAGTCTACTCCAAATGGCCATCTTTATAACTCATCCCGCACATTACCTATGATAGAAAATAACTATCGCTAAGCATAAAGCTTAGTGGTGTAAAAACTTTGGGCTTGGGGCCATTAAATTCTTCAATTCCCTTGTTCATCATTGGTGGTCCAATAAGGTAAAAGTAAGCCCAAGTGAACAAGTATATCAAAGTATCGAATACAAACCTTGAAGAGTTTCAAAATCAATGTCAATTTTCGAAGGCTCAAGTATTAAGAAACTTATAATTCAATTCGAAAGAGTTGTCAAATAATCAATTTCACCCAATAGGTATGTCATGCTTTCACACTAAGCACAATCAATATCAAGATAGACCGAAGCCCTGAAATCAAGAAGGACCGAAGCCCTTATCAAGAAGAGTCATTACCCAATATCAAGATAATCAAGAACTATGTTGAAAGTGGCTTTCCACTCGTACTCGAGAATGGATGAAACCCCATCATTAAGATGAAATGTAAATTCAAAGTCAAGATGGGCAAGATCTGAATTGAGAGGAATACCAATATCGTTGACAAGTCACCATAACAAGAAGGATAAATCCCATCAAGATTGCAAAATGATCAAGCAATTCGTACAAGTGGGCAGTTTAGCAAACGTTTTGCAATACTTGAGATAATAATCATAACATAATATAAGACAAAGAGTAAGGAAACAACCCATCAAAATACTTCAAATTTTAGAAAAATAAAACATTCCAAGTTCAAGTTTATACACAAACCTTGGAGTTTTAGCATACAACAGGTTTTACCACAACTCGAGGAGCTCAATTTCTCTCCGCCATAGACCAACTAAAATTCATTTTGTCAAATAGTTCATCTTAGCTTGTATAAGCACATATACACCTTAAATACACAATTAAATATCTACTTAAGCTTAAGAGTCTCATCATATCGAAACTAAACATGAAATTAATAAAAATCAGCCCAAACTATTCAAATTGGAATTCTGGATAGCCTACTCTCTTGTATTGTTGCTTAGTTTCAAAGGGATAAATGGGGGAAATAGTCTTTGTGGCCTCAATAAAAGTTATATACATGTGTATTAGGGTCGCATACAATTTTGAATCACCCCTACAGCAATTCTGTACAAAATGATATGCCCAAAATACTAACAGTAGTCCATATATGATTTCCAAAATAAAATCTGGGCAGCACCTCCCCTATAGTTCATTACCCTTTTTGAGTATATAAAAGAAAAAATGGGTTTACTAACCTAAATAAAAGTTATATCCCTATGAAATATCTTTCCAAAACATCTTTGATCAGTTCAAACAAAGCTTTACACAAGAAGTTATACTAATATTACTAAAGGCAGACATATCTAAAAATGGGTTTGCTACCAAGAACAAGAACCTCCTTGTTGCCCCAACTAAAATTTTTATGTTGTTAAACACTGTTACTTAACCAAAGAATACCTTAGACAATTAATTTATGGAATAAAATCAGAGGACTTAACTTGCTTCAAGCCAAATCTGTGGCTGCCTCTCTCTTTTCTCTAAGTTTCTCTCTTTTTTTCTCTAATTTTCTAATTGCAAAAGATGACTTATCAAGAATTAGACATCAGCAATTATGTGTCAAATCTCAATAAATCTTTGTGGTCCCCAGATGAATAGAGTATCTGGAGTCATGGACCTTGCGCACAATCAACCGAATATAGTCTCCAACTCTGGGAACACAAAGGCAACCATCATACTATAGTACCCCATCTGAATCTACAGAATCCTTGACACCCTCTTCTCCTAATACCAACTCTCGAAGCTATACCAATGCTCTATCCTAAAACTGTTAGCCACGAATCTGATCCAATAGGGATGACCGAGCTCCAACAAAAGCCAAAATCAGTCCAAAATCTGATATGTCCAGCCTGACCATCCTATTAGATAAAGATTGGATATCCAAGGCTAGGGATTGCTCCATAGAAGGAAAGTAAGATAAACTACCCATACTCCTTGCCTTTCGTCTTAAGGCATTTGTTACTACATCCGACTTGCCCGGTTGGTAAAGAATAGAGATCTCAGAAGTGATAAAATCTCAATCCAGCGCTGGTACCTAGAATTAAGGTCCCTCTGACACATAATGTACTATGGGTTGCGGTGATCCGTATATATATATATATATATATATCTAATAATGGATCCCATATAAGTAGTTCCTCTATATCTTGAGCACGAAAACTACCACTGCAAACTCTAAGTCATGAGTGGGGTAGTTATGCTCATGCGCTCTCAACTGTCTAGAAGCATAAGTAATAACTCAGCCCCGCTGCATCAAAACACACCCAAGACCTACACCAGAAGTATCACAGTATACTAAAAATCTCTCGCCCTCAACTGGAAGAGTTAGAATAGGAGCGATGGTAAGAAACTCTTTGAGGCTTCAAAAGCTCAACTCACAATCCACGAACCATATAAAGGGGATATTCTAATGGGTCAAATGGGCCAATGGGGCTGCAATAGTAGAAAAACCCTTGATGAAGCGCCTCTAATAACTAGCCAACCCAACGAAGCTCCATATCTCGGTAACATATGTAGGCCTAGCCCAACTAAGAATAGCCTCAATCTTCATTTAACCTACCATAACAAGATACTACATGTCCCAGGATTGTCATAGACTCCAACAAAGACTCACACTTTGAGAACTTAGCATAAAGTTGCTGATCTCTCAGAGTCTGGATGAATACGATCATTAATGAGTCAAGGTAAGGCCTGAATACTTGACTCATAAGGTCCATAAAGGCTGCTTGGGTATTAGTAAGCCCAAAATATATCACAAGGAACTCGTAATGGCAATAACGAGTCCTTAAAGTAGTTTAGAAATGTCGACAACTCTAACCATTAACTGGTGGTAATCAGACCTTAGATCAATCTTAGAAAACACAGAGTCACCCTGAAGTAGGTCGAATAGATCATTAATACAAGGCATGGGGTAACGGTTTTCACCGTTACCTTATTCAGCTGCCTGTAGTCAATACACATCCGCATAGTCCCATCCTTCGTTTTAAAAACCCATACTATAGCACCCTATGGTGACACACTCAGACAAATAAAGCCCTTACCTAGGAGATCCTCAAGTTGTACAATCTCCTTGAGCTCTATGGGAGCCATATAATAAGATGGGATAGAAATGGGCTTAGTACCCATCTCTACGTTTATAGCAAAGTCAATATCTCTCTTTGGGGTAGGCTAGGTAGGTTGGTAGGAAAGATATTGGTAAACTCCTAGACCATATGAATTAAATCAACCGAAGGGGCTTCATTGGATACATCACGGACATATGCTAAGTAATACAAACACCCGAAAGCAATTAACTACTAGGCCTACATAAAGGATATAATCTCTATTGGTGAGCGACTATAAACACCCTGCCACAGACCGGGGGAATGCCAGGCATGGTTAAGGTGACAGTCTTGGCATAACATTCCAAAATCGCATGGTTAGGAGATATCTAATCCATGCCCAAAATAACATAAAAGTCTAGCATATCAAGTAAAATAAGGTCTTCCCAGGTCTCATGCCCCTGAATAGTCACCACACAGGATCAACAAAACTTATCCACTACTAAACAATCCCCTATTGAGGTTGAAACATGCAACAAGACCTCGAGTGACTCATAAACAAAAGCCAGATGGGGAAAAAAATATATAGACACATAACAATACTTGGAACCTGGATCAAATAAAGGTGAAGCGGTCTATTGACATATAAGGATAGTACCTGTGATGATATCATCTGATGCGTTGGCCTCTAATCTCGCTAAACCAGCATAAAAATGGCCCTTTAGGCCTCTCCTACACCTATTTGAACTGCCAACCAGCCCGCCTCCCTGAGGACATCCCCAAACACCCTGCTGGCCATCGCCACAGCCCTGATCTCTATCTCCGCATCCTGGTGGGGGTGGTACTATTGCTAATAGTCTATCTAAGCTGGGGCACTCTCTAGACCAGTTCTCTACTAAACCATAATCATAATAACACAAAGTTGAGTGCCCTGTAATAACACGACCATTATAAGAAGGAAGCGGACCCGAACCCCTTGAGCTTTGACCTGCAGGGGATCCCCCACAATGGTAGTGACCTAGCTAGCTTGGTCTGGCTGACCCATAGAAATGCTAAGCATGAAGTCGGCGCTTATAGACTCCATAAGACCCAAAAAGAGGAGTTGCTCCTGGTAGATAGTCAGAAACTTTATAGCATTATCACCAATGGCTGCAGAAAACATCGAGGGTGACAACCTATGGAAAAACCCAACTTCTGCACTTGTAAGGACATAACACCATTTGGGACTGCTGGTGAGGGTGGCTAAACCTTAGGTGATTGCAGTGCAGGCTGGTCCTGCATTGCTGGTACAAAACTGCACAAAATAAGGCACAAAACTGCACAAAATAATACAACATAGAGAAGGTTCCTAATGACATCTTGTAGCCTTTCGAAGATAAGTTATGAACATATCCGCACCCATCCACGGGCTATACTAGATGTTAGCTCTATACAAATGAGACCAACGAACCTGGGGCTCTAATACAAACTTATCCCAACCCAATATCTCTTGTCATGATGGCACCTACCATAACCCCCCGATAGGTAAGCCAAACTTATAACCGAAAACTACAAATAATGGGTATAACAGAGAAATACTAAACAGAACTAAGAGAATCAAACAAATACCAAAATAAGGAGAAACTAGATAAATATATACAAAATACACAAAACTAAATCCTCCTAAAACCTGGAAGTCACTGGTATAGAGCTGCTACAAAACTAAATAAGTACTAGTTCCAAAAGTGAGACAAAAACATCTACAACACTGGTTAGTCTCAAAAGTACAATAGGATGGGTCATCCAAGATGAAGGAGATAAATATGATCTTAGAACGGCAAGTGCTCACCCTGGTCCCCGAAACTGGCTGCAATAGGCTTGATCAATCCGCAATGATAGTTGGTGCCCGATCCTATATCACAAAATTAGATGTAAAGTGTAGTATTAGTACCAGATAAAATGTACCCAGTAGGCATCATAGGCCGACTGAGAAGGAAAGGTAAAAGAAATTTTAAAAAGAGGAATAATCCTAAATAAGAGTCATATTAAATATCTAAGGTAAGGAAAATAAATATCCCAACAAATAGGAAGATACAAACTAGGAAGTGTACAGCTAGCTACACCCAGCTGGGCCCCCATAAGGCTAGTTGGGACACTCGTGGGAAAGTTTAAATAAAAATCGATCAAACCTTCATAAGCCCATCGGGTACACATAATAGTTAAGTCTACAAGGCTAGGAACTAGGAATCTACCATATCAAGAAATGAAGAACCATATTATTCCCCGAACCAAAAATCTCCAAGAATCGATTTTCCATGAATGTTGTAGGGGCCAAGGCTAGTACAAGAACCCAGATACTCACCTGAATTCTCAATATGGTCAAGGATGATACTAGGACCCAGATTCTCGCCATAATATATCAGCATGATCGATGTCGAGACTAGGACCTGGATACTCTCCACAATAATAAGTTGTTAGAGGCCGAGACTGGGACCTAAATGCTCCCTAATGAGATTCCAAACTAGAGGCCAAGACTGGGACACAAATGCTCACAGATGATTTAATCGATGGTGCCAAATACGAGTTCTAGTATCATCAATGTATCTCAAAAGTCTCAATCATAGGAAGTTATGGGTAAGGTTGTTCAGAAAATCAGAGTTACCACCAAGCTAAGGCCAAACTACCAGACACTAGCCTGCTACACCAGTCTATAAGGATCTAAGCCCGTCGGTGTATATAAAGAAATTTTCACAACTTATGCTAAGGCAAACATGCTCCACAGTACTAAATATATAAGCATTCAACTCCTCTTACAATTCTAACAATTAATGGAAAAGATCACATGCTTCCAATTATCCAAAAAAACTGATAAAAATCCTAAAACATGCTTTCTAACACCTATGATATAAAAATAAGCTAACCTACCCAAATTCTATCTATCTCAACAAGAATTCTACATTCCAGTTCAATCTAAAAAAAGGAAAGTTGTTGCCTACCTGTAGGCCAAACGCGTGCTCTCCAAATCACTGTGCTAAAGTTCTTCCTTTTTGCACAGCCTCGGAATGTTGTCATGCTGTCAATAATAGAATCACAACATCGTTATGATCATTTAGACACAAAAATCATAATTTTTAAGGACAGGTCAATTTCTGGGTCCAAAATGGGAAATATGGGACTCGTGTCTGAAATTCTGAAATTGAATCCAAAAATAGGTTCTAAATACTACCCTCAGGTTATATTCAAAAAAGAGACACAATTTACACACAAAATCAGTTATAAACCACACCTGCAACACAAGCCCAAGCTTAAGCTCGAAAAAAATAAACAGACAACATTTGGAGATGGCAGATTACCAAAAATGAAGCTCTTAAGATCAAAAAAATTGCACCATGATGTTCTTTGTGAAGATCCCCACAACTTATCCCCAAGAATCACTAGAAACAGAGCTAAAATGATCACAAAATTGCACTTCAAAATCCAAATAATTCTCAACCCAAAAATGCAACAACCAGTAGTTAAAACATTAAATTTACCTCCAACAAAACTTCTAATGCACTCCCCAAGCTTATCAATACGTTCCCCCTGAAATTCTCTTAAATGAAGACCTTTAAATCACCAAATTTAAGCTAATATTGAGAGCTATATTGCCTTTTGAAAAATAGAACACAGGCTGAACACGCAGCCTTCTATCAAGGTGACAGGCCACAACTGGCCTTTGCGAACATAGCACAAGTGTCCAGCGAACGCGGAGGTCAGGAAAGATGACCTTGGCGAATGCGGCCAGAAGTCTGTGAACGTGGAGGTAAAAGAAACAGACCTTGGCAAATGTGGCCTAGACACCACGAATGTGGAGAGAAAAATCCTACGCCTCCATGAATACGGCCAAGGGCCCGTGATCACTGAGAATAAATTCTCCTACACCAGATATCAGCTGAAATGTTAATTTTTACCCAGTTCAAATACTCTGATGGGGTGCTCAAAATTCATTCGGAATCTAGTACGTACAAATGAGATATGCTATCCTACTAAATTCGATATTTCATACTCAATGGAACAGTCAACATTTCCATATAAGTCATTATGACTAAAAGTAGGTCCCATACCCAAGTGTCATTTTGAACCTAATTCAACAATGAGCCTCGGGATTAGACAAGAAGCCTCTGTAAGTGAATGAAAGATCATTCCATACCAAACTCGATTTTTTAGAACTAACCACACTTTCAGAATGTTCATCCAAGAGTGTTTTCCAAGAATGTTGACTAAAGTCAACCATGGGCTAAATTTCAAGGGTAAAAGCTTCAAATAGCCCCAAACTCGTACCGATTGCCTCGATACTCATGCAAACTATGCTACTAGCAAAATTTGGTCATTCCAGAGCTGATGGAACCATTAAAATTCTATTCTGATGTCATTTTCTTAATGTTATGACTAAAGTCTTTTTTTGAAGTTATAAAAGCTCTAAAATAGGAAAATGGGCTAAAACCCAAAGGAATGACTAGGTGACCAAGATACTAGTGCCAGCAGATCATAAGTGACCTAGGGTAGCTATAGGAATATCTAAACACAAAATAGAAGCAGTATAAGGAAAATGACCTGGAGGATCTTTACACCGTATTTTGGCACTCATACTACACTTCTGCATTTTTTCTAATGTAGCTCCCTACAAGCCACCCTCTGTGATGTTGGATATTCCTTGGCCATCACAGACTTAGATCATGGTGATGTCCAAGCTTCTAAAGACTTATTGCTTTCCTTCTTCTATGTAGACTTGTATTTTGTATTTTGATTTGTCATATCTCTTGTATATATAGCCTTTCTATAATTAGTAGCTCTTGTATAGGTGATACTAGGTCCAAGAATTTTGGTCTTGTATTAGTTTTGCTTCTTGGTCACTTTCGGGACTCTTTTTTATATTTTATATCGAACTATAGATTTATGATATATCCCATTTCTTATATGCTATTTATTTCTTTCTTTTATTTCTATTATTATACTTAAATAGTTATCTTCTGCAAGTTGTGTATTTTGGGTTTAGGCTTGCCTACTTGACAGTTGTAGTAGGCGCCCTCATGGCCAAATTCCAGGTTATGATAGAGTGCAATCAGATCTTTAAATTCACCAGTCTCACCAGTATAAGAGCAAGTGCCTAGTAGAATCTCACTGATCGATATGATAAAGTCCGTATCCTATCTTTGAAAGGCATTATTAGGAATACTTCACTTGTATCATCTCTTATCATGTGCCTTTGACTGTTGCAACTTTATAGTTCATTTGTTTCATTTTTTCTTAAATGGCTAAGAGGAGATTATCTAAAGGTTTGTGAGATCCTCCTACACCAGCAGATAGAGCCCAAGCTAGGGGCCAAGGCCGAGGTTGAACTAGAGATTGAGGCAGGGCATGAGCTATAATACTATCTAGAGATTAGGAGTAAACACCGCCACTAGATCCCGATATAGAGGTCAAACATGTTTAGTATTAGTTGGATGGTATGGGTTTAGCTCAGCCTCTACCATGATTTGTTTCTATGTTATTTCTTTAGAACACTTTAGCGAGGATCCTTAGTTTTATAGAGGGTATGTCCCGAGTAGGTACTTTTTCTAGTACTTTAGTGGGCCTCCAAATGCGAGATGAAGCCCAAAATTTAGCCCAGGCAGGGGAACTAGTGCTTAGGTATTAGGGGCGCAGGTGTCGCTAAGGCTCCTTGTTTAGTCATTCATCTAGTTCTGAATTTTTCTCTACCTGTGGCACCTAGGTTGTAGCACCCTCTTTGGGAGGATGCCACTTATAAAACAAAAGGTAGTTTTTTTTTTCAAATCACAAATAGTCAACACTGTTGTGAGTCCATAAAATACACAAAACTCAAACCAGTAGTTATTACAAAACTATTATCTTCCTTTGTGCAAAATGACAAGCCAACATATAAACGCAGTACAGGCATGACTTGAGTTAAAAGTACACTCCAAAATAGCAAAACTAGTCATCCTGTTCAAGTTAGAAGCATACAGTTTTGTTTTCACAAGCCCTCAAAATTTCATGCATAAGTGTCACATGTATCATGTACAAGTCCCCGAGAATATTTACAAAAACTAGATGCATATGCAAATGTGATCTTCGCAAGGGCTCTAAAAAGTCTACTCCAAATAGCCATCTTTATAACTCATCCCGCACATTACCTATGATAGAAAATAAATATCGCTAAGCATAAAGCTTAGTGGTGTAAAAACTTTGGGCTTGGGGCCATTAAATTCTTCAATTCCCTTGTTCATCATTGGTGGCCCAATAAGGTAAAGGTAAGCCCAAGTGAACAAGTATATCAAAGTATCGAATACAAACCTTGAAGAGTTTCAAAATCAATGTAAATATTCGAAGGCTTGAGTATCAAGAAACTTATAATTCAATTCGAAAGAGTTGTCAAATAATCAATTTCACCCAATAGGTATGTCATGCCTTCACACTAAGCACAATCAATATCAAGATAGACCGAAGCCCTGAAATCAAGAAGGACCGAAGCCCTTATCAAGAAGGGTCATCACCCAATATCAAGATAATCAAGAACTATGTTGAAAGTGGCTTTCCACTCGTACTCGAGAATGGATGAAACCCCATCATTAAGATGAAATGTAAATTCAAAGTCAAGATGGGCAAGATCTGAATTGAGAGGAATACCAATATCGTTGACAAGTCACCATAACAAGAAGGATAAATCCCATCAAGATTGTAAAATGATCAAACAATTCGTATAAGTGGGCAGTTTAGCAAAAGTTTTGCAATACTTGAGATAATAATCATAACATAATATAAGACAAAGAGTAAGGAAATAACCCATAAAAATACTTTAAATTTTAGAAAAATAAAACATTCCAAGTTCAAGTTTATACACAAACCTTGGAGTTTTAGCATACAACAGGTTCTACCACAACTCGAGGAGCTCAATTTCTCTCCGCCATAGACCAACTAAAATTCACTTTGTCAAACAGTTCATCTTAGCTTGTATAAGCACATATACACCTTAAATACATAATTAAATATCTACTTAAGTTTAAGAGTCTCATCATATCGAAACTAAATATGAAATTAATAAAAATCAGCCAAACTATTCAAATTGGAATTCTGGACAGCCTACTCTCTTGTATTGTTGCTTAGTTTCGAAGGAATAAATGGGGGAAATAGTCTTTGTGGCCTCAATAAAATTTATATACATGTGTATTAGGGTCGCATTCAATTTTGAATCACCCCTACAGCAATTCTGTACAAAATGATATGCCCAAAATACTAACAGTAGTCCATATAAGATTTCCAAAATAAAATCTGGGCAGCACCTCCCCTATAGTTCATTACCCTTTTTGAGTATATAAAAGCAAAAATGGGTTTTCTAACCTAAATAAAAGTTATATCCCTATGAAATATCTTTCCAAAACATCTTTGATCAGTTCAAACAAAGCTTTACACAAGAAGTTATACTAATATTACTAAAGGCAGTCATATCTAAAAATGGGTTTGCTACCAAGAACAAGAACCTCCTTATTGGGCCAACTAAAATTTTTATGTTGTTAACCACTATTACTTAACCAAAGAATACCTTAGACAATTAATTTATGGAATAAAATCAGAGGACTTAACTTGCTTCAAGCCAAATATGTGGCTGCCTCTCTCTTTTCTCTAAGTTTGTCTCTTTTTTTCTCTAATTTTCTAATTGCAAAAGATGACTTATCAAGAATTAGACTTCACTTTACATGTACATATATATATATATGTTCCCTTAAAGTGTGACATATGGCATCCCCTAGGGGTGACACGTGTCCAGCCCCTAGGGTGCCACCTCATCCATGCACCTAATCCAAAGCTGCCACGTGGCAGCATGGGGTCCACCCCAAGTAGGTGTGTCACCTACTTGGTCTAATTAGGTGCATCACCTACTTGTTTCAAGTAGGTACTACGCCTTCTTTTCTCTTTTATGTGGGTTCGTAGCCTCGTCTCACTTTAAGAATCTATGTAATCCTTACTACTTAAGCTCGACGTGTACTCAAGTAACTTTGTTATTTAAGACATCTCAATCAATAGCTTACGTAGAACTTCATAGATAACTTGGATCACCTTGCAATCCTTTAGAAAAACCATAAAAAGAAAATTAGGGTATTACATAGGTTGGTTATGAATTTTGAGGAGCAAAAGCCATTGACATGGTTCATCAGATTGGGTCTCTCAAGTTCACAGATATTGCGAGCGAGAATGCCCATGAGTTTCTAGTATGTCTTTTGTTGCGGGCAAGAATTCCTATGAGTTTCTAGTATGTATTTAGGACAGGTTGCATAAAATTGGGTAAGTAGATTCTCATGGTGTGGATTATATGACTTTTTAGCTAGATGTGTTAGCAAAGTAGTGGTGGAGGTATTTCCACTAGTGCAAGCCAGCCATGTCACCTCAGTGATGTTGGTTTAGTTCTTCGAGGCTTTCTTAGAGAAATAGGTACCTCATAGCCTAAGGGAGAAATTGTGAGATGAGTTTACATACTTGACTCAGAGATTATTGTCAATTGCAGAGTATGAGACATGGTTCTATGAGTTGGCAAGATATGCAGCCATGCTTATGCCAATAAAGCACGAGGGGATGCATAGATTTTTTAGAGGGCTCTCATTCCTATATTGGATGGCTACAAAGTAGATGGTGAAATTGGGTTTTTCTTTTCTATATCTAGTTGATCATTCACGCACTATTGAGGGGATCCATTATGAGTTATATGGAAGCATCGATAAAGGCCCTATCATCAGGATGGTTTTAATGGATCTCAGTTCTTTGGTAGTGGATTTATAAGTAGATGTTACCCACAGCAGTTTTAGACCACTAGGCCAATTTAGGCAGCTCTGCAACTTAGAGATGGTGGTATTACTGTGGGTGCTAGTGATCAGATGATTCAGGCTTATGTTCACACTTCTCAGGGTGCACATTCGGGGTATTTAGGCCATGGTGGTCAATTAGTTTCAGCTGGGATATCTCAATGGGTTACTTTTTGTTGTCCATGTTATGAATGTGGTATGATAGACCACTTTATTATAGAGTGCCCTACGATCAGTCATCATAGGCGACAAGGTCAGTAGGGTCAATAGGTTCAGGACCCAGAGCTCTAGTTTGGTCGAGTAGAGGTGGTTCTCAAGGCTTTATGGGTTGTTTCTAGGATGATAAAGGTGGTCCTCAATTAGGTAGGTCAGGCATTCGATGTGGACACCATATGTATGCTTTTTAAGAGAGGCGGAGGCTTTGGATGCCGTCATTACAAGTATGATCTCTGTCTCTTATCAGCCTTCATATGCTTTATTTGATTTGGGATCTACTTACTTATATGTGTCTGCCTATTATGCTATGTGTCTGGATGTATTATTAGAGACTTTGACTATGTCTATATATGTAGATACCTCTGTAGGTGATTCTTTAGTAGTAGATTAAGTGTATCAATCAGTTGTCATGAATATCTTAGGGTATGATACTAGGGAAGACCTGATTATATTGGATATTATAGACTTCGACTTGATTCTAAGCACAAATTGGTTATCTTCTGATCATGCAGTCTTAGATTTCTTATCCATCACTGTTACCTTATGCATGCCTAGCATTGCTCCGATTACATGGATGGGTACTATTAGCCATATGCATAAGGGTGTGTTCTTTTTTATGAGGGTGAAACAGATGGAAGGAAAGAGTTATCTAGCATATCTTACTTATGTTTGTGATACTATTTCTAACATTCCTTCTTTTGAATTAGTTTTGGTGGTTAGAAAGTATACTGATATGTTTACTACTAATCAACTTGGTCTCCTCCTAATCATGATATTGATTTTGGAATTGATATTGAGCCCGGCGTGCAACCAATTTCTATCCCATTCTATAAGATGGCTCTAACTGAGTTGACGGAGTTTATGGAGCTACTTCAGGATCTCTTAAGTAAGGGGTTAATTTGATCCAGTATGTCTCTTTAGGGTGCTCCTATTCTATTTGTGAAGAAAAAGGATGATACCTTACATATGTGTATTGATTACATGCAGCTGAATAAGGTGACAATCAAAAATATGTATCCTATATCGCATAATGATGATTTGTTTGATCATCTTCAAGGTACAGTGGTGTTCTCTAAGATAGACTTAAGATTGGGCTACTACTAGTTGAGGATTAGGGCGGCGGACATCCCTAGGATTGCCTTTAGGACTAGGTACAGACATTATGAACTCTTAGTTATGTATTTTGGGTTGCCGAATGCCCCCAACAATATTTATGGAGTTGATGGTACATGTGTTTAGGCCCTACTTAGACTCATTTGTGATAGTGTTCATCGATGACATTCTATTCTACTCCAAGAGTAGGGATCAACATAAGCAACATCTAAGGGTTGTACTCCAAACCTTACGAGATCACTAGTTGTTTTCTAAATTCACTAAGTTTGAGTTTGGCTTGAGGATGTGGAATTCTTGGGGAACTTGGTATCCAAGGATTAGATTAGGGTGGGTCTGGAAAAGAATGTCATAGTTCATGAATGGGCTTTCCCCCACCAAGATTCTAGTTTCATCCGTTTAGCAAGCTACTATAGATGGATTATGGAGGAGTTTCCTTCAATAGAGGCACCATTGACTAGATTGACTTTGAAGAATGTCCCTTTCTATGAGTCTAATAAGTATGAGGTAAGCTTTATGAAGGTCAAGGTCTTGTTTACTTCAACTCTAATTCTGAGTCTTCCTATTGAGGGCCATGGGTTTATGATCTATTTTGATGCTTCTGGTATTGGCCTTGGTTGTGTGTTGATGCATTAAGGTAGAGTTATTGCTTATCCTTCTAGGAAGTTGAAGATTTAGGAGAAGAACTACCCCACTCATGCGTTGGAGTTAGCGGAGGTAGTTTTCACATTGAAGATTTGGCGATATTATCTATTTGGATTTCATTGTGAAGAGTTCACTGACCATTGTAGTCTTCAGTATATCTTCAACTAGAGAGATCTTACTATGACACAGCGTAGGTAGTTGGAGTTGCTGAAGAATTATGATATTTTGATTCTTTATCACCCGGACAAGGCTAATGTGGTAGTAAATTCCTTTAGCCAGAAGGCAATGAGTATGGGGATTTTGGCTTTCTTAGTTACGTAGGAGAAAACTATGGCTTCAGATATTCAGTCCCTAGCAAACTGGATGGTTAAACTTAATATTTTTAAGCCAAGCAATGTACTTGCTTGTGTGGAGGCTAGATCTTCTTTGATAGAGAAGATTCAGGAAAAACATTTTGATGATCTACAGTTGAGAGTAATTTTAGATCGGGTGGTTAGTGTCAAGGAGAGGAAGGATACCTTAGATCCAGATGGTGTTTTGAGGATTAAGGGTTGCGTGTGTGTTTCTAGAGTTGGAGACTTGATTATACTGATTCTAGAAGAGCCCCATTGTACTAGATATTCTATTCATCTCGATGTAGAAAATATGTGTCGTGATTTGAGAAAACACTATTGGTGGTGTGGTATTAAGAGGGTCATTTCAGCATTTATGGCTAAGTTCTTGAACTATCAGCAAGTAAAGTACGAGCGACAACGGTTAGGTGGTTTGACTCAATGACTACCCATTCCAGAATGGAAGTGGGAGCGAATAGCTATGGACTTTGTGGTAGGCTTTCCATGTACCTTTTGTAGTTTTAATGCTATTTGGGTCATTGTAGATTGATTGACCAAGTCTTCTCACTTTTTTCCTATTCAGACTACCTACCGTTTGGAGAGGTTAACTCAGATCTACATTCAAGAGATTTCCTATTTTCATGGTGTGCTAATGTCTATTATTTTATATCGTGGTACTTAATACACTTCCATCTCTGTAGGTCTATTCAGAGGGAGATGGATACTAAAGTTAAGCTGAATGCAGTTTTCCATCCACAAACTGACGGTCAGTCTAAGAGAACTATCCAGGTCTTAGAGGATATTTTTGGTGTATGTGTTATTAATTTCGAGCGTCAATGGGATCAGTTCTTGGATTTGGTAAAGTTTTCATATAATAACTATCATTCCAACGTTCATATGTCTCTATTCAAGGCATTGTATGGTAGAAAGTATCGATCTGTGGTGGGCAAGTTTGATGCCTTCGGGGTTAGGCCATGGGGCACTAACTTTTTGTGTGATTTTATGAATAGTGTTCATTTGATCCAAGAGAGACTTCAAACTGCCTAGAATAAGAAGAGGAGCTATAATGATCGGATATTAAGGCCCTTAGAGTTCATGGTTGGTGATTGTGCATTTCTGTGGGTGTCTCCTATGAAGGGCCTGATGAGGTTCAGGAGGAGGGGCAAGCTTAGCCTCAGGTTTATCGACCCTTTTGAGATTTTGAGATGGATTGGAGAGGTAGACTATGAGATAGCCTTACCTCCTGCTCTTTTGGGTTATTCACCCTATTTTTTGTGTTTCTATAATGAGATAGTATGTTCCAGATAAGTCTCATGCTCTTTAGTGGGATTCGGTTTAGCTTGACGACACTTTGGCTTTTGAGGAAGAGCCAGTGGCCATTCTAGACAAGCAGGTTAGGAAGTTAAGGTATAAGATGATCCCGTCAGTGAAGGTTCAATAGAGGCATTATTCGATTGAGGAGGCGAATTGGGAGACCAAGCTTAATATGCGAACTCGGTATCCTCACCTTTTCGAGCCTTCAGATACTTCCTTTTCTTTTACTTTTTAGGACAAAATTCCTCTTGTAACACCCCCTAAAAATATTATATATGATGTTCCAATTCTCGATGAAAATGATATTGCTTCTGATTTTGGGAAAAACTTTTAATAGAATGGTTCAAATTAGGTAATTCAAATTTTTGAATAACTCAACATCATTACCTATAACTTTTGTGAAGACCATATTTTAAGTTTCGGAGGTTAAGTAGGTCAAATAAATTAATTATTGCAAGACATAGTGATGTGATGAAATGGAGTATTTGTAGAAGAAAAATTGTTTTTCACTATAAGATGATCCAAATCAGTTGATTCTTGAACGAAATGAAAGTAGTATTCTACAGAAACAATTCATATAGACAACAAATCCTAATAAGGAAGTTATCTTTTTTAAACGCAGCTCCGAAAAAGGGTATTCCGTTAAAAAGAGGTTCACTCACCAACCATGGAAAGATCTAGATATATTTGACATCACCCATGACATCAACAGTCCTCCATTTGACATCACCCATGACATCACAATCTTCCATAAAAATTTTAGATTTTTTTTTATAATTATTTTAATTATTGTTAGGTCCCTCCTTCACATCTATAAATACCCACCTTATTTCATCATTTTGTTCATCAAGCTTTCTCAAGCAACTCTTCTCTCTATACACTCCTTTACTCATTCTAAAAATATAGTTTTAGTTCTTAATAGTGTAGAAATACTATTCTAGTGATTCATATACTCCAGATAGTACACAAAACGCTCCGGCGAATAGAAAATGCAAGGATTCAAGAGTGTTTATTAAGTCATTCGATTTTGAGTAATGCTTCGGATTCCAGATATGTAAGGCTTCAACGAGAGTATTCCTTCCACTCGCATGCCTAAAGTGTTTTGATTATATGATAAATTATGTTTATTTTCTTAAAGCTTTACTCTAATTTATGTGGGTGTTTATCCATGAATTCTTCCACCCATGTAGTCCAAAATTCTTTCAACTAAATCTCTTGATTTCAAGTAATATTTTCTTATGGATAATTCTTATTTTTACTTAATACCATGAATCATAGTTAAACTAATAATTATTGGTCTATTTTGATGCAACATGATTTCATATGTATGAATTGATGGTTTACAAGTAATTTCTCTATTTATCTCTTTAAAGGTTCTTGAAATTCATGATGGGTTGCTTAAAGCATGATTTTTAATTAATGGATTTCAAAGTATTTATGCATATTCATTTACGTACATGTTTGCAAGTTGAAGTAATTTGACCCCACCTAGTTTTACTATATTTTTGATGAAGTTTGACTTAAAAACTTTGACTCCAAATGAATGTTTATGAAAGCAATGTCTATCATAAAAAGGGATTCTTATAAAATAAAAGAATGATGAAATGCTATTAATGATGGATTCTTTATAATATAAAGATAATTCTTGCATATTTGAATCACCAAATATTTTAAGGAGTTATTCTACCGAATATCATGTTTTGAATTCTCAAGCTATATGCTATGACTATTTGAAGTATTAAACTATTCCGTAGTATTGACTTAGAACCGAATGGGTCATTGAGTTGGGATTCGGTAAGAGAATCCTAGTAGCAACTCCTTGTCTCATTAACTATGTGCCAACGTAGGACCCTTGTAGGCTTAGGCTAATGGATCCATGAAAGCCATTAAAGTTAAAGTTAAAGAAATGAATGAGTTGACGGAGTTCTACCCGGTAAGTAGTCTCTCCGGCCAATGTAGGGGGTTATGTTGGATTTCATGTAATAATTTGCATGGTCTTAAATATCGGTTATGGTCATTTTCTCATAAAATAAATATTTTATAGGATATCTATATGATTGATTATGCATGCATTGCATTTTATTTATATTACATAAATGTTTTAATGTTTCCTCAATGTTCATGCATGCTTACATACTTAGTACATTCAAAGTACTAACGCATACTCTTTTGACTACATGATATTACCATGTAGGAACCGATGCTCCTCCTCGTTGTCCTCCATGTGGCTAGTTGAGATTTTATTTAAAGACTACTTTTGGTGAGTTCCATGTTCCGAGAACAATAATCCTTTATCTTTCTAGCTTATGATATGTTGAGATCTTTAGATACTTACTATGACATTTCCTTCTATTCTGATTGAGGGTGAGCTTGGGACATGTCTTAGCCCTGTTAAATCTAAAAATTAGAGGTATTGTTAGACATATGTAAGTTGAAGATTTACTATTATGATTTCTGCTTGTTTATTTATTATCATTACATATTAAAGGCTAAAACAATGTTAAGAGGCTTGTTTGAGGTACTTTCGGGTTCCTCATTCGCCATGTCACATCTAGGTCCTAGGCTTGGGTCATGACACCTTTTAGTAGTGGATGTTGTAATGACATTCCTGGCCATTTCTGTGTTTTTACATTCTTTTACTATTTTTCCACTCTTTGTAGCTTCCTTGTAGCTTTTATGTGGTGTTGGGATGGGTGGCAAGATTTTCGAGGAAGTTGGGTGAATTTCGGGCTTTTTTTTCTCTTTTTAGAGGTTCTAAAGTGAAAGAGTTGAATTTAGTAAACATTCAGAGATTTTGATATCGTTTGAGAATTCTAATAGCCTCATCAGCTCTAGAAGGGTCATTTAAGTTCAGTGTGATGGTTGATTCGAGTTTCAAAGCATTTATTTTGAGTTTGTGCCATTAGGTGTTTTAACTTTGAAGTTTTAAACAAAATTTGACTTTGGTCAATATTCTCAGTAAAGGTACTTGGATGAAAATTTCACCAGCACTGTTAGCTCTACAAAATCGAGTTTAGTCTAGAACGACCTTTAGTTCGGTATTCTTAACTGCGTTGATCTTCTTACGATCAACTCTAATACTATCATCGGAAATAATATGTCCAAGAAATACAACCAACCTCAACCAAAACTCACATTTGGTAAAATTATCAAACAATTGGCAATCCTTGAGAACTTGCAAGACCATCTTCAAATGACCATGTTCATCCTCACTCCGAGAATAGATCAAAATATCATCAATGAACACAATGAAGAACATATTTAAATATTGCATGAAGACCCTGTTCATCAAATTCATAAAAGCTCCAGGAGCATTTGTTAGTCCAAAAGACATAACTAAAAATTCAAAGTGACCATACCGAGTTCTAAAGGCCATCTTTGAAATGTCACATTCTTTCACTCTAAGTTGATGATAACCCAATCGAAGATAAATATTTAAAAAGTAGCTAGAACCTTGAAGTTGATCGAATAATTCAACAATTCTTGTGATGGGATACTTATTCTTGATGGTGACCTTGTTCAGTTGTCGATAATTAATGCACATACGAATGGAACCATCCTTGTTTAGAACAAAGAGAACTGGAGCACCGCCATAGAGAGATACTCGGTCTAATGAAACCCTTATCTAATAGGTCCATTAACTAAACCTTTAACTCATTAAGTTCTGTTAGAGCCATTCTGTAAAGAGATATAGAGATAGGCATGGCATCAGGAAGAGGATCAATACCAAAGTATATTTCCCTTTCAAGAGAAATACTAGGAAGATCATGGGGAAACACTTACAGAAACTCATAAACAACAAAAAATGACTCAAGAGTAAGGGTTTCAAAATTTGTATCCCTAACCCATACTAAATAATAGATGTAACCTTTAGAAATTATTTTCTAAGATCTAAAGCAAGAGATAAACTAACACTTAACCAAAGAATTACTACCTATCCACTCTAAGACTGGTTCATTTTAAAATTGAAACTTAACCACTCGTATTCTATAGTCAATAGAGGCATAACATGTATGAAGCCATACAAAAATAACATCAAAGTTAGTCATATTAAGCTCTATAAGATCGCCTGAGGTGATTTTATGAGAAAATTGAGACCCAAATATTTCTATAGACTTGTTTAGCTAACACTGAATCACCAATTCCATAAGAAATTGAAAAGGTCTCTAACAAGAATTTGGGACTCATATCAAACTTCATAGAATGATAAGGAGTCGCGAAAGAAAGATTTTCTATTAGACCTAATAAAGCATAAACATTAAACTTAAAGACTCGTAACATACCAGTAATCACATTCAGAGAATCCTCCAAATCATGTCAATACTGAAGAAGATAAAACATGTTTAGGCGCTGACTACCACCAGAATCTGACGAGGTATCCTGTTGGGCTGAGTGACCAGAAGAAGTAGTTTGAGTCTACTAACAAACCTCTCTTCCCTTGCAAGAAAGAGAATGGAAATCCCCCATCTTGTGTCCAACCTTACCATATCCAAAGCAACCATGTGTACCTGCTAAGCATATCCCAAATGACTCTTGCAACACTTTTGCAAGTGGGGAAAGTCTAACCACTAGAAGCTCCTCCTTGAGGCTTAGGGTTTGACACCCTATCCTTGTTAAGCTTTTGAATCAGAGCGCTAGAAGAATTCTGACAGAAGAACCTTTGTCAAAACAGAGAATGACCTCCATTACTAGACCTCGAATGTGAAAAGTCACCACTATCGCTCCTTGCCCTCTTGGAATCTCTAGCCCTCTCCTTAATCCTTTCCTCTTTAATTTGTTCAGCATTGATAAACATTTTGTTTCTATATTCTTTGACAACCTTGTCTGAAACACCAGAAACAAACTTTCTCATATGAGCTCTAGAATTTTCCACCAAAGCTGGAGCATACTTGGACAATTGTATGAACTTCAAAGCATACTCCATCACACTCATGTTTCCTTACCTAAAATTTATGAAATCTTGCACTTTCATCTCCCTCAACTCAAGGAAAAAGAAGCATTCTAGAAAGGCATCTTTGAACTTTTCCCAATCCAAGGGACCCTCACCCATAACTCTCTCCTCTTTCCATTGGTTAAACCAAACTTGAGCCACTCCCTTCAATTGATAAGAGTCCAAATCCACCTTCTCCATCAGACTCACGTCTATTATACTAACAATCTTTTGAATGCCCTCAATGAACTCTTGTGGATCCTCGTCCACCTTTGAACCATGAAATTTTATAGGATTCATACTTGTAAAGTTAAGAACTGTTGCAGTATTCGTACCAATATTTGGGTTCATAAAGGCTACCACCTCTCGATTATCTTGTGCTGCCATATCTTGGGTAAGCACTTGAAAAGCGAACCTGAATTCAACATTAAAAACTTGCTTGGACAATGGATCAATCAGAGCTTGAGGTGATTGGAGCTCTTTATCTTCATTCACATTCAAATTCCTTCTCACGAAAGCTTTTCTTTGAGTCATGGTTCTGTAATGCAAACACCAAAAGTTAGAAGGAAAACTTTATAGAGTACAACTCTATCACACGACTTAAGAGTGATGAAAGAAGTGAAGTTTCTTAAATATCTCATATCCTCTCATTTATAAATGTGTTGCGCTTCATATCCATGACCAAGACTCTACTCAATGTGACTTTGTCAGACACCCTAAGGCACTTGAACCTTATGTACTGATACAAAGTTTGTCAGGACCCAAGATAGATCATAGACATGACATGGAGAATAGGATCCCAAGAGATCCTAAACAAGTCTCTTACCTTAATATAGCATGACTTAAGATAACATAAAATCAACATAAGGGAAATAAGGAAGATAAATCTAAAAATAGAAATTTCAATAAAATGAGATTCTAAGCATAACATTTGAAAATGCGGGAAATACATGTTAAGTCTGATATAAACTCTACTAACATAGAAGGAGGTATAAGATAAGCCCTATCTCACCCAAACAATCTGGGACTAAAAGCAATGAAGTAATGACATCATAAAGTGGGTGAGTCCTGGAAGCATAAGGACTCACCATATAAAGTAATGTCAATCGGAACCTATACAAGTCATGAGAATTGGTAAGAGTATTGTGACGTCTATTATGATATAATATAGGTAAAATAGCATGCATCAGTACTATATAATGCATTGAGTATGGAAATTATGTCATGACCCAAGCCTAGGGCCTAGACGTGACATGAAGAATGAGGAACCTGAAAGTACCTCAAACAAGCCTCTTAGCATTCTTTTAGCCCTTCATAGGTAATGATGATAAATAAACAAGTAGAAATAATAATAGTAAATCTTCAACTTACATATGCCCAACAATACCTCTAACTTTTAGATTTAAAGTCCCTAGCTCACCCTCAATCATAATAGAAAGAAATGTCATAGTAAGTGTCTAAAGATCTCAATATATCATAAGCTAGAAACATAAAGGAGTATTATTCCCGAAACATGGAAACTCACCAAAAGTAATCTTCAAAAGAAATCCCAACAAGCCACGAGGAAGAGAATGAGGAGGAGCACCGGTCCCTACATGGTGATATCATGTAGGGAAAAAAGTATGTGTTAGTACTTTAAATATACTAAGTAAGTAAGCATGCATGAACATTGAGAAAACATTTAAATATTTATGTAATATGAAACATTATGCAAGGCATGCATAATCAATCATATATATATCCTTTAAAATATTTATTTTGTGGGAAAATGACCATAACTGACATTTAAGATCATGCGAGCTATTACATGGAATCCAATATAACCCCCTACGTTGGTCGGGGAGATAACTTGCTGGGTAGAACTCCGTCAACTTCATTCATTTCTGTAATTTTAACTTTAAGGGCATTCATGGATCCATTAGCCTAAGCCTACAAGGGCTTCTATATTGGCAAATAGTTAATGAGATAAGGGGTTGCTACTAGGATTCCCTTATCGAATCTCACCTCAGTTCCCCATTTGATGCTAAATCAATCCTATAGAATAGTTTAATAATTCAAAATATTCATACCATATAGCTTGAGAATTCAAAACATCATATTCGGTGGAATAGATCATTAAAACATTTTATTATTCAAATATGTAAGAATTGTCCTTATTGCATAAAGAATCCATCATTCTTTTATTTCATAAGACTACCTTTTAATTATAGACATTGCTTTCATAAATAATCATTTGGAGTCAAAGCTTTCAAGTCAAACTTTATTGAAAAATATAGTAAAACTAGGTGGGTTCAAATCACTTCAACTTTCAAACATATATGTAACTGAAATTATGCATAAATACTTTAAAATTCATTAATTAAAAATCATGCTTTAAACCACCCACCATGAATTTCAAGAATCTTTAAAGAGATAAATATAGAAATTACTTGCGAACCTTCAATTCATTCATATAAAATTATTTTTTATCAAAATAGATCAATAATCATTAGTTTAACCATGATTAATGCAATTAAGTAGAAATAAGAATTATCCATAAGAAAATCTTATTTGAAGTCAAAAGATTTAGTTGAAAGATTTTTGGACTACATGGGTGGAAGAACCCATGGATAAACACCACGTAACTTAGAGTAAAGCTTAAAGAAAATAAACATAATTTATCATATTATCAAAATACTTTAGGCATGAGAGTGGAAGGAATACTCTCATTGAAGAACATACCTAGAATCTGAAGCGTTACTCAGAATCAAAGGACTTAATAAACACTCTTGAATCCTAGCATTTTCTCCTCTGGAGCATTTTGTGTACTACCCGAAGTATATAAATTATCGGAATAGTATTTCTACACTACAAGAACTAAAACTATATTTTGAGAATGAGTAAAGGAGTATATAGAGAAAAGAGTTGCTTCAGAAAGCTTGATGAACAAAATAATGAAATAAGGTGGTATTTATAGGAGTGAAGGAGGGACCTAACAATAATTAAAATAATTATTAAAAAAATTCAAAAATTTAATGGAAGATTGTGATGTCATGGATGATGTCAAATAGAGGACTATTGATGTCATGAGTGATGTCAAATAGATCTAGATCTATCCATTATTGGTGAGATGGACCTTCTTTTAACGAAATACTCTTTTTCGGAGCTGCGTTTGAAAAAGATAACTTCCTCATTAGGATTTGGTATCTTCATATGAATTATTGGTCTAGAAGTCTACTTTCATGTCGTTCAATAATCAACTGATTTAGAGAATCCTACAGTGAGCTATGGTTTTCTTCTACAAATACTTCATTTTTTTATAGCACCATGTCTTGCAACAATTAATTTATTTGACCTACTTAACCTCCGAAACTTAAAATATGATCTACACAAAAGTTGTAGGTAATGATATTTGGGTTATTTAAAAATTTGAATCACCTAATTTGGATCATCCTATTAAAAGCGATATCATTTTCATCGAGAATTGGAATATCATATACAATATTTTTAGGGGGTGATACATTATGTCCTCCTTGGGAACATTCGTCCTCAAATTAGAAAAGGCTCAGCTTGAGTAGAGTAGAGTGTAAACCAACAACCCATCATTAATGCAATAGTGTAATTTAAAACAACGTTTGAAATATATTTCATAATTTTACAAGCATATGAGAAAAAAAGTTGAAATGCAAGGATTTTAAGTAATTGAGCAAGGACGACTTAATACCTTGGGTTGGGTAGAGGAAAAAAGGTGAGGGTATCGCTTAATCATATCCATTTTCGCTTCTTATGTAGACTTTAGATATGTTGATTCCTCCAAAGAACTTTAACAGATGCAAGTTCGTTGTTCCTCAATCTCTTAACTGGCCGGTCCAAAATTTCAATCAGAACCTCTTCATAGGTCAAGTTTTTTTCAACATTCACTACTCTCAAAGGAATAATGGAACTAGGATCACCAACACATTTTCTCAACATAGACACATGGAACAACGAATGAACCATGGCCTTTTCCAATGGCAACTCCAACTCATATGCAACCTTGTCAACACGTCTTACGATTCTATAAGGCTCTACATACCTAGGGCTCAATTTTCCTTTCTTACCAAACTGAATCACACCCTTCATCGGTGAAACCTTCAAATATACCCAATCGTCCATATTAAACTCAAGATTCCTTCTTCTAATGTCGGAATAGGACTTTTCATGACTTTGAGCCATCTTCAACCTTTCTCTAATAATATTCAAGTTCTCTAAACCATCAAGTACCAAATTGGGGCCCAACAAGGTCATCTCACCTATTTTAAACCAACCAACTGGGGATCTACATCGTCTCTCATACAAAGCCTCAAACGGTGCTATCTTAATACTTGAGTGGTAACTATTATTATAGGCAAACTTAATGAGTGGTAGATGATCATCCCAATTTGCTTTAAACTCCAACACACAAGCCCTTAACATATCCTCTAGTATTTGAATCATCATTTCAGCTTGCCTATCCATTTGAGGATGGAATGCGGTGCTCAATTTTACCTTAGTACCAAGGCCTTTTTGAAATGATCTCCAAAAGTGAGAACTGAATTGGGTACCACGATCCTAAATAATGTATAAAGGCACACCATGCAACCTCATCAACTCCCGAATATACTACTTGCCATATTTTTTGGCACTATAAGAAGTCTTAACCGGTATGAAGTAAGCCAACTTAGTCATTCTATCAACAATTACCCAAATCGAATCATAACGCTTTCGGGTATGAGGCAAACCCACTACAAAATCCATAATCACATCTTCCTACTTCCAACTTGGGATTTCAATGTCTTGGGCTAGGCCATCCAGCCTTTGATGTTCGACCTTCACATTTTGGCAAATTGGACACGAACTTTGCTATGTCCTTCTTCATGCTATCCTACCAATACTTTAAGTCATGGTACATTTTCATCAAACTGAGATGAATGGAGTATGTAGAATTATGAGCCTTTATCAAGATCAAACTTCTTAGGCCATCAACATCCGGAACACATAGACGACCTTGGTAGTTAAGCACCCCATATCTCAAACTCAATGAGATAACAAGGAATAACTTTATTCAAGATAAACACAATACAACCCCTATAGACCTTTCTAGCAAAAACCGACTCACCAACGAGGATAGATACCAAATAGGGCTCTAATAACATTTCGGGTGACACATCAAACCTATTAGCAAGGAATGGAGTAACAAATGATAAATTTGCACTCAGATCTAATAGTGCATACACATCAAAAGCAAATATCTTTAACATACCAGTAATGACATTGGGTTCGTCCTCAACCTCTCGTCTCTCATGCAAGGCATAAAAGCGGTTGGTGCATTGGACACCTCTTTGGGCTTGTTAACCATGAGTAATTTTGCCTTGAGGTCTACCACCACCATCTCTATAATCCCTAGCATGGTGGCCCAACTTTCCATACTTAAAATATGCATTGGAGTCGGCTAAGCATTCCTATTTGTGAGTCCTTCCACACTTTTTGCAAGAGAGGAAAGTTTGAGCAACAACATTCTCTCTTGGAACCATTAGTTTAGAACACTTGTCCTTGTTGAACCATGGAGAAGGAGTGTTGGTGGAACCTTGTCCCACAAACCGTTTTCCACCTTGTCCTTTTCCATTATTACCATAATCGGACCTTTGAGGGTTAAACCCTCCACCATCCACTCTAGCCTTTTTGAACCCCCTTGATCTCTCTCTCATCTTCTCTTATTCAATTTAATCTATGTAATCCATTAACCAAGAGATGTCCATCTCCTTGACCAACATGGCCATTTGCACTCCTTGGACACCAAGATTGAGACACCAAAAATAAATTGCTCATCCTAGATCTTGGGTTGGAGACCGTAAAGGGAGCATACTTTGACAACTTAGTGAATTTAAGAGCATACTCCCTCACGCTCATACTTCCTTGACAGAGGTTGATAAATTCTTGAATTTTGGCCTCCCTTAGCTCCAATGGGAAGAAGCAGTCTAGGAAGGCACCTTTGAACATTTCCCATCCTATCATCTCCATTTCTTCAACCCTCTCAACAACCTAATATTCGTACCACACTCGAGCCATACCTTTGAGTTGATAGGCCACTAGATCGGCCTTCTTATTCGGTGGCACACCTATGATAGCCACAATCTGGTACACCTCATCAATAAACTCCATAGGGTCATTATTTAGTTTAGAACCATCGAACTCGAGCAGATTCATCCTTTAGAAATCACAAATCCTAGAGGACGGATTTTGCTTTTGGGGAGAAGGAACACTGCCCTTGGTTGGCTACGACTTGGGTCAACAACGTAATGATATTGAGAAACTTGGCATGGGTTACCCCTTCTTCATGATGTAGAGTATTAGGAACCGGAAGAGCTTGGTCCTCAGCGTCAACCCTTTCTCTTGGAGGTGCTCTTCCACGAATCATTATCTAGAGAGCATGAAATGGGTCATTAGTTAAAGGAAAGCATAGGGCACTCTAAGGCACGACATGAATTTGAAAAAAGTAAAAACTTTCCTAAACGTCCCATAGTCTCCTATTCATAGTTATGGCACACTTCACAACCATGAATAAGATCTTAATTGACGTGGTATGTTGAACTCTGAGGACCATTCAAAACCTCAGGCTCTAATACCAAGTTTGTCACGATCCAAGCCTAGGACCTAGACGTGACATGGCAAATGAGGAACCTGAAAGTACCTCAAACAAGTCTCTTAGCACTCTTTTAGACTTTCATAGGTAATGACAATAAATAAATAAATAGAAATCATAATGGTAAATCTTCAACTTACATATATCCAATAATACCTCTAACTTTTAGATTTAACAGGTCTAAGACAATTCCCTAGCTCACCCTCAATCAGAATAGAAAGAAATGTCATAGTAAGTGTCTAAAGATCTCAACATATCATAAGTTAGAAAGATAAAGGAGTATTATTCCCGAAACATAGAAACTCACCAAAAGTAGTTTTCAAACGAAATCTCAACTAGCCATGTGGAGGAGAACGAGGAAAATTACCGGTCCCTACATGGTGATATCATGTAGGCAAAAGAGTATGCAGTAGTACTTTGAATATACTAAGTATGTAAGCATGCATGAATATTGAGGAAACATTAAAACATTTATGTAATATGAAACATAACGCAATTCATACATAATCAATCATATATATATCCTTTAAAACATTCATTTTGTAGAAAAATGACCATAACCGACATTTAAGACCATGCGAGTTATTACATGGAATCTAACATAACCCCTTACATTGGTCGGGGAGACTACTTTTTGGGTAGAACTCCGTCAACTTCATTCATTTCTTTAACTTTAACTTTAATGGCCTTCATGGATCCATTAGTCTAAGCCTACAAGGGCTCCTATGATGGCACATAGTTAATGAGACAAGGGGTTGCTACTAGGATTCCCTTACCGAATCTCACCTCAATGCCCCATTTGGTGCTAAGTCAATCCCACAGAATAGTTTAATACTTCAAAATATTCATAGCATATAGCTTGAGAATTCAAAACATCATATTCGGTGAAATAGCTTATTAAAATATTTGATTATTCAAATATGCAAGAATTGTCCTTATTGCATAAGAATTCATCATTTTTTTTATTTCATAAGAATCCCTTTTAATTATAGACATTGCTTTCATAAATATTCATTTAGAGTCAAAGCTTTCAACTCAAACTTCATGGAAAAAAATATAGTAAAACTAGGTGGGTTCAAATCACTTCAACTTTCAAACATATATGTAACTGAATTATGCATAAATATTTTGAAATCCATTAATTAAAAATCATGCTTTAAACAACTCACCATGAAATTCAAGAATCTTTAAAGAGATAAATAGAGAAATTACTTACAAACCTTCAATTCATACATATAAAATTATTTTATATCAAAATAGATCAATAATCATTAGTTTAACCATGATTCATACTATTAAGTAGAAATAAGAATTATCCATAAGAAAATCTTATTTGAAATCAAGAGATTTAGTTGAAAGATTTTTGGACTACATGGGTGGAAGAACCCATGGATAAACACCATATAACTTAGAGTAAAGCTTAAAGAAAATAAACATAATTTATCATATAATAAAAATACTTTAAGCATGAGAGTGGAAGGAATACTCTCATTAAAATCTTACATACCTAAAATTCGAAGCGTTACTCAGAATCGAAGGACTTAATAAACACTCTTGAATCCTAGCATTTTCTCCTCTAGAGCATTTTGTGTACTACCCGGAGTATATAAATCACCGGAATAGTATTTTTACACTACAAGCACTAAAACTATGTTTTGAGAATGAGTAAAGGAGTATATAGAGAGAAGAGTTGCTTCAGAAAGCTTGATGAACAAAATGATGAAATAAGGTAGTATTTATAGGTGTGGAGGAGGGACCTAACAATAATTAAAATAATTATGAAAAAAAATTCAAAAATTTAATGGAAGATTGTGATGTCATGGGTGATGTCAAATGGAGAACTATTGATGTTATGAGTGATATCAAATAGATCTAGATCTTTCCATGATTGGTGAGATGAACCTTCTTTTAATGAAATACTCTTTTTCAGAGTTGCGTTTGAAAAAGATAACTTCCTCATTAGGATTTGGTATCTTTATATGAATTATTGCTCTAGAAGTATACTTTCATGTCATTCAATAATCAACTGATTTGGAGCATCTTACAGTGAGATATGATTTTTCTTCTACAAATACTTTATTTCTTCATAGCACCATGTCTTGCAATAATTAATTTATTTGATCTACTTAACCTCCGAAATATAAAATATGGTCTTCACAAAAATTGTAGGTAATGATGTTTGGGTTATTTAAAAATTTAAATCACCTAATTTGGACCATCCTATTAAAGGTTATGCCCAAAATAAAGAAGCGATATCATTTTCATCAAGAATTGAAACATCATATACAATGTTTTTAGGGGGTGTTACAGATTGTGCAATGCATGACATAAAATGTGAAGATGCAATGACCAAGCTAAAACATAATGAAATCCTTTAGAAACATTGTTCGAAGCATAAGACATAGTCAATATAGTATTCATTAGAAAACCATAAGAGGATCATAATGAGAACATAACCCAATAAAAATCACGAGTCATAGTGACAGATACCATTAACCGACATAAATCATATGAGTTATAGAAAGAAAATCAGTGTCTTTCCCACACTGAAAAGTGTTTGTCCTACTTGCCAAGATAAGGACCATGAACATCTCCTAATTGGATCCACTAAGCTACTTAAGGAATCAATCCTCAACGAATGGGTGATCTTTTTCTCCTACGGTGGCACATAGTTATGGGACTAGGGGATTGCTTCTAGAGACCCGTCGTATATTAATAGGAAAGCCTACATCACAAAGTCCTTTGGGTGCTAGGTAGTACTCTCAACGGAATATCATACATAAAAATTAACTAATCATAATCTTAGAAAATGGTAAGATCTACAAATAACAAATCCATTATAACATACCTGAATTATAAGAATAGCTCCTTCAACATATAATGATTTCATCACAGCTTTATAAAAGACACTTATCTAAAACATCTAAATCATGATAAGATTTTTCATAAAAATTCACATGGATACTTCATCTTGAAGCATTCTTAGATCATAATTCATAAAGATCATGGTGCATGCATAACCTTAAATTATGGTTCTTAATTATAAAATAGGCATAATGTATGGGTTCAAGTATATTTTATTAAAAACATGTAATTTAGATCAATTCATGCATAATAAGATCAATGGGATTGAATAAAAGCATAATCAATTGAACCAAATGCAAGATCAATAAAACCTAGGAAAATTGGATTGAAATTCATGAAAAAGTAGGGAGATCTTTGGGACTCCTTGGATGAATGAGGATCCATGGATCAAATTTTCACATAAATCAATGAAATCTAGCCTTAACCTTGAAGTGGTGACTTGAGATCTTGGAACCCTAGCTTAGAGAAAAAGATTGCCTTTGGGGAGAGAACCTTTGAAAATTTTAGAAGAATGGCAGAGAATGGCAAAAATTTAAAGTGTTTGGGTAGATATAGGTCATCCAAAATAGTCCAAAATGGTGTAGATTAGATATTAAAATAATAGAAAATTTCCAAAATATCCTTGGATTAAATCTGTAGGATAAGACCTATAAACGGGACTCACGGTCTGTAGGACCTCCTATGGTCTGTGCCTTGGGTTTGTAGAATCCATGTCCAAACTAGAATTGGCCCAACAACCCTGGTCTACAGACCATAGAAGTCTCTACGAGTCGTCAACCTATTCGTCCAGCATAACTCCAAATCTAAAACTTTTTCTGAATCTCAGAATCTTAACCTATAAGCCATCCTATGATCTGTCAAACTTTTTATGACCCGTCAAACTTTCTATGGCCCATAGAGATTCATCGTTGAATATAATTTTAGCTATTTCATCATGACCTTCCCACTAGCCCCATCTACGGACCATAAGACCTTATACGATCTGTTGATGCCACTCATAGATGGACTCCTGAACTCCAAAACTCTCCCAAGTGTCTGGCCTTCCTATGATTGCCTTCCAATGGATCGTAGGTCTTCATACGACCCGTAGGTCGGCTCGTAGAAGCCTTCACCATCAACTATTCTGTAATATTTTTCCTTTGTTCCGACTTTATAACTCCCAGGGTGTTACAATCCTTCAAGCATGAGAACTCACCAAAACAGTATAAGCTTATCAAAATCGTGAACTAGCCACGGCCAGAAGAAAGAGCATCAGAACCTATGTTATAAAACAACATAGGCACAAAGAAGTATGCGTTAGTACTATAGGATGTACTGAGTATAGAGAATGTGCAATGTATGACATAAAATATAATAATGTAATAACCAAGCTAAAACATGATATCATTCTTTAAAATATTTTTAGAAACACAAAATATGGTCAAAGCAATATCCATAATAAAATCATAAGTTAAACATAACATAGTGAGGATCATAAATTATTGTGAGAGATACCATTAACAAACATAAAACATGTGAACTATAACATGGAGTTCGGTGGTTTTCTCGCACACCGAAAAGATAGGGTCCATACTTGTCAAGATAAGTTCATTACATCGACTAAGTGGATCCACTAAGCTATCAAGGAATTAAGCATCAACTAATGTGTGACCCTTTATAATGAATCAAGCCTCTACTAACAATTGATCCTTTCTCTTACGGTGGCACTTAGTTATGGGTCATCTAGTGCAGACCTAACCTCTATTAATGGGAAAGCCTCCACCCAAAGTCCTCCTGGTTCTAAGTAATCTCTCAACGAAATATCATAAACATATCATAATCTTTGATGATGATAAGAATCTAGTAATACCAAGTTCATCATAAAATACTTGAGGTTCATAAGAATATTTTCTTTAACAAATCATGATTTCATAATATTAGATACTTATCTAAGCATCACATGATAAGCTCATTCATTGAAAAACCATGGAAAACCTTCATTATAGCATACTTTACAATGAAGCTACCTTTGCCTTTATAGAAATCGTAATTGATTCTTTTAATAAAAACCTCCTTGAAATCATAGTAATAAATTCATGATGCATGTATCACTCTTCAACCATAGTTCATAGTCATAAACAGGCATAACACATGTGTTCATGAGGAATTCATCAATAACATGTAATAAATGTCAATTCATCTATAAAAAGATCATTGAAATTGAATAAAAATATAATTGAATGAACCTAATGCAATATCATCAAAATCCTAGAAATTTGGATTGAAATACATAAAAAAAATTAGAAAAATCTTTGAGACTCAATGGATGGAAGAGGATCGATGGATGAAATTTTCACATACCTTACTTTCAAAGCCCTAGCAATTAGAGAAAGAAAGTTGAAACCCTAGCAATCGTTGAGAGATTTTGGTTTTCCTTTGAGAGAGAGTTTTAGAGAGAAGATTTTTGAGTGGGAGAGTTTGAGAGAGAATGGGGAAATTTGGAGAGTTTGGGAACTTATAGGTCAGGGAAAATGATCCAAAACAACATAACTTACGTGTTAAAAGAATTAGGAATGACAAAAATACTCCTAAGATTAATATGTCGGAGGGACTCTACGAGACCCACCTACGGGTTGTAGGCTCCTGAATGGGTCGTAGATCAGGCATCGTGGAAACCAACACCCAAAATTGAAGCTTCTGGAAATCATCCTATGACTCAACTCTATGGGTCGTAGATGACCCTACGGCTCCCTAAAACCCTTTGTCCTTTGAGGCTTACAACCAACCTTCTGATGCACTCATACGGGACCACCTATGTCCTGTAGATGCTTCTACGATCTGTAGAAACCCTTCTATGAAACGGTGTTCTCCTATCTCCCTAGACCCTTCCTACGATGCCCACCTACACCGTAGGTCTTTTTATGGACCGTAAGTGGGGTGCGTCCAAATTTTTGGACTTCAAAATATTTCCTAAGTGCTGAGCTAACATATGGCAGCCTTCCTACGGGCCACAAGTCTTTATACAGACATTAGGCAGCTTCATGGAAACCGACACAAGTGAATTTTTCTGCAACTTTTCTTTTCATTTTGACTTTCCAACTTCCGGAGTATTATAGAAGGTAGACTTAAGAAATTTGACTCTAAACTCTTGAAAATTATAAAGATAACATACAAAAATTCCACTAGTTTAGAAGCTAATTACTTAGATACATACTAGTTTATAATATTACGAATCTTACCAAATTTTGATGCATTCAGATATGTCTAAATATATTTCTCAAGATGCATGGCGTCAAAATTAGGTGTAATTTATTCTAAATGCACTGTAACCAAGTGGATTCGTATATATCTGGGATACAGACAAATCTCGCTCGTTTCCCTCCCACTTCGCTCGCCACTCTCCTATTTATCTAGTATCCTAGATACATGTGAATCACATCAGATACATACATATATATGTATCTATTGTATGTAGTCTAATTTGCATGTATCTGGGATACAAAAACAAATATCTCTCCCCTCCCTCCTATTCTTGATTGCCTCTCTTCGTACTTAGTGTATTTTGTAGCAAAAAACATGTATCTAGGTATATTTGACTTGAAATCTGATATGAAATTATAAACTAGTGATATAATATGTAATTATTTCAGACTATAAAGAGAATTAGTAAAAATGATAAAAAAATATTTATATACTTTGGTAGTCTCTTCAATTTTATAAAAGAATCCCAAAATTCCTTTTCTTAATCCTAAAATAAAAAAATAAAATTCAATGGACATTTTGTAAATTAAATTTTCAAAATATCTCTTTTATCAAATTATCTCGCAAGACAAATTTGAATTTATGGGGAGTCAAAGATAAGTTCGTTAAGGGTTTCTTGGGAAAAGCAGTCGGCAGCAAAGTCTCTCTCATACTTTGGTGGTCTGTGATATGGGAATAAAATATTACTATTACTACTGCGGTATTAAAAATACTATATGGAGAGATAAGACCCACATTTATTCCTTACGTGATGGAAGTGTCTTTGGTTCATTATCCCTTATATAAGGGCCTCGAGACTCAACTCTTTTCACACATCTATCCAACCAAAATTTTAAAAAGCAGCTTTATTCATATTTCTAATGGAACAGTATCTATCACCTTTCAAATCTAGGGTTTTCTTCATCATGTCTTGTGGTGGAAAACTATTCTCATTAATGTGCCAGCGTCCCGTAGACTTGAAGGTAAATAATTATATATGGTGACAGAAGAGAGTGAGCACATATAGTATTTTCTTGCATAATTCGTGTTTGAAACTATGTGTGCTCACTTCTCTATCTGTCACCACATCTTCTATGCATCTTGTTTAATGACAATACATGAATTGACCTTAAAACTGGTTAGCTAGGATTCATATAGTCAATCTCAAATAAAATTGAGACAGTTTTTGTTGCTATATTAGATCGAGACCATCGGTAAGAAGTGTTAATTAGTCTATTAGTCCATTGTGCTCCAGCAAAGCATACTATGAGTGTTGGAAATATATGTTTTTTTTTCCATATTAATACAAGGGCCAGGAATTAGCAAGAAATAATTATGTATCTTATATCCATGAGAGGGATATCTAGACTATGGACAAAGGGAGGATAACCGACGACCGATAACACATGTTTCCGCTTCTGCTATGGACCCGTAAGTCTCCTAAATTAGTATTTATTGATTCGAATACTAATTATTAAATTTCCATTTCTCGATCTGCTTTTGTGCGTGTGTTTGCTCGTATCTGTAATTCTAGTTCTGGAAGTAGGGAGCATAAGTATGGAATAATTGTCTATTCATTTATAAGTTTTTGCTCATGTTTACTGAACTTGTTGGTGCTACACTTAAGTTGTCAAATAGTTTTTTGGATTTATTTAAATACTTTGTATCTGTGGATAGTAAAACTTGTTTGCAGTTTTGTGCAGCTATCTAAAGTTTCTTGATATATTTTTATTCCATCTTTTTGCCTTCAATTTAATTTCCCTTACCCATTTTCTTCTATTTTTTGGTGGGTTTTGGAGATTTTGGGATGGGGAAGACAGTCTGGATCACCAACTGATTTTGCATGTGTTATGTCATATGTTCTTTGCTACTCCCTCCATCTTAAAATTATATGATATAGTTTGGATTTCGAGAATATTTTTAAATTTTGATAGTATATTCAATCATACAATTTTTAAAATTTTGAAAACTAATTTATATATTAAAAAAATTACATAAAAAGTATTATAAGTCACAAAAGTTTACAATTTGAAATAATTAAAGCCAAAGGACATATGAATGAATCGTAATAAAAACATTTCTTGTTTGACGAAATTCAAATTATTACTTATAAATTAGAACAGAGCGAATAATATTTTTATATTTTTTCAGTAAAAGCCAGGAAGGTACTAGTTCAAATGATATTCCAATCTTTTGTGTTCTATGCTCAAATAGTACATATATGTTTGTTATTTTTTTTAAGAAACGGGATTTATGAAAATTTTGTTTAAAGATCTAACTTTATCTAGGTGTGAAAAAACTTTTTTCTATACGTTTCTTTTTAATTGAGTGCCTTGAGACTTGAGAAATGTAACAAATAATTAAACTACCATAGCATAGGATAGGTTGAGTGAAGGTATACTTTAGTTGTTATATTTGACAAACTTAACTTTTAAAAATGAAAGATAAGATAACTATGTATATGTAATTTCCCATAATAAATTAAATTAATATTTTTTTTAAAATATAGCAGAAACTACAACATGTAATTTGTAAATGTTAAATTCATATTAATTTGACTAGTAGTTGCTAAGAATACACGGTTTTATGACAACTAGAGGTAGGAACTGATGTAATCTTTTTTTTGGGTAAGTTTCTGAAACATCCACTCAATTCTCTGCTTTAGATTATCACCATATACGTGGATGGAATTTATGGATTATGACGTCCAAAATTCGTTTTTATAATTAAAAAAAATAAATGCCTATCTAGCATTTTGTTCATCTTTCAAAATAAGAGTACGGAATATTTGTGGGAGATGTACAGAGCTACAAACGACCCTAATCATTCATGAAGGATAGTTAACTATCTTCCATAAAACAAAGAGATGAAGTAAATGAAACTGATAATTGGGTTCACAAGCCATTTAGCAAAAGATGGAATTAAATCCTCCACAAATTTTTAGTTCATACAGTTGTACGTAGTCTTCAAGTTTCAAGGTGGCTCGAAAGTAATTTCTCTCTTTCTTTTGGTAGAAGTTTTTATGGATAGCAAGCTTCATCTATCCATCATGAGGCCTTTGACTTGTGTTGGTAATTTAGTCATACTATGAAACAAATGTCAATGGGAAGAGGCATCGCTCAAGTTGGCTAGCTTGAATAATTTTTCTGAAACCTAGTTCCATGTACTCCCTTATTTCCTCCATCTCTTTTAAGATCCTCCAACGAATAAGGTTGATGCCATTGACACACTCAACCAATACCTTTGAATCACTCTCAGCTATAACATATTGAAATTAAACTTAAATTTATCCAAGAACCATTAGAGGCCAAAAAAGATTGTTGAATTACCTTAGTCCAGTGTTTAATTTGTTCCGGTGCCCAGAGGCCAGAGTTAGAGTGTATGCGAATATTAGAAGAGTTGATAGATCACTCCACCCCTTTGACATTTATCATTGATAAATGTCAAAGGGGTGGAGTGATCCGAGATTATCATTCCTATAGCTACCATTTGAGTTAAGCTTAACAAATTAAAGCTCATTATTGGCGGTTAAGTGGATGGTGCTTGCATGCATAATCAATATTCAATTTGTAATGTTATCCGAGTTTGGACTCAGTTTAATGTTATGAAAATGGTTGTTCAAAATCGTAGATAGTAAAGAATATAAGGGACAGTGACCTCTTCACATATGTAGGCATTTCATATTGAGGTCAATGAAATGATTTTGAGCCTTACAGATTCACCAACTAATAATCAGCTGTAAATAGCTATGTCAGTGAAAGGGGTGCTTAAAGGACTATGCACATAGAATTGTCGAGATTTCATAAGCCAAATTAATCATAGAAGCGGTGATCAACAATTGCAATGTTAGGTGCTTTGCCGTAGCAATTCCTACTCTGGAAATCGTCACTTCTGTGCCAGTTTGGTTGTTTCTAAGTTCAGATTAATCCATCAAATTCCAAAAAACCATTTTTTTGATTGATGCAAAATTACTTGTTCACATTTCTTGATTTCCTTTCTTATTTAATAATATAGTTTCTTCTTTTTATATATATAAAATTTATACCGTAAGGAGGTGTGGTCCTGCAAAAACAAATTAAAACTGTGCACAATTAACTTGTTTAGTCATTAAAGGAGCATGCTTGTGCAGATATTTATGTGCTTTGCCTATTTGGAAGAAGCTCGCTACAGCTATATTTAGAAAACTACATTTGTCTTTTACCAGACTCTTGAGCTTGAATTTCTCATAACTATATTTCATATATTAACAACAACAACAACATATCCAGTGAAATTTCACAAGTGGGGTCTGGGGAGGGTAGGGTGTATACAGACCTTACCACTACCTCATTAAGATAGATAGGTTGTTTCCGAAAGACCCTCGACTCAAAAGTATCAGTCCCAAAAAAAGAGAGCAACAGTATATATATACAAATCATATCATGAAAATTCTACAAGACAAGAATAATACCAATAGCAAATAAAGTGATAATCAAAGGGCAATAACAACATAGCTATACTTGCACGCCTAGACCTAAGAGCAACCCTAAACCGTCACAGGGCAAGACAACATTCTACCCCTGCTAGCCTTCTACCCTAATACGCGACCTCTTCTCCTTTCTATCTAATGTCATATCCTCGGTGATATGAAGTTCTGTCATATCCTGTCTAATCATCTCTCCCCAATACTTTTTTTCGGTCTACCCCTACCCCTCCATATAACCCCAAATCCAACCGCTCGCACCTCCTAACTGGAGCGTCGACACACCTTCTCTGCACATGCTCAAATCATCTCAGTCTCACTTCTCTCATCTTGTCTGCCGCAGAGGCCACTCTCACCTTCTCCCGAATAACATCGTTCCTAATCTTATCACTCCTAGTATGTCCACACATCCATCTCAACATCCTCATCTTCGCAACATGCATCTTCTGAACATGAGAGTTCTTGACTGGCCAACACTCCACTCCATATAACAACAACAGTCTAACCATCATTCTGTAGAACTTACCTTTAAGTTTTGGTGGCATCTTCTCATCGCACAGGACTCTAGAGGCAAGCCTCCACTTCGTCCATGCGGCCCCAATGCGATGCATGACATCATCGTCGATGTCCCCGCTACTTTGGATGACGGACCCAAGATATTTAAAGCGCTCTCTCTTGGGGATAGGTTGAGTGGCAAGCCTCACTTCCATCCCTTGTTCATCCATCGTACCACTGAATTTGCACTCCATGTACTCTGTATTGGTCCTGCTCAAGTTGATATAAAGTTGGCTATCTAATTGTTATGCGCATACGAAATAAATCAATCTAAATCCTTAGTTTGCTTGTTCTTTTCAGTTTATCTTTTGTTTCCTTATTCCTAAGCATTTTCTATTATTTAATTTCAATGTTCATGGACAAGGAGGAACAAAATAAAGATTAATAAAATAGTTTGACCATTGGAAAATGATTAGCAGCAGAAAGATTGGTAGGAATTTGAAATTACATTTGAGTTTAAACGAAATGAGAACAGTAGAAACAAGAGTACTATGCCACTATTGATGCCTGGTTTATGAATTAAGGCCAAGCTTAAACTAAGGCATAGAAAAATAATTAGTGAAAAAAGGCTATGTTGCTCAAATTTTTCAATAATGTGTGTCGGATATTACTTCAAAAATAGTATATCTTTAGAAAATCCGACGCGAGTGCGATAATATTAAAAAAGAGTTAGAGCAACATAGGAAAAAAGTGTGTTGCAAAAAGAGTAGGTAGGACAAGAGGAAAAGAGGCTCTGAGATTGACTATCTGATCACAAGTGTAGGCAGGAAGTAGAGGTGAAAATGCAAAGGAAAAGAACTAAACAAAAAAATGACAAGGCTAGTTCCATTTGTGGGTTAGAGAGACCTAGAAGGTTGAATATCTCATGCTGGGATATGTTCTTGTCTACTTTGTTCTTAGTTATTGGGTTCTTTCATGAGAAGCTATTCAATTTCAATTCACTATCTTCACAGTCACAAGGCAATCTCACAAATGAAGGATCCTTCTTCTATAAGCAAGATCCTTTGAAGCCACCCTTAGAATTAAAACTAGATTACACTAAGGTGTGTTTGGTGTTGAAGGAGAATATTTTCCATAGAAACTAAATTGAACACACCCCTAGTACTTTTGGTCAGCATATCCTCTTGGGGTAAGTTTTTCAAGAGACATGAAATATATTTTGTTCAACCAACCTTAATTTTTGTTTCTTCTGTATTCTATTTGGGGTCAAATTAATCTGAATTTGTGATGAGAAGTTTCACTTTCTGATGAAGTACTCATATAAAAAATAATTTAATTCTCAAAGTTTGAATTCGAGATTTTTGCTTAAGAATGAAGGTGTATTACCACCCACCACAACCCTTGTGGTTAGTTCAAAGCACCCTCCCCCCCCCCCCCCTTTTCTGCTTCAATCAGGCTGCTATGTGATCTGCAAGTTCCAAATATAGTCCTTAGGTGCTAAAATGTATACTGACATTTTCTTGTGCATTCCAAGGGGCAACTAATGTGTAAGCTTTGGGGTAATCATCACTTTTTGTTTTCTTTTTCTCTAACACAATGCAATGTTATATAATCTGCGAGTTCACTACCAAAGGCTTAGAATGTAGTGGTAGTACTGGTAGAGATTTTCCATACAATATATATCTATAGTTACTATGTCGGATACTTTGCTTTTAGTCGAGGGTTTATTCTTATCTCACAAAGGTATAGATAAGATCTATATGTTTCCGACCCTTTACAGATTTATACGTTGTTGATCTATATTGATTATAGGTTCAATTCTCATTGTCCTCTTCCTCTTTCTCATTTTCTCTCCAATGTAATAGAATTCTTTTTCTAGAAAAACAAATCTGCGAATTATTCCAAATTTGGTTCTGAATTGATAAGATGTGTATACATAGTGGTCTGCTAGCCCTAGCCACGTTCAGGATGAATTTGTCCCCATTTTCTTATGCCGTCTCAATTGGGGAAAAAATGGAACAACTATTTTCTAAAGATCCGTGGTCATCTGATGGAGTTTAGGGGACCATTCATGATATGATGGATGTTTAGGGGACCATATAATTTTATATTCGTCAATGGCAAGTTCGATGTTACTTTTTAGGAAGTAAAGTTTCTTATATTATCTCCTTAATATCTTCTTTTGATCTAAAGCACAAGTTTATGATATAATTAATCTGTCAATGAAAGGCTTGTGGTTTTCGTAATAACTAAAGTAACAATTGCAGGGTTGAACGATTGTGGCAGGATATGGACATTGAAGATATTTCCAAGACAAATTTATGTTAAAAGGAATGAAGTGGTGACTTTTTAGTTTTGTTTTTTTTTTAAAAAAAAAATGTTACTCTCTTTGTCTTAATTTATGTTACACAGTTTGAAATTTGAGTGTCAATTTTTTCTAACATTTTGATTATGAATTCAGACACAATTTTAGGTTTTTCTAAATAAATTTTACAAATTTGGAAACTAGGTAAGAAGTAGTACTCCCAAGGGATCCCTTTACTTATTATTGATATTTTGGACTGTAAAATTGACAAATTCTATTTTATGTGTAGTTATTTAAGGTTAATATAAGAAAAAGAAATTATAATTTTTTTTATTTGTTAAAATGGACAAGTAAAATGAAACATTATTTTTAATAGTGGAGCTAAGTAAAATGAAACATTGACTAACTAACATAGAAAATTTAAGGAGCACATATACATACTATAATAGTGAGATTGTTTAGATTAACTTTAGTTTTATTGATTGAATAGATGTTAACATTTTAAATGATTGAAGATATTTCCTTGTCTCATGTTAATTGTCCATCTTATTATGAATACATATATCAAATTACTTGTCCACTTATTTGGTTTTCACGTCTCTTAAGAAATTATATATTTTGATTATCATATCATTATTTATTACATCCTTCATCTAATATTAATTGTCAACTTTCTTCTTTGCACTCTCCTTAAACAAAATATAAATAAGAAGGTTAATTTTACTAATTTACCTTTTATCCATAAATATCAAATATGGTTCATTATTAACGAAATATCAAATATCACATTAATAGAATAGTATAAGACGTACGAATAGACACCATTAGAACTTCCTCAAACTGAAATTCCTTCAATGAATTAAATCGTTCTACAGTCATTGCACTTGGTTGATTCTTCACAAAAAAAAAAATCAAACAAAAATTTTTGAAAACATTTCAAGTAAAAATTGCTTGGAGCCAAAAAATTCTACATGTATATTGCTGGAATCCTATATGAATATGAAACATTTTTTGAGCTTTTTGACTTTTTGAAACAACCACGTCAACTTGATCTTCAAACATCGGATGATCAGTTTTTAGTTTTCACTCCATTTCTTTGATAAATCTTCTTGATCAGTCGAATTTTTTAATATATCAGTCGTTTGATGATTTTTAGATATATATACTTGTTCTCTTAAAACAGTTCTTCTACTAGGAGTAATGGGAAAAATATTTACGATGGTAGATGCACAACCAACAACCAACAATAGTTGCATGAGGCTCTATTGTTTGTTTGACACTTGGATAGTCAGCCAATTTTTTATTTTTTACATGTTATTCACCTTTTCTCTTTCACTCACTCTTCATTTCTGTCATTTTCTTGCGCTTTTTTCCCTAACAAATATATTATTCCCAAATACATAATTAAATAAATTAATACATATGATAAAAACAACACATATAAACACATTTTTTGAATAACCAAAACACTTTTAGAACTGATAAAATTAAAAATAAGCTTATTGCTTAGTATTTTTTTTAATTGAATCAAATTAACAAAAAATACAAACTAATTCATTTTAGCATATAAACTGATTAGATAAGATTATTTTTAATCAATATAAATTATTTGATGTCATGTAATAATTTATACATTGATCATGATTAAAAAAGTTTTTTTCTTTTGTAATTAAAGATCTCAAGGTACCTAGCAAATTCATAGATATATTTTATTTAGAATATATAAAAATTGTAAAAGTAAATTGAATAATTGTACTTATTAGTATGATTATCAAACTTTTCAAGTTATATTTGTTCTAATTTCTTGTCTTGTTTTGAAACTATCGATACTTTTTTTCATCATAACCATATTTTAAAGTAAAAATCAAAAGATGACAGAACAAACAGAGTGCACAAATTCATAAACATTTTTTTACAAATTACGCAGGTTAAGGCGGGTCACGGGGTGAAATTTAAGTCTTCTTAATTAAAACTTAAAATGGTTAATTTATCCTTGTTCTTGTTGTTGTTGTTCTAGTATTCACATTCACTTACAAATTTTTACTAATACTTTTCTTTTATGTATTTAAAATAATAATAACTAGAAAAAAAACTGATAATCTATGTTTAAAAAATGACTGCATATACATCAACGGAAACTGACTACATATACATGATCAGTGGCAGAACCAGGATTTTCATTGAGGGGGTTCAAAAAAATAAGTAAGCACGCTAATAGTATCTACAAATAAGCGGGTCGAATCGGGTCATATATGAACGGGTAGATCAAAAATAAGCAACTAGATAAAATTCAACTTTAGCTCAACACTAACAATAAAATAGAGAAAGCACGTGTTTGACATAATATTAAAATCAATATGAGAAAATATATTTTTAAAATTTTAATTATGGGTTCTGTCGCTGTCATTGTTGTATATATACATTATTCAATTTTTGAAACTAAATAAGGAACACGAAAAATTATACTATCCAAAAAAAATATATTAAAATAAGATAAATAATTAAATGAAAGTTTAATAATGAGGATTTTCTTAATTCTTGATTTGTACGTTAAAGGCATATTTTTTCTTAAGTTGTGGTCATTAATCTGTAGTAGAAGGATAAGAGAATACTTCTAAAATCCAATCCTATTTATTTAATCTAAGTTATAATCATATTATTCATTAATCAAATAAAAAATAAATGTTTGACTTAAAATGAGTATTGAGAGTTTTTAATTTTAAATATGAAAACTCAAAAAAAGTTATAACTTTTACTTAATTTTATAAAAATAGAAAAAAAAATAATGTAAAGTGTAATTCATTTTATGTTGTGCTCTAAAATATTTATGTAAAATAATTAAACACATATAATACAGTTTATTATTACAATATTGGGGTTGAACGTTTCATTTATTAAGCAAATAAAAATGAAAATTGGCTGAAACTAAAATATGAAAACTAATGTTGTTACCCAAGCTCGAACCCGCAGAGTTAGCTCCAAAATTTGCAATTTCGTGAACCCCTTTACCTCTAAACCAAGTCTTTGGCTTGTGTTCAAGGGGTTCATTATTAAATATATACTCATAAACCAACAAATTGATTCTATACATACGGTGTAATTTTTCGACGAAGGGGTTCAGATGAACCCCCTAAGTTGCATGTAGGTCCACCCCTGTACATGACTGAATTATTTTTAGTATTTTGAGATTATTAAAAATGTTGCATAATAAGATTTTTTTTTATATTCAATCTTAAGGACTTTTTCTGTTATTTTAAAAAAAAGAGATTTATTAATATTCTTATTAAATATATCAATTGCTTAATTATTTATTTGGAAGTTGGACATTTCTTAGGAATAAAAAGAATAAGAAAATGAAAGAAAAGAGGGGTGATAAGACAAAATAAGAAAATTGGTCCACTAAGTTGAAACAAACAATGGAGTCTCATACAATTATTGTTGGTTGTGCCTCTGATTAAAATTTTTAAAATAGTGGATGGGAGTAAGAATACACGTCATTAATACACTACTTTAAAGAAATAACTTTTAAATCTTAAGAATTTGTTTAAGCTTGTAAAAATTATTAATTGTTGAGATAAAGTGGAATTTTTTAAAATTAAATTTGTCTTGCCCTTTCCACTATCACTATAACGGGACCTTTGATGATTGAACCCTCCACCATCAACTCTAGCCTTCTTAAATTCTCTTGACCTCTTCCTCAACTTCTCATCCTCAATTTGTTTTGCATTTGTCATGAGTCAAGAGATGTCCATCTGTTTGACCAACATGGCCTTCTTGCATTCCTTGGACACCAAACTAGAAACACCGGAGATGAATTTGTTCATCCTTGCTCTTGGATCGGAGACCATGAAAAGAGCATACTAAGACAATTTAGTAAATTTGAGGGCATATTTCCTCACACTGATGCCCCTTGGTGAAGGTTGATAAACTCTTGAATCCTTGCCTCCCTTAGCTCCAAAGGAAAGAAGTGATCTAGGAAGGCTTCCTTGAACACTTCCCATTCTATGGGTTCTATATATTCACCCCTCTCGACAACCCTTTGCTCATACCAAACCCTTGCTACACCCTTGAGTTGGTAGGCCACTAGCTCGACCTTTTCATTTGGAGGCACTCCCATGATAGTCACAATTCGATAAACTTTCACAATGAACTCCATTGGGTCCTTATCTACCTTGGAGCCATCAAATTCGAGTGGATTCATCCTCTTGAAGTCCTGAATCCTAGAAGCTAGAGTAGGCACTTGAGGAGGAGGAGGAGCAATGCCTTAGTTAGCTTGGTTGGCTGCGACTTGAGCCAACAAGGTGATGATGTTTCGAAACTCCGCAGGTGTAACTCCTTCCTTATGATGTGGAGCCTCGGGAACTGGAGGTACCCTTATTTGAGGCATTATCTAGAGAACACAAAATGATTCGTTAGTTAGAGGAAGTCTTAGGATAACTCTAGGGCATGACATGAATAATGAAAGAAGGGAAAACTTTCTTAAATGTCCCATAGACTCATATTCATAATTGTGGCACACTTCACAACTATGAATAAGACCCTATTCGACGTGGTATATTGGACTCCGAGGACCATTCAAAACCTTGAGATTTGATACCAAATTTTTCATAATCCTAGCCTAGGACCTAGATGTGACACGATGAATGAGAAATACGTAGGTACCTCACTGAAGCCTCTTAGCATTTATTTAGCCTTTCATAGGTAATGACATAAAATAAGAAAAGCAGAAAACAAGGGGAAAGAGGGACTAAGGGAAACGTCATAACAAGAACCATAATAGTCAAACTTCAACTTACATATATCCAACAATACCTCTAATGTTTAGACTTGGCGGGGGGGCTAAGACAAGTCCCTAACTCACCCTCACCATAATAGAAATGAAATGCCAACATAAGTGTCTACTTGTCTCAACATAACATAAGCTATAAAGAAAAGGGATATTGTTCCCAAAATATGGGAACTCACCAAAAGTAATCTTCAAGAAAAATCTCAACTAGCCACTTAGAGAAAAATGAGGAGGAGCACCGGTCTCTACATGATGATGATATGTAGGCAAAAGTATGCATTAGTACTTTGAATGTACTAAGTAAGTAGGCATGCAATATAATAAAAAGAATTAAGACATTATAAAGTAAAGTACATGAGTAAGTGCATGCAAGAGTAATCAAGTAATTAACGTTTGAAACATTGATTTGTGGGAAGATGACTATAACTGATATTAATACCATGTGAGCTATAACATGGAATCTAATGTAACCCCCTACATTGGAAAGGGAGACTACTTTCCAAGTAGAACTCCGTCAACTTTCATTTCTTTAACATTTAACAGCCATTCGTGGATCCACTAGCCTAGCCTAGAAGGGCTCCTATGTTGGCACATAGTTTAATTAACTAGAGGTTGCTACTAGGATTTCCTTACCGAACCCCACCTCAAGCCTCATTCGATGATAAGTCAAATTTCATGGAATAGTATATAGTAATAACATAAACATACATATACTTTGAGACGTTAAATCATCATTCGGTAGAATAGCTCCTTAAAACCTTTAGTGATTCAAGTATGCAAGAATTGTCCTTGAGAAGCTATTAAATTGGGTGAGGAGACCTCACAAAAACATTCTTTCATTCAAAGACTCCCTTAATAACATAGTCATTAGCTTTCATAAACATTGAGTTGGAGTCTATTACCTTAAAACCATACTTTCATGAAAATAAAGTGAAATTAGGTGGGTTCAATCCAATCAACTTCCCAACATGTATGTATTTAAAATCATGCATAAACACCATAGATTTTATCAATTGAAATTGTTACTACCAAAGCACATGCAAGTGCACGTGGTCTCACAAATAATGCAGTGGCTCTTTTTAGAACCGGATTGTCGAATCCAAAGGACTTTAATTAGGATTGAGTAAGATTTCCAATTAACTAAATTATTCGTGTGTGTTGCAAAGAGTTGGTTTTAATTATATCGCCTACTAAATTAATAAAAATACTATTAAAAATGACTTAGAAATTTTAGTGAGTTGTGTCAAATAAATAAAGAATTTCAAGGTTATAGCACTTGCAGATTTTAGGTCTAACATACTTCATTTGGCATCTAATGGGTTTTTCAATTACTGATTTATAGGATTGATTTTACAATTATGGTCAATCGACCTCTAATTGCCTACCTGTGTTGACAACCTAACTACATCGTTAAGCGGAGATAGGCATGAACCAACACTGATGTATTATTCCTATCATCCTATCTGACAACCAAGCATGGTGTATAGGTAAGTGTCACGGGAGTCCAATACATGAATTATCCTAGGCAATTCTAGAATAAACATTCTCCTTATATTTTAGTGTTCTATCTCCTTTCTGTCTCTCGAGTTTCGGGTAGACAACTAATTTATTCTAATGTTGATCACACTTAAAATAATATAAATGAGAATATAAGAGCAATTATATGAAAAACATTATTTTTAACCAAAACAAATTATATTAAAACCTTCATCTTGTGGCTACAACCCTAGAACAAGGGATTTTAGCCACTCATAATGTTGAACAAAATCCAAGACATAATTAATGGCATGAAAGATTCACTTACAAATAAAAAAGAAGAAGAAATAAAACCGTAGGAAAGTTCTCCTTTCGTCTTCCTTCATCACAATGTGAAATAAAAACTGAATGCTTTAAAATAAAATACAAGTAAGCTATTTATAGCCTCGAAAAATGTGAAGTTTCAATCCTGTACTGAATTCATAATGTAGAGATATTTCTTTCCAGTGTAATTTCGTATGTTCTTCATTTGGCGAAACTCCTTCTATCTTCAACCAGGTCTGTGACGTAGACCTGGCGCATACTTAACTGTCAAGCAAAATAAATTTCAAGTGTTAGAATTGAATCCCTGAAGCCAAATGCGCAATGTGGACACACTCCCGTACAGTGTATTTTCTTCACTTTTGTCCCCAACTTCATCTTCAAGCTCCACTTTCACTCCGATCATCTTTTAAAGGTCTATTCTTCCTCATTTAGCCATGAACGTGTCTAATCATATTGGTTAGCTATAATCACACACAAGTATTCTAAAATTGAACTAAACTATAGGAATTCACTCTCAAACTCTACTATGAACATGAGTTATTTTGGCTATTGGATCCATAAATGCACTCAAAATCACCACTCCACACTTATAGTTTTGTCGTCCTTGAGCAAACTCCCAATCCTACGCACACAAAAACAAACACCGTGTATGTAAAGCGGTCCTACCAAACAACAGTGATTTCACAAATAGTTTACTTTCATAGCATATTTACTTAATTCAAGCAATCGACTGACCCAAAACAACCTAACCTCAAGAGTTGACTCAGTCATGAAGCAAACTCACATGAATTGCTAAATCAAAACTCATTCAAGATTACCATTCTTCTACTAAACAAGTACCCTCACAAAGAAAGAATCACCCATATACTCTCATAGTTACATTCAATGCCAATAACAATGGGTATTAAGCAAAATTCACTCACTCTCTCAAATAACATCACAAGTTACTCGAGATGAACCATAAGCTTACCCTTAGTGTAATATGCATCTCATTTAAGGTAGCTAATGTCACGACCCAACCGTGTGGGCCATGACTAGTGCCCAAACTGGACACTCATATATATACACCTGTTATCTATAATCAGTCAGCAACTAAACATGATAGGGGACTTATACGGGTAGAACATCGCCTCAAAACTGTCATATAGTAACATATGACGGGACAGGGCTCCGTCGTACCCATGGATAAATAAATATATACATCAAAATATCTATACCGAAATTCTAGGCTCCGGAACAATGGAGCACTTCCAAAATAGCTGAGTGGAAATCCTAAGCTGGCGGATCCCCAAAATGAATATTTGTACCTGTGGGCATGAAACACACCCCCTCCCCAAAGAAAGGGGGTCAGTACGATATATGTACTAAGTATATAAAGCATAACATATCATAAATGAGATCACATCTGAAGTAGAGATTAAGAAGACAAGTATGATACTCCAGAAATCACTATACTTGTGCCTTATGAAATATAATCATGCATGATTATATCATATATCATATCCGGCTCATTATGGACTCGGTGAATCTGTCATATACATCTATCATATTTGGCCCATCATGGGACCAGCGTCATCATCACATTATCATGTCATCATATCATATCATATATATATATATATATATACCGTACCCAACCCTTTAGTGAGGGACTCAGTGAATAATGTAGTAAAACTATGCATGAATACAAACCCGGTCTGGGACTCAGTGAAAGATATATTGAGGCATGAACGAGCAGAGTAGTGAGCAACCATATGAAAGTTGAATCATATTTGAGACTCGAAGGAATAATCAAAATGAGCTATCATTCAAAAATCAAGAGAATAACCATATCAAATACCTTTTGAATGTCACTATGGATTGCATCAAAATAGAACTTCTGGAAATCTAGATCATTCGCCATCCAAGTGGCTCTAAGAATAGGAACTTCCTTTGAATCATATAAAAATCATATATTTATTTCATGAAGATCATGCCAAGGAGAAGAAAGGTCTAGCTTTACATGCTTACTACTTCCCAACGTATAGAAAAAAAACTTGAGAAGCAATAGCTCAATTATTATAAGAGTTCTAACATTAAGGAGTTAATAAGAATCATGATGTATACCAATATATGAATTATAACAAATTAGGATGGATGGAGTCATACACATGTATCAATTCATAATGATATAAGTTCTAGGAAATCAAGAACATTAGCCATCCTAGTGTATCTAAGAATACGAGGTTCTTTAGAATTTATGCATTCGTCGTCCGTTGATTTCATATGGATCATGCCAAAAGAAAGAAGGGATAGTCTTTACATACCTTTAGCGTTTATATGTATATGCTTCCCAATATTGTCTCAACCTATATTAAAATGTTAAGCACTATGGTTAAGCTATGGATAGGAATAAAATGTACTATATCGTTAGTAGGTTATTTCTAAAATAATTGGACAACATCTCCCCTATACCGCTCACTTTTCTCACTCCAAACCAGCCATATAATCATCAAGTAATACTAAAAATTCAAAATATTGACATAAAATAAGATTTATTATTGACAATAAGCCTAGAATGTTTCCACTCAAATTATGTTACCAAAATAGTAAGTTCGGAAAGCCGAGTACCTCAAGTTGTATCTAAATTTTGAAATTACAAACGGCAAAACTAGACTTGATGACCTTCATGAAAATTTTATATCAATGTATTAAGTTTTTAATCCAAAAGAAATAAATTCAAAACTCATTTTTTACAAAAATATATCATCAAAACACTAACAACTATACATGAGGGATTTTTCAATCAAGAATCTCGACAGAACTTGTCTTATGATTCATCCCCTTTTTTCGATATAATAACAGTAGATATAGGCTCCAACATAAATATAAGAGTTGTAGGTACGTGTATTATCATTCCAAAACATATTTAATTTTTAAAATCAAAGGTCTACACAATGAGATATTCAAGAATTACTATAAGCTACGCAAATCCAAAAATGGATTTGAACACTTTTAATCTCCATACACTTTATTCCTCCAAATTCAAGAACAACAACTCATCACCAACATCAAAAAAATATCAACCATTATTATATATCATCACTAAGCTAATTTCATCCATTTATTCCACCTAAAATATCCCCTTAACCCATAAATCTCAACAAATCACCAAATGAATTTATAACGCTATTGTTTCTCCAGTTTAATCAGTTAGAACTCTAAATAAACTTGTTAACAATGAAAAAGGGACTTTAATATTTACCTCAAGTGTGAAAAAACCATATTAACACTCCTTCTTAGCAGAGTTTTAGCTCAAATTGAAGGCAACGCGATGTACAACACTTTTCTCTTCATGAGCTTTAGATTTCGGGACTTGGATTTTGGTCGGATTTGGTGTTTCTCTCTAAGATCTTTCTCTCTCTCTCTCTGTCATTGGAAATTTTTGGATATTTCTTTGTTTGATAATGAATAAGTTGAAAATATCCCTTAAATGATATGGGTATTGGGCCTGACCCGAGTTGGAATCGGGTTGGACCGAATCCACTATTCAGCTTGACCCTTCTACCTTCAAATAGCCATATATCCTTTTCCCAATGTCAGATCCAGACCCACGACCTATGGTTGGAAATATATTTCAATTTTCCACAACTTTAATTTTGAGAGTTTTCCCAAATGACCAAATTCTAAAGGGGTTATGGCCTCCCTAAGTCAGCTTATCTGAAAATGTGACTTTAAGAAAAAATATTTGATGGCTCTACTTTGATTTGGCTCAAGGGTCTTTCGTGAAATGTCTTTTAATTTACATATATTATCCATATAACTTGTCATTTACAACAAATTGTGTCATTTTAACATTTAAAATTAAAAGTCATTGAATTTATATCAGTTAGCTCACGAATAGTCTAAGATGCAAAAATATGGAATATAACATTCTTTCCCCCTTTAGAACATTCGTCCTTGAATGTTAAACCCGCCTCATAAAGTCTTATACGGAACTTGGGGGAATTTTTTTTTTGCAATAATATATAGTTTCATCTATCAATCAATATAATTAATCTAGAGGTTTAGATTACCTGTAGGCGTAGAGAACAAGTGAGGATACTTATCCTTCATCTACTCCTCGGCTTCCCAGGTCATCTCTTATCTATTTTATTTTGCCACAATACTTTGATGGAAACCACATCCTTAGTATGTAACCTTCTAACTTGGCGATCAAGTATAGCAATAGGATTTTCCTTATAAGACAGCTCCTCCGTCACCTGGATATCATCCACGAGGAATACTTTAGAAGGATCACCAATACATTTGTGAAGCATCGACATGTTTAAGACTGGGTGCACTGCTTCCAAATCAGATGGTAGGTAAAACTCATAGGCAACCTTGCCTATTCTACGAATAACCTGATAAGGGCCAATGTATCGCGGGCTAAGCTTTCCTTTCTTACCGAATCTCATTACACCCTTCATAGGTGACATCTTCAAAAACACCCAATCATTAACCTGAAACTTTAAGGGTCGACGTTGATTATTTGCATATGATTTCTGTCGACTCTGGGCTGCTAATAACCTTTCTCAAATAAGCTTCACCTTATCAACAGCTTGTTGAATCATATCGGGTTCGATTAACTTAGCCTCACCAACATCAAACCAGTCGATAGGTGACCTGCACTTCCTACCATATAAAGGCTCATACGGTGCCATCTGGATGCTACAATGGTAGCTATTATTATAGGCAAACTCAATAAGTGGAAAATGATCATCCAACTCTCTCCAAAGTAAATAATACAGTCCCGTAACATATCTTCTAGCATCTAAATAGTACATTCAGCCTGCTCATTAGTCTGAGGGTGAAATGTTGTACTAAGATTTATTTGTGTTCCCAATCCCTTCTAAAATGATCTCCAGAAGCTAGCTGTAAATTGAGCCCCTCTATCTAAGATAATAGATGTGGAAATACCATGAAGTCTTGCTATCTCTTTGACATATAACCTTGCATAGTCCTCCACTAAATAAGTAGTTCTAACTAGAAGAAAGTGGGATGATTTTATCAGCCTATCTATAATCACCCATATGGAATCATACTTTCGTGGAGTGCGAGGTAAGCCTGTAATAAAATCCACATTAATTGCTTCCTACTTCCAAGTCAGGATTTCCATCTCTTGTAATAGTCCGCTAGGCTTCTGATGCTCAATTTTAACCTGTTGGCAATTTGGGCACTAGGCTACAAACTCTGCTATGTCCTTCTTCATGCCATTCCACCAGTATAAACATCTAAGGTCATGATACATCTTTGTCGACCCTAGATGAACAAAATACCGGGCATAGTGTACCTCTCTCAAAACCTATTGCCGTAGCCCTATAATCTCAGGTACAAATAATCTACCCCTCTATATTAGCACTCCATCAGGTGTGATCTCGAAGGGGGTCTTTTCCTTTTGAAGGGTTGCATCCCAATATTGGGCCAGAATAGGGTCTTCATACTAGCGTTGCTTCACCTCTTCCATGATAGAGGATTTAGCAACTCCTCGAATAGAAACTCTACCATTACTAGAATTAGCCCAGAAAATACCTTAGCATCGCCATACTAGTCTTTATGCAGACCCTATGTTTTCTCTTACCTCCTTCAATTGATATCAGGGCTCAACTATGATTTTTACCCTCAATACTAATTATATTTCAATAGTTTTGCATCAAACCATCTTATACTTTTCTTTAATGTATTCGAAATATTGTAATCACATTGCTATTAATAACTTTTTATTATTTTTATCAAGTAATCACTTGATCTCACCCTTAACATACCAATATTCGTAGGTTGCATAACTATTCTTGTACAATTTGTACAAAGTGCTTTCAATTCTAATCATAGTCTTTCCTTCTCTTGGCTTATTCTTCTTTGAATATTTCATTGTACTAACACGTACTTGCAGTCTATTTTGTCATACTTGTTTCGCTTCCTTTACTTTCCATTCAATTTTCTCATATTCTATCATAGGAGAGATTTCTTATCCTTTCTCTTTTGCTACTTGTATGTCACAATATCAGTAGCCAATAACTCTGTTGCCAACATCTTAACCTTTAATCCACTATAGCCTTGCTATCCTTTAAAATATCTTTAAGTTACTCATTACTATTCTCTTGTCGTATTCATCCCTTTTTATATGCACCCATCCTTTGATGTCATACTGTTCAAGGTCTTTACCAATAATTCTCAACATTGTCTCAGATATCATCTTGGATTTTATCCGTTTATTATTGGCTTTTAGATCTTGCTAACTAGTTCCAGCATGGGATCTCACTTGAAGTTTAAGTGTTCATATTAACGTGTTGTAGTGTCGGTTGATTTCATCTTACACTTGTATTTCTCTTATCCACTCCCCCCTTTAGGGTGTACTCATGTCATTATCTATTTATATTCTACTCTATGCCCCCATTTCAAATTTTCAAATACATATGATTCTTTTTCAATACATATGGTATACTGCACCATATCCATATCTTCCTTTATATCATCTATAACTTACATTACCCATGTACGAAACCTTAACACAATCATGAGGTGCTGAAAACTCCCGATATATAGTACAAAATCTCGTCTAATGATTGGTACTCATGTAATATAATTAATGTCGCAATTTATGCAAAGCCGCATTCCATTCATTCTAATCAATAATTAGCTAGTGCTTATGATTATTTCAAATTCTCCATTCGGTAACATTTATATTCTATTGATAAGTGTTTCAAGTTTTCTTATAACACTATCTTTATCCCAACGGATATCATTTGTTACTCTAATAGTTTCACAATGCATCAGTTTTTTTGAAAATCTATAATCTTTGTCCTTTAAGGATCTCTCTATTTTTCCGAGGTGAAGTCATATATACACAATACTCCTTTATGCTTCATGCACTTTCACCCTTGTCGTGTATCCAACGCTAACTTCTAATCTTAATCAAAATCATATCAAATTTGTTCTAATAGTGGTTTTGTCTTATCGCCTTTTTATCGTACTACACCTTTAGTTTGTAGCTATCTATTTCCCTTTTTGTCCTATATTCATACTTAATTAATTACGTCTATCTTAGATACTTTCTTTAGTACTCCTTTTATTTCTATAACAATCCTTATGGTATTCACATTACATCATGTTCGTATTCTGTCCTATGAACTAAGACTTCTTAATCGTATTTCCCTTTCTAGTCAATCTTATCCTTAATATCTCACAAACTGTCTTATCAATTCATTCATATCTGTCACAATTCTTTTTCCTGTTTACTCTTATCTTAATCACACTATTACTTCTTTTAACTATAACTCATCACAATTTATCCCATCTTATCAATTCAGTCGATGCCTTAATATATCACTCTATCAAGATCTACCAATTTTTTCTAAATCATCTCTTAGTATCACAAGCCCTTTCGAATCATCTTAGCATTTCATCAACAACATATGAAATACATAATCCTAAATAGCCCACAAGTTTATGTTTTCCTTTTGGAATTTCCATCTCCAACTAGTTGGTTAAGAACTAATGAAATGTTATCCATAAGCATTTCCCAACAACCACCAGAAGAAAACTAGAATCCGATAAGCACCACAGGACTTCTTAGTGCTTGATGCACCTCGTTTACCTCCAGGCTTATTCTTGAATCGTGAATAAATTATTTAATTCATAAAGTACTTGCTGCATGCTTTGTACTTTTCAAGAAAACTGAAACTTAATTACCGTACATGTTTGCCCTTCAACATAAGTTTCTTTTAAGACAAAATTGTGGCTGGAAAGTATCTTGGTCCATTCAAATGAATTTTAAACTTTGCTGCTCATATAGGCTTTTTCAAAATAAAATTTCCCAAGTATGAATGGTACCCTTGGATGACATGGAGGGTATCTCTTAACTATTTACTCTAACATAATAATTTTACCTTGCCGGTATCAACCTTCAAAATATATTATGAACTTATGTCCCATTTTCTCTTTATTTCTAGAAATATTTTGATAGAGTTTCATTTTTATTTCTTACTATCTCAAAACCTGCACGCAGGAAATACCAACAATGCCTCACAGGTCCAACATATATATATAATCATATCACAGCCACAAAGGGCGCCCAATATCAACAACAGTTTGAAAATGATGGACTTACCTCGTATGTCCAACTCGAAATGCACCTGTTACACTTTCCTGTCTACTTTTCCTTTCAATTTTCAACTTTACATTTCAATCATATTTTAATATTCTTACCTTATCCAACATGCCTCTTTCGCACCATTACTTACCTATATACTATGTAGCTTCTAATATCATCAATCATTTTCTTCTATCGATGTCGTTCTTCAGCTAAAATCAAAGGTTAGAAAAAAAAGAATTTCATTATCTATGCTTGGTATCTATCACACAATCTTAAACATGAAGGAAAGGTAGCATCCGAAATGTCCTGTAACCTCCTATTTATAGATGTGGTGCACAACACATCGATAAACAAGACTCTACTAGACATGATCTGTAGACATTCCGAGGATGAACTGCTCTGATACAACTTTTATCACGACTCAACCGCGTGGGTCATGACTAGTGCCCGGACTGGACACTCGTATAATCAATCAACAACTAAACATGATAGGGGACTTATACGGGCAGAAGACCACCTCAAAACTGTCATACATACATACATACATATATATATATATATATATATATATATATATATATATATATATATATATATATATATTAATATCACTTGTCTCCTGGGGAGTCACAATCGTCAAAAGATAACATAGTACATAAGCCGACAAGGCTGCCACTATACATCACATTCCAAAATATACATGTATATACGCAAGTCGACAAGGCTGCTACTATGAATAGGAACATTCCAAAATATATGTCATACTAGTACAACTAGATAACATCTATATACCACCCATATATATGTCTACAGACCTCTAAGAACATTAATAGTAACATATGATAGGATAAGGCTCCACCGTACCCATGGATAAATAAATATATACATCAAAATATCTATACCGAAATTCTAGGCTCCAGGACAATGGAGTACTTCCAAAATAGCTGAGTGGAAATCCTAAGCTGGCAGATCTCTGAAATAAATATTTGTACCTGCAGGCATAAAATGCAGCCCCCTCTAAAAAGGGGTCAATACGATATATGTAATGAGTATATAAAACATAACATATCATAAATGGGATCACATCTGAAGTAGAGATTGAGGAGACAAGTATGATACTCAAGAAATCACTATACCTGTGCCTTATGAAATAAAATCATGCATGATTATATCATATATCATATCCAACTCATTATGAACTCGGTAAATTTGTCATATACATCTATCATATTTGACCCATCATGGGGCCCGGCGCCATCATCACATTATCATGTCATTATATCATATATATATATATATATACCATACCCGATCCTTTAGTGAGGAACTCGATGAATAATACAGTGAAACTGTGCACGAATACATACTTAGCCCAGAACTCGATGAAAGATATATTGAGGCATGAATGAGCAGAGTAGTGAGCAACCATATGCAAGTTGAATCATATTTGAGACTCGAAGGAATAATCAAAATGAGCTATCATTCAAAAATCAAGAGAATAACCATATCAAGTACCTTTTAAATGTCACTATGGATTGCATCAAAATAGAACTTCTGGAAATCTAGATCATTGGCCATCCAAGTGGCTCTAAGAATAGGAACTTCCTTGGAATCATATAAAAATCATATATTTATTTCATAAAGATTATGCAAAGGAGAAGAAAGGGCTAACTTTACATGCTTACTACTTTCCAACGTAAAGAAAAAAACTTGAGAAGCAATAACTCAATTATTGTAAGAGTTCTAACATTAAGGAGTTAATAAGAATCATGATGTATACCAAAATATGAATTATACCAAATTAGGATGGCTGGAGTCATACACATGTATCAAGTCATAATGATATAAGTTCTAGGAAATCAAGAGGTTCTTTGGAATTTATTTATTCGTCGTCCATTGATTTCATATGGATCATGCCAAAAGAAAGAAGGGATAGGCTTTACATACCTTAGCGTTTATACATATATGCTTTCCAATATTGTCTCAACCTATATTAAAACGTTAAGCACTATGGTTAAGCTATGGATAGGAATAAAACATACTCTATCGTTAGTAGGTTATTTCTAAAAAAATTGGACAACACCTTCTCCTATACTGCTCACTTTCCCCACTTCCAAACCAGCCATATAATCATCAAGTAATATCAACAATATAAAATATTGACATAAAATAATATTTATTATTGACAATAAGCCTAGAATGTTGTCACTTGAATTATGTTACCAAAACAGTAAGTTTGGAAAGCTAAGTACCTCAAGTTGTATCTAAATTTTAAAATTACAAACGACAAAACTGGATTTGATGACCTTCATGAAACTTTTATATCAATGTCTTAAGTTTTCAATCCAAAAGAAATAAATTAAAAACTCATTTTTTATAAAAATATATTATCAAAATACTAACAACTATATATGAGGGATGGTTAATCAAGAATTTCGACAGAACTTGTCTTATGATTCATCCTCTTTTTTCGACATAATAACAGCATATATAGACTCCAACATAAACATAAGTGTTGTAGGTACGTGTATTATATTTCCAAAATATATTTATTTTCTAAAATCAAAGGTCTACACAATGAGATATTCAAGAATTACTATAAGCTACGCAATTCCAAAAATAGATTTGAACACTTACAATCTCCATACACCTTATTCCTCCAAATTCAAGAACAACAACTCATCAACAACATCAAAAAAATATCATCCATTATTATACATCATCATCACTAAGCTAATTCCATCCATTTAAGCCACCTAAAATAGCACATTAACCCATAAATCTCAACAAATCACCAAACAAATTTATAACGTTATTTTCTCCATTCTAATCCGTTAGAACTCTAAATAAACTTGTTAACAATGAAAAAGGGACTTTAATATTACCTCAAATGTGTAGCAACCATATTAACCCTCTCCTTCTTGGCTTATTTTTAGCTCAAATTGAAGGCAACGCGACGTACAACACTTTTCTCTTCATGAGCTTCGAATTTTAGGACTCGAATTTTGGTCAGATTTGGTGTTTCTCTCTAAGATATTTCTCTCTCTCTCTATGGAAATTTATAGATATTTCTTTATTTAATAATGAAGAAGGAAGCTGAAAATATACCTTAAATGATGTGGGTATTGGGCCTGACTCGAGTTGGAATTGGGTTGGGCCGAATCCGCTATTCAGCTTGACCCTTCTACCTTAAAACATCCATATCTCCTTATTCCGATGTCGTCTCTAGACCCACGACCTATAGTTGGAAAGATATTTCAATTTTCTACATCTTTAATTTTGTGAGTCTTCCCAAATTACTAAATTCTAAAGGGGTTATGGACTCCCGAAGTTAGCTTATCCAGAAATATGACTTTAAGAAAAAATATTTGATGGCTTCTACTTTGATTTGGCTCAAGGGTCCTGCTTGAGATGTCTTTTACTTCACATATATTATTCATATAACTTGTCATTTATAAAAAATCATGCCATTTTAAAATTTAAAATTAAAAGTCCTTGAATTTATATCTGTTAGCTCACGAATAGTCCAAGATGCAAAAATACAGAATATAATAGCTAAGAATTAAGAATTACTTAGGACTTTTTCTAATTATAATGTAAGCTAGGGGACGGGTAGGTATTAACCTTGAAATGTATAGTGACTAGGTTCCCAAGAGCTTTTAATACACTACATTTATTTATTCCATGCAAGTTCTTCACAACCTCATTCTCACCACTTTATTCTTTCTCAACCTTACCCTTTTTCTTTTCAGCTCAACTATCTGTGTCAGGAAATGTCTTCTTATTCTTATTATATGTTTTTTTCTCGCTCAACCACATTATAGTTGGCTTTATCTTCATAATAAAAATGCTTTTCTTTCATAACACCAGATTTTATTTTTCTTGCACCTATGGCTTTGCATTTAGTAGCACATGGTTGTGACCTCCCCATTTCTTTACTTATTCTTTCCTAAAGTGCTTGGGCCTTTTGGATAAAAATTATGGTCTAAAAAACATGGTAATAGGCTTCAAACGAGGCTACCAAAGAATCAAGTCAACGGTTCAAAAGGGATAACTATGGCTTTGCATCCCGGTGTTTTTTCACAACTAGTACTTTTGAACTGAGGCTACCAAAGAAATGCCTAGATCCATTTCCTAATTCTAAACTTCCTTTGTTTTTGCTACACAAACACACTAGGCAAATTATAGCAATCAAGAGTAATAATGACTACACAAAATCAACCTCTCACATACGTGGCACATGCTCAATTTAAGAATGACCACTCTCATGACATTTCAACCCAATCAATCACATGAATTTGAAATTAACCTTACATATTCAAAGTATAACAAAAGAGTTGTAGGTGTCTTAACTCATTCAACACTCTCTTTGATTACATGCTTTTCAACTTATTTATTAGTTATTTATGCAATCCCGTGGTCTAGCAAAACACTTCACATACACATTACCACAATGACAATAAAGAAAGAAGATATCATATATATATATATATATATAGATATATAGATATATATTTGTATGGTTCAAGGGGACTATCCACGACCAAAGAATCGAAAACAAATATCGTGAAACCCGAAAAAAACATCTCAACCAGTTCAACTAAAATAAACATAACTAAAAATGTTCCAACAAAATAACACATATATACAAAAGTAAACACTCAATATCCACCCTAAACTTAAAGAATTGACACTGCCCCAGTGTTACAAGATATCAACATCCAAAACAAGTAAGGTAGGAGACTGCCCTATCTACTCATCCATATCTCCTCCAGCAGCCAGATCGTCAATAGCCAATGGTGGGAACTTCTCAGCCTTAAAATCTGACTCAATATATGAACCTGCCCTCATTGTTTCATCGTTAGTGGGGACATCATCCTCAATATACTCATAAACATTAGACCCTATTCCTAGTACAACTTGGGAATGCTCATTGAGTGGGTATTGGTTCTCCACCTTATGCATTTCCTCCACTATTGATGAGTGGCACTCTGTGCGGTGTTACATCATCTCAAGGCCAAACATACGGGATATGATTATGTCATATCACTTTACGCACTCTAGTGATATGAGTACAGGTCCATAAGTGGTGTACGACCCCTTTATATTGATTATATCACAGGCTTTAAAAGTGATAGGGACCATATAATCATGCGGATCCTCGAGAACCCCAGCCTTGCGGCATAGCTCAATGATTAGGCCTCCAAATGCATAGCCCCGACCATGATGGACTCTTGACTTTTGAATAGTAGACTTGATCACAGCACCCACATTGATCTCCATACCCTTCATAAGGGCATACACCAAACAAACTTTGTCCCTAGTCACTTCGGTGTATTGTAAACCAGTGATAACGCTATGCATCACAATTTTGACCCACACACGAGCTTTCTTGTTCAAATGAGCATATGGAAATGCGAGATGGTATCATCAGTGCCAATGACGAACCCACTTAACGGTTGATTTGGTCCCACATAAGGTATGTTGAATATCTTGGTAAGGTGGCCAAATATTTAGCTCTGTCAATGTGGCAGGAGGAAACTCCAGAGATCCCAATATCTCATTGATGGCCATAGGAGATAAAGGAGCATGAACTCCCTACACTGTGATATAATGAATGTGAGTATCTGGTTGGTAGTTTGCATAGAATTCCCTCACCATATGCAAGTTGCACGGCTTTGGGTGGGCTGATAAAAATCTCACATTGAGCACCATTAGTCTTCTCATAATTTGTGGGAACTCTTTGGTCAAGCTTTCATCCTCAATTGGCATATCAAAAATATACCGAGACTCTGTATGCTTCTTGTACCAATTCTTACCCGTTTGGTTCACCGACTTCAACCCAAACTTATGAGTCTGTCCTCATGGCATAGAGGGTGCAGGTGGAATAGAGGTCACACCTCTTTCCTTCTTTCTACTACCAATGTTTGGTTCTTTGCCTTACCTTTAGCTAGATGACATGATTGCTTGCACGTGACCCACAATAAGCATGAGCAACTATAAGTATAATCGCAGATGTAAGGCTTATAACATTAACCGTCAACCCCACACCTAAACTTTATAGTAGTATGCATGTTATATGAAGGTACTCAGCCTTCCCTTATTCGAACGATATAAGCATACATGCGTCAACACAATTCCAAACTCCATTCAATCAATAGGGTGAAACCTATACAATACGAATTTATAGAAGTCTCCCATTTTTCTAGTATGTTACATAAATATTTACATGATTAATCAAAAATACATAATCCCAAGTTAATGCCACAAAATTAAAATATTTCTTCAACCACAGAATTTAAATATCTCTTCAACCATAGAATTTGACAATAGAAGCTCACCCCACCCTTAAACTCACAAGTCAAACCAAATTATCACAATTTATCATGTATGCTTACTCAGGACTTCACCACACTCGGTCAAGAACAATCAACTACATCCACTCCCCACAATATCAAAACTAGGATTTTAGTTCAAGAACTTTAACCCATACAAATTCTCCCACCATAATCAAGTTCTTAACAAAATTGTCATACCCATAATAATTAGAATCTAAAAACCAAGCAAGCATCAATAAGAAGAAGGTAAAACTGAAAGCTCATAAACTTACCCATATAAAATTCATCTACCCACATCATAGAAATAGTGCAAGAACACATACCTTGTGGTGTGGATGAATAAAAATAAAAGAGCTTGCTTGAATCTCAAGAAGGCGTCGTAGATTTGCTTAAGAAGAGTAAAATTTGAGCGTTGAAGGGGTTTAGTCGGTGTAGGGGTGAAAAATAAGGGTTAAGGGGAATTTTAATGGTTAAAAAGGGAATAGGGTCAGGTTAAAAGAATGAAAATGGGGGAAAATGTTTTTTTAATTAAACGTGCCCAAAAATATGCTCAAGTCTGTGATGCGGAGATGTCGAATACTCCTCTGTTTAGTGCGCTAAAATCTAAGAAAATAAAATAACACAGGATTTAGCCAGGTCCACGTTGTAGACCTGGCTTGCACTTGCCTTGGGACATAATTTCACCAAACTTTTTTGAAAACATACCAGGGCGGAACTTGAATGGGAAGGGACTAGGTCCGCCCTTTTTTTATTCTTTGTTTTTCATGTACAAATTATATTATCCTAATTATTCACTAAAACAAAAATGAAAGCTTAACAAACTTGAAAAATCAAATTATAACCTATAACTAAAAATTCTTACATTATTTCACGGGCTGCCTCCAGCGTAGCACCTTATTTATAGTTGTGGAACGACTTAGCTCTGGCTTTACTCATTATCGAGTTTGGTTTCCTCCACTTCATGATCTACATATTGTCTGAAATAGTTCTTAACTCGTTGTCCATTTACCACAAACATGGTCAATTTGGCACAATCCCATAGTTCAATGGCTTTATGTGCCGACATTCGCACCACATCGAAGGGTCTACTCCATTTCGATCTGAGCTTATCTGGAAAGAGAAGAAAATAAGAGTTAAAGAGTAATACCTTTTGTCCTGGCTTGAATGTGCGAGCGATAATGTGTTTGTCACTCCATCTCTTTGTCTTCTCCTTGTACAATTTGTGTTCCCATAGGCGTGGAGCCTAAATTCTTCCATTTCATAAAGCTGATCCATGCACTTCCAACCTGCTAGCTCGGGGGTTTAAGTTCAACTTTTTAATTTCCCAATATGCTTGTTGTTCCAGCTCCACCAGAAGACGATATGTTTTTCCAAACACCATATGGTACGATGACGTGTTGATTGGTATTTTGTATGCAGTCCGGTAGCCGACTTCTATGCCCGAATAAGTAAGTTTATTTCGGGAGTATTGGAATTAGTGATGAAAAAATGCCGAACCGTATTGCTTATTAAAGGGATGGACATCTCTAGGCTCATGACATATGCCGAACAAATATAAGGGGAGAAGCTTAAGGACAGGAAGGTAGGGAGTCCAAGAGGGCTCGATTTGAAGGTGGGTTTTCTCAATCTAAATTCGGTGGTTGTAATGGCCGTTTTAAACAAGGCCAAAATGTTCAAGGAAAAAGTTCTTCACTAGCTTCAGGACAAAGATTTGACAAAGATAGGGTGCCCAACCCTAAGTCCCAAAGTTGTGGTGATAATGGATCTACTATCCCCAAGTGTTCTAAGTGTGGGAGAAACTATGGAGGCAAATGTTTGGTTGGCTAGGTATTATAGAAGGTTTGTAGAATAATTTTCATCTATTGCATCGGCTTTGACTAAGTTGACCCAAAAGAAGGTAAAGTTCCAATGGTCGGATGAGTGTGAAAGAAGTTTTCAAACATTGAAGGATCATCTTACATTGGCTCCTATTTTGACATTGGCAGAAGCTCCGGATGGGTTTGTTGTGTATTGTTATGCCTAACGAGTTGTATTGGGTTATGTTTTAATGAAACATGGCAAGTTCATATCATATGCCACTAGACAACTAAAAGTACATAAACGAAACTATCCTACTTATGATCTTGAATTGGCCGCGGTTATTTTTGCTTTGAAAATTGGCATCACAAACTTTATGGGGTGCATGTTGACATATTTACTGACCACAAAAGCTTGCAATATGTATCTAGCCAAAGGGACTTGAACCTTAGGCAAAGGAGGTGGCTTGATCTACTAAAGGATTACGATATGAGTGTGTTATACCATCCTAATAAGGAAAATATTATTGCCGATGCTTTTTGTCGGTTATCCATGAATAGTATTTCTCATGTTGAAGATAACAAGAATGAGTTGGTTAAAGATGTGCACCATTGGCCTACTTAGGGGTAAGGTTGAGTGACTCTAATTATGGTGGTATTATTTTTCAAAATGTTCAGAATCATCATTGGTAGAGGATGTAAAGGCAAAGTAAGACATGGATCCAACCTTAATTAAGTTGAAGAAATTAGTGGTTCATAAGAAGATTGAGGCTTTCTCATAAGGGAAAGATGGAGTACATTGTTACCAAGGTCGGTTATGTGTTCCAAATATTGATGGCCTAAAAGAAATGATATTGAGTAAAGTCTTGGGGTCGCTACAAGAAAGCTCTAAATGCTGAAAAGATCTAAAAATAGAAGAAATGACCTGGAGGATCATTACAATGGGAGTCAACTAGTAAGAAATGGAAGTCGATGATCACCGCTAATCTCATATTCATCGAAGGAAATCTAATTCAGCCTAGCAGGGACTACCAACAACAAATATAGACCAAGACCCCCTAGTAACCAACTACAATTACATATCAGATAAGTACAATTATAATCAAACAATAACCAACCGGACGCCCACACTCCTAGAAGGTACAAATAATACAAACCTACCCCAGCCTCCATAAAATTGGGGGACCAATCAACAAACAAGTATATGAGTGATAGGTGATGTGAATTAATGCAAGTTTGTAGTAAAAACTAATAACAACATATGTAACATTAGTAACCGTTAGTAACCTCTAACAACAAGCACCCTAAAAAAGGCTCGCTCACCCAGCTAGTAAACTCCTAGGGGCACCAGCACAGCAGGAGTGAGTAAATTGGGGGGTCACCCAGCCAGACAGTGAATTCCCAAGGGCACCCGACCAGCTAGCAAGAGTAACTCGGGGGTATTAGAAAGACCATCCACATTCAATAAAGGGCTTAGACGCACCGAGTAGTCAAGTAAAATTGGAGTACATCCCAGATGACTCTAATATCTCAAGTAGAAAAAGAAGTACATCCCTAATGCCTTAAAAACTCAAAAATTAGTAAGTCAAGTGATACAAGTGGTACGACTCTCGTTAAAACGATTTTAAAATTAGTAAAAGTATGAGAATGTGCCTTCCCAAAAATGGTAGTTAAAATCCAATGAAAGAATCAAAATCGTGCCACAAAACATGTGAAAATGCTTATACAATGCAAGCATGACATCACAAGCATACAAATAAGATACACGCAATTCGAAATATAAAATCAAGTCTCACCACATTATCAAGGAAAAGAAAACTAACCTAGTATGCAATCTCTCCTCGAATACGGCCTCAAGACTGATAATATAATATTACACAAAAACGCATCATAGCCTACTGCTAAAAATAAATCAAAGTAATCGAGAAATGACTCAAAATTACATAGGGGAAGAAATATCTCTAGGCATGCCACTCCATCCCCCAACGAGCACAGCTAAGCCAAACTCATGGGTATGATGAGCCACAGAGGTCTCAAGCACTAGCACAAAGTATACCTTTCGAAATAACCCTATTGAAAGCTACACTTAGCTATATGGGAAACAAAGCATATGCTAAAGCACCTAAGTCTTATACCTATCCTAAGGTCATCAATATAGATCCTAAAAGGGATGGTAATGCTAAGGGAATACCACAAATAAGTTCCATAACCTAAATTAAATTCACGAGACTACTCTAGTCTAAGGATCCACCGGAGACCAAAACATAGAATTAGAGGAGGCAAAACCTATTCTCGGTAAATACCAACCTAAATCACATGCAATATATACTAAAAAGTTTCTAATAAATCTCATTCAAAGTGGGAGACCGTAGCTTACCTCAAATCCGATCACTCGCACTTCAAATACACCAAATTGAAGCTTTCAACCTCCAAATCACCACCAATTTCTTCCATGCTAACAAAGTATTGATCACAATGTCAATACGGACGTTTTGACATTAAAATTATGTTAATCAGAGACGGACCCAAAATTGGGTCTAAAAATAGAATTATTGACCTGCAATGGAAATTCTAAAATCGACTCTGTAAAAAGTTTCATTTGAGCTTACTGAACTTTTATTCCAAAATATGATACAATTTGGGGCTTGGAAATGAAGAAATCATCCCATGCAATTATTTCACTATTAAACTTACGAAGAGTGAGAGGAGAGTAACTAAAATCTAAAAGTTCATCAAATAGAGGTCCCCTGACAATCCTAGAGCACTCCAACGCGTAGGCACGAACTTCCAAAACACTCCAGACTTTGAATCACCCAAAATGGAGTCTTGTAACTCTAGATATTGAGTTTTGAAGTTTGAAATAATGATTGAAAAATGGGTTTGATTCTCATTTGAAGGACCTGGGAAAATAACCTTCACGAACGTAGGTTCTTCACCACGAATGCAGGGTTCAATGAGTTCGAGTGAACCATAGACCTTTTTACAAATGGGGAGACCCTCCTGTGAATGCAGAGGGTCAGGGCAACAACCCTTTGAGAATGTAGAGTCGGGTCCGCGATCGCGATGAACAAGATAGTTGGTCTCCGGGAAAGCGGCTCCTGGCTTGCAAACGTGAAGGACAACATCCAAGGCCTACATGAATGTGGTGCCTAGGGCATGATCGTGAAGCACAAAGTTGCTTGCACCAGCAACTATTGCACCTACCCATGTTGATATTAGAAAAAGCTCTAATAGGGTGCTCGGGATTCGTTTAGAACCCCGTGCGCCCAAATGAACTATGCTACCCCACTTAATTTAATATTCAAGACTCAACGGAGCAGTCAAAATATCCATCTGAGGTCACCTCGACAAGAAGTAAGTCCCACACCCAACTGTTATTTTAAACCAAAATCCACAAGGGGGCTCAGAATGAAACTGAGAGCCTCAGAAACTGCATAAAAGGTTGTTCTAGACCAAACTCGATATTCCAAAGCCAACCGCACTGACATAATTTCAATCCAAACATGTTTATAATGAATGTTGATGATGGTCAAACTTAGGCCAAAGCTTAAAGGCTAAAATGCCTAATGATTCAAACTCATACCAAAAGCCTCGAGACTCAAGCCAGCCATGCTACTAGCCTAAAATGGCCATTCCTAAGCTGATGAAGCTGTCAGAGATTAATTCTAAGGTTTTTTCTTAAAGTTTTGAACGAAGTCAACTGTTCAAACTCCAAGAGCTCGAAAATAGGGAAACATACATAAAACCCAAACGAACTACCAAGCGATCAAGTTGTCAGTCCCAGCAAATCATAATTGACTTGGGGTCCCTATAGGGGATCTCTAAATGATGAGAAGATCAGAAAATGGAGGAAATGATCTTGAGGTTCATTACAGCATTCACTACTAAAATGACTTTCATCCGCAAAAGTAGAAGGACAGTTATGGTCCGAAGGCATGAAAAGATGGGGGTAGTGGGCCCACATACTCTGCTAGCCTATTGTACACCCTCTCTGGTCGAACAATGCCATCACAAAACTCAGGCTAATAGGAAAATCCTCAAATTCATTTCAAACTCCAATAACTCCTACAATTTCCTTTTGAGCTCCAACTCTCACTCAATTAACCCGAACTTGACTGAAAAAGCCTGATTCATCTAATAAAAACCAAAACTACACCAAAACTACCGAAATGAGAAACACAGGACCATAGCAGATACAATTCAACCCATAATTCAAAATACTTGCCTTATGCTCCAAATCCATCTTCTTCTTGTAAATAAGACTGTTCTACCGGTCTTTGGCCATCTTGAACACTACAAACACCATATGAAACTTTTTTACAAAACCATACAACACAAACCTCAACGGAGTCATATACTTCCATTAAACCTCTAGGGATGAAAACAACCAAAACAAGGAAAACAACCTGGAGCAAAGCCCAAAATCCAACTCCAACACCTAAAACCAACAACCCAAGATGAAACTCACCTTCTGAAACTAAACACTCCACTCCAAAGGATGATTATCCCGTAAATGAAAAGGTTGCACTGAGCCCAACTCCATTGACCTACTCTTACTATAGAAACTTTCGTAAAGCCGACACCATGTGCCCACAACCACTCTGCCACCTCAAATCTGAGCCAACCAACCTAATCCAAAGGAACCCAAGTTGGTAGGCAGCGTATAAGCATAGCCAACTGACCAATAATAGCCCAATGGTACTAACTTCCATCAAAGAACAATGCAAGCTACCCAATATACTAAAAGCGAATTTCGCATCCTAAATAAATTCAAAGTCACATGTTCCACGAATTACTTTGATCCTTTCCTGAAGATGAAATTTTCTATGAAACTTCTCAACCTCTAACTTAAGATACATATGAAACCACCAAAAAAAACCACTGCCCTATCACCAAATGACCAACAAAGCTTGGAGAGCTACCAACAAAATAATAGCAAACCAACAACCATCGTAACAAGGCACAACGAGAGATCACACTTCCCAAATTCTCAACTAGCTAGAGTCAGCAACAAAACCCCTAAAAGAGATGGTTGCAAAAGATTCAACGAGAGGACCACAACTTTGAAATCAAGAATAATACTAAGGCAAAGGAAAGAGACGGCCAACTAGGATTACCACAATATAACAGAAGGCTATAATATCTTTCTCACAACTAGAACAACCAAAACTTTTCCCACTACAACTAAACCCAAACAATGTCAAGCAGCGAAGATAGTCCTTTAAGCCAAGTAAACTAGAATAGCAAGTAAGAAATACTAAGCAAAGCAAAGCTAGATATGCACAATGGTAAGAAGACCCATTCAAACACTAATTCAATGGAATGGTACACAACTAAGGTGACCTTATAAGCCAGCTAGCTCCACGAGCACTCCAATCGCCAGGACTAAAAAAGTTGGTCTAGCCATCTATGTAACAAGGATCGGCACCATAGCAACAACAAGCGGTAAAGGGGATAAAAAGGATAAGCTAACTAGCCCGACCGCAAACTCATAACAAACCACTAAGGAAAGGTCACAGAAAGTCACTCAACAACCACTTCTAAACATAGAAACTTGACCTAGTCGATCCACTATTAAAAGAAATCAACTACAATATTAAAACACATACATACTAGTCCAAGTAAGGCTGATACAATAATCAAAAGATAAATAGAAAGTCAAATAGACTTAAATGGATATGAAAACTCCAAAACCACATAATATAGAAAATGAATATAAACACAGTGTACTCACACATATACAATCAGCCTAAATACCTTACTTCAATAATCTCATGAATAACACCAAAATAGTTAATAGTTTGGTCAGAACCATCAGCATCACCTTATATATTGACACCACTATTATTAGTTTTCTTAAACCTAGAAATTTATTCAGTTTGAAACTTAAAACCATTCACACAATACTTATTCATTGTTTGAATTTGAGATTCAGGTCCAAGTGCAATTTCTCTTACTAATTACAAATATTCAACATTTGAATATTTATCGTAAATCTGTATATTGTTATTTAAAATAATACAATTTAGTATACATGGAATACATTATTATACTTGTTGATTCAGCTTGCACACTTACATATTCTTTGAGCCATTTGAAAAACCTTGGTTATATGGCTTCATTACCCCATGTGTTTATGAACAAGATGATAATTGTACATTCAAATTTTTTGTTAGTTAATAAACAATTAGTATATAATTTGACAATATACTTTATCACTTACTCGAGATATGGTTGAATCTCTAGATAATTAAGCAAAATACGTGTCACAGCTGATTGTATTTCCATACTAGTGAAGTCTCATTTTTCATGCTTTTTAGATCCCTAGCTATTTTGATTAAAAATTGATATCGGGAGAAACAAAGGATCAGTATCACCTTCATCATTGCGATTGGTCCTAGTTCTCCTACATGGCACTTCATTCCCAAAGTAGTAAGAATAAAAATCACTAGTTTTTCTCTCAATATAACCTTGAATAACTGATCCTTCGATCTCTTTCTTTTTCTTAATTGTTTGTTTGCAACTGTCAATTTTTCTGTATGTGTATAATTGCTATAGTTAGGTACTAATTATAGTATATATACAAAAAATAATTTAATGAATATTAATTAAGAATAACATTACCTCTCAAATGGATACATCCATCTTGTTTAAATTGGGCCTCCGAGGTAGGCTTCTTGTACAAGGTGAATTGGAAGATGCTCCATCACATTAAAGAAACCACATGGAAAGATCTTCTCCAACTTAGTAGTAATAACAGAAATATTTTCCTATATCCTGTCTAAACTGCAATGCAACAACTTTCTTGAACACAAATCTTTAAAGAAAAGACTGATCTTTGTGATCGGTTTCCATATCCGATCAGGTAGATGGTTAAAAGCGATAGGAATTAAAATTTTCATGAATAAATGAAAATCATGACTTTTTATACCTATCAACTTTCCTTCATTCATATTTTCCTGCTTTTCTATATTCGAAGCATAAACCTTTGGCATCCTCAAATTTTTAACCCACTCACAAATTTGATGTTTCACATTCAATGTGAATGAAAAACTGGCTTTGGGCTTAACTATTTTACCATTTTGTAATTCTTGCAACCATAACTCCTTTCTCCTACAATGTTCCTTTATGTCCATTCTAGCTTTTGCGTTGTTAACATCCATCACTGTATTAAACAAATTATCAAAATAATTTTTTTCAATGTGCATCACATCAAAATTAGGTCGTAGAAGATTATTTTTCCAATACGACAACTTCGAAAATATGCTCTGTTTGGTCCAATTATGTTCAACACCATATTCGAAAAGCCTAGAAGGTGAAGCTTCTGTAACTTTAAGCAATTGAGAAATTCTTTCCCAAATTTAATCCCCTATTAGTGATAGAGGTGGAGGGTCATTTTCAATCCTGGTTTTTCTGAATGCATATTTCATTTTTCTAAACTCGTGATCCATTGACAAGAACTGATGATGAAAATCAAACCATGTATTTTTTCTGCCATGCTTTAAGGTTAATGCCTTACTATTTTTCATGCAATGAGGGAAAACAAGATTTCCAGTAGTCATCAAACTAGAAAACATTCCGTAATATCATGTAAGTCTCATATGGACTCTTATCAGTTTATCAGTTCTATCCAATCAATCCTTTCAACCAATCAATTATACAATCATTCCCAATCATTTATTTAAGAATAGTTTTTGACAATCATTTATAAAAACATTCAGTTGAGACCATTCATTTGGGTTCAATTATGAAGATATAAAGGACTATCAAGTTTTATGAACACTATTATCATGCTCACATCCCAATCACAATCATGAATTCATAAGTTCAAGTCTCTAGACTCAATCCTTAGGCATATAAATCCAATATTAATCAAAATATTATGAGGGTTTATGAAATAAATAGTTTTAAATCATTTGTTCAAGAAACTAGTTCGTAGTAAAACATCACTTACGTAATATCATGTAAAAATATGTTAACTTTAACGAAATTCTCAAGAAACACCATCACGTGGGCTCAATTTATTCACATATCAACCTATCACAATTATGGGGCACATATAATAACAAAGTCCATGCTTTAATTTAGCCTTACATACCTTAAAAGCTCCACAAAGCTTGATTAAAAATCTTAATTTGAAGAAAAACAATCAAGAGACCCTTTTCTTGAAAATTTTGGATTTTTTTCTTGGAAACCCTATAGTTAGGATTTAAGATTTCTCTTAGCGATTTATGTATATATGAAGAAATTTGGGTTGGAAAGCTTGAAATCTATAAAGAAAAACTTACCTTGATGAAGAACCTCGAAAGAGAACCCTAACTTGATGTTTTCTTAAAAATTCTTGAGCGTAAATGTTTAGGAGTGAATGAGAGGGTTTTTAATGAGGAAAAACTGATTTATACTCTCTTCGATTTTAAAATTAGATGGTCTATCTTTGTTAAATTGAAAATTGACATTTTGTGAGTGATTAATTTATTAAGATGACAATTATTTACCCTCAAATAATTCATGTGAGAAAGTAGCAAATATGATGACAAAATTTTTCTTCTCCTATCTAGTTAGAAGGCCACAAAAAATAATATTATCCGGTAATTATATACCTTGACCAAATTACATGAAGTAGAAAATCTCATAATAATTCAATGGTATAATTGGAAAGGACCTTTTTGTAGAGTTTTAAACCAAACACAAGATTAGGTAGGAAGAAATGAACCAAACACTTGATAAAAAATAATCTCTGCATTACTAATCCCTGCATTCTTAATCTTTGTATCAAACGACCTCTTAGTATGTATAAAGGATTAAGCTTGAAAAGACTTAGTGTGTATAATTTGTTAGGCTTTGGAAGCCTTGGTATGTATAAGAGTTAGGCTTGGAAGGCATTAGTGTGCATAAAATTTCAAGCTTGAGAATCTTAGTGTGCTATAAGGGGTAGGCTTGATAAAGTCTTAGCATGTTGAGAGAGTGGAATGATAAATATCACTAACAATCTTTCTCCCCTTGATATCAATATTGATTCACTGGAGGTGGTTAATATGTTCCATAGTGATAACCCCCTTTATAATGACTTAATTGTTGAATGTATGTATCAGATGGAGAAGCTAGGTGCAGTACCATTAACACACATATTTAGGGAACATAATAGGGTGGCTGACAAGCTTAGCAAAAAAAGCTTGAAGTGCGTTGCTTTTGGATCACCTATATTTTTGTTAGTTCCTCCCGTATTTGTGAATAGCATGATATGGGCACACATTTTAGAAATTATGTATTCAAGGAAAACTACCGTTTGTAATATTCTCCATTCTATGGCACAAACATGTAGCACTCTTATTTTGCTGAACAATTAAATGCTTTAGTTTTTATTATATTATCTACCCTTTAGATAAAAAATAAAAGAAGGAGAGAATTTTGGATTTTAAAAATCATATAAAAAAATAGAAAAATAATAATAAAAGATATCAATATAAAAAGAAAAAAGCCATTTGGACCGAAATTCAATGCCAGATGTGCCTAAGCGAGTTGGTCGAGTTAGTATTGATGTGTTTTTCACAAAGTGATAGTTTAAGGAGTCGTTTGGTTTGAATCAAGTTATGATGAAATTAGTTACGATGGGATAAGTTATGATGTGATTAGTTAGGATGGGATAAGTTATGCTGAGATTATTTTTTATTGATTGTTTGGTTTGTTGTATTCAAAATAATATGCATTGCATAAATTTTAGGAACAAGTTATTTGCTTACAAAAATACCCTTCACTTTATTTTGTCTTTTATATTGTCTTTACAAGCTTTAATTATTCCTTCTTAAAAAAATAAATTTCATATTATTTAGCTTCAATATTTTTGTGTGTGCAATTCCATGATGGTACCATATGTATAAAAATAAAACTTTATCTTATTTATCTTAAATATAGAACTTTCATATTAAATTTGTTAAAGTAAAAGATGATTTATTATTTATATCACTTTATTTAAGCACATATTACTCTTAAATTGTAAAATACTAAAGTTTGCATTTTAGTTCATATATAAAATACAAGCTTTCAAGTGACTAAAAAATATATATAATTAAAAATATGAAATTTAGTAGTAGTGAAATCAAAACATAAATAAATATAAGAATTAGTCAGATAAATTAATAAGTAAAAATTATATTTGTATAGTCTAATTTTTTAATAAAAATATAAAGAATTATCATAAAAATAAGGAGTAGTGAAGATTGTGAATGTATTATACATGGTATTAAAAATAATGTGAATATACATAAATGTGAAAAGTGATGTATAAAAAAGGTTTAAAGAAATATTTTTGTCATTTTCTCTATTTTATCCCGGGATTACTATACTACCCAAGAGGAGAGATAATTTATTTTGGTACTAATTGTTAATCCCGAAATAAGTTATCTTGGACTTGCCAACCAAACAACAAATTAAGTGGCACTACAATTTAGTCTCTGGACTATTTGATGTTATCATTCACACTAAAAAACCCCTAAGTGTATTTCTCACACCATTAATAATTTAGGTATGTAATTTATTTTTAAGTATTTGAATGTAGATATCAGGTAGAAGTAAAATTTTACCTTACACTACTAAAAGGAGGCCAAAAAGAGACGGAATCAAAAGTGACGGACAGCGTCACTAAAAAAAATGCGACAGATAAAATGTCGTTGTCCGTCGTTTTTATTTGTTTTTATTTTTTTAATTAAAAGAGAAGGACAGAGACGCTTAGTCCGTCGCTTATTTTGGCAGTTGTTTGCGTTAAAAATAAATATTATTTATATATTTTGATAAAAAATAATTATTTATAAAATAAATATTACGACGCCGTCCGTCGTAAGTATTAATTTTTATTTATTAATTTTTTTAAAAGAGCGACAGACAGAGTCGTTAAGTTCATCGCTATTGGTCAAAAGATTTGGTCAACCAATTTATAATAGCGATGGACTGCATCACATTGTCCATCGCTTTTTGGTCAAAATGGCGGTCAAATATTTTTTAAAAAGTGACGGACTTAGCGACGCAGTCCGTCGCTTTTATTAAAATATATAGGAGGCAGATCGAGTTTTATTCTTTTTTGTCTCTCTCTAAACTCTCCCTTCTCTCTACAAATACGCCACCCACATTGCCACCCCTCATCCCACCACCGTCCCCCCACCCCCGTCATTGTCCCCCATCTCCGCCGCTATGCTGCCGCCGTCCAGTGGTGCTTTAGAATTGTTTATTCATCTTTAAGAGGTTAGCGCTTAAACTTTTTACAAAATTTTTTTTTTTTTATTTGTCATTTGTTAGTTAGTTATTTAGTTGATTAGATTTAGTTTGTTGTAGTTCATTTGTATATTGGATTGTGAAATTAGTGAATGTAGTTACAGTTTTGATTTTAGGGTTTAAGTTGGATTTGGGTTGTTAAATTAGATTGTAAATGTTTTAGTAATTTGTGATGTTAGATAGTTAATTAGTTTATGTCATTTAATTTGTTGTAGTTTATTTGTATATTGGAGGATAAAATTAATGAATCTAGTTATAGTTTTGATTTTAAGCTTTAAGTTAGATTTGGGATTTTTGAATTAGATTATAAATTGGATAGTAATTTGTGATTTATTAGTTAGTTAATTAGTTTATTCTATTTAGTCTGTTGTAGTTTGTTTGTATATTGGATTGTAACTTAGAAAGTTTTGAAGTTTGACACTTAGAAAAAATATTGGAACTTAGAGGCTGGAGTTTTAGGACTTTAGAACTTATAATTAGAATAATTTAGATACTTGAATTTTAGGATACTTAAATTTAGAACTTGAACTTAATTAGAACTTTGAAGTTGAATTTTTTGTTAACTTTAGAAATCTTGTTGAAGTTAAGCTTCCTTTTGAACTAAATAAGCTAATGTTGAACTTTAGGACTTTTGAAGTTAAACTTAGATACTAATTTTGAACTTTTATTTAGGTTTGTATAATTTTTGAACTCTTTATACTTTAGAACTAATTAGAATAACTTAGATACTTGAATATAAGAAGTTTTGAAGTTTGAAACTTAGAAAAATATTGGAAATTGGATACTTGAATTATAGAACTTTAATTTAGAACTTATAATTAGAACAACTTAGATACTAATTTTTAACTTTAGGTTTGTATAATTTTTAAAATCTTTAGACTTTAGAACTAATTATGCTAAGTAAGTTAGATATTCAAAGTCATGAAGTTGAACTTTAGGACTTTTGAAGTTAAACTTCAATTTTTTTAGGTTTGTATAAACTTTGAACTCTTTAGACTTTAGAACTGATTTGAATAACTTAGATATACTTGAATTTTAGGATATTTGATTTAGAAATTCAACTTGAATATCATGAGCTTTGAACTTAATTTTTACTTGAATTAATTAGAACTTGAACTTAATTATAACTTGAATTAATCAAAACATGAAATTCATTATAACTTGAATTAATTAGAATATTAACTTAATTATAACTTGAATTAATTAAAACTTGAACTTAATTATAACTTCAATTAATTAGGACTTGAACTTAATTATAACTTGAATTAATTAGAACTTGAACTTAATTATAACTTGAATTAATTAATTATAACTTGAACTTAATTATAACTTGAATTAATTAATTATAACTTGAACTTAATTATAACTTGAATTAATTAGAACTTGAACTTAATTATTATATGAATTAATTAATTATAACTTGAACTTAATTATTATATGAATTAATTAATTATAACTTGAATTAAAGACACTTGCAGTCTCGATGAATTGTAGTCTTTATGATCTAATTAAGCTTGAATATATATAATTTTGTAGATGGATCATCGTTTGTGGATGTATAACATGCATTATGAAGTTGGTGGTGGTTTGAAACCTGAATTTGTTGACAGTGTAAGAATATTTATCGATCATGCAATGACACTTGATATTTGAAACCTGAATTTGTTGACAGTGTAAGAATATTTGTCGTGAATGTAGGTGTTTGAAATTTCTTAATCCAAATATAGTTATGGTTCATTTATATGGTAATAGATTTAAGCCTCGATATTTTGTATGGATTGATCATGGAGAAATAAATTGATTGAATAATATATTTTATAATTTGCTATCCATGAATGAATATAATATGCTTGCACCACATGGTCAAATTAGGGTTGAATATGATAGGTTTCTACATGATAGAGTTTAATATGAGACATTTTAACATAATAGAGTTCATGAAATGGTCAATAATGCTTTCGGGGTTCAAGGTAGGATGGAACCCGAATAATATTTTGATGAAACTCCTAATGAAGAAGCAAGACACTTCTATCAACAATTAGAAGAGGTTAGTCATCCACTATGTAAAGGGAGTCCACATTCTGCTTTGTTAGTTGCCGTTAGGTTAATGAATTTTAAATCAGATTGGAGTGTTCCTCATGCGGCTGTAGACTCAATGTTGATCTTTTGGGCGAACTGGTTAATCCTGAGTTTAACATACCTAAGAACTTCTATCAGGCAAAGAGATTGGTTTTCAAGTTAGGATTGTCGTATGATAGAATTCATTGCTGTGTTAATGGATGCATGTTGTTCTACAAGACTAATAGTGAATTAGAAAATTATAAGTTTTGTAGACAAGCTCGTTATAAGAGGACTCCTACTGGAAATATGGTCCCAATTAAGGCGATGCATTATTTACCTCTTATTCCTAGATTAAAGAGGTTGTATGCATCAACAAGGTCTGCCTGACATATGAGATGTCATCGTGAATATAGAAGGCCATTGGGTGTCTTGTCTCATCCATCTGATGGAGAAGCATGGAAATATTTTGATAGCATGTATCCTGATTTTACTAGTGAACCAAAAAATGTAAGATTAGGGTTTTGTGCAGATGGCTTCACCCCATTCTCCAATGCTTCCTCATTTATTCTTGTTGGCCTGTATTTCTTAACCTCGTACAATCTTCCTCCTGAAATGTGCATGACAAGTTCATACATCTTTCTAAGCTATGTAATTTTGGGTCCTCATAATCCAAAAAGTTTGATTGATATCTAGCTACAGCCATTGATAGATAAGCTAAAACAATTATGGTTTGAAGGCGCACTGACTTATGATATATCAACTAAGCAGAATTGTGTTATGCGTGCTTCCTTAATGTGGACCATTACAGATTTTCTTGAACAAATGATTTAAAACTATTTATTTCATAAACCCTCATAATATTTTGATTAATATTGGATTTATATGCCTAAGGATTGAGTCTAGAGACTTGAACTTATGAATTCATGATTGTGATTGGGATGTGAGCATGATAATAGTGTTCATAAAACTTGATAGTCCTTTATATCTTCATAATTGAACCCAAATGAATGGTCTCAACTGAATGTTTTTATAAATGATTGTCAAAAACTATTCTTAAATAAATGATTGGGAATGATTGTATAATTGATTGGTTGAAAGGATTGATTGGATAGAACTGATAAACTGATAAGAGTCCATATGAGACTTATTGATTGATTGATTGGGATTGATTGTCTTATGAGCACTGAGTCTTGGGAGGAGTATTGAGCACCAAATTGGGTAAGAGTATAGTCACTACTCGAATCTCATGAACTACGTAGCCAGCGTAGGATAAAAGGTTAAACCTCTTAAGTCCCAAAATGATGGATGTTGATAGATTGTGGATCCAATGATAGTGATTCATCCTTTACCCTGGAAAAGTATTAGACAGGTGTGCCAATGACATGCTTTGTTGTACATCACCGGCTCATAGGTAATGGTTGTCGGTTAGAGAAACTATCAATTAGGATATGATCTTGCTTGATAGGATTGTTTGATTGAGATTGTGAGTGATTGAGCCAATTTGAAAACTTTTGCTATATTATAAATTTGTATATCCTTTGAGTTGATTGATGGGTTTGAGGTAAGTGTTGTTGATTGTTTCTGTTTTCTGCCATGTAACATACTCGTACATATCATGTACTGACACCATTTGGCCTGCATCGCTACATGATGCAGATATAAGTATTAGAGATCCTCAATAGGCACATCGTTGAAGATCATTTCTACTCTCAGCTTTTGGTGAGTCCTCCTTTCATTTAGAAGCACTCTAGAGTTATTATCTTTTATTTTGAGCATTTTCTTTGGGTTAGCAATGAGCTTATAATTAGCACCTTTTTGATAGTGATAGAGGCTTCATAGATAGATAGATGATAATGTCGAGTAGATGTCTTGGTTTTCAAAATTATCCTTATGATATGGAGTTGATTTGAGATTTGTTATAAATACATTATCCTTCTCAAAATGTTGATTTGGTTAGCCTACTTGAATGTTTTTTAAATTCGTATTGAGTCTTCCACGGAGTACATGAATGAATGAATAAATGTGTGATTGGACCAAGTGGTTCGCTTGGGGACCAACAATGGTCTTTGAGTTTTGGACTTGCCTAGGGTACCTTCTCAGGGCGTGACAGACTAACGTCGTTGAAGTGGTTCAGACATGATTTTTTTGCCATATTTTTGGGAAGGTCTAAATAATTCTGAGGAAAGAGAAATTGGCATCTTTACAGTGCTCTGAATTCTTGAATAGAACCTTCTAATTCATTGGGGTTTTGAACATCTTTTTGGTGGAATTTGAAATTTTTGCATTGGGTACTTGAAATTGAAGTGTAGTTCAGCTAAAACTAATGGGAAACAACTATTTCGGTATAATTCTCTTTAGTTTTGTAATGTGTAGCTAAATCCCTTGCCTTCTATGGTGCTAATGTTGTTGAATCTTAATTTTGAACTTGGGTTTTATGTATTTGCTCAATACTTTATTAATTTGATATGATATTTATTAATTCAACATATTTTAACTTATGAATTAAGGTGGCAAACTTAGTTATACTTTTTATCTTCATATTTTCTTGAGAGGTTATATGGAGTGGGTGAATTAATGAATAGCTATTGGTGCATGTCAATTGTGAATTTCTCTTGAGAAAGAAAATTATTCTAAGGTTTGGATTGATTTGTACTAGCACCCATGTTTAGGTTTGAGAGATCTTGCATGGAAAGTCGATTAGTGATCGAAAGATCCATGTCGAATATTTGATTAATCTAGCCTACTCATTGATAATTAAATACATTGAGTTGTACTTTTACTCTTGTTTCGAACTATGATTCTAACAATGCGCCTCTCCTAAAAGTTCCTCTTCTACTTTTTTAAACTCCGTGATCATTTTCCTTGTTAAAGATAGACTATTGAAATCTCTATATTGATAATTCAAATTTACCAATTATATTATGTTATGTTTTCTTTATTTTGACTCTAAAAGAAGTTAGAACACATTCTTACTTCATATTTGAATTCTTTTCAATACCATTTCTTTTGGAATTCAACCTTGACCTTTTATATTAGATTTATACTTGCTAATGATTGCCTATACCTTGAATCATAATAAGTATACTTGAGCATTGTCAAAAATGGTTGTTGCCGGGGAATGGTGATTAGAGTTCTTTTATTGAAGTTTGTTTGTGATCTAGTTTGATTATAGTAGAACTCCCTTACTATTGTTTTCTTATTTTTTTTCTTGTTAGGTGCAAATATGAGCGTTCATGGGAGTAATGTTGCTAGTCTACATGGCCAAAATAACTATATCGAAAACTCGAAAAATGTCAATGTTGACCAAATGGGTAGTTCTAGTGCCATTAGGTTACCACCAAATGTGGGTAATACGATCTTTCATGTGACTAGGACAATGCTTCAGCTGCTACAGATGAAAGGCTTCTATGGATACTTTCTCATGTGGACCCTCATGATCCCATTAAAAATTTCTTGGATATATGTGGTCCATTCTCCTTCAAGAATATCTCCCAAGAGTCTATCTGATTGAGGTTATTTCCCTTTTATTTAATGGGGGAAGAAATGAAGTGGTTGGCTGAGCTACCAAAGGACTGAATTACTTCTTGGGAGGAGCTAATGAAGGCGTTCTATGAAAGATTTTTCCCTTCCTCAAAGATATTGAAATTGAGGGACAACATTTAAAACTTCAAGCCAGTTGATGGTGATCCGATTCATGAGATGTGTTTGAGGTTCCAAAAGTTTCTCCTACAATATCCTACTCATGGGTTGCCAGATAATGTGTTTTTGTAATAATTCTATCATAGTATTGATACTGTGAATAAAGGAGTGGTTGATCAACTTATTTGAGGTAGGATTATGCATCACACATTTGTTATGGCATTGGCATGGCTTGATGATATGAATAAAATAAATCATGGATGGCAAATAAGAGAGGATCATATGTATACTCTCAATGTTGGGCTGACTAAAGAACAATTGGAGAAGAACCATGAACATGATGAAAATATGGCAAAAATGATAACCCAAATTGACTTGTTGTCAAAACATGTCATGGGTGGTGGTTATAAGGTCGTGAATGTGGTCGGTGCTAATAGTGGGTTGAGCACGAATGATGCTAAGTTTGATGCAATGTACAATGAAGATCTCTAATTTTTAGCAAACTAAGCAGGGGGGTTCTCGTCCGAGATATTCAAGGATGGGCGAGAATCAAAGTTGGAACAAATACCATAAAGATGGTTGGACAGAAAGGGAAAGAGATTGGCGTGATAAGGTACCATCTTGAGAGAAAGAGATGGTAATAGAAATACTTATGTGCCTTCTCGTGATCATCCAATGCATAAGGAACCAAATGTCGACCCCGAAAGCTTTCGGACTAAGGATATGCTTGCCTAACTCCTAAACAAGATGGAAGGATCGAATAAAGTACTCAAGGAGATAAAGGCTAATTTCTCCTCTTTGAACCTAACGGTGACTCTCATTCAGTTTCTATCACAACTCAAGGCAAAAATGGATCAAATTTTGGCTCAATTGAATCCGAGACCAAAAGTGGATCTCCCTAGTGGTACCATGGCAAATCCCAAGAATGACAATACACAATGCATGTAAATCTTGACCTGGAGTGGAGAATGTGTATGGATTACCAAAAGTTAAATGCTTGGACTAAAAATGATTATTTTCCTATGACCTTCAAGGACCAAATGCTTGATAGACTTGCGGGTTGTTGCTGGTATTGTTTCATAGATAGCTATTCCAGTTATAATCAAATCTCCATTGCTCCAGAAGACCAAGAAAAGGCAACCTTCACTTTTCCATATGGTACTTTTTCATTCAAGCATATACTCTTTGGTTTCTGTAATGCTACTATGATGTTTCAAAGGTGTATGTTGTCTATCTTCACTGATATGGTGGAGGACACAAACGAAGTCTTCATGAATGACTTCTCAATTATGGGAGATACATTCAATGCTTGCCTTGATCATGTTGGGATAGTATTGCGAAGGTGTGTTGAAACTAATCTTGTTCTCAATTGGGAGAAATGTCACTTTAGGGTAAAGAAAGGTATTGTATTATGACATAAAATTTCAGGGGACGATATTCAGGTTGATCAAGAAAAGGTTGAGCTTATTTCACGGTTGCTTTCTCCCATTTTAGTCAAAGGTGTATGAAGCTTCTTAGGCCACGCAGGTTTCTACTGGTGGTTTATAAAGAATTTCTATAAGGTGGCATAAACTCCATGCAAGCTACTTGATAAAGAGAGTGTGTTCAAATTTGATGAAGCTTGTGTCAAAGTATTTTTGTGTCTTAAGGAGAAACTCGATTCAGCTTCTATCATTGTTGCTCTGGATTGGAGTATTCCTTTTGAGATAATGTGTAATGCAAGGGGCGTAGCTTTGTATTGTGCTTTTCCAAAAGCAGAAGAGCAACTTGTTTCATATTATCTATTATGCAAGCAAGACCTTAAATGTGGCTCAAAAGAATTACAACTTCACTGAGCAATAGTTGTTAGCCGCTGTGTATGCTTTTAATAAATTTAGAGCCTATTTTTTGGGGACCAAGGTGGTGGTACATACCGACCATGCTGCTATACGCTTTTTGATGGCTAAGAAGGATGCAAAGTCGTGGATGATTCAATGGGTGTTATTATTGCAGGAATTTAATTTTGAAGTCAAGGATCAAAAAAGTTGTGAGAACCAAGTAGGAGAACACATATCTAGGCTTGAATCCGATGTGGTTGTTTCTAGTGAACGAGATATCAAAGAGGCTTTTCCGAATGAATCACTGGTGGTTTTCTAGTAGTAGTCCACCATAGTATGCTGATTTTGCCAATTATGTGATGTATAGGATTCCTCTTGAAGGGATGAACTTCTATCAATCAAAGAGGTTTCTCTTTGATTCTAAGAAGTACTTTTGGGTGAGCCTTATAAATTTTGGGAGTGTGCATATCATATGATGTTACACCCCGCACTCTTGAGCTCGGAACGTCTTCTTAAGTTCCTTAGATACTATCATGTGAGCCGGATAAGCTACGACACTATCAAACAACTCTAAGGAAAGAAGATTGTGATACCTCGCGAGAAGGGAGGTCGGAGATAGAGTCATAAGAATCCGGAAAGAGTTGGAGGCTAAGAAATGAGTCGTAGGACTCGATTTACCTACTTAAGACACTAAGTTAAGAGTCTTATACACTTAAGTTGTTTAAGGATATACCAAGCTTACGTAGTGCGGATTACATGAGCTCTTAAAGTAAGACAAGATTACGAACCCGCGAGGAAGGAAAAAAGACGACGCGTGGCAGCCAATGGAGGAGCGACACGTGGCAGCACCTCAAGCAAGCAGGTGATGCACCTACTTAGGGTCAAGTAGGTGATGCAGCTGCTTGGGGGAGGTGGACCCCGCTGCCACGTGGCAGCCCCTAATTGGCAGCATGACACGGTGGCCCAATAGGGGCTGGACATGTGTCCCTCTTAGGGGCTGACACGTGTCACCCCTTGGGACCACCTATATTAGTTGATATGTATCCAAAATCTTCAGCTTGTTCATTAAAAATTTCCAGCAGCAACGTGAACAAAGAACCCTAAAGCTTAAGGAGAGAAACTTGCGACGGCTTTGGGAGAAAAATAGGTAAGTCCCGTTTTCGTTCCGTAAATTAATTAATTAGCGTATACTACGATGATATGGAAGTATTAGTAGTACAAAATTAGGATTTTATGCAGCAAAAAACGGACAGCAAGCTGCCACGACGTTACAGCATGCTGAAAATATTTCCGAGGCGCGATTTTGGCGAGTTCTAGCCAATTTCGGGAAAGGTAAGTTCTTACCCTCTAATTTGAAGTTTATAATGTTAAATTATGGTGTATTACACACCTTAGGACCTGCTGGAAGCTGGGTAAAAGGTTTGAAAAGTTCGGCGTTCGAAATAAATGAATTTAGAATCGCTAAAGTTAAGTTGTTGTCGAAATAAAGTGTTGTACACGTAGGGGCTGCTGCTGGTTGTGTTGTGGCGTGTTGCAGGGTCTAAAAGTTATCTAAATGAGGTGTGGTAGCTGCTGGTTTCAGCCACAGGCTTTGCAATTAAAGAATTCGCGAAAGAAAGATTAAAAACTCTAGTTTTGGTATCTTAGTTTCGAGTGAATTGTTGGGGGTTTATATTGTATAATTTTGGTCGTAAAATGTATATGTATGGGCTGCTGGTTGCATTGTTGGTTGGCTGCAGGTTCTAAGGACATGGTTGGGAATTCGGATAGGGCACATTATAGGGGAGGTGCTGCCCGATTTTCGTTAACATCCTAACTAGTTAAGGAACTAGCCGAGAAGGCGAGCGAAGGGATGAATGTTATGAATACTCGTGGGTAGTCTAAGTTGCTGAAAAGTCCAAGGTTGTTAATACTTACCTTACTTCCATGTTAAATAGGTTTCGAGGACAACGATGTGGACGTGATTAAGAGAAGTCCATACAAGGTATGTGAAGCTTTCTTTTGGCATGTTTTTGGGAATTAGTATGTAGAACTATCTTTATTTTCTTTTGGCATGTCTTAGATGTAAGTTATAAATGATATGTATATGATATGTGGGATTCAATCCATTCATAAATCCCTGAATATAAGTCGAAACTCTTATTTACTTCTTGATGTTAGAACTCCTGCAATAGCTGAGTTGTTGCCCTTAAGTCTTTTATGTTATGAAAACTAGTACATGTAAAGCCTATTTCTCCTTTCCTTTGGAATGGCTTAATTTTAAGTTAAATGGTATATGATATAGGTTTAGAGGTAATGCCATTTATGAGCTCTGATTGTAACTCGTGACTTGTAGTTACTCCTGAATATTAAGAGTCTGAAAGTAGTCAAACAATTATTCTCAAGACTGCTATACAGTGAATAGTAAGTGGAGATACAAGCTCCTTTCCTTGAAATCTCTGGAATGATCAATGTCACTGATTACATAACTGTGTCTCTGATTGCATAACCGTGTCTTTGATTGCATAAACCATGTTTTTGATTGCATAAGCTATATGGCATTGTCTGGATGCATGTCTGTGATTCTTGAGGCCCCAACTGATGTAAGCCCTAATGACATCTAAAGGGATACCTCGGATAATTACTCCCCAGTCTTCAAGTGACGGTTCACTTGACTGTTTCATCGAGTCTTAGATAATGACTTAGTTGCATATGGTTTCTCACTACTCTACTCGTACATACTGTAACCCATCCTTCCTCGAGTCCTACGATGGGCCGGGATATGTTATCGTGCACAGTATTACTGCTTCTTTCACCGCGTCCCAAGCCGGATGTGTATAGTTCCACGCACGAGGAGACGATGCCGTACGTGAGGTGTGATATATGTTATATGTTATGACGATACGATTATTCACCGAGTCCCGGGCCGGCTGTAATATGATAGTATATGTGGTGAAATAAGGAAGGAACACTGAGTCCCTCCTTAGAGGGCCGGGTATATATGTATATTATGATGGTACGCTATAGACGTACACCACTCCATTCACCGAGTCCCTCACTAAAGGGCCGGATACTTTATGTAGGCATGCATATGAGATTAAAGCAATACATTGTGACCCTGAGCCCCGCAGTGAACTGGATGTGATATGATGATATACATGATAAGATGATACCGTATACGATGGTATGATACCGTATACGATGATATGATGAAATGAAATGCATTATGATATGATGATATGTGATTATGAAGAAGTGATTATAACACCGAGTTCACTAGAGGGCCAGGCACAGCATATGATGATGTGTATGATTTATGTGTCCTAAGGTGCAGGTACAGTAATTCATTTAGTTATTATACTTGTCCCCTGCATCCCTATTTCAGTTATGATCTCAGTTACGATGTGTTATGCTTTACATACTCAGTACATATATCGTACTGACCCCCTTTTCTCGGGGGGGCTGCGTTTCATGCCCGCAGGTACAGATGTTTATTCTGGAGATCCATCAGCATAGGAGTTCCTCTCAACTGTGTCGGAAGTGCTTCACTGTTCTGGAGCCTAAATTTTGATGCTGGTCACTTAATGTATATATTTGTACATTCATGGGTACGGCGGGAGCCTTGTCCCGCCATATGTTGTTGTTACTATTCTTAGAGGTCTGTAGACATATGTATATGTGGGTTGTTTATAAGTTTGTTTTGACTGTGCCTATATGTCATGTTGTAAATGTTTTTATATTATGGCAGCCTCATCGGCGCGTGCCCTTTCATGATATGATATGAATGGAAGAGGCTACAGGAACATGAAAAAGTTTTAACTCATTGGGTTTTTTTTTTTCCGAGTAGTATCCCCTTGTTCATAGTTCAATATGACTATAACAGATAGGTAGGTATACGGGGGTCCAGGTAGGACCCCAGTCGCGGCCTACGGGGTTGGGTCGTGACAGAAGTGGTATCAGAGCAGTTCGTCCTTGGGATGTCTACAGACCGTATCTAGTAGAGTCTTGTTTATCGGTGTGTTGTGCACCACATCTATAAACAGGAGGCTACAGGATATTTAGGATGTTACTTTTTTTTTTCATATCTAAGATCGTGCGATAGAGCCGAGCTATAGGAAATGAAATTCCTCATACTAACCTGCAATTTTAGAAGGAAGACAACGCCGATAGAAGAAAGTAACTGACAATATTGGATGTTACGAAGCACGCAGGTAAGCAAAGGCACGAAAGCCCTATGTCAGGTAAGGTATTGAAATGCGATTGACAGATACAATTGAAAAGTGAAAGGAAAGGTAAATTGGAAAGTATAACAGGTGCAGCTCGAGTGGACATAACAGGTAAGTTCATTTCCATACTGTTAATTATGAGCGCCCTGTGCAGCTGTGATATGAGATGATATAACTATATATGTATGCCCTGTGTGGCTGAGATGTTATACAATATGAATGTATATATGTGTGCCCTGTGAGGCATTGTTGGTATTTTCTGCGTGCAGGTGTTGAGATAGTAAGAAATACAGAGGAAACTCTGCCCAAATTTTCCTAGAAATAAGAGGAGAATGAGATACAGGGCTATAGTATGTCTTGAAAGGTTGTTCTCGTAACAATGATGAGATTTGACTAAATAAGTATGGCTGACCTCGAGAAATAAGTTAATTACTGAGTTAATGGCAATAGAAACTAGGAGGACGATACTGGAATAGTAGAATATGTTAGAAAGGAACTATAAGCCAAAGAAAATGACTCAGAGAGGACTGATAGATCGGGATAAAATGAGATAGTAAGGCATTGCCTAAATTGATACATAGGGATAAACTATGACAAGTGATAGTTGAAGGAAGTAACAGTATGGTTAAGACAAGAGTAAGACAAGAGTACAAAGGGAAAAGAATTGTGACGGATAGGAAGTGTTAATAAGATAGCTTGTGAGACATTAAGGACAAGACTAGCTAAGAAGGGTAAGTAACCCATAGTAAGAATCGTAAAGAAAGTCAAGAGGTATTATACTATGGGTCTGAATGCGAACAAAGTACTAGGTGAACATAACAAAAACCATTATTAGAATAAGCAAAACTTAGTAAGGAATTAACTAGAAGGTATGATGTGGTCCATGTAAATGGAATGTAAAGATAGGTGTGGAACGGAAAAGCAAGCTATGGAACAAATAAGGAAGATTTATCAAGTTCCATAAGGAAAGTTTCGAATAAAGGTTATATGATGACGAAAAGGATGGCTAGTGCAAGGAAATAAAGGGTAATATGGAATTCCTTACGCCCAACCAAAAATGGAAATGAGTTGAAGGAATAATACAGAAGTTCTAATAGAGGCACTCAAGATAGATGCGATTAATTAAGTATAAGTACCGAACAAAAAGAGAGATAGACAGTTACGAATTGAAGGTATAGTATGATGAAAGAGTAATAAGACAAGGCCCCTATTGCAACGAAGTTAATATTGTTTAAAGCAGGATTAAAAAGGAGCCTGAAGCGCATGACAAAGATGAAAGTTCAGAAGGCATAATGAAGTTAATATACGTGACTCCACTCTAATGATTAGTGGTATCCACTGGAATAAAGTTAGTATAATGACGAATCTCGAAACATGAGTCATTAAAGTATAAGTACACTCGAGTGGGGAATGTGCACCAATTATAAGCCTTCACTAATTACTGGTTTGGATGAATGGAATGTGGCTTTGAGTGCACTGCTACATTACGGATACTACTCGAGTATCAATCGTTAGAGGAGATTCTATTCGAGATATTCCAAATATTACAGCACCCTATGATTGTGCTAGGGTTTCTTAGAAAGGCAACCTAAAGTGGGGATGATTTAACAAAAGATGTAGATATGGTGCAACCCATTAAATATGTTGGAATAGAATCATTCGTGTGTAAATAGCTGAAGATATACGGAGAATGACATAGGTACACCCTAAAGGGGGGAAGTGGACAAGATAAGTACAAGCGTAACATAAAATTAACTAATGCTATCGCATGTAAATGGGGACGCTTAAACGTCAAACGAGACCCCATAAGAGATGGACGTGATCATACCCAAACTGATGCACCGGATTCCGTCAAAACTCTGAAGTTAAGCGTGCTCGAATGAGAGTAGCACTGGGATGGGTGCCCTGGGAAGTGAGAAAGAGAACAAAACAAGTATGACAAAAAGAGATTATAAAGGCGTGTTGGTACAATGACACATATAGAACAGAGTAAGCCAAGAGCAGAAAAGATTATGACTGAAATACAATGCACCTCGTGAAAATGGCACAAGAATAGTTGTGCAACCTATGAATATTGGCATACTAAGAGCGAGGTCAAATGATTACTCAATAAAAGAAAGTCAGTAATAACAATGTGATTGCCATATTTAGAATCTATTCAGGAAAAGTGTAAGATGGTTCGAGGCAGAACTATTCAGATATAATCGGTATGAAGGACAAGAGCCATAGTGGAGCCTTGACCTCGACTAAAGGAGGTAAGCCACTAGTATAGCAATGTTAAGGAATTGTCTAGACTGCTCTATGTCCGTACACACATTTATGTAAGGATTACAATATGACGTATGGTAAGAAAACTGGAGAAAAGATCTGAGTAAAAGAGAAAGATAGCATACCTAAGGTATTACAAGTTGGATTAAGAGGAGTTGTACAATAGCTTAAGTTAAAAGAAGCATCAGCAGTCTGATAGCCTATCTCAGGGAATGGAAACCCCAACTTAGAGGTGGGAAGCAGTTAATATGTATTATAGTACGAGCTGACCTCGCATTCTAAGGAAACTAGGAGTTCATACGGGCTATGGTAGATGGGCTGATAGAATCAACCTGTTCCTCTCCAGTTAGAAAGGCATATTCAGCTGAGGGTTCTGCAAAATGACATAGTAGGGAAACAATAAGATTTCACGGAGTCCCCACATATATTATCTCAGATAGAAAAGTTCAATTTTACAACTAACTGCTGGAAATCATTTCGAAAGCGATTGAGGAACCCAGATGAATCTTAGTATGACATTTTGCCCTTCGATTAAGGGACAGGCCCAGATGTGACCCACTAAATTATTGATGAAGTAAAGCTTATTCCGGAACAAGATATCGATTAGCAGCCTAAAGTCAGCAGGAAGGGGATACATTGATCCTTCACAGAGCATTTTTAGAATAGATAAAGCTGCCTATGAGTGAGACCTACCGTCTGATTTGAAACAATACATTCATTTTTCATAGATCAATGCTCCGTAAGAATGGGAACGACACTCCCAGAATATTTCCCGTAGAGGAGGTCCACGTAACAGGGAGTTATCCTACGAGGGGAAACCTATATCCATCCGGGAGCAGCATTAAATGGGTTGCGAACTAAGGACATAAGTTCCGTCAAGGTACTATGGCGGAATAAGAATTGTGAAGACATAAACTGGAAGGTTGAGAAGGATATGAAACAAAAGTGTCCGTACCTATTCCCGATGTCTACGGATAGCCCCAGTCTTGGAACTCGTATATTAATTACTTGGATGAAAATGTATGTCATTCCAGTAGAAAGGCATCTCCCTATGATCCGTATAAAGTCTTAAGGAAAGTTTTATTCAACATTCGGGGACGAATGTTCTGAAGGGGGGAAGGATGTTACACCCCGCACTCTTGAGCTCGGAACGTCTTCTTAAGTTCCTTAGATACTATCATGTGAGCCGGATAAGCTACGACACTATCAAACAACTCTAAGGAAAGAAGATTGTGATACCTCGCGAGAAGGGAGGTCGGAGATAGAGTCATAAGAATCCGGAAAGAGTTGGAGGCTAAGAAATGAGTCGTAGGACTCGATTTACCTACGTAAGACACTAAGTTAAGAGTCTTATACACTTAAGTTGTTTAAGGATATACCAAGCTTACGTAGTGCGGATTACATGAGCTCTTAAAGTAAGACAAGATTACGAACCCGCGAGGAAGGAAAAAAGACGACGCGTGGCAGCCAATGGAGGAGCGACACGTGGCAGCACCTCAAGCAAGCAGGTGATGCACCTACTTAGGGTCAAGTAGGTGATGCAGCTGCTTGGGGGAGGTGGACCCCGCTGCCACGTGGCAGCCCCTAATTGGCAGCATGACACGGTGGCCCAATAGGGGCTGGACATGTGTCCCTCTTAGGGGATGACACGTGTCACCCCTTGGGACCACCTATATTAGTTGATATGTATCCAAAATCTTCAGCTTGTTCATTAAAAATTTCCAGCAGCAACGTGAACAAAGAACCCTAAAGCTTAAGGAGAGAAACTTGCGACGGCTTTGGGAGAAAAATAGGTAAGTCCCGTTTTCGTTCCGTAAATTAATTAATTAGCGTATACTACGATGATATGGAAGTATTAGTAGTACAAAATTAGGATTTTATGCAGCAAAAAACGGACAGCAAGCTGCCACGACGTTACAGCATGCTGAAAATATTTCCGAGGCGCGATTTTGGCGAGTTCTAGCCAATTTCGGGAAAGGTAAGTTCTTACCCTCTAATTTGAAGTTTATAATGTTAAATTATGGTGTATTACACACCTTAGGACCTGCTGGAATCTGGGTAAAAGGTTTGAAAAGTTCGGCGTTCGAAATAAATGAATTTAGAATCGCTAAAGTTAAGTTGTTGTCGAAATAAAGTGTTGTACGCGTAGGGGCTGCTGCTGGTTGTGTTGTGGCGTGTTGCAGGGTCTAAAAGTTATCTAAATGAGGTGTGGTAGCTGCTGGTTTCAGCCACAGGCTTTGCAATTAAAGAATTCGCGAAAGAAAGATTAAAAACTCTAGTTTTGGTATCTTAGTTTCGAGTGAATTGTTGGGGGTTTATATTGTATAATTTTGGTCGTAAAATGTATATGTATGGGCTGCTGGTTGCATTGTTGGTTGGCTGCAGGTTCTAAGGACATGGTTGGGAATTCGGATAGGGCACATTATAGGGGAGGTGCTGCCCGATTTTCGTTAACATCCTAACTAGTTAAGGAACTAGCCGAGAAGGCGAGCGAAGGGATGAATGTTATGAATACTCGTGGGTAGTCTAAGTTGCTGAAAAGTCCAAGGTTGTTAATACTTACCTTACTTCCATGTTAAATAGGTTTCGAGGACAACGATGTGGACGTGATTAAGAGAAGTCCATACAAGGTATGTGAAGCTTTCTTTTGGCATGTTTTTGGGAATTAGTATGTAGAACTATCTTTATTTTCTTTTGGCATGTCTTAGATGTAAGTTATAAATGATATGTATATGATATGTGGGATTCAATCCATTCATAAATCCCTGAATATAAGTCGAAACTCTTATTTACTTCTTGATGTTAGAACTCCTGCAATAGCTGAGTTGTTGCCCTTAAGTCTTTTATGTTATGAAAACTAGTACATGTAAAGCCTATTTCTCCTTTCCTTTGGAATGGCTTAATTTTAAGTTAAATGGTATATGATATAGGTTTAGAGGTAATGCCATTTATGAGCTCTGATTGTAACTCGTGACTTGTAGTTACTCCTGAATATTAAGAGTCTGAAAGTAGTCAAACAATTATTCTCAAGACTGCTATACAGTGAATAGTAAGTGGAGATACAAGCTCCTTTCCTTGAAATCTCTGGAATGATCAATGTCACTGATTACATAACTGTGTCTCTGATTGCATAACCGTGTCTTTGATTGCATAAACCATGTTTTTGATTGCATAAGCTATATGGCATTGTCTGGATGCATGTCTGTGATTCTTGAGGCCCCAACTGATGTAAGCCCTAATGACATCTAAAGGGATACCTCGGATAATTACTCCCCAGTCTTCAAGTGACGGTTCACTTGACTGTTTCATCGAGTCTTAGATAATGACTTAGTTGCATATGGTTTCTCACTACTCTACTCGTACATACTGTAACCCATCCTTCCTCGAGTCCTACGATGGGCCGGGATATGTTATCGTGCACAGTATTACTGCTTCTTTCACCGCGTCCCAAGCCGGATGTGTATAGTTCCACGCACGAGGAGACGATGCCGTACGTGAGGTGTGATATATGTTATATGTTATGACGATACGATTATTCACCGAGTCCCGGGCCGGCTGTAATATGATAGTATATGTGGTGAAATAAGGAAGGAACACTGAGTCCCTCCTTAGAGGGCCGGGTATATATGTATATTATGATGGTACGCTATAGACGTACACCACTCCATTCACCGAGTCCCTCACTAAAGGGCCGGATACTTTATGTAGGCATGCATATGAGATTAAAGCAATACATTGTGACCCTGAGCCCCGCAGTGAACTGGATGTGATATGATGATATACATGATAAGATGATACCGTATACGATGGTATGATACCGTATACGATGATATGATGAAATGAAATGCATTATGATATGATGATATGTGATTATGAAGAAGTGATTATAACACCGAGTTCACTAGAGGGCCAGGCACAGCATATGATGATGTGTATGATTTATGTGTCCTAAGGTGCAGGTACAGTAATTCATTTAGTTATTATACTTGTCCCCTGCATCCCTATTTCAGTTATGATCTCAGTTACGATGTGTTATGCTTTACATACTCAGTACATATATCGTACTGACCCCCTTTTCTCGGGGGGGCTGCGTTTCATGCCCGCAGGTACAGATGTTTATTCTGGAGATCCATCAGCATAGGAGTTCCTCTCAACTGTGTCGGAAGTGCTTCACTGTTCTGGAGCCTAAATTTTGATGCTGGTCACTTAATGTATATATTTGTACATTCATGGGTACGGCGGGAGCCTTGTCCCGCCATATGTTGTTGTTACTATTCTTAGAGGTCTGTAGACATATGTATATGTGGGTTGTTTATAAGTTTGTTTTGACTGTGCCTATATGTCATGTTGTAAATGTTTTTATATTATGGAAGCCTCATCGGCGCGTGCCCTTTCATGATATGATATGAATGGAAGAGGCTACAGGAACATGAAAAAGTTTTAACTCATTGGGTTTTTTTTTTTCCGAGTAGTATCCCCTTGTTCATAGTTCAATATGACTATAACAGATAGGTAGGTATACGGGGGTCCAGGTAGGACCCCAGTCGCGGCCTACGGGGTTGGGTCGTGACAGAAGTGGTATCAGAGCAGTTCGTCCTTGGGATGTCTACAGACCGTATCTAGTAGAGTCTTGTTTATCGGTGTGTTGTGCACCACATCTATAAACAGGAGGCTACAGGATATTTAGGATGTTACTTTTTTTTTCATATCTAAGATCGTGCGATAGAGCCGAGCTATAGGAAATGAAATTCCTCATACTAACCTGCAATTTTAGAAGGAAGACAACGCCGATAGAACAAAGTAACTGACAATATTGGATGTTACGAAGCACGCAGGTAAGCAAAGGCACGAAAGCCCTATGTCAGGTAAGGTATTGAAATGCGATTGACAGATACAATTGAAAAGTGAAAGGAAAGGTAAATTGGAAAGTATAACAGGTGCAGCTCGAGTGGACATAACAGGTAAGTTCATTTCCATACTGTTAATTATGAGCGCCCTGTGCAGCTGTGATATGAGATGATATAACTATATATGTATGCCCTGTGTGGCTGAGATGTTATACAATATGAATGTATATATGTGTGCCCTGTGAGGCATTGTTGGTATTTTCTGCGTGCAGGTGTTGAGATAGTAAGAAATACAGAGGAAACTCTGCCCAAATTTTCCTAGAAATAAGAGGAGAATGAGATACAGGGCTATAGTATGTCTTGAAAGGTTGTTCTCGTAACAATGATGAGATTTGACTAAATAAGTATGGCTGACCTCGAGAAATAAGTTAATTACTGAGTTAATGGCAATAGAAACTAGGAGGACGATACTGGAATAGTAGAATATGTTAGAAAGGAACTATAAGCCAAAGAAAATGACTCAGAGAGGACTGATAGATCGGGATAAAATGAGATAGTAAGGCATTGCCTAAATTGATACATAGGGATAAACTATGACAAGTGATAGTTGAAGGAAGTAACAGTATGGTTAAGACAAGAGTAAGACAAGAGTACAAAGGGAAAAGAATTGTGACGGATAGGAAGTGTTAATAAGATAGCTTGTGAGACATTAAGGACAAGACTAGCTAAGAAGGGTAAGTAACCCATAGTAAGAATCGTAAAGAAAGTCAAGAGGTATTATACTATGGGTCTGAATGCGAACAAAGTACTAGGTGAACATAACAAAAACCATTATTAGAATAAGCAAAACTTAGTAAGGAATTAACTAGAAGGTATGATGTGGTCCATGTAAATGGAATGTAAAGATAGGTGTGGAACGGAAAAGCAAGCTATGGAACAAATAAGGAAGATTTATCAAGTTCCATAAGGAAAGTTTCGAATAAAGGTTATATGATGACGAAAAGGATGGCTAGTGCAAGGAAATAAAGGGTAATATGGAATTCCTTACGCCCAACCAAAAATGGAAATGAGTTGAAGGAATAATACAGAAGTTCTAATAGAGGCACTCAAGATAGATGCGATTAATTAAGTATAAGTACCGAACAAAAAGAGAGATAGACAGTTACGAATTGAAGGTATAGTATGATGAAAGAGTAATAAGACAAGGCCCCTATTGCAACGAAGTTAATATTGTTTAAAGCAGGATTAAAAAGGAGCCTGAAGCGCATGACAAAGATGAAAGTTCAGAAGGCATAATGAAGTTAATATACGTGACTCCACTCTAATGATTAGTGGTATCCACTGGAATAAAGTTAGTATAATGACGAATCTCGAAACATGAGTCATTAAAGTATAAGTACACTCGAGTGGGGAATGTGCACCAATTATAAGCCTTCACTAATTACTGGTTTGGATGAATGGAATGTGGCTTTGAGTGCACTGCTACATTACGGATACTACTCGAGTATCAATCGTTAGAGGAGATTCTATTCGAGATATTCCAAATATTACAGCACCCTATGATTGTGCTAGGGTTTCTTAGAAAGGCAACCTAACGTGGGGATGATTTAACAAAAGATGTAGATATGGTGCAACCCATTAAATATGTTGGAATAGAATCATTCGTGTGTAAATAGCTGAAGATATACGGAGAATGACATAGGTACACCCTAAAGGGGGGAAGTGGACAAGATAAGTACAAGCGTAACATAAAATTAACTAATGCTATCGCATGTAAATGGGGACGCTTAAACGTCAAACGAGACCCCATAAGAGATGGACGTGATCATACCCAAACTGATGCACCGGATTCCGTCAAAACTCTGAAGTTAAGCGTGCTCGAATGAGAGTAGCACTGGGATGGGTGCCCTGGGAAGTGAGAAAGAGAACAAAACAAGTATGACAAAAAGAGATTATAAAGGCGTGTTGGTACAATGACACATATAGAACAGAGTAAGCCAAGAGCAGAAAAGATTATGACTGAAATACAATGCACCTCGTGAAAATGGCACAAGAATAGTTGTGCAACCTATGAATATTGGCATACTAAGAGCGAGGTCAAATGATTACTCGATAAAAGAAAGTCAGTAATAACAATGTGATTGCCATATTTAGAATCTATTCAGGAAAAGTGTAAGATGGTTCGAGGCAGAACTATTCAGATATAATCGGTATGAAGGACAAGAGCCATAGTGGAGCCTTGACCTCGACTAAAGGAGGTAAGCCACTAGTATAGCAATGTTAAGGAATTGTCTAGACTGCTCTATGTCCGTACACACATTTATGTAAGGATTACAATATGACGTATGGTAAGAAAACTGGAGAAAAGATCTGAGTAAAAGAGAAAGATAGCATACCTAAGGTATTACAAGTTGGATTAAGAGGAGTTGTACAATAGCTTAAGTTAAAAGAAGCATCAGCAGTCTGATAGCCTATCTCAGGGAATGGAAACCCCAACTTAGAGGTGGGAAGCAGTTAATATGTATTATAGTACGAGCTGACCTCGCATTCTAAGGAAACTAGGAGTTCATACAGGCTATGGTAGATGGGCTGATAGAATCAACCTGTTCCTCTCAAGTTAGAAAGGCATATTCAGCTGAGGGTTCTGCAAAATGACATAGTAGGGAAACAATAAGATTTCACGGAGTCCCCACATATATTATCTCAGATAGAAAAGTTCAATTTTACAACTAACTGCTGGAAATCATTTCGAAAGCGATTGAGGAACCCAGATGAATCTTAGTATGACATTTTGCCCTTCGATTAAGGGACAGGCCCAGATGTGACCCACTAAATTATTGATGAAGTAAAGCTTATTCCGGAACAAGATATCGATTAGCAGCCTAAAGTCAGCAGGAAGGGGATACATTGATCCTTCACAGAGCATTTTTAGAATAGATAAAGCTGCCTATGAGTGAGACCTACCGTCTGATTTGAAACAATACATTCATTTTTCATAGATCAATGCTCCGTAAGAATGGGAACGACACTCCCAGAATATTTCCCGTAGAGGAGGTCCACGTAACAGGGAGTTATCCTACGAGGGGAAACCTATATCCATCCGGGAGCAGCATTAAATGGGTTGCGAACTAAGGACATAAGTTCCGTCAAGGTACTATGGCGGAATAAGAATTGTGAAGACATAAACTGGAAGGTTGAGAAGGATATGAAACAAAAGTGTCCGTACCTATTCCCGATGTCTACGGATAGCCCCAGTCTTGGAACTCGTATATTAATTACTTGGATGAAAATGTATGTCATTCCAGTAGAAAGGCATCTCCCTATGATCCGTATAAAGTCTTAAGGAAAGTTTTATTCAACATTCGGGGACGAATGTTCTGAAGGGGGGAAGGATGTTACACCCCGCACTCTTGAGCTCGGAACGTCTTCTTAAGTTCCTTAGATACTATCATGTGAGCCGGATAAGCTACGACACTATCAAACAACTCTAAGGAAAGAAGATTGTGATACCTCGCGAGAAGGGAGGTCGGAGATAGAGTCATAAGAATCCGGAAAGAGTTGGAGGCTAAGAAATGAGTCGTAGGACTCGATTTACCTACGTAAGACACTAAGTTAAGAGTCTTATACACTTAAGTTGTTTAAGGATATACCAAGCTTACGTAGTGCGGATTACATGAGCTCTTAAAGTAAGACAAGATTACGAACCCGCGAGGAAGGAAAAAAGACGACGCGTGGCAGCCAATGGAGGAGCGACACGTGGCAGCACCTCAAGCAAGCAGGTGATGCACCTACTTAGGGTCAAGTAGGTGATGCAGCTGCTTGGGGGAGGTGGACCCCGCTGCCACGTGGCAGCCCCTAATTGGCAGCATGACACGGTGGCCCAATAGGGGCTGGACATGTGTCCCTCTTAGGGGATGACACGTGTCACCCCTTGGGACCACCTATATTAGTTGATATGTATCCAAAATCTTCAGCTTGTTCATTAAAAATTTCCAGCAGCAACGTGAACAAAGAACCCTAAAGCTTAAGGAGAGAAACTTGCGACGGCTTTGGGAGAAAAATAGGTAAGTCCCGTTTTCGTTCCGTAAATTAATTAATTAGCGTATACTACGATGATATGGAAGTATTAGTAGTACAAAATTAGGATTTTATGCAGCAAAAAACGGACAGCAAGCTGCCACGACGTTACAGCATGCTGAAAATATTTCCGAGGCGCGATTTTGGCGAGTTCTAGCCAATTTCGGGAAAGGTAAGTTCTTACCCTCTAATTTGAAGTTTATAATGTTAAATTATGGTGTATTACACACCTTAGGACCTGCTGGAAGCTGGGTAAAAGGTTTGAAAAGTTCGGCGTTCGAAATAAATGAATTTAGAATCGCTAAAGTTAAGTTGTTGTCGAAATAAAGTGTTGTACGCGTAGGGGCTGCTGCTGGTTGTGTTGTGGCGTGTTGCAGGGTCTAAAAGTTATCTAAATGAGGTGTGGTAGCTGCTGGTTTCAGCCACAGGCTTTGCAATTAAAGAATTCGCGAAAGAAAGATTAAAAACTCTAGTTTTGGTATCTTAGTTTCGAGTGAATTGTTGGGGGTTTATATTGTATAATTTTGGTCGCAAAATGTATATGTATGGGCTTCTGGTTGCATTGTTGGTTGGCTGCAGGTTCTAAGGACATGGTTGGGAATTCGGATAGGGCACATTATAGGGGAGGTGCTGCCCGATTTTCGTTAACATCCTAACTAGTTAAGGAACTAGCCGAGAAGGCGAGCGAAGGGATGAATGTTATGAATACTCGTGGGTAGTCTAAGTTGCTGAAAAGTCCAAGGTTGTTAATACTTACCTTACTTCCATGTTAAATAGGTTTCGAGGACAACGATGTGGACGTGATTAAGAGAAGTCCATACAAGGTATGTGAAGCTTTCTTTTGGCATGTTTTTGGGAATTAGTATGTAGAACTATCTTTATTTTCTTTTGGCATGTCTTAGATGTAAGTTATAAATGATATGTATATGATATGTGGGATTCAATCCATTCATAAATCCCTGAATATAAGTCGAAACTCTTATTTACTTCTTGATGTTAGAACTCCTGCAATAGCTGAGTTGTTGCCCTTAAGTCTTTTATGTTATGAAAACTAGTACATGTAAAGCCTATTTCTCCTTTCCTTTGGAATGGCTTAATTTTAAGTTAAATGGTATATGATATAGGTTTAGAGGTAATGCCATTTATGAGCTCTGATTGTAACTCGTGACTTGTAGTTACTCCTGAATATTAAGAGTCTGAAAGTAGTCAAACAATTATTCTCAAGACTGCTATACAGTGAATAGTAAGTGGAGAAACAAGCTCCTTTCCTTGAAATCTCTGGAATGATCAATGTCACTGATTACATAACTGTGTCTCTGATTGCATAACCGTGTCTTTGATTGCATAAACCATGTTTTTGATTGCATAAGCTATATGGCATTGTCTGGATGCATGTCTGTGATTCTTGAGGCCCCAACTGATGTAAGCCCTAATGACATCTAAAGGGATACCTCGGATAATTACTCCCCAGTCTTCAAGTGACGGTTCACTTGACTGTTTCATCGAGTCTTAGATAATGACTTAGTTGCATATGGTTTCTCACTACTCTACTCGTACATACTGTAACCCATCCTTCCTCGAGTCCCACGATGGGCCGGGATATGTTATCGTGCACAGTATTACTGCTTCTTTCACCGCGTCCCGGGCCGGATGTGTATAGTTCCACGCACGAGGAGACGATGCCGTACGTGAGGTGTGATATATGTTATATGTTATGACGATACGATTATTCACCGAGTCCCGGGCCGGCTGTAATATGATAGTATATGTGGTGAAATAAGGAAGGAACACTGAGTCCCTCCTTAGAGGGCCGGGTATATATGTATATTATGATGGTACGCTATAGACGTACACCACTCCATTCACCGAGTCCCTCACTAAAGGGCCGGATACTTTATGTAGGCATGCATATGAGATTAAAGCAATACATTGTGACCCTGAGCCCCGCAGTGAACCGGATGTGATATGATGATATACATGATAAGATGATACCGTATACGATGGTATGATACCGTATACGATGATATGATGAAATGAAATGCATTATGATATGATGATATGTGATTATGAAGAAGTGATTATAACACCGAGTTCACTAGAGGGCCGGGCACAGCATATGATGATGTGTATGATTTATGTGTCCTAAGGTGCAGGTACAGTAATTCATTTAGTTATTATACTTGTCCCCTGCATCCCTATTTCAGTTATGATCTCAGTTACGATGTGTTATGCTTTACATACTCAGTACATATATCGTACTGACCCCCTTTTCTCGGGGGGGCTGCGTTTCATGCCCGCAGGTACAGATGTTTATTCTGGAGATCCATCAGCATAGGAGTTCCTCTCAACTGTGTCGGAAGTGCTTCACTGTTCTGGAGCCTAAATTTTGATGTTGGTCACTTAATGTATATATTTGTACATTCATGGGTACGGCGGGAGCCTTGTCCCGCCATATGTTGTTGTTACTATTCTTAGAGGTCTGTAGACATATGTATATGTGGGTTGTTTATAAGTTTGTTTTGACTGTGCCTATATGTCATGTTGTAAATGTTTTTATATTATGGAAGCCTCATCGGCGCGTGCCCTTTCATGATATGATATGAATGGAAGAGGCTACAGGAACATGAAAAAGTTTTAACTCATTGGGTTTTTTTTTTCCGAGTAGTATCCCCTTGTTCATAGTTCAATATGACTATAACAGATAGGTAGGTATACGGGGGTCCAGGTAGGACCCCAGTCGCAGCCTACGGGGTTGGGTCGTGACATATGATTAGGAGGTATATTCCGGAAGTTAAGGTAGATGCTATTTTTTATGCTTACCTTGCATCACCGGTTGGTGGGCACCATAGTGAAGTGCACACAGCTGCTAAGGTACTCCAAAGTGTATTATTAGCCAACGTTGTATCAAGATGCCAACTCTCTTATTAATAAGTGTGCCAATGCCAAAATCAAGAAGGGTGACAAGAATTACCTCTCACTCATATTCTAGAGGTAGAGTTATTTGATGTTTGGGGAATTAATTTTATGGGTCCTTTTGTGAGTTCTTATGGTAACAAATATATTGGTTGTGGTGGATTACTTTTCAAAATGGGTAGATTCAGTGGCCTTACCTAACAAAGAAGGGCAAAGTGTAGTCCAATTCCTAAAATGGTTAATCTTCACAAGGTTTGGCACTCCAAATGTGATTAATAGTGATGATGGTTTGCACTTTTATAATCGCATGTTTCAATCTCTAATGAGTAAATATGGAGTAAAGAACAAAGTTTCCATACCCTATCATCCGCAAACAAGTGGGATAGTTGAGGTGTCCAACTTGGAAATCAAAAGAATCTTGGCCAAGACCGTTAATGCAAGTAGAACCGATTGGTCTCGAAAGTTAAATGACGCATTGTGGGTGTATAGAACTAAATACAAGACACCAATTGGTATGTCTCCATATAAATTGGTGTTTGGTAAATCTTGTCATCTATTGGTTGAACTTGAGCATAAAACGATGTGGGCCTTGAAAGCTGTGAACTTGAATTGGCAGGTTGCATCAAAGGATCGAGCTGACCAACTTCATGCTTTGGAAAAGTTTCAACTTTGAGCTTATGAGAACACAGCCCTTTATAAGGAGCAAATGAAGAATGTGCATGACATCAAAATTATTTAATGAGAATTTAGAGTCGGTGATCTTGTGTTACTCTATAATTCTCGTTTAAGACTTTTTTTCGAAAAGCTAAAATTAGAGTGGTCTGGCCCGTTCAAGGTGGCTTGTGTGTTTGAAAATGGGGCTATTGAAGTATAAAACAGTGATGAATCATGGTTTAAATTTAATAGGCAAAGGTTAAAGTTCTTTTTGGAGATTATTCAGGTATTGAGATGATCGATGTGGTGTATTTGGATGATGCTTAAACGCATATCCATGTCGTGACATGTTGTAAACTAAGACGCTTCTTGGGAGGCAACCCAAGTTTTTAGTTGTTTTTAAATAACTTGTGTTGAATGTGTAGGTCAAATTTGAGTTTCATAAAAAGGCAAAATTGGTGAGCTATTAGCTCAAAAGGAAATAAGCCTAGCAGGCGAGGCGAGTCTATCTTCGCTCACCTATTTTGGAACTCAAAACACTCAAAAGCTATAGGTTATTTAGGCGAGCTATGTCACATTTGGTGGTCAATCATCTCACTCAGCGAGCTCATCTCAGCTTGCATTCTGGGCACTCAGAATGCTTAAAAACTACAGATATTTTGGCTAGTAGAATTCACATAGGCAAGTCTCTAATCCTATTAGGAGAGCTTGCCTCATCTCACATTTTGAATGCTCAATATAATCAGAAACCCCTAAAGTTTTTGATGATATTTGATCATGTTGGCGACTCACGTGCATGTCTTAGCGAGCTCTAACAAGATCGCCGAGTTCAAACCTTATTAATCTAGGTTACCATACTTGGAGAGGACGCTTTTCAAAATGCTACTCACCGACTGATCCGCGAAGTTTGTTCCACATTGCACAAATGGCTGCCAGTAAATAATGAAAGGGCTTCTTGGCCATTTAAATTCTAAACTTTTCAAATTCCGCTCATTTCTTCTTCCTTACTATTTTCACACTTCTACTTAATGTTTATTTAGTCTCTTGCATTTCTTCATTAATTTGTTGCACTAAATTGTGGATTCAAGTTTCTAATCTTTGTTGCTTTTCATCTCATCTCTGTGGTTTCATCATAAGATTGGTCTATCCTGTTCAAACTTATCATTGACTGATATTTTACTTGCTTAATTTTATTCATGAAATCAAATTTGTTGTCTGATGCAATTATGAATGCAAATTTGAAACTCCTTGTTGATATTATTGAAATTCCTCATGGTGTCCTATTTTATTCTTGACTTATCATTAGAACCTAGGATATTATGCATATTAGGTACGTTTACTGTGGGCATTTTGATTGGGAGTGATTGGGTATTTTTGCATAATTGTATGGGTGAAGTTTGAGTAATCATAAGTGCACAAAACGAACAAAATCTCCCTATGATAGATGTGTGACGTCATTCTTACGGGCGAAATTATCATTTTGTGGTATTTGGTTCAAATTGTAGGGAAGTCTGAGTACCTAATTGATGATTTGTGATATGGGTAGCCTTAACTATTGATTGATTGTGTTTCAAATGGTTGTTATTTCTTTTTTGGCTAAAATTGTTAAAAATTGGATGTGGGATTCGATTTTGTATGTGTTAGCAAGCTAATTCGTGATCACCTAGTGGTTTGCAAGTCGCATAAGGCTGTTCTATCTCGTCTTTTTTTCAAACTCTTTAGTAACCTCAGTTACATTTGGCAAGCTTCCTTTAGTTCACCAATTATCTTTAATGACTCGCACACTTATCACTATTCACACTTAATTTCCCATGTCTACATACAGTTTTCTCTATTGATTTTGGCGAGCTTCCTGTAGCTCCCTGATGGTGTTTGGAGAATCACCAACCCATCAAGTAGCTCGCCCAATTGCTCCACTCAGACTTGAAATTTTCTCTGATACATTTGGCGAGCTTGACTAAGCTCGCCAACTTGTTAAGCGACTCGCCTTTACTCTTTGGTGAGCTTCAGCTACTGTTTTCTTCCTGCTACTATACTCAGTTGTTAAATCTTTTTATCACTAATCCTTCACCCCAAATTATATCTTCTTGTGTGCTGACTTTGCAGATATAGATCATGCAAATGTCTATGTGCATTGACTCACTGATGAAATTGATCATCCCTCTCAAAAGAGAGCTAAGGGTATTACTATTTACGAACCCAAGGAGGACCGTCCCACCACTCAACAACAAACTGAGAGTGTGAATGACAAAGAGAAAGCTAAAGGAAAGGGTAGACATATCACGATCCCAAAAACTGAGGTCATGATAGCACACATCCCAAAATCAAACCTGATGGGTAAGCCTAAAAGTAAAACTCATACGAGACTCCATGGGAAAATTCATGCCACAATTTAAATGAAAAGAAAGACAATGGAGAAATCATCCCAAAACCTGATAAGTATAAAGAGCATCTAATACAAGGTTTGAGTCTGAAGATACAACATAAGTCTTTGAATGATACAAAAGACTGAGAAATAAAGATAGACTAGTGATGATCCGAATTTTGGGACCTCACCACTAATCTGAGAATACACAATCTGCAAAAAAATCAATGGTCATGTTACCCTAACTAGTATCTGTATCAAAGAGGAACACAAAAAGAGGGGTGAGTACAATTCACATGTACTCAGTATGTTACACCCCGTGCTTTGGTACCTTGGAACATTTCTTAAGCTTCTTAAGTTTCTGGAAAGACTCTTAAGTTTCTTAGAAGTCGTCATGTGAGTCGTATAATCTATAACGCTATCAAACAACTCTGATGAAGGGAGAATGTGATACCCTATAGTAGGAAAAGTTGGAAATAGGGTTATGAGAAGTCAAAAGGAGTTGGAGGCCAAGTAATGAGTCGTAGGACTCGACTTACTTGCATAAGCTACAAAATTGGATGGCTTATAAAATTTAGCCATTTGAGTACACATCGAACTTAAGTAGCAAGGAATACATAGGCTCTTGAAGTGAGACGAGATTATAAACTCATAAAAGAGAAATAAGGAAACGACGGCCTACGCGAAGCAAGTAGGTGATGCACCTACTTGGACAAGCAGGTGATGCACCTACTTAGGGTCAAGTAGGTGATGCATCACTTGGAGTAGACCCCCACCCGCATGTGGCAGCATATGATTGGTTGCATGAGATGACATGGCTACCTAAGGGCTTAACACATGTCACCCTTAGGGGATGACACGTTTCACTCTCCAAAAAGGTTATATACATGTGTAAAGATGACTAATCTTTAATTTGGACTTCATTTTACAACCAGAAAATGTGAGAGAGAGGGAGAGAAAAATGTGAAGAACAAGAGAAAGAGAGCCACGGATTTGGCTCAATTAAAGGTAAGGTTTCGGATTTTGCTCCGTGAATTAATTATTTAAGATATCCTATGGTTATATATCAGTGTTTAATAACGTAAAATCTCACTTTGGGGAAGCAAGGAAGAGATACAAACAGTCCGTTAATTTTCAGCATGTTAAGAGAACTTCCGAGATAAGTTTTAGCAAGTTTTAGCAAGGTTCTATTCTCACACGTTTTTGTAAGGGTTTTTCCATGATATGAAGGTTTTAATAATGTAAATTTATGATTTGGAGCAGCACCAAATGGATAGCAAACAGCCACGACATTTCAGCCGCAATTAAGGAACTTCCGAGGTGGGTTTTGGCAAGTTTTGGCAAATTTCGGATAAGGTAAGGTCTTTCCTTTCAATTTGGAGTTTATGGTGCAGTTATGGAGTGTATTACATGACTTTTATATCGCTTGAAGTATAAAAATTTCATAGAGATGTTTGACGTTAGAAACAATCTAAATTGGAGTCGTTATAATTAAGTGGAAGTCGAGTAGTGTGTTATTGTTATGGTGCTGCAGGTTGGGAGTGGTTTAATTGCGTGTTGCAGGGATGGAATGTGGGTTAAAATAGGTGTGGGTACTTTTGGTTTCAGCCACCTAACCTTCCATTCCAAGTGGTTAGTGATTTTCTGGATTAACGATTAAAAACCTTATTTTGGTATCGTGATTTTGGGTGAATTGTTTGGGACTTTTTGGTGTAATATTGAAGTGGTGTAAGTGTGTATTGGCTTCTGTTTGTTGTGGTTAATATGGATGCTAAGATTTGGAGGTTAATTGGAAGTTCGTATAGGGAGAGTTATAGAGGAGATGCTGCCCAAATTCCGTTAACTTCTTAACTAACTAATAGGCTAGTCGAGACTAGTCGAGAAAGGAGAATAAGGGATTGATTCCTATGGGTGATTGGTTGTGGATTTAGAAGCTGGAAAGTTAAATATTATTTATATTAGTATTACCTTCATATTAAATAGGTTCGGAGGACGATGAGACAAGTCGGGTTAAAGGCAATCGATACAAGGTATGTAAAGCTTATCCCTTTCTTTCCTTTGGCATGTCTTAGCTATAAGTGGAATGTAATATGTGCTCTGAGGATAATTCCATTCATAAAGCTTCGAGAATGATTCATGCCTCTGACCTATTTCTTGATGTTAGAACTCCTACAATAACTAAGATATTGCCTCTCAAGTCTTCTGTATGAAGGAAAGTAGTAAGTATGTAAGGTCTGTCTCTCCCTTGGTTTGGCATGTTTCAAATGTATGTAAAGCCCATCCCTTTTATTTTTGGCATGTCTTAGATATAGGTTATGAATGATGTGTATATGAAGCTTGGGGTAACTCTATTCATAAGCTTCGAGCGTGACTCATGACTCTTATCCACGTCTGAATGCTAAAACTCTAAAGGCAGTTGAGCCACTACTCTCGAGTCTTTTATGTGTTGAATAGTAAGTGGAGATATAAGCTTTTATTCCTAAGGACCCTACAATAACAAATATCCTCAGTTTCATAAGTTGTTGGGCACTTTCTTGATACATGTTTCTGGTTCACTTGTAGCTGTTAAGACTCTTAAAGGAGTTAAGCTCCTATTCCTCAAGTCTTCTATACGATTGAATAGTGATTGGTACGAAAAAGCTTCTCTGTTTAAAAGGCTATGAGATAGCCAATAATCAAACTTCTATAAGATGGTTCATACTATAGTAACGTATGACTATGAAGTTGAGGCTCCAGTTGACATAGTCCCTAATGGCATCTAGAGGGTATTGGAGATGATTCCTACCCTGGTTTCTAAGTGACGGTTCATTTGACCATTTCGTTGAGCCTTAAATGATGAATTTATTCGCATATGGTTATTCACTAATCTGTTCGCGTATGCTGCTAATACATTATTCATCGCGTCTCATGAAGGGCCGGGCATGATAAATGATGAAATGCTTATTCACCACATCCCATGAAGGGTCGGGCATGATAAATGATGAAATGCTTATTCACCGCGTCCCATGAAGGGTCGGGCATGATAAATGATGAAATGCTTATTCACCGCATTCCATGAAAGGCCGGGCATGATATATGATAAAATGATTATTCACCGCGTCCCATGAAGGATTGGGCATGATACACGATGAAGTTACAGCTTCACCGTGTCCATCACTGAAGGGTCGGATATAGTATATAGGCATGTATATGAAAACATAGTGATACATTTGTAACCTCGAGTCCCACAGCGGGCCGGGTACGGTATGTGCAAAAGATATACACGCCCTTATTTCACACAGTGCAGGTACAGACACACATTTTGGGGATCCACCAGCTTAGGGCTCCACTCAGCAAGTTTGGGAGAAGCTCAATTAAATCGGAACCAAGCTTTTGGGTACTATACCTTCTATGTATATATTTGTATATTCAGGGATACAGCGGGGGCCCTGTTCCTCCATATGTTGTAATTAATACTCTTAGAGGTCTGTAGACATGGAAGTTGGTTATATTTATACGTGTGCTCGATCGTATCTGTATGATATATGTTTAGGACATTTCCGTTGTCGTGGCGGTCTTGTCAGCTCGCATGCATGTATATCATGGGATGACCCCATATACTATGGTAGCCTCGTCGACTTATGCATTATATTGCCTAAATAATAAGTGTGATAAGAAATGAACCTTCGGGGACCAGGTTGTGCCAATACGTAACCATGCAACAGGGGTATACACTAGTGTCTAGCTTGGACACCCGTTGTGACCTATGGGGTTGGGTCGTGACATAGTAGGTTTTAGCCAAGTGATTATAAGGAATTAATTAAACCTATGAAATAAACTATGAAACGCTTCCACCTATATACAGAAAAGTCCCACTTCGGCATCAGTGCCACCAGTTTATAAATAATGGCGCAAGTAAAGTAAACCCATCATATCAACTCATTATCAAAATTAATTAGATAAGTCAAATAGTACATATATCAATGCAATGCAATGCAATATAATGAAGCAATGATGTGGTGGTACAGTGGAATCAAGACTGTCGCACAGCTTGTGTATACACATGCTGAGCTGTGCTACCAAGCAGGACCCATGGGGGTCTCGCAGACCATATACCTCAATCACAATATCTCATCATCTGTGTCACCTCGTCATGGTCAAGGGATCACAATGTATCCACTACCCTGCCATAAATTTGCTCGGTCAGGAACTCAAGATACAAAGGTTTAATGGTGTTTCATTTTCTTTCTTAAAAAGAATTTCCAGATTTCTCTACTTCCCATGTTTCATGATATGATGAATTCATCAAAACACATATGGCATGAAAACAATATTCAGCTCAACATGTAGTACAAGGTTCAAAGTTCTCAAAACTTAACCTACACATGATACTCACCCACAATAAATAGCAATGGGAAGGAAATATTTCAATATAAGTGTTCATCCCTTTCTCAATAATATTTTAATACTCAGGCCTGCTCAAAACCCCTAACTCAATCCCTCAGGCGGGCATCACAAGTCAAATAATATCATCAAGCCTCTCTCACAGGCAACTCATGAATCATATGCTCTCAAGAAAAATACGATAACAAATAACTCCCCCACACGGACTATGTAATACAAATAAGCCTCCACACGGCAAAAATTAATAGATAAGCCTCCACACGGGCATCACAATATATATAATATTCCCAATGTCTATAATATATGAATGACTAATTACCCCATCTCAGTCTCAAAGAATAATAGCTAGACCTATCTTAATTGCCAAAACCGCACTCGAACACCTCCACAGGACAAGCAACTCTTAAATTTGACGCTCATAATGTCAACCCACTATCAATAATGAAACATACACATCACAAGGAGTTCAATGACACTCATATTGATAGATTTCAAAATTAGGGGTAAAATGGTCCAAAAATTAATTATTTTCAAAAATGGTAAAATCTAGAATTTTATTTGAAAATTATGTTCTACACGTCGAGTAGAGTTTGTGGCTGAAAATTCCAATAAAATCGAGCAAGAATCGAGTTCCAAATCATAAACATACAATTTTCTAACTTGAAAGAAAACTCCATAACCCACCTTTGAAATCTTGATTTAAACATGTTTTGGAAGATAATAATTACAGAAATTAGTAAAGGATAATCTCACCACGATGCTCCTTGCAGAAAACCTCACAATGTAGACCAAAGAATCATTAAAAATGGATCTAAGATGACCAAGAAACAATTCTCCAAAATCCATTAAAATTCCAACTCAAAAATGATAAAGCCAATGGCTAGATTAGAAATTTACTTCACACAAAACTCCTAATCAAGTTTCTGAGCTCATCACTGGATTTTTACGGAAAAACTACATAATTTAGAGCTTTGAGTCACTGAATTTGGATCTATGATGGCCAAGAAATCACCTTACAAAGTTTACAAAAATCTGAATCCAAAAATGATCAAGAGATAGCAACTTTGAATAGTGATTTACCAGAAATAAAGCCTCTGCAGATAAAACTAATCATACCACAATAATACTTACGAAAAATTCAGCAATTTAGCCTCAAGAATGGCTAAAAACGGACCCAAAATGCTCAAGATATCAAATCTCGAAATTCACCAAAAATCTAATCCGAAAATAGGAAAGGCAGCTGCTATAATGTGAATCTTACCTCAAACGGAGAGCACCCAGCAATCCCCAAGCACTCCAATGCGTAGCCACGAACTTTTCGAACACGCTGGGCTTCGAATCCCAAAATGGAGCTCTAGAACTCAAGTTATAGATTTTAAAGTTGAGAGAAAAACCCATAAGTGGGCTTACCTTTGCACCAGATTTTTGTTGTAACTTTTGATTTTGGAAAAATCTAAAATCTCCCACGGGGTGCTAGAGATTCGTTCGGAACCCGACAAAAATAATCCAACTATGCTACCCACCTAAATTTGATGTTCCGGACTCAATGTCACATTTAAAATACCATACGAGGTCATTTTAATGAAAAATAGGTCTCATATCCAAGTGTCATTTTAAGCCAAATTCCATAACAGGCCTCGGGATTAGATCACAAAATGTTGGAAAGCAAACGAAGGGTCGTTCTAAACCAAACTCGACATTCCAGAACTAATTGAGCTTTCAGAATTTTCATCCAAGTGTGTTTTCCAAGAATGTTGACCAAAGTCAACCATAGGCTAACTTTCAAAGTCAAAAGCGCCAAATGGCCCCAAACTCATATTGATTTCCTCGATAGTCATGCCGATAATTCTACTAACCTAATTTGTCCACTCCGGAGCTGATGAAACGATCAGAATTCAAATTCGAGGTCTCCTTAAACTCAAAAAGTCGCAACTAAACTAACTTAGGCCTTCAAAATACCAAAATGAGCTCGGGACCTCTAAAAATTTAGCCAATACTTCTTCTAGACCAAAAATCATCTCCCAAATCCAAAGAAGTCGTCGAAATTCCATTTTGAGTATCAAAACTCTAAAAGTTGACCAAAGTCAAATCTTGGCCTAAAATTCCTTAAATTCCCAACTCAAGACCTCAAATCTTCGTTACAACTCCAAAACTAATTCTGCAAACTCTCCTAGACCAATTTCCACATTCCGGAGCTATTGAAATTGATAGAATTCCGTTTTGAGACCCGTAGCTCCAGTTGGTACCGAAAATTACTTTTTCACCTCTTAACTCTATAAAACTCAAGAATTTGCACAATTTATAAACCATTAAGATTTTGACACTTTCAACTACACAAATCGATCAAATAATACTCTAGGGCACTAACGATAGGGGTAAAATGGTAATTTTACACAAATTTTTAAAAATGACCCTGAAGGTCATTACAACATCCACCACTAAAAAGAATATTCGTCCTCGAACATAAGATAAAACAAAGTACCTGGGGTCTCAAATATTTTAGGTACCGGGCCTGCATATTAAACTCTAACTCCCAAGTTGCCTCCTCAATAGGGTGATGCCTCTACTACACCTTGACCGAAGTGATATCCTTGGTAAGGCCAACTCATAAGCCACCCCACCTTCTCTTTTCAGAATCTCAAACGGGACAAACAACATCAGTCTAAGCTTGCCTTTCTTACCGAATCTCATCACACCCTTCATGGGTGATATTTTAAGCCACACACAATCACCCACCATGAACTATAAGGGATGAACCCTCCTGCCAGCATAATTCTTTTGATTACTCTATTCTGCCAACAGTCGACCCTAAATCAAGCGCACCCGCTCCATAGCATCTCTGAGTAAATCAGTATCCAATGCATTGACCACAACGGAATCAAACCACCTAATGGGTGATCAGCACCTACGACCATACAATGCCTCAAATAGTGCTATCTAAATATTGGAATGATAACTATTATTATAGGAAAACTCCGTTAAGGACAAGTGTTGGTCCCATCGGGCATCAAAATCAATCACACATGCCCTAAGCATATCCTCCAACACCTGAATAGTCTGCTCAAACTGGCCATTGGTTTAGGGATAAAATGTTGAACTCATCTTTAGTTGCGTACCTAAACCATGTTGTAATACCTCTTAAAAGTGAAAGGTGAACACTGAACCCCGATCTGACACAATAGAAATAGGCACCCCATACAACCTAACAATGTCACGAAGATAGATCCTAGCTAACTACTATGCATTATAGCTAGTCTTCACTGGAAGAAAATGGGTTGATTAGGTCAATCGATCCATAATTACCCAAATGGAGTCATACTTACCCAATGCCATGGGTAATCCAGACACAAAGTCCATAGTGATACGCTCATATTTCTACTCGGTAATGGGCATCCTTCGCATAGGACCACCCAATTTCTAATGAAATTTAGACACAGCCACAAAATAAACAATATCATTTTTCATGCCACACCACCAATAGAGTTGTTTCGAGTCATGAAACATCATTGTCACTCCCAAGCGAATTGAATACTTGGAATAATGAGCCTCATCCAATATCATACGTACCCATTCACCAATCTTGGGCACACAAATACGACCATTAATCCTCAAAACTCCTTCCGGATCAAGAGAGACTGATTTTGCTTCACCAATCAAATTTTTTTCTCGAATGGACCTTAACTTGTCATCTTCAAACTGGTGATCTGGTCCATCAAAGTAGACCTAGCCTCCACAAAAGACAAAATTCCATGATGTGTAGAAATATCAAGTCGGACCAACTGTCTAGACAATAATTGAACCTCCAAAGCCAAAGGCCTCTCTTCAATCTTAAGAAAGGTCATACTTCCCATGCTAGGTTCTTTCCGACTCAAGGCATCTGCTACCACATTAGCTTTGCTCGGATGATAAAGAATTATGATGTCATAGTCTTTCAATAATTATAACCACCTACACTGTATCATGTTAAGATTTGGCTGAGAAAAGATATATATAAGGCTACGAAGGTCAGTAAAGACCTCACAATGCACGCCACAGAGATAGTGCCTCCACAACTTCAGAACAAACACCACTGCCGCCAACTCCTAGTCATGAGTAAGGTAGTTCTTCTTATGTACCTTTAGCTGTCGAGAAGCATAAGCTATAACTCTACCTTTTTGCATTAATACACCACCCAAGCCGACTCTCGAAGCATCAAAAAACACAATAAAGGCCATGTCCTCCTCGGGTAAGGCTAGAATAGGTAGGTCAATAACTCCTTGAGATTTTGAAAGCTTGCCTCACACTCATCAGTCAACTGAAATGCCATGGTCTTTTGAGTTAGCCTAGCCAATGGGGCTGCAATAGAAGAGAAACCCTAAATAAACCGACGGTAATAACCTGCCAACCCAATAAATCTACGAATCTCGGTAACTAAAGTAAACCTAATATAATCACGAACTACTGGAACTTTGTCCAGATCAATCATAATACCATCCTTGGTCACCACTTGATGCAAGAATGCCATGGACTCGAGCCAAAACTCATATTTGGAGAACTTTACATTCAACCTCTTCTCTCTCAATCTCTTAAGTATTGACCTCAAGTGACTAACATGGTTGACCTTATTCTCGGAGTAAACCAAGATATCATCGATAAACACAATCACAAATAAGTCCAAATAAGGTCAAAATACTCGATTAATTAACTCCATAAAAGTAGCTGGGGCATTAGTCAACGCAAAAGACATAACCACAAACTCATAATGCTCATAATGAGTCCTAAATGCAGTCTTTGGGATATTAGATTCCCGAACTCTCAATTGATGGTAACTCGACCTCAAATCAATCTTAGAGAACACCGATGCACCCTGAAGCTGATCAAATAAATCATCAATGCGAGATAGAGGATATTTGTTCTTAATGGTGACTTTGCTCAACTATCGATATTCAATACACATCCTCATAGTACCATCCTTCTTCTTCACAAATAAAACTGGTGCACCTCACGGTGATACACTAGGTCTAATAAATCTCTTTTTCAACAAATCTTCCAATTGTTTTTTCATCTTCTTCAATTCCGCTGGAGCTATCTAATAAGGAGAAATAGATATGGACTTGGAGACCGGCTCAAAATCAATCACAAAATTGATATCACAATCATGAAAAACACCGGACAAGGCTGTAGGACATATATCCATAAACTCTCTCACCACTCTCGTTGTCTCTAAAGAACATGACTCCTTATTAAGATCACGTACATGAGCCAAATAAGACAAGTAACCTTTATCCAGCATACGACATGCACAAATATATGATATTACTCCCTTAGGATACGAACTCGAGTTACTTTTCCACACCAAGTAAGGCAAACTGAGGTAGACAGGTCATAGTCTTAGCATAGCAATCTAATATAGCATGATAGGGAGATAACCAGTCCATACCCAATATCACATCAAAGTTAAGCATGTCTAATAAGATCAAGTCAGCTTGGGTCTCTCTACTTGAAAATATCGATGTACACTCCCTGTATACTCTATCCACCATTAAAGGTTCACCTACTAAGGTAGAAATAGTAATAGGAACAGCAAGGGACTCACTCATACAATCAATACCCACATTGAAATAAGTCGACACATAATAGTAAGTAGACCCTGGTTTAAATAATACTAACATAAAATGATGGCAAACCAAAACAATACCTATAATAAATGCATCATATGCCTCTTCCTCAAATCTACCCAATATAGCATAGCATAATTGACGGACACCTCTAGCCTACGAACCACCACAACCACCACCTCGAGTACTCTATGAAGCACCTCAAAAACCTAAAATTGGTGTATCATGGACAGCTTGTGACCCTAGACGAATAGAAGAAGAATCACACATTTGCCTCGTGTTCAAACTTATTATAACAAAACAACCTCAGCAAACTACTCCCAACTCATCACAAGAGTACCGACAGGTCTATGAGCAAAAACCAACCTTCATCACTCCTTAGCCATTCCCGCAACTGTAAAGAGAAATAAGACATTCCATGTGCCTTCAAGATACCCGATTTTGAAAAACCTGTTTTGACACTTGGTCAAAAAGATATAAGACTTCTAAACATTGATAACATCAAACTTGGGAGACAATAGCCTGACGAATCTCCCCAAAATTCTTTTGCTTCTAAGTAAACATAGAAATACTAGAAGACATAGGTGGAGCCACAGATCTCGAAGGATGCAAAGTGGGGCTAATTAGATATCAAAAATTTAAAATCCAACACTCGAAGTCTAACTAACCATTTTCCCCACTTTTTTTTGTTTTTAACTCCATATCTTCATACTCATAATTAGGCTCGAATTGGGAATCAGTAGATCATCCTTAAGAAAGAGCTGCCATTTTGAACTCGAAAGTTACTTTTAACACAGAAGGAATAGATTAGAGGTATACAACACTTAATATGAAAAAATTGCATGAAAGAAATCAAAGGAAGGAGTTTCTCCTATTAAGTATCTTGTAGCCTCTCAAAAATAAGTATTGACGTCTACGTACCGATCCACAAGACTCTATTAGACACCATACTTTTTAACTTATGAGACTGGTAACCTAGCTGCTCTAATACTAATTTATCATAATCCAAAATTGAGATCATGATGACACACATCCCAAAACTCAATCTGATGTGTAAGCCTAAAAGTAAAACTCATACGAGACTCCCAAAAAGAAATTCATGCCACGATTTAAATGAAAAGAAAGACAATGAGGAAATTATCCCAAAACCTGGTGTCATAAGTATAAAGAGCATCTAATACAAGGTTCGAGTCTGAAGATACAACATAAGCCTCTGAATGATACAAAAGATGGAGAAATAAAGATAGACTAGTAATGATCCGAATTTTGGGACCTCACCACTAATCTGAGAATACACAATCCACTAGAATATCAGCGGCCACGTGAGGTATCCTAACTAGTAACTGCATCAAAGAGGGACACAGAAGGAGGGGTGAGTACAATTCACATGTACTCAGTAGGTTTTAGCCGACTGAGTATAAGGAATTAATCAAACTTATTAAATAAACTAAGATTATCTTCCACCTGTATATAGAAAAGTCCCACTTCGGCATCAGTGCCGCCAATTTATATATAATGGCGCAAGTAAAGTAAACCCATAATATCAACTCATTATCACATTTAACCAGATAATCAAATAGTACAGATATCAATGCAATGCAATGCAATATGATGATGCAATGATGTGGTGGTATAGTGGAATCAAGACTGTATCATAGCCTGTCATATACACTTGCTGAGTTGTGCTACCAAGCAGGACCCATGGGGGTCTCGCAGACCATATACCTCAATCATAATATCTCATCATCCTTTCCACCTCATCATGGTCAAGGGATCACAATGTATCCACTAACCTGCCATAAATCTGCTCAGTCAGGGACTCAAGATACAAAGGTTTAATGGTGTTTCATTTTCTTTCTCAAAAATAATTTCCATATTTCTCAACTTCCCATGTTTCATGATATGATGAATTCATCAAAACACATATGATATGAAAATAATATTCAGCTCAACATGTAGTACAAGGTTCAAAGTTCTCAAAATTTAACCTACACATGATACTCACCCGCAATAAATAGCAATGGGAATGAAATATTTCAATATGAGTGTTCATCCCTTTCTCAATAATATTTCAATACTCAGTCCTACTCAAAACCCAAGGGTTATTGGTCTTCCCCGTAGGAGTTTTCGGGGTGATCTGCATATCTTAGAGACTCCTACATCTTATCTCTCTAATGTGACCCTTCTGCAATAGATTCGGCTTATGTGATTGTGGTAAGTATTTAGTCTCTCCTTTATTGGCTTAAATCGTAATTATAGAAGCGCCAAAAATTGTGTACTCTCTGCATCACATATAACTTTTCATATCATAAGTAATGGTGTCTTAAATTTGAACTCCCTCCATTTCAATTTCTTTATCTTTACTTTTTAGTTCATTTAAAAAAAATACTACTTCCTTTTTTGACAGTTCTTCAATTCTAACTTTTCACATTACATTTAACACCACAAGAGTAAATGCACCTCTCTTAGGCCATTATTTTTTCCTAATGTTTTTAAATTTTTCCCTTACTCTTGGTCTAAAATATCCAGTAAATTAAAGATACCTAATTTATCTCTCTTCTAACTATTACTATAATTATTTACTATTAGTATTGTTGTAAGCTAGTGATGGACACCCTACAAGTTAGAAAATCAAATATATCTACTGTTGAAATGTACTAATGGTGGAAGCAACTAAGAGGTTTGATTTGTGAGGCAGTGGGTACAATGGATAGTAGCAGTCACAGAAAAATCAAGTAATCCTTTTTATTCAAAACAGTGCGACTCTTACCCACTATATAACACTGAACATTTAAGAACAAAATACTAGGGCTGAGCGTTTGGTATTTGGTTCGGTATTTTTAAAGTTCGAGTTCGATAATTCGGTAATCGGTAATTTAAAGTATATACCAAATACCAAAATTTCAAACTTCAGTTAGGTAATTCAGTAATCGGTAAATCAAACTTCGGTTCGGTATAGTATTCGATAATACCATATTAAAGTCAAAGTCCATACGAAATATGTTAGTAGATCATATTCACAATAGCAATAATAAGAGATGTGAAGATTTTTAATAACAAACTAAATAATGGATCGAATACAACTGAGTCTCAAACTAATTGTAAAAAATATGTACATTATGGCTTATTCATAATCTCCCAACTTCAACGACACATATAACCCCAATGATGAAAATCCAGGCATTGCAGAAAGCTAGAAACTGTTAAGGGAAAAAGGAAGCCTCTAGCCAATCATGTATTGTATGCACTATGCAACACCAGTACTACATCAGGCTTTCTCTCACAATGGATATTGGTCCCCATATTCGAACAATGGTGAACACCAATCTTGCTATGGATAAACAGGAATGAGAGGTGACTCATCAATACATGGAACTGGACATGGTGGAAGTCAGTTTCCTAGCCACTTCTATGGTACTGGACCTAATAATGATGGACATCCTTTAGGAGATGACAAAGGGAAGAGTCACACACCACAACCTGATCTTGGAACTGATTAGAGCATCACTATATCTTTGTCTCCTGGTCAGTATGCACAATTTCAGAAAATATTTCACAAGCACTTGCATGATTAACTCAACATGAAGGATCAATTGTGCTTACTGCAACCCTTCAAAAATCATAGAAAAACATAACAAAATAGTATGTGTATTAACAGGTAGCCTTAAATAAGTAGTGCTCACACACTATCATCTTTCTTCATTCCGAGTCAAAGAAGCAGCATTTGGCATTATACTTGAGGCATCTTGCAATTACAAATCAAGAATGAGGGAATCTTTTGAGCTATCAATATCATCCATATCTAAAAAGAATTTAAAATGTTTCAACAATTAAACTAAGTAAAAAAATATAAAAATAAAATACAAAAACTGAAAAACATACCAAGTTTAAGTTTCATAAGATCATTAAAATCTTTTTCAACATTTATGGGATAAGGCTCATTTCGACGCCAATCTTGAAGACAAATAACAGCTTGCACCAATTTCGGAGTCAAAGAACTCCTAAATAAATCAAGAATACGGCCCCCGGTGCTAAAGGCACATTTTGATGCCAAACTAGAAATTGAAATTGCCAACACATCACGAGCCATCTTGGAAAGAATTTTATATCTAGGAGAATGAGCTTTCCACCACGACAAGATATCAAAATTGTCGTCATCATCATTTGGCTCTAGTTCTTCACTAAGATACTTTTTCAACTCCGACTTACCACCCAAATTTGTACCATCTTATTTATTCCGCTTCATTTGGATCTTATTTATCACTTTTGTTGATTTTGTGATAGTGTTAGAGATAGATAAATCCGATGTCTGACCCGATAAATCAGAGAGAGAAGATGAGCATCGAGATGCATAAGAGAATTTTGCTACATACTCTTCAAAAATAGATTTCATGTAAGTCACCATTTCATCTTTTATTTCACTCCCCTTTTCATATCCAAACATATCCTCAAGTGCGTCGCCAACATACTCAAGTTTGTTACGAGGATCTAAGAAAGAGGCAATAAAAGCACTTTATTCATTTTTTCAGGAGCACCCCAATACTTGACAAACTTTTCTTTCATTTTTTCTCCCATTTTTGTCAAAGAAGGATCATTGTCTTTCATACACTCTCTTAAATGATTATGAAACTCAACTATATCTTCAAAGTAACCATTAGAAGTGACGTAGAGTGAACCTGAAACCTTCTCAGTTAGATCATAAAACTTTTTAAGAAATATTACCATATTTCTCACCTTTTGCCAATCATCACTTTCAAGTACACCTGCAACACTTCCATCTTCACAAACATGATTATCAAGATAAGTTGACAATCCACCATCTTCAAGATCAAACCTATCAAATGCACTCTCAAAATATTGTGCTGCATCCAACATCAAGTAGGTCAAATTCCACCGGGTTGAAACATCTAAACATAATAACTTCTTACTGTCTATATTTTTTAGTTCACAACATTCCGCAAATTTTCTAATCCTTGCGGTAGATTGTCTAAAATATTTTACCATTTACCTAACACGTTTGATAGATGGACCAACTTCTTTCATGCCATCTTGCACAATAAAATTTAAAATGTGAGTCATACATCTCACGTGAAGATGGTTGCCACATTTCATGTTAGATCCCCAATTAACCATTTATTAGTGTAACTCTTTCACCATGACATCGTTAGAAGAAGTATTATCTACAGTTATAGTGATTATTTTCTCTAATTTCCAATCAAGCAAATACTTACTAATACAACGGGATATTTCGTCACCCTTATGACTACTAACAACCTGAAAGTTTAAAATTCATTTATGCAAGAGCCAATCACTATCAATAAAGTGTACTGTCAAACACATATAATTTATTCTCTGTATAGAAGTTCATGTGTCTGTGGTTAGACAAATTCTCGATGATGTTTCTTTCAAATACTTCATAAACTTTTGTCTCTCTTCACCAAAAACTACATAACAATCCCTAGTCACTGTTCTACGGGAGGGAACTCAAAATAAAGGTTGGGTTTTTTTCATAAACTTCTTAAAACCTTCCTTTTCAACAAAATGAAAAGGAAGCTCATCAAGGATTAACATCTCAACTAAAGCCCTCTGAGATACCTCTTGATCAAAAGTCCAAATTGTCCCATCACGCATTTCACCTTCTAATGGAAAATTTAAATTTGATTATTTATACTTAGAATTGGAAGTGTTAACCTTATTTGGATTTTTAGGACAAGTTTTCAAATATTTATTCAGTCCACTCGTTTCATTTTTAGTTGAATCAGCTAAGAGAACTTTACCACAATGCTTGCACTTTGCTTTATTAATTCCATCTTCTATGAGCTTATCATAATGCGGCCAAGCAGCAGATCTTGATTTTATAGCTTTCCTTTTCACAGTCAATGAATGTTGTTCAACTTTCGGTATTGAATCAAGAGACTCAGTAAGAGCCAGCGGTGCAACATTGGTTGTTCGACTTGTTTCATCTTCCATCTAAACATAGAAGAGATTAGGAGAAAAAATCAAGAAAGGACCCAAGTAAGTAGACAGAGAACTCAGAACAGCAGTTAACAAAAATACACTGCCATATCGCAAAAAAAGAAAAAAAAAGTCAGATCGGACCATTTTCGCAGTAATTCACTACAAATTGCTAATCAATGTCCAATTTGTAAAACCAGGATCAATAAATTCATGACTCACCTCGAGGCATATTGGCGGTGCGACTGCTTTCAGCCACCTCGCGGCTTCACTCAACGTCTCTGATTTGGATGAATAGAAAGGGAAATCAGAAATTACTCAACGAGATGAAGATGGTGAACACTGAACAGGTGAAGTACGGAGGTCTTATGAGTAAAAAAATGACTCTGGAGGAGCCAAAAATCCCACACAAGAGAGTAAAAGATCAACTGAAACAGAAATACAAGAGAATAAAAACTAAAAAGATGACTGCTGAACAATGAACATTACAACTTTACAAGTCTTCTTACTTAGCCTCTTAGGGAGTTAGGGTTATTTCCTTACTAGGTTAGGGCCTTAGGAATTTTCGAATTTGGGCAATTGGTTATTGGTCTTGACTTAAATTTTCTTTACAATGGGCCTATAGCCCTTTAATTTTGGTCATTTAATTTCGATATTCGGTAAATACCGAATACCGAACTGTATAATTATAAATATCGAATATCGAAAAAGAAATACCGAAATGTTATATTTTAGCACCGAATACTGAACCGAATTATCGAATACTGAATACCGAAAGAGCCGGTTCGGTTCAATAATTTAATTTTCGGTATTTTATGCCCAGCCCTACAAAATACTCTTGTCATACCATGGAAGAAGTAAAATACAGAAGAACACTCAAAGTAGAATGTCAATGAATAGACTAATTCTCTTCTTCTTAAAATATGAGTGCTTATCATACTATTATTTCAGATGCTTTTAACATTCACTTGGGTCCAACCAATTGAGAGGATTGTAAATTGATAACTATGGACAGGTTGATGAATGTATGGTAATAGCAGAGACTCCAACTCTTCCTCCTCTTACCTTCGGTACTTCTTTTTATGGAAGGACACACATTGAATGTATTTTGGTGTCTATAGCATATTTGATATTTCATGTTCAAAAGTTTAACTTATAGTACAAGACAATAGGCAATTTGATTGCCTTGGCTACAACCTTTTAGTGCTTCTCACAGTTATTAGCATGTTTTTTAGAATTTTCCTTTTGTATTTATGTGTAATGAAGACATGAAGCTACATTTGTTTTTGCATGTGTATTAGTGGATGCTGGTTTTTTTAATTAATTGATGAAGAATTTGATATAAATAAGTTACCTCCCTGTTGAATAATCTTCATGTTGACTGACATTTTTGTTCCTGTAAGTTTATTTTGGGACTTTGAAGCTTTTTTTCTTGATATGATTAGTTTTATCGTTTTATGTCGAGATGTTGTGTCAATTCTTTTTTTAATGCACTCTGTCGTATCTTTAATGTTCTTCTACAATATTTTTCTCTTATAGAGTTCCTTGGTGACATATTCTTTCTTCTTTCAATGTGAATTTTGAAAAGACATGGGAATCAAAATAAGACAACTAAATTAGGATTGAAAGAAACTTTTAATAAACAAGAATTCCATACTAATACAATGTAGATATTTTGATTAATAATATCTTTTTGTTATGTTACCCCGCGCGAAGCGCGGATAATTTCACTAGTATTTAGTAATAATTCAATCAAGAAATTGATTTCAAATTAACTATTATAATATATTTAATAAACTTTTTAACTAAAAAATTAAATTTAGATAAAAATTACTGAATTGCCGTGTAGTTCATTTGAGAAAGTGATTAAGGGGTCATTTGAATATTAATGGTTAAGAAAGTGGATATAAACTTGCTCATTTTTGATCCGTTGTTCATATCTAATTCGATTTGTTCATTTGCAAACACTATTAACATACTTATTTTTTTTCAAAACTCCTGAACGAAAATCCTACATCTGTCACTGCTAAACCTGACATGTACAAAGTCTCGAATCCTAAAATGGGGTGTTAGAACTCAAAATTTAGAGTCGAATAGTTACAAATGGAGATGACTAGACCTGGTTCACGATAATAGTTATGGCATATTTATGCTTTCATGAGTAACCATATGCAAAATATTCTGAAGCTAACATGTACTACGGCATATAGAGTGGAAGTGTTCGATTCTTCTACAATTTTCAGTATGTAGTTTTCATTAGACCAGTACTCTGTAATATGAGTCTATAACAACAACATACTCAGTGTTGTTTAGGGCAATTTATGAGCTCTAAAGTGAAACTTTAGGATTCTTGCTATTATTATTTTCTCATGTTTAATCTACAGTTTTGTTATAGTTGTTAATAAAAATTACTACGTACCTTGCCTAGTGGTATTTTAGTTTCCAGAAAAAAAGAATAATCAAAATCTTTTTAAACTAATAAAGAGGCGTTGGAGACTGGATTTGATGGTACCACTCGTTCCAACACTTAAGACTTCACTATCTTTAGACATTTTGTAGTGTGCTCTTGCTTCAATAATAATACAACACATAGTATGTGGATCCCTCGTTAATTAAAGCTAATTTGTTGCTTATTTTATAATAAACCTTCAACAATGTTATGAATCTGATGATGATGAACAACATACTTCATGTAGTGTAATTTTAGAGTCTAAAAAAGGTGATGTGTATGTAGCTTTACGTTTATTTTTGTGAAAGTAAAGAGGTTTTTGATACTTTCATCTCAAATAAAGAATATCAAATTCTTATTTAGAACCATCTCATATCAAAACCTAGCAGCTAGGGATGTTCACGGTTTGGATAAAAATCAATTCAAACCGAAAAATCGAACCAAACCGAGTTTATTTGGATTTAGTTTAGTTTTAGATTTTTAAAAATCGATAGTATTTGATTTGGTTTTGATTTTGTTCGAAAAAAGAAGAAATAATCGAATCGAACCGACAAATTATATATATATATTTTATTATTATACATACATAATATATTCTTTTTATAAACAATTTTAAAGATCTTACATATATTTTCATCAAAATTTATTTTTAATCTATTTATAAAATAAAAAATGTCCAAGACGAGAACATTTATCTTATGGCTCGTGTATATGAGGGTCTATGGCAATTTTTAGTGGGACTAGAAAATGTCAGTCTCTTCTTTCTAGGTCAAAATGGTGAATTTTGAAGCTTTATTCACAGTAAATTTAGTGATCGAAAGTTCTATAATGTCGGTCGTTCCAACTATTTTTCGTTTTGAATGGATTGTTGTCAATTTTTTCCCGTTTAGATTGAATTTTTTTTATTTTTTTATGTGGTTAACAATCAAATAACTGAACAAAATCAAACCCAAACCGATAACAACCAAACCAATAAACGTATATTATATTTGATTTGGTTTGATTTGGAGAATTTAAAAACCGATTAAGGTGATTTAATTTTTGTTTTGACACCCGCAAACACCCCTACTTCAGCTATACTATCATATGCCACATGAATCACAAATACTAGGTAAATTTCAAAAACTTCCCTTCAAGGATGCCTTTGGTAGTTTGGTAGGTAGAAAACGTTTTTACAATTTTCTAACACTTGGTCAATAAGAATTAAAAAAAAAATTCCTTAAAAATAAATGAAAATTGGCTTCCCTAAGAAAAAAAGGAGGAACAAATTACACAAGCGTTCCACAATGATTTGTGTCCTCTTCACCCTCCAACACACTTCATCTTCATTATTTTCTCAAATATACGTTTCCATTCGTATGATATTCATAAAGTGAAACATTCAAGGAAGAGATGTAGGATAATTTTCAGAAGTACTCTTAAAATAAAACTATAAAATGTCTTTCTCAAGGAGAATGTAAAAGAACTTGAGATAGGTAATAGACAGGAAAGTACTTCGACTCTAGCAATTTATATAATGGCATTTTAGGAATTTAAAGCTACTGTTTGCCAATTGATACAAACAAATGTACCAACAGTTATTACATCTAATAAGTAATATCGAACAAAAGGAAGCAACTCATTGCATCGGAACAAAGAAAAGGACAGACATATATAGAAAACATACAGCTTCAAGCACACTAACACCCTTTATCGACCGCCTGGTAGTCACCAGATGCTGATGGAGTTGTGCACTACATTAGCTCAGCTCGGAAAAAAAGTGGTTGTTACACATTGTTCAAAAAAGAAAGGTGTATCTTGAACTACGAGTAGTTGGAGTACATAATAACAAGTAGAATCTACTCAAAATAGTGGAAGACGCCGATCACGGTTCCACAACCATCCCTGCCTTGGACAGCACAGGTTAAGAGTAGTAAGTGCTCTTTTAAGAACATGAAAGTACAAGTGTCCTTGAAGTATTCGCTTTTCTTCTCCTCTAACATCATTCCACAATAAGAGCACCCCAATTGCAATAGAACAGCATGAGACTAGAAAATCAGGTTTAGCAGAGACAGCAGGACGTTCAAATTAATTAAAATTCGTCATCTTTAAAGTTTACAGCAAGATCCCAGTAATGAGAAACCCCAGCATCAGCAAAAATTTTACGAGCAGCAGCTTCAGTCCTGCAGTCAAAAACAAAAAACCTATGGAAGCTTGATTTAGCAACACTCCCTTGCCAGACCAACACACACTTGTTGAGAGGCTTATCTTCATCTTCACCTTCACCTTCACCTTCATCATCTTCTTTCTTACCAGAAGCTGCCCAATCAATTCTCCTAAGCATAAGTTCCCCATATCGCTTGATTGATTTTTTCCCACCTTCAACAACAACACTAATACCTCCTGAGATCACTGCACATCCAGTCAAACGATTCTCCTGAGCGTTAACATCCACCTTGAAGCGGGTTTGTGGGTGGGAGAGGTCATTAATTTTATATACTGAAACAATAGTCTCTGGAGCGATATTTGAGTCATCAAAAAGTTTCCTCTCTTTCTTCTCTCGACGCTCATCAGGATTAAGCTTACGAGCAATATTCCTGTCCACATGAGCCTGCTCACGCTCAGCAGCAGCACTTCTAATCTCCATTTCAAGCTTTGTAGGATCCTGTGTGGCTTCTGAGCCAAGAACTTTCATTAGATTGCTCATTTTAACTTTCGGCTTTGGTGGTTCTACCAGGCCTTGTCGTATCATTTCTTGTCTTTCTTTCTCTCTGGCCAATCTTCGCTGGGTTCGAAGTTTCTTTTGCTCCTTTTTGGTTAGTTTCAACGGTTGGGAGGAGGTGGAGCTGGTTCAGCAGGAGGCTCAATAGGGCGAGGGTGTTCAACATATATGGTGATCTTTTCAATCTTCAACTGTTCGTTAGTTAAATTACCATCAACTATATCACCATAAGAACCAGATCGTAACAGAGGAGCATCCCTGGAAGGTCAAGACAAGAAAATAAGGGCAAGCACAAAAGAAACAGTAATTTCAAGGAAAAACAGACTGTAACAAGAGCAAAAAAAAAAAAAAAAAAAAACTTAACCTCTAGTCAATATTTCATTAATTTTCAGCTCCAGAAGTTTATAGCAGGTTAAGCATACGTAAAAGATAGAGCAAACCAAAGAAGCTTGCAACATCACAAGTATATTACAATCCACATTACAGGTACTCGTGAAGAGAGTTCTGCAGAAAGATATTGCCAGAGGGAGGGAGGTGGAGTAATTTGATGTGGAGAGGTTGCATAATGCATGTTCTTTCTGTACTCCTTGTCTTGGTGAATCATAGAGAGACAGATCACTGAAGCACATCAGGATCTACCACATACCAAGTTGCTCTCATTTTACAGTTAATATCAAGACCATCAGTTCAAGCTCCCAAGCCACACTGTGGCCCCAACAATGAGAACTCAGGAGACATACAAAAGTGTACTAGAAAGCAAAACGATATTCACATTGAAAAACAGTTAGATCAACTTACCACCACTCAACTTCAGGAATAGGTTCCTTCTGTTTTTCCTTGGCGATAACCCTTTCCGATACCTCAATGAGATTCGGATTTATGTCAGGCTCTGCTTTAGCCTTGGTCAACTGTGCTTGCTTTGCCTTTAGCTCTTTGGCTCTTGCTTCACCAAATTGGCTCTAAAGACAAATGTTGCAACATGATCAAAACAAGTTAGGAAGCGACAAGAACAGAGAAGGGAGTACTTAAGTTAAACAAAAAACAGCAGCAGCAACCATAAAAAAGGACAGAGCCCGGTGCAGGAAGCATGCCGTGCTCACGCAGGACTCGAGGAAGGGTCGCACCCCAACAGCAGCAGCAACCATGACAAGAAAAATTCAGTACCTTTAACTTGATTATTTCTGCATCTCTGGACCATTTGCCTTCCTCCACAAACTGAAATGTCATCCTCTTGGGCCTCAAAATTTTGTTCTTGTCAATGCCCATGCTTGGATCAAAATGGGGATTTTTCTCAGGATCAACCTCAAGTTCAGGTTTGAGAATTTGAAATGCTTCTTGTTTCTTTTTATTGCTGTTCACCTGCACATATGCTCCAGGTTAAACACAGAAATTCAAATAAAATATGAGCAAGGGAAGCCAGAACAAAAATGAGCCATACCTTAAGGGTGCTAGATGGCTTAGGCATATTGACAATATTTCCCTGCTCATTGATTTCCCTGCCTAGGGCATCCAATCGAAGAACAGGGGGCTTTTGCAGGCTTTGGCTGAAGGGTAACCTCTGGTGGCATTTGCCCTGGAAACATGTTAATGAGGGGAGCAAATTCTGTCCTGTCGGAATCCCATCTTAGCAGCAAGCTCTTGTGCACGCTTTACTGCTTCATACTTTTGTGCTGTGAGCCCCACAAGATGAGGCAAACCACTGGGTGGTGGATTTGATGTGCTTAGTGCTGAACCAGGAGTTAGAAATACCCCTGCATCAGAAGATGCAACTGGAGTGGGAAAAATCCCTGCATTAGCTGAAGGTTGAAGGCTCTCCTTGGCTCCCACCTGTGGAAGTCCCTCTCTAGTAAAGTTGGGGCCCTTATTCTTGTTTAGCTACATGATAAAAATGAGCACAGTTACAAAGACTATGATATGTTTATAGCAAAGTGGAAACTGTAATCTTCCGTTTATATCCTTTTGCTCTCCCACCCCCCGAAACCATCCTCGGGCAAAGGAACCACGATGGGGAGCAAAAGAGATCCAACAACCAAAAAGAAAAACAATATGCAAAACAGAAATGGGATAGATATTCATATGTAGCAACTTACTGCAGGTATCTTCTCAAGCTTTTCAGCCAACTCCTTTCGCATTTGTAAAGCTCTCTTTGCTTTTGCTAAAGCATCAGGAGATAAGCTCCCACTCTTGCCAGCACCAGAAGCTGTCCCATCTGTACTAGATTTCCCAGGAATCTGATGAGATCAGTTAATATTAACTCCCTTATTTTCATTTGTGGTAGAAAGCAAAGATACCTTGGTAGCTGGAGAATCACCATGAGCCAAGTAGTTAACAGGCAAAGTCTTTGATGTCACATTGTATGATCCCATTGTCACACCCTGAAAATTAAGGTCAGGGAAAATTCAGCCCAAAAATCCCAGAGAGCACTAAAGTGTCACTCGCAGAGAAAGGACCGTGTATTCATCTCAAGATAAACAAAAAAAATGCACAGCACTTCTCAATCAAAAGGAAAACACACAAAAAACAACAAAGACATGGGCAAGTCAAATAAGCTATCCAAATCTTCCAAGGTTAAGACTCGGTCCCGAGCAGAGCATTGCAATAATTTCATGTGACAATGTGACGGAAGAATTTTATCGACCGAATCTCTTAATCAGAAGTGGACCTTTAGAACACTGATGTTTTTCAGAGCGCAAACCACAAAAAGAGACTGGGCCTGACCAAAATAAACCTTGCACAGACACAATATATATAATCACAATTTAAAAACTAAAAAGTAGATGGCAAAAAATTCATTCATAGGACAAGCAAATCAAAACATAAATGGATCATCATACTACTCTTCTACAAGATTGTCAAAATCAATTAGGGAAGATTTGTAGCAACTTTTTTTCCCTTCTTATGTCCTTAAACAATCAATGCATATCTGATTCTAACTCATGATTTATGCATCTCATATATGTCGTATTTGTGCATATTTGATTGTGTTGTAGTTGTACGTATCTTTGATGTTATTCTATGCTGATTATTTGTCAATATATACCCACTGTACAAGTTGTTTAAAGTGAGTATTTTCAGTCCAACACTCACCACTACCTTGTTGGGGGCGACTGATGATCCTTACAAAGTACATGTTTGTGTACTCATATTGCACTTGCTACACTCTTTAAAGATACTGATCCGTGCTCCAGCAGAGCCCAGGAGTGAAGAGGAGCTGACTAGCGACTGTCTGATGAGCTGGTAGGCATATTTTGCAGCACCTTGGAGTTCCCATCTATCTTGATATCTTTACTATTTTCATTCCGACAATACTTGTATTTTGAGATTGATGTATTGTTAGTCCAGTAGACCCTCATGACTTGTGACACCAGCTCTTAGGGGTAAACACTTTCACACTATTTTTTATTCAAACTTATGTCATTCTGATATTTACTTGTTTTCAAACTTATTCATGTCTTTTGGGTAATTAATAGGAAACCGTAGGCTTTTGGGTTCACTTAACGGGTTGGGTTAGGTGTCATCATGGCTTAGGCAAATTGGCTCATGACAAAGTGTTATCAACGCTCTACGTTACTAGATCTTGCAAGTCATGAGAAGTCTTGTAGATCGGCACAGAGACATTGGTATGCATCTTCGAGAAACAAATTCTCTTCTCTCTTTATCACATGATGCTTGTTTCATCTTAAAATTTGAACTTCTATGTTGTATTCGGTCTTGTCAAAGGCGCGCTTAAGCCCTGAAGAGAGGCTCAAAACGTATTTAGCGCTTCATCTCGCTTTATGTGCACTTCAGTGTGGTCATCAAGGTTCTAAGGCAAACTTTTCCTTGAGCCAATGAGCCTCTTTTGAAGAAGTGACACTAAACAATTGATATTTCACTTTATCATACCTTTTTTTTAATTTCTTTGGTCATATATTTGTCATTCATGTTTATAATTATTGGTCTTGGACTAAACATATAAATTTGTATCTTTTTCTCCCTTTGCACCTTTTTTCATAAAAGCCCACACTTTATTTGCGCTCTGCGCTTAAAGCCCCAATGGACCTTAGAGGTTTTTTGCGCTTTTCACCTTTGATAACACAAGTTGTATTCCCTCACAGATGGTAAGGACACATTCTACAGCGTCAGCGCAACACTGGGGGCAAAAACCAAATGTTGGACTACTACCGAAGGTAGGAGCAAGCCAAGAAGACAGGCTAGTGTACCGACCAAGGCTCGCACTATGGCTCAGTCTAGGACCTGCTCATGATCATGCTAGAGTAATCCATAATCCATCTCTTACATTAATTCTCTACCAAAGGTGATTAGTTCCTTGTTGGTTAATTGTTGTTGCTAGGAGTCAATTGAAGAATAGACTTATCTTGAAGTTCTTGAACTTGATCCGTTCTTGAACTCAAGAATCACTTTCTTGAATTCGTTATATCTTAAGTTTCAGTTTATTTCATTTCTTTACATTTATTTTAGCTTCCGTATGTTTCTTGACTTTTCTTTATATTACTTCATTTTCCAGATCTTCTTGATGGTTGTCTACTCTCCAAAAACATCAGCTTAAATATGCATCTTTAATAGATAAGGGCATGACCCGTTGAAGACCAGCATAGAGTAGAAAAGTTGTCATATATCAGCTACCACTGGGAAATGCAACAAAAGGTGGTTGACAGTTTCATTGTTCTGCTGACAAATGAAGCATCTGTTTATAAGGATGATGCCCTTTCTTCTGAGATTGTCTTGTGTTAAGCATGCCTCATTTGGAGCTGTCCAGGTGAAATAAGAGACTTAAGGGATGCCTAGTCCTCCAAACATGCTTCCAAGGCCAATCTCCCAGAATGGTATTCTGTGTAATCCAGTGATTTTAACCTTCTTTGACAGTGTACATGCCTCCCTTAGAATTCCCCCATTGGATTTTGTCTGGCTGGAGATCATCAATGTTATAACCACTTAGTGCTTCTAGAAATGCGAGGCAATCATTAAATTCCCAGTCCTGAAGGTTTCTTCTGAAGCTTGGGGACCAGCTGTTGTTTTCTGGTATTGAGCAATGTTGGCTTCTCTGGTGCTACCAATCTGGAATAAACCTGGAAAGGATTCTTCCAAAATTGTGTCCCCAAGCCATTTGTATTCCCAAAATCTAACATGTAGTCATTCCCTGGCTTGAAAGAAACTTGCTGAAAAAATTCATTTTGCAAGCTGCTGATATGTTTCCAGCTCCCTACACCATAAGCTTCATTGCTTTCTTTTAAGTACTGTGGCTTTGGACGTCATACTTAGCAATAATGATATCCTTCCAGTGTCCTGTCTCACTTTGGCTATACCTCCATAGCCACTACATTAGCATGCTTTGATTGTGGAGTTTTAGACTTCTGCTACCTAGTCCCCCTTGTGACTTAGGTTGAATTACTCTCTGCCATTTCAACAACGGGAATTTGTGGGTCTGACTATTTCCTTCCATAGGAATCTTCTTCTCAATCAGTCTATCTGCTTTGAAACTGAAACTTGGCATAGGGAAGAGTCACACGAAGTACATAAGGGTACTGTCTAGGACACTATTAATTTGAGTGAGCCTGACTGCCATAGAGAGAGATTGCATCTGCCATGTTGCTAGTCTTCCATTCCAAATATCAACAGATTTGAATTTGGCACCTAGGGGTAATCCCAGGTAGGTGGAGTTTTGCAGCTTAGGATTTCTGCCAGCTCTTCTAGATTGGAAACATCATTCATAGGGGAGATGGTGCTTTTGTTCATGTTGATGTGTAATCCAGAGATGGTTTCAAAGACCAAAAGAGTAAGATTGAGATTGGACACTTGTTGTCTGCTCCACAAAATATCAAGGTGTCATCTGTGCATACAAAAGATGGGAAACGCTAATTGCAGTTGTTGGTTCCTACCTATTTGGAACCCCATGAATTCATTGTAGTTCCTTTGCCTTATCCAACAACTGAGTGAAACCCTCCATGGCTAGTATAAAAAGGAATAAGGAGAAGGGATCTCTTTGTCTAAGACCCTTTTGTGGGGAGAAGAATCTCACTGAGCTTCTGTTTATCAGGACAGTATTTCGCTGTTATATGCAAAAGTAAATTCACCTTATCTACCTATCTCCAAATCCCATCTTCTTTAGGAGATTGACTAAGTAAGCACAATTTAATTGATCAAAAGCCTTTTCAATATCCAATTAGCAAAAAATTCCACTGTCCTCACATTTGATTTTACAGTCTAGCACCTCATTTGCAATCAAGGAAGCATCTGTCTGTGTTTCATGAAAGTACTCTGTTGGCCTGAAATTAGTTTCTCAACCAGCTTTGTCAATCTTTTTCAGATAGAATTTATGCCACAAGCTTGTAAACACTCCCTATCAAGCTTATGGGCCTGAAATCCCTGAGTTCTATTGCCCCCTTTTTCCTTGGGATGAATGCAAATGTGGAATTGCAAGATCTTAGCAACGGACAATTTTGATGAAAGTAGTTAAGAACTTCCAACAAATCTGCCTTTAGAAAGTCCCAACATTTCTGGAAAAAAGCCATGGTGAATCCATGTGGCCCTGGTGCTTTGTCAGGGGCACATGATTTAAGTGTTGCAAAGATAAGTGCGCGGACTCTTCACTTTCGATGCCGCACCCGTGTCGGATTCTTCAAAAATACACTACTTCTGGTGAATCCGACACGCACCCCTTGACATTTTTGAAGAGTCCGACCAACATAGCTGCGTAGATCTCTAGTTCAGTGAAAGGTACTTCTAGCTCCACTTTTTCCACTGTATTGAGTGTCGCCAGCCCTTCCAAATCTGATGAGGGTCTCTAAAGCTCTGTCTCTTTGTAGAGATCCACATAGAAAGCCAACATACCATCCCTGATCCTCCCTTTTTCCTCAAGTACGTCTCTAATTTGTCAATGCAGTCGTTTCTCTGTGGGTGTTGGCCATCCTCTGGAAGAATTGTGTTCTTGTCTCCTTTCGACTTCAAGCATCTGGAATTTCGTCTCCAGGATATTTCTTCTGCAATTGCAATTTTCTTTAACTCCAATCTCAAGTCTAGTGTCAAAACATTTTCATCTGGGGTATGAGCTTTGTGTTCAGCAATCTGCTCTAGCCTCTCCAACTCTACTAGAGCCTTGGATCTTCTCGTATCTGTTTTTCCATAAACTTCCTAGTTCCATCTTGTGATATCATTCTTAAGACTTCTTAGCTTCTTAGATAGGATAAAATCTGGAGTGTCCATTACTGTATAAGAATCCCATCAATCTTTTACCAACTCTACAAAACCATCCGTTTTAACCACATACTTTCAAATTTGAAATAAGAAGGTGTGGCCTCCTAGTCCCCACTTTCCAGAACAATAGGCTTGTTCTATGAGAACACTCCAGGTAGAGCATATTGTTTTATGGAATTGAACATCTCACTCCATTCTGGTGAAAACAAAAACCTGTCAATTCTTGAGGCTTGGAGAAATTCCTCCCCTCTTGACCAGGTGTATTGTGTCCCTTGAAGTGGAGGGTCAATAAGATCTAACTCCAGAATGGTGTTGGAGATTTCCATCATTGCACAGGATCTCCTATTGCAGTTTAGTCTCTCACTTCCAAACCTGCAGACATTGAGAACACCCCCAATTACCCAAATATCAGACCCCATATCAGACCACAATCCCCTTATGCCTGCAAGTTCATGCCACAACACAGTTCTTTCATGGTTAGTATGAGGGTCATATACCCCAGAGAGAACCCATTTGAAATCATCTGTTAAACTTTCAAATCTACAGGAAAGAGAAAATCCCAGCTTCAAAATCATCACTTTTCCAGGGTCTTTTGTCCCACATAATTAGAATCCCCCCTTGGGTGCCAAGTGCTTTGAGTTCTTCCCAGTCAATTCACCTATTCCCCCATTTTTGAAAAAGAGATTCCAAAGTGCTTCTCTTATCTTTGTTGTGGAGACCCTGCACTTCAAGCCAATAAGCTTTACTCTCATCTTGAGTGAGCTTTTTCAGACCTGTCCCTTTCCTTCTTCCCACTGCTATCTTAGAGTCCCCAGTTCAATCTTCTAAGTTCAGTGATTGCTTTATTCTTCCCTTTTTTTGAATCCCGTCCTTTTTTCATGTTCTTGAGATTGGTTTCTCCTCCTCTCTTTCATTCACATAATTATGTCCAGAAATTTCATGTTTGAACCCAAGAACATTCATCCCCAAAGCCTTACAAGCTTTCATCATAGTAATCTTTGTCGACTTGGAGGTTTCCACCATTGATGGGGTATCCACTGGTTGCATGCATAAATCTTCACTGTCATACCATGGTGGTGGAAGATAAATGTTGAGAGAAAGAGAAGAAGCACCTGAGTTTGATTCATTGAGGATTGGAAATCCTGTGAATTGGGAAAATTTCGTGTTGCATGAAGAATTGGAGAGCTTACTAAGCTTGGCTTCATCATCAACATCATGCTTCGATTGGGTTTTTTCTGTTCAAACCAAAGCATTGCAATTGAGGGATTGAATTTCCACACAGAGGGGGTCGAAGAAAACCGTTTCGCGCATCGAGGAAGCTTGAGGATACAAGGGTCAAATTTAGAATTGGTAGCTTTCCTGGACTTTGCCTTGTTGGGTTTAAGTGTTGTTTGCCCTTGCTTGGGCCTTTGGAGTAATACCATTATTAAGGCCCAAAATCTTCTTCCCTTTGAATTTGCCCTTTTGTTTTTATTTTCTAAGTTGCTCAAATGCACTACTTTTGGAGGATCCGACACGCACCTATCGAATTTCTGAAGAGTCCGAGAAATATAATTTATTTTCACTTAAAAGACCCTGCCCGTTAAAAGAAGTCTTTGCTTTGTTTGAACCTCTAGCAAGTGTGTCACCTGCTCCGCACGTGCCCTACTTGTGGATACGATATCCTCGTATCTTGTGGGATACAAAGCTTCTGGTGCTGTCGCTTTCTTTGCCATTGCTGACTCAAAGAGTTGTCCAGTGGGTAAAGGTTATGTCCGGTTCTCCAGCACAATCGAGAATTCAAAAATCCAACCTTTGAATTCGAAATTCAAACTTGCCAGAATCCTCCTTCCCAGAGTTCCTAATATAGATCCGAGCCTAATAGAGATGGGTTTCATTTTTTGTGTCCTTGTCAACTACAATAAAACATCCATCTTTATCCCCTATTTCTTGAAAATATCTAAAGTCCACTTATTCAGAGGAACTATGAATACCTTGACCCATGTATTTCCAGCCTGCTTTCAATTGGAGTGGCGTTGGTGTCCATTGACCACCAAGTAGAGAGAGATATCTGCAGCTCCAAAACCAAACCCATGCTTTGATTCTTCTCTCAACCTCTTGTCTGGAATGGAACTCAAAAAGAAAACAATGGTGATCTATTGGAGTTACATTAAGACCAGCGATGACTCTCCATCCGAAAATAAACCATTTTTGAATTGTATTTGAGTTGGGGCTAAGGTGGAAAGAATTGTTGAAAGTACCAACTAAACACCTGGAGAGTGGGTGTGAATCAACCTCCATTTTTGTTCGCGCTGTCTGAGGGATGTCCGGCTAGCTTTCAGGGGTCGTTTCGTTACTGTATAAGATACATCTTATTCATGTATAAAAAGTTGTATTAGTTTTACTATGTTTGGTTGGTTTTTTTGTAATCCTACAAAATTAATACCTACATAACTTATGAGGGAATCTATGTATAAGTTATACGGGGTAGAAGGTGGAATAAGTTATGTGGGTAGTTATACATGTATTAAAATAATAAATTACACATTTACCCCAATTGATTTATTTTAAAATCTTTTTTATTGAGAATTTTACATAACAATTATATTTTCCTAACTATTTTGTTTCTTATTTCTTTTCATATACGAACATATTTCTATTTCTTTCCATTTGAAATTCAAATGTAAATATTTTATTAATATTACAAATTGGATTGTATATATTTTGACGGCGCATATGCTAATCATATATTAGCACTATATATTATTAAATATATTCCACATATTTAATTAGCAGGTATTATAATTTGTTTAGGACGTGAATTTATACATAATTTATATATTTGGTATACTAAAAAGGTATAAACAATATATGCAACATATTGATAGAATATTTACATTATATAAAATAGGATATTTGAAATATATTAATAGTATTTTATTTTTATAAGCTATAACTAAACCTTGCATTACTAATACCTCCATAATTAAACTTTGCATTACTAATACATGCATAACTAATACATTCATAACTAATACATGCATAACTAATACATGTATTACTAATACTTGCATAACTCTAACCAACAACCAAATGACCCCTCAATGTTTGTTGTCATATAGTAAGATTTCAGCAAAGGGGTGGAGGGTGCATTGGCTCGTGTGTGTTTATCTTCCCTAGAAAATGGATAATCTTCTCATCTACATTTGTCCATCCATTGTTGTGACTTATCTCTGGGTGATCACAGATGCTTTGGACATACCTGCCACACTTCTACTCTTACGAATCTGCCATGTATATTGTAATTCTGATAAACCCTATAGAGATGTTTCTTTGTTCTCCCCCACCTTCTATAGAGATCCCCTGAACTTTTCAATGCTTGTATGAGAGCATCACATACCCATTTGAGATTTTGATAATCACTGTTGATTTTGCTTGTAAATCTTCTGCCTCTCTCTATCAAAGAGTACCATCGTAATTGCTTATCCACGAGATTTTTAAGTTCGCACGCCTTGTCTCCTGAAATGAAAAAGACTTTTTCTCCCATAGAAAGGTTTAGACAGCTATCACAGAAGTAATTGCTTAGGAGGGTGGGAAAGAATAGGAGGTGTTTCTAGCTGAAGGACACTAGCGGACAGAGCATTTCAGGACCTTTTCGTAATACACACCATCTTTATTCTTCACTAAGAGTGCATAGACTACAACTATGGCCAAGAAGCATAAAGTTTCTTGATTTTTCTTTTACAAGTTTTTAGATCCTTACATGATTCTTATCCACTAGTATCAGAGTGCTAACTTCTATGTTATCAAGATTCAATTGATCCACCTATTGCTCCAGACGTGCATCAAGCACCTGAGAGCTTTATTGCTACGCCCATACTTCAGGACGTTTTGACCGTATCTTGAGGTTGTTGGAAAGTTCTATTGGGACGTCACCTATAGCTCCAATGGTTCACAAATTCAGGGTTGTATAAGAGCACAGACTCCAGCCACACATACTCTGATTTAGCAAGATGCACCTATGTTTCCGACTCTTGTATCGTCTTATATGGCACCACCACTTGGCACCTGGCATTGAACAGCAGCCTATTACAGTACCTCCATCCGTGATAGGGGCTCCTACAATTGTGGATGATCATGATAGAATGTACAGTTTCCAAAATTGCATCATCTTTCCTTCAAGGTGAAGGGACAATGAGCTATATTCAAGATTTCTTAGATCGCAGTGTAAAGATATTGTCTATTTGGGGCCTACTTGAGAGCCATGGGTTTGAGTTCAGTACTTGCCAATTCATTAGGAATGCAGCATTATGGTGAAGATCATACAAGAGGATGAGATCAGCTTGAGTTACCTCCTCAATTGGGCTCAGTTCGAGTAAATATTCTTAGAGATTTATTTCTGTTGGAAGGGGATGATCTACACAGGTGGTTCAAGCAGTTTTGTCAGGGTTCCATAACTATGAATGAGTATGAGATGAGGTTCACAAAATTGTCTTATTATGCTACCATTTTGCTACCAGTAGAGGAGAAGGTGAAGAGGTTCACCAACGACCTCGAGTAAAGCTATAGAGTGAACCTAGAATGAGAGGTAGAGTTTGGCACTCCCTTCATACAGGTTGTTGATATCGCCACTTGCCAGACGGTTTGAAAATGTTCATAAGTAGGAGAGAGAGGAACTCGAGGACAAGAGGCCCTACAGCTTTAGTGGTTTCATTGGTTGAGAGGTTATGTTGATAGAGGCCCCTGGGCTAGTGCATTCAGCTTTGTAGATGTCTCACAGCGCACCACCGAGATAGGTTGCATAATGCTTCTATGGGTTATCAAGGCAGCCTCATCAGTCACATCAAGCGGTACTCCTAAGCTTACTTCTTTTATGAGTGTGGGTAGTTGGGGTATATTCAGAGGTTTTGTCCCAGACTCCAAATAGGTGTTCCACAAGCAGTTGTTCCTATTACAACTCAGCCTCCAACTAGTTTTGCGACACCACAGCCAGCTCGGGGTGCTCCACAACCTACTAGAGGCGATTCTCAAGCAGTTAGGGGATGCGGTAGAGGTAGAGTTCAAACTAAGGCGGTCAAGCCCGTCATAAGCATTTCCTAGCTGACCTGAACTATGTGGCATCAAACGCAATCCTCACAGGTATTATTTCAGTTTGTCATTGAAACGCTCTTATGCTATTTGATTTAAGTTCAACTTATTCATGTGTCATTGTATTTTGCATTTGGTTTAAGTATGTCGTGTGAGTTACTTGATATTCTTGTTTATGTGCCCACACCTATTGGCCATGCTATTATAGTAGATAGAGCTTATCAGTCTTGTTTGGTTTCTATTCATCGTTGTGATACGATGATTGATCTTTTATTATTGGATACAGTTGATTTTGAGGTGATAATCTATATGGATCGGTTGTATTCTAGCAATGTGACTTTGGACACGTGTCAAGATTGTGGCTTTGGCTATTCTAGGTGTAGTGTGGTTTGGAGTGAAGTATGTAAATCACCCTCGAACAAGGTAAATTTGTTCATGAAGGCACATCTTATGGTGGGTAAAGGTTGTCTAGTCCATTATATTCAGGACATCAGTTTAGTCCACTACTATTGACACAATACATTGCGTTAGGAAATTCTTTGATGTATTCCATACAAATTTGTCGAGCATTTCACCTGATCGTGATATCAACTTTGGTATTGATTTAGTACCGGGCACACAAACAATTCTATTATGCCTTATAGGAGGTTGTGTGCTAAATTGAAGGAGTTTAAAGAATAATTGCAAAATTTGTTAAGCAAAGAGTTTATTATACAAGTGACTCGCCCTATGGTGGTCTTGTGAAGAATGGCACAATGAGCATGTGTATTGATTATAGAAAGTTTTTTTTTTGATAAAATATTGATTATAGAAAGTTGAACAAGATCACTAATACCATAAGGAATAAATATCCTTTGCCTAGCATTGTTGATCTATTTGATCAATTACATAGTTCTCAAATATCGATTAAAGATCAGGATATCACAAGTTGAAGACTAGGGCTTCAGATATTCCTAAGACAACTTTCAACACTCGTCATGACATTGGTTTTGACAAAACACATTGTAGTCTTTATGGATTTGATGACATTGGATACCCTCGTCATTGTGTACATTGATGAGATTCTCATGTACTCTCGTAGTAGGGGAGAACACGCACACCTGCAGATTGTGCTTCAAATTCTCAAGTATTTGGGAGCTTTATGCCAAGTTTTAAGAATAGAGTTTTAGCTGATTTAAGTATCCTTCTTGGGTTACGTGATGCCTAGAGAGGACATTAAAGTTGATCCTGAGAAGAATGAGGTGGTTTATAGATGACCTAGACCTACTATGCCTAATGAGATTCTATGTTTCTTAACCTGGCAATTTACTACAAGTGGTTCATAGAAGGATTTCCTCCCTAGCAGCTCCTTTGACCTATTTGACACAAAAGGGTGTATTGTCCAGATGGTCGAATGGTATGAGAAGATTTTTCAAAATCTAAAGGTCATATTGACCACAATGTCAATTTTGATTTTGCCAACAAAATCTGAGGAATTTACTTTGTACTATAGTTCTCTATTCATTAGGCTTGGGAAAGTGATTGCATGTGCGTTGAGATAGCTAAAGGTGCACCAAAAGAACTATCTCACTCGTGATTTGGATTTAGAGGCGGTGGTATTTGCATAAAGATTTGGAGATATTACTTGTGCAGTGTACAATGTGAGGTATACACGAATCTTTGCATCCTACAATACATAGCAGGACTTCAATTGAGGCAGTGCAGGTGGCTTAAGTTTCTTAAGGATTATGACATTACTATCCTCCATCATTTGGGCAAAGCTAATGTAGTGGTGGATGTCCTGAGCTGAAAGTCAGCTCGTATGGGTAGCTTGGCACTTTTATCTGTTGAAGATCGTCCTTTAGCGAAAGATATTCAAGACTTTGCTAGCAGATTTGTCATATTTGATATTTCTGATCTAGCAAGATTCTTGCTGGTGTCATTGCCAGTCATCTATGATTGAGTGGGTAAAAGCTCATCAATACGAGGGTTGTCATTGGCTTGAACTTAGAGACATGATATAGCAAGGGGTGCTTCTAAGGCAATTATTAATGGGATGGGGTTATATGGCTTCAAGGCTCGATCTGTATGCCTAATGTTATTGATATGAGGCAAGTGATACTTGAAGACACTCACAGTTTCTCATATTCAATTCATCCTGGGTTACAAAGATCTATATTAACTTGAAACAACACTATTAGTGGCGTTGGATTAAGGACATTGTTAGCCGTATTTTACGGTGTTTGAATTGCCAACAGGTCAAATATGAGCACAAAAATCGATTGATTTGACAAAGAAGATGGAATACTTGAGTGGAAGTGGTTAAGTATTACTACCGACAAAGAAGAAGAAAGAAGGAAACAAATCTGGCGAATTTCAAACCACAGGTAGGTCTCCCAGATGAAGACAACTGAGGATAAAAATTTGAACCCTAGGTTGAACGTTAAATCAATAGAGATTATGAACAAATGATGGAATCATTGAATTGGAGCCTATATCTATAAAATGCCAAAGAATGCTCTTCAACCTTTTTCTTAAAAAGCAAGTTCCAACTATATTTTTTCTTCCAATCAAGTCCCTCTTTTTTGAAGCAAAAATGAAGCAAACACTTTCACATCGCTCACTTCAGACCATGAAACGATCGCTTCATTGATGTCACGATGCTTCACAGTCTCGAAGCGCAATATGTTTGCTTATGTTCATAAAGCTCGCTTCTTAGAACATTATCTTTGCGTGCTCAAGTCATGAAAACAACTTATATCTATAAAATGCCAAAGAATGCTCTTCAACCTTTTTCTTAAAAAACAAGTTCCAACTTTATTTTTTCTTCCAATCAAGTCCCTCTTTTTTGAAGCAAAAATGAAGCAAACACGACCATGAAATGATCGCTTCATTGATGTCGCGGCGCTTCACAGCCTCGAAGCGCAATATGCTTGCTTATGTTCATAAAGCTCGCTTCTTAGAACATTATCTCTACGTGTTCAAGTCATGGAAACAACTTATTATGAAAATTCAAGGTAAGACTACTTACAAGACCAAATATAATTTGACCCCCAAGAACCCATAAATATACATAGGGAGTTAAATGCTCTAGGTAGTCCTCTTTTTATCCTCTGGAACAGGAACAAACATCGAAAAAACAAGGGGCATACATGTCATATTTTACTAGCAATTACTTGAAATACATTGATTAAGCAATAGGGGAAATGGGGAATAAAGAGTGGGTTAGAAAGAGCTCCTTTGCACTCAAGGACCAATCTGCGTCAAACTAATCGAAAACTTTACACACCTTTGTTATCTTTGGGAAGCGGACGCCATAAAATTGTCTACCTGAGACTTTGTTTTCACACTTCAACTCTCCTTTTTTATTTCTATTTTCAATATAGATAACTATTCTTTTATCAGAATATTAAACGTGTCTAGAACACTATTACTCCAATAAAGTCACACCTAGTGGCAGCAAATGGGTGGGTTGTGTTGAATTTGGTCAAATTGATAATGGGTTTGAGAAAAAAGATCAAAACGCAACCCGCTCATATTTCATGCAGGTGAAAAACAAGTTTACCGCTTAATAGGCCGATTGAAAATGGGTTAACCCATATTTTTTATGACAAGAAAAAATCGCAGCCGCTACCCTTTGGGTGCACACAGGATAAAACCTTTGCTCCAATACAATAGCTCGGATTGAAAATGGGTTTGAACATAACGCAACCCACTCATATTTCATGCGGGTGAAAAACGAGTTGACTACTTAATAGGACGATTGAAAATGGGTTAACCCATATTTTTTTATGACAAGGGTAACACGCAGCCGCTACCCTTTGGGTGCGCACCGGGTAAAACCACACTCCTATGCAATAGCTCATAAACCACACACAAGAGGTAACCCACACTACGCAAGCCCGGTGAGACAAGCTCTACCCAGAAGGCAAATCTCTTGCTTTCGTTGGCAAGGTTAACCCATATTATATAGGTGTTATGGGAAAATAAGTTGATTTAGAAATTTTCACCATAAATGATTATAAAATCTTCCAAGAAAATTAGAACATGAAAAATGAATACAAACAACAAATATACCCAATGTATTCCTGCAAGTGGGGTCTGGAGAGGATAGTGTGTACACAGCCTTACTCCTACCTTGCGAAGGTTAAGAGGTACTTTCTGATAAACCCTCGGGGACATGAAAAATAAATAGATAAAATAAAATATTGGATCAAGTTTATGTTATCTTTCTTTCTATAAGTTTTTTTTGTATTTTTCTGCATGTATTTAAGACCCACGCGAAATGGATTCATTGTCAATTTCAAATTACTAAAGAGAATCTATGGGGGATTTCTTCTAATTTTCTTTTAAATAATCAAATTAGTTTAATATTGCTTGTTTCCCATTCAATGACCTGATAACGTGAGTCTCATTCTTTATCATTTTACTTGATATGATTTCTTTTATCATTCACAAATTAATAGTATTTTGTTTTATCTACATCTCTGGACTGCAAACTCTAGCAAAAGCTGAACATCTTCACCGCCAGAGATCCTTAACCCAACAATTTAAAGCGAAATTCTTTTTTTTCTTAAACCGCATCTGACCCATTCTCGACCCATTCTATCACGGGTTGGAAATGGGTTCACCCATATTAACCCATAATTTAAATGGGCGGGTTGATTACGGGCAGTCGAGTTAGACAAATTTGGTTAAAATTGCCACAACTCGATGCACCATAAATAGTGTATAAGAAACATATCATGCAAGAACACATGATAACAATATTTTCAGAAAACAGGTCAGAATAAGGCATCATGGGGATTGAAAAATAGATAGTATAGAAAGTCAATATATGAGGGTAGTCTTGCTCTTGAGGTCTGCACTTGAAGTTTAAAAAGTTGTCTAATTTCAATCATGCCCCAAAGCTATCCATCAAATGTCGAGAATAAAAGATAGTAGCTCTCAACACCGAGAACATCATTGTGCGAAGGCGTAACATAAGTAATATTTAAACTATACAAACAACCCATACAACATCATGAAAAGAAATATAGTCATCTAATAAGCAAGACTTGCATAAAATACATAAAACAAGCCAGCATCCAAGAGATCAATTAAGTTGGACTGTCAACCATGGTTTGAATGTCTACGGTGAAAAGGTTAGGCAATATTTTTTTCTCATCTGTTTGAGCCCTAGTGGACATATTAGGGAACACAATTACTGGAGCAAATACCATGTGGAGTAGCTGAGGTGAACACCACAGTTGGTATAAATATATATGGGAGCAAGAAATAAGCAAAATAACTCAAAAATGATGAACAATATGCATTAGGTAACACACCTTAGCAATGGAACCAACAGCCTCATCCTGGACATTATCAGTTGGCTCCTCCTTTGGCTCTTTCTTGGAAGTTGTAATTTCAAATCCACCTCTCCTCCTTTCTTCATCAACTTCCACATCCTCCTCCTTTGCTTTATCCTCAAACCTCCTCCTCTCTCCTCTCTCCTCTCTCCTCTCTCCTCATCCTTATCCCTCCAATCTCCATCATCAACTCTCTGTTTATCCCTACCATTCTCATCCTCAGTCCTCCTCTTCTCCTTCTTGTTGTCAGAAACTCTAGCTCTCTTGTCATCCGCATTGCTTCTATCCACACTTTCTGCTCGGTCTTTCCTCTTATGCGAATGCTTTTTCTCCACGGATTCCTTCTATCTATCATGATAATGAGCTCTTTCTCGGCTTCCCTCTCTCTCAGATCGGTGGTGGCCGTCTTCGGATCGATGCTTCGAACGATGGTGATGATGGCGATGATCATGTTCATAGTGCTTATCCTTGGAGCTACGGTGTTTGTCTCTGTAATCCCTACTTGATTTGTCTTTCTCAGAAGCTCTATGAAAGCCTCTTATTTTGTTCCTATTTTTACTTTCTAGTTCGCTCGCAGAAGAGAGACAGACAGTAAGAGATCTTGGATATGATTAGGGCACAAACGTACAGTTTATCTTTCTCGACAGATGATCCAGCGGGTCGGGTTTTAAGAACCACTTCACATAACATTCCTTTTCTTTTCTTTTAATAAAAAAAAGTAAGTGCTCTTATGGGACTCTTCCTTTTAATCCATTTAAGTCTTCTATTTAATTAAAAGGGTTTCAAGTTTTTTTTTTTTAGTGAAATATCCATTTTTAGATTAGGTAAAAAAAATTAATTTAGTTGTGATTCAGAATTTAATTATTATGTCAGATTAGTACTCATCCTTTATGAACTACAAATTGGTCCAAAATCAACAATAAAAAATAAAAATAAGAAAAACCCTCCAAAATTTCTTTCAACATCTTTTTTTCTTCTTTCTTCTATTGTTCTTCTTCCACTCTCAATCTACCCTCTGTGCATATGATTGTGTGTTATTGAGGTCCTAAAACTCTTCTATTTTTAGTGAAGTTGGTTTCAACAAGCTATATTTGGAGAAAGATGGTGTTAAAATTTTAAATAAATAGTCAAGCTTAATTTAAATCCGATTAAAGATTATTTTGGAGTAGCATTAGTCTGGGCTTCTATTAAAAGATAGTATAAAGACCTCAGTTTGAAGGTACACAAATGGATTTTATATATTTGTAGAGTTACTATGTCGATGGAATCTGGTCTGTAATAGACCGATTAACCATCGATCTGACCGATTATATATCAGTCCTCTATGTTATTCAATAGCTGACCGATCATAGTAATTAGTCCGACAGATTCATTATAGATTTTTTTGTTTTTTATTTTCATGTTTGCAATAATATTTCATTTTACTAGTTTCTAATAACGTTACATTATTTATTGTATGTAGGTACAAAATCATGACAAGAGTTGTCTTACTTGTTGATTATTTTGGAAAGTGGGTAGATGACAAGAAATCGTGGAGATGGAATTCTCAAAATGATACAGTTCGAACAATGCTTGTGAGCAGTGATGTTACCTTTGACAAATTCATGGAAACTATCATTAGAAGAGGTGAATTGAGTTGCGGACATGATCGTGTTTGTGTCAAGTATATGACTAATGCAGGTGCTTTTTCGAGGGACAAATATCCGATATCAACAGTTGGTGAAGGTTTTGAAAAGCGAAACAAATGTTCTTTTAGCAACAAGTCGGCCACAAGAAGACTACTTGTCCCGATAAACGTACTTGAACTCTAAATATGCAGTTAGTGTTAAAAACAATTATTGTAATTTAAGACTACAAGTGTTAAATTCACTTATTGTAATTTAAGACTACAAGTGTTAAATTTTCTTATTCCTTATTGTTTTAACTCACACAGATCATGTATCTGTCGGACAAATCAACAATTTTTTAGTGAACATACTCGAACGATCATGCTAAGTATTTTTTGAATTTTTCATTAGTTTTACTCCTTATTCATCAACTCTCAAGTCAATACGAAATATCAAGATAAAACTAATAAGGAATAAGACAATAAAGAGCGATCGATACCACATCTGGCGAATCAAAGCATCTGCTATAACAGACAGATCATGTATCTGTCAGACAGATGCTCAATTTATCAGCATTTATACGAGAGAAAAATTGATGTTACATTCTTTTTTTATGTGAAAAAGAAAGGAACAATATTACAAACTAAAGCGCAACTTGGCTGTACAAGTAAGAAAATAAATATCGAAACTCTATATGCACTAGATGGTGCCTTCACAAAAACAAATAGTCAGTCTTCTTGTAAATTCTCTTATTGTTTCAACTAGAACGATTATGCTAAGTATTTTTTGAATTTTTCATTAGTTTTACTCCTTATTCATCACTCTCAAGTCAATACGAAATATCAATATAAAACTAATAAGGAGTAAGACGATAAAGAGCGATCGATACCACATCGGCGGACCAAAGCATCTGTTGTAACAAGCAGATCATTATCTGTCAGACAGATGCTCAATTTATCAGCATTTATACGAGAGAAAAATTGATGTTACATTCTTTTTTTGTGTGAAAAAAAAGGAACAATATTACAAACTAAAGCGCAACTTGGACGTACAAGTAAGAAAATAAATATCGGAACTCTATATGCACCATATGGTGCCTTCACAAAAACAAATAGTCAGTCTTCCTATAAATCCTCTTATTGTTTCAACTCAAACGGTCATGCTAAGTATTTTTTGAATTTTTCATTAGTTTTACTCCTTATTCGTCAATACGAAATATCAACATAAAACTAATAAAGAATAAGACGATAAAGAGCGATCGATACCACATTGGCGGACCAAAGCATCTGTTGTAACAAATAGATCATGTATCTGTCGGACAGATGCTCAATTTATCAGCATTTATACGAGAGAAAATTTGATGTTACATTCTCTTTTTCCTTCTCCAAGTAATATTGTATAATTTTAACAACATCCCACCTTGATAAAATGCTCACAAGTCCATCAAAGTGATCCTCGTCCTCCAATTCCTTACGCAAACTATATTGGGAGAGGTCTACTGAGGTTTCACGTTCTGGTATCAATAATATATCATTCTCCTCAGCAGATTCATCTCCATTACTAGATGTCTCAGAAGACTCATTTCCATCACTAACTATTTTAGAAGCATTATCACCATCACTAACGATTTTAGAAGACTCATCCCTCTCGCTAGATATATCATGTTCCTGAAGATATTATAACAAATGTAATATCAATTAGACAAATAAGAAAAACTAAAGATTGGTGTCAATATTTTAAAGGACTGATTGTAAATCGATCAGACCAACTATTAGTCGGTCTATTATATATTTAGAAAATCAGCCTGATTTTTACATTGTTCAGATTAATGTACTATCAATCGCCTGATTTGGTAAACAAAATATTTTAGCCTTTTGGATGATTTTATAAAGCAGATTGATGGTTGATTGAGTAGACCAATTAATAATTGGTCATGTAAATCGTGACAGATTTTTACTTAGTCGGATCGATTTATTATCTGTCACTTTAATTATAGCAATAATGATTCCTTTCTCACTAAGATGAGAAATTTAAGTTGAAAAGCTAAAAAATGAAGGTGCACCTGATTCTCCTCTAGCTCGCGGCTAACATTTTTAGGATCGACTCGCACCATAAATTCGTCAAAGAACAAGTAAAAGTTATGATCAAGAAACAACACCCACAAAGAAAAAGCAAGTACTTTAACTATAACTTCATATAAACTTTAAATGCATATCTATTACTACAATGTTTTTCTTTATAAAATAAGATTGATGCTAGAGTTAAGGGAGAGTAAAAAACTTACAATTTAGAAATTCAAGAAGAATACTCAAAAAGAGAGTTTAAAAGATGAGTAAATTGAATAAGCAATCTGTCTTTAGCAAGAAAGGAGGAGAAAGAGAGAATGTGCCGTTGCAATGAGAAAATTTGGCTGAGCCAAGTAATTTTTTTGAATGTGCAGTCAATGTCATTTCTATTAGGTTTATATATTTAATTTATTTATAAATAGGTCCCTAGCCTATCTAATATTTTAATTATAGTACAATTATTCATTAAGTGCTTTTTTTCATTTATTTTGATATATTTTAAATTGAGTAAATAATAGGAGGTCATTTTGTTGATTGAGGACTTGAATGGGTCTCTCAGCCAAAATTTTCTCCTATTATATTTTAAAATCGGCTAAACAATACCGTAAGTATAAAAAAGAGTAACAATAACAACAACCCAGTGAAATTCCACAACGTGGAGCCTGGGAGGGTAAAGTGTACGCAGACCTTACTTCTACCAAGGTAGGACGGCTGTTTTCGAGAGAGCATCGACTCAATAGAAGCATAAAAAGAGGTCAGATAAAAAAAAGTAAATATATCAAAATTATCTAAATTTGACAACAAAACTTATTTTAGTACTAAACTACAAGGGCATTTATTTACCCCCTAATCTCATTTCAAATGAATTTAATATCACCCTAAGATTATAATACAAATCTCATAATAACAAGTGCATTTCACACGCTCCATGTCATCGACACGTCAGATTCACGTAAAAAAATATCTAAATTTTTGAATTTTTTAATTATTTTTTGTTATTTTTTATTTATTCACAATTTTATAAAGAAAAATAAATACTAAAAAAATAAGAATTAATCTAATATTTAAAAAAATCTCAAAAAAAGAATCAAACTTCATTGAAAGATTGATCCAAGATTCTCAAAATCATTATCGCAAAACAAATTCAAATTTTAAGACACATTATCAAAATAAATAAAAATAATAACTGAAAATTTAATTTGAGATGAAGATATTGTAGATTTTTTATTTTTTAAAAAAATTCAAGTTCATCCCAATCAATAAATTAACACTACCAAAATTAATAATCTTAACGAAAAGTGTAGGCGTTAGCTTCCAAAATTAATGTTCTTATTAATTGTTCCCTGTTAGATTTTGGATTTTCCAATAGCTCTCTGCGATGGCGAAGAACAAAGAAGGTGATAAAGTTCGAAGAAGAAGAAAGGGGTGAGGAATGTGGCGGCTGCGGACCGCGAGTTCAAAGATGGAAAAAGAGGATGGGGGTGGGAGGTTCAAAGAAGGAGAAAGGGTGTGGGGGTGAGGGATTTTGAAGAAGGAGAAAGAGGGTGGGTGTTTGAAGAAGGAGAAGGGGGTGGTGAGGTGTGAGGAAGAAAGAGGGGTCTTCCCTTATTGGCTGGAAAAAAAGGGCTCAGTTATTTTTTATTTTTTACGCATTTTTTTTATTTTTATCTTTCATGTCAGTTGTTTGGTGCATTTAAATTCACTTCAAATAAAATTAGGGGGTAAATAAAGTCCATATAGTTAAATATTCTCTATACATCCTCAATTAAAAATATTCTTCTTTTAAAAAAAATTAAAGGTGAGACCCAAATATCTCATATTATCTATTTGTATCTCTATATTAAAAGCGTGAAACTCTTTAGAAATATTAAATAAATTTTTTATCGTTCATTAAAAAACTATACAATAAGCAAAATTGTTACTTACTATTTTTTAAAACTATTATTTTATTATTTGAGTAAAAATAAAATTTCCAATGACCAAAAAAAATAACAAGTAGGTTATTTAAGATAAAAGTCTCCTAAAACTAATTTCATCCTAGACTTGTTGGTAACGGTAGAAAATTCTTTAAGGTAGAATCAGTCTCTGAAATTAATTGTTTTCTAAGATAAATTTTTAAGGTTAAATAACAAGGAAAAAGGTTCTAGTACTAAACTTCTAATATCTATGGAAAATGAAAAAAAATAAAAATTAAAAAATTGGACTTCTATAAATTGAGAATCATTCCTCTTTATAATAATACAATAACATATGTTTTTAATTAAAATATCAGGCAAATCCCATTTATTAATCAAGAAAAAGAACATTAATTGGCTCGGGCCCAAAAGTGACGCAAGTCCAAAACAAACAAACACAAACAAAAAGAAAGGAAAGTGCAAAAAGCTTAAAATCTAATGTTGTCTTCTCCAGCGCTGACTTCATCTTCATTGACGAGCTTCGTTGTGGGTTTCTCTTCGTCGTCACTCCATACATCATCTCAATGAGCTTGAGTGAATTACATCTACCCGTTTTACATCTCACTAATGTCATGGATATCTGAACCTTGCAAGCAAGTGTAGTGTAATGACCTGTTAGGTCATTTTGAGAACAAGTTCTCTCTCTATTTTCATAAAAGACTCTTTTCATGAATTTAAATTGAAAATTTTGGACTATTTGATAACTACAGTTATTTAGTTGACGAAAAATTTTAAAGAATTAATTTAATTGTTGAGCTAAATTGATAATTTATTTAATACTCTATATCACTTGTCCCATATTTATTAAAATAAGTTAGTAGGATTTGTCATTTTTAGTACATAGTTTGGAAAAGGGAAAAAAAAGAGATTAGGCGAGAAGACATACCTATACGACAACTAAAAGTGAAGCAGCCGTGAGTTTCTTCAGGTATAGTTCCTTGTTAACACTGATTTTGAAAAGATTTAATTGTATGTAGTATTATCAAATAGTGACTACTCATGATTTTATATTGTTATGAGAAGGAATCAAAGTGCGGTAATTTCTTTGATATTAAATTGATTATGGGGGAAAGTTTTTCTAGTGAGAAATCATTACATAATGATGAGTAATCATTGAACAATAGTATATAGGAGTATAAGATGGATCCTAGGTTCTGCAGTTTTGTTCACTCATGGAATTGGCGTACTGTTTTTTAATCTTTGATATTTTTCTAATTTTCTTGTATATAATTAACATATTACGATTCAAGTTTTGAAAATATTGACATAGGTAATTAAATATTAGGTGCATTGTGTTATATGAATTTTATTGAATTTATGATGTTTGGAGGAATTGAGACCTAACCCTACACTTGATATTTATGACGTAATTATATATTTTGGTAAGTTTTTGGGTTTGGGCTAGACATATAGTGATACGGGTATTGTTTGTTTTGAAATCTTATTGTGATTATTTATTTGATTAGATTGTGGTGTTTCAGATACTGTTCGAAAGGGGAAGGCTTAAGTGGTTGATTGATCGTATTTGATTAACGCAAGTGAACTTTTAAAACTCCATTAAATCTTGTAAAATTCCTGAATTTCCTTTCTTTTGTGTGTGTGTTGGAGAGTAATGGGAAAGAGGTTGTAGACTGTTTCTTACATGAATCAATCTAAGTTAAAAGATGGGGTTTGTTGACATCCAATTTTGACCAACCCATAACCATTTTTGGATTGCTATTTTAATAAATAGGCATTTTAAAATTATTTCTTTATTAAATAAATAATTTATATTTAATTTTATCCAATAAAATATATATTTTTACGTTAGTAATTTATAATATTTTTGCTATTTATTAATATTATAACTATTATCTTTACTATTTTTATTAACTGGCCTCATATGTTCAAATATTTTTACGCGTCTATTTAGCATATATTATGTACGTGTGTATCTTATCTATATAAAAAATATTTCTTAACTAAGTTTATTTTATAATTTACTTATTCATATTGCATATCTATTTTAAGACATTTTATACACGTGCATTAAAGTTATTATTTAATGAAGTTTATTATATATTTTAGTTAATTATATTAATTACGCATCTATTTTAGTATGTACATACGTACGTTATATATATATACATACATATATTTACGTAGCATATACATAAGGAGTTACTTTACGTATAAAAATACTAATACTTAAATAAAATTTATGATATATTATGGTTATTAATTAGATAGCAATCTATTTAATTTTTCTCTATTTTTTTAGCATAGTCTTTTATTCAATTCATTCTAATTTTAGCCTAAATAAATTCAATATCTAACCAATTTCAAATCCATCTTTTAATCACATCCACCCATTTCATCCCCATCAAATACCTAGATTCAATCCTAACCACTTATCAAAATCGATCAACAGTCTAGATCAAATGACCATTTCTTTCTTATTTTTATCCGAAAGACCCCAAAACCTAAAGGAAGATTTTTTTGGGGGGGTCATCTTCTCCAAGAAGAGAGAAGAAGAGCCATGGACGCCACTTCCCTCTCTCTCTCTCGATTTCTCTCCGCCTCACAACACCGCCGCTCTCACACTCTCTCCCTTCGTTGCTCTCTTCTTCTCTCCTTCACGTCGCCATCGTCGCACCTCCTCACTTCCAATGACCAGCAGCAACGAACTGCTGTCCAACGACTCCAGTGAGCTCGAGAACCATCGCAACCGACGAGCTGCAACAACAGCCACCAGCTGTAGCGACGGTAGCAACGCATCAGCTCCGCCTTCAGCCACACGAGCAGCTGTAACAACTCCTTCTCTGGCAGCGACCATGGCGAACTGCAGCAGCGCCACGCGCAACAACATGTCCAGCACCACCGGCGATGACGCGCAGCAGTAGTACCGCACGACCAACAGCTCCAACGGCAAGCACAACAGCGAACCAGCAGCAACACGAACAATACGAGAGGTTGAAGACGGATCTTCACAGATCCGTCTTGGTACGTTTTCATTTTAACGCTTATTTCTATGTATTGTTCATACTCCATTTATGATTTATTGTTCATATGTTGGGTTGATTATATTTTATTCTATATTCTTGATAAGATTCTTTCTCGGAAGATTTAGATCTTCTCACATTTGACTCCGTTTACAAATTTTTGTTTTCGAAACAAATGTTGGGCTGATTGTCTACTTCAAATGATTTGTTAAACTTGGTATTCAAAGATTTTTTTTCATTAACAATCGATTAAGATTACAAAGCATATTACATTGTTTTGTTCTTGTTCTTATTCATGTATATGTTCATAGTCTTACATTTTAATTATGCACAAAATGTAGATCATTTTTAGACGTTTATTTGTTTTTTAGTCGATTAAGATTATTATACATGTTTATGTTGTTGTTTTTCTGTCCATATTTACATTCTTGTATTTAATTATGGACAAGTATAGTTGAGGATTTTTACGATAAGATTGTTATTATTTGCCATTTTCTAAATGCATATCTTTTAATTTGGGTATCAATTTGATTAGCTAATTAATAACTTGATATTTTGATTTTCTGAATTTAAGAAGAAGGTTTAGTGTTTTATTGATTATGACATGATTTGATTGAAATGTTTGTCTATTGGAAAATAATTATACTAATTAACATTTTTCTAATTTGCTAACATATGATAATTATTTTGACATTTATCATAATTAATCTTACCACTTTATGAAATTTGAAATAAAGTTGGTACCCATACTATTATTTAATATAAAAACTCCATGCTTGTCTCCTTCTTTTTTTCAGAATACATATAAATATAATATATAACATGCTTGCCCCCTCCACTTTTTCATAATATATATATATATATATATATATATATATATATATTATATATATATATATATATATATATATATATATATATAGCATGCTTGTCCCCTCTCCATTTCCCCATATATACATATGATAATTAATTAATAGCATGCTCATTCCGCATTATTCTATTAATTTATCCACTCCGTATTGTTTAATCATTTTGTCCATTCCGTATTATTTTATTAATATGTCCATTCCGCATTACTAGAATCATCCACCATTCTCCTTTATATTTAAGTACTCATTAAGAGAACTAAGGGGGGGGGGGGGACAAAAGAAGGGAGAAATAAGAAAGGGGGAAGAGAGCTAAGAAAGAATATTTTTTTTTACATTTCTTACATCTCTAACAAAAAAAAAACAAAAAAATAAGAAGAGTTGTCTTACATGCTTTAACATTAATTTGTTTGTTCCCAACATCACAAGTTATAATTATTTGTCTATCCATCCTAACTGAAGCGTTCAGGTTAGTCTTAATCTTTTTTTATATACTCGGATCTATTAGTTTAAATGTGTTCTCATTTTTGTTTGACTGCGTTTGTTTGAAATAAAATATATAATCATGTCATATCTCTATATTATTTGTATGTGGCTTGTATTTTTCTTTTCATGATTTAGCAGGATTTGGACTTTAAAGTTCAAGACAAGAAGATTTCGTTGGAACAAGATTCAGATAGTTTTAGTTCTTGTTTTATTATTTCCATTTATTTATTTTTCTTAACTATTTTGGCCATGTAATAATCCATGTATGTAGACTCGCCAAAATAATAAAATAACTTGGGGACTGTCTAAAGGGGAGGGGGCTTATGTGCTACTTGACGTTTATTTTACTTTACCGTAATATGTGTGCGTGTTAAATAAATTGACCATAGAAATTAATGGATGTTAATATTATGTCATTAGTGTCATGCATATATTTGATTTATAGGATAGTTCAAGGACATCTTTACATGCTTTGGCCCAATAAAAAAATTTTGTCTGTTGTTATTATAAACATTGCTTTATTGTTTACATCGTTAAAATACGCCATCTAGCTTTAATATTTTATTAGCACTTGTTTGTATGAAAGAAATAATTTATGAACTTTTGCATGTTTTGTCTAATCACAAATTTCTATGTTGTTAGAAGTCATTATTTAACAATCAGTTTCATATTAGGATATGTTTTACTAATAAATCATGTCAATAGTTATTATTAATTAGGCTTGTTAAACTAATTGGATATCACTATGATAGACCCTTATTAATAATTTCCAACTTAACAATTGAGTTATATTATTTTAAAACTTGACAAATATTTCCAGAATGTTACTTCGCATAGACATTATGCCTACAGGATTAAAATTATACTTTGAATATATTATGTAGAGATAATTAATGCCTAGAGAATTTAGTATATTTCGAACATATAGAAATCATGTCCATAGGATTTCAATAAATATTTATCATGTTGATCTAGTTTGAAATCACGCTTACAACTTTAATTAATTTTCTGCATATTATGTTACATAGAAATCATTTATATAGTATTTATTTAATAATTTTCAGCGTGTTAAACTTATGAGTAGAAATCATGTTTATAGGATTTTGATAATTATTTATCATATCATTTCATATTGGAATTATGGTTATAAATTTTCAGCATATCATTTCTAAACCATTCTTATAGTATTTTTATAAATTTTCAGCATATCATAAAGCATAAATTTTGTTCATATAATTTCATTAAGGTCTTTAGTTAATAAATTAAAGTTGTCAACAATGTCTTTCTTTTATAACAAGTAGAGTAAGATTGCTCTAATATGTTTGATTAACTAAACTTTGCTTTTATGTCATTTTGACTTAGCATTCACATACTTAATATTTATTTTGACCTTCACAATTTATTTGTGTTTTCCAGCATGCTAATTAATTTATGTCGAGGCTTACTTGAGATTTTACATGCTAAATAACGTCTTATTTATTTTGTTTGACGTTGTGTCAATTAAGAAACCTACATTCCCTTTTAGTCTATACCCATCCAACTAGTGAATCCAATGCTTCTTGGATATCAAGTTGGGACGCTAGATACCTTTTTAAGACGCTAGTTTTTAATATTTCTTTTAGTTTGCTTTAGGATTAAACTAACAAACAAATTTAGGAGAGGTAGGGGTAGATAGGCCCTTCGGAAATGATGGAAATCGACCCGAGTAGAAAACGATAAAATACTATATTTTGCCTTTCGATTAATAAGCCGGCGCTGATCCGAAGAATATGAATACATAAATATTTTGTCTTGCTTATATATTTTGCTTGGTGTATATTTTGGGTAGTTTGATGTTAAAAACTAAAATGTTTCCTTTCAGGTATCACTAATTCCTATTGTCTTCACTTCATTTAATTAGGCAACAATATTTATTTGTCATGTACTGGTTCTAACATTAGTTGTTTAGTTTAACCTAATTAAATTCCTCGAAGAGAAGCCATTTTTATGATCGATTGTTTTTTATTTAAATGATTTATATACTAGGTCTATATTTATTATAAATTATCTTGAATGCTTTAAAATTTATATTTTTCCAAAATTGTTTAATACTTAGATTATTGTTAAAACACATTTTTTCAAAGTTAGTCAAATAATTTTCAAATCATCGGACAACCGCATGTTAGCGGCTATTTTAAGTGCTAAAATCTTCTTAAAATAGTAATATGAACCTCGTACCCTTTTCTCTAAATTTTTAAGACTTAAATCTATTAGGGTCTTTTAAATTAAGTTTTATTAATTTCTTTAAAAAATTAAGTGGCGACTCCTCTTTTACTAAAATTGATTTTTTCTAAAAAGCTGAAATTAATTTTAAACCACGTCCATTTTTCGACATAACAGAAATGACGACTTCGCTGGGGACTTAATTAGGTTCTAACCGTTAGATTTGATTATTTATTTGACTAACTATTTGAATTTGTAATACTTAGTAATTCTTATTTTCCTTAATTGCACAATTACGTGTTTAATTTATTTATTAAACTGTCATTTGCATTTCATGGCATCTTTCTATTGAATATATAGTATATTAAAGAACGATTTTGCGGAACCGCAATCAGGCTTTTTTATACTTAATTCTTTTTGGAATGATCGACGATTTATTGATACGCTATGCGTCCAATGATTGTCGTAAGTTCCAGCCTAAAGTTGTCCGCTTGGGTTACCAATCTTGCAAAAGCCACTCCTAGTCAACCTAGCGTAGAGCGAAACTGAAATCCTGATTTAGTGTATTTGCCTAAGATGACCCAATACCCAAGGCGTATTGGGCCCATTAGAAAGACCACCTTGAGTCCAAAACGGCGCCCTCGGCCTAAATGGACGATCATACCTATGTGTTTAAATTTGAAGGTTGTATGCGCTATTTGACAAACATTGTCCCGTGGGGTTGGAAATTTATTTTATTAGCTTAAAAAAGATCTTCACAAAATTGTTATTCTATCCAAAAGAGGTTGATGTCAAGAAGTCAAGAACGAATTTTTTTTCACGAAGGCTTAGTTAGGATTGTACCCCTGCGTGTGACTGATTATTTGTATTCCTTTTTCCCCATTATGTACCCCCATTCAGTTTATTCATAATATTTGTATAAATATAAGTTTTGGGGCAATGAAATGTTTCAAATGGTGCTATACATCCTTCAAATCGATAGGCCTACCCTTGGCATAAAAGGGTCATATATCTGTTTAGGACACACAATAATTGTTTATCTATTATGTGCTTGAATAAATGTGTTGTTTACTTGAAGGCACTCTAACCCACTCTTTTCTAAAATTCCCCAAAGCACAAATATCAACTCACCGCAAAGTGCGATGAAATGCTCTTAGAGTCTTTGGTTTCACCACAAAATTCAAATTTCACTTTCATGTCCTAAACCTTACTCTCTCCTCTCAAAAATGGTTGATTTGTCGGAGCTAGTCAAACTATATAGGGCCTGACATCTCCTTCGTGGGATATGTAGGTAGTTTTTCAAGGTTTGACCACTATCTTTTAAAAGCTTATTTTTTTCTTTCATTATTTACAAAGAAATACCAATATCGCATCAGTAGATGTATAGATACAACCGCGACAAAAGCAAGAAGATCTTGATTCAACGCAAGTCATATTTCTTGATACACTAAATCCTAAAATCAATAGGCAAATTCCTGTCTATTTTGTCATTTTTCAATACTCGTGGGTTATCTTGTCTTCAAACAAAGCAACTCTTATGTGTTTATCTTTTTTTGGTATGATATTTTGCATTATCTCTTATGAATGTAGACTGACATATTTGCCTTTTGAGTAATTTTCTGTGCAGGTATTTAGATTTGATCTATGTTAATAATCTGGCCGAGCATCCATACTTCACAAGATCTAAAGTGCCTAAAGACTCATTTTCCGATCGAAATTTGATAATAGGAAAAGAAAAAATGACTGGACATAGTGAGGACACTGGGTTGACTGATATTGTTGTGATAGACCTTGTCATCACTGAACAAAATGAGCTGATTGCACAGTTAGTGCAACAAATCGCCGAGATGAGAGTTGAGATACAAAAGAATCGAGAATTATCAAACCTAGCTATAGCCGCCAACACGCCTGTTCCAGGCGATGGAAGACCTCCTATTCACTTCCCTTCTCCAAGTTCAAGTACGGAACACGTTCAAAACCCATCTTTAAACCCCGCATAAAATGCCTTCATTGTTGACCTCACTGCTTCCAACCCCTATCATGCTTCCGCTTCCTACCAAGCACCACCTCACCCTCAAAATACCAATCCCCAAAGCTTTCCTCCCCCATAAAACACCAACCCTCAAGCCTGTCCTCCCTCACAAAACCAAAATGTTAACAATCCACAGACCTTTCCCCATCATCAAAATCAGCATACTAACCGTCAAACATTCCCCCAAAATTACCAAACCCCTCAAAATACACCAAACCCTCCTATTATTCCTCCATTGCCTCAAAAGACAGCTTTCCAAATCCCAATCCCAAATGATCCCTATACCAACGGCTCCAAACTTGATCACTATGAGGATTAAGAAAGGAAGTGGAGAACTAAAGAGGAAATAACTAAGCAAAGCATGAAAGAGGAAATTGTAAAAGCTATGAAGGAGTTTCACTATACCCCAGATGATGTTGGTTTGAATTATGAAGATCTGTGTATCCATCCAGATCTAGACCTTCCGGAAGGGTTTAAAGTACCTAAATTTGATACTTTCAGTGGAACCGGAAATCTTTTGGCTCATTTGAGAGCATATTGTGATCAACTCGTAGGAGTTGGGAAGAACGAGGCATTATTAATGCGACTCTTTAGCTGAAGCTTAAGCGGAGAGGCCTTGGAATGGTTTACTTCTCAAGAGATAAAACAGTGGCCAAATTGGAATGCTTTGGCTAAAGATTTCATCGAAAGATTTGCTTACAATGTGGAGATCGTTCCCGATCGTTATTCTTTAGAGACAATCAAACAAAAGTCTACTGAAAGCTATCGAGAGTACGCCTACCGTTGGAGGAAAGAGGCTGCCAGAGTGAGACCTTTCATGACTGAAAAAGAGATTATTGAAGTCTTTGTACACAATCAAGAGCCTGAGTACTATGACAAGATGTTGTTGCTTGTAGGAGCAAAATTTACTGAGGTAGTCAAAATTGGTGAGACCATCGAAGATGGTCTTAAGACCGGAAGGATTACCCGTGTGGCTATCCAAACTAGTTCCTCTGTTTTGTTCAAAAAGAAAAAAGAAGATGCGTCCTTTATTTCTGATGCGCCCGATAGAAGGATACGAAGATCACCCTATTTTAGGTCTAGAAAAACCTCACCCTCCAAAATCTACCCCCCATCTCCAAAAAATCCCTACCCAATTTCTTACGTCCAACCGAGTTACCAAACTCCGCCTCCTAATTACCTATCTCCACACTATCAAACTACACAACGCCCAAATTTTCAAACTCCCGCACCTTTTCGCTGAAATACTCTGAACTACCATCAAGTACCTCTACCTCCACAAAATAATTATAACTTTTCTTGCCCAAACCTTGAGAATAAATCCTCTCGTGTCTTTACTCTTTTGATTGAGACCCGAACACAGCTTTTTGAGAGATTAAAAGTGGCTGGCATGATACAAACAATCGACCTAGAGAACATCAATGTCAATTCCAAACTTTACAGACCAGATCTTTATTGTGCTTATCATTCAGGAGGTGCTGGGCATATCACCGAGGACTGCATCAACTTGAAGCATAAAATTCAAGACTTGATAGATCAAAAGGTTGTCACTCTCCAAACTGCCGGTCCTAATGTCAATAATAACCCCCTGTCTAATCATGGAGGGGTGATTATTAACATGATTGAAGTTGGGAAAGATTGGAATACAGATAAGCCGATAGTCCCAGTCAAACCTGCCAATCTTGAAAAACCTTTTCCTTATATGCATCAATCATTTTCGATGCGAAAGTCCACCAATAATGTTGGTCTAGGAGAAGGAGTCAGTGATGTTGTGATAATCGAGACGTCAGGCATACGAGATGCCAAGCTTAAAGAGCAAGTGCCTAATTGGACCTGCAATCCACTCTTGGTTCCTCACTCGTCTTGATTGATAAAGACGAATTTTATGTTATTTTTAGAAAAACCGGTGGTAGTCTAGATACCTACCCTTTATGTCACTTTTACCTTGTTACGCTTTAATTCTTTTCGTATTATTTTGAAAAAGGCAAATTGATCCATGACCATGGCTGAAGTTTATTTCTTTATAAAAGACTCATTTATTGCGAAAATTCGTTTTAAATACTTTACTTTAGAAAAATTAGTTTTAATTTCCTTTTGTATTTTTCCTGTAATTGCATCATTTTCTTGTAATCGCTTCCATGCTTGTTTATTTTCAAAATCTCTTTTAGTTTGAACTACGTCTGACCTGAATTCTCAAGAATGAGATACGTAGGCGGCCTATGTTGGCCTCGGTCATTTTTGTATCAAAATCTCTCATTTCTCATTTATCTCCCAAGAAGGGAACTACGTTTGACCTGATTCCTGGCTCAATGGAATACGTAGACGCCACAACGGTTCGGTCATATCTCCCGTAAGTTCTCTATTTATGATATAAACTGGGACAAATTTTTTGAGAGGGACTCAAAAATTTCAGAGAAGGTCTTTTCACAAAAGAAGACAAGGCTGAGGTGCATCAGAAAAGTAACTGGGACAGAATTTTTGATAAGATCTCAAAAATTCTGCAAATCTCTTATTGGTAGTATGATATTTACTAAGACATCTAACTGGGACAAAAATTTTTGAGGATGACCTCAAAATTTTTATCTAATATCATCAGAAGGTTTTACAAAACATTTTAGCTATGTCAAAATTTCCCAAGAATCCTTAAAAATTTTGTGAACAAGATATCAAGCCTGCTCAAAGCTTCAGATCAAGGACGTTCATTTAAGCTATGTGTGACGTGACATCTGGCAGTGACCCTTTCTAAATTACTTTTCAAAAAATCATCTTTCTTAAAATTTTTTGATACATTAAACATTTTTCATGAATATATTTTAGTCTTATATCTACCGAGAAGTGGGGAATCAGAGCTAGCGATCGAAGATAGCAAGACAAGGAGGAAACAAGTGAAGAATTCAACACAAATTAATTCGTTCAAAACTAACAATTTTTTTGTGGATGCAGATTTATAAAATATTGCCATATCCCTCCTTTCAGCGAATACAAAGGAGTTAAAAGAACAAAGAGTTTTCAAAGTGATAATTTTTTCACCAGGATTCATCAGACGAAAGGAGACGTTCAAAAAATGAACAACAATGCCTCATTCAAATCTCCAGCAAGCCATGAGCCACCATGAATATATAGTATTCAAAAATGAGCATGATATTCACACACTAATGTTAAAGTGACCAGGCACTTCGAAAACGCAAAGGACCTACTTTCAATGCAAGCGTTCATAATGACGTCAAATTATATTCTCCATCCTCAAAGACGTCTAATGGGCATGCATAAGCCGCATAGGATGATATAATGTCGTATACGATGATACAATGCCGTATATGATGATATTATTTTATTCATATATATTACCAGAGGTGGTAATATCATTTGCCGAGAGGGTCATTTATATTTTATTATTCGTATTATATTATCGGAGGTGGTAATATCATTACCAAGAGGGCCATTCATATTTTATTATTCGTATTATATTACCGGAGGTGGTAATATTATTGACAAGAGGGTCATTCATATTTTATTACTCGTACTATATTACCGGAGGTGGTAATATCATTTGCCAAGAGGGCCATTCATATTTTTTATTTGTATTAAATTACCAGAGATAGTAATATCATTGCTAAGAGGGTCATTCATATTTTATTATTCGAAGGTGGTAATATCATTGTCAAGAAGGCCATTCATATTTTAGTACTCATACTATATTACTGGAGGTGGTAATATCATCGCCAAGAAGGCCATCATTTATTATATTCATTACCGAGAGGGCCATCATTTATCATTTCATTTCCGAGAGGGCCATTACCATGCCATTGCCAAAAGGCCATCTTCATATCATGTTAATTTATCATCATATCGCATCATATCAACTCATCGCATATTACATTAAATTGAAAGCAATTTGCAGCCGAGGAATATACTACAAATCATATCAACTTAGGAAATACGTATTGTTTTCTCTACTTCAAAATTGGAGAAGGTTGACATGCCAATATAGTAACGCACATCCTACCGATGGAATATTATTATCCTACTGATGGAATATCATCGTTCTACCAATGGATCTCCATTCGTCCTATTGATGGAAACACATATTTATATCCTACCGATGGAACATTAATCTATATCCTACCAATGGATCTCCATTCGTCCTATCGATGGACACACATATTTGTATCCTACCGATGAAACATCAATCTATATCCTACCAATGGATCTACATTCGTCCTATTGATGGACACACATATTTATGTCCTATCGATGGAACATCAATCTATATCGTATCAATGGAGTAACATATATCCTACCGATGGAATATCATTATCCTACCGATTGAATATCATCATCCTACCAATGGATCTTCATTCGTCCTACCGATGGACACATCAATCTATATCCTACCAATGGATCTCCATTTGTCCTATCGATGGACACACATATTTGTATCCTACCGATGGAACATCAATCTATATCCTACCAATGGATCTCCATTCATCCTATCGATGGACACACATATTTATATCCTACCGATGGAACATTAATCCTATCAATAGAGTAACATACATCCTACCGATGGAATATCATTATCCTACCAATGGAATATCATTATCCTACCGATTGATCTCCATTCATCCTACCGATGAACACTCATATTTATATCCTATCGATGGAACATCAATGGGTCTTCATCATTGCGATAAAGCATCATCATTCCTATCAATGGAATATCATCATCATTAATAGAGCATTATCATCCTATTGATAGAACATCATCATCATTATATTGCATCATATCTATCCATCATCTACAGTATAAACTAAAGAAAATTGAAGTCAAATATTCCAAGAGATGAATATGTGCCGACATGTAATGACACTACCTCTTTATTTGAATTATATTTTATACTAATGAATTTTGTCTCAGTACTTGTCGAGAGCATCCAAGAGGATGAATTCTCAAATAAACCACAGGTGCGGATGACATCAAAAAGGATGCAGCACAACGTGGAATATTTTTCTAAGCAGCGAACTGGAACATAGTCTGAAAAAGAGTATCAAACTCTTAAGACACGAGCTGAGGAGCGAATTCCACCACAATCAAACTACACCCCTATTAGAAGGCATGTGGTTTTTCTTTCTTGAGCTTTATCAGTTTTATTCTTTGTATCCAAAAACTTCAACTCTCACCGAAAGCAAATCTTCTCAATTTGATTGACAATACGCCGAGAGCTTTGGAAATTATGTGTATGTAAGTTCTTAATTATGGGTGTGAAGCGCGCCACATTCATGACTAAAAAGTTGCAACCCCTTTTTTCACACTCGATTTATTTGTCACTCCTCGCATCCGAAGGTTATCTTAGCATAAGAAATTTTCTTTTTTAAACTGACTGAGTCGAACTACAAGCAGTCTGATTCCTAAGTTTAAGGATATGTAGGTGAGCTCGAAGTTGAAAACTCAACTGTACTCCAACAAACCTCCTCATCACGATTCACAAACTTTCTAGTTTCTCCATAATTCCACTCTATGATAGCTTTCGAATTCTAACTTCTCGTGCATCAAATGAAGCATCAAAATTGGGTTCATCAATTTTTTTTGACTAGAATCTCTTTTATCGACACTAGTTGTCACGCCCCGAGAGGGTACCCTGGGCGTGACCGGCACTCAGAAACCATTTCTGGCTTCCGAGAGAACCACTTGGTCTCATTTCTTATTTACTCATCAACAGAAGAATTTTTTTTTTTTTTTTTTTTTTTTTTTTTTTTTTTTTTTTTTTACGGGAACAGACCCTACACGAGGCTCCCACCTCTCGTGCACAGTCAGGGGTTAAGCAACACCCCCAAGCCTTAACATAAATAATCAAAATAAAAATACAAGGAGGGGGACATAAACCTTACCTCCGATCCTATGGTGGTTCATAAGTCGGCTAACCTATTAAGGTCGGCTAACTCATCCCCGATACAAAAAAGAAACTAACTATAACTAGAAAGCATTAAACCTGTGAGAGGACTCCTCCCGGTACAATTCAACTATGAAAGCATAAATGAGGGAGACTCTCCCCTTCCATGAGAAAAAAGAAAAGTAACCTACACTAGTCCTATTCAACTATGCTACGTACCAGACATAGCTACATTGAAGAAGAACAAGCATACGAAACTTCTATCTCGCATGGGATGGGAAATTCCTTTCATCTTTGCTCCTTTTAGTCTTGTCGTACCAAGTAAATCCAGGTGAAGTGTGCCTTTGTATCAGCATCATGATTACCAGCTATGGAGGTTGAAAGGAAGGAAGTAGCTGCATGGTGGTCCAAATGTATGGTTGCTGCAGACCTGTACCTGCACAGCCAAACAAGACCAACAATACATTCAACCAAAGAGGTGTGCAAGCTGCTGTAGCATTAGCTTGTATTTGTTCCTTGGCTGCTGCAAGTTGGTGGAGCTGTTGCAGCTGTTGATGGAATGCATCCAAGGCTGCCAATCTGCAGGTGGCTGCAGGTTCCCTAGGCTGCTTGTTGGTCTCAAAGCAGCCCCAAGATACTGCAGTCCTTTTAGCAGTCTGCCAGCTGCATTGGTGAAGCTGAGAATGACTGGTCATGGAGATCAATGCATTCTCCTGGAGGGGGGTGAAGCTGGGGTACCTGCATAGACAAACACAACCAACAAGACAAACAGCCAAATACAAGCAACCAAACAACCACAAAATCCAGAAGGAAGTTGCTGCTCTGCATAGTCCTTGTGTAGGCCTCTTAGTGAAGGTATTTGTTTTGGTGGTTGTATCTGTGCTGTGCTCTATGTAGGTGTTGGAAACACATGTTGATGAGTTCATCCTGACATCTGCATCTACACCACAAACAAGAACCAGCAAGAAAGGAGCTGCTGCAAGTGTTGTGTTATTAGAGTTATTAGAGAAGGCATAGGTGGATTGGATTTGTTCCTTGTCTGCTGCAGGTTGGTGCTGGGGTGTGTTGATAATAGAGAGTGTGGTTGGCCAGCTGAGTGTGCTACTCCATATAAGCCCAAGGTTACTGCAGCCCTCATAGCAGTGCCAAATAGGTTCTAAGCAAAGAAAGTCAACCAAAGACAAGCAACAAAGCAAACAAGTGTTGAGCTGCTGCAGGTGTTGCAGGTGTTGGGCTGCTGCAGGTGTTGAGCTGCTGCAGATGTTGTCCTCTATGATTTTGATGTTAAAGCATGTTGGTGTAAGTCTCCAACAACCTGCAAATACACAGCAAGTAACCAAAGACAAGCATAGACATATACAGGTTAGTAGAGAGGAATGGATCTCAAATAGGATTTTGGAGCCTGTTAGCATTTTCCATGTCGCTCGACTAACGTCTCCACTTATCCGTTTGAGCTGAAATTTCATGAGGTTTGCATATATATTCTTTACTTTAGCCTTGCAAAGTTTGAAGGCTTGATTCCCAAGTTGGAGCTTCCATTTAGCAAATTTCTTCCTTTTTAAGCTTAAGACAGCTGATTGTTTCAAGCTCGCTCGCCTAACGTCTAAAATTATCCGTTTTGGCTGAAATTTCTTGGGCCTTATCAAAAATATATATGCTACCATCCTGCAAAGTTTGGGAGACTTTGGACAAGTCCACAAGTTACTCCCTACCCTGCACCTACTGCCCTGCTGAGGCTTAGAGGTTGCAGGGGGTTTGGAAGATGTTGTTGTGCTCTTGTCTATGTATTTGTTGTTGAAGAATGCTAATATATTGCTCCAGACACCTGCAATAATACAACAAACAAGCCCAAACAAAACATAATATACACAGACTATCAATAGAGAGGGGACCTCAGTAAGAGCTTTGGAGAGTGTTATCATTTTCCAAGCCGCTCGACTAACGTCTCCAATTATCCATTTGAATTGAAACTTTATGGAGTTAGCATGTATATCCTCTCCTTTAGTCCTGCAAAGTTTGAAGACTTGTTTCCCAAGTTGGAGGGTCCAAATTACTAAAGACCCTCTCTTTAGGCTTAAGGCAGCTGAATGTTTCCATGTCGCTCGCCTAACGCCTCCATTTATCCGTTTGGGCTGAAACTTCTTGGGGCTTGTCAAAATAATATATTCTAACTTCCTGCAAAGTTTGGGGGGCATTGGACAAGTCCACATGCTACTCCACACCCTGCACCTGCTGCCCTGCTGAAGCTTAGAGGTTGCAGGGTGTTTGGAAGTTGTTTTTGTGCTCTTGTCTATGTATTTGTTGTTGAAGAATGCTAATATATTACTCCAGACACCTGCAATAATACAACAAACAAGCCCAAACAAAAAATAATGTACACAGACTAGCAATAAAGAAGGGACCTCAGTAAGAGCTTTGGAGAGTGTTATCATTTTCCAAGTCGCTCGACTAACGTCTCCAATTGTCCATTTGGGTTGAAAGAAGAATTAAGAATACTAATGTGGGCTTATCATAATCAAAGGAAAAATAGATAATTCTTAGAAGAAGTAGTTTCTAAGGAGAACTACTCCGATTACATCATCAAACTCTGTCTATGAAGCCTCTACTACTCTTAGATGGTGCCAATGACATGTCCATGGCTACCTTAAAAGAAACATAATACTCAACAATAATTAAAGGATAAAGAGTTTCTCCGAATATAAGAAGGACTCATCAAATAGCTGAAAAATAATGATCTTCAACGAAACGCCTGTTGAGGATCTCTAACACCTGTATCTGCATCATAAAATGATGCAGGTCGAATGACGTCAGTACGTGGAATGTACGAGTATGTAAAATGGCAAGAAGATAAGGACAGATATCAATAAACTCCTTTCAAGAAAACTCAGCTCAAAACTCAACATCATCTCAACATCAATATGTAATGCAAGTTTAAAATATAATAATAAAAATAATAGTAATAAACAATGCTTACTTAGTTGGGAGTTTCTCTAACCGATAACCATCACTTATGAGCTAGCGATGATACAACGAAGCGATGTCGTTGCCACATCCATCCAATACCTTGCCAGGGTAAAGGACATCACCATCTTGGATCCACTCATCAAAGTCCTCTTTTTGGGACTTAAGAGGCATAGCCTCCATCCTACGCTGGCTACGTAGTTCTGGGGTTTGAGTCAATTAAACTCTTACCCAACTCGGTGCTCAATACTACTCCCAAAATATGTGCTCATATTAAACTCATCATTTAGTCTCATTGGACTTTAATTTAAATCATCAAACTCATCTCATTTCATGTTCATCAATCATTATAATTCCAAAAATATCATTTACATCTCATCAAAACATCTTGCTCAAAATATCATTTTCTCAAATTCATTCAAATTCAACTCTTTTGCTCTTTCAAAAACTCAATAAAATACATATATAGTATTAATTCATATAACTCTCTTTTTATCAATAAAAATAATAAAAAGCCAACATCTTTACTCAAAATATGTGTAAAAATATTCATGAACATCAAATCAATTAGGATTCATGGGAAAGTAGCCATGAACAATAATTCCAATAATATGAGAGATAAGAATAATAATAATATTAATGCATAATATATCAAACTCAATAGAAGAAGAATTATTTCATTTAGAATTCAAGATTTGGATAAAAATCAACTATAACTCAATTATAATGAATTTAAATATTGGGCGCATGGACGAACTCAATCCAATGCTATGAAAGCCTTACATACCTTAAATCCGAAGGTTTACTCCGAATTGGAACACTCTTGAACCCCTAGCCTTTTCTTCTCGCCGGAGCGTTTTGTGTACTACCCAGAGTGTAAGAATCACCGAAGTAGTATTTTTATACTATTAAAACTAGAATTATATTTGAGAAGAAGTATATAGAGAGAAGAAATGCTTAAGAAAGCTTGATGAATAAAATGAGGAAATAAGGTGGGTATTTATAGGTGGGAAAGAGGGACCTAACAATAAATAAAATAATTATAAAGAAAAATCTGAAAATTTAATGGAATATATTGATGTCATGGATGATGTTAAATGGAGGACAATTTATGTCATGAATGATGTCAAATGTATCTAGATGTTTCCATGGTAGGTAAGATGAGTTCTTTTTAACAGAATATTCTTTTTCGAAGCTGCGTTTGAATAAGATAAATTCCTTATTAGAATTTGGTGTCTTCATAAGAATTGTAGATATGGAAGTCTAGTTTCATATCGTTCAAGAATAAACTAATTTGGAGCAACCTACAGTGAGATATGAATTTTCGTCTATAAACACTCAATTCCGTCACAGTACTATATCTTGCAAAGATTAATTTATTTGACCTACTTATACTCTAAATCTTAAGATATGTTCTTCATGAAAGTTGTAGGTAAGGATGTTGTGGTTACCCAGAAATTTGAATCACCTAATTTGGACCAACTAATGAAGAGTTATACCCAAAATACAGAGACTATATTATTTTTGAAATACCGACATATAACATTTTAGGGGTTGTTACACTAGTCAAAGAAAGGGACAGGGTTAACAAAAAGGCAATATGTGCTAATCTTATGATGCGAGAGTATGATGTCGAGGTCATTTCCTGTGAGAGTGTGATGCCAAGGCCATTTTTGATGAGAGTGTGATACCGAGGTCATTGCCGGCGAGAGTGTGATGCCAAGGTCATTTCTAGAGAGAATGTGATGTCGAGTTCATTATCAATGAGAGTATATTGCCGAGGTCATTTTCAAAAAAAGTGTGATGCTGATGTCATTTCTGGCGAGAGTGTGATGCCAAGGTCATTGCCGATGAATATGACTGATGCTCTATCATTGATTGTGTATGAGCATCCTTGCATACTTATTTGTGGTGTATTGACTCTTATGTTTGATTCATGTGATACTTGTGATTTCTATCTTGTGATGACTTAGCTGTGATTGTGGTACATATTTGAATTGTGTATTGTGAAATCTAGGTTGGACTGATTTTCTGTGCAAGTTGTAGCTATGGAGGTTTGGTTAGGATAAAAAGAGTTTTTGAATTCTATTAGCTTTAACCTGTTTTATTAGTTGACTTGCTGAGTACCGTGTGATTTGGTACTCACTCCTTACTTCTATACTTGTATAGGTTCCGAGTCCAGACTGCGAGTAGTTTCCTTTTCCTGTTCAGTCGAGGCTTCTAGGAGACGTCAAGAAGTAGTTGTTTGATGTCCGGCTAACTCTCTTGTTCCTTCTATTATGTTTTGTTCTATTTGAGAACCAAAGTCATTTGAGACTTGTATTTATTTTGACATTCTATATTTATTAGATACTTGTACATGTGACAACCAGTTTTGGGGGTTATTTAAGAGTTTAAGTCTTCCATATTAATTTATTCTTTCTGTTGGATGTTAGGCTGACTTATCTGGTGGGATGGGGCAAGTGCCATCACAACCAGTTTTGGGTCGTGATAAAATGATATCAGAGCCCAGGTTCATAGGTCTCACATGTATACAAGTTGAGTTTAAGTAGAGTCTCAAGGATTGGTACAGTGACGTCTGTACTTATCTCTGAGAGACTATGTGACTTTTAGAAAATCTTTTACTTCTTGACTCTCTATCGTAGGTCCTTAGTCCTGTCTTATTCCTATCGCTTCACTCCATTCTCTCACTTATAATAATGACTCATTCTTGGTTCAGCGTGCGTGAAGTTGGGATGGCATCGTGTGATTTTTGAGTTAGAACTGGTACTAATGCAAAAGTGATAAACTTATTGAAAGAATGTATAGTCAGACTTGAAAATGCTTTGCGCTTCGAAGAGATTGAGTAAGGTTATGGTGCAACAATGCATATTTAGGATATTTGTATGATAAGGGTGAACAATAGTTTGAGGGAATTCATGAACGACTTATCTTTCTAGTTAGTTATTCAGCAGCGGGAATAGTACTTGTGTGGCATATACAGAATATGAAGTGGTTTGACAATTAAGAATGATATAATTAAATGAATGGCTAGATAATGAGAACGATAACTTTGGAGACTACAGTTAGTGAAGTTTTTCATAACAAGGACGGGTTGCTTAGTGTATGATGAGAATGATGTTACACCAACCGAGATAAGAATTTCTACGATGATTTTATAGTATTGGTGTATATCAGTAAGAGTTTATACGACTACTACATCGGTATTTTTATACCTCATTTTAACCGAGATCAAATTTGAGTACACCATATTGGTGATTCTTAAAATAATTAATTTAACTTAAGGAGTCGCCACCTAACTATTATAAGGGTGAGTTAGAGCACCTAAAATTTCTAACATTAACTCTATTTTAAGGTCTATCTAACCAATTAGAGAGTTTAAGGTAAGGGTCCAATTAATCCTAAAGGAAAGAGATAAGGCACTTTCTAAGATCCGTATTAAAACGGTTAACCGATTAGACTTAAGTTAATTAAAAAAAGCCTTATAAGATGAAAATACAAGGACATTATATAACTATATAAAGACATGAACTATCGTAATATGAGAAAGAGCTCTTTATATAAAATTAGTATTAATCAAAATTTGGAGAAAATAATAAATGATTTGAAATGGACCAAGAGAAGTTTGAGTTTAAAAGTGGTTTTGATGATAAAACTAGACTAGACTTATGTTGAAATTTGAAAAATAATCTCCATGAGTTAGGAGTTTTCTTAGGAAGAAATACAACTTTTTATTTGGAAAATACATTGAATTCTTGGGAAGTTTTGATTATTTGAGAAAGAAAGTTGTGTTGAACTGCAGAAATATTAGATAATCACATTCTCCAAAAATACTTAAATATTATGTAAGACCTCTATGTGACTTAATAACATTAATAATGGAACACATTAACATGGACAACTTAAAAACGTGAACTAAAAAATGACTAAGAAAAAAGATTAACTCTTAAAACAACATCCCAATTACCCTCTAAAGGTTCGAACATTCTAAGGTTAACTCATCTAAATAAACGAACAAAGTCATAAATAGAAAAATAACAAATATTAGCTAATAAACCACAAGCAAATATATAATAGATAATCTTCTCTTCAACCCTCTTGCACTTTAAGAGAGGGAGAGAAATAAGTAAAGAAACAAATGTGATTTTAGGTCTCCTGGCTGAAAATTAGAAGAATGTTGTATGCTCGAGGGATAGCAATGGCATTGAGTCTCATTTGAGACTCCTCCTGATTACGAATGTCATGCAAAACAGAGAAAAATAAGAGGGAGAATATTATAGTTAGAAAAATACATATTGGTCTCTCAACAATAAGAAACAATAAAAAGAAGTGACTCTATAACTAACTATACAAATATTTCATACATGTATACTAATATCATATAAACTATCATATTCTAAGTAGATAAAAGTAGCTAGAGGACTTATCTTCACCACTGGTATTTAAAAAAACTATATTGGATATTATTTTCATCAAATATAGATTCAAACAAAGACATGGCTCGTACAAATTCAATATCAAGTTATGAAATTAACTTTAAAGGACATTTTTTGAGTTTTGAGAACAAATATTTATAAAGAAACCTTATTAAGATAATTTCTTCTAAAATGCTAAATGAAATTCATGTGCCATGACATCTAGTATACATTCAGTGACTCATATACATGTTTATGTGTAATACCCCAATTTTTTTTAAGCGAAGACCCGAGTAATTCTTCTTGCGCGTATAGGCTCAAGTTCGATGAATTCTAATTATATATATATTTTAGAATTAATTCATAAGTATTTGAAGTATAATAGAAGTGAATTAGGGTCATGAAGAACCTCTAGTACTAAGTCGAGTTCAAAGATCCCTTACCGATTTAGTTTTCGTATAATATTATAGAAGGGTCTACTTCAAATGATCATAACTTTCAGAATATTATGTGTTAGGTGGTCCATGGCCTATCAAATTAAAGGTCTTTGAGTTCTCTTTCCAATGCCACCAATTTTGCCTAATTTCGGGTTCATATTCAAAAGTTATGACCATTTTACCAAAGACTACTGCTGCAGTAGTTTAGGGCTTGGCGTGGCGCGCTAGCAGTGCGCTCAAAATTGACTGGCTGTTTAGGTCATTGCACGGTGTGCCACCAGTGCGCCCAAAACATGCCTCAGTAGTTTGGGTCCTGGGGCGGCATGCCAGAAGTGCGCCCGACCCCATTTTTTAGATTTTTCTTAATAAAGGGCATTCCAAACTTTTCCCACCTTTCCCTAACTTACCCCAAGCCATTTTGGGACTAAAATTCACCCCTTATTAATAACCTAAGGGTATTTTCTCTCATTTAACATAGAACGTTGAGAGAAGAGAATTGGAGAGAAGAAAGAAAGTCAGGGTTCAAGGTTTTCAAGCCATTCCTTCAAAGTCTCGATCGTTCCTTCAATTTCAAGGTGTGTAAGGCTATTCATAACATGGGTTAAGTTCATCCACGTGCCGATATCTTCATGAGTTTAGTTTTAAGGTTTCATGAATTGAGTTCTTGAGATATTTATGAATTTCATTGTATTTTTATATATTTTAATGTGCCTTGATGGGTTTTCTTGAATTAGGTATTGTTGAAAGTGTGGATTCATGTTTGCATTCTCATGAATCCTAATTGAGATTTTCATTTGTATTTTATGCATTAATGGAATTTTTAAGGAATGATTAGTGAATTTGTGGTACTAATCATGTTATGTCCTATTTGACTTTTAAAAAATGGTTATTTATCATCCTTGTGTTAGAAAGAGTTGAGTATAAGTCGAGTTGAGAAGTCTCTTGATCTTTAATTGGAGCATGAGCATTTTGAGCATAATCGATTTAAACATTATTACGTGACATTATCAATTTTGAGTTTGAGTTGAAGTGTTAAACTATGTTTTAAATGCATTCTTGAGTTGAGATGATTTGAGTCTTGAGCTAAGTTCTAAATGAGATTAGATGAGTTAATTGAGTATTTTATTCTTTACATGAGCATAATAAAGTATTTTAGGAGTAGTATTGAGCACCAATTTGGGTAAGAGTAGAGACAACTCAAATCCCATAAACTACGTAGCCAGAGTAGGATAGAGGTCATGCCTCTGAAGTCCTAAAACGTTGGACTTTGGTTGATTTTGGATCCACTGAGTTGAGTGTCCTTTTCCCTGGAAAGGTATTGGATAGTTGCGGCAACGACAGTTCTTAAGCATTGTATCATCACTAGCTTATAAGTGATGGTTGTCGGTTAGAAAACCTCCTAAACAGTGAACTATTATATCGCCTTTCCCAGATGGTAGAGAATGAAGAGGTCATAGTCCTTTAGGAGCTCAATCTAGCGGTGTTGCGTCGAATTAAGATCCCTCTGGCTCATAATATACTGAAGGCTCTTATGATCAGTGTAAATCTCACATTGAACTCCATACTGGTAGTGCCTCCAAATCTTAAGCGCAAAAACTACCACCGCCAGCTCTAAGTCATGAGTGGGGTAGTTGCGCAACTTAATCTGCCTCGATGCATAAGCGATAACCCGGCCTTGCTGCATCAGTACGCAACCCAAACCAATATCAGATATGTCACAATAAACGGTGAATCCCTCGCCCTCAACTGGAAGATTCAATATAGGGGCAGTGGGAAGAAACTCCTTAAGCCTAAGAAAGCTCTCTTACATTCCTCTGACCACATGAAGGGAATATCTTGGCGAGTCAACTGAGTCAGAGGTGCCGCTATAGTAAAGAACCCCTTAACAAAGCGCTTGTAGTACCCTGACAATCCGATGAAGCTACGAATCTCCATCATATAGGTGGGCCTAGCCCAGTCACGAACAATCTCAATCTTTGCTGGATCTAACATAATGCCATCCTTGGACACCATGTGCCCCAAGAATGCTACGGACTCAAGCTAAAAATTGTACTTTGAGAACTTGGTATAAAGCCACTGATCTCTCAAAGTATGGAGCACTACTCTCAAATGCTGCTCATATTCATCCTGTCTCCGCAAGTATACCAGAATCTCATCGATAAAGACTATGACAAATGAGTCCAAGTACAGCCTAAACACCCGAGTCATCAAGTCCATGAGTGCGACAGGGGCATTATTCAACCCAAAAGACATCACCTGGAATTCATAGTGGCTATAACGAGTTCTAAATGTTGTCTTAGGGACATCCGCTGCCCTAATACTCAACTGGTGGTAATCGGATCTCAAATCAATCTTAGAAAATACCACGACACCCTGAAGCTGATCAAATAGATCATCAATCATAGGCATGGGGTAAAAGTTCTTCACTGTTATCTTGTTCAATTTCCTATAATCAACATACATCTGCATAGTACCGTCCTTCTTCCTAACGAACAGGACTGGGGCGCCCCAGGCTGATATACTAGGCCAAATGAATCTCTAATCCAAGAGATCTTGAAGCTAAACACTGAGCTCCTTGAGCTATGCAGGGGCCATACAGTATAGTGGGATGGAAATAGGGTGAGTACCCAGCTCTACATCAATGGCGAAGTCAATATCGCGGTCAAGAGGATGGCCTGGCAAATCGGTAGGAAACACATCTACAAACTCTCAGACTATAAGTATTGAATCAACCGTAGGGCTCTCCCTACTCATATCTCTAACGCAAGCCAAGTATGCAAGCACCCGCTAGCCACTAACCTCTGAACTCGAACAAAAGAAATCACCTCAACCGGTGTACGACTATAAAAGCCTTTGCACACCACCGGCGGGATACTAGGCATGGCTAAGGTAACGCTCTTGGCATAGCAATCCAAGACCACGCAGTGACGGGATAACCAATCCATGCCCAGAATCAGATCAAAATCCACCATATCAAGCAAAATGAGATCAACCTTAATGTCTCACCCCTGATTAGTCATGATGCAGGATCTAAAGATTTCATCCACTACTAAGGAACTACCTACCGGGGTCAAAACATGCAACGGCTCAACTAAGGGGTCTGGACTCATACTCAATCGAGGGGCACAATATATAAATATATAAGAATATCTGGAGCCTAGATCAAATAAAGCGGATGTGGGCTGATGACATAATAAAACCATACTTGTGATCACATTGTTTGAGGCCTCAACCTCTGCTCTAGCTGAGGCTGCATAAAAGTGGGCCTGGGCTCCTCTACCCTGTGCATCGATCCTGCCTCCTTCCCTTTTAGGCCTTGTGATGGAGCTGCTCAAGCGTACAGGCGTGATCCACTACATTCAGAAATAAGCAGCTCACTGAGACTAGAGACTGAGTCTCAATCCGCAACTAAATTCTCAATCTCCTGATGAAGCACTAAACCCTCTCCTTCTTACCAAGTAAGATCATGGAGGCATGTATGGAGAGCTCATAGAATTGGGCCTCATACTCCGATACTATCATGGAGCCCTGCTCTAATCGTGAAAACTGATCTTGGAGTTGATCTTTGATGGTCCTGGGAATAAATTAAGCTAAAAAGGCCTCTAAAAACTCATCCTACGACACTGGTGGAGACCCAGCTAGCCTAGCCTCCAAATATGATTGCCATCACTATCGGGCGGGATCGTCTAGCAAACAAGCAGTGAAATCGGCTCCTCTCAACTCCACTAGACCTAAAGCCTGTAGCTACTCTCGATAAATGAGTAGAAATTTGTTGGCATCCTAACCTACATCCCCAGAAAACCTCGACGGTGATAGTGTAAGGAACACTCTAAGCATTTTCTTCTCCTAAAGTAGCATGCCCTCTAAATCATCCGGCTAAGCGGCAGGTGTCGATGGCTGCTGAATAGCTGGTGCTACTAGCGCAAGCTGACCCTGAGGTGTAGGAGAAGCTATAGCTGGGGCCTTCTACATACCTCTAATAGTAGCCAAAATCTGGGCGACCATCGCCTATAAGTCCGAAGCTATAACTAGCTCGAGCGGTGGCTGGGCTGGTCTCGGGCTCTCCGACTACTAAAGTGCTAGAGCTACTGACGGCTCCACCTCTACCTCTAAATCTAGAGTCTACTCTCTACCCTGGGCTGGTACCGCAGCCCTGGCACGACCTTGAGGTCGGTTGCTACATTTAGCAGGCATACAAGCCATCTAGAAAAAGAGTGGAATAAGTGAGATTTTTAGAAATCGATAAGAAACAGACACTGCACAAAAATGATACAAAAGAGACACATTCCTAAAGACATACTGTAGCCTCCCAAAGATAAGTCATGGATGTCTCCGCACCGATCCACAGGGCTTTACTAGATGTTAGCTCTGTACAAGTGAGATTGGTGAACTTGAGGCTCTGATACCAACTTGTCACGACCCAATCTCTCAGGTCATGATGATACCTACTATGATCCTCTAATAGGCTGTCATGACTCAATTCCATAGGCCGTGACTGGTGCCCGACTTGGGCACCCATACATACCCTTAGCCCCACTGAGTATGTTAGCAGAATAAACAAATGTAGAAATAAAAAAAGATCGCTAGAGAGCGCATGAAAATAGATGTAGCACACAAAGGCCGTTAAGGCCATCACGGAACACAAAGCCCAAAACACATATACAGAACCCACAACACAAGTCTACAGACCTCTATAGAACGATAGCATAATCATATAATGGGACAGGGCCCCATCGTACCCTTAACCATTCTGTATAAATATACAATAGAAAAGTTTGTACCAAAATAGAGCTTCGGACAAAAGAACATTGCCAACTAACAGGGTGGATGTCCTAAGCAAGCGGATTAGCAAACCGAGCATCTACACCTGCGGGCATGTAACGCAGCTCTCGAAGAAAGGGGGTCAGTACGGAAAATGTACCAAATATGTAAAGCAAGGACTGTAATAAATAAAGTCATCACCAGAAAGGAATGTACGGCCTAATTCCTATACATATAACATATTAGTGCCGAGGAACATTCGGCCCGATCCCTATATGATATAATAATGCATATACGTGCATGTAAACCTTGGTAATATATCAGACATCTCCCAAATATCATCATAAGATATGTCAAAGAGCCTCTAGGTATAGTAGCTTACACGTCCAATCATTATTCAGCATGTAGAAGGCTCGAAGAATAGGAGTTTAACCACTTTAAGAATGCTAACCTCAAGAAGTGAATATGAGTCACGAGTTATACTCGAAACTTATGAATGGAATTTCCCTCCAAGCGCATATTACATTCCACTTACATCTAAGACATGCCAAAAGAAAAGAAGGGATAGCTTTACATACTCATCACTTCCTAATGTATGGAAGGCTTGAGAAGCCCTAGTTCAATTACTGTAAGAGTGCTTTCATCAAGAAGTAAATAAGGACCGTGAATTACGCTTGGAATTTATGAGTAGATTTACCCTCAAGCTCATATCATTCATTACTTAACTTGAAGACATGCCAAAATAAAGGAGAGATAGGCTTTACATACACTACCTTTCAGCATATAGAAGACTTGAAAGCAACACTCAACTATTGCAAGAGTTCTAACATCAAGCAGTGTATAAGATTTATGAATCATACTTGGGCTTATACAAATGGAATTACCCCCACATTTCATATATCCATCACTTATGGCTAAGACATGCCAAGAGAAAAAGAAAGATAGTTTTACATACCTGTTATGGACTACTCGCATCCAAGCTCTCTTCGTTACTTCTTTAACCTATTTAACATGAAAGTAATAAAAATATTAATAAACTTTAACTTTCCAGCTTCTAAATCCATAATAAATCACCCATAGGAATCAATTCCTTATTCGCCTTTCTCGACTAGTCTCGACTAGTCTATTAGTTAGTTAAGAAGTTAACAAAATTCGGGCAACATCTCCTCTATAACTCGCCCTATTTGAACTTCAAACTAACTTCCAAACATTAGCATCCATGTTAACCAAAAAAACCAGCAGCCAATACACAATTAAACCACTTCAACATTACATAAAACAAGTCCCAAACAGCCCGCTAAAACCACGACTCCAAAATACGGTTTTCAATCTTTATTTCGTAAAATCTCAACCACATGAAATGGGGTGTGATGTGAATGCAACCAGCAGAACTTATACCTATATTTATACATGTTTCCAGGCCTGAAACACTACAAAACAACTCCCAATACAACACCACAATAAAAACAACACAAGCCAAACTTTAACCCGTTAGAATATTATCAAAACAGCCCCTATAAGGCCTGCAACATCCTTCATCCGTAACGTACATATTTTCAAGTCTCCAACTTATATTTACACATCCATAACATGCTTAAACATTTACCAAAATGTGTGAGAAGAGAATCAAGCCATACTTTGCTGAAAATTGATCTTGGAAGCTCCTTAACGTGCTGAAATATAGTGGACTATTTGTGTCACGTTTTTGCTTCCCCAAATAGAACTTTTATGCTATTAAACACTGTTATATCACCTTAGGATATCTTAAATAATTAATTCATAGATCAAAATCAGGGAACTCACCTTGGAGGAGCTTGGCTGTAGCTCATTTTCCTTTCTCTCTAGGCTTTCTCCATTTTTTTCTAAGTGTCAAGGGATGAAATGAAAGATTAGTCATAAGACTAAGCATATATATCCTTTTTTGGGTGTGACACATGGAATCCCCCTAGGGGTGACACGTGGCAGCCCTCTAGAGTGCCACCTCATCCATGCTTCCAATCTATGGCTTCCACATGGCAGCGTGGGACCCATCCCAAGTAGGTGTGTCACCTACTTGCTTCAAGTAGGTGCATCACCTACTTGCTTCAAGTAGGTGCATCACCTACTTGCTTCAAGTAGGTGCATCACCTACTTGCTTCAAGAAGCTGTGTCGTCTCCTTATTTTTGTTCCGTGGGTTCGTAATTTCATCTCACTTTAAGATCCTATGTAATCCTTGATACATAAGCCCGACATGCACTTCAGTAGCTTAAGTATGTAAGACATGTAAGTTGGTAGCTTATGCAAGTAAATCGGATCCTACGACTCATTACTTGGCCCTCAACTCCTTCAAATCCTTATGACCCTATTTCCAACCTTCAGTGCTATAGGACATCACATCCTCCTTTCCTTAGATTTATTTGATAACATTATAAATACTCCGGGTCACATGGCAACTTTAAGAAGTTTAAGAAAATGTTCCAAAGTTCAAAGTATGGGGCATAACATCCTTTCTCCTTTAAAACATTCATCCTCAAATATTAATTAGTCTTACAAGGACTCCAGGAACTCTCTGTTATGGTTGTCATCCATAGGCGTCTCAATCAATTTAGGAGTTTAAATCACCTGTAGACATAGGGAACTGGTACAACTATTTCTTTTCTATCTCTTTTTCGGCTTCCCAGGTCATTTCTTCTTTATTCTTATATCATCACAAGACTTTGACGGAAGCCACGTCCATAGTTCACAACCTTCTAATTTTTCAACCCAAGATGGCGATAGGTTTCTCATTATAGGATATCTTCTTTGGTACGTGGACCTTATCCACGTGAAATACTCTAGAAGGGTCATTTATATATATTTGCGGAGCATTGACCTGTGAAAGATTGGATGCATTGCTTCTAAATCCGATAGTAGGCCCAACTCATACGCAGTTCTTCCTACCCTACAAATGATTTGATAGGGCCAATGTACCCCGGAACAAATGTCTCCTTCTCGCCGAATTTTATTACACCTTTCCTTGGTGGCACTTCCACACATACCCTTTTCTCAACTTCAAACTCGGAAGGTCGGACATCGACTATCTGTGTATGACTGTTGTCGACTCTGGGCTGTTAATAGTTTTTCCTAAATAAGCTTTACTTTATTAATAACTTGCTAGATCACATCTGGGCTCGTCCATTATTGGAAGGGGCAAAATATCATACTAAGATTCACCTGTGTTCCCAATCTCTATCGGAATGGTCTTCAGTAGTTAGCTATAAATTGCACTTCCCTGTCTGAGATAATAGATGTGGGAACTCTGTGAAATCTTATTATTTCCTTGCTATATCATCTCTCATAACTCTCAGTTAAATATGCCTTCCTAACTGGAAGGGAATGTGTTGATTCTGTCAGCCTATCTACCATAACCTATATGAACTCATACTTCCTTAGAATGCGAGGTCAGCCTATACTATAATCCATATTAACTGCTTTCCATTTTCGAGTCGGGATTTCCATCTCCTGTAATAGGCTATTAAGCTCCTGATGCTCAATTTTTGTTTTGTACCATTTCTCCTAATGAAACTTGTAATGCTCTAGGTGTGTTGTACTACATTTTTACTCAGATCTTCTTTCTAGTTCTCTTACCCCACATCATATTGTAATTACTGACTTCTTATTATTTTTATCAAGTAATCACTTGATCTCACCCTTAAAATACTAATATTCGTAGGTTGCATACTCTTCTTGTACACTTTGTACAAAGTGTGCTCAATTTTATTCATCGCCTTTCCTTCTCTTGACTTATTTTTCTCCACATATTTCATTGTACTGACACACAGTTGCAGTTTATTTTGTCATAGTTGTTTCACTTCCTTTACTTACTCTTAAGTTCTCTTCTATCCTACCTTAGAAGAGATTTCTTATCCTTTCTCTTGTACTACTTGTATGTCGCAATATCAGTAGCCAATAACTCTGTTGCCAACATCTTAACCTTTAGTCAGGTATAGCCTTACTATCCTTTCAAATACCTTTAAGTTACTCAGTGTTATTCTCTTGTCGTATTCATCCCTTTTGTATTCACCCATTCTATGATATCATACCATTCGAGGTCTTTACCAATAATTTCCCAGCACTGTCTTAGATATAACCTTAGTTTCTATCCATTTATTGCTGGCGTTTAGATCTCGTTAGCTCGTGCCAGTATAGGGCCTCACTTGAAGGTTAAGTATTCACATTAACATGCTGTAATGTTAGTTGACTTCATCTCACACTTGTATTTCTCAAATCCACTTCACCCCTTCAGGGTGTATCCATGATATTGTTTGTTTATTTTCCATTTTTTAGATGCATATGAGTCTTTTCCCACATATTTGGTATATTGCACCATATTCATATCTTCCTCTATACCACCTATACTTTAGGTTACCCATGTACAAAACCTTAAAATAATTGGGAGGTACTTAAAAATTCTTGATATATAGTACCAAATCTAGTCTAAACACTGGTACTCGAGTAGTATGCTTAAGGTAGCAATGCATTCAAGCCACATTCCATTTATCCCAATCAGTAATTAGCTAGTGTTTATAATTTTCTCAAATTCTCCATTCAGGCGCATTTACACTTTGATGACCCATGCTTCGAGCTTCATCATAACACTAGCCTTATCCCATCGGTATCAACTTCCAAAGAATACTATGAACTTATAGCTCATTCTCTCTTCTCTTATTTTTTCTATTTTTGGGAAAATTTAGGTAGAATTTCCTCTGTATTTCTTACTATCTCAACACCTGCACGCAGAAAATGCCAACAATGCCTCATAGGGCAAAACATATATATATTCATATCATACCATATAGCAGCCACACAGGGCGCCCAATATCAACAGTATGAAAATAGACTTACCTCGTATGTCCACTTGAACTGCACCTGTTATACTTTCCTGTCTACTTTTTCTTTTAATTTCAACTTTACATTTCAAACGTACTTACACACCTTACCTGACATATATCCTTCGTGCCTTTGCTTACCTGTGTGCTTTGTAACTTCCAATATCTTCAGTCAGTTTCTTCTATCGATGTTTCCCTTCTGCTAAAGTCAAAGGTTAGTATGAGGAATTTCATTCCCTATGACTCAACTCTATCGCACGATCTTAGTTCAAAAAGAAAGGTAACATCCTAAATGCCTTGTAGCCTCTTGTTTATAGATGTGGTTACAACACACCGATAAATAAGACTCTACTAGACACGGTCTGTGATACTCCAAGGATGAACTTCTCTGATATCACTTTTATCACGACCCAACCCCGTAGGCCGTGACTGAGGTCCGACCTAGACCCCGTATACATAACTATCCGATATAAGAACTATACATAAGAACCCTTAGTGGGTGATAACATTTTCATATACATCATATCATGAAAGAGCATGCAAGCCGACAAGGTTGCCATGACATAATAACATTTACATCACGTCGTATAGGCATACTAAAACAACTTATAAACAACCAACATATACATATCTACATACCACTAAGAGTATTAACTGTATCATATAGCAGGACAGGGCCCCTACCGTACCCCTAAATAAACAAATATATACATCAAATGACCAACGTCAAAAGTTAGGCTTTAGAACAGTGGAGCACTTCCAACATAACTGAGTGGAAATCCTACGCCGGTGGATCCCTCAAAATTAACACCTGTACCTATGGGAATAAAACACAGACCCCCAGGAAAAGGGGGTCAGTACGATATATGTACTGAGTATATAAATCATAACATTTCAAAACTAAAACAACAACTGAAATAGGGATGAAGGGAAGAAGTATAACATTTAACAAAGTATTGTACCTGCACCTCACAACATAAAGTCATGTATACCATTATCACATACCGTATCCATTTCGCTCGGGGACTCAGTGTTACAAATGCATTATTTTATCATCATAGGCATATGCATACTATTAGTGCTGTGGGACTATCACGACTCAAGCCTAGGGTTTAGACGTGAATGGCGAATGAGGAACTCGAAAGTACCTCAAACAAGCTTCTTAGCTTTCTTTTATCCTTTTATAGGTAGTGATGATAAATAAACAAGCGGAAATCATAATAGTAAATCTTTAACTTACATATGTCCAACAATACCTCTAACTATTAGATTTAATGGGGCTAAGACAAGTCCCTAGCTCACCCTCAATCATAATAAAAGAAATGCCATAGTAAAATATCTTAACATATCATAAGCTAAAAAGATAAAGGAGTATTGTTCCCGGAACATGGGAACTCACCAAAAATAGTCTTTAATGAAATCTCAACTAGCCACGTGGAGGAGAATGAGGAGGAGCATTGGTCCCAATATGGTGATATCATGTAGGCAAAAGAGTATGCATTTGTACTTTGAATGTACTAAGTATGTAAGAATGCATGAACATTGAGAAAACATTATAACATTTATGTAATATGGAACATAATGTAATGCATGCATAATAAATCATATAGATATCCTTTAAAATATTTATTTTGTGGGAAAATAACCATAACCGACATTTAAGACCATGCGAGCTATTACATAGAATCCAATATAACCCCCTACGTTGGCCGGGGAGACTACTTGCCAGGTAGAACTCCGTCAACTTCATTCATTTCTTTAACTTTAACTTTAAGGGCTATTTATGGATCCATTAGCCTAAGCCTACAAGGGCTCCTATGTTGGCATAGTTAATGAGACAAGGGGTTGCTACTAGGATTCCCTTACCGAATCCCACCTCAATGCCCCATTTGGTGCTAAGTCAATCTCACAGAATAGTTTAATACTTCAAAATATTCATAGCATATAACTTGAGAATTCAAACATCATATTCGGTAGAATAGCTCATTAAAACATTTGATAATTCAAATATGCAAGAATTGTCCTTATTGTATAAAGAATCCATCATTCATATCATTTCATCATTCTTTCAGTTCATAAGATTCCATTTTGATCATAGATATTGCTTTTATAAACATTCATTTGGAGTCAAAGCTTTCAAGTCAAACTTTATTAAAAATATAGTAAAACTAGGTAGGTTCAAATCACTTCAACTTGCAAATATGTATGTAAATAAATATACATAAATACTTTGAAATTCATTAATTAAAAACCATGCTTTAAACAACCCACCATGAATTTCAAGAACCTTTAAATAGATAAATAGAGGAATTACTTGCAAACCATCAATTCATACATATGAAATTATGTTGCATCAAAATAGACCAATAATCCTTAGTTTAACCATGATTTATACTATTAAGTAAAAATAAGAATTACCTTAAGAAAATATTATTTGAAATCAAAAGACTTTATTGAAAGAGTTTTTGGACTACATGGATGGAAGAACCCATGGATAAACACCCACATAACTTAGATTAAAGCTTAAAGAAAATAAATATAATTTATCATATAATCAAAATAATTTAGACATGAGAATGAAAGAAATACTCTCATTGAAGTCTTACATACCTGGAATCTGAAGTTTTAGTCGGAACCGAAGGACTTAATGAACATTCTTGAGTCCTAGCTTTTCTCCTCGCCGGAACGTTTTATATATTACCCAAAGTATATGAATCATCAGAATAGTATTTATTCACTACTAAGAACTAAAACTATATTTGAGAATGAGTAAAGAAGTGTATAGGGAGAAGAGTTGCTTGAGAAAGCTTGATGAATAAAATGAGAAAATAAGGTGGGTATTAATAGGTGTAGAAGAGGGACCTAACAATAAATAAAATAATTATAAAAAAAATCTGAAAATTTAATGGAAAATTATGATGTCATGGATGATGTTAAATGGAGGACAATTTATGTCATGAGTGATGTCAAATGTATCTAGATCTTTCCATGGTAGGTGAGATGAGTTCTTTTTAACAAAATACTCTTTTTCGGAGCTGCATTCGAATATAATAAATTCCTTAGTAGGATTTGGTGTTTCATAAGAATTATAGATATGGAAGTCTAGTTTCATATAGTTCAAGAATAAACCAATTTGGATAATCCTACAGTGAGATATGAATTTTCTTCTATAAATACTCCATTCTGTCACAGCATCCTGTCTTACAATAATTAATTTATTTGACCTACTTAACCTCCGAAACTGAAATTATGGTCTTTAAAAACGTTGTAGGTAATGATCTTGTGGTTACTCAGAAATTTGAATCACCCAATTTGGATAATCCTAAAAAGGTTATGCCCAAAATACAGAGGCTATATCATGTTTATGCGAGAATTGAAACATCGTATACAACGTTTTTAGGGGATGTTATAGGGATGTACAGCCCAATCCATATAGATATGATAGGTTAGTGACGAGGAATGTCCGGCCGGATCCCTATACATATAATACATTAGTGCCGAGGAACGTTCGTCCCGATCCCTATATATATAACACATTAGTGTCGAGGAACATATGGCCCGATCCCTATGCATACAACACATTAGTGCCGAGGAACATACGGCCCGGTCCCTATACATATAACACGTTAGTGCCGAGGAACGTCCTGCCCGATCCTTATATGATATAATAATGCATATACATGCACGTAAACCTTGGTAATATATCAGACATCTCCCGAATATCATCATAAGATATGTCAAAGAGCCTCTAGGTATAGGAGCTTACACATCCAATAATTATTCAGCATATAGAAGGCTCAAAGAATAGGAGTTTAACCACTTTAAGAATCCTAACCTCAAGAAGTGAATACGAGTCACGAGTTATACTCGGAACTTATGAATGGAATTTCCCTCCAAACGCATATTACATTCCACTTACATCTAAGACAAGCCGAAAGAAAAGAAGGGATAGCTTTACATACTCATCACTTCCTAACGTATGGAAGGCTTGAAAAGCCCTAGTTCAATTACTGTAAGAGTGCTTTCATCAAGAAGTAAATAAGGACCATGAATTACGCTTGACATTTATGAGTATATTTACCCTCAAGCTCATATCATTCATTACTTAACTTGAAGACATGCCAAAAGAAAGGAAAGATAGGCTTTACATACACTACTTTTCAGCATATAGAAGACTTGAAAGCAACACTCAACTATTGCAGGAGTTCTAACATCAAGCAGTGTATAAGATTTATGAATCATACTTGGGGTTCTACGAATGGAATTACCCCCACATTTCATATATCCATCACTTATGGCTAAGACATGCCAAGAGAAAAAGAAAGATAGTTTTACATACCTGTTATGGACTACTCGCATCCAAGCTCTCTTCGTTACTTCTTTAACCTATTTAGCATGAAAGTAATACTAATATTATTAAACTTTAACTTTCCAGCTTCTAAATCCACAATAAATCACCCATAGGAATCAATTCCTTATTCGCCTTTCTCGACTAGTCTCGACTAGTCTATTAGTTAGTTAAGAAGTTAACAAAATTCGGGCAGCATCTACTCTATAACTCGCCCTATACGAACTTCCAACTAACCTCCAAACATTAGCATACATGTTACCCAAAACAAACAGCATCCAATACACAATTAAACCATTCAACATTACATAAAACAAGTCCCAAACAGCCCGCTAAAACCACGACTCCAAAATACGGTTTTCAATCTTTATTTCGTAAAATCTTAACCACATGAAATGGAGAGTGATGTGAATGCAACAAGCAGAACTTATACCTATATTTATACATGTTTCCAGGCCTGAAACACTACAAAACAACTCCCAATACAACACCACAATAAAAACAACACTAGCCAAACTTTAACCTGTTAGAATATTGTCAAAACAACCCCTATAAGGCCTGCAACATCCTTCAGCCGTAACGTACATATTTTCAAGTCTACAACTCATATATACACATCCATAACATGCTTAAACATTTACCAAAATGTGTGAGAAGAGAATCAAGCCATACTTTGTTGAAAATTGATCTTGGAAGCTCCTTAACGTGCTGAAATGTAGTGGACTGTTTGTGTCACTTTTTTGCTGCCCCAAATAGAACTTTTATGCTATTAAACACTGTTATATCACTATAGGATACCTTAAATAATTAATTTATGGAGCGAAATCGGGGAACTCACCTTGGAGGAGCTTGGCTGTAGCTCATCTTCCTTTCTCTCTAGGCTTTCTCCATTTGTTTCTAAGTGTCAAGGGATGAAATGAAAGCTTAGTCATAAGACTAAGCATATATATCCTTTTTTGGGTATGACACATGGCATCCCCCTAGGGGTGACACGTGATAGCCTCATAGGGCGCCTCCTCATCTATGCTTCGAATCAATGGCTGCCACATGGGAGAATTGGACCCACCCCAAGTAGGTGTATCACCAACTTACTTCAAGTAGGTGCATCACCTACTTGCTTCAAGTAGGTGCATCACCTACTTGCTTCTAGTAGGTGCATCACCTACTTGCTTCTAGTAGGTGCGTCGTCTCCTTATTTTCCTTCCGTGGGTTCATAATCTCATCTCACTTTAAGAACCTATGTTATCCTTTCCACATAAGCCCACATGCACTCTAATAGCTTAAGTATGTAAGACATCCAAGTTGGTAGCTTATGCAAGTAAATCGGATCCTACAACTCATTACTTGGTCCCCAACTCCTTCAAATCCTTATGACCCTATTTCCAACCTTCACTGCTATGGGGCATCACATACTCCTTTTCTTAGAGTTATTTGATAACGTTATAGATACTCCGGGTCACATGGCAACTTTAAGAAGTTTAAGAAAACGTTCCGAAGTTCAAAGTATGGGGCATAACAAGACTTGAGCAATTCTTCTTACGCATATAGGGACGAGTCTGATAACTTCTAACTGTATATATATTTTAGTATCAATTCCTATGTATTTGAAGTATATTAGAGGTGAAGAAGGGTCATGAAAAACCTCTAGTACTAAGTCAAGTTCAAAGATCCCTTACTGATTGAGTTTTCATATAATATTCTATGAGTGTCAACTTTAAACAATCATAACTTTCAAAATATTAAGAGTTGGATGACCCATGACATATCAAATTAAAAGTCTTTGTGTCCTCTTTCCAATTCCACCAAGTTTTCCACATTTCGAGTTCAGAGTAAAATGTTATGTTTGTTTTATCGAAGACTATTACTGCAGTAGTTTAGGGCCTGGCGTGGCGTGCTAGCAGTGTGACCAAAACTGACTGCAGTAGTTTGGGGCTGGGGCACCGTGCCAATAATGCGCCCGACCCCATTTTTTAGATTTTTCTTAATAAGGGACATTTCGGACTTCTCCCACTTTCCCCAAACTTAGCCCAATCTATTTTGGAACTAAATTTTGTCCCTTATCAATATTCTGAGGGTATTTTCTCTCATTTAGCACTTAGAATGTTGGGAGAAGAGAATTGGAGAGAAGAAATAAAACTAGGGTTTAAGGATTTCAAGCCATTCCTTTGATTTCAAGATATGTAAGGCTATTCATAATATGGATTAAGTTCATCCACGTGCCCATATCTTCAATTCATTGAGTTGAGTTGAGTTTTGAGGTTCTATGAATTGAGTTCTTGAGATATTTATGAATTTCATTGTATTTTTGTATATATTTTAATGTGACTTGATGTGTTTTCTTGAATTAAGTATTGTTGAAAGTGTGGATTCATGTTTTGATTCCATGAATCCTAATTGAGATTTTCATTTGTATTTGATGCATTAATGGAGTTTTAAAGGAATGATTTGTGAATTTATGGTACTAATCATGTTATGTCCTAGTTGACTTTTAAAGAATGGTTATTTATCATCCATGTGTTGGAAAGAGTTGAGTATAAGTCGAGTTGAGAAGTCTCTTGATCTTTAATTGGAGCATGAGCATTTTGAGCATAATCGAGTTAAAATTATTACGTGACATTATCAATTTTGAGTTTGAGTTGAAGAGTTAAACTATGTTTTAAATGCATTCTTGAGGTGAGATGAGTTAAGTCATGAGCTAAGTTCTAAATGAGATTAGGTGAGTTAATTGAGTATTTTATTCTTTATATGAGCATAATAAAGTATTTTGGGAGTAGTATTGAGCATCGATTTGGGTAAGAGTAGAGACATCTCAAACCCCCATAAACTACATAGCCAACATAGGATACATATCATACCTCTCAAGTCCCAAAACAATCTACTTTGGTTGATTTTGGATCTACTGAGTTGAGCGTCCTTTACCCTGGCAAGGTATAGGACGGCTGCGGCAACAACAATTCTTAAGCATTATATCATTATTAGCTCATAAATGATTGCTGTCGTTTAGACAACCTTCCAAAGAGTGAACAATTATATCTTTATGAATATATTGAATTACATCTTTTATTGCATATTATTTAAAGTATTGTTCCCTTTACTTCAGGTTTTATCAAATCGATTCATTTCAGAGTAAGTCCCTTGAGTTGAGTTGCATGAGATTGAATATTGTTGACTATGTTTCTTCTAGCTATTTTACATACTCGTACATTCCATGAACTATCACCAATTGGCCTGCATCATTTATGATGCAAATACAGGTAATAAAGGTCCTTAACAGGTGCATCGTTGAAGACTTAATCCCGTTCAACTTTTGGTGAGACCTCCTTCCATTCGAAGGACTTTATTTGATTTCTTTCATTTGTTATTCTTTTGATGGTCATTTGAGGTAGCCTTGGACTTGTCTTGGCACCTTTCTAGTGCTGAGTTAGAGGCTTAATGGACAGAGTATGAGTCAAGTTAGATGGTCCTTTCAGAGTCTGTGTTTCTTAAAACATATTATTATTATTGAATTTATGACGTCGTGTTACGTTACACTTTGAGTATCTAGATTTATTATTCACCTATTGATGAAGATTGTTTAACTGCCCACTTGAGTTGATTTTCCTATTGATTCAAGTCTTCCGCTGATTAGATGAATGAGTGGATAGTCCAAGAGCTTCGCTTAGGTCCAATAATGGTCTCTAAAGTGCTGGACACGCTTAGGGTACCCTCCCGGGGTGTGACATTATGTAACTAAAGAAATTAAAAGATTGTGGTAAGTTAGAGATTCGTGAGTGCCTTATATTTTACACTAGTTGATCTTCAAATAAATTCATGAAAAATTCGAGATGCTATATCCAGATAGACTAAGTCTAAATTACTACTATGAAGAGCTCTAATGATGAACGTACAACTTCTTCCACAAAGATTCATAGACAAGACTAATTCTCATAGCTACATTTCAATACAAAATAGAGGAAATGAATTTGAGTTATGGATGACCTACTACTCAAGATTTACAACATAAAAGAACCTACTAATATGAACACACATCTTGTAATACAAAGATCCTAAAACATGATCTCTAAACACAATATTCTAACAATAAAATAAACAAGTTTGAGTAAGTTTTTCACCTTTCGCGGGGCAGTGAATAGGGCTTTGAGATCTTAGATCCACAACTCTTTTACCAATGATAAAATGAGATTTATAACTTGTATATGGTGAGATAGAAAAGTAAGATCCAATCGAATTTTTTCTGAGAGGTTCAGAACTTGGTTTTTGCTGAAGGTATAAGTGTGTATTTATAGATGAAAAATCCGTAAGATATGATTAGGATTTTGATTTTTAAAATTTTGAATCTGAATACTAGTTGGAAGCTCTGAATCAAAACGTTTTATGGCTATGAATACTTTGAACTCCACGTGATGTGATTCAAATTTTTTCCCAAAATGTTGAAACCTTCTCTGGACTTTGAAGATCGACGCATCTTGGAGTATGAGACGAGAAAGTAATCTTTTAGAGGGTGAAGAATGCATTAAAAGGGAAGTAGAGAAGAAAATAATATTTGCTTAAACTGGAGGAATCAAACCTGTTTGTCCTAAAAGAAGCTACGACAATAGCATTAAAATGGCCAAAAAGAGGAGAAAACGACATAGCTGCTGGACTGTATAAAATTATGTTTAGGGTTCACTTAATGGATTGGATGGTTGAATATTTTTGGGTTGCAGATTTTTAATGAAAATGGGCCATTAATTGGTTAGATTTTGGACAAATTTTGACATAAAATGGGCTGAACATAATGTCTGATTTGGGGCTCATTTTGGTCATATTTTCATGGCCCTTTTCCTCCTCATAATAATTTCTTTGGTCTTCCTCATCTTAACAATTTAACCATATATGACAAAACATATATAAATATTATAAGTTAAAAAAATATACTGACAAAATATTAGCAAAGTAATAATTCTAATAATAAAATTAATGATAATTGTTGTAAATAGGGCAAATAACGATAACATTACTAATTATACTAAAAATGATAATGAAATGGAGTAAAAATAACGCAACTATTATAATAGTATCATTAATAAGAGTAACAAAAACGAAAAATTGTGCTACTAGTATAGTAATAATTATAATAAAAATGGAAAAAATTATAGTAATAGTTAAAAGTAGATTATTAATGACTAGGAAGCATAAAGAAATAAATTAGAAAAAAGAGGGACAAAATTGTGTGTCAATAGTTTGCTCCGCCTTGATCGAAAAGGATGAAAGAATTTTCAGGCAAAGAAGTTGACGTAATAGTCAATTTTATCTCGACCAACAAATACGGCTTTGAAAAAGGGTTTGAGAAGGTATGATGTTGGACTATGTGAAGAAATATGTTAAGGGGTTTATGACTTAGGCAACAAGTATGATTTATACTTGAATGAATTTGAATTCCCTACAAATCCACATATATATAGAAATATAGTTTGACAGTAAATATTCAACCTCTTGATGACGAGCTTAACTCAAACTTCAGCAATTGCCTCTGTTCACTGCTTAGATTATGGTCCACGAGTTTGTCACAATCCAACCCCGTAGGCCATGACGGATGCCTGAACTGGACACACCTGTATACCCGGCCAACTATACATAGTCTGTCTCCTGATCACACTCAAAATACACCAACAGGTAAGAAAACATACAAGTCGACAAGACTATTGTAACCTGTGGGGTCATTCCGTGATACACATATACGCGAGCCGACAAGGTCTCCACGATATAGGGAATACCCTAAATCATAAGTCATATCAGCACAATTGTACATTCACGCATATGCGACTCATATACCACTCATATACAGTTCATATACAGTGCACATACAACTTATATACACTTATATACACACACAACTTACATACGTACAACCTACATCCATATCCACAGATCTCTAAGAGTAAGAAAATAGTAACATAAGGCAGGACAGGGCCCCCGCCGTACCCGTGAACAAAACTAATATGCACATCAAAGTTTAGTACCCAAAATCAGGCTTCAGCACAGTGGAGCACTCTTGGACTACTGAGTGGGACTCCTACGCTGGCGGATCCCCAACCTGTGCACCTGTACATGCGGGCATGAAACACAGTCCCCCCCAAAGAAAGGGGGTCAGTACGACATATGTACCGAGTATGTAAAGTGTAACATAATATAACTGGAGGTATATCCGAATAGAGGAGCAGGGGAACAAATTATTAAATCAGAAACATGTACCTGTACTCAGTGAATCACAGAAGTATGAATGTTCAAATTATATCATATAGCTGGCCCTTTCCGGGGTCCGGTGAATCACATCTGTAAAATCATCATGGCCCCAGTGCCATCACCACCTTATTCCAACCCATTATCATATATATACATACGTACCCGGCCCTCTAGTGAGGGGATCGGTGAGTGATGTAGTGAATTGTGCATGATAACGTACCCGTCCTGGGACTTGGTGAAAGAAGGGTTACAGTATACACGAGTAGAGTCGTGAGTAACTATATGCAATTTAAATTGACATCAGAGACTCAACTATGTAAGAGGCCTAAACTATCGTCTGAGGATTCAAGTAATAGTATAGTCATTCTAGCTGTCCTTTAAATGCCATTAGGGGCTACATTAATTAGCATCTCGAGGTCCCTAGACGTATACTAAAGTATTACTATTCACTTAAGAACTCCAGAGTATTTGCCTTCATATAGTCCTATGACTAGGAGTCCGTATATTCATTAAGTCCTCAGTATATAAATGATTCAAGGCAAGTAACTTAACTATCATAAAAGCTCAACATTCAAAACTGAATAAAAGACATTCAGGGATGGAATCACTTTATAGATTATACCACTATTTACTTACCTCTACGACATGCCAAAAGAAGAGAAGGGATAGGCTTCACATACCTCTTATAGACTCCCCTTAATCGTGTTCACGTCGTTGTCCTCGAAACCTATTTAACATGGAAGTAATGCAAGTATTAACAACCTTAGACTTTTCAGCAACTTAGACTACCCATGAGTATTCATAGCATTCATCCCTTCGCTCGCCTTCTCGACTAGTTCCTTAACTAGTTAAGGCGTTAACGGAAATCGGACAGCACCTCCCCTATAATGTGCCCTATCCGAATTCCCAATCATGTCCTTAACACCTATAGCCAACCAATAACATAACCAGCAGCTCATATATATGTATATTATAGCAACATTACACAATATAAACCCCAAACAACTCATTCGAAACTACGATACCGAAACTAGGGTTTTTATCCTTCCTTTCATGAATTCTTTAATTGTGCAAAGCGTAGGGTCGTGTGGATGCAACCAGAAGCTCCAACGCCCTTATTAACTCATATTCCAGTATCACAATACATCACCCCATGACCAGCAGTCACACACCACAAGCACAACGCATTATTCGATTACAATTCAACTATAGCGATTCCAATTTCGTTTATTTCGAATGTCGAACTTTTCACGACTTTTTCCCAACTTCCATGTGCCCACAAGGTGTTTAATACACCCTATAATAACATCATAAACTTCAAATTAGAGGGTAAGACCTTACCTTTCCCGGAATTGGCTAGAACTCGCCGAAATTGTGCCTCGGAACTTGTTTTAGCGCTATGTAACGTCGTGGCAGCTTGCTGACCGATTTTTGCTGCACCAAACTCTAATTTTATACTAATAATACTTCTATATCATCGTGGTATATGCTAGGTAATTAATTTACGGAAAAAAATTGGGACTTACCTTATTCTTTTGTCCTAAGCCGTCACATTTTTCTCTCCACTTTAGGGTTTGTATTTTCTTGTTTTGGCTGAATTTTTGAGGAACAATCTGAAGTGTATGCTGTATATACACATATATATGTGGTCCTAGGGAGTGAAACGTGTCAGTTCCTAGAGGTGACACGTGTCTAGCCCCTATTGGGCTACTGCATCCATGCGTTGAAGGAGAGGCTGCCATGTGGCAGTGGGGCCCATCTCCCCCAAGCAGGTGGGTCACCTACTTGACCCCAAGAAGGTGGGTCACCTGATTGCTTGAGGTGCTTCCATGTGTCACCTCCTCATTGGCTGCCACATATCTTTTTTTTCCTCTTCCTCGTGGTTTCGTAATCTCGTCTTATTTTGAGAGCCTATGTCATCCGTGCTACACAAGCTTGGTATGCACTCAAATATATTAGGTATATAAAACTTCTAAGTTAAGGGCGTACGTCGGTAAATCGAGTCTTATGACTTATCACTTGGCCTCCAACTCCTTACGACTTCTCTTGACCCTATTTCCAACCTTCCCTACTATGGGGTGTCACATTCTCCATTTTTAGAGTTGTTCAATAGGGTCGTAAATTAGGTGGCTCATATCATAGCTTCTAATTAACTTAAGGAACCTTCCGAGTTCAATAATGTGGGGTGTAACATCCTCCCCCCCTTTAGAACATTCGTCCCCGAATGTTAAATGCAACTTCCCTTAAGACTTTATATAGATTATAGAGAGGTTCCTTTCTTTTATGATATCACATACATTTCCATCCATATAACTAACATACAAGTTCTCAAGAATTGGGGTTACTTGTAGATATTGGAAACAAGTACGGATACCTGTGTCTCATGTCCTCTTCGACTTCCCAGGTCATTTCCTCCCGATTTCTATTCTACCACAGCACCTTAATTGAAGCCACATTCTTAGTTCACAATCTTCTAATCTGCCGATCCAAGATGGTGATCGGTTGTTCTTTATAGGCCAATTCTTTCGTGACCTGGATGTCATCGATGGGATGTACTTAGGATGGGTCACCAGCACACTTGCGAAGCATTGATACATGAAAGACTGGATGTACTGCTTCTAGATTGCTGACAAGTCTAGCGCGTAGGTAACCTTGCTTATTCGGCGATGAATCAAGTAAGGGCCAATGTATCTCGGATGCAACTTCCCTTTCTTGCCGAACCTCATTACTCCTTTCATGGGAGATACTTTCAAAAAAAAACATTCACCCACTTGAAACTCCAATGGTCGACATCGACTGTCTGCATATGACTTCTGTCGACTTTGGGAAGTTAATAATCTTTCCCAAATAAGCTTTACCTTTTACACTGCCTGTTGGACTATGTCTGGACCCATTAGTTGCGTTTCGCCAACATTGAACTAACCGATAGGTGAACTGCACTTTCTGCCGTATAAAGCTTTATATGGCGCCATCTGGATGCTAGAGTGATAACTGTTATTGTAGGCAAACTCAATAAGTGGTATATGATCATCCCAGCTATCTTTAAAGTCAATTATGCAGGCTCGTAACAAGTCCTCTAGTGTCTGAATAGTGTGTTCGGCCTGCCCATCAGTTTGGGGATGAAACGCTGTGCTAAGGCTTACTTGTGTTCCCAAGCCTTCCTGGAATGACCGCCAAAAGTGGGCTGTGAATTGGGCTCCCCTGTCCGAAATAATAGATATGGGAACTCCATGAAATCGTACTATTTCCTTGACGTACAACTTCGCATAGTCCTCGGCTGAATATGTGGTCCTGACTGGGAGGAAGTGGGCTGATTTTGACAGCCTATCCATAATAACCCATATAGAATCCTACTTTCAGGGAGTATGAGGTAAGCCAGTAATGAAATCCATGTTAATCGCTTCCCATTTCCAGGTTGGAATCTCCATCTCCTGTAGTAGCCCACCCAGTTTTTGATGTTCAACTTAAACTTGCTGGCAATTCGGGCATTGGGCTACGAACTTTGCTATATTCCTTTTCATACCGTCCCACCAATATAAACATTTAAGGTCGTGATACATCTTGATTGATCCCAGATGAATAGAATAACGGGCATAATGTGCCTCTCTCAGTACTTGCTGCCGTAAACCTGCAACTTCCGATACACAGACTCTGCCTTAATATCGTAATGTCTCACCAGCCATGATTTCAAATAGAGTCTTTTCCTTTTGGAGAGTTTCATCCCTATACTGTGTTAGAACAGGGTCCTGGTATTGACATCGTTTTACTTCCTCCATGATCGAGGATTTAGCAATTCCCCGGACAAAAACCCCGTCATCGCCCGAATCCGCTAAGCGGACTCTAAGGCTAGTAAGCTGGCAGATCTCACGGATTATCTCCTTCCGTTCCGATTGTACCTATGCCAAGCTACCCATTGATTTACAGCTGAGCGCATCCGCCATCACATTTGCCTTCCCTAGGTGGTATAAAATGTCGACATCATTGTTATACCCCATACCTTTATGCTTCGGAATGTCTTCTAAAGCTTCTTAAAAGTTGTCCCATGACCCAGATTATCTATAACATGATTAAATAACTCCAAGGAAGGGAGGGCGTGATGTCCTGTAAGAGTGAAGGTTGGAAATAGATCTATAAGGTTTTGAAACGAGTTGGAGGCCAAAATAACAAGTCGTAGGACTCGACTTACCTACGTAAGCTACCAACTTGGAAGACTTACATAACTAAGCCACTGGAGTACATGTTGAGCTTACATACCAAGGATTACATAGGCTCCTAAAGTAAGACGAGATTATGAACCCATGGGAGAGGCAGAAGGAGGCATAACACCTACTCAGAAGCAAGCAGGTGATGCACCTACCTTGACTAAGTAGGTGTCCAAGTAGGTGACACACCTACTTGAGGTGGGTCCCACATCGCCACGTGGTAGCATGTGATTGGTTGCATAAGGTGACATGGCTGCCTAAGGTTGTGACATGTGTCACCCTTAGAGGATGACACGTTTCACCTTCCAAAAGGGGATATATATGTTAAGTGATGACTAATTCATCACATTTTCAGTATCCTTCACTTGGAAAAATGAAGGAAAACTTGAGAGAACAAGAGAGAGACCTACGGGTTTGCCAAGAAAAAATAAAGGTAAGTTTCCCAATTTCTTTCCGTGAGTTAATTGTTTAACATATCCTACGGTGATAAACACGATGTTTAACAACATAAAAATTATCGTTAGGGAAAAGAGGAGGTTTTTGTTCTTGTTAACAGACCCATTTTTGAATGATATTGCTGTTAGTAAAACGGGTATAACTCCTTATGTAAGGCTTCGTTTCAAGTGATTCAAGCTGATTTGGAAAGATATTTCATAGGTATATAACTTTCATTTAGACTCTAAAACTCAGTTTTGCTTTTATCTGCTCGAAAAAGGGTGGTGAAGCATGGGGGAGCTGCTGCCCAGATTTCATTTTAGAAATTCTACAAGGACTACTGTTGGTATTTTGGGTATATCGTTTTGTACAAAATTGATGTAGGGTTAATTTGAAATTGTATGCGACCCTAAGACATATGTCTATAACTTTCATTGAGGACACAAATCCTGTTTCCCTCAATTACCCCTTCGAAACTAACCGACAATACAAGACAGTAGGTTGTCCAGAATTCACGTTTTGATAATTTTGGCGAGTTTGACGAGTTTAGGTTAAGGTAAGGGTTTTCCTTCCAATTAGAAGATTACGGTGTGGTTATGAAGTGTATTAGAAATTGAGTAAGTGGCTGGAAATAGGTAAATTCCATAGATATGCTTGACGTTCGAAACAAACCAAATTGGAGTTGCTATAGTTAAATTGTAGTCAAAGCAATGTGTTGTGCTTGTGGTGTGTGGACGCAGGGGCGTGGTGATGTGTTTCAGGGCCTAAAAGTGTTCTAAAATAGGTGGGGAAGCTGCTGGTTGAAGCCACACGACCCTCTGCTTCGTACGGTTAAAGGTTTTACGAACTAGAAACTAAAAACCCTATTTTGATATCGTAGCTTTGAGCGAGTCGCTTGGAGTTTGTATTATGTAATGTTGAAGTGAATTTCTTGTATATATGTTGCAGGTTATTGTTGTTGGTTGGCTGTATTGCTTAGGGATGTAATTTGAAATTCGGATAGGGCATGTTGTAGGGGAGGTGCTGCCCGATTTCCGTTAACTTTCTAGATAACTAAAGAACTAGTCGAGGAAGCGAGCAAGGAAAGGAGTTCTATGAATACTCATGTATAACTTAAGATGCTGAAAAGTCTAGGGTTGTTGACATTCATATTTCTTTCGTATTAAATAAGTTCAGAGGATGACGAGGCGAACGCGGTAAATATTAATCCGTAAGAGGTATGTAAAGCTATTCATTCTTTTGGCATGTTTTGGTATAAGTATATAAAGCCTATCCGTTCTTTCCTTTGGGCATGTCTTAGATCTAAGTGACAAGTAATATGTGTAGAAAGCTTGGGGTAACTCTATTCATAAGCTCTGAACATGATTCATGATTCATAATTCGTGTTCACTGTTGAATGTTAAGACTCTTAAAGTAGTTAAGCTTCCATTCCTCAAGTCTTCTATATGTTGAGAAGTAGTGTATGTAAAGTTATTCTTCTTCTTTTTTGGCATGACTTAGATGTAAGTATTGTGTATATGAAGTTTGAAGTTATTCCACTCTTAAAACTCTGAGGGTGGGTTAAGACTCTTGTTCACTTCCTACTGATTAGAACTCATGTAACAAGTTGAGTCATTACTTTTCAAGTCTTCCATTTGATAGGAAGTGGTGCATGTAAAGCTTGTCTTTTCCTTCTTCTAGATAGACTAGACTAAAAGTGCTATAGGACATGGATTTGGATATAGCCCCATTTACAGATTCTGGATGTAACTCATGACTTGTACCCACTTTTGAATGATAAAGGTCTTGAAGTAGTTGAATTACGACCCTTGAGCCTTCTATAGGTTGAATAGTATTGGGATGTGTAAGCTCCTATACCTAGGGGATCTTGAACATGCTTTATGATGATATCTATGGGATGTTTGATATTTTACAGAGTTTTATGTACATGTATATGCATTATGATATATGGATCGGGCCGAACATACCTCGGTACATTTTGCTATGTAAGGATTGGGTCGTACGTTCCACGATAGATTATGCATTAAAAGGATCGGTCCATCGTACCTCGATATTATTATATGATATGCATGTATATGGATTGGGCCGTCGTTCCTCGGCACTAATATATGAGATAAGGATTGGGCCATCGTACCTCGACATTATCATACAATATATGGATCGGGCCGTCGTACTTTGGCATTATTCTACGATATATGGATTGGGCCGTCGTTCCTCGGCATGTGCTTGCTGTATATATGAATCAGGATGTACGTCCCACAGTGCTAATAATATGCATATGCCTATCATGATAAATGATGTGTTTGTAACACCGAGTCCCCGAGCGGGCCGGATACGGTACGTGATAATGGTATACATGACTTTATTTTATGAGATGCAGGTACAGTACCCTATTAAATGCTATACTTGGTTTCTTACATCCCTATTTCAGTTGTTATCTCAGTTATGTATGCTTATATACTCAGTACATGTATCATACTGACCCCTCTTTCCTCGGGGGGCTGCGTTTCATGCCCGCAGGTACAGATGTTAATTTCGGAGATCCGCCAGCTTAGGATTTCCACTCAGCTATGTTGGAAGTGCTCCACTATTTTGGAGCCTAGCTTTTGGGTATTGGTCCTACGATATATATATTTATTTATGCAGGGGTACGGCGGGGGCCCTGTCCCGCCATATGTTGTCAGTCCTATTCTTAGAGGTTTGTAGACATATGTGTGTGGGTTGTTTAGGAGTTTATTTCGGTTATGCCTATGCGATATATTGTAAAAGATATTATGTTATGGCAGCCTTATCGGCTGGCTTTCCCTTTCATGACATGATGCAAATGAAAGGGGCTACACGTGTATGAATATTTTGTTACCCACTGGGTTCATGTATTTGGTTCCTATATCTAGGAGGCTATATGAACATGAAAAAGTTTTAACCTATTGAGATTTTTATGAGCAGTATCACGTTATACATAGTCCAATTTGACTATAGTCGATAGATAGGTACACGGGGGTCCAGGTCGGACCCCAGTCGCGGCCTATGGGGTTGGGTCGTGACAGAAGTGGTATCAGAGCAGTTCGTCCTTGGAGTGTCTATAGATCGTATCTAGTAAAGTCTTGTTTATCGATGTGTTATGCACCACATCTATAGAAAAGAGGCTATAGGACATTTAGGATGTTATCTTTTTTTTTTATGGGAACAGACCCTACACGAGGCTCCCACCTCTCGTGCACAGTCAGGGGTTGAGCATCACCCCCAAGCCTTAACATAAAAATAAAACAGAAAAATACAAGGAGGGGGATATAAACCTTACCTCCGATCCTATGTTGGTTCATAAGTCGGCTAACCTATTAAGGTCGGCTAACTCATCCCCGTAGCAAAAGGAGCTATCTATAACTAGAAAGCAGTAAACCTATGAGAGGACTCCTCCCGATACAAGTTGACTAAGAAAGCATAAATGAGGGAGACTCTTCCCTTCCATGAGAAGACAAGAAAGTAACCGACACTAGTCCTATTCAACTATGCTACATACCATACATAGCTAAATTGAAGAAGAACAAGTATATGAACCTTCTATCTCGTATGGGGTGAAGAAGCTCTTTTCATCTTTGCCCTTTATCATCTTATCGTACCAAGTGAGTCCAGATGGAAGGATGCATCAACTTCAAGATCATGATTATAGCAGCTATGGAGGATGAAAAATGGAAAGAAGTGTAACAGTTAGCAGCTTTGGAGCTGTATCAGTCAGCATCTTTGGAGTTGTTGTTGAGGATGATATGGTCCTGAGTTGCTGTATGTAGCGGATGTAAGTGGTGCAGCTGTGGCTGAACTGCTGCTTGGAGATCCAACTGTAATAAAAAACTAATGAGGCACAAATACTGAAGCAGTGCATCCATAATGTTGGAGATGCAGCTGGGATGTCTAAGTGCTTGGCTGCATTTTGTGTCCCTAGATTGCATCTCAGCAAGTAAGTAGCATCTTGCAGTAGCAGTGTGCATGATCTTGAGGGCTTCCAGGTTGTTGTACTCCAGTGTTGCTGTGATTGTAGTAGCCAGCAGAAGACAGTTTGTAATGGAGCTCTAGTTGGTTTCTTTATTACTTGCATGCATTGTAGGAGGTATCCTGCAATAGGGGGCCCCATTAAGAGTTGTAATTCTACCGATTCTTGCAAGTCTGCAATCTTCTTGGGTGCTGTATGTTGTTGGAGGTGTTGTGTATTGTGTCTTGTATCCACAAATTTTACTTGATTTAATGTATCTCCAGCTACCTGCAAATGCATAAAACCAAGCCAACCAAACAAAAAACCAATAGGTACAAACAGAAATGGAAATCCCCAAGTTGCTGTGGTTAAGGTATAGTTGTTGTGGATGGACCAATTGTTGAGACTGTAGCTCCTCATGTTCTTACTGGTGTTGAAGCAGTTGTACCTGCACAAAGAGACACACAACAGGGAACAAAAATATAGTACTGTTCTAGTGAGTTGTTGTATGATGGAGACCTTGTTCTTGGAGATTTCAATTGTGTATTGTACCTGCACAAGTAAAAGAACCAGAGGAAAAGTACCTCCAAGACTTCTGCACAGCAAAAACTATGCTGTAGTTCTGAATGTCCATTGTGGGCATGCAGTTTCTCCTTGTATACTGCATGTTGTCGGAGTTGTTGTGTGTTGTGGCTTGTGAACATGTCTCCAAGTTTTACATGCTTTAGTATACCTCCAGCTATCTGCAAATGCATAGAACCAAGCCAGCAAGACCAAAAACAAACATGCACAAACCTTAAATCGGCTAACTTTTTCAAGGTCGTTCGACTAACGTCTTCGGTTGTTCGTTGGAGTTGAAACTTCTTGGGCTTTGCAATTACTGTATTTTCTATTGTCCTACAACTTTTGGAGGACTTTTCCACAAGTTGGAAGTTCCAAATTGAGACTTTCTCCATCATGAGACTTAAGTCGGCCAACTTTTTCAAGGTCGCTCGACTAACGTCTCTACTTATCCATTTGAGTTGAAACTTCTTGGGCTCTACAGGGGGTGTATTTGTTGTAATCTTGCCCAATTTGGAGTTCTTTTGGTGTTGCATGATGTATTTATTGAGTGTTGGTGGTTGCCTCTGGCTTCTACTGTTGCTGTTAGGTTGCTGCTGATGATGATTAGTGACATTCACTTCTGCTGATGTAATGGAGCTTTTGCAATTGATGTTGTTGAGTTGATGCAGGTCTATGGTGGGTTGTTGGTCCTTAAACATTGTTCCTGCAAAATTAAAACCAACAAGATGGGAACTCCTAGAGTTGATGTTACCTTTCTTTCATATCTACGATCGTGCGATAGAGCCGAGTCATAGGGAATGAAATTCCTCATACTAACTTGTGATTTCAGCAGAAGGACAACATCGATAGAAGAAGGTTACTGACGATATTGGAAGTTACACAGCACGCAAGTGAGCAAGGCACGAATAATAGGTGCCAGGTAAGGTATTGAATTACGATTAACATGTATAGTTGAAAATTGAAAGGAAAAGTAGATGAAAAGTCTAAACAGGTGCAGTTTGACATACTAGGTAAGTCCATTAGTTTATACTATTATTGATATTGGACGCCTTGTGAGCCTGCGATATGACATGATATAATACGTATATATGTATCTTTATGCGTGTTGTCCCTGTGAGGCACTGTTTGTATTTTCTGCGTGCAAGTTTGAGACAGTAAGAAATACAGAGGAAACTCTACCCAAAATTTCCTAGAAATAAAATGAAAATGAGATACAGGGCTGTTGGATGTCTTGAAAAGTCATGCCCACAATAATGATGAAATTTGGATAAACCACGAGTATGTCTATCCTCGAGAAATAAGTTAACTGCTGAATTAATGGCAATAAAAACTAGGAGGTCGGTATGCCTATAGGTAATCTACCCTCTAAAATTGACTATATGGGTTAATAAGTGTCACGACCCAACCCCGTAGGCCGCAACTGGGGTCCGACCTGGACCCCCCGTACATATATCTATTAGCTGAGGTCACATTGAATCATAAATAAGACAATATCATGTAACAGAGCCTCACTGGGCGATAACATTTTCATAAACCTGTAGCCCTTTTCGGTTGTATCACAACAGGGCACGCAAGCCGACAGGGATGCCATAACATAATAACATATATCATATATCATATAGACCCAGCTTAATCAAACTGACATACACCACCCACATATACATGTCTGCAGACCTCTAAACATATAAATGACAACATATGGTGGGACAGGGCCCCCGCCGTACCCCTGAATGGATAAAACAATTTCTATACATCCGTGGACAACATAAAAAACTAGGCTCCGATACAATGAAGCCTCTTCCAGCTGAGCTGCATGGAATCCTAAGCTGACGGACTCCCAAAATCTGTATCTGTACCTGCATGCATGAACGCAGCCCCCCGAGAAAGGGGGTCAGTACGATATATGTACTGAGTATGCAAAATATAATATAATACAACTGGAAACATATCTGAGATAGAGAATCAGGGGATAAGATATCAATTCAGAAACCTGTACCTGTACTTTATGAATTACAAAAACATGCATGTTCGAGTCATATCATATAGCCGGCCCTTTCGGGGGTCCGGTGAATCATCTCTGTAAAATCATCATGGCCCCAGTGCCATCACCACCTTATTACAACACATCATCATATATTTATACACGTATCCTGGCCCTCTATTGAGGGACTCAGTGAGTAATGCAGTGAACTGTGCACGAGAACATATCCTGGCCCGGGACTCAGGGAAAGAAGTGTTACAATATACACGAGTAGAGTAGTGAGTAACTATATGCAATTTAAATCATTATCAGAGACTCGACAAAATAAGAAAGTTAAGCTTTTGTTTGAGGACCCGAGTAACGGTGTAGTAATCTCGAGTGTCCTATAAATGCCATTATGGGCTGTCTCAATTATAATCTCAGGGCTCCTAGACATGTACTAAAGTAAATCCAAATCGCTTATGGAACCAAAAACATTTGTTAACATATAGTCTGTAAGACTTGGAGCCTGTACATTTGTTACCTTTTTAACATATAAAAGTTTCCAGGGAAATAGTTTGATTATTATAAAAGTTCGATATTCAGACGTAAATAAGAGATGCTAAGAATGGAGTTACCCCGGAACTCATATCATGTTTAACCTACAACCAAGACATGCCAGAAGAAGAAAGAGAATAAACTATATATGGTCTGTACTTTCCTTTATGGGATCTGCATACACATATTTCATACCCGGCCCATCATGGGTCTCGGTGAATCATTATGGCATCATAATCTCACTTTCGTACCAAATACGTGTCAAAGGAAATAAGAGATAGTTTTCCACATACTAGTGTTTAACACATAGAAGCCTTACTAGGCAATACTCAATTCTTGCAGAAATTCCAATACTAAGCAGTGGATATGGGTTATGAGGCATACTTTGAGTTTTGGGAATGGAATTATCCCCACATTCCACACACACTTCACTTAAGGCTAAAACTTGCCAAAAGGAAAGAAAGGTAGTTGTACGAACTTATACCAAAACATGCCAAGAGAAAGCTTTACATACCTTTTGGGAGTTACCCTTTATCCTGCTCGTCTCGTCGTCTTCTGAACCTATTCAATATGAAAGTAATACAAATATCAACTACTCTTAACTTTCCAGCATCTTGGATTACGCCTTAATGTTAATGGAATCTATTGCCTTAGTTGTTTCCTCGACTAGTCCTTTAGTTTGTTAAGGCGTTAACGAAAATTGGGCAGCACCTCCCCTATAATGTGCCCCATCCAAATTTCCAATTAGGTCCCTAAGACCTACAGCCAACCAACAACAACAACCTGCAGCAATTCATACCAACAATATACAACATACACTCCAAACGACTTATTCGAAAATACGATATCAAAATAGGGCGTCTAGCCTTTATTTTTGTGACGCCTTTAATTATACGTAACGAAGGGTCATGGGGTCTCAACCAGCAGCACCCTAACCCACATTAGGACATATTTAGGCCCTGCAACAACAAGCCACACCCCTGCAGAGCAACTCACAAGAACAACACTTTGTTTCGATAACAATTCAACTATAACGACTACAAATTAGTTTATTCCGAACGCCAAGTATTTCTAAGCCATTTTAATATTTCCAGCCACCAATAGGTCGTGTAACATGCTCCATCATAACACATAAAGCTCAAATTTAAATAAGAAACCTTACCTTACGTTAAACTAGTCAAACTCGCCAAAACTATCCAAAATGTGAAATCTGGACAGCTTACTGCTTTACCTTGTCGCTTCGTTTCGAAGGGGTAATGGAGGGAAACAGGATTTACGTCCTTCATGAAAGTTATAGACATATGTCTTAGGGTCGCAAACAATTTATAATCATCCCTACATCAATTTTGTACAAAAAGATATGACCAAAATACTTACAGCTGTCCGTGTGGAATTTCCAAAACCAAATTTGAGCAGTACCTCCTCTACACTTCATCACAACTTTTCAAGCTGATAAAAGTAGAACTGGATTTTGGAGTCTGAATGAAAGTTATAGAACCACGAAATACCTTTCCAAAACATATTAAATCACTCCAAACGAATCTGTACACAAGAAGTTATACCAATATTACTAACCACTGTCCCTTCCAAAAACGGGTTTATTAATTAACGTTTTCTCTTATTTTCTCTTCCAAATTCCAATTGCAAAGCTGGAGTTTTACTTCCATGAAGGTCTTAAAATACATATATACGTATCCACGTACTTAAGGTACACCGTATATAATTAATTCACGGAAGAAAATTGAAGAACTTACCCTTAAATTCTTCCAGACATGGCTGCCTTTCCCTTCTTCATTTTTCACGTTTTCTCTCCATGTTTTGGACTGATTTTCTGGCTAGGAATGAACTAATTAGTCACAATACACATATATATAGGGTGGCTATGGGGGTGACACGTGTCATCCCCCTAGGGTGACACGTGTCCAGCTGTGATTGGTCCACCATATCTATGCAACCAGTTAGGGGCTGCCACGTGGCAGCGTGGGGTCCATCCCAAGTAGGTGAGTCACCTGCCTGCTTGTCACCTGCTTGCTTCACTTTCGTAATTTCGGAGACTAGTTTTTGCTCCCTCTCGTAGGTTCGTAATCTCGTCTTATTTTAAGAGCCTATGTAATCCGTGCTAAATAAGTTTGGTATGTAATCAAGTAACTCACGTATGTAAGATCTCTAAATTAGTAGCTTGCGTAGATAAGTCGAGTCCTACGACTCGTTACTTGGCCTCCTATTCCTTCTGGATTCTTATATGATTCCCCTTCCAACCTTCTCTACTACGGGGTATCACATCCTCCCTTCGTTGGAGTCATTTGATAGTGTCGTAGCATATCCGGTTCATATGGTAATGTCCAAGGAACTTATGAAACATTCTGAGTTTAAAAGGGTGAGGTGTAACAATAAGAGACCTTTGGATGACAACCAATGCAGAGAAATCTTGAAGCAATGTAAGACCTTATGAGGCTAGTTAACATTCGAGGACGAATGTTCTAAAGGGGGGAAGAATGTTATACCCCATACCTTTATGCTTCGGAATGTCTTCTAAAGCTTCTTAAAAGTTGTCCTGTGACCCAGATTATCTATAACATGATTAAATAACTCCAAGGAAGGGAGGACGTGATGCCCCGTAAGAGTGAAGGTTGGAAATAGGTCTATAAGGATTTGAAATGAGTTGAAGGCGAAAATAACAAGTCGTAGAACTCGACTTACCTACGTAAGCTACCAACTTGGATGACTTACATAACTAAGCCACTGGAGTACATGTTGAGCTTACATAGCAAGCATTACATAGGCTCCTAAAGTAAGACGAGATTACAAACCCATGGGAGAGGCGGAAGGAGGCGTAACACCTACTCGGAAGCAAGCAGGTGATGCACCTACCTTGATTAAGTAGGTGATGCACCTACCTTAACTAAGTAGGTGATGCACCTACTTGGACCAAGTAGGTGACACACCTACTTGAGGTGGGTCCCACATCGCCACATGGCAGCATGTGATTGGTTGCATGAGGTGACATGGCTGCCTAAGGTTGTGACACATGTCACCCTTAGAGGATGACACATGTCACCTTCCAAAAGGGGATATATATGTTAAGTGATGACTAATTCATCACATTTTCAGCATCCTTCACTTGGAAAAATTGAAGGAAAACTTGAGAGAACAAGAGAGAGACCTATGGGTTTGCCAAGAAAAATAAAGGTAAGTTCCCCGATTTCTTTCCGTGAATTAATTATTTAAGGTATCCTACGGTGATAAACACGATGTTTAACAACATAAAAATTATCGTTAGGGAAAAGAGGAGGTTTTTGTTCTTGTTAACAGACCCGTTTTTGAATGATACTGCCGTTAGTAAAACGGGTATAACTCCTTATGTAAGGCTTCGTTTCAAGTGATTCAAGCTGATTTGGAAAGATATTTCATAGGGATATAACTTTCATTTAGACTCTAAAACCCATTTTTGCTTTTATCTGCTCGAAAAAGGGTGGTGAAGCATGGGGGAGCTGCTGCCCAGATTTCATTTTAGAAATTCTACAAGGACTGCTATTGGTATTTTGGGCATATCGTTTTGTACAAAATTGATGTAGGGTTAATTTGAAATTTTATGCGACCCTAAGACACATGTAAATAACTTTCATTGAGGACACAAATCCTGTTTCCCTCAATTACCCCTTCAAAACTAACCGACAATACAAGACAGTAGGTTGTCCAGAATTCACGTTTTGATAATTTTGGCGAGTTTGACGAGTTTAGGTTAAGGTAAGGGTTTTACTTCCAATTAGAAGATTATGGTGTGGTTATGAAGTGTATTAGACATTGAGTAAGTGGCTGGAAATAGGTAAATTCCATAGATATGCTTGACGTTCGAAACAAACCAAATTGGAGTTGCTATAGTTAAATTGTAGTCGAAGCAAGGTGTTGTGCTTGTGGTGTATGGACGCAGGTGCGTGGTGATGTGTTACGAGGCCTAAAAGTGTTCTAAAATAGGTGGGGAAGCTTCTGGTTGAAGCCACATGACCCTCCGCTTTGTACGGTTAAAGGTTTTACGAACTAGAAACTAAAAACCCTATTTTGATATCGTAGCTTTGAGCGAGTCGCTTGAAGTTTGTATTATGTAATGTTGAAGTAAATTTCTTGTATATATGCTGTAGGTTGTTGTTGTTGGTTGGCTGTATTGCTTAGGGATGTAATTTGAAATTCTGATAGCGCATGTTATAGGGGAGGTGCTGCCCGATTTCTGTTAACTTTCTAGATAACTAAAGAACTAGTCGAGGAAGCGAGCGAGGAAAGGAGTTCTATGAATACTCATGTATAACTTAAGATGATGAAAAGTCTAGGTTTGTTGACATTCATATTTTTTTCATGTTAAATAGGTTCAGAGGATGACGAGGTGAACGCGGTAAATATTAATCCATAAGAGGTATGTAAAGCTATTTATTCTTTTGGCATGTTTTGGTATAAGTATGTAAAGCCTATCCGTTCTTTCCTTTGGGCATGTCTTAGATCTAAGTGACAAGTAATATGTGTAGAAATCTTGGGGTAACTCTATTCATGAGCTCTGAACATGATTCATGATTTATAATTCGTGTTCACTGTTGAATGTTAAGACTCTTAAAGTAGTTAAGCTTCCATTCCTCAAGTCTTCTATATGTTGAGAAGTAGTGTATGTAAAGTTATTCTTCCTCTTTTTTGGCATGACTTAGATGTAAGTATTGTGTATATGAAGTTTGAAGTTATTCCACTCTTAAAACTCTGAGGGTGGGTTAAGACTCTTGTTCACTTCCTACAGATTAGAACTCTTGTAACAAGTTGAGTAATTACTTTTCAAGTCTTCCATTTGATAGGAAGTGGTGCATATAAAGCTTGTCTTTTCTTGCTTCTAGAAAGACTAGACTAAAGGTTCTATAGGACATGGATTTGGATATAGCCCCATTTACAGATTTTGGATGTGACTGATGACTTGTACCCACTTTTGAATGATAATGGCCTTGAAGTAGTTGAACTACGACCCTTGAGCCTCCTATAGGTTGAGTAGTGTTGGGATGTGTAAGCTCCTATACCTAGGGGCTCTTGAACATGCTTTATGATGATATCTAAGGGATGTTTGATATTTTATAGAGTTTTACGTACACGTATATGCATTATGATATATGGATCGGGCCGAACGTACCTCAGCACATTTTGCTATATAAGGATCAGGTCGTACGTTCCACGACAAATTATGCATTATACGGATCGTGCCATCGTACCTCGGCATTATTATATGATATGCATGTATACGGATTGGGCCGTTGTTCCTCGGCACTAATATATGAGATGCGGATCGGGTCGTCGTACCTCGGCATTATTATACAATATATGGATCGGGCCGTCATACCTCAGCATTATTACATGATATGTGGATCGGGCCATCGTTCCTCGGTATGTGCTTGCTGTATACATGAATCGGGATGTACGTCCCATAGTGCTAATAATATGCATATGCCTATCATGATAAATGATGTGTTTGTAACACCGAGTCCCCGAGCAGGCCGGATACGGTACGTGATAATGGTATACATGACTTTATTTTATGAGATGCAGGTACAGTACCCTATTAAATGCTATACTTGGTTTCCTACATCCCTGTTTCAGTTGTTATCTCAGTTATGTATGCTTATATATTCAGTACATGTATCATACTGACCCCCCTTTCCTCGGGGGGCTGCGTTTCATGCCCGCAGGTACAGATGTTAATTTCGGAGATCCGCCAGCTTAGGATTTACGCTCATCTATGTTGGAAGTGCTCCACTATTTTGGAGCCTAGCTTTTGGGTACTGGTCCTACGATATATATATTTATTTATGCAGGGGTACGGTGGGGGCCCTGTCCCGCTATATCTTGTCATTTCTATTCTTAGAAGTCTGTAGATATATATATGTGTGGGTTGTTTAGGAGTTTATTTCAGTTATGCCTATGCGATATATTGTAAAAGCTATTATATTGTGGCAGCCTTGTCGGCTGGCTTTCCCTTTCATGACATGATGCAAATGAAAGGGGCTATACGTGTATGAATATTTTATCACCCACTGGGTTCATGTGTTTGGTTCCTATATCTAGGAGGCTATATGAACATGAATTTTTTTTAACCTATTGAGGTTTTTGTGAGCAGTATCACATTATACATAGTCCAATTTGACTATAGTCGATAGATAGGTACACGGGGGTCCAGGTCGGACCCTAGTCGTGGCCCACGGGGTTGGGTCGTGACAATCATAATCCTTCAATAACTCCATCCACCTTCTCTGTCATAGGTTTAGCTCTTTCTACTTAAAAATATATTGGAGGCTTTTGTGGTCCGTATAGATATCAACATGTTCACCATACAGGTAGTGTCTCCATATTTTTAAGGCATGGATCACCGCTGCTAATTCCAGATCATGGGTTGGGTAATTCTTTTCGTGCTTCCTAAGGTGTCGGGAGGCATAAGCTATAAATCTACCTTTCTACATTAGAACACATCCCAGCCCAACACCAGAGGCGTCACAATAAATAACATAGCCGTTTGGTCCATCAGGGAGAGTTAGAACATGAGCTGTAGTCAATTTCTCTTTTAACAGCTGGAAGCTTCGTTCACAGGCATCAGTCCATTGGAACTTAGCCGCCTTTTGAGTCAGTCTTGTTAAAGGTGCTGAAATGGAAGCAAACCTTTCTACGAATCTTCTATAGTACCATGCTAACCCCAAGAAGCTACATACCTCCGTAAGGGTTGTGGGTCTTGGCCAAGTCTTTACAGCCTTAATTTTCTACGTATCTACGCAAATACCATCAGTCCCGATAATATATCCTAGAAAAGCCACTGAAGTTAACCAAAATTCGCATTTAGAGAACTTAGCGTACAATTTCTGATGTTGAAGTACCCCTAGTACCTCCCGCAAATGATCTGCGTGTTCCTCCTCCAATCGTGAATAGACCAGAATATCATCAATAAATATGATTAAAAACAAATCTAGAAATGGTTTGAAAACTCAGTTCATTAGGTCCATAAATACCGCTGGAGTGTTTGTCAGCCCAAAAGACATCACTTTAAACTCATAATGCCCATACCGGGTCCTGAATGCGGTCTTTGGTATATCTGTCTCTCATACCCGTACCTGATGATAGCCTGACCGCAGGTCAATCTTCGAAAAACATTGGGCACCCTGCAATTGGTCAAAAAAATCATCAATCCTGGGGAGGGGATATCGGTTCTTAATTGTTACCTTATTTAGCTTCCTGTAGTCAATACACATTCGCAGCGATCCATCTTTCTTTTTCACAAACAACACTGGTTCTCCCCATGGTGATGTGCTGGCCCTAATAAACCCTTTCTCCAGTAGGTCTCTCAACTGCTCCTTTAGCTTCTTTAACTCCGCGGGTGCCATTCTATATGGGGGGATAGAGATAGGCTGAGTATCTGGTGGCACGTCCATAGTGAACTCTATCTCCCATTCTGGAGGGAGGCCTGGCAGTTCATCTAGAAACACATCTAGATATTCATTAACCACGGGCACCGACTAAAGAGTTGGCACCTCTGCTTTCAGATCGTGTGCGCGGACCAAATGGTAAATGTACCCCTTGCTGATCATTTTTCTTGCCTTAAGGTATGAAATAAACCTACCCTTAGGTGATACTATGTTTCCTAACCACTCGACAATTGGTCCGTTTGGGAACTGAAACCGAACCATTTTATGTTTAAAGTCTACGTTGGCATGACAAGAAGCTAGCCAATCCATACCCATAATGACGTCAAACTCCACCATATCTAACTCTATCAAATCAGCCAAGGTACGATGACCATACATATTTACCGGGCAATGTCTATATGCCTTCTTTACCACAATAGAGTCCCCTACTGGTGTAGCAACCTCAAACGATTCTATTAACTCAGGCTTAATTCCAATTCTACTAGCAACAAAAGGAGATATATATGACAAAGTAGAGCCTGGATCCATCAACGCATATACGTCCTGAGAACAGATTGATGAAGTACCTGTGACCACATTCGACGATGCTTCCTGGTCCTGCCTACTGGCCAACGCATATATACGGTTAGAAGGACCGCCAGAACTGGAAGCTCCACCACGGCCTCTACCATGGCCTGCTGATATCTACATTCCCCGCCCCATCGGGCACATAGCCATAGAAGAAGAAGAACCCGCAACTGAACCTGTTAGCTGAGCCATACCACCTGGAGTAATTTTAAGTAGGCATTCCCTCGCAATATGGCCCTGAAGGCCATAAGAAAAACACGCACCAGTAGTCCAACGACATTCCCCAAAATGAGGCCTATTACAATGGAGGCATTGGGGTATCAGTAGTCTTGACTGTTGATAACTCTGGTTCACCTGTATACCTGAAGCTCTAGAGCCTTGTCCAGCCCTTGAATATCTAGTGCTTTCAACTCATCCACCTGGAAACTATGGAGGTACACTTCGAGCTGGCTGGGAGGGATACCTACCAAACTGCTGGAACTGCCCGCTGCGAAATTCCCCTGGATAACCAACTGACTTAGCCCTCTTAGGCAGACTTCTATCAAACCCTCTATCAGGTTGGCGCCTTCTATGTCGCTCTTCTACCCCTTGGGCGTATACTTGTACCCGGGCAATATCCATGCCTGGCTGAGAAGCCTTGGCCATACAACTATCAACCAAATAAAGATCCAAGCCCATGACATATCGATGCACCATATCTGCTATATCAGCTACAACTGTAGGGACATGTCTTGCCAACGAGTCAAACCCGAGGCTATAGTCTCGAACAGTCCTTCCATTCTGCTTCAACTGCAAGAATTTATCTACCCTGGATCGTCTCATTTCTGGAGGCAAGAAGTAGCTAATAAAAGCCTCCGCAAATTCATCCCATTTATCTAGAGGAGCATCCTCGCCCCTCGATAACTCCCAAGACTCGTTCCAGTTAGCGGCTACGTCACGTAGCCGATAAGAGGCCAATTCAACTGACTCAGTCTCCGAAGCCCTAATAATTCGCAGTGTATGCTGCATTTGTCGAATGAATTCCTGTGGATCCTCTATAGTTCTCAATCCGTAAAATTCTGGAGGGTTACAAGCTAGGAAATCACGGACCCTCAAGCTGTCTTGTCTATTAGCATCATCTGGGCCATGCCTCCGAGCCTGTCCTTCCATCAATCTAATCAGCAACTGCACTGCATCCCTCATAGACCTATCCTCTGCCCCATGCTGTGGGATGGGAGGCTCCTGTACTGGAGGTTCAGGATCAGCAGCTGCTGCTGCCCTAAACTCTTCTGGAGGTGGCGGCGTAGTAGAGCTCGCCGACTGAAGTACAATCCTTGGCATAGACTGGGCACGAGCCCTAGTAACTCTCGGGGTTTGACTAGTTTCCCCTATTGTCGACTTGCCCTTCTGGGCAGTGCTCGCTTTCCTTGGAGGCATTACTGTAAACATATAACTCGGTTAGTGAAGGGTCATCCTGAAAGTATAGCTTTATCGCACGATCTAAGATAAGAAAAAGATAATATCCTAAATGTCCTATAGCCTCCTGTTTATAGATGTGGTGCACAACACACCGATAAACAAGCCTCTACTAGACACGGTCTATGGATACTCTAAGAAAGAACTGCTCTGATACTACTTCTATCACAACCCAACCTCGTAGGCCGTGATGGGTGCCTGAATTGGACACACCTTTATACCCGGCCAACTATACCTAGTCTGTCTCCACATCACACTCAAAATACACCAATAGGTAAGAAAACATACAAGCCAACAAGGCTATTGTAACCTATGGGGTCGTTTCGTGATACACATATATGCGAGCCGACAAGGCCGCCATGATATAGGGAATGCCCTAAATCATAAGTCATATCAGCACAACTATACATTCACGCATATGCGACTCATATACCACTAATATACAGTTCATATACAGTGCATATACAACTTATATACACTTATATACACATACAACTTACATACATACATCCCACATCCGTATCCACAAACCTCTAAGAGTAAGAAACAAGTAACGTAAGGTGGGACAGGTCCCCCGCCGTACCCGTGAACAAAACTAAGATGCACATCAGAGTTTAGTACCCAAAATCAGGCTCCAGCACAATGGAGCACTCTTGGACTACTGAGTGGGACTCCTACGCTGGCGGATCCCCAACCTGTGCACCTGTACCTACGGGCATGAAACACAGTTCCCCCGAAGAAAGGGGGCCAGTACGACATATGTACTGAGTATGTAAAGTGTAATATAATATAACTGGAGGTATATCCGAACAGAGGAGCAGGGGAACAAATTATTAAATCAGAAACATGTACCTGTACTCGGTGAATCACAGAAGTATGCATGTTCAAATTATATCATATAGCCGGCCCTTTTCGGGGTCCGGTGAATCACATCTGTAAAATCATCATGGCCCCAGTGCCATCACCACCTTATTCCAACCCATTATCATATATATACATACGTACCCGGCCCTCTAGTGAGGGGATCGGTGAGTGATATAGTGAATTGTGCATGATAACGTACCCGTCCTGGGACTTCCATCCCTGAATGTCATATGACTTCATATAGTCCTATGACTAGGAGTCCGTATATTCATTAAGTCCTCAGTATATAAATGATTCAAGGCAAGTAACTTAAATATCATAAAAGCTCAACATTCAAAACTGAATAAAAGACATTCAGGGATGGAATCACTTTATAGATTATACCACTATTTACTTACCTCTACGACATGCCAAAAGAAGAGAAGGGATAGGCTTCACATACCTCTTATAGACTCCCCTTAATCGTGTTCACGTCGTTGTCCTCGAAACCTATTTAACATGGAAGTAATGCAAGTATTAACAACCTTAGACTTTTCAGCAACTTAGACTACCCATGAGTATTCATAGCATTCATCCCTTCGCTCGCCTTCTCGACTAGTTCCTTAACTAGTTAAGGCGTTAACGGAAATCGGACAGCACCTCCCCTATAATGTGCCCTATCCGAATTCCCAATCATGTCCTTAACACCTACAGCCAACCAATAACATAACCAGTAGCTCATATATATGTATATTATAGCAACATTACACAATATAAACCCCAAACCACTCATTCGAAACTACGATACCGAAACTAGGGTTTTTATCCTTCCTTTCATGAATTCTTTAATTGTGCAAAGCGTAGGGTCGTGTGGCTGCAACCAGCAGCTCCCACGCCCTTATTAACTCATATTCCAGTATCACAATACATCACCCCACGACCAGCAGTCACACACCACAAGCACAACGCATTATTTGATTACAATTCAACTATAGCAATTCCAATTTCGTTTATTTCGAATGTCGAACTTTTCACGACTTTTTCCTAACTTCCAGCAGCCTACAAGGTGTGTAATACACCCTATAATAACATCATAAATGCCGTGGCAGCTTGCTGACCGATTTTTGCTGCACCAATCTCTAATTTTATACTACTAATACTTCCATATCATCATGGTATACGCTAGGTAATTAATTTACGGAACAAAATCGGGACTTACCTTATTTTTTTCTCCTAAGCCATCACATTTTTCTCTCCACTTTAGGGTTTATATTTTCTTGTTTTGGCTGAATTTTTGAGGAACAATCTGAAGTGTATGCTGTATATACACATATATATGTGGTCCTAGGGAGTGACACGTGTCATCCCCTAGAGGTGACATATGTCCAGCCCCTATTGGGCCACCACATCCATGAATTGAAGGAGAGACTACCACGTGGCAGTGGGGCCCACCTCCCCCAAGCAGGTGGGTCACCTGCTTGTTTGAGGTGCTACGACGTGTCACCTCCTCATTGGCTGCCACACATCTTTTTTTTTCTCTTCCTCATAATTTCGTAATCTCGTCTTATTTTGAGAGCTTATGTCATCCGTGCTACGCAAGCTTGGTATGCACTCAAATAGCTTAGGTATGTAAAACTTCTAAGTTAAGGGCGAACGTCGGTAAATTGAGTCCTACGATTCATCACTTGGCCTCCAACTCCTTTCGACTTCTCTTGACCTTATTTCCAACCTTCGCTACTATGGAGTGTCACATTCTCCCTTTTTAGAGTTGTTCAATAGGGTCGTAACTTAGGTGGCTCACATGATAGCTTCTAAGTAACTTAAGGAACCTTCCGAGTTCAAGAATGTTGGGTGTAACAGAGTTGATGTGTGAGGCTAACTTTGATCTTATCGTGTTTTGAATGGCCACAAGCTAAAACCAATGGTTAATGATAAAGAAATATAGAAAAATAGGATAAAGTAAAGGAAATTTACACTTGCAGTTTGTCCTTATAGAAGAATTTTGAATCCACGTTAGAGTTCGAAGACGAATTGAATCCCCAATTTGGAGATGACTTGTAGAAAAACTAAATCCATATTTATGTCCACTTTATTGAAAGCTAAAATTCACATCCACGTCCATTTACAAAGAGCTCGAAGCATGATGATGTCCACAAAATTCTATGATGTAGAAATATAAATCCACTTCCATGTCCACAAAATTCATAGTGCAAAAAATACAAATCCTCATCCATATTTACAAATTCTAAAGAGATAAACCCACATCCACGTCTAAAAACTCCAAAATGAATAAATCCACATCTACATCCACAAACTGTAAAAAGGTAAATCCATATCCACGTCCACAAGCTCTAAAATAGAAAACCACATCCACGTCCACAAAATTTATAATGTCAAAAGTAAATCTACATCCACCAAATCCACGGTGAAAAAATATAAATCTACATCCACTTCCACAAATTTTGAATGCCAAAAGATAAATCCGCATCCACGTCCACGAAAAGAAAATAAATCATAGTGTAAAAAGTAAATCCATGTCCACGTCCACAAAATTCATAGTGAAAAAATATAATCCACGTCCATAAACTCCAAAAAGATAAATCTACGTCCACGTCCATAAATTCTAAAGAGATAAATCCACATCGACGTCCATAAAACTTATAATGTCAAAAGTAAATCCACATACACTTCCACATCCACCAAATCCATGATGCAAAAATATAAATCCACATTTACTTCCACAAATTTTGAGTTCAAGAGACTCATACGTGATCGTAAATCTAGTTTCATGTTGACAAATTTTATTTAAGTCAACGTCCACATCCACAAAATAGTTGATGAAGAAATATAATTTCATGTCCATGTCCTTTTATAAGGAAAGCTAAATTCACATCATGTGACTACATTTGTATCCAATTCGAAGAAGATTAGATTTTCATGATCATATGTCTACGATCCGTTAGAAAATGCCACAAGCTAAAAATAAGCGTTTGTGGTAAAAAATCATAAATAGTTGAATTTGAGAAAAATTATGCTCACAATCCTTTATTGAGAAGATAAATTCACGTCTGCATCCAGGTTCACATTCCGGATTTAATGAAGAACTAGACAACATCCATGTTCAGATCAAGCTAAATAAAGATAATGCTCGTTCATAAGCAGAGGTTAAAGAAGCTTTGATTTTTGTCCACTTGAATGAGTTTGAAGCAAGCTAAAATCCATGACCACATTCCCAAATATCCATTGTAATTTGAATTTGTGTTGAATATATGTCCACATTTTCTTTTAAGAGAAGTAAAGTATTCGTTCACATCCACAATGTGCATATCAATTTGATCCTGTCTCATCAAAGAAAAAATATGAGTTTAAAAGAAAATTGATTGACTTTTGCTTTTCAGAAAACTTGATCCTTGAGCAGATTCTTGTCTCGATGCGTTCACGTACTTCAATATCCCACTGAATATTTATCATTTGCTAAGGAGTTTCAGTAGTAAGTCATACAATAAAATCATTTGAATATTTGAAAGACTTAGACAACTTTAAAAGCTCTACTTAGCGACTCTAAAGAATCAAGTATCGAGGATACTAGATTTGATACAGAAGAGAAAAGAAAGATTTAAAGACTAAAAAGATAATTAAGCTGACTTGAGAAAATTTGCCCAATTTCTAGTTTTGGAAGCGCTTGATTCTAAAAACATGAAAAATTGAGATTATGAGTAAAACTTTTGTGAAGGATATTGGAGTAATTTTGAAAACTTTCCTTAATTTTCCGATACTAGGGATCTTAGATTTGAAAAATTGGAAGGAAAATGATCAGACAAATAAAAAACACTACATTTTGAAAATAATAGTCGAACCCTATGTATCCAACTGAATTAGGCTAGACATAGTTCATACAATATAATAGAAGGACTTTTAGAATTTTAAAACAAAAGGGGCCGAATCCGATGTGGATTTCCTACGTATCCAAAAGGAAATCAGGTTGCACGTAGTTCATGCATAGAAAATAGAGACTTTGATAGATTTTCAAATAAAAAGGACAGAACCCGATGTGGGCTGCCTACATATCAAAAAGGAAGTCAGGTCAGTCATAGTTCTTTACAAGAAAAGTAAAGTCTTAAAGGCTGTAAAAACATCAAGGCAAAATAATACACAAAAAGAGGTTTTGGATTATGCCTCTGGCCTAAAAAGGAAAAGTCTTAAATATAAAGGCCGTAAAAAATCAAGGCATAATGATACACAAAAAAAGGTTACGGCTCATGCCTCTGGCTTATTACAAAAAGAGAATTAGCTTAGATTACTGAAACTCTCGACGAACCGGGGTTGATATGTGAATTTTATTCTTCCACTCAGATCTAGGTTCGACAATCCATACCGTTGGTGTTTCAACAATACCTTCAATTACCACATCATGATCATCTTCATCTTCCAATAACAAACTCTAGATCCCATCGACATTATCCTCATAAGCAATTTCAGTAGATTGATCTGAAGTTTTGGTGATGATAAGTTTTGAAACACTTTGATCAATGGTCGAAATGGATTTTGGCAAGAAAATTCCTTTTCATTTTTCTCACGTGCTTCCTTCATCTCCTCTTCAGTTGGTTCATATCCCAAAATAAATGTAAACTGATTTTTAGGTAGGACCACAGGCTCGACCCTTCCATTTGATGTCTTTCCTAATCCCAATCCAGGTTGGTACCCATTCTTCAACATTTCCTTTGCAACCATGATTGCAGAAAATGACACTTTTGATTCTTGAACTCGACTCTCTTCCCACACACCAGTAATATCAACAATTTCCCATGCATGGTATGTCACACCATCAAACCCTCTTGTTGACTTAATAAATGGGATAGATTGCTCTCGATAGATAAATGTGTCACATTCTCCATGTATACATATGAATTATTGATCCCACTCAAATTTGACTGTTTGATGCAAAGTAGATGGCACAGCTCTAGCCATATGGATCCACGGTCGTCCCAACAATATGTTGTATGTCGTGGATATATTATGTACTTGAAAATTCATAACAAACTCGATCGGCTCAATCAATACGTTCAACTCTATTTCTCCAATGGGATTCCTCTTGGCCCTATGAAATGCTCGAATATTTATATCACTTGTCTTGATCTCGCTAATATCATATCCTAACTTTTTCAGAGTTGCTAGTGGACAAATGTTAAGTCCAGAGCCTTCATCAATCAACACTTTAGATACAAACATGTTATGACATTTGACTGTTATAACGAGTGCTTTGTTGTGACAACATCCCTCTGGTGGTAGTTCTTCATTATCAAAGCTGATTCGATGACTGTCAAGCACGTGCCCAATTATTCTAGATAATGTCTTACTCGTTGTTTCACTTGGAACATATGTTTCACTTAAATTTTGTAGTAGTGCATTTCTTTGTACATATGAAGTCAGAAACAAAGAGAGAATTAGGATCTGGGCATTGGTCTTCTTCAACTGATCCACAACTGAGTATTCACTTGCCTTAATCATTCTTAAAAAATCTTCCGCCTCAACTTCTATCACAACCCTTTTAGAAGGCATATTACTCTCTTTATTTTGCTTTAGTTTAGCGAGTTCTTCCAACATATAGCACCTTCCAGACCTCGTCATTACTGAAGTCTTAGTCTTATTAGTGACTGTTTCTTTTCCTCGACATTTCATCACAGCTTGTTGATATTTCCATGGTACAACCTTAGTATCATACACATACAATTGACTTGGTGCTCCTAATACCTCAATAGGTGCAACACCTCTTACTATTATAGTAGGCAAAACAACATCCACAAGAGCATAATTCTCTACACTATTCACATGTACTATAAATTTGATTGGGTCCTCATCACCCTCATCCACTCCTATCATATTCACTGAGGCACTATCATGATTCGGGAGTGGATTGTTGTTCACATTTGGTGTCGGCTACTTGAAAGCGATTTGTTTCATATCAATAAGATCTTCAACCTTGTGTTTTAATACGTAACAATGATCAGTGGAATGTCCTTTAACCCTCAAATGGTATGCACAAGTTTTAGAGGGGTTAAAACTTTTTGGCAATAGATCTGGAATTTTACCTTCAACAGGATACAATAAGCCTGAAGCCTGTAACCTTTCAAACACAACACTCAGTGGCTTCCCTAATGGTGTAAAATTACAGGAAGGTCTATTTGGTTGTGGTGTGGGAGCATTATTTTGATGATAGAATTATGGTAGTGGGGCTTTACATGTTGGTGGTCGTAGAGCTCGATATGTTGGTTGTGTGTTGTAGACAGGGTATGAAATTTGTGGTGGATGAAGTTGGTAAGAAGATGAAGCTTGGTAGTATGGATGTGAGGGATATTGGAAGTATTGTGAATGTAGAACATGATACTGGTGGTTTGATGGTTGTTAATGGTGATATGAAGTACCTTTGAGAGCCATTACTGCAATAACTTCTTTCTCCTTTTTCTTTCCACTTCCAATAGCACCAGTTTGGAGGGCCTTACTGGTAGACTGTTATGATGCTAGACTTCTTATCCTTCTAGTATTGATGAAAACTTCAATCATGCCTCTAACTTTGATCACTTCAGCAAAAGTTTTTCCACCCATTGTGAGCATTCTTTCATAATATTCGGGTTCTTGTGCCTGAATGAAAAAAGTGATCATTTCTGCTTCCTCTATTGGCTGGTGTACCCTAGATGCTTCTTCTCTCTACCTTATAGCATATTCTCGATATGACTCAGTTAATTTCTAATTTAACTTTGTTATCGAGATTCAGTCAGGAGCAATCTCAACACGAAACTTATAGTGATCCATAAAAGAATTTGCCAAGTCATCCCATGTACGCCATTTTGTCGTATCGTGCTTAGAGTACCACTCTAAAGCTTTCCCACTTAAGATTTGGTTGAACAATTTGATTTTAATCTCTTTATTCTTTCCTACACTAATTAGCTTTTTGCAATAGACCTTCAAATGAAAGAAAGAATTTCCAGATCCATCAAACTTTTCAAATTTAGGAATTTTTAACCCGGTGGCAACTCTACCTCAGGAAAAACACATAAATCTTTATATCTTACACTTTGGTTACTACTAAGCCCACACAAACTTCTCATAACATCTTTCAAACTCTTAAGCTTCTTGTTTATCATTTCATCACTAAAATCCCTTACCTCCTTTTTGGCTTCAACATAATGATCAACGTGGGTGACATAGTCCATGAATCTACGTCATAGGTGGAGCTGTAAAATAAGTATATACCGATGTAACTTGTTGTGTACTAATAGCATCATGTGCCACTAGTATGTACTGAGCCTTTAAAGAAGTGATTGTGAACACATGAGGAGCATTTTGAGTAACTTGATAGATTGATAGTGCATTTTGAACAGGTTGAGAAGTGGTAAAATAATTCACTTGGTTAAACTCATCCAAATTTGGGAATGGAGGTGGCATCGACATACTCTGACGAACCCTGGGAGAGGGAATCATATTTAGTGGAGTTTGAGACAATGACTTGTTCTAAAATACCATATGACTTAGTTCGGTAATTGGTTGCTCTAAACGAGCAATGGTCTCTAGAGTTTTCTAATTCTTTCGAGGTAGCAGGATCACTAATGATGGGTAAAGTAAGAGTTGACTAAGATGAAGTGGTCAAATTAGTCATATTTTGCTCCATTTTAGAACGATCCTTTTTTGTTTCCCAAGTAATAAGTAGTGAGTTTGTAACTGATTTCTTAGCTTGAGAGCATGTGAAGTATAAATGCTCCGCCAGTTCCCCTTTTAGCACAAGTCAACCTTTATATTTTAAAATATAATTTTTGCATAACAAAAGAATGAAAAAAGAAAAAGAAACACAAGTTAGTATGTGATAAGAACAAAATGTTCCAAAATAAACACATTATAACATAGAGAATAAATATATTATCGCATTTTATTATGCAAAGGGACCTCTTTGAGTCAAAGGTAGGCCTAACGAATATTTGAAGGATAAGTGTGTATTTTATGTATCATTTCAAAGTCTCAATGACTTAAGGTTTACAATAAAATGGAAAATAAAATGTATACATTGGAATTCATGAATAATACAACATAAATTTAGATCTAAATTATTTAAAATATTATCTCCACTAATCTTCTTGATCGTCTTGGGATCTTGGCCACCAATTTAACATCTAATAGTTACCTTCAATAAATGGTTAGTTTTTTTCCCAACAAATAGCTATATAGAGAGAGTAATATGTCAACATATTCGACACATATATCATTCTAATAATGCACATAAAGTATGATATTCGTCACTTAGGGTTGTAGATCCGTTAGGATGTTTGATAAGGTTGACTAATGAACTTAATATGCCAAGGGTATTAAGTTTCTTAGGTTGACATGATGCATGCTACTTACAAGGTTTTGGTTTAGCTCTATCCTGAGTGGACTAAGAGTGGGTTTACTAGACATAAGGTTTCCGAGCGGACTACTCGAGTGAGACGGCTACACGGTCATACGGAAAATAATTCGGACACCCCGACAAGATGCCAACTCTCCTAAAATTGGGAATTTTGAAAGAAAACTGCTGGTGCGCAAAACACATCTCGTATGTACGTGTGATAGTGTGAGTTTTCCATAATTGGAGGAAGTATGAACGGAATGACAGTTTATATGAAGCATAACAAATAAACAATTTATATAAAGCAACAACAAATAAGCAATTTATATCACATAAACATGATAAACAAAACATTAGGCAATTAAAATAAAGCAAATAATTAAAATGAAACAAGCAAATATTGAAAACCTTAATTATTAACCTAAGTCTGTAATAGTTAGAAACTAATATCTCAGTGGAGTCGCCAAGCTGTTATACCCCATTTTAACCGAGGTAAAATTAGAGTACAATATATTGGTGATTCCTAAAATAATTAACTTAACTTAAGGAGTCGCCACCTAACTATTATAAGGGTGAGTTAGGGCACCTAACATTTCTAATACTAACTCTGATTTTTAAGGTCTATCTAACCAATTAGAGATTCTAAGGTAAGGATCCAATTAATCCTAAAGGGAAGGGATAAGGCACTCTCTAAGATTCGTATTAAAATGATTAACCGATTAAACTTAAGTTAATTAAAAAAAGCCTTATAAGGATGAAAATACAAGGACATTATATAACTATATAAAGACATGAACTATCGTAATATGAGAATGAGCTTTTTATATAAAATTTGTAATAATCAAAATTTGGAGAAAATAATAAATGATTTGAAATTGACCAAATGAAGTTTGAGTTTAAAACTGGGTTTGATGATAAAACTAGACTAGACTTATGTTGAAATCTGAAAAATAATCTACATGAGTCAGGAGTTTTCTTAGGAAGAAATACAACTTTTTATTTGGAAAATACATCGAATTCTTGGGAAATTTTGATTATTTGAGAAAGAAAGTTGTGTTGAACTGCAAAAATATTGGGTACACATTCTCCAAAATTACTCAAATATTATATAAGACCTTTATGTGACTTAATAATATAAATAATGGAACACATTAATCTGGACAACTCAAAAACATGAACTAAAAAATGACTAAGGAAAAAGATTAACTCTTAAAACAATGTCCCAATTACCCCTCTAAAGGTTCGAACATTCTAAGGCTAACTCATCTAAATAAGCGAACAAAGTCACAAATAGGAAGATAACAAATATTAGATAATAAACCACAAGCAAATATATAATAGATAATCTTCTCTTCAACCCTCTTGCACTTTAAGAGAGGAAGAGAAATAAGTAAAGAAACAGATGTGATTTCAGGTCTCCTCTCGCCCTTCCCCTTTTTTTTTTGTTTGGATGTATCATGAGGAGGCAATAGAGGTATACAGCTGAAAACTGGAAGAGTGTTTGTATGCTCGAGGGATAGAAATGTCATTGAGTCTCATTTGAAACTCCTTATGATTCCAAATGTCATGCAAAATTAAGAAAAATAAGAGGGAAAATATTATAGTTAGAAAAAAACATATTGGTCTCTCAACAATAAGAAACAATAAAAAAGAAGTGATTCTATAACTAACTATACAAATATTTCATACATATATACTAATATTAGTAAGCAAACTAAGATATGACTGATCATTAAAACTCTCATATTCTAAGCAAAGAAAAGTAGCCAGAGGACTTATTTTCACCACTGGTATTTAAAAAACTACACAGGACATTATTTTCATCAAAGATAGATCCCAACAAAGACATGGCTCGTACAAATTCAATGTCAAGTTATAAAATTAATTTCAAAGGAGATTTTTTGAGTTTTGAGAACAAATATTTATAAAGAAACCTTCTTAAGATTAGTTCTTCTAAAATTCTAAATGAAATTCATGTGCCATGACATCTAGTATACATTGAGTGTGTCATATACATGTTTATGTAACTAAAGAAATTAAAGAAGAGTGGTAAGTTAGAGATTCGTGAGTGCCTCGCATTTTACAGTAGTTGATCTTCAAATAAATTCATGAAAAATTTGAGATGCTATATCTAGATAGACTAAGTCTAAATTACTAATATGAAGAGAGCTCTAATGATAAACGTACAACTTCTTCCACAAAGCTTCACAGACAAGACTAACTCTCATAGCTACATTTCAATACAAAAACAGAGGAAATGAAATATGAGTTATGCATGACCTACTGCTCAAGATTCACAACATTAATGAACCTACTAATATGAACAAACATCTTGTAATACAAAGATCCTAAAACATGATCTCTAAACGCAATATTCTAACAACAAAATAAAAAGATTTCAGTAAGTTTTTCACCTTCCGCGGGGCAGTGAACGGGGCTTTGAGATCATAGATCCACAACTCTTTTACCAATGATAAAACGATATTTACAACTTGTATATGGTGAGATAGAAAAGTAAGATCCAATCGATTTTTTTTTGAGAGGTTCGGAACTTGGTCTTTGCTGAAGGTATAAGTGTGTATTTATAGATGAAAAATATGTAAGATGTGATCAGAATTTTGATTTTTTGAATTTTGAATCTGAATACTGGTTGGAAGCTCTGAATCTAAACATTTTAGGGCTATGAATATTGTGAACTCCATGCGATGTGATTCAAATTTTTTCCCAAAATGTTGAAACCTTCTCTGGACTTTGAAGATTGACGCGTCTTGGAGTATGAGATGAGAAAGTAATCTTTTAGGGGGTGAAGAACACATTAAAAGGGAAGCAGAGAAGAAAATAATATTTGCTCAAACTGGAGGAATCAAACCTGTTCATCCTAAAAGAAGCTGCGACAATAGCATTAAAATGGCCAAAAGAGGAGAAAACGACATAGCTGCTGGATTGTATAAACTTATGTTTAGGGTTTGCTTAATGGATTGGAGTTGAATATTTTTGGGCTGCAGATTTTTAATGAAAATGGGCCATTAATTGGTTAAATTTTGGATAAATTTTGATATAAAATGGGCTGAACATAATGTCTGATTTGGGGCTCATTTTGGTCATATTTTCATGGCCCTTTTCCTCCTCATAATAATTTCTTTGGGCTTCCAAGTCTTAATAACATATATAAATATTATAAATTGAAAAAATATGCTGACAAAATATTAATTTTAATAATAAAATTAATGGTAATTGTTGTAAATAGACCAAATAACGATAACAATACTAATTATACTAAAAATGATAATGAAATGGAGTAAAAGTAACGCAACTATTATAATAGTATCATTAATAATAGTAACAAAAATGAAAAATAATACTACTAATATAGTAATAATTATAGTAAAAATGGCAAAAATTATAGTAATAGTTAAAAGTAGATTATTAATGACTAGGAAGTGTAAAGAAATAATTAGGAAAAAGGTGGAACAAAATTGGGTGTCAGCAGCTTTCCGTGTTCACTCGATTAGGGTTATAGGTTGTGTTACTTCTGCTATCGGCCTGGTTTACGAAAAGGTGCATATTTCTTGGGCTAGAGATGAAACGGAGTTGGTAATGTTTGACAGCTATTTAATGAGTATGAATGTGCAGATTCTTTGAGTGCGATCTTCTCAGTAGCTATGATGTGTTCTAGTGATGGATCTAACAAACTTTCACGGTGTGGTGCTAATGTTGAATGGATACGGGCAAGTCAATTATCAAGTGCGAGTACTATTTACTTTAGGAGTTATCGATTGAATCATATGCCCGTATAATGAGATATGATGTTGCATTCACATATGAGAAACCAACTAATTCGTTAACGCTTGGGTTAAGCATTATTTATAAGGGAATCCTTAGTGGTGGATCTTTGGTACGATTAATACATTTAGATTGTGAAGTGCATTCCAAGGATTTCAAATGAGCACTGGTGATTTCATCGTAAGCCCCAAAGGAGTGAATCGATATCGAAATGACAAGTTTATGGGTGAGGAAAGTCACATCGAATATACTTGTGTGAAGGCAATTGAGGGTTTTTGTAAGAAAATGTATATAAAATTGGGTTAGTACTTTGGACTTGGTTTGTATAACTGGGTTTAAGGTGTCATGTCAATGATAAGATTGACTTTGAGATGATGGCAATGACTACAAAGCTTAACGGTAATAAGATTTCGTGATGGATTATGATCAGGATGCAATCATATGATAAGAATTTTTGATTGAATGAATTCATTATGGTAATAACGACTAGCGGGTATCTAAAGTTGTGGTTTGCTACTATTTGCTAGGTAGCATGTCGTATGGAAGTTGTAGGATGTGTTGAGAAACCTATCGAATATAATCAAAAGGAGCTAGAGTCATAAATGGAAAAAATTAGTTGGGTGTAGTTTAGCCTTCAAAAGGAGGCGAGAACAAGGATAATTACTCTAATTGCAAGGACCAGAGATGTATTTTTAGAGAAAGTGGAGAATTGAATTCAGAGGCAGGTGTTCCAATTATTTTGCTTTGGTTATAATGATAGTGTTACCTGTTATTTATCTGATAAAAAACTATTGAATAAGATTTGAGAGAGAAGTCTACAGATGTTCGGCTCGAGTGTGGTGATATGCTCATTTGAGGTTTCGAGTTTGGTAACTAGTATGGTTGAAGTTTTAACAAAGAATACAGTAAGGTCGATGGAGAGGGATTAATGATAAGCTAAGATATATGAATTCATAAAGATCTTTAAGGTACGAGCTAATATTGATAGATAAGGAAATTGGGTTACATGATTGGAATTCAAAATTCAAGTTGTTCATTGTAATTCTACATTGTGGAAGTAGGTGTCATTAAGGTATAGATTGTAAGTTGAGAAATGATTGATCACGTCGGGTATTGAGTAATTGAAATGACTTGTGCAAGATTTGGGTCATAGAGTTTGTTACTTTTGATTGTTAAAAGGCCTAAGGAAGTGCTCCACTTAAAGTGTTGATTTAGAGCATGAGGTAAGATTTCATGGTTGTTGGTCAAAGGATAAGGTTGACAAGCGAGTTAGCGAAAGAACTAGAGTTTGTATATTACAGAGTTCAAGGTATTTGGAAATTGTGTCAAGGGAAGGTTTTAAGAAAGGTGAAGGAACAAAACATCTCATATAGACCCTTGGTTTGGAGTTGAAGATTGTATAGATTTTTGTCTCTGAGTTCAGATATGACTATGCAATATGAACTGGTTCGGCACAAACTTACTAGGGATTTATCAGCGACTTTTACGAAGATTGGATTTTGGTTGGAGTGACAAATAATGATGTGTGGAAGATGTTGCATTCTTATGTTGTTTTGTATTGTTTTAATTATGGTAGATGACTTATGGGGACGCTACGTTATGGATCTACAGTTCTACATGGTTATTGAGGATTTTGAGGGGATTGAAACTACTTTGTTGATAGAACTACACAGAATGTTGTGATGCGTTACATAGACACTTGGTGATAAATAGAGGTTATATTCTCATAGTATACATAATTATTAAGGTGATCAAGAATATCTCTAAGTTTTGGCATGAGGTATATGATGGCTTAGCTTGTTGTTAAAACTTGGTATGTGAAAGATTAAGTGAAGTTGATAGGTGTGACCTGTATGTGTTATGAAATGCTTGAAATAGTTGGAGGCGACAATGTGTTGCTATGAAGACTTTCATACTTGTGATGGTTTAAGATTAAGGTAAATGGAAGGGCGTGGATATAATGTATGAGGATTAGAACTGTTGATTATGGGTTGGTAAAAATCAAAGAGATGAGGTTAGATGAATGGAAATGTTTGATATGGGCACTATGGAAGAAGTATCTTGTGTTATTTGACCTTGATTCCATGCATTTTGATGTGAATGCCCACTTTGTTTTGGGCATGATTTAGAGTATGATTCTTTGCATATGTCCATGCGTGTTTCCACTTCTATGGATGGATCCCTAGTGGTGGATCAGGTGTACCAATCCTGCGATGTCCTCTTGGTAGGGTCGAATGCTTGTGCAGATTTGGTCACTTCAGATATGGTAAATTTGGTGTTGCCTTAGGGAAGTTTAAGTTTTCCAGTAGTTCTACAAGTGCCACCTTTCTTATGAGAATTGATAAAAGAGCTACCATGGATAATTATAGGTTCCCGATAGTCTTAATATTCATCTCGTCATTGGGGTCACGTGTTGTCTATGTATGATTGAATGCGGGGAACGTTGGGTCTAGTGCTGCTGCTCTTAAGGATTTTTTTACAATTACAACTACTGATTTAGCATTTCCAATAGTGTTTTAGAGGTTCTAAATGCATGGGGGTATCGCTCGCTAGGTGTTTATTCGATTATTTTATTTTTGGGGTCAAATAAATTTGGTTCTCCCATGATGAGTACCCCATGTCTAAAGATCAAATTTTTATAACTTAAGCTCGTGGAAACATGTGGTTATGAGAATAAAATCTTGACAAGATTTGTAATGGTTTATTCAATTTTAGGTGGGGTGGTTGGTTCAGGTTCGCTTCTGGTTGTAGCCGGTATGAATTAAGAATTTTATCAAGATTATGTGGGCAAAGATTCATCCTGATGATTGTGTTATGGTCCAATGGGTTTTGGTTCAGATTGGGTTCATGGGTTAGTCTGTGGCTCGGAAATCACTCTTGATTTGTGGATCTACCAAAGTTCAATTCTTAGAAGTGATCTTGATGGAATGGTCTTAAGGAAGAGCTCACTTGGAGAGATGAACACCAATTTTGGCAGATCATGACTCAGGCTTTTGGTGACGCCGGTTATTGGTTTTTAGTGGTGGATAATATAATGACTCCGTTAGGCCATTTTGAGAACAAGTTCTCTCTCTCTCTTTCATAAAAGACCTTTTCTGTAAATTTAAATTGGAACTTTTGGATTATTTGATAATTACGGTTATTTAGTTGACGGGTAATTTAAGAGAATTAATTTAATTATTGGGCTAAATTGATAATTTATACTCTATACCACATGTACCATATTTATTAAAATAATTTAGTAGGATTTGTCACATTTAGTACATAATTAGTTTGGAAAAGGAAAAAAAAAGAGATTAGGCGAAAATACATAGTTGTACGACGACTAAAAGTGAAGCAACTGTGAGTTTCTTTAGGTATGGTTCCTTGTTAGAGCACTAATTTTGAAAATATTTAATATTATGTTGTAGTATCAAAAAGTGACTACTCATGATTTCATATTATTATGAGAAGGAATCGAAATACAACAATTTGTTTGATATTAGATTGATTATGAGGGAAAGTTTTTGAGTGGGAAATCATTACATAATGATGAGTAATCATTGAACAATAGTATATAGGAGTATAAGATGAATACTAGGTTCTGCAATTTTGTTCACTCGTAGAATTGATGTATTATTTTTGAAATCTTTGATATTTTTTTATTTTTTTTATATAATTAACATATTATGCTTCAAGTTTTGATATATTGGTAGAGGTAATTAAATATTACGTGTATAGCGTTATATGTGTTTCATTGGATTTATGATGTTTGGGGAAATTGAGACCTAACTCTAGACTTGATAATTAGGACTTGATTATAGATTTGGGTAAGTTTTTGGGTCTAGGCTAGAAATATAATGATATGGGTGTTGTTATTTTCAAAATCTTATTGTAATTGTTTATTTGATTAGATTGTTGTGTTTCAAATACTATTCGGAAGGGGAAGGCTCAATTAGTTGATTAATCGTGATTTGATTAAGGCAAGTGAACTTTTAAAACTCTATTAAATCTTGTAGAATTCCTGAATTTCCTTTCTTGTGCATGTGTTGGGGAGTAATGGGAAAGAGGTTGTGGGATGTTTCTTACTTGAATCAATATAAATTAACGGGGTTAGCAAAAAGGTAATGTGTGCTAATCTTGTGATGCGAGAGTGTGATGCCGAGGTCATTTTCGATGAGATTGTGTTGTCGAGGTCTTTTTCTGTGAGAGTGTGATACCATGTTCATTTCTAACGAGAGTATGATTCTGAGGTTATTTTTTACGAGAGTGTGATGCCGAGGTCATTGTCGGCGAGAGTGTAATGCTGAGGTAATTTTCGGCGAGAATATGATGTCAAGATCATTGCCTGCGAGATTGTGTTGTCGAGGTCATTTTTGGTGAGAGTGTAATGCCGAGGTCATTTTTGGCGAGAGTGTGATGCCGAGGTCATTTACGACAAGAGTGTGATGGTGAGGTCATTACCGACGAATATGATTGATGCTCGATCATTGATTGTGTATGAGCATCCTTGCAAACTTATTTGTGTTGTATTGGCTCTTGTATTTGATTCGTGTGATACTTGTGATTTCTGTCTTATGATGACTCAGCTTTGATTGTGGAACATATTTGAATTGTGTATTATGAAATTTAGGTTGGGCTAATTTTCTGTGCAGGTTGTAGTTATGGAGGTTCAGTTGGGATGAAAGGATTTTCTGAATTCTCTTAGGTTTACCATGTTTTGTTAGTTGACTTGCTGAGTATCGTCTGGTTTGGTACACACTCCTTGCTTCTACACTTGTGTAGGTTATGAGCTTGGACTGTAAGTAGTTTCCTTTCCTGTTCAGTCGAGGCTTCGAGGAGACGTCGAGAGGTAGTTGTTTGATGTCCGACTCACTCTCTTGTCCCTTCTATTATACAGTAAAACCTCGATAAAGTAATATACGATAATGTAATAATCTCACTAAATGAATATTTTACTTTGGTCCCGACTTGGGCCAATTATATTAAAGTAATATTCTCGCTAAATACATTAGATAATAATTAAAAATAAAGTATTAAAGTTCCAGAAAAATATAAAGTAATAAATTCGAGAATAGATCAAGAATTTATATATATTTAATCAGTCAATAATACTAGACCAATAACTATTGGTTAAAGATGATTTTTGTACGTCTTTCGAATGATGAGAAGACATTATACATGGATTATAATTTTTAAACATCTAGCTTTTTCCTTTTATAGTTAACATAAAATCTCTTCATATTCTATATACATGAATAAAATTAGAAACATTAAACTTCACTAAATTCATTTAGCTTTTCTAGATTTAAATAATAAATATGCAAAGACTACACTTTTTAGTTTCCTAGATTTAAACTTTTGAAATTCTTAATTCAAATATTTTTTTTCTTTCTTATGGCACATACTGCAAAATACTTTCTAAAATAATAAATATTAATTTATCGATAAATAAATATTTTATGCATTTATAGATAAACTAATAATATCGATAAATGAATATTTTTATTCGATCCCAAGCATATGCATTTATAGAGGTTTTACTATACTTTGTTCTATTTGATAACCAAAGTCATTTGAGACTTGTATTTTTTTCGACATTATATATTTATTAAAGGCTTGTAGATGTGTCAATCAGGTTTTGGGGGTTATTTAAGAGTGTTTAAGTCTTCCACATTATTTTTCGCTTTTTGTTGGGTTTTAGACTGACTTGTCCTAGGGGGATGGGGCAAGTGCCATCACACCCAGTTTTGAGTCGTGACATATAGATTCCTATTAATCTCCATTATCATAGTGTGCTTATACATACTACAATCATGTCTAATTACATTCCTTCTCCTCCAAATATGCCAGACTATAAAGGAAGGGGCTGCCTTAAATAGAGATTTAAGCTTGGAATCACAATTTGCATTCCACTATAAATCAATGACTTGTTTAACCTATATTAGTGGCCCTTGCAAGCCTGCTGCCTCTGAAAATATTATCCAAAAACTATAGAAACAGGGCAATATGTAAGACCTCGGATATTTAAGGTTGTCCTTTGTCTCGTATAAAAGCCTTATGAGCCTAAATTTTAGAGTTTGATGTACCACCTCGCGTGATTTTTTAACATCGTATTTTGATTGAAATCTGAAAAATATATATTTATTGCCTTCCTAAAATATTTTATTTATTTAAGAAAAACATTTAGTTACGATATATTTGCATATGTATTTATTTTTATAAGAGTTTTACAAATGAGTAATATTTTAACAGAGATAGTAAATCTTCTCATGTCAATAACTTATTATTATATCTAGCAGGCTTTATTCAAAATAGTTTTCTATTAATTATGATATATTCAAAAAATTATACATATTTTATCGTAGCCTATGTAATACCCGAGTGCATACATAATGGGGACAATTTATTGTTGGGTGTTGCCACCTCCACGTGGTGTGGAGGTGAAGGAAGTAAGCCACAAACATAGTTAAATTAAGGTGGCTTTATTTAAAGTTCAACTGGTATGAATTAAAAGAAAAAAACACTCATTTTTTTTACAGTTGCTAAATTTTGAGAGGAACTACCTTTACTCCATAACTTCTTTCATCTATTATATTAAATATTAAATATTATATCATTGCAACTAGTTTAGCAGTTCTCAATTTGGTAGACACAAAATGTGAAGATAAGTACTTGTGATAATATTACATCTTTAAATATCACGAAGAGCATCAACATCCTATTTCTTGCAATTTTCGCTTCTATTTAGTTCCAAAGGAGAAAAGGATGTTGTCTTCTGAGATAGTATATTGAAAATTAATTATCTACATCAAGTTATTTAATCCCATATTTCAGGTATGTTAAGGCAAAGCTATCTTTTATATTGCACGAATTCTAAAAATTACAAATTATCAAATGAGTCATTTTTACTATTCTATTGCTAGGAAGACCCTCTGTGAAAGGCATTGGGATGTCAAATGATGTTATTCCTTGATTTTTATCGTGTGGTAATCGCACTTGTAGCATTGTGAAATATGGTAGACGGTTAAAGTCATTTTCTGTCGAGTTTCTTATTCCTTATATGTATTATCAAGTATTGTCACAAGAGCGAGGTTGAAATGTTAAAGAATTATATTATTATATCTAAGAGGGTTGTTAAGCCATTTCTTTCTTGTCGAAAGCTTTTACAAAAATATTAATTGAAAATGATCTCAATACTAAATCTTCTACCCTACTTGTTTGTTTATATACTTGTAAAACAACCTTGTTTCAAAATAGGCTCATACTATTACCAAATTTGAGTCGTTCATAAATCAAGTCAGTCTCCTTTTGAGTTTCTAAATGATTAATTTTCTAAGTTAAAATCGAGTGAAGAGTTTCGAGTCTATTATGAATTTTATAGGCCTAAATGGTAGTATGAAAGTTAAATGAAGTCTCGTAGAGATTTTTAAGCACTTTAAAAATCTTTGTGCACATCCTCAGCTTTAAATTACCTTTCTAAAGTCGACATAATTGTTGAGGTTTATTCTTAAAGCAATTGAGGTTCTATGAAACATTTATATGAGGTTCTATGAAATATTTACATGCCATACGAAAGTGGTTATAAGATTATGAGAAGAAGAGTACCAATGAGCCAAGATTGGGTTAGTTCTTGTTATGGCCTACTATGTGCATTCAAAGTTCATATCATACATGACATGTTATGCATGAATTTCGAGTATAATCGGAGGGAATGGGGGATATTTTCCCAGAGGACTATATATGTTGTACAGATGACCACGGGTTGAAAATATAATGTCAGATAGTTATTGGAAGAGACCACCATTGCTAGCATTTGGTTGGGTATGTCATGCATTTCCATCTCTCTCTCTCTCTCTCTCTATATATATATATATATATATATATATATATATATATATGTGTGTGTGTGTGTGTGTGTGTATGTATATATTCACGATATACAATTACACGAGCATACCATGCATATTTGATGGCTTAAGGTCAGATCTTAGCCATGAAGGCTATCAGAGTTCAGTTTGAAGTGGTATCTCTATTACTCTTTTTACTACAGCTATTTCTGATTCTACTTTCTGTTTTGCATACTAGTACATTTTTATTCGTACTGATGTCTCATTGCCTGAGGACGCTGCATTCATGTTTGTAGGTTTAGACAGAGGTCCTAATTAGCCTCTATAATAGGGGTGTTGTTTTAGTTAAGGACTGGTAAGCTTCACTCTTCCTAGAGTTGTTGGTTGTCTGTAGGTTTTACATATGTGGATTTTGTATAAATCTTTTGATAGCGTTAGGGACTTTTCCCCAACCAGTTGAGTTGTAGTATCTAGAGACTTGCGGACATGCTTTATTGGGTCTTCTCAACTTTCATTTATAGCCTTCTCAACTTATTGTATATGATTCCAGTTGCATTTGTCGGCTTGCTTGTTCTTTATCAGTTAAGTTGGCCTTGCCGCCCCTTTTATTATGTCATTGATATTGTTGTAACCTAATCAATTTAGTTATCTTATTTCAGCAGTTGATTATGATAGCCTTGCCAGCCCTTATTGTCCCTTTTCATTATGTTTTCGTGGCTAGCTCGATTGAATAAGGTATCAAGTGCCCGTTGTGCCTCTCTTAGTTTGGGGCGTGACAAACTTGATATCAGAGGAGATCGTGTCCTAAGAAGTCCATAAGTCGTGTACATTAGAGTCTTACTTATGAGTGTGTTATGCACCACACTTATAATCAAGAGGCTACAAGGCATTTAGAGATAGTTACTATTCTTTCATTATATCATGCGATAGAGCTAAGCCATAGAAAGTTGCTTCTAATTCACACTCTGCCTAAATGTCCTATAATTCTATCAATTAAAGACAATCTTATATTAGGCTGGAAGGCAAAAATAAGTTAGCATAAATTCATATGTTTATCTGCTATAGATTAGTTGTTTATAGGATTTTATGTACCTTATATGTTAATTATTACTTGTTGCTTATTTCCCAGGTTTTAAGCTATATGTTATTTTCCTTCTCTATTCTGGAGATTGTTTGTGTTATGATATTTGCTTGTAAGTAATTTGTTCTTGAGAAATGTACTACCTCAGATCAATTTCTTACATATCGCAAATTCTATATAGAAGTTTATATTGATCATAGATCCTGATATATATATATATATATATATCCTTCTATATTTGAGTTGTTAATCATGGTAGGTATTTTTGATTATTTATAAAATTCCTTTTGATAATACTGAAATAAATAAATTAGCATATTATATTTCTTGGTTATTGAAAATTGATAAGTACTTGTAGCTCCTAATATTGTAAAGAAATTGTGTGGTGAGTTCTCTTCTAGGTGTTAAGTATCATTTTCCTTATATTGCTATAAGGACCAAATTTCGTATATTGCTTTAGTTCTGAGTCCTTACACGAAAGAAATAATAAGATCTCACTATGCAGGTTTTCTATAGGTTTCATGTATGTATTTGATGTCTATTCATTATTTCATGTTATATTGTGTATAAGGATAATGAGGCTCCCTAGATCCACATGTGATGTATAATGTCCTCTAACGATTATTTGATTTATTTTTCTTAGAACACCTACCATGAATGTTATGTACAGACTATCTCATAAGAAAATATTTTGTAGTATTTTAAACTTTTTAGAGTCCTCATCATGGTATGGTAGTATTATTTGAGTAATTATGACGCCCGTAGAATGTTTCAAAGCCAATAAGACCTAACTGTGTATATTTAGGAGTAATTTAATTTGCTGGCCTATTAAATTTTTTTGTTTTAAGTATCGAGGCTTATTTGTCATTTTATTTCAAATTTATTTGTGAGTTTATCAAAACTTAATTGCTAACCCACAAAGACTTACTTACTTGATTAGCGAGACTTATTTGCGTGTCACACAAATTAGTTATTCATATGTTACATACTTCATGATATAAGAACTTACATGATTCCATGATTTATGAATTATTTGTTTATATATTACTTTTTTTAAGGAAGACTTGATCACATGATTGTGTGCATATGAGCTATAGATTATACACCCATATCTCATCAGTGGTTTGTCTACATGTTGTAAATCATTTATAACATCTGTTTATAAGACATATATATAGAGTATATGTCATATGAATCATTGGTTACATGTGTCATGATCTGAATCTGGGTGTGATGGCACTCGTGATCTCAACCCACCGAGATAAGTTAGCCTAATACCTAATAGAAAGTAAATGCAGAAGAAAATAAAATAAAGCAAGGTTTAACTTAATAAAAACACATAAAATAAATTCAAAATCCTCCAAGATTGGTTGTCACGTGTATAAACTACTAATACATGACTGAAATAGGAATGGAAATATAGTCGCAATGTCTTTGTCTCTAGAATAGGACTAAAATAGAATAAAAGAGTAAGAGGTGTCTGATGTGGATGCAATAACTACCTCAACACTCGAAATGATAGTTTTGAATGTGGTAGGAATCAGTAGGAGAACAAGAAGGTTTGAATTCACCATCTACACAAGTATAGAAGCAAGGGGTGAGCACCAAATAACATGGTACTCAGCAAGTGGACAACTAAAACTAAGCAAAGCGAAATAGATACAAGTACTCCTATCCTTCCAACCGAACCTCCTCAACTACAAACTTTATAAAAAATAGCTCAACTCTACATTTTGTACAGTAATAGTATGCAGTTTATAAATACTCAGCAATAATATCAGCAATTAAATCATATCAAGTTAAATTCAGCAAACACGAAATAATGAGAGGTGAACACAATTCACAAATATCAAAAAGGTGAGATGCAATGCAATGAAATGATGCATGACTATCCTATCAGTACACATCCGCTGAATCACATTTTGGAACCCATGGAGGACATTTGATCCATGTAACCTACCATAGAGCGTGTGACCCATCCCCTCAATACACATATCCTGCCACGGAGCATGTGGTTCGATCCCTTTATTTCATATTACCTACCATGGAGTGTGTGGCCCAACCTCTTTTTATTTCATATCATTTCCGATCTCAGCACGGTATATGAGAACCAATGCAATTAATTCATGTTCATTTAATTCACGATAATAGCATGATATCCACAATAATTTTCACATCTCATATCAATATAGTCATTTCAAATGTCCAAGATAATCCAATAATCTCATCACATTGATCACACCAATACACATTATTAGGTTGCCATTGTATACCCCTCGTCTCTATTTTAAAGGTTAAATACACAATCAATAACCCAGTCCAATACGCTTACTCTCCAATGCACATAAGAAGGAAATACTAGCATCTACAAGCTTAAACAGAGGTTTAGAAGTTCATTTGCTTCAGATAATCAAACAATCACTCTGGGACTTGAGCCTCCCCTTTCCAAATAATATCCCAAACACTACAATCTAATCAAATAAATAATTCATAATAAGATTTCAACACTAACATCACATATATTACTATATGTCTAGCCTATAATCAAAGATTCACCCAAATCTATAGTCACATTTTCAATCTTGATGTCACTTAATTTATCAAGTCTCATATTTCTTATTCAAACATACGGTTAGGCCTTAATTCCTCCAATTATCATAAATCTAATGGTATTCATATAATACAATACACCAAATATTCAATCATGTATACTAATTTTATCAAAACTTGAATTTTAATGTGAAAATAAAACAAAAATAAAAAATAAAAAAATAAATGATTTCAACTACTTACAGAACCCGTTTGCAGAACCTAATTTTCACGCCCTTAAACAATTGTATATTCACTAGTGTTGTCCAAAATTTTAAAAAGAATTGAACTTACAATTGAACCTCCTATTTATTACTCAAATCATTGGCTAATCATTCTGGCCAATTCACTCCGTTGATTTCCAATAAAAAATAATTCCTCTTTCACAATTTTCTTCCTTTTATCCACCAATAATATCATACGTATAACATAATATAATGACCCTCTAGGTCATTTTTTAAATTTAAGCCTTCATTCCATCATTTAGAGCGTTCCTGTAGTGAGCCCAAATAATTTATGACTTGCTGGCACTGACTGATCAGTCGCCTGGTCGTTCATTTGGGTTTTAGGCCAATTTCTCTATTTTAGAGCTTTTATAACTTGAAAAGTTAATTTCGATCATAACTTTAGGAAAATGAACTCAAAACGTAATTCTGAGGATTTTATCAGCTACGGAATGGCTAAATTAGGCTAGTAGCATGGTCGGCATAAGTACTGAGGTAATAGATACGAGTTTAAGACCATTTGGCGCTTTTTCCTTTGAAGTTTGGCCTATAGTTGACTTTGGTCAGCCATTTTGGAAAATGCGCTTGGATGAAAATTCACCGCACTCCGGAATGTCGAGTTTGGTCTATATTGACTATTTATTCACTTCCCAAGGCTTCCGATCTAATTCCGAGGCCCATTGTGGAATTTGGATCAAAATAGTCATTGGGTGTGGGACTCACTTTTAGTCGTAACGATCTCGTATGGAAATTTTGACTACACTGTTGAGTCTGGAAAGTCGAACTTGGTAGGGTAGAATATCTTATTTACGTACACGAGATTCTGAAAAAATTCCGAGCACCCCATTGGAGTATATGAACTTGGTGAAAATTCAGCTTTTAGCTGATATCTGGAGCAGCATAAATTTTTATCTGTGATCGCGGGCCCTTGGCTGCGTTTGTAGAGGTCCATGAAATTGGTCTCCGCGTTCGCGAAGCCTTGGCTGTTTTGCGAAGATCCATGGATCAGTTCTCCATGATTGCGGAACTATGGACATGTTCACGGATGTATACATCTTTTGCCTCCACGACTCTGGCCGCATTCGCGGACACTATAGCCGCATTTGCAAAGGCCTATGGCCGCGTTCGCGGACCACTGTAGCCGCATTTGCAAAGCCAATGTCTTGGTTTTTTAATAAAGAACAAGGACGATTTTCAGCTCATTCTTCAAACTTCAAGGATTGATATTTCCTCCATTTTAAGCTCAAATTAGGTGATTCAAAGGTCCAAATTCAATAGATTTTTGTGGACAATCTAGTGGTAAGCTCGAAAATGTGAGGGGAAGCTTTGTGTGAGGTAAGAATTTGTAATTAGCCACTGGTTTAGTTATTTTTGGAGAGTTGACTTATTGAACTTTGGAGAATTGTAACTTGGTCAATTTAACCTCATTTTTAGTGATTTTTAAGGCTAAGCTGTGGGGGTTTTCGTAAGGATCATTGTGGTATTTTTGGTTTGGGTCATCGGTGATGTCGTTTGTAAGAAATAGCTGCGTAAAGAAGTTGTCGTTTTCATATTTTAGTTCAAATTTCTTGAATTTTTATTGCATACTCGTTTTGCATAGTTTTCCAACCCTCTATTGGTTATCAAACTGATTTGTGATCTCAGAGAGATTTTAGAACCTATTTTTAGGGTTAATTCTGAAATTTTAGATGCGGGTCCCATATTTCCCATTTTAGACCCCAAAATTGGTCCATCTCTAAATTAGATAATTTTAGTGTCATAAAAATAGTATTAACATTGTGATTCTATTGTGGATAGCGTGGCAGCATTCGGAGGCTATTCGGAAGCGAAAAACTCTAATTTCGTGAGTTGGAGCGCGCGTGGTCGGCTTTCAAGAAGGCTATGGTTTTTTCCTCCCAAGGTTGAGCATGTTTAGGCAATTGTACATTGATTTTCTATTAGTTTGGTGGGGTTGGGTGTTGAGCATGTTAAATTCCTAGAATCCATGTCCTAGGCCTTATCTCGGGTAATTATTGGACTGTGTAAGCATGACTCCTATGGTTGTTAGTTGTTCCTACCCTGTAATGAATGTTATGCCTGTGGTTATATGTTTGGAAGCATGTTAGGCCTTAGTTTAGGCTTAGACTAGTGATTTCCTTAGACTTGTAAGTTGGGTGCCGTTTGGTCTTAGACCTCACCAGCGTCGTTTTGGACGGTTAGCTCCATGTAGACATATATAGCAGACTTGAGTCTGATAGTCTAAGCCTTATCTAGGTAGTAACTCCGCTTGTGACCTTACCTCCATAATGCCCTATTCTCTTATCAATCCTGTATTGCTTGGTTCTTAATTTTTAGACGTTTTCTCAGCGATTCAGGTAATATTTGGTTTGGGATAGAGTGGTTTATTGATGACACTCGACTTGGGGGTTACTCCTTGTGATGCACAGTTGGTCGCTGATTCTAATTTGGTCCAATCCCTTAGCTACAGATACCTTGTCAAAGTCTGTGGTCCAACTAACTTGTGTTCGGCTCCTTAGCTACAGATATCCGGTTAAAGTCCATAGTCCAGCTTACCAGTGTCCACGCTTTCTAGATACATATAACTAAGTAAAGTCCTCCATCTACCTTATCCGTGCTCAACCCTTGGCTATAGTTACCCGGTTAAAGTCCGTGGTCTAGCCTACTCTTATCGACTCATTAGCTACAATTACCCAGTTTCAGTCTGTGGTCCAGCTTGCACATGGTTAAATTTCTTATTCCCTGATGAATCTTCGGTTAAGTCTTCATCTACTCTCATTTGTGCATTAAGGTGTTAGAGTTTGGAAATGGTTCGGTTCAAGTCTGAGAAATGGTGATATTATTTGAATCTTTTTGGTTTCGTTCATTCTCTTTCAGCTATTCTTGCATCTGTTGGGCTTATGGGAGTCCGTGCAGGTGGTTACTCTTTATTTGTGCACAATCATACCCGTTGGGTTTATGGGAGCTCCACAGAGTTAGTTAGATTCTTTTTCTTTTTTTGCGAGTACGCTCGTGTATATACCCACATTTACTTCTTGTCCTATCTTCGATAGTGATATTTTACTCGCATTTCAGTTTACTTTTATTCATCTTGCTCAATCAGCCTATGATGCCTACTAGGTACCTATTTTTTTAGTACACATACTATACTCTGCATTTGTTTTTGTGATGTAGGTTCGAGTACTAGTTCTCGGCGTTGATTCGAGCTAGCTGCGGTCGTGATCGGAGGCGAGGGTGAGCATACTACATTTTGGATTTACCCGTCTCCTTCTGTATATATATTTTGCCTGTTTTTTGCTTTTTGAGATAGTTCTATTTCCGTGGTCCACTTTTGGGACTTGTATTCTTTTATTAACAGCTCTGTACATGTGAATTCCAGGTTCTGGGAGGGATCCTTTTGTTGTATATATTGCTTCCGCCCGTTCATTGTATTCTCCTATTGTTACTTTACTGGTTTAGATTGATTAGTTGGTCTTCTACCCCGACGTCCCATTACTAAAAATTTCAGGACATGGGTTGGCTTACCTACTGGTGGATCGTGATACATATGCACACAGAAGCAAAGTTTGGTTGAAAATCTTACCTGAACTAATCAATTTCCCTTTTTTTCTTTCTTGTTCGCAGGTTTCTCTTTGTGCAGTTCGAAGTGGAGGTGACAGTTATTATACATATGTTAAAATAATACTAAATTCTATTAACTTATTTTTAATATGTATGGCCAAGTGGTATAGGATTTTAATAAATTATCAATTTAGTCCACCAATTTAAATTAATTCTCCAAAATTACCCATAAACTAATTAACCACAGTTATCGAATAGTTCAAAACTTCCAATTTAAATTTACGGAAAGGGTCTTTTATGAAGGAAAAGAGGACTACTTCTCAAAATGACCTAACAGTTCATTACAACATGTCATTTGTTTTATAAAAAATGTTCTTACATATGATATGTCTCATAAAGGTACTTTATCATATCCCTCTATAGTGTATGAAGTTTATGATTTTTGTTGGTGTAAATTCAATCACCTGAATTTGAGATGATAAGAAATTATATTGATGCATGTATAATGTTTTTCACGATATAACTATTTTTATGTTATTTACATTTTAAATCATTTTCTTATATGATAGGCACAGTATGAATTATTGTTGAAATGTTATATGTTTCATGAACGTGTTTAAATGTTATATATATTTCATAAAATAAGTCATCACATTTTACATGACTCACGGACTCCTTGCTTATGCATCACGTGCTTCATATAATACTAGATCACATGTTAGATGCACACATGTTAGATGATATATATATATATATATATATATACACCCACAAGTCAAAATATAATTGATTTTATATTATAGACATTGTAAATCACATGTTTATGTGCCACATACCTCATAGATCATTTGTTTGAGTATTATACATTTTCCACGGTTTATATAATTAACATGTAGAAGTTTAACTAATCAGATGATATATGATTATTGTTCTATAAGACATAAATATGTTCATTTCAAAACGATAATCTATATCTAAACATTTCACCTATTGCATAAAGTCTAATAGTTACAGGTCAGGTGTTCCTTCAAGATTAACTACGTAAATGCTTTTCATAGATCCTATGATTCTAGAATTTTTTCTCAAGATCAATTGCTTATATTCCATGTGTTTCACATAAAAATGTGTTTAATTGATGTGTTTTAAAAAATATTAGCACATATTCTATGTGGTTCAAGTATGATTTTCCCATATGTTAATAGTCTCACAAAATATTCAATTATATGTCATATGCCCACATATTAAAAATCAATTTCTCTCATGCTAAAAGTATCACGCTAGGTGAGTCTTGACAAAAATATTATGTGCTTCATAATGAATGTGTTTATGTGCTACATGCTATACATTTTAAAGGAAATATCACACCTGATGCATGACTAATAGATTGCTTAGCTAAACGTTACCTACTTCACAAAATACATGACTATAATTTACTATGACCACATGTCAAAGGTAATTTTTTTGTATGTTACACACATTACAATATTATATGATAAATATCCCGTAGATCATACATTTAAATTGTATATGCATTTCAAAATTCATAAAATTAGAATGTTGCTCGTACAAATATATGACTGATGGTTTGTAAGATTTAAGTACATGTGTATAAATAAATGCTCATACATTGACTGCCTTTGTGATTTAGGGGTTACATGTTGTGGTCCCTTGAAAATTATTTATGTATATGCTATGTGTGTCCAAAGTTATCAAATCCATGAGATACATATCGTTCATATGTTGTACATACCGAAAGACCTTTTGTGAAGATGTTAATTTTTTTATTGATTGATTGTCCACATACGGTATGCCACCTGGCCTACATATTTGAAGGACATTGAGTACATGTATATATATGTAGATAGCACTTGGTAATGGGACAATGTTTAAATGAAAAGGGATTTTTTATGTATCTATTTAAATCTCATCTTATATATCATAACTCGAGTTTTTACATGACATGCATTCTTATAACTATAAAGCTAGAGTAACTAAGGAATTTTTGTACTCCTCCCTCTACTCACCAATATGCACGATGAATTTTCTCGTAAAATATTGCTTATGATTTATGGGTGTATTTTTCACGTATGTATGTAACATCATAATAAAATATGGTCCAATGTTGGTACTCATAATAAGGCAATAATACATTGAGGGCTGGAGTATCTAGCCCATCATACTAACATCTCTTAATTGACCTCATATGTTTGTACTTTGTATGATTATGTGCTCTTTCATGCTTAGTACCTAAATTCTAAATGACATATTTGTTCATACATTATGTGATACGTGCCTACTTGAAATGGATTAGTAAAGAAAGATTTTCCTTGTTAAGAAATATTTTGCATTATGTAATAATTTGCTAATGTTTATCTCAGACGTTGTTTTATTGATACAGTGTGTATCACCCTATGAACTTTAGATTTAGATAGTCCCATATATATATATATATATATATATATATAGAATTATGCCGAAATTTTAAAAAATTTTCATAGCTTTACACTTGCGTACATTTATTTTCATTCGAGAACGAATGTTTCTAAGGGGGGAAGGATGTCACCCCCCGAGAGGGTACCCTAGGCGTGGCCGGCACTCGAAGACCATTGCTGGCCCCAAGCGAACTACTTGATCTGATCACTCATTCAAACACTCATTAGTAGAAGACTTAAAAATACTCAAGTGGGCTATCAAATCAGTATTCAATAAAAGAAGAATTTAAATAGGCAGTCTCAAAAGTCAACTCAAAACTCAATATGTTAGTTTTCAAAACAGATTGACTAACAGATGTCTCAAATCCAATCAACTCAATATTTATCTAGGAAGCCTCTGTCAATTGTCAAAAAGGTGCTAAGACAAGCTCATGGCTACTTCAAAAGAAAGTACTTAAGAAATAACTAAAGTAAACATGATTCTTCCAGAAGTAAGGAGGTCTCACCACTATCTGAAATGGAAGATAGATCTTCAACGAAATGCCTATTGATGATCTCTAACACCTATATCTGCATCATGAAATGATATAAGCTAAAAGGTGCCAGTACATGAAATGTATGAGTATGTAAAATGGCAGGAAGGAAAACAGTCAACAACACTTACCTCAATCTCAACTATCGACTCAACTCAAAGATGTGCAAGTTTAGGATTTAACAATACTTTTCTAAATCAACTCAATTATCTACAATCTCAATCAAACAATCCTATCATGCAAGATCATATCCTAATTGGGAGTTTCTCTACCCGACAACCACAATATTTGAGCTGGTGATGTAGAATGAAATAGTGTCATTAACACACCTACCCAATACTTTTCCAGGGTAAAAGATGAATCAATAATATTGTATCCATAATCAATCAAATCAACTCCTCTTTTGGGACAAAAGGGAAACATCCTATTTTACGATTGAAGTTATACCCCAAAAATTTTTAAGCTAAGACCCGAGTCATTTTACATATGTGTATAGGCCCGAAATGATGATTTATAATTGTATATATGATTTAGGATTAATTCCTAAGTATTTGAAGTCTATTAGAGGTGAATTAGGGTCATAAGGAACCTCTAGTACTAAGTTGAGTTCAAAGATCATTTACCGATTAAGTTTTTCTATAAGATCTTATAAGGGTCAACTTCAAATGATCATATCTCTCAGCATACAAATATTTAGATGGGACATTACCTATAAAATTAAAGGTCTATGAGTCTTCTTTCCAATGCCACCTAGTTTGCATCAATTAAAGTATATAGTAAAAAGTTATATCCATTTTACTAGGAATGTCTTGCCGTATGCTGGTCGCATGCCCGAGGCGTATTCTGTACGCTAGCGCAATGAGTCAGTGGCTACTTCCCTCTCCATGCATTGGCCGCATGCCCAAAGAATTTTTCATGCACCCGCGTGTGCCTGAGTTTTTTTAATAACCCCCAAAGATAAAATCCATCTTCCTAGTTTAAATATTTACCCGAGAAAGAGAAGTTCTCAAGAAACTAACTTCCTCCAAGGTTCATCCATCATCTAAGGTAAGATTTGACCATGAAATTTCTATAATTTCTTCATCTTAATACTAATTAATATCTTTTACCCATGGAATCCATAGGTTTTCAAGAAAATCCACCTCTAATATTCAAGAAGCGGATTTTTGCCATTTCTTCCTCCAAAGATCTCACCTTTCTCAATAATTAGGAGCGTATAAGGTATGTAAGGATAATTAAAACATGGAATAAGTTCTTCCATGTGTCCCCTACATATGATTGATTTGATAGTGAATGGTGTGAGTCTCTCTAATTGTGTTGTTTTCGAGAATTTCCCTAAGCCCTAATAAATTGTTTTCATAATATTGAATAATTGATGATTTTTATACATTTATTCTTGAAGAAATGATTTAAATCCTTTATCCCATAAACCCTACTTATATTTTGACTATGATTGAATGTCTATAGCTAATGATTGAGTCTAGAGCCATGAATTATGAATGCTTGAATGTGAATGAGATAGGAACATAATGATAGTCTTAATGAAACTTGAAGCCCCTTTTTGTTTTCACAATTGAATCCCAAATGATGAAATAGAATTAAATGCTGCCATAGGTGCATATTTAAACCACTCTTGAACAATATGATTGGGAATGATTGGATAGATCTATCAGTTGAAAGGTTTGATTATGATGGAACTGATAAGAGTCCTTATGAGACTTGTTAATTGGTTAGATTGAATTTGACAATCTTATGAGCATTGAGTCTTGGGAAGAGTATCGAGCACCGAATTAGGTAAGAGTAAGTAACAACTCAAACTCAATAACTACGTAGCCAAATGTAGGAGAGGATTGGACTGTTAAGTCATATGTTTCCCTATTTTATTGTCCTAACATGATAGGACTTGATTGATTATTGTATCCATGATTGGTTGATTCATCCTTTACCCTGAAAAAGTATTGGATGGTTGTGGTAACAACAATGAGCTTCTTGTATGATCGCTGTCTCATAAGTGATTATTGTCGGATAAAAGAAACTCCTAGATAGGTCTTGATAGTACTCTAATGATTGGATTAGGTTGCTTATTATTGATCTAGTCTAAACTTTATTCTTAATTTAGACTTATGACATCTTGATTGAGTTCCTTATCTTTCTGATTTGAGATACCTGAACTGATATGATTCTACTTTGATGCATGTTTCATTCTACCATATTACATACTCGTACATTCCATGTACTGATGTCCATTTGGAACAGGTTCTAGAGATCATCAACAGGCAGACCGTTGAGGATCTATTCACATTCAGTTGATTGATGAGTCCTCCCCTACATTTAGAGGATACCACATATGTTATTCTTGCTTTGAGTTTAGCCTTTTTATTTTGTTTGAGATAGCCATGAACCTGTCATTGGCACCACTTAGACAGTAATAATAAAGGCTTCATAGACTAGATAGAGTTGGGTTGATTGTGTATTTCTATTCTTTGAATTGCTCTTATCAGACTATTGTCATAACATATATTGGATTTGGATTTGTTGGCCTATGGCATTTATTCCTTGAGTTGGTTTGTTGATTGAATTTTCCTACTTATTTATCTATTTATTTTAAGTCTTCTTCTGATTGAACGAATGAACGGATGTGTGATCAGGCCAAGTGGTTCACTCAGGAGCCAGTGATGGTTTTTGAGTGCTGGCCACTTCTAGGGTACCCTCGCGGGACGTGACAGTTCATTCCTCTTCTATGCTGGTTATGTAGTTATTCAATTTAAGTTATGTGTTACTCTTCTCAATTCGGTGCTTGATACTCCCCATAAGACTCAATCTGCTCATAAGACTCAAATCAAATCATGCAAATTTCTTCATCTAGTCACATTGGACTCTAATCAACTCAATCCAATCATCAATTCTGCAATTCTTTCAAGTAGACTTCCCCTCAAGAATCATTCATGAATCATCAAGACTTCAAATAAACAATTATTTAGACTCAAAAATATTCTAGTTCAAACAATAATAAATGTAAATACTTCTACTATCTAAACCAAGTTCAACTTATTCTCATTCAACATTCACCAATCAACCTTTTAGACTTACTCATTGCGTAAACCATTGAAAAATAATAATCAATAAGGGTTCATGAGAATGAAAGGATGAACGAGTGTCTCAATTACTCATCTCATCGACATCATCAAGACATAATTGAATATACATATGCAAGGACTCCCTAGGATCATAAATATCATGAAGAACTCAAATCATATGGACATTCAAACTCAATTCAAAGATCAATTCAACTTGAGAAGATGTAGGGCACGTGAACAAAAAATGGTTCCATGTTCTTGTAGACTTACATACCTAGAAAATCGAAGGGATGATCGAAACTTGAAGGGATTGCTCGAAGACCTTGAACTCTAGCTTTCTTTCTTCTCTTCGATCGCTTCTCTCAAACATTCTAGGTAAGAATTAGAGGAAAGAAACTATTGGGTATTTTAAGGGACTAATTTTTAGTCCTTATATATAAAGGGTGCAGTGGGAAAAAGACTGAAATGCCCTTCATTAAAACTAGGCGGTCATCTTCACGGAAGGCCATCGTGGTCTGTATGACTCACCACGATTTGTGGTGAGTGGCCATGGTCCTTGACTTGGGCTCTCTTGGGAGAGGTTGACCTTTACGGAGGCCGCCATGGTCCGTGAGCCTCACCATGGTCCATGGTGTAGCTTGTGGTTCTGGACTTGGATCACCCTAAGAGGGGTGGTCACCACGGGGACTACCATGGCTCGTGGTGGTCACCATAGGTTGTGGTCCTCTCTCATGGTCCTTACATGGTTCAGGGCCATGGGAGTTGAGGATCACGGATAACTTCACAGTCTTGGTAAGCACTATAGGCCGTAGAGCCCTCAGTGGTCCCGTCCTTATCCTTTCTCCTTGATGCCAGGCCACTTCATGGACGCTCTTCACGGATGGTAAAGAGAAATACAGCCAGTGAAGGGTCTCGTGGCCAATCTCTGATGCAAATTTTTAGATCATTTTGAGTTAGTTCTGGCTAGGGACTTCAGGGTATTACAATGTATCCCCCTTGGGATCATTCGTCCTCAAATGATGGCCAGGATGGGAATTCACTAATAGCACAGATGCAGAACAAGAACTCAGATACTCAAACACTCAAACAATCAATCAATCATTACTCGATCTCAAGAATGCACATTATTTACTAAAACTCAGAATGAACATCAACTTCAAAACTGGAAAAAGGAACCTTACCATCAACGGTATCATTAAAAGGAATGAATAGATGAGGGTATTTAGCCTTCATTTCCTCTTTAGCTCCTATGTGGCCTCTTCAACAAATTAATTTCACCATACAACTTTGATGAATTCTACCTTTTTGGTTCTCAATTTGCAAATGTGACAATCAAGAATTTTAACTAGAACCTCCTCATAAGTCAAACTCTCTTTCACTCCAATTCTCTCAGTCAGAGCAACAAGAGAAAGGTCTCCTAAACACTTCTTAAGTATAGATATGTGAAATACAAGATGAATAACTGCAAATTCTGATGGCAACTCCAACTCATAGGCTATATTTCCAACCCTCGTCACAATCTGATAAGGACCAATATAATGCGCACTCAACTTCCCTTTCTTAACAAACCTCATAACTTCCTTCATGGGTGAAACTTTCAGATACACCCAATCATTCACCTCAAACTCTAAATCTCTCCTTCTAATATTAGTGTATGATTTCTGGTGACTCTGAGTAGTCCTCAACTTCTCTTGGATGATTTTTCACCTTCTTCATATCCTGGTGAACTAAGTCGTGTCCAATCAATACAACTTCACCAACTTCAAACCAACCAAGTGGCGAGCTACATCTCATCCCATATAGATATTCATAAGGATCCATCTGAATACTCGTATAGAAACTAGTATTATATGCAAACTCAATAAGAGTTAAATGATCATCCTAATTTCATTTAAAGTCGATGACACAGGCTCTTAACATATCCTCCAAGGTCTGAATCGTGTACTCTGCCTGGCTGTCTATCTGCAGATGGAAGGCAGTGCTAAGGTTTACTCTTAAAACCAAACCTTGCCAAAATGACTTCCAAAACTAAGTAGTGAATTGAGCTCCCCTATCTAAGATGATGGAAAAGGAGACTCCATGAGGTCTGACAATCTCCCAAAGGTACAATCTAGCATAATCCTCTGCAGTATCAGTAGTCTTAATCAGTAAGAAATGGGCTAACTTGGTCATCCTATCCACAATCACCCAAATGGAATCGTGTTGTGTTCAAGACCGTGACAAAACTGTAATGAAGTCCATATTGATCATCTCTCACTTCTATTCTGGAATCTCAATATTTTGAGCTATTCCATAAGGCCTTTGATACTCAACTTAGACTTGTTGGCAGTTCGGCCACTTAGACACAAACTCTGCTATATTTCTCTTCATCCCACTCTACCAATAGACTTATCTCAAGTCATGCTACATTTTTGTAGAACCTGGATAGATGGAAAAGCTGGAGTTATGGGCCTCAGCCATGATTCTTCCTTGAATGCCATCAACACATGAAACACACAATCTTCCTTGATATCTCAACACTCCATCTTCTCCTTTGGAGAAAGCTATTACTTTTTGCTTGTGAACATCATCTCTCATTTGCAAGAGAATGGAATCTTTATCTTTCTTTTCTTTCTCCTTTGTAACTAAAGATGATTCAGCCCTATTCCAAACAATGGTACCACCATCACTCGAGTCAATAGGTTTAACTCCCAAATATGCAAGTCTATGCACCTGTTTGGCCAACTCTTTCTTTCCCTACTCTACATAGGCAGTGCTCCACATAGATAACCTGCTAAGAGGATCAACAACAACATTAGCTTTACCTAGGTGGTAGAGAATGCTCATATCATAGTCCTTGAGCAGCTCAAGACATCCTACCTCAGGTTCAACTCTTTCTGAGTAAACGCATATTGTAGGTTCTTGTGGTTTGTGAACACATCAACATGTATGTCATAGAGATAATGACGCCAAATCTTGATAGCGAATACTATGGCTGCCAACTCAAGGTCGTGAGTTGGGTAGTTTCTCTCATGAATCTTAAGTTGTGTAGAAGCATAAGCAATAGCCATAACCTTGTGCATCAACACGCAACCAACCCAACTCTGGATGCATCACAGTAGATCAAAAAACCGTCAGTTCCCTCGGGTAGGAACAAAATTGGGGATTTAATCAATCTTGTTTTCAATTTTTGAAAATTTTTCTCACAATCATCTGACCATTGAAACTTAGTTTTCTTTTGAGTAAACTTAGTCAATGGCGATGATATGCATGAGAATCCTTTAAAAAATCTCCTATAATAGCCAGCTAGACCCAAGAAGCTTCTTATGTCAGTTGGGGATGTGAGCCTTGGCAAGTTCTTAACCGCTTCAATCTTCTCTAAGTCAAGTCAAATTTCATCACCATAAATAATATGGCCCAAAAATGCCATAGACACAAGCCAAAATTCAAAATTTGAAAACTTAGCATACAACTCTTTTTCCTTGAGGGTTTGGAGGACAATCTTGATACGTTTGGCATGTTCCTCCTCATTAATACAGTAGATCAATATGTTGTCAATGAACACAATCACAAAAATATCTAGATACTATTTGAACACTTAATTCATCAAGTCCATAAATATTGCAGGAGTTTTAGTCAAACCAAAAGACATAACAAGAAACTCGAAGTAGCCATATCGGGTCCAGAAAGCGGTATTTGGGATATCACATTCTCTCTGTTTTAACTGGTGGTAGCTTGATCTGAGATCTATCTTAGAGAAACAGGTGGCACCTTGAAGCTGGTCAAACAGATCATCTATCCTGGAGAGGGGATACTTGTTCTTAATAATGGCTTTGTTCAACTGATGATAGTCAATGCACATTCTCAACGACCCATCTTTCTTTTGCACGAATAGTACATGAGCAGCCCAAGGTGAGATGCTCGGCCTAATAAAACCCTTATCGAACAAATCCTTCAACTAATCTTTCAATTCTTTCAACTCAGCAGGAGCCATTCTATATGGAGGAATAGAGATAGGTTGCATATTAGGAAGGACATCAATCCCAAAGTCAATATCCCTATTAGGAGGGACTCCGGGAAGATCCCTAGGGAAGACCCCCAGGGAAGACTTTAGAAAACTCATTAACAATCGGGACTGACTCAAAAGATGAAGACTCCACACTATCATCTTTAACTTGCAAGATGTGATAAATACACCCTTTAAGAATAACTTTTTGGCCCTAAGGTAGGGAATAAACTTGCCCTTAGGCAAAACAAGACTACCCTTCCATTCTAAGATAGACTTATTTGGGAACTAAAATTAACAATATGAGTCCTAGAATCAATAGAGGCATAACAGGCATAATGCTATTCCATGATAAGAATCATATCAAAATCAACCATGTCCAACTTAAATAAGTCATCTAGGGTATCCTTGCGATAGATTGACATAATAAAATCTCTATAGACCCTCTCAGCTAAGATAGATTCTCCAACATGAGTGAACACATTGAAAGGATCAAGAAGACACTTAGAGATCCTATCGAATTTATTATCCACATAAGTGGTCACAAAAGACAAGGTGGCACCCGGATCAAGCAAAACATAAGAATCAAAAGAGAAGACTCAAAGTATACCAGTGACAATATCTGGTGAGTGCTCCTGATCCTGGCGATTAGCCATAGCATATAGGCAATTGGAACCTTCGCCTGTACTTTAAGTGGTACCCCTCTGACTACCTCGAGTTGGGGGGTACAACAGTAGAGGATTGGTCTTTATCTCCCCACATCAGACACTGCCAATGAAAATGGCCTATCTTACCATATTTGTAACAAATATTACTCCAATCTCAGCATTCTCCCAAGTAGAGTTTTCCACACTTACCACATGGTGGCTTTTCTTTTGAACCTAGAGCCATACTAGCTTGGATTTGAATACCCTGAGCTTTGGAGTTTTGGTGGCTCTGTGCCATCTAATCATACATATTATTGGGTGCAGGTGTGCTCGCCGATGATGGTGAATAGTTAGAAGACCTTATTTAAAAGAAGGACTTGTTGTTTTCTGTCTTTCTTCTTATCATCCTCTACCTACTGAGCATACACCATCAATCTGAAAATGACCAGGTCAAAAATTAGCAATGATGCCTTGCACTCTTTCTTCACATGTCTGCCCAGGTCGGAGAAAAACTTTCTCATCTTTGATCTCATATTTAGAATCAATCTGGAGCATATATAGATAGCTGGATGAAAGTAAGGTTGTACTCCTTCATGATCATCCCCCTTGTTCCAAATTCATGAACTCTTCAACTTTCACTTCCATTAATTCTCAGGGAAAGAAATGAGTAAGGAATTCTCCCTCAAACTCATCCCAAATAGCAGGCTCAGCATCCTCACCGTGACTCTACTCCCACTGGTTAAACCAAACATTAGCAATATCCTTAAGCTGATATAAAACCAACTTAACCCCCTTAATCTCCATAACATGCATTGCTTTTAGTATCTTCCATATCTCATCATTGAAGTTCTGGGGGTCCTCCTCAGCCTTAGAACATGTGAAAACTGGAAGATTCACTCTTAGAAAATCTTTAACCCTCATGGAAGCAGATGACTCTTGAGGACTAGAGCTAGGAGCTAGTGAACACTAGCTACCATGAGTTCTTACTTCAAATGGTGCCTTGGGGTGCCTTCACAGGCTGAGTAGTAGGCTCTTGGGGTGCCTTCACAGGCCGAGCAGGTCGACCTTGAGTTCTTATTTCAGATGGTGGAGGCATCTCAAATTGTGAAACCTCAGTGCTTACAACATTTCTCTGACTAGCGGTACATTTATGAGGCACTATCTATAAATGCATAAATGCAAGAGTTTTGAAGGAATTATTTAGAGTAAAACTCTTTTGAATGAACTCAGAATCTAAAGAAGTGAAATAGTTCCTAATGTCTTATAGCCTCCTGATTAAAAGTGTGGTGCACGACATACTCATAAGCAAGACTCTACTAGACATGGCTTCATAAACACCCTAGGACTTTTGAACTCTGTGCTCTAATACCAAGTTTGTAATGTACCGAGAAGGTACTGTAGGCGTGGCTGGCACTCAAAGACCATTGCTGGCCCCAAGCAAACTACTTGGTCTAATCACTCATTCAAACACTCATCAGCGGAAGACTTAAAATATTCAAGTGGGCTGTCAAATCAGTATTCAATGAAAAAATAATTTAAATAGGTAGTCTCAAAAGTCAACTCAAATCTCAATATATTAGATTTTAAAATAGATTGACTAACAAAGGTCTTAACTCCAATCAACTCAATCTATATCTAGTAAACCTCCATCAACTATCAAGAAGGTGTTGAGAGAAGCCCACGACTACATTAAAAGAAAGTACTTAAGAAATAACTGAAGTAAACATGATTCCTCCAGAAGAAAGGAGGTCTCACCGCTATCTGGAATGGAAGATAGATCTTCAACGAAGCGCCTGTTGATGATCTCTAGCATCTATATCTACATTATGAAATGATGTAGTCCAAAAGATGTCAGTACATGGAATGTACGAGTATGTAAAATAGGTAGGAAGGAGAAACATTCAACAACACTTACCACAATCTCAACAATCCACTCAAGGGACTCAACTTAAAGATGTGCAAGTTTAGGATTTAACAATACTTTTCAAAATTAACTCAATCATCTACAATCTTAATCAAATAATCATATCATGCAAGATTATATCATAATTGGGAGTTTATCTAACTAACAACCGCCACCTATAAGTGTGTGATGTATAGTGAAGCGGTGTCATTGCCATACCCATTCAATACTTTATTAGGTTAAAGTACGAATCCGTCCAATACTTTATTAGGTTAAAGGATGAATCAACAATCTTGGATCGACAATCAATCAACTCAGGTCCTCTCTTGGGACAAAAGGTATACATCCGAGTTTAAAGTTCAATCCTCTCCTACACTGGCTACATAGTTATTGAGTTCGAGTTATATGTTATATTACTCAATTCGCTACTCAATACACTCCTCCCAAGACTCAATATGCTCATAAGACTCAAATCAAATCAAATTATGCAAATTTCCTCATCTAGTCATATTAGACTCTAAACAGCTCAATCTAATCATCAATTCATCAATTCTTTCTACTAGCCTTCCTTTTAAGACTCATTCATGACTCATCATGACTTTGAATCAACAATCATTTAGACTTCAAAATATTCAAATTCAAACAATAATAAATATAAATATTTCTACTATCTAAATCAAGTTTGAGTCATTCTCATTCAACATTCACCAATCAACCTTTTGACTCACTCATTATGTAAAATATTGAAAACAATACTCAATAAGGGTTCATGGGAATGAAAGCATGATTGGGTATCTCAATTTCTCAGCTCATCGACATCATCAATCCATAATTGAATATACATATGCAAGGACTCCCTAGGATCAAAAATATCATGAATAAATCAAATCATATAGATATTCAGACTTAATTCAAAGATCAATTCAACTCAAGATAATGTAGGGTACATGGATGAACATGGTTTGACATACTGGTAAGTCTTACATTCCTGGAAAATCAAAGGAATGATCGAAACTCGAAGGGATTACTTGAAGACCTTGAATCTTAACTTTCTTTCTTCTCTCTAGTCGCTTTTCTCAAGCATTCTAAGTGAGAATGAGAGGTTAAAAACCTATTGGGTATGTTAAGGGTCTAATTTTTGGTCCTTAGACGTGTAGGGTTTAGTTGGGAAATACTAGAATTCCCTTCATTAAAACTAGGCGGGCACCTTCATGGAAGGCCACCACGGTCTGTATGACTCACCGTGGTCTGTGGTGAGTGGCCGTGGTCCTTAACTTGGGCTTTATTGGGAGAGGTTGACCTTCACGGAGGCCACTGCGGTCCGTGAACCTCACCATGATCCGTGGTGAAGCTATTGGTTCTAGACTTGGATCACTCAATGGGTGGAATGGTCACCACAGGGACCACCACTGATCGTGGTGGTCACCACGGGATGTGGTCCTCCCTCGTAGTCCTTACATGATTTAGGGTCATGGTAGTTAAGGATCACAGATAACTTCATGATCTGTGGTGAGAACCACAGGCCATAGAGCCCTCTGTGGTCCCATCCTTACCCTTTCTCCCTGATGCCAGGCCACTTCATGGACGCTCTTCACGGACCGTGAAGAGAAATACGGCCCATGAAGGGTCTTGTGGCCAATCTCTGATGCAAATTTTCAGATTGTTTTGAGTTAGTTCTGGCTAGGGACTTCAGGGGTGTTACAGATGTAAAACCTCAAGTGTTTAAGGTTGTCCTTTGTCTCGTATAAAAGGCTTGCGAGCCTAAATTTAAGAGTTCTATGTAGCTCTATGCGTTATTTATTAACATCGTATTTTGATTGAAATATCCAAAATATATATTTATTGTCTTCCTAAAATATCTTATTTATTTACGAAAAAAATTTAGTTACGATATATTTGCATATGTATTTATTTTTATAAGAGTTTTACAAATGTGTAATATTTTAATGGTGATAGTAAATATTCTCATGTCAATAAATTATTATTATATGTGGTAGGCTTTATTCAAAATAATTTTCAATTAATTATGATTTATTCAAAAAGTTATATGTATTTTATCATGAGCCTATGTAATACCCGAATGCATAAATAATGGGGACAAATTTATTATTGGGTGTTGCCACCTCCACATAAGAAAGTAAGACACAAACATATTTAAATTAAGGTGACTTTATTTAAAGTCCACCTGATATGAATTAAAACAGAAAGCCACCCATTTTTCTCATAGTTACTAAATTTTGAGAGGAATTACCTATACTCCACAACTTCTTCCATCCATTATATTAAATATTAAATAATATATCATTGCAACTAGTTTAGTAGTTCTCAATTTGGTATACACAAAAGGTGAAGCTAAGTACTTATGATAATATTACATCTTTTATATCACGAAGAGCATCATCATCCTATTTCTTGCAATTTTCCCTTCCGTTTAGTTCCAAAGGAAAAAATGATGTTGTCTTCTGAGCTAGTATATTGAAAATTGATTATCTACATCAAGTTATTTAATACCATATTTAAGGTATGTTAAGGCAAAATTCACTTTTTTATATTGCACGAATTCTGAAAATTACAAATTGTCAAATGGGTCATTTTTACTACTCTATTACTAGGAATACCCTCTGTAAATGGAATTTCAGCTGGTATTATTCCTTGATTTTTATCATGTGGTTATTGCACTTGTAGCATTGTGAAATATGTTAGGCAGTTAAAGTCATTTTCTGTCGCGTTTATTATTCTTTATTTCAATTATCAAGTATTGTCACTAGAGAGAGCCTAAAATGTTGAAGAATTACAATATTGTATCTAAGAGGGCTGTTAAGCCATTTATTTCTCGCCAAAAACATTTACAAAAATATTAATTGAAAATGATATCAATACTAAATCTTGCACCCTACTCTTTTGTTTATATACTTGTAAAATAACCTAGTTTCTAAATAGGCTCATAATATTATGAATTTTATAGGCCTAAATGGTCATTTGAAAGTTAAATGAAGTAACGAGGAGATTTACTAAGTACTTTAAGAATATTTGTGAATATCCTCAGGTTTAAGTTACCTTTCTAAAGTATAGATAATTATTGAGGTTTATTCTAAAAGTATATGAGGTTCTACGAAACATTTGCATGTTATACAAAAGTGGTTATAAGATTATGAGAACAAGACTACCAGCCAAGATTGGCTAAGTTCTTGTTATGGCTTACAATGTGCATTGAAAGTTCGTATCATACATGGCATGTTATTCATGAAATTCGAGCTATAATCGGAGAGAAGGGGGCCAATTTACTCAGAAGACTATATATATTCTACAGATGGCCACGGGTTGGCAATATAATGCCGGTTAGCTAGCAGAAGAGACCACTATTGCTAGAATTTGGTTGGGTATGTCATGAATTTTTATCTATGTATGTACTCATGACATACGATTACATGAGCATACCATGCATATTTGATTAGTTAAGGTCATATGTCGTCCATGGAGGCTTTAAGAGTTTTAGTTTTGGGTGGCATCTCTGTTACCCTTTTTACTGCAATTATTTCTGATTCTACTATCTGCCTTACACATCAGTATATTTTCATTCATGCCGACATCCAATTGCCTGGGGACACTGCATTTATGTTGTAGGTTCACATAGAGGTCCTGATCGGTCTTTACAATAGGCATTTGTCTCAGCTGAGGATTGGTAAGCTCCACTCTTCCTAGACCTATTGGTTGTGCTCCACTCTTCCTAAACCTGTTGGTTGTCGCTAGGTTTTACATATGTGCATTTTGTATATAATTTTTGATATCGTTGAGACTTTCCCCCAAACAGTTGAGTTCTTGGTTCGTAGAGACTTGTGAACATACTTGGTTGGGTATTCTCAGCTTTCATTTATAGCCTTGTCGTCTTATTATATATGATTCTAGTTGCAGTCTTGTCGACTTACTAGTTCTTTATCAGTTAAGTTGGTTTTACGCCCCTTTTATTGTGTCATTTTTATTGTTGTAACATCATTGATTTAGTTATCTTGTTTCAGCAGTTGTCGGCCCTTATTGTTCCTTTTTTATTATGTTTCAGAGAATAGCTCGGTCAAATAAGGTACTGAGTGCCCATTGTGCCTCTCTTAGTTTGGGTCATGACACAATCAATAAATAAATGACCAAAGGTTTCATCCATATTGTCATTACAATAACACCACCACATCAGTAATCCTCATCTTCACGAGAACCTCCCTAATAGGGATCCTCATATGCCACAGTGTCCATAACAGAAAAGATAATTTATAGGGAATCCCTCTCTCCCAGATATTTATAATATTTCCTTTATCTTTGTCTAATCAATTCCCAAGCACTTCCCACTGAAAATGTATTAGTACCAGTAGAAATCCACCAAGGTTTATCATCTCCATCCTCTGAAATTTGAATTCTGCCCAAAACATTATGAATATGAGTACAAATTTCCTCATTGAAAATTTGTTGCAATATATTATTATCCCAACCATCCTTTATAATTAATTGTTTAACCTCTTCCATATTCCTTTCAATATGATTCAGGGACAAATGAAAATGTAAGGCTCCCAGTTGATTCTAATTATCAAACCAAATACTAATAATATCTTCTCTAATTTCCCATAGAATTTCTTGATCAAAATAGTCTCTAGCTTGTAACATTAGGGTCCAACCTTGAGAACCACTTCTCCATTCAACCACTTAAGGTCTATGTCACTTGCAGTATTCATTCCATGTGAAATTGTACCATAAATTATTAGAAGTCCTAAAATTCCACAATAATTGTCACAACCCAAGCCTAGGGCATAAACGTTATACAACGATTGGGAACCTGAAGGATCCCAACCAAGCCATCTTATCATACATCGCATACATAAGGTAAAGAAACATAGTCTAGATAAGCGAAAGTATCAAATCAACATAGAAGTCAAGGAAAGTAAACTCCAACCATAGGTCCAAAATGGACTTACAAACATTTGAAACGTCCAAGCATGCGTTTATTCTAGACTAGATAGGGGCTTAGGACAAGCTCCTAGCTCACCCAAATCATAAGAGTAATTCAAAGAAGCAATATGAAAGAAAAGTCATGTCCTAGATAATATGAGGAATCACCAATTCTTTGAGAACTAAGAAAATCTAGCCACGGATAGGATAATCATCGTGTGCACCTATATTATGAGACAATGTAGGTAAAATATATGTTAGTACATAGAAGATACTAAGTATGTGAGTTATGCATGAACAAGTAAAAATACATGAGCAATATGGCATAAGATGCATGACCAATAATAATGAGCATGAGTAAGGCTTAAATACATTTGAAATATCATGAAAATATATGGTCAATGCATCATAAAAACTTTATAGTAAATCTCATATCTTTGCATTCAAATTATGTGGGATAAGACCTTTAACCGACATCTTAATACCATGAGAGCTATAACATGTAATTTGATGTAACTCACACATCGAGAAGAGAGAGACTACTTACCAAGGTAGACTCTGTGAGAAACAACTTTAACTCAATAGCTATATGTGGATCCACTAGCTAAGCCATGAACGCAACCTATGGGAGCAACGTAGTTTGGGACTTTAGGTTGCTACTAAGATTCTCTTGGATAACTAACTACATTACCAGACTAAACCCCACTTAGAAGTCCTCTCAATGCTTAGTCAATATTCCAACGAAATTCATTAAACTATGATCATAAACATTATAGGGAAAGATAGTAACTACCTATCAATCCATCTTTACAAAACCTAGTAAGAGTAGCTTATTAACTTTAGTGATTCATAGAAATTCATAACTTCAGTGAGAATTGTCCTTATCACCATCTTTAAACATGATTATATGAGAATTGTATTTATCACACCATAATAACTATCTTGGATCATAATTGATCCTCATCATAACTTTTATCATTAAATCATAATCGCAACTTCATTTATAAAAGCTTTCTTTGAAATTATTGAACTCATGATCACAACTCATGTAAATCATCATTGAACCTCATAATCATAGTTGAAAGTAACTTTATGTATGGCATTAATAATTAACTCAAAATCATTCAATTCATATAAAAACATGCTTATAATGATCATTGATAACATATAAAACAAAATTAAAACAGCACAATGCACTTCATCAAAACTAGGGTTAATAAACAATTTGATTTTGAAGAAAACTTGGAGACAACCTTAGGACTCCATGGGTGAAAGGAACTCATGGATCAATCCCCACACCTTGAAGAAATCAACCCAAAATTGAAGAAGAATTTGATTGCTCTTGAAACCCTAGCTTGAAAGTTGGAGAACAGTTGGAGAGGATTTGTTATCTTGCCTTAGGAAAATATTTTGAAGAATGATTTAGAATAGAGGGAATTTTGAAGGGATGGGTAGTTATAGGCTTGAAATTAGCCATAACCGTGTCTAGATACATTGAACTGAACTTTGGGAAAAGACAAGATTTCTCTTTATTAAAATAGAATTATGAATCTAAAACCAAGGTTCTACAACTATTCCTCAAATCTATGACTCGTAGACTTGAGTCCTCATGTAGGTCTGATGAAACTTCTAAAAATAGGTCCTCTGATGTTGCATCTACGTGTATTATTTATGACTCATCATCATGATTACGAGTCGTTAACTCGACTCATCCTTTAAGTTTGAGAAGACCCTAATTATGGGGTCTTTGATCTTTAGTTACGAGTTATTATTATGACTGGTTATCTTTCTTACAAGTCGTAAACTCCAATTGTCCTACAGGTATGAAAGCCTACAAGTTTAAAGGCCTCTAAAGTTTTTAGACGAGTCATTCTTACTACTCGTCAATAAGATGACGACTCATCCTGTTGAGTCATAGGACTTTTCTGAGTTTCGGTTCTAGACAGGCCCTTAAGATTCACTTTATGACTCATCCCTATGAGTCGTAGAAGGGACTACGAGTCGTAGAGTGACTCGTTAACTTGAGAACATGCCAAATTTTGAGGGATTTTCTTTGGTTTTAACTTTTCGACTTCTATATCTCCCCCTTAGAAACATTCATCCTTGAATGAAGTTCAACTAGCATAGAAAAGACACGAAAAAGGACCAGCAACCCAACATGAATACAATGACACCTTAAAATACATAGAACATGAAAATCTCAAACTCAACATAAAACATGGCTTAAAATCAACTTTCATGAACATGCATGCATATGAATGACATAGGAGGAACTGAATATGTAGGAGTTCAACTAACTTGAATAAGAAAAACTTACTACCTTAGGCTTGGGTAGCGGGAAAGAGATACGGGTATCATTTTATCATATCCGCCTCTGATTCCCAAGTAGCACCCTCTATATGTTGATTCCTCCACAATACTTTGACGGACACAACTTCTTTATTTCTTAGCTTCTTAACTTGCCGGTCTAAGATTTCCAATGGAACCTCCTCATAAGTCAAATTCTCTTCAACACTTACATCTTCCAATGGTACAATGGAATTTGGATCACCTACAACCTTTCTCAACATCAACTCATGAAACACCGGATGAACCATAGCCAACTCAAATCGAAATTTTACTCATAGGCCACCTTGCCAATACGCTTCAATATCTTATAAGGTCCAACATATCTAGGACTCAATTTTATTTTCTTACCAAAACACATTACACCATTTATGGGTGAAACCTTCAAATAGACCCAATCATCTACCTTAAATTCAAGCTCTCTTTTCCTAATGTCCGAATAGGACTTTTGATGACTTTGAGTCATCTTCAACCTCTCCCTTATGAATCTAACCTTCTCCATAGCATATATTACAAAATTTGGACCAACCAAGTCCATCTCATCTATGCAAACCATCCTACTAGGGACCTACATCTTCTCCCATACAATGCTTCAAAAAGAGCCATTAGGATACTAGAGTGATAACTATTATTATAAGAAAAATTCGATCAATGGTAGATGCTCATCCCAATTTCCTTTAAAATAAATAACACATTCCCTCAACATATCCTCTAAAGTTTGAATAGTTCTTTCGGCTTAACCGTCAGTTTGAGGATTGAAAGTAGTACTTAACTTAACCTTTGTACCAATACCCTTTTGAAATGACTTCCAAAAGTATAAAGTGAATTGAGTACCTCGATCCGATATAATAAACAAGGTAACACCATAAAGTCTTACCAACTCATGAACATATAACTTAGCATAGTCTTCGACACCATAAGAAGTCTTAACCGGTAGAAAATGATCCAACTTAGTTATCTGATCTACAACAACCCAAATGGAATCATATTGCTTCTTAGTATGAGGCAAACCTATTACAAAGTCCATATACACATCTTTCCACTTCCAAGTAGGAATTTCAATGTCTTGGGCTAGTCCACCCAGTTTTTGATGCTCAGCTTTAACTTATTGGAAATATGGACACTTACCCACAAACTCCGCTATATCCTTCTTTATGCCATTCTACCAATACACTTCCCTCAAATTACATTACATCTTGGTGGATCCCAGATGAATTGAATACTGAGAGCTATGGGCCTCATTCAATATCAACTCTCTTAACCCATCAACATTAGGCACACACGACCTGCCTTGATAATTGAGTAGACCATCTCCCCCTTGGGAGAAAGCCTTAATGGCTTTTTCGGTGACTGACTTCTTTAATTCAACCAACACTGGATCACTATCTTGCTTAGCCTTAACATCAGCTACAAGAGATGATTCCAAGCCATTATGCACAAGAATACCTCCATCATTAGAATCAACCAAACGGACACCTAAACATGACAACCTATGAACATCCTTGACCAATTTCTTTTTACCTTCCTCAACATTTTCAACACTATCCATGGGCAACCGACTAAGGGCATCAACAACTACATTGGCTTTGCCCGGATGGTACAACACACTCATAACATAGTCCTTCAATAATTCAATACATCTTTTTTGCTGAAGGTTCAAATCTTTTTATTAAACACATATTGTAAAATCTTATGGTATTGAACACATCCATATGGACACCAAAAAATAGTGTCTCCAAATCTTCAAGGTAAACACAACTGCCACTAGCTCCAAGCCATGAGTCGGATAATTCTTTGCATGCACCTTAAGTTTCCTAGAAGCATAGGCTATCGCCTTACCATGTTGCATCAAAACACAATCAAGACCAACCCTTGAAGCATCACAATATACAACAAAACCATCGGACCCTTCCGGCGAGGTCAAAATAGGAGTGGTACTAAGATGATCTTTCAACTCTTGGAAACTCTTCTCACAAGCTTTCGACCATTGGAACTTTACTTTTTTGAGTCAATTTATTCAAAGGTGATGATATCAATGAAAAACCTTCCATGAACATTCTACAATATCCGGATAGGCCCAAGAAACTTCTAATATCCGAAGGGGACAGTGGTCTAGGCTAATTTTTAACCGCCTCAGTTTTCTTAGGATTAATTATAATCCCTTTATCGAACACAATGAGACCAAGGAAAGCAAATTCCCTTACCCAAAACTCATATTTATTAAACTTAGCAAATAATTGCTTATCCCTTAGAGTTTGCAACACAATCCTTAAGTGATTAGCATGCTCCTCCTCGTTTCGAGAGTAAACTAAACTGTCATCAATAAACACAATTACAAACATGTCAAAATACTGTTTGAACATGATATTCATTAAGTCCAGGAATGCCGCTGGGGCATTAGTCAAACCAAATGACATAACCAAGAACTCATAAGGGTCATGCCTTGTTCAAAATGCCATTTTGGGAATATCACACTCCCTCATCCTTAGTTGATGATAACCGAAATGGAGATCAATCTTAGAGAAGTAACTTTCCCCTAGAAATTAGTTAAACAAATCATCTATCCTCGGAATTGGGTATTTATTCTTAATGGTTACGTTGTTCAATTACCGATAGTCAATACACATACATAGTGAACCATCTTTCTTTCTTACAAACAAAATGGGAGCACCTCATGGGGATATACTTGATCTAATGAAACCCTTGTCTAACAAGTCTTTAAATTGATCCTTTAACTCCTTGAGTTCTGCCAGATCCATTCGGTAAGGAGGAATAGAAATGGTTTGAGTACCCGAAAAAAGGTCTATACCAAAATCAATTTCCCTTTCGAGAGGGACTCTAGGTAGATCATTGGAAAACACATCCGAAAACTCATTAACAATAGGGACCGACTCTAGAGTAGGGACTTTTGAATTTGTGTCCCTAACCCTCATAAAATGGTAAATACAACCCTTGAAAATCATTTTTCGAGCATTAAGAAACCAAATAAATTGACCTTTAAACACGAAATTACTACCCTTTCACTCTAGGACCGGCTCATTAGGAAGTTAGAACTTAGCCACTGTGGTTCTACAATCGATAGAAGAATAACATACAGATAGCCAATCCATACCAAGGATAACATCAAAATCGGTCATCTCAAGCTCAACCAGATCACATAGAGTAACTTTATGGAAAACCAAAACTGGACAACTTCTATAGACTCTTTTAGCCATAACTGATTTACCTACGGGAGTGTAAATAGAAAAAGGCTCTAATAATATTTTGGGGCTAATATCAAATCTTATGGCCACATAAGGAGTAACAAAAGATAAATTTTCCCCTAGATCAATTAAGGCATAAACATCATAGTAAAAAACCCGTAACATACCGGTAACAACATCGGGAGTCTCCTCCACCTTTTGCCTACCATGAAGAGCATAAAACTGATTGTTGCGTTGAACACCCTTTAGTTGCAGTTGAGAACCTTGTTGCACTTGGCCTCCATGAGCAACTTGGCCTTAAGGAAGACCATTTTAGACCTTACACTCCTTAGCAGGATGACCCGGCTTGCCATATCGATAACACATATTCAAACTTTCTAGACACTCACCCTTGTGGTTCTTGCCATACTTATTTCATGCGGTAGTAACTTGGCCAATAGGAGAACCTTTTTAAGGTTTAGGGTTAGGCACCCTATCCTTGTCAAACCTTGGAGTAGTGGCATTTGAATATCCTTGTTCGGAATACCTTTGGTAAAAATGAGGACGCCCACCACTTCTAGACCTAGCATGAGAGGAATCACCACCATCAGTCCTTGCCTTCTTGGACTCCCTAGCACTTCTCTCCTTAAGCCTTTCACCCTCTATTTGAACCGTATAGGTCATGAGTCTAGAGATGTCCATTTTTTGAATAATTGGCCATCTTACACGCCTTATAAACCATATCTGACACACCCAACATAAACTTTCTCATACAAGCTCTTGGGTCGGTAACCATGAATGGAACATATTTCGAAAATTGGGTGAACTTGAGGGCATACTCCCTCACACTCATACCACCTTACTTAAGGTTGATGAATTCTTGTACCTTGACCTTCCTCAACTCCAATGGTAAAAAGAAATCAAGAAACACTTCTTTTAACTCCTCCCAAGTCACGGGATTTGCCTCTCTAGGACTCTCATTTTTTTATTTGTCAAACCAAATTCGAGCAACACCCTTTAATTGATACATAAACAACTCCACCTTCTCAACCGAGCTAACCCCCAAAATCTCCACAATCTTGTGAATGCTATCAACAAACTCTTGTGTATCCTCTTCCACCTTGGAACTCCAAAACTCCAGAGGATTCATCCTCATGAAATAACGAACCCTTGTTGCTGCCATACTCATATTTGGGTTCACGAGAGCGACCACTTCATGATTCACTTAGGCTGTCATAGCTTGAGTAAGCACTTGAAAGGCCGCTCAAAACTCAGCATTGGAGACTTGTTTATTCAAGGGACATTTCGAAGCTTATTTCTCCTCTTCAACCATATTCCTTCGAGCAGGGTATCTTCGTGGAGGCATTTTCTAAAAATTACAAAGAATAAGTATTAGAGAAAAAAACTTAGAGTACCACTCTACCGCACGACATAGATTATGAAAGAAGTGAAATTTTCCTAAGACACTTCATAATCTCATATTCATAGATGTGGCACGCTTCACACCGATGAATAAGACTCTACTTAATGCGGCATGTTAGACTCTTTTAGACACTCATAAACCTTATGCGTTGATATCACGTTTGTTACGATCCAAGCCTAGGGCATAGATATGACACAGTGATCGAAAACTTCTAGGATCCCAACTAAGCCATCGTAGCATACATCACATACATAAGGTAAAGAAACATAATCAAGATAAGCAGAAGTATCAACTCAACATAGAATTCAAGGAAAGTAAACTCCAACCATTGGTCCAAAATGGACTTACATCAATTTAAAATGTCTAAGCATGCCTTTTTTCTAGACTAGATGGGGTCTTAGGAAAAGCTCCTAGATCAGTCAAATCATAATAGAAAGTCAAAGTAGAAATATGAAAGAAAAGTCATGTCCTCGATGATATAAAGACTCACCAATTCTTTGAGAACTAAGCAACTCTAGCCACGAATAGGATGATCGCCGTGCACCCCTACATTATGAGACAATGTAGGCAAAATATATGTTAGTACATAGAAGGTACTAAATATGTGAGTTATGCATGAACAAGTAATAGGACATGATCAATATGGCATAAGATTCATGACCAATTATAATGGGCTTGAGTAAGGCTTAAAAGAATTTGAAATATCATGAAAACCTATGGTCAATGCATCATAAAATCTATATAGTAAATCTCATATCTTTGCATTCAACTTGTGTGGGATAAGACATTTAAAGGACATCTATAAAATCTTATGTAACTCCCACATCGAGAAGAGAGAGGCTACTTGTCAAGGTAGACTCCGTGAGAAATAACTTTAACTCAAAATTTATATGTGGATCCACTAGCAAAGTCATGAAGGCAACCTATGAGGGTAATATAGTTTGGGACTTTAGGTTGCTACTAGGATTCCCTTGGGTAACTAACTACGTTACCGAACTGAACCCCACCTAGAAGTCGTACTTAGTCAATATTCTAACAGAATTCATTAAAATATGATCATAAACATTATAGTAAAAGATAGTAACTACATATCAATCCATCTTTACAAAATATAATAAGAGTATCTCATTAACTTTAGTGATTCATAGGAATCCATAACTTCAGTGAGAATTTTCCTTATCACCATCTTTAAATATGATTGTATGAGAATTGTACTTATCACACCATAATAACTATCTTGGATCATAATTGATCATTATTATAACTTTTATCATTAAATCATAATCACAACTTCATTTATAAAAGCTTTCTTTGAAATTATTGAACTTATGATCAAAACTCATGTAAATCATCGTTGAACCTCATAATCATAATTGAAAGTAACTTTATGCATGGACATTAATAACTTAACTCTAAATCATGCAACTCATATGGAAACATGCTTATAATGATCATTGATAACATCTAAAATAAAATTGAAACAATCCAATACATTTCATCAAAACTAGGGTTAATAAGCAATTTAATTTTGAAGAAAACTTAGGGAAAACCTTGGGACTCTATGGTGAAAGGAACTCATGGATCAATTCCCATATACCTTGAATAAATCAACAAAACATTGAAGAAGAATTTTATTGCTCTTGAAACCCTAGCTTGAAATTTGGAGAACAGCTGGAGAGGATTTGTGATCTTGCCTAAGAAGAATTTTTTGAAGAATGATTTAGAATAGAAGGAATTTTGAAGGGATGGGTATTTATAGGCTTGAACTTATCCATAATTTTGTATATATATAGTGAAATGATCTTTGAAAAAAGACAAGATTTCCCTTCATTAAAACTGAATTTTGAATCTACGATGAAGGTTCTATGAGTCTTCCTCTTGTCTACGACTAGTAGACTTGAGTCGTCGTGCAGGCCTGATGAAACTTTTGAAAATAGGGCCTTTGATATTGCATCTATGAGTCATAGTTACGACTTGTCATCATGAATACGAGTCTTCAACTCGACTTATCCTGCAAGTTTGTGAAGACCCTGATTTTGAGGTCTCTAATCTTTAGTTACGAGCCGTTATGATAACTTATTATCTTTCTTATGAGTCGTAAACTCCAATCATTCTATAGGTCTGAAAACCTGCAAGTTATAAGGTCTCTAAATTTTTTATATGAGACATTCTTACGACTCATCAACAGGACGATGACTTGTCCTATTAAGTCGTAGGACTCTCCTGAGTTTTGGTTCTAGGCAGACCTTTAACATTCACCCAACAACTTGTCTCTATGAGTCATCAAAAGGACTACGAGTTTTAGAGTGACTCATCAACTTGAGAACATACCAAATTTTGAGGGATTTTCTTTGGTTCCAACTTTCCGACTTCTGGGGTCTTATAACAATTTAGCAAATATTGCCTTAGAAACACTAAATAATGATATGAAACTCATGAGTTGGTATTTTATCAACTCATTAGACTCAAATTCATGAATGATTATTCTATTTTAATATTAATTGAGGAAATTTTAGTCCTTAGTTCTCTTGTGTGCAGGCATTTCTTGGTAAAGTTAAGTTTGAAAATTTTGGAGCTTAAATTCACTTAAGCAAACCAGCAAAGGAACCAGTGGTCGGCAGGAGCCTATTGTTATCTTATCCACTGGATTGGAAAAACATTGTCTAAGTACAGGGGATTTAATGGCGTTGTACAATTCCTAAATCCAAGCACAAGTATGAATTAAGAATTGAAGGTCGAGGCGCTGCCCCTATTAATGATGAATAATTCCTGACCATCGTTTTGTCGGCCAGCAGAATAAACATACATAAAGATAAATTGCTTCCTTTTGAAATCCTTTGGAAAGTTCTAATGATAGAACAAGAATTTGTGTAATTTTACTCGCTAAGGAAGAAAATCCAGATTATGCACCTTTCCAAGCTTGGATCTCATATTTGACGATCAATTTTGCTTGAAATAGAGTTTTCCTATATGGATATAATCTCTATTTCTTCAATTATGAGTAATAAATATTTAACTAGGGGTGTGTGTGATATGTGGGTGTAAAACCCAATGGGTATGTATTAATTAGTTCTTAAATTGGTTATTGAGCATAAATCTATTGTTGTCTTGAAGTTTTAATTTAAAAAACAGTGGTTTCAAACATTGGTTGTGTGAGATCCCATGTTTTTTATTGCTTAATATACATAATGTTACGTGGTTATATAAGGTGTATAAGACTTGGTGTATTACATTGGGAGAATAAGAATGCAAATGTGTGGAAATATGAAAGAACTAAACTAAATATTTAGGTCAAAGGAATTTCTTAAACAAAGGTTTGGGGTTAAATAGATGGCTCGTGTAGTCGGAAGGTTTAAATTAACTTGCACCTTCGAGATAAGACTAAGAGTGTATATTATACAAAGAATAATGTTATATGAGGTATTATAAGATTACAATGGTCGTATGTTAAGTTTTGAAGTCAAGCAAGTTGAGAAATAAAGGTTGGCAAAAATTATCATAAGTTTCTCTAATAAATTTTCTAAACTTTGTGTCAAATGTCAGCTTATTTATTGCAAATCGAAGGTCTACGAATCTAGTTCACAACAAAAAATACCTTACATCAAATCAGCATCGGAGTAAAGAGTTATGCTTGTTTTACTGTGGACTATTTGGGCTAAAATTGGGTCGCCGACCGAGTTAGGTCAAAAAAATGGTATTAGTCACCAATTTGACATTTTAAAATCTCAAAACATTCCATTTCCATTGCTAAGCAAAGAGAAATCTTAAGAGAGGGTTTCGATGGAGTTTTTGAGTGATTAAAGTGTGTTTGCAAATTTTATCGTTAAAGTTTGCCAACGTGCCTAGAAATGTGATCTCTACGTGTGACAATCTATTTGTCTTTATTAGCTGCATTTGGTGCTCGTTTTGGAAGATAGAACTTTGTAGTTCTTGGAGTTTCTTCAAGACTTATACTTGGTTTGCTAAGGTAATCATACTAGGACTCTTTTATGATAGTTTTTACGAAGCTCTACAAATATTTTTTCAAGTTAGGATTCTATGGAAAATCTTTTGATTTAAGCTCAATTACAAACTGTTTATAGGTGTGTATAAGCTGAGTATATATAGTGGTTTCAAATCTTAGGACTTAAGGAACAATTTCTTGAAGGAACTACAGGCATCCGGACGTTTGTTGGAGAGGTATGTTAAGGCTAAGCTTCATCCTTCCTTTTAGCACTAGTCCCGGGAAATTCCTAAAACCTCAAATGCAATATTTTATTATTCTATTGCTAAAAAGACCTTCTGTGAAAAGAATTGGGATCGCAGCTGAAGTATTTTCATGATGCTATTATGTTGTTATTCCACTCATTTGGTTAAATAGAGTATTCGATATCTATATGTCATTTTCTCGTCTTTCTTGACTATATGTCCATATGTATTAATTCGTATTCTTCTTTGGGTGGTGTAACTTATAAAGATCATGAAAGACATTTAGTATTTACAACGAGTCCTACTTTCTCACTAAAGTGTAGTCATTAACATTATTAGGAAAGATAAATAATAGATATCAATCCTCATCATAGTAAAATCATAGAATAGCTCATTAACATGATTGATTGATAATCTTTCATGAGTTATTTATAAACCTGGAATATCATTTATAAAACTTTAATTGAAATCTCATGAAATTCATGATCATAATTCATTAGAAACATACTTGAGACTAGCATATAACATGGGACATTGAAATTCATCTTGAAATCATGTAATATGATGTGAATTATGTATAATTAAATCAATAATCATAATATATATCATGAGTAAGAAGACCCAATGCAAAATCATGAAATTGGGCTTTTAGAAGAAGAATTGATAAGAAATTTTGAGAGAAAATTTGAGATTTCATAGATAAAAGGACCCATGAATGAATTTCCACATACATTTGAAATTAGGAACCCTAAATTGCAAAGAATTGAAGCTTTAACCTTAACAAAATCCTTTGAATTGCTTGAGGAAAAAGAAGACTCTTGAGAGAACACTTTTATAGAGAGGATTTTGATTTTGAGTGTTTGGGTGATAATAAGAGGGTTAGGAGGGCTTAGGGTAGTTAATTTTAAGGCCGCAAAAGTTGAGAAGTCATAAAATGAGGTTAAGGAAAAATATCAGCTTTTGCAGTAGGTATCCACCACGGGCTCAGTCCATGAGCCGTGTTCCTCAATATAGGACGTAGTGTCCACCGTAATGAATGTCCTAAAACTGAGGCTCTACAAGGAGGGGTCCACGATAGGCACCACAGTCTATGGTAAGCACCATGACTATGGTTCCCTTCGTGGTGAACACCCTCCTATATCCCTGTAAAAGTCCCCCTTACCACGCACGATCACTATGGGCCATAGTATCTATCACGGACCGAGGTGGGTCTCATGGTAGGAGCCCTTGAGAGGATTTTTCCCTAAAGCCAATTCCCTCACTACGAATCCAGACCACGGATCATATTGGCCTTTATGGACCGTTATAGTCTCCGCGAAGGGGGTCCTTCAGAATTTTTTTCCCAAACTCAAGGCAAGGTCCAGGAACACCACCACAGGCCATGGTGAAGTTCATGGATAGTGGTGGATCCTTCATGAAATCTCAGTATCCATATTTTAAGTAAGGGTATTCTGGTCATTCCCTATATTTCTTTGGTGAATAAGGACGATATTTTTGACTATATTCTCACCAATTAACTACCCTAAGCTCTTATAACCCTCTCATTATCTCCCAAACTCTCCAAATTAAAAAATTTCTCTCTAAAAGTGTGCTCTACAAGTCTTTGTCTTTCTCAAGTAAACTTCAAGGGGTTTATTCAAGAACAAGATTCAATTGTCTTCAATCTAGGGCTTCTATGGATCAAGGTATGTGGTACTTCATCCATGGGAACCTTTCACTCATGGAATCCCAAGTTTTCTCTCTAAATTCTCTATGATTTTTATTCAAAAAGCCCTAATTTTATGATAATGCTTTGGGTTTCTCTTATTAATGATATATTCTATGATTATTGATTAAATTATGAATTCAATTGATATTATTTTTATGAATTAAGTATGGGCTGATATAAAGTATATGATCATGTATTTTTTCAATCTAATTTCATGATTTTCAAGTAAATTAATCATGTATTCAAGCTTCTACCCTAATTTTAGCTATGATCATGAATTTCAAATATGCAGTTATATTTTATTAATGAGGGTGACTCAAGATCCTAATAATTTTTTATGAAAAGGATTCGTAATGATGGAAGGCCTACACCCACATTACAAGAATCACATGATAATGAGTTATTCCTATGAACAAGTTTATAAAGTATTATAATGAAAAACTTATGATTTATGACAAGTATAATTTATGACTATGACATTATATGTATTTCATAGAATTTAGACTTAGCATCGAGAGGACTTGAGGTGGGAGCTTGACCTAAGACTTAGTAGAAACCTCAAGTCCCATAAACTATGTTGCCACCATAGGTTTGCCAATAGGGCCTAGCTAGTGGATCTATATATATCACATGTTCATATTAGACAGAGTCTACCTTGGCAAGTAGTCTTCCCCCTTATCGATGTGGGGATCATCAAATTCTATGCAATAGCTCACATAGTTTTATTGTTGGTTACGGTTATCTCCTACATATGTATTAAAATTTTGATCATTGACCAATGATTATGATGTTTTAATATTTTCATGGTTTTACTCATGATTTAATATATTGGTCTTGCATCTCATCATATATATTAATTATGTCCTATATTTATTTTTCATGCATACTTCTCACATACTTAGTACATTCTATGTACTAACGCATACTTTTGCCTAAATTGTATCATAATGTAGAATCCGATGATTACATTTATCCTCCTCTCTCTTGTGGCTAGAATTTATACCTTTTTTTGTTTGTGAGTCCTCATTGTTCGAGGATATGCCATTATTTCATTTTGACATTTGACTTCTTCATTACTCTTATGTTGTCATGGGTGAGCTAGGGGCTTGATTATGCCCCCATTGAGTTAATAGAGGTATGTTAGATATTCATGGAGTCTATGTTGTCGCTTTTGCTTATTTTGAGACTTATGCTCTTTTTATTCGGACTATGCTTCTGTATCTTTGATTTGGCTTTATTTGATCTATTTACCTTATGTATACTAATGAATAAGACATATGCTCTTTTTATTCGGACTATGCTTCTGTATCTTTGATTTGGCTTTATTTGATCTATTTACCTTATGTATACTCATGAATGATATGCTAACAGGCTTGGGGTCCTTCGAAATTCTAATAGTCATATCACAGCTAGGCCCTAGTTCGAGTCGTGACAAACTTGGTATTAGAGCACAAGGTTTAAAGTATCCTAGATATTATTACATGCTGCGTCGAGTAGAGTCTTGTTTATTGGACTGAAGCGCGTTACATCTATGAATAAGAGGCTATGAGGGGTTTTATGAAAAATATCACTTCTTTCGTGATCTTATTGTGCTATAGAGTTGAATTCTCCCCCTTCTAACACTTTCTCTTTACGATTTTCAAAAATGCCTCCAAGAGGAGCTCTATGTCAAAGAGGGGTTGATGTTAATGAGGGACAAGCCCCCCATGGTCCTAATGATACTCTAGCCGATCAAGTTACTCACACCGAGTTTTGGACTGCCATATCAATGCTAGCCCAAGCCATGACTATTCAAGTGAATCAAGAAGTAGTGGCTCCTCCAAATGTGTCAACTTTGGTTCTAAGGTTAGAGACTTTTCAAGGATGAACCCTCTCGATTTTTATGGATCCATGGTTTATGAGGATCCCTATGACTTTGTTGATGAAGTATATAAAATTTTGGATATTATGGGAGTGTCTTCGAAAGAAAGGCAGAATTGGCAGTCTATGAAGTCAAAGGTATCACCCAAGTGTGGTACAATCAATCAAAGAATGAAAGGATTAAAAAGGGTACCATAGGTTGGGGGAATTTCAAGGTTGCATTTGTTGACCATTTCTTCTCACTTGAGTTGAGGGGGGCGAATGTGTTGGAATTTATAAATATCAAGCAAGGAAGCATGAGTGTGAGGGAATAATGCCCCAAGTTCACAAAGTTATCCAAGTATGCTCCTTCTTTAGTGACCGACTCTCGTGCCCGAATGAGTATGTTTATTTTGGGAGTGTTGCACTTGGTGATAAAAGAGTGCCGAACCGTTATGCTCATCAAGGAGATGGATATTTTTGTGCTCATAACATATGCCGAACAAATTGAAGGGGAAAAACTTAAGGAGAGGAAGGTGAGAAAGTCCAAGAGGGCTCAATTTGAAGGTGGGTTTTCTCAATCAAAATTCAGGGGTGGTGATGGTCATTTCCAATAAGGCCAAAGGTTTCAAAGCCAAGTTTCTTTAGAAGCTCCAGGTCAAAAATTTGATAAATATAGGGCCTCCAACCCTAAGGTCCAAGGTGGTAGTGCTAGAGGACCTACTTTTCCTAAGTGTACCGAATGTGGGAGAAACCATGGAGGTAAATGTTTATTTGGAATAGGTGCATGTTTTGAATGTGGTAAGATGGGGCACAAAATCTCCAAATGCCCTAACAAGGGAAGAGAATGGCATTGTCAAGGTCAAACTACTTATGGGGGATGAGCTCAGGTGGCTGCCCTTGCCAAAATAGGTTCTATGCCCTCCAATATAGGCAAGAGGTGGAGGAGTCTCCCGATGTGCTCACATGTATGTTGAAAGTTCTTAAATTTGATGTATATGCATTGTTAGATTCGGGTGCTCCTCTATTGTTTGTTACTCCTTATTTTGCTATGAAATTTATTGTTAGTCCCGAGATCTTGCTAGAGCCTTTTTCCGTATATACTCTTGTTGGTGATTCAGTTGTGGCTAAAAGAGTATATAGAAATTGCCTAGTTTCAGTTTTTCATAAAATTACCTCAGTTGATCTTGTAGAACTTGATATGATTGATTTTGATGTTATTGTCAATATGGATTGGCTTTATGCATGTTATGCTTCTATATGTTGTAGGACCCATGTGGTCAAGTTTCAGTTTCCTAATGAGTCAGTCCTAGTGTGGAAGGGTAGTAATTCCGCATTTAAGGGCCAATTCATCTCATGCCTTAAAGCTCGGAAAATGATTTCCAAGGGTTGCATTTTTCATCTAATCCAGGTTCGAGATACATATTCCGGTGCTCTTACTCTTAAGTCAGTTTCTGTTGTTAATGAGCTTCCAAACATTTTCCCCAATGACCTACCCGGCATTCCTCCCAAAAGAGAAATAGATTTTGATATCGATCATCTCCCCGATACTGAACCTATCTATATTCCTCCTTATCGAATGACCCTGGCTGAATTGAAAGAATGAAAGAATCAGTTGAAGGATTTATTGGATAAGGGTTTTATTAGACCGAGTATCTCTCCATAGGGTGCTTTGGTTTTTTTTTGTCAGAAGAAGGATGGTTCTCTCCATATGTGAAGTGACTATCAGCAATTGAACAGGGTCACAATTATGAATAAGTACCCCATTCTAAATAAATATGCATAAAGTAAAAGTGGGGATTTTGGTATTTATTTAAGAACTAGAAATGTAACGACAAGTAAACAAGAGTAAGGTTGTAAATGATATGAAGACTAGACTAGGGTTATGTTCCCCATGACTTTTAACCTAATAGACGACTAGTATTCATGATATTGATTCAATGTATTGCATGCAAAATCTAGCGAGTTAGGTAACATCTAATTCACCTCCTGGTCCTTTTTATACATAGCTCATTCATCTACTCACGGTCTCAAAATGTATGCTTTACTAACCCTCGCCCTCGATCCCAAACTACTATCTCCAACCGGTCTTAAGTAAATTAGATGAAGTTTATCCCTTCTTTAGAAGCCAAACTCTCTGAATTTATGTGGTGATAATATTTTCGTACTCACTACCTCCCTCCCGGACAATCAATGAATACGGGCAAGTTCTTAATGCGTGAACTCACTAAGAAAGACTTTTAAGTAAAGAAATCACAATACATGCAAAAACAATTCACGAAAATCAATCCTACGTTTGTCTATCTAGTTATATCATCACGGTTCCCACAACCCTAGTTGTGGGATTAGCCTTGCATAATTATAACTAATAACTCAATAAAATATGAATAAACCATGTATTATAAAGTTTACAAATACCAACAAATCAAACTTGCAATTTGAAGAATAAGACTTAGATTGAATTACCAAAAAAAGAGTAAAAAAGAAACCAAGTTTATATGCTTGATCCCAAATCTGTCCAAGCGCTTAAGTTATAAGAATCAATGATCAAAAATGGAGTTCAAAACATGTAATGTAGCCTTACAGTAGTAGGAAAAAGGTGGGAAAAGTCTCTTTAAACCTAGAAAAAAATGATGTATTTATAGAAGTTGAAACTCAATTTTAAACCAACTAGGAGAACTAAAGTTGTTGGGATTGTATGGTCCCTGGACGGGCACCACCAAGGACACGTGGTGGTGGATCTTGGTCTTTTACTTGGCCTTTGATGTCATGCCACCCCACCACGGTACCCACCATGGCTCGTGGTGGTGTCTCTTGGCGATTGCCTTGGCCAAATTCTTGGCATCTTTTTTAGATGGTCTCTTCATGGATGGAGGGATCCCAAGGGTCTCATTGTGTGCACCTTGGCCCAAACATGGTGCTTTAGTCTCTAAATGTCCAGTCCAAGGTCCTTCAAGGCATGGTGAAGTTCTCTCTTTGATTTCTCCTTTCAATTTGTCCCAAAACTCAACGCACCCGATTACTTGAACACCTCCTATGCAATTTTGCCTTTCTTGTGCTCTCTTCTCAACACAAAGATACCACCTTAGCCAAATTCAATAACATTTCCACATAAACCACTCCAAATATCCTTAACTCAAGCGTACTTCAATTTCCTTGAAAACTAAACAAAAACGTAAATCAAACTAACAAAATGTGGCTGAGAGCTTACAATAATTCCAAGTTTTGGGCGTCATGAATGTCGTATTTGGTGACACATCAACACCCTCAACTTAGAATTATTTCTTTTCCTCAAGCAATAACTCAACATAAAACCAAATGACGCGCAAATACAAGCAACTTATAGAAATATATAACCACTCTACAACATAAACCTCATGCCCAACTTTACTTATGCAATGCACTAATGCTCTAACCAACTCGCAAGGATTACTTCATAGCATCCTACTATTCATACCTAACCAAATCAATGCAAACAGTCATATACTAGTTAATATAGCAACCAAATAACACAATCACAATGCCCTCACCACAAAAAAGTATCTTACAGTGTATAAAGGATAAACAGAGTCTGGAACAAAACTAGTTACACTCTCAAAAGAAGTTCAAACAATGCAAAAGTAAAGACCATAGGCTTGCTCTTATTTTCAATACTTCAACTCTTGAATAACCTTTTCAGGATCACAATATGAGTTTTTGGGCTTGTAACGTTGGCTCGGGTTTAGGTAGGATATATTTAGGATAAAAGTGACTACGTTTCCCCTCCAAACACTACTTTGGCTTAGCTACTAGTTTTCATCCCCCAAACTCTTGTTGTTCCCTTATTTTCTCATTCTTTCTTCTCGGGAGTGGCTTCCGCTTTTGTTCAATCTTATTCTTTCTTTATAACTTATTTTTGCACTTATTTTCTTTTTCACTTATGGCCACAACCCATACTTTTTTCTCTTCTCATCCCACTGTTCTTTTCATACCCTAACTTTTATGCTTTTACTTATAGTAGCCACTCTCACCTTAGTCTTTTGGCCTGAGTCGAAGTATATAATCTCCTAGGAGGTACCAGGGCCAAGATAAAGGTTCAAAAATTGATTCTCCTTATAATATCCACTCTCAACTTAGGCTTTTAGCCTGAGTTGAGGTACACATTGTCCTTGAAGGGACCATGGCCAAAATTAGGATTCACAGATAGGAAGGGAAGGTGAATTTTTCTTAATCAAAGAAAAGGTCTACTCAAGCTCAAACTTTTTGTTCAAAGGGTTCAATTTTATTTGGTTGGTTAAATTTAGGCTAAGTGACTCATTATCAACAAACGCCTATGATCCTGTCCTAATTTATCTATCCAATTATTTCAGTGAGACTAACCAGGCAAGTTCCAACCTATAAATGCATCAATCAAACTACACAAATTTAGCTCACACACACATGGCACTGATCTTATGCAATTTAGAACTAATCAACACAGTCATAGCCAACATTTGACCAAACAATCACTATGTACAATGTTACAAATATCTTAGTAAATCAGTTATCACAATTGAGAAGCAATCACACAATTATTCAAAATTTTTGAATAGGGGCCATTTCTTTCACTTTCATGGGCTACTACAAACTCTTATAGACACTTGTATTCATACATGCTGAACAACCTAGGAATAGGCTGAATTACTGAACGAGAGGCTGTAGTAGTAGGTTGTAAGACTGGGGTTTGATCATACTGTGCCTCGATGCCTAAAGTTTGTGCCTCTTCTCATATCTGAGGTACAGTTGATGTGATAGGTAGGGTCTCAGCTAGGGACATACCCTCCATAAAGTTGAGGATCTGGGCTAGAGTATCTTGTAACACTGGTATGGCCATAAATTCAGGTAGGGGTTGGGCTAGATCCTCCTCCACCGGCTGATGCTCGAACTACTCAACCTTAATACTTAGGTCTGACACTGGTGCTGCGGCTTGGGCTCTACTCGGCCTATATGTCAACCTCGACTTCTACCCCGAACAAAGGCTCTATCTGAAGGCAAGCCAAACCCAACTATGCAAAAGTCAAGTATTAATTTAAAAAATAATTAATAACATAAGAATGCGAAAGTAAGAAGAATATAACAAAAGAAATTGGGCCAAAGTATATATATGTACATACGATATAAAATATACAAAAAGGACCGAAAGTGACCAAAAATGATGGACTAACGCTAGACCAAACCCCGGACCTAGTGTCACCTATACAAGAGCTACTAAGTACAAAAGCTGACAATATATGAATATACAATGCAGAACTAACTATACAAAATACAAAATATAAATCAGTGCAAAAGAGGGAACGTAGAAAGTCTTTGAATGTTGGGAGCTCACCATAATCCGGATCTAGCACAGCTACAGATGATTAGGTGCGCTCTGGGGGTTGATTGAACTGGGAGTTGCATAAAAAAGATACAGAAGTGAAATATGAGTACCAAATCATGGGGTACTCAGTAGGCAACATAGGTCGACCAAACTCGAAAAGAATAAATATATAATAACCAGTACGATGATACTAATAATAAAGAGGAGAAGCATAAAACTGTGATCTCGAAAAAAGGGGTAAGGGAAGATCATCCAATAATCAAGTAAATCCAACAAGTCATGTAGTACATCAATATTCTCAACTAGTCACATACCTGAAGAATGCACAAATGTAAACTCCTAGTTATGGCTCAACATCCTCCAAAAGTATTATGAAGCACCCAAAATAACCCTCGAGATCATCAATAAAAGGGTCACCCAAAATCATACCTAGATATCATCAATATTGAAATAATAACCCAGAATATATGTCAACGGGCTGCCCGAAATTCACACCTCGAGCAAATAAAATAAAGTGTAGCCCAAAATCAATAAAAGGGCCTCCCAAAATCATATATCGAGCTCATCAACCATTAAATGCCATAAATAAGATATCACCATATTTCACTAAACTCCTTATATTTATTTATCCACCGAAAGTCTTAATCTCATCTTTTATTCCTTATTTAAAAAAGATTTATTTTAACATCAATGACGTAAATATGAAAAGTAGCATATCAAAATTATATATCACTCAAGTCGGTAAAAATCCCATCAAAGACACCATATGAATAACCTAAGACTCTGGTGTACCAAAAGTACGGCCTTGGGCCCAACATTTCATAATCGTAAGCAAACAAGGCATAAGAATAAGCCAAAATCATAACAAATGGCCAACGTAAAACCAAAAAAGTCAAACAAGCGGCATCCTAAGTTCAAATCACCTAAGAGCAAGTCGTCTCTCTACAAAAGGCTCTCTAGACCACCATTGAGGACCTTGGATTCATCAGATTTTTTCATTGATCTTCAAATTTTTCTTCAAGTTTCGTATTCAAGGTCTGTCGGAATAGTTCCCAAGTAGATACGCGTGAATAGTATACAGGTCTACTAGAGTAGGTTATACACCACCAGTGGAGCACTCCAGACCGCCGGACTTAGTCCAACAGGAGCGCTCTTCTATCATGAACAAAATCCAGCTGGAATCAATACCTAATTCCAGTCCTAGCTCTTCGGATTTAGATTATAATACTGCGACCCATATAGCAATTTCGAAGGAGCAACTAGTCTGGGCACAAAAGATCAATCCTTGCTCTCAAACTAAAAAAAGATTCATGTAACTCAAAGTAATGGGATGGAATATACACCTAAACATCTATATCCACACATAAGTTCAACTCATTCCATTCATCCAATCGAGAGATCACAATAGGCAATTTCTGAGAGAATCGCAGGAGAATCACCCAGTAATCGCCTCTATATTCGAACCAATTTCGGTGATATCTGAGGGGTTTTGGATACTAGAGATTGTTCTCCCAGTAAAGAGATATCTTTATAACCAACTTTCATTAACTCTACAAATGATTTTTTTGGTGGTCAGAATTCTGACATATGAGCCAGAGCTCCGGCCAAGCAACAAGGTCAAGCAAACTGTGAAAATGCAAGAGGAATGAGATATAATTATCACAGTCAACAACCTTGCTCGAATCAGCTCAGAACTTCTCAAATGTAAAAAGCAATCAAAATGGTAAGCAAAATGGTGATGTTATGTAGTTAAGTATGGAGGAACAAAGAGTACATGATCGAGGAGGTCACGAAGTGGTTGAACAAGTAGCTAGTGAGCAACACTTTTGACAGAATATTAAGAACCTTGAATGTCTCTCTTAGGGTTGATATCACTGTTCTATTGAAAGTGAATTTGGATCAGCTGAAGGCCAACAATAAATCAATACAAGTGAAGATAGGTATATCAACTATTTTTACTCCTCTAGAAGGTATTATGCTTCACTATGATATTGATAATGCTGATCAAAATTGCAATTGATCATAATTTGTATGAGCTAATCCCTTCTAAGAAGTACGAAGTTATGGATAACATGGTTACTAATGGAGAAAATGAACACAATCTTATCTCCATTGAAAATGATAGCAGTCACACTAAAGGTGATGGAGCTATTGGTGGTAAAACCATCAACCTTAACCACATCATTTCTACAACAACCAATACCCATGCTCCTCATGATCTCACCAAAGCTTACATCCAACTTTAACAAACAGATTCCCCTTTATCAGCAACACATACAGACCGCCAATGATAAACCTCCCAAAAATCCAAAATAGTCATCTCATTTTTATAGTCCCAAAACAGGCATCATCCATAAACCAAGGCCTTTCACAGTCATACAAACTTATGCGACTAGATTGAGAGCCAACCAAGCTAGAAATGAGGTGCCTATTGCTATCTCAACACCTATTATTACAATAATACAAGGACTACCAGTTGTAATCTTTAAAAAGGAAGATTTCTTGGTGAAACTGGCTACCAGATGCAAGTACACATTGGTAGGTAAATTTACTAATACTATGCCCAAGATAGAGCTTATTAGAAAGAGTTTTATTCTTCAAACCCAACTCACTCGAGGTGTTAAGATTTCTCACTTCAATGCAAGACACATTTACATAGATCTTGATAATGAAGAAGATCATATTTCTATATGGAATAAGTAGAATATGTATATTGAAGGGAAACTAATGAGACTTCAATTATGGACTCTAATATTCAGACCTGAAGAGGAAACACCTATAGTTCTAATTTGGGTCATTTTACCTAAACTACCTTGGCATTGTTATAATAAGGAGTTTATAACTCTCCTTCTATCACCTATTGGTAAAACTCTGTTTGGATAGGATTTGATGAAGAGGATCACACTAAGGGTAGATGGCAGTCTATATAGTATGAAGGTATACCTGATTATTGTTCATACTGTAAGCATCAAGGGCAAAATATGATTGGCTGCAATGTTAAAAAGAGAGATGAGGATTTAAAAAAAAAGAAAAAAAATAGAAGAAGCAAGGAAGAACAAGTCCAACCATTATGCAGAAAATCAGGTAAGTCCTTCAACCTCTTCACAACAAACTGAAAATAATATACTTCTCATCAATGTAGGTAAAAAAGGAAATCTGGATCAGAATCAACAAAAGCACTAAGATAGAAATAAGGAAAAAGAAGAACAAGAAGAGTGAGAGGTTCAGAAAAAGACAAGAAATAAAGAGTATCAGAACAAACAAATTTAGAAAAGAATTAATGAGCTTGTGAGACAAGAGAAGCAGTTAGGTATTGACTTATCTCTCCCATCCCCTTCCCCCTTGAATAAATTTGATTAGAATTGCTTAGCTGCTACCATTCAACAAAAGAATAGAAACAAAGATAAGGAGAATGAGAAAAGATCAGGTATTGACTCAATGCTCCCACAACCCCAATCACCCACTAATAATTTTTTTACTGTGCTGGCTGATGAAGTTCCTAGAGGTTTGGAAGAAGGGAATAAGGAGGAACCTACTAACTTGCAGGAAGGGGTGTCCAAAGGCTGGGGGAAGGGTCCCATGTCTTATATGAGGACCTAATGGCTGACCCAAGGAGTGACTCTAGAAGAAGATGGAGGAGCAGATAACATGCACTAATCAGGATCTGAATTCTTAGATAAATGCCTCTCAATAAGAACAACAGCAAATTGAACAAGGTCAACAAATTGGGCTTGAGGATGATAGAATTGGAATGGATATATCCCCTTTTCAAATTCATTATAGTGCCAAACCTCCTGATAAACAACCCCCAAATATATCTACCAACAAAAAGATCAACACAAGTACTCTAAATTCCAACTATGTTATTCCGACTGATTTTGATGAATATAGGGTCATTGAATCAGAAAATGAAATGGACAGGAATAACCAGTTTGGAAAAGAAAAAGATGAGGAGGATGAGATTAGTGAACAACTGATAAGAGCCTTCAGTCCCTCTAGTGAAATGGGAGTTGATGATGGGTTTCAACAAATCACTAATAACCAAGGCCTATCACCTAGAGGACTGCACAAAACCAGATTTAATCCCAAGCTTGTCAGTTCAACAATTTTTGCCTTTATTGGCAGACCAAACACTAGGCTCTTCTTATCCAAAAATCCATAATGATTAGTGCCATTATTTAGAATGTAAGAAGTGTCAACACCTAGGGGGTCCTGTAAAGACTTAAGAACCTTACCAGAATTCACCAACTTTCTTTCATCACCTTGCTTGAACCTTTTTCTGATAATTCTTATCTCACAATATTAGAATTTAGTTCAATATGGACTATGTTGATCATAATCCTAATGGTAAAATCTGGATCCTATGGACTAAGAATGTGGTGTGTGAGGTGTTAGAGAAAGATGATCAACAGATTACTTGTGATATTAGCTATGTGTTGTCTCCTCATTTATACAGAATTACTTTTGTGTATGCAAAATGCAAGGACCCATTGAGAAGGCCCCTGTGGGACAAGCTAATGCAACACTCTAACACTACTCTACCATGGGGATCTGTTGGTGATTTTAATGTGATCACCAATCTTAAAGAAAAGCTGGGAGGCCTTCCTTACAATATGAGAAAAAGCTTAGAATTCATCAAAGTAATTAAAGCTTGTGGATTGATAGACATTGGATTTAGTGGTCAAAAATTCACTTGGTCAAACAAGAGAGGTATTGCTTTTAGAATCTGAAAAAGACTAGATAGGTCTATGGTTAATGATAGGTGGTTAGAGATCATGCCTCACACTTCTATCACTCACCTACCTTCTGTGGGATCTGATCATTACCCTCTTCTAATGAAAATGGAAAATCAGCATACTACTCCAATTAAATATTTCAAGTTTCTTAACTGTTGGACAGAGCAACCCTCATTTTTGGAGATAGTGAAGGCCTGCTGGAATAGAAATATGGAAGGTGATCCTATGTGGATCTTTCATCAAAAGATTAAAAGAGTCCACTCTTAGCATTTGGTCCAAAAATGAATTTGGGGACATTTGTACCAAAGTTAAAGAGTATGAGGATAAAACTAGAATGGCTGAGGAGAATCTCATCAGCATGAATATTGAGGAGAATAGAATTAACCTCCATGCCCAAAATACTGAATATATTAGATATCTAAAATTGGAAGAGTCTATGCTCAAGCAAAAAACTCAGCTTCATTGGTTCAAAGAAGGAGACATGAATTCAAGATACTTTCATGCTCTGATTAAGAGGAGAAGAAGGAAATTATATATTCACAAAATTCAAGGTGAAGATGGTAACTGGATACACGGAGATGAAGGTATAGCCAAAGCTACTTGTGAGTATTTTCAGAATATTTTTATGGGGAAGAGAACTATATTAAGGAGGATGCCTTACAATGCATTCCTAGATTGGTACCTGAAGAACATAATATTGTCTTATAAACTAGCCCTACTATGGAAGAGCTAAAGACAGGGGTTTTCTCAATGAATCCACATTTTGCAGCAGGGCTTGATGATATGAGTGGCAAGTTTTTTCAAGCTTGCTGGGACATTATCTATAAAGACTTATTAGTTGTTATTCATTCCTTCTTTTGTGGATGCACCATGCCCAAATACTTTTCTCATGCCTATTTGGTCTTACTCCCAAAATGAACCATCCTAACAAACTATTAGAATTCAGACCTCAACAAACTTCACAAACAAAATAATTTCCAAAATTCTGAGTCTAAGATTAGCCCCTATTCTTCCCAATCTTCTCTCTATTAATCAATCTCATTTTGTAAAGAATAGAAGTATCTTTGTGAATATCATGCTCTCACAGGAAATTATTCATCAAATTAAAAAACCGAAAGAGGGTGGCAATATTGTGATTAAACTAGATATGACCAAAGCCTATGATAGGGTATTTTGGTCTTACACATGTCTAGTATAGAGAAAAATGGGTTTTGGGGAACAATTTATTGACATGACATGGAGGATAATGGCAAATAATTGGTATTCAGTTTTCCATTCTAAGAGAGGCCTTAAACAAGGGGATCCTCTTTCCCCAGCTCTCTTCATCTTGGGTGCAGAGGTGTTATCTAGACTTATGAATAGACTGCATTCACACTCTCAATACCATGGTTTCTACATGCAGCAAAAGGGACCTCAAATCAATCATCTAAGCTTTGCAAATGATCTGATAATGTTCACATCAGATAGGAAAGCATCTCTGAAACTTATCATGAAGACCCTTACAGTGTTTGAAGAGGTGTCTGGACAACTCATTAATAAGAATAAGAGTCACTTTATAGTTCCTTCAAATGCATTCAAAGCTACTATGAGGAGAATTCAGAAAACCACTAGTTTTATGCAAAATCACAGCCCCATTACATACTTGGGATGCCCTCTATACATTGGGAGGCAAAGAGTGAGCTATTACTCTGAGTTAGTTTCTAAGATCATAGTAAGACTTATAGGATGTCAATCGAGGATCTTAATCTATGGGGGAAGGGTGACCCTGGTAAAATATGTCATTTAGTATATGCCTATACACCTTCTTTTTGCAATTTCACCTTCCAGAACCATCATGAAATAGATATAGGGCATAACTGCAGATTTCTTTTGGGGTTGGACAAATGATAGAAAGAAATATCACTGGTCCTCATGGAAGAATCTAAGTTATCCCTACAATGAATGAGGTATTGGAGTAAGGAATCTAACTGATGTAGCTATTTTCTTTTAATACAAACAATGGTGGATATTCAGAACCAAGAATTCATTATGGGGAGATTTCTTAAGAGCTAAATATTATCAAAGAGCCAATCCTATAGCCAAGAAGTGGGACACTAGACAATCTCTGATTTGGAAACACATGATGAAAAACAAACACCAAATAGAAGTTCATATTTAATGGAGGATACATTCAGGTTCTAGCTACTTCTGGTGAGATAACTGGCTGGGGAATGGCATCTTAGTTAGGCATAGAAAAGATAATACTAGTCCTAATAACATCAGAGGTTCATAGTTCCTGATTCAGGGACAGTGGGATGTTGAAAACATTACTAGAATAGCTCCTCCTCAGATGGTAGCCAATATTCTAGACTTGCAGGTCAGTTATCAACTTAGCATGGATGATAAACCCATATGGAAACCTAATTCTAATGGAGAATTCACCTGCTCTTCAGCATAGGAGAAAATCAGGAAAAAGAAAGTTGTCACAACCATCAATGCTAATACTTGTCATAAGCTAATTCCTTTTAAATATTCCTTCCTCTTATGGAGAACCTTAAGAGGGAAGCTTCCTACAAATGAGAAGATATGCAGCTTTGAATACAATCCCTCTAATCGTTGCTACTGTAATCAACCAGGTCTGGACACCACTGATCACATCTTTGTGGCTGGAAAATTTGCCAGAAACATCTAGAGTTTCTTTGCTAATTTAGTTGGCATGAATAAAGAGTACACCCCTCTTAGAAATTTAGTGATGAGATAGTGGAGTTCCAAGGCTAACAATGCATCTCAAAAGCTTAGATGTTCTTGCAAATATGGAGGGAAAAGCTCTAACCTCAGCAGAGTTAAATACTCTATTCAGAGGGACATCAACAACCTGCTCCATATTGCCTTCCCTTATATCAAATGGCCTAGTTGTTGGAAGGACCTGATCTTGCTGACTGAAAGATATGTGCATATAACTAGGATCATCACTATTAGATATAGAGCACCCTCAAAAAATATTGTGAAGCTTAACACTGATGGTACCTCCTTAGATAACCATGTAAGAGCTGGAAAAGGAGGCATACTCAGAAATAGCCAGGGTGAGATCATTTTGGCATTTGCTGCACCTATGGGGGAGGGGACTAATAATCAGGCTGAAACTCAAACAGCTCTATTTGGTCTCACATGGTGTCTTCAACTTGGATACAAGAAGGTTATCTTGGAAATAGATTCTGAGCTACTCCTTAATTGGATTAATCAGAGTACTAAACCTCCATGGTCAGTCAAAAGTCAAATGGATAAACTATATAAGACCATTGATCTTTTCCAACACTTTAGATGCTACCATGTGTATAGGGAAGCCAATTTTGTTGCAAACCAACTTTCTAAACAAAGTCACAAATGCACTAGTTCATAAGTCTACTTCAAGTCAAGTCAACTACCCAAGGAAGCAAGAGCATACTATGAATTGGACAAGGTTGGTTTGGTCAATTTCAGAAGGAGGAAACTCAAAAGAATACAAGAACCTCCATGAGAGCTGCTGCAGCAAGCTGCAGATAGTCATTTAGCTTGCCTTTTAGTATTAGTTATAATCTTGTATTGTAAGGGGAGAGTCTCCCTTATTTACGCATTCTTATTATTGAAACAACCTATGACTAGAGGTAAGAACTAGTGTACGTTCCTATATTTTGTTTCTTTTGTGTAGTTACACTATAGGTTCCTACCAGATCTAGGATCATACACAATCAAAGGTTAATTCAAGAGAAGGATCAAACAAGACTTGGTTATGGAACTTCCTATATTGCATAGATTTCTTCTTATATTTATGTAAAGGGAGAGTCTCCCTTATTAACGCTTTCTTAGAATTATTGTATCGAGAGGAGTCCTCTCCTTTAGGTGCATAGCTTCTAGGATTCATCTACTTATATCGGGAATGAGTTAGCTGACTTTAGAAGGATGGCCGACTTATGAACCACCATAGGATTGGAGGTTAGGTTTATGTCCCCCTCCATGTATTTTCTATTTTTATTTATAATGAGGCTTGGGGGTGTGTGGCTCAACCCTGACCGCCACAATGGGTGAGATCCTTGGGTAAGGTCCATTAATTAAAAAAAGATTCTAAACGAAGTAAATAAGTCAAGGTAGCACCATACTAAGGCTCCAATGGCTAAAATCCAAACTAGCTACTAACGATGATCATCGGGTCCAAAATGCTCAATAGGATATCAACACAAAAATCACCAACCTAATCACACGTTACCACTCAAAATATATCAATTCCAACCAAGCCAAGTCTAAAAAGAGGAAACTATAACCTACCTCAAAGCCAAAACCACACACGAACCGCTAAACTTGAGCTTTTCCCTTTTAGACTGCCTTAGAATGATGTAACTCTATAAAATTATTGAAGAACACATCAAAACAAAGCTAATGATACCCATATTACCATAATTAAAAATGAAACTAAAATCGAGTCAAAATTCGACATTGGGACCCGCATACCAAAATCAAAAACCAACTCTATCACAAGGTCCCAAATAGCTCAGAAAATTATGCTCTAAAAATAGGCACATTCCGAGCACCGAAAGAGTTCAAAACAACCCCACCAATTTCAAGCCCTAGAATAGTCAAAAATGCAAGAAAATAATGAATTTATGCGTAACATAAGAGGTTTTAGGATGATAAAGGGTTCCGAAATGTCCCCACAAGAATCTCTAACTCACCAAAATAAGAATCGTTGAAAAAGATCAAGAGGAGCTCTCACAAAACCCAAAATTACTAAGTCCCAAAATGAGACTTAGTTGTTGGAAACGGGCATTTTAATTCACTAAAGCTAGTGATTTTACTCTTCGCGATCGCAGGACCTAATTCCGCGATCGTGAGCCCCAATAAAAATGACCTTCTCGATCGCGCCACTCATCTCCACGATCGCGATGACTAAGGAGTCAGTCCTTTGCGATTGTGACCCCTGGCACGTGAACACGAATAACAAAATTCCCTGCACCAGTAGTTCAGCTGGTGCTGAACTTTGGAGAATTGGAATTTTCTTTGATGGGGGTCTGAAATTCATTCGGAACTCCGTGAATGCAAACAGACAATGCTACCCAACTGAAAATGGCATTTTAGACTCAACAAAATTGACAAATTTTCCAACGAAGGTCGTTTCGTTGAAATGTTGAACAAAGTCAGCACTTTCCAAAAAAAGTATTCAAAATGAACAAATGGACTAAAACTCATTTCAAGTATCTTGGGGACCGAACCAAAGGTTGTTCTAGACCAAACTCGATGTTTCTAAGCTAAGCCTGCTGATAAAATTTTCATTCGAGTGCATTTACTCAAAATGTTGACTGAAGTCAAGCTTGGCCAAAATTTTGAAGTTAAAATGACAAATCGCACAAACTCAAAACGAAGAGTCCAAAACCCAAACCAACCTTCCTTATTGACCAAAATGGACCTTCCGGAGCTGATGGAGCCATCAGAACTCTCACACGATGCCTGAATCTCCAGATGTTGACTAAAGTCAACTCTTTTAAGCCTTAAGCCTTAAAAATGGCCAAACTACCTCAAAACTCAACCAGACACCTTGGAGAATGTGCCACACATACCAACAGCACATAAGAGCTATAAAGAAGCTACAAAAAGGGGTAAAATAATAAAAACATGCCAAAACACAAAAATGACCTTGGAGGTCATAACAAAAGTGGTGTTAAGAAGGTGGTACTCACTATTCCCAAATATATCCTACCCATCCCTGAGCCAACGTTGCAAGTCAAAAAAATCCTATAGTTATCCTAGTCTAACTTTCTGTAAAATTGTTCCAATAATTATAAGAGCAAGATTATGAGTTGTGTACGCATGGTTTGAATTTCATTCTGAGAGTGAGTGTTTTGTATTGTCCCCTTAAACGAATCTTGATCTGGAGCGATAGGGACTTCTTTGTGGTGAGGGCATTAGGAGTTTATTTTAATTTTTTATTATTAAAAAAATTATTAATGGTGTATGCCAAGTTGTTTGTTGATATGTTAATGTCATACCCAGATCCTTTTGAGTTGATGGTTAATCGATATACATTTGGATACATTGTGATAAAGTATTGTTTAATAATTGTTGTGGGTGTTAGTAGTTCTTGTGTTTGTAAATAAAGTGCTTGGTGTTGCTTGAGGACAAGTAAATATTCTAAGTTGGGGATGTTGATGTGTCGGCATTAGACGACACATTTGACGCTTTTAATTATGAATAAATGTTAGTTCTTAAGCAATGATTGTGTCATTTAAAGATTTTTATATTGTTTTGAACAGATAAACAAACCAAAGGGAAAGAAAGGAAAATGAATCTAAGTATAGATGAGATTTACTTGTGACGTGAGCTCTGACGGATCGTCACATGACCAACGGACTGTCAACTCTATCGCCAAGTGCTAATAGAAGACTCACAAGTTGAAGGTCATTAACGGTCCACCTGGACCGTTACACATGTGAAGGGTGGTCAAGCACACCATCACTAGGGATATCCAAACTCAGCTATAGTTAAATGACGACCACCAGGGCTACAGACCGTCACACTTGTGACGTACTGTCAAATAAAATGTCACACATACAATGTAAGGCAATCTTTCTCGTTTTAAATTTTAAATTTCAAATTTCATGGAACTATAAATAGTAATTTTTATGATTTATTTCATCATCGTGTTTTTAGCAAAGAACACATTGGCAATGTAGGCTACTAGTTTATTTGGAGATTAACTTGGTTTCTGAAATCAAAACTTTGATCGATTGTGTTTAATTTTGTAAGTTAATTCTTATTCAATGAGTACAATTGCTTGTTTTATTTCAATTACTATGAGTAGCTAAATTCCACAACTAAGGGTTGTGAAATCCACGATAAGTTCACATAAATAAGGATTATTTATGGAGAAAATCTATAGTGTGAACGTGTGCATTGTTAGTTCTTTCATTTTAATCTATTCTAATGGTTGCAAACATTAGAACCTGCCCTAAGTTTAACTTGTTTGAGTAAAAGGGTGTAAAATCAAGGAAAATAACAAACAACGAGGATTTGGGACTCTAAAAACTCGTTTAGTGATTGATGTTGTAATAAGATTAACTAACTCAAAGTAAATGCCGACTTTTTTAATATCCGCACTTTTAGTTCGAGAGAATAAAAGTGAAACACATTTAATTTGGTTGAGAAATGATTAAGTATGTCATAAGATTTGACAATCGGGCATACAAACAATATAAGGTTGAACTCTGTGATTGACCAAAAGGAGTGACTAATAGTTAAATAATTATATATGGCTTAGTTCTCGTTGTATTTCCTATGAGATTCGACCCTAATCTTGTTGAATTCTATATTTAATAACGACTGTGTTATTCTTTTTTATTGAAGGTGTAATTTGGGCGTATCGCTTATTTGTCAAATGTTTGGCATAAGATGTGTGCTAGGCACATCCTTGCTAATAGGTCCAAGAAATAAAGAGGTATTGAGAGAAAAAGTATATCTGAATATGTGCAAGGTCTAATTTCGAGGCCGAGTTAAGAGATAACATTAATTTTATGAAAAAGGTTGGGGAATAGGATAGTTGATGATTTATTATCTATAATCCAGAAAGATAGAGAAAGATTTACTTCAACTTTACTATAAAATGTGACATTGTAGATAATAACATGACTGAATATTTCAATGCACGTATATAGCAGCAAGGAACAAGTCTATAACTATAATGCTTGAAGAAATTAGGATGAAAATGATGAAAAAAATAGGGTAGATGAGAGAGATTTGCAATAGTTGAATTTGTGACATTTCCCCAATGGCAATATAAGCTTTGCAAGATAACACAACTAAGTCTATGAATTGCAGCAAACAAACTTTAGCTGCAAAGCATGGATGTTGAAAGACATACCATGTCCTCATGCAATAATTGCTTTTCTCCATAAAAAAATGGACCTAATTGACTATATTTCTCTTTGATATAATAGAGAAACTTACATGAAGACATACAATTACTTTATTCATCCAGTTCTAAATATGAAAATGTGGCCAAAATCACAATACATCTCCATTATACACTTAAATATCATTTAATGTATTGTTTAAAATAAACATTAACACTAACTAAGATTATTTATATTCATTTGAGCAGCCAGAAATGCCTAGAGAAAAGTTAAGAAATGTGAAGTTTTCAGCATTTGTCACTCAAGATCTTGGGTATAAATCAACAATTGGTATGAAAATGAAAGAAAAAAATAGTTATGACCTCAAGCCAACTTGAAGAAATGAGGGAAAGCAAGAAAATTGATACAAGTTCCAAGGCTCCATAGTTGAGCCAAAAGAGGTCCAATGATCAATCCACAACATCTAATGCAATCCAACTTGTTTTTGTATATTTGCAATTGTGACTACAATGTAAATATTATATTTTATTGGTGTTGATTCGTTATATTTATTGTTTGACAGTTGTGACCACATTAAACACAATGCTTATGCAATTGTGACTATACTTATGACAATGAATTGGCAGCTGAGACTGCATTTTAATTTTATGGTGTTGATTGATTCTATATAACAACTTTGCTATAACTATATTTTACTTTTGGTTAATGATTATGCAACGATGATTGTTTCTTTATTTAGCAGTGACTTCTCTTTTATTAATGGTTAATGATTTTGTGTATATAGTTGGCAAGTTGTGACTACACTAATGATTTTTTAGCAGTGACATCACAACACCTAAATTTATAGGTTATGCATCAAATCTAAAGAATTATTTGTGATGTTTTAGAGAGTTGAGCGGATAGTTGTAGGACACTAAATGTGTAATTTATGTCCTCACTTTTTTACAAAATCAAATACTCCTCAACACAAAAAAAAAGAGAGACAAATCAAGATAAAGCCCAATATTTCATCACACAAAATAAATATTCATTACAACATCAATAACTTTTTTTTATAAAATCTTTGCTTATAACCTCTTACAACGTTACAAATACAATTAAACCAAGAGATATGACAACTTTATTGAATCTTCTTTCAAGGACAATATGTATTGACATACAAAACTTATACATAAAATACAAACATACAAGAGGGTAATCCAAGTTCTTTCTCCCTTTTTTGGATTTAGCCAACGTGTTTTCCATGTCTTTCTCATTTACTTCCATCCTTTTCAAATTATCATCAAAATTGTCTAGCTTCAACTTTATTTTGTTCATATCTAGTTTGCTTTTTTACGTAATTGGTTGACCTAATAGACTTATTGTCAATCTTTTCTGTAGCTTCAACTTTATTTTGTTCATATCTAGTTTGCTTTTTTTACGTAGTTGGTTGACCTAATAGACTTATTGTCAATCTTTTCTGAAGCTTCAACTCTTTGATCAAGCTCATCAATTCTTCTAAATAATTAAGGAATCACAAATTTAGATCTTGGATCAATATAGTCCTTCTTCCAAAGCCAAAATTTCATGATCTAGCATTCTAAAGTGAATAAAAACAACAAAATGAATCAATCTATGATTTTTGAAGATCAACTCTTGAAAAAATATTAAACTTACTCAATAGTATGGACAATTTCAGTATCTTCTGCCAGAATTTTTGGGGTTCAAGAGATCAACAAAGGCAAGATAAATTATGTTTTCATCGCACCTCTTTCAATTCATGATCTTCCTCTAGTATATAGAGCATAGTCAAATTTATTTGAGCTATTATAGTATCTTGATTAAAAAATATCATTATAACAATTTGATTAATCAAAGACAACTCAATACAAAAAAAATTCAAAACATTTACTAAAAAGAAATGAAGAAATCAAAATGAAAAAAGATGAAAAAATCAAAATGAAAAAGAGAAGTATGAATCAAAATGAAAAAAGTTACCTTTGATTCAAAAAAATTGAGTTTGAACTTCAATTTGAGGCTTCAAATTTTTGGGTGAATATTTAGGGTTCTTCAATTTCTTGGGTGCGATTATGGTAGGGTGGGTGGGTTATAAGAATGAGTGAAATAAAATAACCATTAGGGGGGAATTTGAATAAATAAAAAATAAAAAAATTGGGTGTATTAAAAGTGTTGATGCGCTTAGATATGTCGAGTGAAACACTCCTAGGTATGGATATAGGAAGGGTTAAATAAATTTAATTTTAAGTAGTAAAGATGTGTAATAGATTGACATGATAGTTTAATATAATGATCTTTTACGTCATCACGCCACATAAGCGCCACACAAGTGCCACATAGCACAAAGTTGTTCATGTGGAAGGCTTACATAGGAAGAAGGCTAGTCCTTAGTGGAAGGTTCTAGAGAAATGTGGAAATTTCCCACGGTAGAACCTAGAATATCATATATTTGAATGGAAGGTTCCTAGAATATTCTAGGAATGTAGAGAGTTCTAGAGAAGGGATATAAATATAAATATGTAAAGACTTGTGTAATAATTATTATTTACATTTTAGCCCCTTAGTGAGTAGTATAAATAAAGGGGAGTTCATTTGTAACTTCATCAAGTAAAAATCAATCAAAGTTCTCTACAACACAATTCTAGCAATCCTTTTGTGTTCTCTTTACCATTCTCTTAGCAATTCATAAAGTTGTAGGCTGAGTTGGCATAGCAAGATCATGAGTAAGTGGTGTAAGAACGTGAGCTAATTCTCCAGTGTAGCATTTGCACTTAGTTAAAGACTAAGAACGTGACATCGTGGTATCAAAGTGAGGTTGTAACTAAGAGAATGAGAAATGACAGAGAAATTAACGTTGCTAACACCCAACCAACGTCACCCAGGATGTCAGTGGCAAGAAGGGCTATAACAAAAAGAGAAATATCTTCATCAAGAACCAAGAGGTGCCACTCGAGATTAAGACTAATAAAGAGCTTATATCCCAAGAACCTTCTACTACTGAGGAGAGAGAGGATGATGTGGAGGTCCTATACGAGTATATCTCGCTTGGTTAATGTTGGGACAGATACGGTCGATATATTTTTCCAACGCTTGAGAAGGTAGAGGAGACTCTAAGCATTCTTGAGGGACATATTCTTGAGGAGATCGAGCGCATCCGAAATGACTTTAATCGGTGTATGCAGACTGAAATAGAGACAAGAAAGACCTTCACTACCTTAGAGTGCAGACTCATAAAGGCGTTGAGAACTATCAATGCCATGAAGGCAAAGATAGAGACACTCGAAGAGCAGGTTATGAAGGTTAATGTTGGGACAGATACGGTCGATATATTTTTCCAACGCTTGAGAAGGTAGAGGAGACTCTAAGCATTCTTGAGGGACATACTCTTGAGGAGATCGAGCGCATCCGAAATGACTTCAATCGGTGTATGTAGACTGAAATAGAGACAAGAAAGACCATCACTACCTTAGAGTGCAGACTCATAAAGGCGTTGAGAACTATCAATGCCATGAAGGCAAAGATAGAGACATTCGAAGAGCAGGTCAACGCTGGCATGATTGATGCTCAAGGAGTTCACCACCATTATGCTCCAAAACCCCAACCTCACCAGCGATGACTTGTTGTTCTACTTTATGGACAGATTGCATAATTGGACCAAGCAAGAATTGCAATACCGATGAGTCACTAATGTAGACCAAGCCATAGTGAAAGTAGTGTCTTTGATGGATTTCAGGAATGAAAAGTATGATAAAGACATAGGCAATAAATGATAGGATGGTATTGCTAAGGGTGGAGGAGACTGTGGTAAAAGCAAGGAAGTACATCAATAACACCACAAGTTCGATAACAAGAAGTCAATTGATAGTCAGAGCTACATGGAAAAGAAAACACATGTTGAGAGGAAATGATGTTGCATGTACAGAGGGACACATAGCTTCATGGATTGTCCCGACTTAAAGAGTCTTAGCTCCATAGTGCGTGAACAGAAGGAGCAGGCGCAAGGAGAAAGTTCGATCACAACTCAATTAGGTGTGATTGGACTATGTGGAGCCATTACAAAGTTAGCTAACCTAGTTAATGAGAATAGAAATTAGTACGTGGACCTTATCATTAACAACAAGCCTGCTCGTGCACTAGTGGACACTAGAGCAACTCATAATTTTATGACAGAGCTTGCATCAAAGAGAATAGAGTTGAATCTCGCTCCAACTAACTCTCATATCAAGACTGTGAATGTCGATCCTCAAAATGCTCATGGTATTGCCAGTGGTGTTGATGTGAAATTGGGCAATTGAAAAGGTACGACAAACTTTAACATTACAAAGATGGATATTTTTTATATTATTCTAGGGCAAGAGTTCTTCACAAAATGTCATACCTTGATCGACCCCTACCTCAATTGTCTCTGGGTCATGGAACGAGAAAGGTCTTGCATGGTGCCTACAATAACTATACCACACAAACAGAATCAAACACAATTTTTGGCTATATAGCTTGTGGAAGGGCTCAAGAAGGAGGGGACGATGTTCTTGGAAACCACAAGTTTTGAGGGAGACAAAGACAAAAAAGCCATTGCCGTGTTCTACTTCCATTGGAAGGGAAAATCATTGGAAAAAGCTACACGGGAATGATATGAGGACTTGTGGGGATTCAAAGATAAGATACGAGAGTTTATGCAGCAGCAATGCGCCTTGATCGTCGCAACATCGAGTGAGGGAGAGTGTGACGATCCACCACATCATCACGCCACATAAGCGTCACGTAAGTGCCACATGGCACAAAGTTGTTCATGTGGAAGGCTTACATAGGAAGAAGGCTAGTCCTTAGTGGAAGGTTCCAGAGAAATACATGGTAGAACCTAAAATATCATAGATTTGCATGGAAAGTCCATATAATATTCTAGGCATGTAGAGAGTTCTAGAGAAGAGATCTAAATGTAAATATGTAAGGACGTGTGTAATACTTATTATTTACATCTTAGCCCCTTAGTGAGTAGTATAAATAGATGAGCATCCATTTGTAAATTAATTTTCCAAAATTTAGTTAAAAATTCTCTACAACACAATTTTAGTAATCCTAAGTGTTCTTTCTACCATTTTCTTAGCGATTTATAGAGTTATATGCTGACTTGGCATAATAAGATTGTGAATAAGTGGCGCAAGAATGTTAGTGAATTGTCAAGTGCCGCACATGTGCTTAGTTAAAGACTAAAGACGTGACATTAAGCATGTAAGCGATTTTTTGAGACAAGTTTAAAAAGAAATTTATATCTTTTTCCAACAAATATATCAAAAAATATGATAGTAAAATTTAAATATAATTTTTGATGGAAAAATAGAAAGACAAATATGATCCTCCTCCTCCCTCCTGTGTTTAGATTGTTGCAGAAAAATAGAGAAAAGAACTGAAAAAAGCGGCTGAGGGGAAGAAGGTAGTTTGGTAAATATAAGAAAATGGAAAGAGCAAAGATGAGTAGGATGCATAGTAGATGGTGAGAGCAAAAGTGAAGAGAGAGAGAGAGAGAGAGAGAGGAAGAAGGTGCTATACATCTATCTACAGAGAAACCCTCCTCAGATCTCAACCCAACCCTTTCCCTTTCTTTGATTGCTTCAATTTTTTTCCGGTAAATTCTGATTTGGGGTATTATTTGTTGTAAATTCTGATAGAAAGAAGAAGAAAATGTAGCCAGATGATGCTATTTCGTTTTCCTATTCTCTTGTATTTATTTCCTTTTCTTTTTCCATCAGATTTGAGCTTGGTGCATACTGGAGGATCTTGTCCATCAAACTTGCAATGTCGTAATGGGTACAATATTTGCTTTTCGTATCTCAAGTCCAAGGGCAAAAAAAAATCAATTCTTTGATCTGATTTTTCTTTTCTAGGTAAACCCTAGAGATTTCTTGTTATAATTCAGATTTTTTGAAAATTTTAGTTTCTAAGTGAGATTATATTGGAAGGTAAGAGACCAGAATTGAAGAAACTTTTCAATGGAAGATTGGTCCAAGTATGCCCATAGTCCGGCTCATTTGGCAGTGGCTAAGCGAGACTATCCCACTTTGAAAGAGATTGTTGGTTGCCTGCCTTGTCTTGCCAAGGCCGGTGAAGTGAACACTGAGCCACAGTCTGTGGCTGCTGAGATTGATGCCGATGCTGTTTCTGCAGTAATTGATAGGCGAGATGTTCCTGGCCGTGAAACTCCTTTGCACCTTGCTGTTCGGTTGAGGGACCCAATCTCTGCTGAGATTTTGATGGCTGCAGGTGCTGATTGGAGTCTTCAGAATGAGAATGGTTGGAGTGCTCTTCAGGAAGCAGTGTGTACCAGGGAGGAGAACATTGCTATGATTATTGCTCGCCACTATCAGCCTCTTGCTTGGGCCAAGTGGTGTCGTAGACTTCCTAGGATTGTGGCCTCAGCTGCTCGTATTCGTGACTTCTATATGGAGATCACCTTTCACTTTGAGAGCTCTGTTATTCCATTCATAGGTCGGGTTGCTCCATCAGACACCTACCGCATTTGGAAACGGGGTTCTAATCTTCGTGCCGATATGACACTTGCAGGATTTGATGGGTTCCGCATTCAACGCTCTGATCAAACTTTCCTCTTTCTTGGAGAGGGGTATTCATCAGAAGTTAGTAGCATATCCTTACCTCCAGGTTCTTTAATTGTCCTTGCTCATAAGGAGAAGGAGATCACAAATGCATTAGAGGGAGCTGGTGTACGACCATCAGAAGCTGAAGTAGCCCATGAAGTTGCTTTGATGTCTCAAACAAATATGTATAGGCCAGGAATTGATGTTACTCAGGCTGAGCTTGTTCCTCACTTAAATTGGAGGAGACAGGAGAGGACAGAGATGGTTGGTACATGGAAGGCAAATGTGTATGATATGCTTCACGTGATGGTTAGTGTAAAATCAAGGCGTGTTCCTGGTGCCATGACTGATGAAGAGCTCTTTTCAATGAATGATGATGGTAAATTAACAAACTGTGGTGAACATGACGATTATAATGGTATATTAACAGCTGAAGAAAGAATGCAATTAGATTCTGCACTTCGAACGGGTAATTCTGATGGACTTGGTGATGATGAGGAGCTTGAGGTTCAGGATTGCCATGACAACTCTAGTGGAGGTTCATTTAGAAGTTGTGAATCCAATGGTGTTCCTAAAGAGAAGAAGAGTTGGTTTGGTTGGAACAAGAAAAATTCCAAAGGAACTGGTGATGATTTAGAGGATTCAAAGATTGTGAAAAGGTTCTCGAAGTTGGCTCCAGATGATACCAAGCAGAAATCCCATGACACTCATAGATCATCATCCGAAGTTCAAGGGGAAGATACCGGAGATGTCAAACAGAGCAAAGATAAGTGCGGCAAGAAGAAAAAGAAAAAAGGGCCTTTGGGTGAGTCTAAGAGTGAAAGTGAGTACAAAAAAGGTTTAAGACCTGTTTTGTGGTTGACACCTGACTTCCCGCTGAAAACAGAAGAGCTTTTACCATTACTAGACATATTAGCCAACAAGGTTAAAGCTATTAGAAGGTTGAGGGAGCTTTTGACTACTAAGCTACCCCCTGGCACATTTCCAGTCAAGGTACATGATACCTTTTTCTATTATGTTCTCTTCCCTAATGCTTCTTGTTCTTTCTCCTTAGTCTTTATTTTACTGGTAATATATTCTGAACTTCCTTTTCCACATGGCTAGCTTATGCTTATGTCAGAGGCACTCGAGGAAGGGTGGGTAGGGTCTTTAATATCTCAATTCCCTCATAGATGCACGCTGTGTGCATCCACCATGAACCTACCATGTTGTTAGATATGTGTTATTGCATGACTGGTGGAACAAAATACGAACTTTGTTTCATGTGTATTAGTATGCGTTTGGACATGAACTTGAACTCATGATTGAAACCATTGATTTGGGTAGAGGTTGATTTTAAGTTGTAATTTTTCTCATAAACATAAATCCCACAATTTGTGAAAATTATCGAAACTTCCTCAACTCTTGTAGAATCTTATCTAATGAACAAACCATAATTCATAAATAAGGTATCAAAATATCCTAAAACGCCACATTGATAAATTGTATATTTTCATGTTCCTTTTATAAATAAATGCTTGCGATTACATGCTATTACAAACTTCCAAATACACAATTTTACAAAGATCCACTGGTCCAATAAATCAACAATAGTAGTAGCTAGTTGTTCTTTAATATAATCCTTTCAAATGGTACGAACAATATCTTCATGTCGAGCATGGGTCTTTTTTAGAAAATTTAAAATTATGGGTCAAGTTTTAGATAACAAAAAAATTGAAATAATAAATTTTAGTTGAGATTCTACCTTTAAGGTAAATTTGAAATCAAAATTTCTAATTCAAAGTCTAAATTACATGTCGGAACACCTCCTTATCTTGTTTGTTCCTTTGTATGACATAACATAAGCACTGTTGCTCGTGGCGTGTTATCTCATCTTTTTGTTACTTTAGTCACCCAATGATATGCACGTTAGAGTGATAAGGACTTGGGGTTGTGTCATATATATATGGGTGATTTGCACAAATAGAATCTTTCTGTGCCACTATTTAAATATTTTTCTCATTAAGAGAGGTTTTGGAAAAATAGCCTTCGCAGAAGTATCTAGAAGCATGCTCCTGGTGGTTGCTAGGATTTCTCAGCAAAATCTTTGCGATCTCCTAGATTGGCCAAGACATTCCTTAATAACAAGTTATGATTATTCGTCAAGATTTCCATCAAATTCTGACAGATCACCAGAATGATGACCATAAATTTTGACAAATTGCTTGAATTGGTTATAAAATCCTGACGGGTCACCCTAACTTGCTGGGTAAATTTCACCAACGTCGTGTTTTTGCTTCAAAAGTCTAAATCAATTCCAGTCAAATCTGATTTTTGTAGACAATATACTAACACCAATTTCAATGATTTCCAATGGGTAGGTTCAACCTAAACCTTCAAAAATCAATAGATCCACTGTCTTCTTCAATAAGTTTTTTTCAAGCTCAACAAAAACCAACAATGGTGTTTTCAATTTTCTCCAGCCAAACCAATGTAAATCATTAGGGATAGCCAATATAAGCTTAATGGAATATTATTACATTAATTCCAACTACAAATAAGTAGTGAGAGGAGAAATGAGTAGGAGAAGAAGGGAAAAGGGAGGAGGAGAAATTCTGGCGAAACTCATTTGCACAACTTTTCTTAATAGGTCAAAAATTAAACGCCGCTCCTTAAAAAGTCTATCCCATGTAAATTTTTGTATATATAAGACAAAATTATGTAGGATATTCTTTAAAGTTCAACTAAATTGACTTTTTACTGTTAGTAAGATTCCTTTGTGATTTCTGTCTTTATGTTGATGTGACAGAAGGGTTGAAGTATAGCAAGGTTAAAGGTGAAGTGAATTTTGGGGAGTTTAACTGACAGGCTGAGTTAAGAGATCGTTCTCTATGGTGGAGACTCTTGGTACCGTGTGGCTTTTTCCTTATCTATCTTTAACCTCCTCTCCTTTTTCTTGACTTGTTTCATACGTTCTTTTCTTGTTTCTATTTAGGTGAAAACATAAAAACTATATGGCTAGTCATACTGAGGTCTCTTGATGAAATGGAATTATCTCCAATTATTTTTTTTGTGTAATTCAAGTATATCACCTTATAAGTACACCAAGTTGGACTCCTAGTGAATTTTGGTTCGGTGGTAAAGAAACAGAGGATTATGTGTGCGTTAGGTGCATGTCTCAAGTTCGAACCTTGCTACATACAAAAGCCTGGTTAAGTGAAGGGTAGTTTGGCGAGGCCATTTTTAATGGAGTTTCGAATCATGGCTCAGTTGGTCCTCAACTATTTCCCAGTTTTGAAAAAGTACACCAAGTTGGTGTTAAGGTATTTACATTTGGTTTTGTGAGAACCACATTCATCCAACGAATTACAACTATCTATACTATACCAGACTTGCTCTTCATACCGAATGTATACATGACACAAGCATGTTTTTTGATACTTCTGGCACATTCTTGTTATGGTGAAAAAATCTCCTATTTCTTTCACTCCAAAGAGGCTAAAAGAGACATAATTTGTTGTTCTTCAAACTACCTTCCTCCTAATGAATTCTATATTACTTCTCCTACCTTACTTAGTAGCACCCAAGAATGTTAAGCATAGAGAAGACCAAGGTCCATAAGTGTGTAAAGTTGAAATGCAATAGGAGTGTTCCACGGCCGGTTGACCAAAATGAGGATCCCTTTGCGTCCTCTTCTTAATATTATTCACGTTTAAGGTTGCTTCTCACATAGCGCACATGGTGGAAAAAACTACTTTTTTTTGGAGCCTTGGCCTTTCAATTTTTTTCCTGATATACATGTTCTCTCCTACTGAAATCTATATTTAAGGATATGTCACTGTTTATTTTTTCCCCAAGTTTCCTTTTAAAATATTTATTGCTGACAAATCGCTTTTGTTCTCAAGTTTTTTTGTGATAGGCTCATTCTTCCTGAAAGAAATATAGTTTTTTAATAGATTGGGGAGGCCTTGTTAAACATCAAATTATGTTATGTTCTCTCTTATCCTCCATGAATCAAGTGTATCTCTGAGGAATAGAAGAGGTTTGATGAGCAGAACTGGAAATAAAATGGATGTTCCTATCCTGTATGATAAACGTGCTTCTATTATTATAACAAGAAAAATGAGGCCACCTGCTCATTTGAATGCTGAGGAGATAAAAGGAGTAGGGCCGTGCTGAAATGGTTTCAGTTTCGGTGATGGACCTAGGTAGTTATGGTCTTTTGTAAAAGTTGTTAAAAACACACTACGAACTTGCTAAAACTTGAACCTATCTATATTTCATGCATGAGTGTAAGTAAAGTAGGAGAAGAATAATTAGGTATTTGCTTAAGGACAGGGTCTTGTGGAATGGTTGGCTCAACATAAAAAAGGAACTCCAATATTTCCTTACAACTACTATTAGTTTAAACACTTCTCCCTCCAGCATGTATTTATGCAATGGTAGAGATTTGAAAGTAGCAAGTATACTGGGTAACATGTTTGCGTTTTCAATAGTGCAAGTTGCACATACTCTCATTCGTGGTGCTGCACCTGTGCTGTCACGACACCGATACTAGTATGCACATACTCAACATAAAAAATGGAACTCCAATATTTCCTTACAACTACTATTAGTTTAAGTAATTCTCCCTCCAGCATGTATATATGCAACAGTTGAGATTTGAAAGTAGCAAGTATACTGGGTAACATGTTTGCGTTGTCGATAGTGGTCCAAGTTGTACATACTCATCATTCATGGTGCTGCACCTGTGTTGTCACGGCACCGATACTCTGGGTGTGGGATACGTACTGGAGTTGGTCAATCAATATTGGATACTTTGACCTTTAAACCACAAAAAAAATCAGAGATAAGATTTAGCATATTGATTTTTGAAGACAAAAGCTATGGTAGATTTCGAGATGGCTCCTACAACTTGAGGATAAAAGATTGAGTTATGATACTCTACAAGTTACATGTAAATTTTCACATAATATCTCATAATTTAGGCATATTTTTAGATATAGCCTCACACTCGTTTCCTGTCTCCATACCCTGAATCTTAAAATTTAGACTATGAAGGATCCAACTTCTAGATTTGCACTCGTATCGGATATCCATACCGGAGCCCGAGCAACTTAGATAGTGATAGCATGGAACTTTCGGCATGTTTATCCAATGGTGATTATTGTGTATTGTATACTTTAATTAATATTTAGTGAAAACCAAGCGAGAAACATCCTTCATAAATTTTGAAGTTTCTCAATTTAATGCAAATTTTGTTGTAATTTCCGAAAATGCCCAAGTCATTTTCTTTTTAAACGATATTCGCGGTATACATATTGTGTTCATCTATACTTGTAGAAATTGCCTCGTATCACAAAATGTACCAAAAGTTTGTGTCATAGTAAATTTGGTATGAGGACAAAAATGGCATCCATTTGAGGTCTTATGTGGATCATACATGTCGAGGGTTTCTTTTCATGAAGGATTTATTTTTTTTAAAAAAGGAACGTTGAGGGTTTTTTATAATTACCAAACAAGGTCTAAAGATTGTCCATTCCTATCTTGGCCTGCATGTGAGTTGCGTGATTCCTACCCTAAGTTTTGACAAAATGTTGTACCATTTTTTGTAAATAAAGAGGGAATTGGTTGTTCATGTGGAATATTACTAACAATCTAGGAATCTTGTCCTTGCAACATGCATAGGCATGAGTTGAACCTTCTTTAGATGTATTATAGAGCATTACTTATTTTTCGAAAAGTTGGAATCTGAAGATTATCTTTATCGCTACATGAATATTTAGTGAAATATTAAATACTATTTGCTGAAGAGGAGCTTTGGTGCAATAATAAAAGTTGTTGCCGTGTTACCATGACGTCCAAGGCTCAGCCCGTGGAAATAACCTCTTGTGAAAATGCAAGATAAGGTTGCATAAAATAAATCTATTGTGATTTGGTCTTTCCTCGGACTCTGTGCATAATGGGAGCTTAGTGCACTTGACCTTTTTAATAAATACTCATTTTATTCCATTTTATATGACATTATTTAATTTGTTTCTAATAATCTGACCCATTTCTATATTTGAAAGATCTTTAATGTTAAACTTTTAGTTTTACCCATTATGACATGCTCTTATAGCCATAAAATTGTCATGACATGTTTAAGACCACAAGTCCGAAGGTACTTTTGGTATGTGCCAAATGTTGTCCTTTGTTTTTAAAACTTCGTGTTCAGTCAAACAACTTTGGATAAAATGAAATGGAGTACTTATTTGTTGATATTATTGGCTAGTAACACATACTAGCATAAAGTTGAGGAGTGGAAGAGCTTGGCTTGTGAATCACCTAACATTAGACCCTTAATAGTAGTTCAATTTCAATGAAGTAGATTAAAACTCAGATCAGCAATTTGAGACAGAATTTCTGTGTGATGGGTCATATTCTTGTTGTAGTATGTTTCTAGCAATATAAAAAAGACTTTTAAATCTTTGAGAAAAACATAGTATTTTAGATATTGCCTTTATAATTTAGGTTGTGAGAATTGAGAGTTTATTTATCTAAATGCAATTAGTTAGTTGTCTATTGTGACCTCGTATTGAAAGATATGCTAGTATGCTAGATCTCCTTAATGCTAGTATGTTGGACTCATTATATTCTGCTGCATCTCAGGTGGCTATTCCTATTATTCCAACCATCCGTGTTCTTGTTACTTTTACCAAGTTTGAGGAGCTCCAGCCAGTGGAGGAGTTCTCAACGCCTCTTTCAAGCCCTGCACATTTCCAAGATGCTAAATCAAAGCAATCTGATGGCTCTGCATCATGGATTTCATGGATGAGGGGAAGTCACGGTGGCCAATCTAGTGACAGCGAAAGCCGCAGCTTCCATGAAGAGATTGACCCTTTCCACATACCTTTTGATTATGCTTGGGTTGATGCAAATGAGAAAAAACGCCGGATGAAAGCCAAGAAAGCAAAGAACAGGAAACATAAGAAGCATGTCGCCAATAGAAATTCAGATACTGGGCGTCAGGCCACTGACGATGTTGAAGAATAATAATGACCAAGAGATTTAGTCTATTGCTTCCACAAGAAGAGGTAAAGCTGCTTTTTCCAGTCTCAGCTCTTCCAATGGTCTAGCTAGTGTTGGTGAGTTGCCTCTTTATTATATCAGAAGATATCTATCTTCTTCTGCTGTATCTTATTTGATTCTAAGATCTGAAAATCATCTTGTTTATTCCATAGTGTCTTCAGCCTGTTTATCGCCTTTGCTGCTTCAAATGTATCTATGTTCAGTAGCTTTTCTCAAATGGAGTTCTTTGTCAATCTAAGAACATTAGGCAGAGATTTGACTTGAAAAATTTGTTGAGGATAGAGTTTGTGTATCTCTCCCAGTGGCATACAAGTCCAATCATTTTTAGATTGTTTATTTTATTTGTTCTTACTAGACGTTTGCAAGATGAGAGTAATCTTAAACATATGATATTTGTAGAAAGGTTTACAATTTCTGATAGCTTAGTGTGCTTGTATTTTTTTTGTTATTTGGAAACCTCAAATTTCTTGATGTCTTTGTTTATGTGGTTTGTGATGAGGTGGTGCTGGAATTTATCAATGGATTGTGAGCAGATCTCCTATTTCAGGAATTAGCATTTGACTGGCTTGACAAAAAAATCTTATTATACCCAGCAAATCTTCCATCCTTACTGGAATTGTACCTGGAAGGTTAATCATAAAAAGGGCAACAGAAACATGGCGCTGGGTGTCTAACGTGTGCGTTGCTACATATGCTGTTATTATTATTATTATTTTATTATTATAATTATATATATATTATACATATACGAGAGAGCTATGTAAAAATTTCAGGGCATCCTATTTGGTTGCCTCTATTCAACATGTACCCATTTTTAAAAAAAATATATTATTTAACTGACTCTGTGACACCTAATATTAGGCAACTTCAGGCTGCTTGCTTCACTTTTTTCTTCTTCCTTCTTTCTTCTTATTCTTAGTTGTTGCATAATAATATCTTTTCTAATTTATAGCAATTTTAAATATAGCGCTTTGAAGAAGTGAGTCTTGAATTTCAATACAAAAAGTGAGTTAAAATCGATTTATGGGTCTTGAAAATAATGAAAAATCATCATTATTGCAAAATAAGTTTGTTAGATTTGTGGTTTTGAAAATTGATGTTTGAAGTTATGTTTTTTTATGATATATGAAACTTTTGTTTTAAATTTGAGCTTATTTGGACTTAGATTTGAGTGCTGAATGTGTGTGAAATTATTGAAATTTGTAGAACAAATTTTCTTTTCTGACCAATTGTTTTTTTTTTTTACCTACACTTGATTGAGAAGTTTTACACTTGATTTTTGTGCCAAATGATTGAATTGGTTATGAACACCGTGATTTGATAAAAATTGGTTTCTTTGAGGATTTTTGGTTATGATTATATTTTTAGAAACGGAAAAGGGTAAAAAATGCTTTCAATTATGTGAAATGAACAAAAATGTCTTTATTGTTATGGGTCAAAAATGCATTTGAAAAAAATGTCTTTATTGTTATGGGTCAAAAATGCATTTTTTTCAAATAAATATATTTTTTACTTTCTTTTTGGACATTCTATTCCTAATAATATGTTTTTATTAGCAAATGTTTATGCTACTTCAATTCTAAATAAATAAATATTTTTATTTTATTATAATTATTTTTATCGTTATCTAAATAAAATATGACGAGTTTATTATGATCTTATATATATAATATATATTATCCGCATAAAGGGTACATGAAATTATTCTATTTTAAATGATAAAATGAGATTAAGAAACAAAAAATTATTTCCTACATATTTATTAGTTTAAGTGGTTTTAAAAGAAAGAAAATAAAACAAAGCTCTTTAAAAGTGATATTTTTATTTGGAACAAGATATATTTAAAAAGAAAAAAATATATTTATTTTGAAAAAGAACATTTTTGACCCATTTAGTAACAATAAGGGCATTCGTCAAGAGTATTTTTGGATCAAAATATTGACGGCAAGGACTTTTTTAAATCAAACTATAAACGGAAAATGGCCTAAAATGCCTTTGAACTATTGCAAAAGGCCCCTCATCCATTTATTGGACCTAAAATGCCCTTGACATCCACTTTTAGGTTCAAAATTGACATTTTCTTTAACAGAAAAGGGCATTTTAGGTTCGATAGATGGATGAAAGACATTTTTGTACCATTTTCAATAGTTCGAGAGCATTTTAGGCTCTTTTAAATGAATTTTAATTAAATAATTTGAACATTTTTTAAAACACGTGACGGTCATCTATTGGCTACAATTTAATTATTTAAAATTAATTATAAATTAAAATTTATTTATCAGAATTTTAATTAAATAATTTAAATTTTTTTAAACACGTGAAAACCATCTATTGGTTATAATTTAATTATTTAAAATTAATTATAAATTAAAATTTATTTAAGACAATTTTAATTAATTAATTAGAATAATTATTTTAATAGGTGGCGGTCATCTATTGATTACAATTTAATTATTTAAAAATAAAAAATTATTTAACAGAATTTTAATTAAATAATTTGAATAAATTTTTAAACACGTGGCGACTATCTATTGGTTACAATTTAATTATTTAAAATTAATTATAAATCAAAATTTATTTAATATAATTTTAATTAAATAATTTTTTTGAAACACGTGGTAGTCATCTATTGATTACAATTTAATTATTTAAAGTTAATTACAAATCAAAATTTATTTAAAATAATTTTAATTAAATAATTTGAACAATTTTTTTAAACATGTGTCCGCTATCTATTGGTTATAATTTAATTATTTAAAATTAATTATAAATCAAAATTTATTTAACAGAATTTTAATTACGGAAAATGGCCTAAAATGCCCTCGAACTATTGAAAATGGTACAAAAATGCCCCTCATCCATCTATTGAGCCTAAAATGCCTCTTTTCGTTAAATAAAAGGTCATTTTTGGACCTAAATGTGGATGTCAATGGCATTTTTGGTCCAATAGATAGATGAGGGATATTTTTGTACCATTTTCAATAATTTAAGGGCATTTTAGACCTTTTTCCGAACTATAAATAAAAAACAATTTTATTCATTTCACATAATTGAAGAACATTTTTGACCTTTTACGTTTTAGAAATGTCAAATGTTATGAGAGTTACTAGTGGAGATCACTGATTTGAATGTGTAGGGACATATTCCAAGGCTAGACGAAGGTTTGTATGATACAATGAGAGGACAAATGGTCATTTTTATACCTTATAGGCGGAATAACCTTGGAGACCTCTGTACTTGACTTCGTTTGTCAGTTGAACCCTCATGCTTAGCAGTTTGCCAACTGAACCCTTAAACCCATTAGAGCACAACATTTCAAAACCCTCTGACCATTGACCAGACTTATGTGGCGCTGAGTTGAATAAACACGTGAAAGCACACATTTTTAAGTGAGTACATACATAATTTTACATTAAAATTATTTTTAAAAATAATAGTTAATTTAAATATTTTTTTAAAAAAACCATCTTCTTCAACCACCCCTACCCCACGCCCAACTTTCTTCTTTTTCAACCCAGCCTCGTCCGCACCGAATCCCCAAAATTCTTCTCCTCCAACCCTTTTCTTCTTCAAATTCATCCATCACACTCATTCTCCTCCTCATCTTCTTCTTCTTCTTCCTCAACTCTTTTGCTACGAATCAACATTCCATCCCATAGCCCCTTGTTGGCCACCCCTTTACCTCTCTAATTTTTAGTTTTCTAGATTTTAAAAACATTGGTACCATTATTTGTGTTAGTTAGTCTCAAAGAAGAGGTGTGTGTATGGATTAACATGAAGGTGATGATGGGTATTGAAAAATTTTAAACTCCATGGATGAATTTAAAAAAGCTTAAAGAACAATAAATGAGTTCTGTAAATTTGTGAAATTAATTTAAAAATGTGATTGATGCTCATAGGGTTTGTGTTGGTAAACTTGTAGTTGATTTTTCAAGTCAAATGGGAAGAATTTCACCTATTTGGCATGAATTTGATGTTCAATTTGTGAGTAATACGAAGAAGATGACTATTTGTATTTTTCATAAATGTAAAAGTGGCCTATTTGATTTTTTTATTTTTCTTGAATATAATTTCTTATGTGTTTCGGAAACAGCCGCCCTATCTTTCAAGGTGGAGGTTAGGTCTGCGTTCACTCTACCCTCTCCAGACCCCACATTGTGGGATTATACTGGGTTTGTTGTTGTTGTTGTTGTATAATTTCTTATGTGTCACTAAAAGATGACTTGGAATGCCATGTGGAGTCGAGTGTATTACACGCACAACGATCGAATGAGAAAAGGGTTTGAAATATTGTGTTCTAATAGATTTAAGGGTTCAGTTGGTAAACTGCTAAGTAGGAAGGTTCAACTGACAAATAGAGTCAAGTATAGAAGTCTCTAAGGTCATTTCGCCTACTTTATATAATGAGGTTAAGTCTACTCGTACGATGCTATCAGAAGCTATCCGAAAAAGTAGGTCAAATACTTGTGACTTTGTGACTAGGTTGATCGCATAGTGTTGTTTATGTTTACTAGTTTCTAGTTACATGCATTACACCTGTATCTCATACTGATTAGTATAAATATTTTGAAGTATAAATAATATTAGAACATGTGTAATGAATTAGTTACACATAACATTTGAAGGCCAAAAATAATGTCAGTTGAAACTGACGAATAGATTCAAGTTATATTGTACATTGCTTTTCGATGAATGTGAAATAGCATATTCTTTATTTGTTGATAAAATTTGTTACAACCAAATAATGTTCGAACAACTTTAATTTTGTATTTTCAATATACCAAATGTTACAGTTTGCCAAGTTTCTTTCCCTTTTTCTTCAATATTTCGCATGCAACACATGATTTAAATTTTAGGCTGAATCCATCGGTGACTCCTTAAAGTTGGCAACAATTTTCACTTAGACACCTCAACTAGACTTTGTTCATTTTATAGACCTCATGTCAGGCCCCAATGTGTCATTTTGACACTTTTTGCACAATCAGCCAAAATATATAATTGTGTGTGTTACACTCACGAATGACATATAAAGTAACGAATTAAATCACGATATTTGTCATTTGTACCCAAAATAATTATTAAATAATGAATTTTAACAAAAAATTAAAAAATGGCCAATGAATCCATGACACTTGAAATTTTTGCCCAAATAATTTTCAAAAAAGATATTTGACCAAACTAAAAAAAAAAAAAAACAAATTGTAGAAGCACCCCCACCCTCCCTGCTGATTGTCTTCTCCAAAATAACCCATTTTGCAGAAAAATTCTAAAGTAAACTCAAACAATTCTGACGGCAGCTCTTATTTCTTTTTTCTTTTTTCTTTTTGGACTTGAAATTTTTGCCCAAATAATTTTCAAAAAAGATATTTGACCAAACTAAAAAAAAATAAAAACAAATTGTAGAAGCACCCCCACCCTCCCTGCTGATTGTCTTCTCCAAAATAACCCATTTTGCAGAAAAATTCTAAAGTAAACCCAAACAATTCTGACGGCAGCTCTTATTTCTTTTTTCTTTTTTCTTTTTGGATTTATTCTTTTATTTTTTTTAATTCTTTACTTTAAAATTATTTGTGTATTAAATATATTTTTCAATCACCATTTTCTTTATATTTTCAGATCTTGAAAATATCATTATCACCATGTTCACCGGAAAAAAAGGAGATCCACCACCGCCGCCACTCTCTTTCTCTCTCCCTCCCTCTATTCTATCAAATCACATTTTATCTAAAATTAAAATTATCAAATCTTTTCAATATTTAAATCTTGAAATAGGTCTATTCCAAAATTTCTAAAACGTTTTTCATCGTTTGCCATAATTTTGTTGTAACTATCTTCATTCACCATGGTTGAAGTTTAAGCTTTTGGAAAAATGGTGGCTGAAAAACGGGGAAGAAGAAGAAGAAAAAAAAATTAAAAATTGGCTAAATAAGCCTTTTATTCACGGTCAGCGAGTGTATGACACTCATTATGCCATATAAGCAAAAAGTATCAAAATGACACACTGGGGCTGACATGAGGTGTCTAAAATGAACAAAACTTAGTTGAAGTGTGTAAGTGAAAGTTGATGTCAACTTTAATGGGTCACTGATGGGTTCAATCTAAATTTTAAGATGACCATATCTCATGTCTAGAAGTAGGGGTGTACATGGACCGGGTTGGTTCGAATTTTTTACAAACCAAATCAAACCATTTGTGTTGGGTTATTAAATCTATAAATCAAACCAAATCAATAAAATTCGGGTTTTTCGATATCAATATTTCTCGAGTATTTTGGTTTTTTTTTGGATTTTTTTGATTTTCTCGGGGTTTTCATAGTATCTAATAAAAAACACAGAGTAGTGCTTCTTAAAAAGAGTTCTAGTACAAAATATCAACATATAAGATGGATACAGAACACTGTTTGAAGTTTTAACTTTATAATATAACTTTATAAGATGGATTTTTTTTTGTATATTATTTAGATAGGCTTCTCAAATCCAAATCTAAATGTAAGAAAGAAAACAAAAATTATGAAAAATTTTTTAAAAATATTTATAAATTACATTTTAATAAATATTTTTATGTATAACATAATTTAAAAGTAGTATATCTATAATCGGGTCGGTTTGAGTTCGGTTTGATTTTTTTTAGTTAAAATCAAACCAACCCTATAATGGTCGGATTTTTTTCCAAACACCAAACCAAGTCAAACCAATCCACTAGTCAGTTTTTTTTTGATTTGATTCGATTTGTCGGTTTGGTGCGGTTTATCGATTTGCCCTGTACAACCCTATCTAGAAGTAAGAAGCATCTACTTTTTCTTTATGACACAATAGTTTCTTTGCTTTTATAACGAAATACATATCAAGAAGTTATAATCGAATGAAAGTAACAATGAAAAATCACTCCACATTAAGGATGTTTAAGAGGGGGAAATAGAGAGTAAAATGGATAAAATTTGCTTTTGGCAAGAAATAGAAAGGTAAAGCTACAAGCTTAAAACAAAAAGGTTGGTCTATTACCATTAGTTAAGAAGTTGATTTTTGAACCTTATAACAGTACACATAAATATGAGCGATACACAAAGCCTATAATGACTATAACTTCCTGCAAGAACAATTTTGTTGTGTAAATTCTTCAGGAGTGACGGATAACATACATGTTCAGCATGGACATCAATAAAGCAGTAATAACCAACTTTTTAAGACCGGTTGAGAGAGACTTCGAATCGAAAAACTACCAAAATTAGGAAATGTAACTTTCTTTTTTCAGGGCCGTCTCAACAAGTTTGGGGACATAAAGCCAAATTTTATAAAGAGGCCTTATAATTTTTGGTTGACATATATAAATTGAATAATTATAACATACTCAATGTAATCCTACAGATGGGGTCTGGAGAGGTAGGATATACACGGACATTCTGTGGTAAGAATGTAAGCAATGTAAAGTTTCAATAAAAAATATATAATATAAAGTTAAAATAATTAAAACTGACTAAAAATTTTAAAATTTTTATATAAATATTGAAATAGCGTTGCACTGAATTTGACAATTTGATATAATGATATTAAAACATTGTTGAATTCTTAGTGCTTGAAATTTGAAGAAGACACCAAAAAATAAATTTGATCTTTTTATAAACACACAACAATAGATTTTGCATAATGTAGAAGGTTTGACCGTTTGAGAGACTTTAGAATATTCAATAATGAGAGAATGAAAGGGGAACAAAAAAGTAAATGTAAGCATAATAATGTTGGTCCATGATAATCGTTAGAATATAAATAAGGCAACAAAAAATATAGCCAAATAAGAAAGAACGCTACAATTAACTAAACACTATTTCATTTCTCAATTATTACAATGATTCCTATATTAAATGGGGTAAAAAAATATATCATATTTTATACTTGTCACGACCCAATTCCTTAGGTCATGATGACACCTACTACAACCCACCAGTAGGTAAGCCAACCCGTCAACCCGGAACTTCAAGTAATGGGTTTGAGGGAAGAAACTAAACAAGAGTGACGAATTATAAAGATAAGCAGAAAGAATAAGCGGAAGTAAACCAAAACATGATATAAACAACTAAAGATCCCTCCCAAAACCTGGAAGTCACAAGTACAGAGCTGCTACAAAACAAAAGACGAGTACAAGTCCCGAAAGTGGATCGAAAATATATATAACAACTGACTAGTCTCAAAAGGCAAAAGACGGGTCATTCATACTGAAGGAGACAAGAATGATCCAAAAACGCTAAGTACTCACCCTAGTCTTCGAAGCTGACTGTAACAGGCTCGATCTATCCACGGCGGTAGCTGGTGCTCGATCCTGCATCACAAAAGTAGATGCAGAGTATAGTATAAGTACCAAGACAACAGGTACCCAGTAGGCATCATAGACCGACTGAGCAGAAAAGGTAAACACAATATGAAAGAGAGGAATAGCCTAAATAGGAGTCAACATAAGCATCAAAAAGGGGAAAGAGTACTACCTATGAGAACTACAACTAACTATACCCAACTGGGCCCCCATAAGTCCAGTCGGGACACTCATGCGCAAGTTAAATAAAAACCCGAATGAACCCCCATAAGCCCGCCGAGTACACAGAATAGCTATAACTACCAAGCCTAGGAATCAAGAATCTACGATGTTAGGAGCCGAAGTACTATATCATTTCCAAACCTAGAATCTCAAAGAGTCAATCGATCTAGGGGTGACTTAGGGGTCGAGGCCGGGACTGGGACCCAGATGCTCGCCCGAATGTTCAAAGTAGCTAAGGTCGGGACTGGATACTCGGATGCTTGCCATAATATATAAGTGCGGTCAAGGCCGGGACTGGGTAATCGGATGCTCTCCGTAATATATTGGTATGATCGAGGCCGAGACTGGGTACCCGGATGCTCGTCATACTAGCAAGCAGATAGAGGCCAGGGTTGAGTACCTGGATGCTCCCCGATAATTCAGAACGGAGGCTGGGACTTGGTACCCGGATGCTCACAGATAATTTATCCCATGATGCCAAACATTCTACTTCCCAACTAGAATACAACAGTACCGAAAATCTTTTCCCAAATGAGTCAACCGATATGCCGCAAAAAATGGAACCGGAGCCAAAGTCAACGATCATGAAATCTAGTGTGGCCGACGCATCATGAAAGTCACGATTATAACGATTTATGGATGAGGATATTATTAAGAGCAAGGGTAACGCCTAACTAAGTCCAAACTACCAGACACTAGCCCGCTACACCATTCTACAAGGATCTAAGTCTACCAGAGCGACGTCATGACATCTAAAGCAAGTTTACATCCTATACTAAGGCCAACATTCTCCACAGTATCAACAACATGCCCATTCAACTCTCCTTAAAATACCAACAAATAACGATAAGATACACATGCTTCTAAATATCTGAAAAACCCGATAACAAGCCTAAAGCATGATTTCTAACACCTAAAATATACAATCAAACTACCTAACCCATATTCCAACTATTTCAACATGCTTTCACACATTCCAGCTCAATCTAAAGAAAAGTAAACAGTAGCCTACCTGTAGGCTAAATACACGGGCTTCAAATTACTGTACTGGAGCTTTTCCCTTTCGAAATACCTCAGAATACTGCCATGCTATCAAAATCAGAACCACGACGTCAATACGCTCGTTTAAACACTAATTTCATAATTTTTGGAGATGGATCAATTTTGGAGTCTAAAACGGAAAAAGTGGGACCTACATATGAAATTCTGGATTTGACCACCAAAACAGGTTCTAAACATCACTCCAAGCTCACAAATCAGATTTATAACACAATTTGGGGTGGAAAAATAACGCAAGACGATCAAACAATCAATTTTCACATTTTCAACTAAGAAAACAAACAAGACAGCCTCTTTATGCGTCGATTTCTCAAAAAAGAAAGTCTCCCAATCAAAACAAATTACACCATAACGTTCCTTGCGAAAAACCCCACAATGTAGCCTCAAGAATCACTCAAAAGGGAGTTATATTGGCCAAGTTACACTCTTCCAAAATTCAACAAAATTTGATTCCGAAAAATACAAAATCTGCAGCAAAAATCAATTTATTACCTCGAACTACGTGCCAAAATCAGATTCTGAAACTTCCACGATGTTCTCCTCAAAATTCTACGCAAGATAGCCTCTGGAATCACCCAAATCGAATTTATATAGGTCAAGAAATAACTTGTCAAAGTTCTTCAAAAATTCATTCCGAAAGTGGACACTGCTGCAAATAAAATCATAATTTTTACCTGAATCGAATGCTCCAAATCAGTTTTCAATCTCTCCAATGCGTTCTCCACAAAAAATCTTACAAGTTTGCCTTTTGAATCACCCAATTTGGAGTTATATAGCTCAAGTGATGGGGTTTTAAAGTTGGAGAAAAAAAAACCAAAAATGGCCCTGCTACTGCTGCTGCAACATATTTTGGAAAAGTCCAAAATCTCCGACAGGGTGCTCGAAATTCGTTCGGAATTTGATAAAAATAAACCAGATATGCTACCCCACTAAATTCGATGTTACGGACTCAATGGAGTATTCATAATTCCCATACGAGATCATTTTAATAAAAAGTGGATCCCACACCCAAAGCCATTTTAAGCCACATTCCACAACGGGCCTTGATATTAGTTCGGAAGCCTCTGAAAGCGAACGAAGGGTCGTTCTAGACCAAAATCGATATTCCGTAACTAACTGCGCTGTCAGAATTTTTATTCAAGCGCGTTTTCCAAGAATGTTGACCAAAGTTAACCATAAGCTAACTTTCAAAGTCAAAAGCGCCAAATGGCCCCAAACTCGTATTGATTGCCTCGATAGTCATTCCAATAGTTCTACTAGCCTAATTTGGTCGTTCCGGAGCTGATGGAACCATCAAAATTTGAATTCGAGATCTCGTTGACTCAAAACTCGAAAAGTCGCAACTAAACCAACTTAGGCCTTCAAAATACCAAAACGGACTCGGAGGTCCCCAAACTCGTATTGATTGCCTCGATAGTCATTCCAATAGTTTTACTAGCCTTATTTGGTCGTTCCGGAGCTGATGGAACCATCAAAATTTGAATTCGAGATCTCGTTGACTCAAAACTCGAAAAGTCGCAACTAAACCAACTTAGGCCTTCAAAATACCAAAACGGACTCGGGACATCCAAAAATTCAATCAACACTTCTTCTAGACCAAAAACCTTCTCCCGAATCCAAACATAGTTGTCAGAATTTTATTTCGAGCATCGGAACTCCAAAAGTTGACCAAAGTCAAATCTTGACTTAAAATTCCTCAATTTCTCAATTCAAGGCTTCAAAACTTTGTTACAACTCCAAAATTGATTCCGTAAAGTCTCCTAAGCCAATTTCGACATTTTGGAGCTGCTGGAATCAATGAAATTCCGTTCTGAGACCCGTAGCTCCGATTAATCCCAAATACCACTTTTTAATACTTAAAGCTTATGAAACTCAAAATTTTCAAAGACTTAACTTTTCATAGAATTTTCTAAAAATCAACACCCGATAACAATCAGAAATGACTTGGAGCATCTAAAGGGAGGGGTAAAATGGTTATTTTACAAAAATTCCAAAAATGACCTTCAAGGTCATTACAACTCAAAAAATTCTTTTCAAATTTATCACTACGTGAGATTTGTTTTAACAATATATATACCGTATACATATACATACATCTTTGAGAGAAAATGGCGACCCCAAAAAAATTGAGATCCCAATCGAGTGCTTTAGAAGCCTTATGGTCGAGATGGCCCGTCTTTCCATTGAAGGAAGATAAATAAAAAGAGACTGTTATTTATCCTTGAAAATGGACTCTGAAAAAAATAAATGACGGAAGAGAAAAAATTAGTAACTACTCACTGGAACAAATTAGAAGAGCAAGAGAGAGTAGGATAATTGATAACATTAATCAAATGACTTTTCAATTATCTTAATAATGCACATAAATAGGGGAAAATGAAACAACAGTTAATATGCCTTTTCAAATTTCCACTCAATAACGTGGAAAGATTGCTCAAATCTGTAGAAGTTAACAATTGAATAGAAGATAATTAGGTGAGGGGTAAAAAAGCATGTTTTATAATATTTTAATTTAATGTAGGGGTAAAATGGTAATTTAATTTTGCACTTAGAGCTTTCCACATTTAGTATTATACTAATCTCTATGAACGTGCTTTGCACGTTACTCCTTATCAATTGTCATACAAAAAAGAATTTCGATTACTAATCCGAAGTCCCATCTCGACACCCAACTCGACATCTGACCCCGACATCCAATATCCGACCTCGACACTCGAGACCTGAATCAGAACTCAACTTTCGAACCAAGACTTGACCCCAACTCCCGACCTAGGACCTGACCCAACACTTGTCCCAGTACTCGACTCGAGACCTGACTTCTAACCCGAGATTTGATCCCAACATTCAGATCTTGACCCAACTCGAAACTTGACCCTGACATCCGACCCTGACACCTGACACACTTATTCGAGACCCGATTCAAATCCTAGATCGGAACCCGACTTTTGACTCAAGATCCGACCCTACACTCGACTTTCAAATCAGGATCTGACCCCACTAGACCCTGACATACGACATGAGACCCGACCCCAATTTTTGACTCCTGACCCGACCATTCTTCCGACTCGAGTTTTGACCCCAACAACAGATCCTGATCCCGATTTGCGAACCGAGATTTGACCCCGACTCCCGACCTAGGACCCGATGACTTCTGACATAAGACCTGACTCTAATTCTTGATTTGAGACCCAACTTCCGAATCTGGATCCGACCACAAGGCTCGACTTTCGAATCAATAGTTGATTCTGACACTCGACCCCGACAATCGATTAAGGACCTGACTCCGATACTTGACTTGGGATCCGATCACAACTCTCAATCTGAAATCCGACTTCGATCCGAAACTCCACCTGACACCTAACTCGAGACCCAACCCTGACACACCACTCTAGATCTTACCTTGATTTCTGACTCGGAATTCGACACTAAAATTGAGATCCGACCCGAGATCCAGGAGTTCGGTCTCAAATCGTAGGTAAAAAGGTTAATAAAGGGAGGTTGCATTTCATTGAATTGTTGATTGAATATTTTTTCCTTTATTGAAAGACTCTATAATAGATAAAATTATCATTTGCTATTTTTTCTACAGTAGACAAAATTGTCATTTACTATTTTCTTTAAATAATTATCATTTAATTATTACGCTAATATGTAGGACTTTGAAATTAACTAAAGTTATAACTATTAAATATTTATTTATTAAAGATATAAAAGTCGTTTAATATTTAATAGATATTTTGGTCAACCAATATTATAAAACGTGTAGAAATTTCCTACTCATGATTTACTTGAAATAGATTTAATGTTAAACTCCTAGTATTAGTAAGATAATCTGTGTCCTGCCATGAACTTAGTCCTAATTGTAAATGTTTTGTTTAGCCATAGTACAAATTATATTTATACCCATTAGTAATTTTTTAGATGAAGAAAATTTCAACTTCAAAGGAAAAATAAGTCAATCAACTTTTAGTGGATATTTTGGTCAATCAATATTTATATTCATGTTTTTATAATTACATAGATGATAATGATATAATATATGATATGATATGATATGATATGATATGATAATGTTGGTGTTGGTACAGTACTTCTGATACAAGATAAAATTTCACATGATTTTGATTAAGCCTTAATGCTAAAAGAAAGAATTTTGAAATGCATTTTCCTTTGATATTCCATTTTACTGTCTAATTAAATATAAATGCTCCCTTCTTATATTTCTATGTATATCACTTGCTTTCTTTGAATCTTGTCTCACTCTTTGGGAAAACAGTTGTATGATACATACTAGGCATGTGAAGCTTAGACCTTTTGACCATTTAACTTTTAATATCAGGATTAGTTGTTGATCATTTTGAGCTATGCGATTAGGACAACTTTACCTCTACCACTAGGATACGTTTTGTGAGATTCCACTTACTTCTCGCGAAACTTAGATTGTTATGTCTTTTGAGTCACCAGAGCATGTCTTGATTGACTGGTTTAATCCTTGTCATATAGGCTCCATAAACAATAATAATTCTTTTGGGTTGTTACTTTTATAAAAGTTTCATTTACAATAAAATGTGATTAATTTAACAATTGTATTCATTCATGATTTTCAATACTTCAAAGTTTGAGATTTTCAAAAAACTTCTCTATTCATAATTCAGGTGCATAAGTAAGGATTACTAGATGAGTTGATTTGCTCGGATCGGATATAGTTCGAATGTCGATCACGTGAATTTATAGTGTGACAATATTGCTGAATCTTAATCCGCTCTATCAAATGTCTGGGCCACTACACAAGCATGTACCTAAGCTCAAAAATGTTCAATCTCACAAATTGGTTAGTGCAAAATGTCCTTGGCCAAATGATGCTCCTCAACTACCGGAAATGTCAAACTACCCATTCTAAATGATCTCCCGCTCAACGCATCAACTATAATATTGGTCTTGCTTGAATGATGCATAATAGTTATACCATAGTCCTTGAGTAACTCAAACCACTTGCGCTGCCTCGAATTCAAGTCTTTCTATTTGAAAATGCACTTTAGGTTATGATGATCCATGAATACCTCACAATGCACACCTTACAAGTAATATCTCCAAATCTGCAAGGCAAGTGTCATTACCGTCAATTCCAAGTCATGAGAGGAGTGGTTCTTCTTATGTATCTTAAGTTATGTAGAGGCATATGTTATAACTTTTTCCTTTTACATAAAAAAGCATCCCAAATCAATACGTGAAGCATCATAATACACAACATAACCCTTAGATCCTGATGATAATGAAAAATAGGCATTGTGGTTAATATAGTCTTGAGCTTTTGAAAGCTCGCAGACACACAACCACCCGGATAGAACGCCCTTTAGTGTCAAGCGGGTTAATGGTTCCACTATGGATGAAAATTCCTTTATGAACCACCCCCAATAACTTGCCATGCCTAAGACCCTCAGAATCTCTATAGGTTTAGTCGGTCTAGGCAAACTTTAAACAATCTTAATCTTCTTTGGATTAACTCTAATACCCTTGTTAGTCACCACGTGACTCAAGAAAGATACTGAATCCAAAAGAAACTCACACTTGGATAACTTATCATCCAAATTTCGATCCTTCAAAACCTAAAGTACCATCTTCAAGTGCAATTCATGCTCTTCCCTGCAAAAATACATAAGAATATAGTCAATGAATACAATAACGAAGAAATTCAAGTATGCCTTTAACACATGGTTCATGAAGTCTATTAATGTTGTCAGTGCATTAGTCAACTCAAATGACATAACAAAGAGCTCATAGTACCCATACCAGTTCCTAAAGGTTGTGTTGGGAATATAATCTTCAAGTTGTGATAACTCCATCTCAAGTCAATCTTTGAATTGACCAAATCACTCCACGATTGATCAAAAAGATCATCAATACAAGAAAAATAATACTTACTCTTGATAGTAATCTTGTTAAGCTGCCTTTATTCAATACACACGCATCAGGCAATCCTTATACAAAAATAAGACAAGTGCACCCCTAGGTAAGACAATCAATCTATTGATTCTTTACTCAATAGACCCTGTGATTGTTCCTTCAATTTTCTCAACTTAACTGGTGACTATTCTATATGCCAAAATAGAAATGTTGAGTTGAGTGATCGATATCAAATCAATACTAAAGTCAATACCCTTATTGGGAGGAATACTAGACAAATTAATAGGGAAAACATCAAGAAACTCCCCAAACAGGCACCCAGTCATGTCATAGAATACTCCAAGTCAACATTTTGAATATAAGCAAGATAGGCTAAATAACCTCTACCAACTATTTGGTGTGCCTTAATAAAATATATAACCTTACATGAGGGGCAAAATATATGCTCCCCTTCCAAACAATACTAGCACACCTAGAATTGCCAAAGTCGTAGTCTTGGCACATAAGTCAAGAGTCACATAATTGGAATATAATCTATTCATATCAAGTATCACCTTGAAATCAACCATATCTAATAGTTATAAATCAACCGATGTATCACAATAAATCAGTCAAGATCAATAAATATTGATTGATGGCTAAAAATATATGTTTTTATCTGTATTTCACCTCATATTTATTTTATATTTTCTTGTTATTAAGTTCGTTTCATCCACTTTATTCTAAATATTTGAATTTTATTGTGTCGGAGATGATTTGATAAGAAAGTGATATTCAATGTCAAAATGATGAAAAAATGACTTTGAAGTCCGAGTAGAAGTCAATATTAAAGATCAGGATCAAGTCTATGCTAAAATAATGAAAATATGACATTGAAGTAGAAAATAGCCAAATGCCTCCTAATCTATATTTGGATTTTCAACTACACTTTAACTTTACGAAAGTCATGTCACTCCCTAAACTATTTAAAACTAAAATTATTATCTCTTTATATGCTTATGTGGCAAAGTGAGTGAATTTCACTCTCTCTCAGAGAAAGTGAAGACCAATAACAAATATAACAAAATTATTTCTAATTTTGTTTTCATAAATATATGTATTTTTATTTATTTTTATTATTTGTTTCTATCTCATTTTTAGTTTGTCTTCTTTTTCATAGCAACTTAGTTGAACATCCATGGAAACCACCAAATTTTACCATCATTCACCATCTTGAAATCACTGCTATCACTATGTTAATCTATACACCATAAATTGTAAAGAGCAATTCCACAATCAAGAACACTATGAACCCCAAATCTTTCGAATCAAAAACAATTTGAGCTTGACTAAAATTAATATAGTGACATCCAACTGATTTTCTTCAATAAACTCTCAATACTAGAAAAATTTTCGATCATCTATTCAGTATCCAACAAATCACCAAATTTTTTTGTAATCACTTATAAATGTTGTAAGCTAATTTCTCACAAGTTTGATGCTAAAGCCCCGTCAATGAAGTTTTATAGATCTTATTTCAAGTTTCAGACAACCTATTTAGCAAAGAAATTTAATTTCAGCTCCAAATAATATTTTTCAATGAATTTTAAAAATTGATCATTTCTCTGAAAATACAACCATGTTCTTCATCTTATTCTTTGAAAATTTGATGCAAAACCAAAAAGAGGAAAGAATAAACCATTGACATAAGATCTGTAAAACTCCATTGAAATTTTCAAAGATCCAAGATCTGTCAATGGTTTATTCTTTTCTTTTTTGATTTTGTAAAGTTTGAAGCTCAATACTTTGACCTTCAATGGAGTTTTGAAATAATAAATCAAAAAGAGTAAAGAATAATAAATAAATAAAATATTAATAAGATTTTAACGTGTCAAATGTGTGAGTTTTATCGATCCTGTAACTTTTTAAAGGTGTAATAATTTCAGTTTTAAATAATTTAAAAGAGGGTGATAAAACTCCGATGAAGTTAAAATGTGTAGTTAAAAATCCGAATATAGGTTAGGAGAGTATTTGACTATTTTCTCCTAATAGAAGTCAATATTAAAAATTAAGATGAAGTCGGATCCACGTGTACATGCAAAGAAGCTTTAAAAAATGAGAATTCCCATGATGGTCTGGTGCGTTGTCCAAATTACCAAGGGGTGGGGCGCACCATTGAAAATATGAGAAAAATCTATAAAAATCTGATTCTCTAAAAATTTAACTTGGTGCGACGCATGCTTGCCAAGTGTAATGGTGCACCCTTGATTTGTTGGCTGATTCAGGTAAGGCTTGGTCTATAAGTGATATTTTGACCCATGATCATTCAAGGACAGTCTAAATACATCTCAAACACGTTTTTAAGTGTCTTTTGACAGAAGAAAATCACTAGGAGGGCTAGAGCATGTGGAGCGGAGTTTCACGCAATTTATTAATTCCTTTATTTTATTTTTTATAGTTGAATGATTAGTATGACTTGTGATTTTTCCGCGAGCATGATTGACTAGTTTCTTTTGTTTTAGTGTTACTAGATTATTCACGAATGTTGTAGTTGAATCTTTGTGTTTGCATTTTGATAATCATTATCGCTTACTTATTTTATTCAACGCTTAATTATTTGATTCACATGATTACAATTGAATAATTTACGTGAATCTGGAGTTGAACTCGGGAGAGGGAACCATAACTCTGCACATAAAATAGAGCTTGTTCTTGAATCTGAAAAGTGGAGAATGGATTCACATTTAGGATAGGATATACCTACTCACCTTGTTTAGTCAAATACATGAGTTATAAATGCATTTTTATTACTGATAATCCATAAGAATATAGGAGTTAGGATAATTTGAATTAAGAATAGAGACCCCAGAGAGTGAATGAGCAGTATTAACTCGGTGATTAATAAACCAAATAATCAAAATTGCTAACTAAAATGGATACTCAACAAGATTTAGAATATATTCTCCATTTGAGAAATTTAAAAACATATTATTTTTGGTTTACTATTTCTATTTTAGATAATTCCTATATCAATCTTATAAAACCTCTTGCTTAGATATACTATAATCATTTAATCCAATTCAGAAGGTTAATCAACAAAGACTTTGTTGGAATGATACTTTTCTTATCATTATATTACATGTCGATCATGTATATTGCATGTCAGTGGACCCGATCAAGATTTTGGAAGCATTGTCAAGAACTTCCATATTATCTCTTATGCTAGATTAGATTGTTTTCTCTAATCAAGTTTAATGTTTGTTCTCGCTCTTTGATAAACACCGTGCACTTGATTTGAATGCTAAGGAAAAGTTCTGGAGATTAGAAAGAATTAGTAGATACAAATGCCCAACCTGAAAAGAAACTTCTCAACAAACTAACAGAAAACAAAGCACCAAAAGGCTAAACAGGATGATAAACTAGTAGAGTGTAGCCCAAATGATGTTCTCGTAGTCATTGTTGATGGATTATTCAATTCAAGGAGCTAGTATTTATACAAGGAAAGTTTTCATAAACTATGTACGTGGAATTAGTTTGGAATAAGGAAAACAAAAAGCCAGTGCGTGAAGCAATAGAGGACCAATCAAATTAGGATTGGAGTCATGGAGAGACATGAACAAATTCTAAGTTGGACTGGAGAGGTGAAAGGCGACTGCTTACTCCTATATATACATCACAATATCAAACCTTTATAGTTGAACTACACCTAAAAACAAAGTCCTCGGAGTGCTCCCAGTTCTACACTAAGAGTCTTAAAGAAGAAGCTGCTGCTACAACAAAGAACATGTTCCTATAAAGATCTATCAATATAGTTCTTTAGTTATAATAGTTATTTTCTTAGAGTGGTTCCAAGGCAACATCTTGATTGTTTCATAGTTAATTATAGTAGGTGTTGTTTCGTATTGTGAGAGTAAGATTGTTGAGAATAATTCCTTAGGTGTTGCAAGAGAGGTTGTAAACCTGAAATTGAAGTTTGGGTTCGAGTTTAGTGGAAGAGTTTGGAGAAAAGTCCTAGAGAGGTAGTTTGTAGTTTTTGACTCCCTTGAAAAAAGATTTTCCACGTGAAATACTTGGGTTGATTTATATTTCACACTTGTTTGGAGAAATTTTTTAGAGAGGTAGGTTGTGGTTCTTGTACTTACTCTATACTTGTTGCATCGTTTATGTGCAGGTTCTTTCTGAGTACAAGCGATGTATGAGGTATTGTTGTTACCTGCAACACCAAACTCCATCTCTTTTTCATTTTTGTCGTTTCCTTTTTGGAGAGTCTTATTGATCATTTCAAACTTGTAGTCACTTATTAGTAGCTCTTTTACGTATGACACCAAGTCTAGGGAGGTGTAACATTTATTTTTGCTTACTTTTGGTTTGGAAACAAACTTATTAACTTATTTTATTTCTTTATATTTCACATGATAATTGATTAAATGGACTAAAAATTTGATTATGCTTTGCCTACGGGGTTGAGGTCCATAACGACTATATCAATTTTAAGGTCAGGATAATTTTGTATATAAGCTTAAGGTTCATCGATCTCATGAGTACAAAAGTAATTTCTAGTAGAGTCTTGCAGATTAGTACGATGATGTCCATACCTATCTTCGAGAGGCTACAAGACATTTGGGAAACTTTTATATTTTTCATTCTTGATCATGTGTTCTTGACTTTATTGAGTTTAAATCCATTTGTTTCACTCTTACAGATGGTGAGAACTTGTTTGATCGAGGCTAGAGATCAATAAATTGCACCCACACCCATTACTAAGGTCGTCACATGCGATGGAGGCAAGGGTCAAGATAGGGCAGAGCCAAGTTGCAGCTGACTAGAGGTAAAACACCGACAACTGCTCATGGTTGTGATAGAGTAGTGTCTCATGATATAAAGATATTCTTGAAGGTGAGACAATTTAGGTGGATGAGGTTTTACCACAAAACCACCACATGGTTTCATTGCTACTTATGAAATTTACACCAAGATTCTCTGTTTAACATGTTGCGATTTCTTGAGGGGATGGACCAAACATGCATCTTACTTGTCACTCAAGATAGCTCATAGATTAAGGTGGAAGGTCAGGCTTCCGACCATATGATTTCTCTATCATTCTAGAGTCCACGGGTTCATCCAGTTATTATTGTAGCTCCCTAGTTAGGGGGTATGCCTTTGTTAGGTGTTTCTCTACCCCAATTGCTAGACTTACCATATCAGTGGAGGAGAAGAAAATATATGATAAATTCATGAGGATGAATCCTCCTTAGTACATATGATGGTGATAAGAGTGATGATGCTTATGAGTTCTTGTTTAGTTTCCATGAGAGGTTGCATAATCTGGGATTAGTAGAGTAAGACAAAGTCAACTACAAAAATTTTCAATTGATTAGGCCTGCTAAGAAATAGTAGAGGGACTATATTGAGACCAGACCAACAAACTCACCTTTTATTTTATGGGCTCAGTTCGCTCAGGTATTTCTTAAGAAGTTCATTCTTGATAGTATATATGAGAGGAGAAAAGAGATCAATATGGGAAGATACAATAGCATAGTATTATCATGATCGAGTATGAGATAATGTTTCATGCCTTGCCTCATCATGCGTTGATGGTACCTCCTTGCAATACATAGAGGATAAGAAGGTTTAATAATGGGTTGATTTTCCTCTTCATTTAGCAACAACTTAAGTGGATTCCACAAGATATTCATTCTAGAAGATAGTGGATGATGCCACGGAAGCTGAATTTATCTGATGACAAGATTATGAGGAGCAGGCAGGCAAAATGCCCCACTTAATAGTTATGGTGGTTTCTTATTTGGCAGTAAGGGTTACTCCATAAGGAGTTATCATCCTCAATCTAGGAAACCAGTTAATGCACATATGTAGGTATTCAAGGCAAGTGAATCTGATGTAGTTCTTAGAATTTGGGACAGGCTTCCCATGATTCTTTGTATAAGCCTTTGGTCATTGGTGGGCATTCAGACGACTCTAGTCTTTGTTAGTTGGCCATGAAATGTAAAGGGTGCCTTAGGTGTGGTGCTCTCAGGCATATTTCGAGGGATTGCCTTAGGCAGAGGCATGGTGGGAAGCATCAAAGTTGTCAAATATCAAAAACTAAAGCAATACCACAACTAGATGGAGACGGTTCCTAGAGCAGCAAATGTAGTTCCCATTCTAGTATATATGGTACCCAGTTAGATCCAAGAGGTACTTAGGTTGAGGGTGACCATTCTCATTGCTATGCCTTTTTGGGAAGACTAGAGGTATAGGCCTACGATTCAATTACCAGAGGTATTATTGTAGTTTGTCATCGACTAGCTACAATATTATTTGATCTAGGGTCTATTTACTCTATGTTTCTACATATTTTTCTTTTCTTTTGATTCACTTTCTTTGGCTAAGGTGTTTCTACTTGTGTCAATTATTTTGTGATTGTTGATCGATCCTATCGATCTTTGTATTTACTTTGGTAAGGTATGACACTTGGGTGAACTTGGTGATTTTTGATATAATGAACTTAGATATTATATTAGGCATGAATTGACTATCTTCGTATCATGTAATCTTACACTATCATTCCAAGACAACTACCTTAGCCATGCCAGGTATTCCTAGATTGGAGTTGGAGAGTACTCTTATTCACTACTCGAAGAAGGTAATATCATTTCATAAGGCCAAACAAATGGTTAAGAAAGGTGTCTCACTTTTTTGGCTCACATTTAAGATATCAATGTTAAGACTCCTACACTAGAGTCAGTACGTAACACCCCAAAATATTCTACTACAAATCAGATTAGAAAAACCCTGCCTAGAAAAAGAAGTCAAGTTATACTAAAGTTTTACTTTTACAGACACCATCTACGACTTGTAGAAACAATCACAGACTGTAGATGGGCCCATAAATTCAAACTTTAGAACCCAGTAAAAGAGGTCTGACATTTACAAATAAGTGTACAGGCCATAAAACCTTTTGCAAGTCATACGCTTAATCCATAGATAAACGTTTGAAACCTATAAATTTCCAAGTGTATAGGATGGGTCAGTCAATGAGTCATAGACCAATAGACGAACTGTATATGGTTTCGTAGATCAAAAGTCCTGAAACCCTAGTCTAGCTAGACTTTTACGACCCCTTCGTATGACCCATAAAAGAGTTTACATACCGTAGAAGATTCTGTAAATCCAAAGTCCTGAAAACCCAAAATATCAGTACTTTTTCCACAAATGTACAAGATGGTCTATAGAAGGGTTTATGACCCATAAAAGGATTTGTAAATTCAAAGCTCAGAAACCCATGATCTCCAGTCACTTTCTACTAGAGGGCTTTTATGGCCCATAGAAGCTTCTACGAACCGTAGATGACCCCATAGATAGCCTCAGTCAGTTTTTAATAAGATCTATTTTGGACCTTTCCCACCATTTATAAGTCTAACCTCAATGTTTTGGGGTACACTTAGGGTATTTATCAGTTTAATTTGACCCTAATATGCTCATAATCACCTCCAAGACTTAGAGTAAGGATTCAAGAGGAGAAATCTAAGGTTTCAAGCGCGTTCTTCAATTTTCTTCAGGAATCGAGTTCTTCCAGGTATATAAGGATACTCATAGTGTTGTACCCAGTTCTTCCTCATTCCCTACATCTAAATTTAGTCAGTAAGATTTAAACTTAGGTTTTTAACCCAAGCTTTCCTTGAATTCCAAGTTTTCTATTATTATTTGTTATTGAATAAAATCCCTATCATTGAGATTATGATTCTTTATGTGATTCTAGTTATTGATTTTTGTTCATGCTTATTTTCCATATGAACCCTACTTGAGTTGTTTGAAGGTTTTACATTGCTATATAGTATGCATTGTGTTCAGTTAAAGTAAAAGTATTTCTAAGCTATTAGTTGAAGAAGAGTTTTAAGGATACTTGAGTGTTCCAAATGCGATACTTGAGTGTTCCAAATGCATTAATTTATTTTGAAAAGAGCATGATTAGTTTTAAAGAAAGCATTATCAATTTTGGGAAAGCAATTTCAGTTAGTTAAAGTTTCGTTCCATCAAATTGAAGAGAGTATTTTGAGCATAGACACCAGTATCTGATTTCAATTTTTCTCTAAATTGGGACATCTTTAAATGTTATTAATCATAGTGCATATTTTGGGAGAGTATTGAGAAAATATTTGGGTACAAGTTAAGATAACTCAAACCCCATAATCTGTACTGCCAGTGTAGATAGGATCGTACCAATGATTTGGGAGACTCCTCACTTAGCCTCATTGAGGCCTTTTAGATTGATCCAAAAGTTCAGTTTTGTTTTCCTATACTATGAAAAGGTATAGGATGGCTCTAGCAATATGAGTTAGACGCTGTATCATCACTATGCTCATAGTGATGGTTGTCGGTTAGAGAAACTCCCCAAGAAAAGTAATGTATTATTTTAGAAAGTTATTCATTGTATTGTTTCAGTTGTAAAGATTTGATATTTTCATTACACTTAAATGCTTTACTTTGAGTTAAGTTATTTTCCTTATCCTTTCAGCATGAGTATTAAGTTTAGTTATTATTTCATTCAACTTTATTACATATCATACATTTCATGTACTGAGATCTTTCGACATTGCATCATTTTATGAAGCAGATCCGGGTGGTTAGGATCATCAACATGCGCTACATTGAGATCATACCTTGTCAACTTTGGTGAGACCTCCTAATTTTTGGAGGACTCCATTTTACTTATGTTTTTCAGTATCAGTAGTGAATTTTGAGGTAGCCGTGGGTCATTTACCGGAACCTATCTTTAGTTAGTAGAGGCTTCATGGACAAAGTTAGAGAGTCAGTTCAGTATTTCCCCCCCCAATGTTCTAAACTCTATTTCAGATTATATTTAGAGTATTTTTAGAAATTTGCTTGAGATAGCTATTTAATATTTTAAATGCTCAATCTTTTAAGATTTTGCCTTTGAGTTTAGTCTTTTACTCAGTAGTAAGTAGGCTAAGAGTTCCCTTTGGACCAGTAATGGTTTTCGAGTGCCGACTACACCTAGAGTGTAGACTTTGGGTGTGACAAACTTGGTATTAGGGCACAAGGTTCAAGAATCCCAAGATGTGTATGAAGTCGTGTCTAGTAGATTCCTTCTTATCAGTGTGAAGCGCGCCATATTTATAATAGAGAGGCTGCAGGTCATTAGGAAATATCACCCTTCTTTTATACTCTACATTCATGCGATAGAGTTTATCTCTATAAAAAAAATTCTAACTCGTACATTTACACATAGTTAGATCATGCCTCTAAAGTGATCACTAGTCAAAGGAACTTCGTTAGTCCGATGTTCTAACAAATGTTATGCCTCCACCAATTAGGATGCAAACTAGAAATGAAAATTGCTCAGTAGATTTGGGCAATAGTGTTGGAGCTCAAGGTGTGCCTGCTAACACAACCAGAGTTCCATAGACACCCGGTTCTCATCCTTCCCTTACATCAGAGGTAGATTAAGAGGAGCTATCTAGATGTCACATAGTTAGTGGATGCCAGTCAAGTAGTTAGAGAACTCCAATCACTAATTCCATTCCTCAGGAGTCGTATGCTGAGACAAGAATCAGAGATTTCTTGAGGATGAATCCAACGGTCTTCATAGGGTCCAAAGTAGAAGAAGATCCTCAGAACTTGATTGGTGAAATGTGGAAAATCCTTAAAGCTAGCATGTTACTGAGATCGAAGGAGTTGAAATTTATACTTATCAACTCAAAGATGTAGCTAACATCTGGTACTACTAATAGGAGGAGAGTTGTGGCAAAGATGTTGAGCCAGTCGTATAGTATGATTTTGAGGGAGCATTTTTGGACCACTTTTTTCCCCAGGAGCTAAGGGAGGCGAAGGTAGAGGAGTTTTTGAATTTGAAGTAAGAAGGGTTGATAATAAAAGAGTACAGTCTCAAGTTTCTCCACTTGTACAGGTATACTCTGAAGATGCTTCAAGATATGAGGTCCAATATGAGGAAGTTTGTCTCTAGGTTAGGCAAATATGTGAAAAAAGAGTGCAAGGCTACTTTATTGATTTCGGACATGAATATCTCCAGGCTTATGGTGTATACACAACATGTTGAGGAAGATAAGAAGAGAGATAGGATGAGCATCAAAATAAGTGGGCAAAGTCGGTAGGACATGAGCCCAGTAAGCAGTGGAGTGGTAATGACAACCGATCATTCTTCAGAAAAGTTTATTTGGCTATGCACCATCATCAATGAGTGCACCCGCACTGAGTAACAAGAATGATCAAAAGTATCAGGATGGCCAAAACTTTAAGGCTCAGGGTTCTCAGTCACAAGGTAGTGTGGCTCAGGGTTTTTCGCAAAACCCACCTTGTGGTAAGTATGGTTGGCCCCATCTGGGGGAGTGTTGAGATGGAATAAAAGGTTGCTACAAGTGTGGTTAGATACATCACCTTTTGAGAGACTTTCCGATCTAGAAGTAGAGTAATAAGGTCCATTATTTATCATTGGCTCCATCATGTAGGATTTCTTAAAGGGCTGCTACTTTAGGGACATACAGAGGCTCAAACCGTCTATATGCTATGGCTAGTAGCAAGATTAGGAAAACTCGCCAGATATCTTCACTAGTATTCTTAAAGTTTTTTCCTTGATGTTTATGCGTTACTTAATCCAGGTACAAACTTATCTTTTGTGACTCCTTATATAGCCATGAAGTTTGGATTTGACCTTGAATGTCTTCTAAATCCTTTATGTCACACACCGAGTGTACATGTAGACGACACTCGAAAACCATTGTTGGTTCCTTAGCGAACCCTTGGCCTAGGTGACTACTAAGCGAAAGACTTAACTTGATAATCACAGTTTAAAATTAGTGAGCATTTTAAATACTTAAAAGAAATCTCATAAAAATGCATGAAATACTCTGAATATATGTAAAAGAATGTTTAAAACATAATCTCTGGAAAGACCAAATAAACTCCCTACTGTATTTATGAAGCGTCAAAAGTACTATAGATAGATATCAAGACAGGCCCATGGCTACCCCAAAAGAACTAATAATAATGGATAATGAACTACAAAGAACTTCCTTCGAAAGGTAGGAGGTCTCACTAAAAGCTGGATGAATGTGATATTCAACGATGCACTTGTTGAGGATCTCTTACACATATATTCGTATCATAAAATGATGCATCATTGAAAGATGTCAGAAAATAAAATATACGATATGTAAAATAGCTGAATAGATAAAATAAGTGAAGACTAGATATTCATCAAATAAATATTGGGAGTATCTCAACTAAAGTAAAGCATGCAAGCAAAATAAAGTTTCAAGGCTTTACAAAAATATAAGATAATGAATGGAACTCAAAATAAAGTAATGTTTTCTCTTTTGGAGAGTTTCTATAATCGACAACCATTACTATGAGCCTCATAATGATACAACATACTGCTCACATTGGCAGAGCCATCCATTATCTTGCCAAGATAAGAGATACAATCCCAACTCATGGATCCATATAAAAGTCTATATTATAGAATGAAATGAGGAATCACCCAAACTAATGATATGCTCTTATTCTATGTTGGCTACGTAGTTTATAGGGTTTGCGTTATCTAAACTCTTACCCAAATTGGTGCTCAATACTACTCCCAAAATTATGTAATAATGCTAATATAATAATGTGATTAAGATACTCAAAATATATCTCATTTAGTCTCATTAGAATTTAATATGATTAGCTCATACTCTTCTCAACTCTTAATTTTTTTAGTTTTAATAAAATACAATATGCATTTGGTACTACTTGTGTTCCCTCAAACTCTTTCTCAAAATATCATTATGCACAATACTTTAACTCATTTAAATTTGGAAAAAATCATGCATGAAATCAGTAATATAAAGCTTCATAAACTCAAGTAATGTATACACTTGGGACATTCATTGTCCCTCAAAACTTATCTTTTCTCAAACATGAAAATATGTTTTCTTCATTCTAAAACAATGCATATTAGTAAGCAATGTACTAACTCAATTGGGGTTTGTGTGAAACTAAGCACGAACATCGATTCGAGAATAAAACTTACATGAATAGACACAATCTAAATAAATGAACATGGAGCTCAATGATAGGAATCATAAATCATTCAGAAATTCAACAGAATTAGGGCTAGAACTCAAACTTAAACTCATACTAACTGAATTGAGATGTAGGGCAAGAGGACGAACTCAGTCCAATCTATGATTAGACTTGCATATCTGGAAGAACAATATTCTTGGCAAAACATGAAGAACTCAATGGATGGATTGAACCCTAGACTTTTCTCCTCTCCAATCCTTGATCTAAGTCTTTGAAGTAATTGTGAGGGAAAAAGGGTCATATGATACTGATAGGAAACTTCACTTAGTCCCAAATCATCAAGGTGTTAACTTGAAAAGGGTGGGAAAAAATAAAAACACCCTACATCAAAAGCTAATGGGGATCCCCTATAGGGTCCATCTACGGGTCATACGTCCTTCTATGGGCTGTAGGATCCCTCTCGTTGAAGCTGGGTGAACTTTTTGGAGCTCACTAGAAATCATAAGATTGGGTCTATGGATCCCTTCTATGGGTCATAGACCCTATTATAGGTCCTAGGAATGGATTGTGGGACGGGTCTGAGATGGGACTTCAGGAATTGGTATACATGACCTTCTACAGTCTATAGCATCCTCTATAGATCGTAGGGTCCCTTTGACCTTAGAATTAAATAACCAAGTTTGAGGGCTTGGTCTACGGCTCAGTTCTATAATCCATAGGAACTCCTATGACCCATAGGCTTAGTCTATAGACTGGACCTCTTGAAATAGTAGATGAGGTTTCCATGATACCTCCTATGGTCTGGGGAAGCTTTTACAGGTCGTAGGTAGGATCTGTAGAAAGTCACTTATTGTAAAAAGTCAACTTTTTCTCTAGGCCTTTTGGAATACTCTAAGTTAGAATATCTTGGGGTGTTATAACATCTCCCCTTTGGGATCATTCATCCTTGAATGATTTACACAAGGAAAGAACGCAATGCAAGAGTTGAAATACTCTTAACTCTCAAAAAGGCACCAAATCTAAGATGGAAAAAGAAGTGTTACCTTTAACATCATCATTAGAAGGAGCAAATAGATGAGGGTAGATAGCTTTCATATGTTCTTTGGATTTCCATGTAGCCTCTTTAATAAACTAATTTCTCCACAAAACTTTAATTGAAGCATCCTCTTTAGTCCTCAACTTGCGAACCTACTGATTAAGAATCTAAACCAAAATCTCCTCATAAGGCAAGTTATCCTTCACCCCAATTCTTTCTGTAGGAACAATGAACGAAGGGTATCCTAAGAACTTCTTGTGCATCGAAATGCGAAACACTAATGAACAACCGCTAACTCTAGTGGTACCTCTAACTCATAAGCTACATTACCAACCCTGTTTGTAATCTTATAGGGACCAATGTAACACGTACTGAGTTTGCCTTTCTCCCCAAATATCATAACACCCTTCATGGGTGAGACCTTCAAATACACCCAATTATTCACCTCAAACTCTGATTCTCTTATCCTAACATCAGTATAGGACTTTTGATGACTTTGCACGACTTTCAAACTTTCTTGGATGATCTTCACCTTTTTCATAGCCTGATGAACCAAGTCTGTCCCTATTAACTCTACTTCACCAACTTCAAATCTACCAATTGGTGACCTACATCTCTGCCCATAATGAGCCTCATAAGGAGCCATCTAAATACTTGTGACAGTTGTTGTTGTACTCAAATTCTATAACAGGCAAGTGATCATCCCAATTACCTTTAAAGTCAGTAAAACAAGCTCTCAACATGTCTTCAAGAGTTTGAATTGTACGCTCTACTTGACCATCAATTTGAGGATGGAAAATAGTACTAAGATTTACCTTCGAGCCTAGACCTTTATGAAATAACTTCCAAAATTAGGTAGTGAATTGAGCACCTCTGTCAGAGATGATCGAAAAGGGAACTCTATGAAGTCTAACTATCTTATGAATGAACAATTTGGCATAGTCCTCTGTTGAATCTATAGTCTTAACCGGCAAGAAGTAGGTTGACTTAGTCATTCAGTCTACAATTACCCAAATTGAATGATACTCTTAGCAAGATCGCGGTAAGCCTGTAATAAAATCCGTATTGATCATCTCCCATTTCCATTTTAGAAGTTCTATATTCCTAGCTACACCACAAGGCCTTTGATGTTCAACCTTGACTTGTTTATAATTCGGGTACTTAGAAATGAAATCTGCAATATCTCCCATTATGCCGCTCCACTAATATACTTCTCTCAAATCATGGTACATCTTTATGGAACCCGATTAAATCAAATATCTGGAGTTATGGGCCTCTGACATGATTCTCTCTTAGATACCATCAACACTTGTAACACACAATCTACTTTGATATCTCAACACACCATTTCCCCCTTGTGTAAAACCCATCACTTTTTGCTTGTGAAAATCTTCCTTTAATTGAAGGAGGATGGGGTTTTGGTATTGATTTTCCTTCACTTCAACCACTAGTGATGATTCATACTCAATCTTAACAATGATACCACCCCTCATTTGAGTCCATAAAGCAAATTATCAAACATTCAAGTCTATACACTTCCATAGGCAACTCCTTTCTTTCATCCTCCATATGAGAATTAATCCCCATGGATAACATGCTAAGAGCATCAACAACAATATTAGCTTTACCTGGGTGGTAGAGAATGCTCATATCATAGTTCTTGAGCAACTGCAGCCATCTCCTTTGCCTTATATTTAGCTCTTTTTGACTGAAGACATATTAAAGACTCTTATAGTTCATGAACACATACACATGTATGCCATAGAGATAGTAATGCCATATCTTCAGCACAAATACCACTGCTGCCAACTTAAGATCATGAGCCAGGTAGTTTCTCTTATGGATTTTAAATTGTCTGGAGGCATAAGCTATAACTTTACCTTTATGCATCAACAAATAACCCAATACAACTCTAGATGCATCATAGTAAATCACAAAACCATCTGATCCCTTGGGTAGGGACAACACTGGAGCAGTAGTCAATCTGGTTTTCAACTCTTGAAAGCTTTTCTCACAAGCTTCATACCATTAGAACTTAGTCTTCTTTTGGGTCAAGTTGTCAATGGGAATGATATAGATGAGAACCCTTCTATAGTTTTTGTGTAATAACAAGACAAACCCAAAAAACTCTTTATGTCAGTCGGGGATGTGGGTCTGGAACAATGCCTTACTACCTCAATCTTATGTGAATCAACTCAGATACCTTCACTAGAAACAATATATCCTAGGAATTCCACAGAGGCCAGCCAAAACTCACACTTAGAAAATTTAACATACAATTTCCTATCCTTGAGAGTTTGGAGAAAATTATAAGATATTTATCATGCTCTTCCTTGTTTCTAGAATAGATTAGAATGTTGTCGATTAACACAATAACAAATATGTCTAGGTACTACTTAAACACTTTGTTCATGAGATCCATGAATGTTGTAGGAGCGTTAGTCAAACCAAAGTACATGACAAGAAACTCATAATGACCATAAGGGGTTATGAAGGTGGTCTTTGGGATCTCACTTTCTCTCACTTTCAACTGATAATACCCTGATCTGAGGTCTATCTTAGAGAAAAAAGTAGCACCCTGAAGTTGGTTGAACATGTCATCATTTTGTGAAGTGTGTACTTATTTTTTATGGTGACCTTGTTCAACTGATGGTAGTCAATACACATTCTTAGAGAACCATCTTTCTTTTGCACAAATAGGATAGAAGTGCCCTAAGTTAAGATACTTGGCCTAATGAATCCCTTATCAAGAATGTCTTTCAAGTGTTCTTTCAACTATTTTAACTCGTATGGAGCCATTCTATATGACGTAATAGAGATAGGCTGAGTATTAGAAAGAACGTCTATTCTAAAGTCTATCTCCTTGTCAGGAGAGGCTCGAGATAAATTCTTGAGAAAGACTTCTGGAAACTCATTCACAAATGGAACTGACTAAAAGGATGGTGTCTCCACACTATTATCTCTAAATCAAATAATGTGGTAGATACACCCCTTGGAAACTAACTTTCTATATTTAAGGTATGAAATAAAATGACCCTTAGACACTACTGGACTACTCTTCCACTTTATGACTAGCTCATTTGGAAATTGGAATTTGACAACTTGAGTTCTACAATCGACTGAGGCATAACAAGCATAAAGTTAGTCCATACCTAAAATAACATTGAAATCTACCATATCCAACTCAGCTAAATTTTTTATGGTGTCTTTATGATAAATTGAAACTTTACAATTTCTATAGATTTTTTTTTCTAGAATAGACTCACCAACAGGAATAGAAATATTAAAGGGCTCTAGAAGGCGTTCGGGATGGATCCCAAACTTCACTACTGTATAAAAAGTTACAAATGACAGATTTGCACCAGGATCAAGTAAGGCATAAACATCAAGACAAAAGACTTTAAGCATACCATTGGCGATATTTGGAAAGTTCTCCTGATTCTATTGACTAGCCATGGAGTACAGATGGTTTGAACCTCCGCCTGTCCCTGAAGTAGTACCTCTTTGGGAAACTCTAATGAATGGTACTGCTGTTGAAGACTGGGCCTTATTTCCCCCCATTAACTTGTCTTTCCTTTGGATAGTCTCTTATATAGTGACCTATCTGACCATACTGTTGGCAACCACTAGTTTCTTCATAAAATTCTCCTAAATAGTTTTTACCACACTTACCACAAGGCGGCCTCCTCGAAGAACCTTAGGCCACACGTTTTTGAGACTACAAACCTTAAGCTCTGAAGTTTCGGTTACTCTGCGACCTTTACTTATTTCTATTATTCGATGTTGTCACACTTGCTGATAATGGTGCATAACTATAAGACCTTTTTTGAAAAATGACCAGTTGTAATTTTCATTCCTCTAATGACTAGGCTCATGTCCTGACGACTTTTCCTTCTTACTCTATTGCTCCTTTATCTTATTCTTATCCTCCTAGTCCTATTGTGCATTCACCATAAGTCTGAAAATATCCATATATGAAATCAACAAAGTGTCCTTGCACTCTTTCTTCACATGCTTGACCAATCCAGAGACAAACTTTCTCATCTTTGATCTCACATCAGGAACCATATTTGGATCATACCTGGAAAGCTAAATTAATTTAAGGATTTAGTCCTTTACTTTCAACCCCTCCTACTTCAAATTCACAAACTCTTCCACCTTTGTCTCTCTAAACTCTCTAGGGAAGAAATGGTCTAGAATACACCTTAAATTCGTCTTATACATCCGGCTTAGCACCTTCACCATGACTCTTTTCCCACTAGTTGTACCAAATGTTTGCTACATCTTTGAGCTGGTAAGAAACAAGTTCAACTCCCTCGACTCAGTAGCATGCATGTCCTTCAGAATTCCATATCTCATCAATAAAAATTTGGGGATCCTCTTCAACCTTGGAACTAGTAAAGACTAATGGGTTCATCCTCATGAAATCTCTAATTCTCATAGCAGCTGAAGAATCTTGGGAACTAAAGCTAGTGACCAGAGTGCTTTGATGACCTGACTGAGTAGCTATCTATTGTATGAGCATATTGATCGCTCCTCTGAACTCTACCTAAGAAGTGAGGGAAGGTCGTAGAGCAGGTGTTTGTAGAACTTTCTGAGCTCCAGCATCAGTAGCTTGGTCAAACACATGAGCTTCATTCCTAGTATAGATTCTCATGGTAGAGACATGGTAGTCAATGTGATATCAGTGCTAGCGACGTTCCTCTGATTGACAATGCATTTCGGAGGCATGATCTGAAAATGTGTAAATGCATGAGATAGGAAAAACTTTTATAGAGTTACACTCTATGGAAAAAATTTAGAGTATGAAAGAAGTGAGATAATTTTAAAGTCCCATAGCCACCCTATTATAGATGTGGCTTACTTCACATTGATAAGAAGGACTCTACTAGATACGGACGGCTTCATAGACATCCTAGGACTCTTGAAATCTAGGCTCTGATAGCAAGTTTTTCACGCTCCGAGTATACACCCTAGGCGTGGATGGCACTCATAAACCATTGTTGGTCTCCAAGAAAACCCTTGGCCTAGCTAATACTAAGAAAAAGATTTAACTTGATAATCACAGTTTAAAAGCAGTGAGTATTTTAAATACTGAAAAAATCACATAAAAATGTCTAAAATACTCTGAATATATGTAAAAGAATGTTTAAAACATAGTCTCTGGAAGTACCAAATTAACACTCTATTTCGTTTATGAAGCCTCTAAACTACTATAGATAGGTACTAGGACAGGCCCACGACTATCTCAAAAGAACTATTAATAATGGATAATGAACTAAAAAGGAGTTCCTATGAAAGCTAGGAGGTCTGAACAAAAGCTTGATGAATGTGTTCTTCAACGATGCACCTATTGGGGATCTCTAACACATGTATCTGCATCATAAAATCATGCAACATAGAAAGATGTCAGTACATGGAATGTACAATATGTAAAACAACTTAATAGATAAAATAACTAACTGAATACTCATTAAGGAAATGCTGGGAGTAACTCGACTAAAGTAAAGCATGCAAGTATAATAAAGTTTCAAGGCTTTACAAAAATATGAGATAATGAATGCAGCTCAAAATAAAGTAATGTTTTCTCTTTTAGGGAGTTTCTTTAATTGACAATCATCACTATGAGCCTTGTGATGATACAACATACTTCTCATATTGCCAGAGCCGTCAATTACCTTGCCATGATAAGGGATACAATCCCAACTCATGGGTCCATATAAAAGTCTATATTAGAGATTGAAGTAAGGAATTCCCCAAACTAATGGTAAACTCTTATCCTACGCTGGCTATGTAGGTTATAGAGTTTGAGTTATTTAAACTCTTACCCAAATCGGTGCTCAATACTACTCCCAAAATCATGCAATAATGCTAATATAATAAGGTTAGTAGGATACTCAAAATACATCTCATTTAGTCTTATTGGACTTTATTTTGATTAGCTCAAACTCTTCTTAACTCTTAATACTTTCTCTTTTAAAAATCCAATATACATTTAGGACTATTCATGTTCCCTCAAACTCTTTCTCAAAATATCATTTATGCATAATATTCTAACTCATTTAAACTTGGTAAAAATCATGCATAAAATTAGTAATGTAGATCTTCATAAACTCAAGTAATGTATACATTTGGGACACTTATGTTCCCTCAAAACTCATCTTTTCTTAAACATGAAAATATGCTCTCTTCATTCTAAAATAAGGCACATTAGTAAGCAATGTAATAACTCAATTGGGGTTCATGTAAAACTAAGCATAAACAATGATTCGAGAATAAAACTTACATGAATAGACACAATCTAAATACATGAAGATGGAGTTTAATGATAAGAATCTTAACTCATTTGGAAGTTCAATAAAATTAGGGTTAGAACTCAAACTTAAACTCATACTAGCTGAACATACTAGTAGTGGAAGTGAAGGAAAAATAAGACAAGTACCCCATCGTACTTCAGTTAAGAAAGATGTTCATAAGTATAAGGTAGTGGATTTTGAACAAGAGAGAGATGGTATATTGAGATATCATAGTAGACTGGTTCCAAATCTTGACGGTCTCCGACATAGGGTCATGGCAGAGGCCCACAGTTCCAGATATTCGATCCATCTTGGTTCCATTGAAATGTACCATGACTTGAGAGAAGTCTAATGGTGGAGTGACATGAAATAATATATTGCATATTCTATTTCTAAGCTTTCGCATTGTAAACAAGTCAATGTTTAGCACCAAAGGACATGTGGTGTGGCTCAAAATGAAGAACTCCTAGAGTGGAAATAAGAGATGATCAACATGGACTTCATTATAGGCTTACCGTGATCTCACCAACATCATGATTTGATTTAGGTGATTATAGATTGGATGACTAAATTAGCTTATTAATTGTTGGAAAATATTGCAGATTCAATAGAGGACTATGTCAGATTATACATCTGCGAGATAGTCAAACTTTATGGAGTTCTATTTTCTAATATTTCAAATATGGGCACTCAGTTCATAACCTAGTTTTGGAAGTCATTCCAGAAAGGTTTAGGTTCCATGATGAACCTTAGTACCACTTTTCATCCTCAAACAGATAGTCAAGCAGAGCATACATTTCAGACTATAGAAGATATGTTGAGAGCTTGTGCTATTGACGTCAAATGAAATTAGGATGGACATTTTCCTCTCATAGAGTTTACGCACAATAACAATTATCACTAAAGCATTCAGATAGCCCCTTATGAGGCTCTTTATGGGAAAAGGTGTAGATCTCTGATTGGTTGGTTTGAAATTGGTGAAGCTAAGTTGATAGGACCAGACTTGGTTCATAAAGCTATGGAGCAACTGAAGTTTATTCTAGAGAGGTTTTCATCAAAAATCCTACACTGATGTTAGGTGAAGAGATTTGGAGTTCAAGATAAATGATTGGATGTACTTGAAGGTTTCACCCATGAAGGATTTCATGAGATTTGGGAAGAAAGGAATGCTCCGTCTCCATTTCATTGGTCCCTACCAAATTTCAAATATAGTTGGTAATGTAACTTATGAGTTAGAGCTACAATCCGAGTTAATGGTTATTCACCCAGTATTTCACATATCTATGCTCAAGAAGTTCTTATGTGATCCTTCACTCATTGTACATGCAGAAAGTATTGGTGTGAAGGATATCTTGTCCTATGAGGAGATTTTGGTTCAGATTCTTAATCATTAGGTTCGCAATTTGAGGACCAAAGAGGTTGTGTCACAACCAGATTTTCTCAAGTCATGATGGAACCTACTATCACCCACCAGTAGGTAAGCCTAACCCCACAATTTGAAACCATAGGCAATGGACCATCACAAGCAGAAGGAGCGTATAATAATAATAATAATAAAAAAAGAAAGAATAATAATAATATAAAAAGATAAACCCCAAGACCTGGTATTAGTCGGTATTCGAGCTACTAAATCAAATAAGAAAGTATGAGGTGTATACATATACAATAATAATAATAATAATAATAATATAGACTTCTCCGAATACTAAATAAAGACTAGTCCAAGCCAAAATAGAAGGAGATAGGCAACTACGAAAGTTAAGAGCTCACCCAAGTTACAAAAATCCAAGAGCTGCTCCGTAAGATATCAAAATCAATAGTGAAAACTGGTATTATGATCTGTAGGGTGTAGAAGTGTAGTATGAGTACCAACAAGTGACACTCAGTAGGCACCATCCGACTGAACTCCAAATATAAAGCAAGTATAAAGAATATGTAAGCAAGGAGAATATATCACAAGTAATAACAAGAATAATATGGAAACCTACACTAAGAAACATCAGATATAAGAAAGAGAGAGAAAATAGGAAACAAGTAAGGATGTATCTAGTGCCACCAGCCCAAGATCCAAACACGACGACATACTACAAAAGGGAGAACAACTAAGTGACACCCTACTAAAAGACGTAAACACAAATATGACATAAAGACCCAAGGGACCGTATCAACTAAATTTTTGCATAAAAGTTATATAAATAAGAACAAGGGCAGTAACTACCTTCAAACAACTACAAGTTCAAAAATAGTCAGACAATACCTCCCAAGCCCCTGTGTGCCCAGGAAGTTCACTCATAGACAGGTAAACCCGTACGACACCCCATACTACCTACAAGTACAAATAACTATGCTGGTGATAGGAATTGCATATATGAATGAGATTCATATAATAAAACTAGTAGTACCATCAGTGCCAAGTTCCTTATTCCATGATACACCTACTTCTAGTCCCGGCCAGGAACTAGGACCCATGCACCTCTCTAGGATCGCCATAGGGGGCTCAAGAATGCCTTTATATACTTTACTTGTACCGATATAGGTATTATATCAATCTGTATATTCAATTAACAAATTCTGCTCCATCACGGTGATCGGAGATAAAAAGTCAAATCCGTATAGCAAGGGTCGAAAATCTCTACAACTTGGATAGTATCACAAAATGAATGCATCCTTGATGCCTCGAATCGATATAATAAAATGAGTGCATCCTCGATGCCTCGAATCAATATCATTAAATGAGAGCATCCTCGATGCCTCCAATCCACTAAAAATAGTAGTAATAAAGGTAGTATGACCCCCATTCGAAAATCAGTATAAAATAGTTTAGGTTACAACCCAGCTTTCTCAAATCAATGCCAAGAACCAATGTATGCACCGGGGTTTACTATACCCATGAGAAAACAATAATCCAATGCAATGCATGCCATTACAAGCACCTAAACAACATGCATAATCATATACAATATGACGCCACAAGCACCTTACCCTCTAAAGCATAAAAACTGGGCTAATAATGCAATCGATCTCCAATCAAGGCCTAAAGCTTAACTCTAACTGGGTAACAAAGAGGAGAAAATGATCAAACAGGTGCTCAACTAGTCAATCAATACCTCCAGATCCAATTGGAATACAACCTTGAGATTTCAACCACAACTAGCCCTACCAAATGGCAAAAAGAAAGCATAGGGAATTCTATCTCTAAATACAGAAATAGAATCAGACAATAGTTCACAAGCCCAACCGGGTGGAAATCACTACACCAAGGCTTCAAGATAGGTGCTATCTATCACGACCCAACCCCATAAGTCGTGATTGGTGCCCAAATTGAACGCTCATGTGTTCCCCTACTAACTGTAAGTAACCCTATATCCTATTTGCGTCTTATGGAATTAACAGGAATGGTAACATATAAGACGACGAGGCTGTCATGACAAAGGAAACATCCCAAAACATAAATCTTATAGGCACCACCGTACACACACACATATACAACCCACATACATGTCCAAAGACCTCTATGAGTAAGAACAGTAACATAAGGCGGGACTGGTCCCCTGCCGTACTCATGAACAAATTAATATATACATCAAGGGTTAGTACCAAAACTAGGCTCCGACATAATGGAGCACTTCTGAACTGATGAGTAGAAATCCTACTTTGGCGGATCCCCAAAGTGTGTATCTATACCTGCGGGCAAAATGCAGCCCCCCGAGAAAGGGGGTCAGTACGACATATGTACTGAGTATATAAGCATAGATATCATAAGGAAATTATAGTTGGCATAAAGATGTAGGGGCAAGTATGACATCTAATCATTTATTGTACCTGTAGTTTATAACATAAAGTCGTACATACTATCATCACGTACTGTACCCGTCCCATTTGGGGACCTAGTGTAATAACTACACCACTCTGTTGTCATAAACATCTATGTGCTATTAGTGCTATCTTATATAATAATGTCGAAGAACGTACAACCCGATCCATTTATCATATAGTAATACCAAGGAACGTTTGGCCCGATCCAAATATCATATAATAATACCGAGGAACGTTCAGCCTAATCCAGATATCATATAATAATACCGAGGAACATTCAGCCCGATCCATATATTATATAGTAATATCGAGGTATGTTTGGCCTAATCCATATATTATATAGTAATATCGAGGAACATTCGGCTTGATCCATATATTATATAGTAATACCGAGAAACGTTCGACCCGATCCATATATCATATAGTAATGTCAAAGAACATTCGACCCGATCCATTGATCATATAGTAATGCCGAGGAACATTCGGCCCAATCCATTTATCATATAACTATATTATAGTTGGCTCGAGACTCAGTGAAAGATGTATTACAGTATACACGAGTGGAGTAGTAAGTAACCATATGTAATTTAAATTATTATTAAAGACTCAATAATGTAAGATGATTAAGCTATCGTCTAAAGACCAGAGTAGTGTGTAGTCATCTCGAGTCTCCTCTAAATGCCATTAGGGCCTATATCACTTAGAATTTCGAGGACCCTAGACAGGCACTAAAGTAATACTGACAGTTCATAGAACCAGGGATACCTATTGTCATATAGTCCTTAGGACTAGGAGCTTATGCATCCAGTACTTCTTAACATATAAAGTTCAAGGAAAGTAGTTCAATTTACTACAAGAGCTTGACATTCAGAAGTGAATAAGAGATATGAATTACATTTAGGACTTAAGAGTGGAGTTAACCCAGAGCTTGTAGCACATTTTACTTACATCTAGGACATGCCAAAGGAAAGAAAGATAGCTTCGCATACCTCTTACGGATTACTCTTAACCACGTTTGCCCCGCCGTCTCTTGTACCTATTTAACATGAAAGTAATACTAAGGTTAATAACCTTTCGCTTTCCATTTTCCAACTCCAAAACCAAGTATCCATAGGAATCGTTTCCTTATCCACTTCCCTCGACTAGTTTATTACTAGTTCTGAAGTTGCCAGAAACCCGACAGCATTTCACCTATAACTTACCCTATCTAACTGCTAATCTCAGTATCCATATTACCAAAAACAATCAGCAGCTATATATACAACCAAATCGCTTCAACATTTCTCAATACAACCCCAAACAACTAGCTCAAAACTATGATACCAAAATAGAGTTTTTAACCTTTATTTCATAAAACCTTTAACAATACGAAATGGAAGGTCGTGTGGCTGAAATCAGCAGTACCCACACCCCTTTTAGAACACTTTCCAGTCCTGTAACACACAATCAACCCACCTGCAGCCGCAACACCATAATCACAATACACTACTCGACTTCAATTTAACTATAACGACTTTAATTTAGTTTATTTCTAACATCAAGCATTCTTATGCAATTTTTCCACTTACAACCTTATTTAAGACATTTAATATACCTCATAACCACATTATAAACTCCAATTTGAAAGGAAAAACCTTACCTTGCCTGAAACTTGCCAAGACTCGCGAAAACTCACCTCGGAAGTTCCTTTAGCGCGACTAAAACTTTGTGGCTGCTTGTTGTCCTTTTGGTGCTGACCCAAATCATAAATTTACATTACGAACACCTTCATACCATCATGGTATAACCTAGATAATTAATTCACGAAATGAAATCGGAAAACTTACCTTTTTCTCCCCTTGGCCGCCACTATTTTCTCTTTAGCTCTAGGGTTTCTTCTCTTCTTTTTTTCTCTTGAATTTTCTAGAGAAGTATGGAACTAATGAGTCATAAGAAACATATATAAATAGGCTACTTTAGGGGGTAACACATGTTAACCCCTAAGTGGTGACACATGTCAAGCCCTCATTGGGGGCCCACCCTCTTGCTCCAGCTGCTGCCACGTGGTACCTCCAACTACTGCCACATGGTACCTCCAGCTGCTGCCACGTGGTACCTCTAGCTGCTTCCATATGACACTCTCCCATGCTGCCACATGTCACCTTCTGTTTCCCCTTGTGGGTTCGTCATCTCGTCTTACTTTACGAACTTATGTAATCCTTACTACGTAAGCTTGGTATGAAATCAAGTAGCTTAAGTATGTAAGGTTTCTAAGTTGGTAGCTTACGTAAGTAAGTCGAGTCCTATGACTCATTATTTGGTCTCCAACTTCTTCTGAATTCTTACAATCCTATTTCTAATCTTCTCTATTATAGGGTATCTCATTCTCTCTTCCGTAGAGTTATTTGATGACGTCATGGATTATCCGTCTCACATGGTGACTTCTAAGAAGCTTAAGAGTCTTTCAATAAACTTAAGAGCTTAAGAAACTTACGTAACTTAGGAACCTTCCAAGGTACAAAAGTACGGGGTATAACACTAACTCTTATGAATTTCGGCTAACAATGGCTATATTAAGCAAGTTTCATCCCAAAATCAATTCTAAGGTGTAAATCTGCCAACCACTATTAAACATCAATCAAGCCACCTAAAATAGGCTATTCACGGCCAAACTAAGACATAATCAATAGTTCTACCCACTAGACTAGAAGTCTCATAAAACAACTTATTCTAAGGATCACACTAGGATAACAAAATAAGAAACTGGAAATTAAGTCTAACCCATCACATACAATCCAAACTACAAGCTATTTATACCAAACCACACCTTATGAAGCTCAATCAAAAAAAAGGAGAACGTAGCCTACCTCAAAGCCGAACACACGCTCTCCAAGTCCACTTTCCGATTGCTTTTCGCATAAAAAATGACTCAAAATGCCTCCACACTATCAAAATAATTATCACCTTATCAATACGAATGTTCTGACACTAAAATTGTATTTTTCGGAGATGAACCCAAAATTGGGTCAAAAACAAAATTATGGGACCCACGATGGGAATCCTAGAAATGACTTCGTAAAAAAATTATAAATGCATTATTTAGATTGTACCTTAAAATGGGGTACAAATTGATGCTCAAAATGAGAGAAAACAACCCAACAAATAATTTCATCATAAAAGCCCCAACAAAGCATGGGCAACCCCTTTGGGGTGGAATTTACCTCAAATCGATGCTTTGCACGCTTTCCTGAACAAGCCAACACGTTCCCATGACTCCCACAAACCTAATGCACTTGGAATATCCTAAAATGGAACTCCCTAGCTCCCAAAATAGAAGAAAAAGAAAAGGGGTCGGGGCTGGTTCGCATCATTGGTCTTAATTATAAGACCATCGAGTTGCTCTCTGCGAACGCAGAGAAAAAGGTCCGCGAATACGGAAGCTAATCTCTCGAAGTTTTGCGAACGCGAAGGCTAATTCCTTAAGCCTCCTCGAACACGATACCATGTCGGCGAACTTAGAGAGAAAGGACTCTGGCTTCTACGAACGCGAAGGGCAAAATAGGCCTGCACTAGATTTGCTACAACATCAGATTTTGGCAAAGTCTAAAGTCTCTGATAGGGTGCTCGGAATTCATTTGGAATTCCATGTGCATAAATGGACTATGATATCCCACTAAATTTAACGTTCCATACTCAATAGGGCAGTCAAAATTTCCATTTGACAAAATGTGGGTCCCATACCTAATCATAAATTTTAGCCAATTCCACACGAAGGCTCCAAATGAGACTGAAAGCCTCAGAACACGAACGAAAGGTCATTCTAGACCAAACTAGATATTTTAGAGCTAATCGCACGGATGGAATTTCAATCCGAGCGTGTTTTCCATAAATGTTGACCAAGGTCAAGCTTAGGAAAAATTTCAAAGATAAAGCGCCAAGTGGCCCCAAACTTGCACCGATTTCCCTGATACTCGTGCCCATGCTACTAGCCTAATTTGGCCATTCTAGAGTTGAAGGAACCATCAAAATTCTATTCTAAGGTTGTTTTGCTGGAGTTTTGACTAAAGTCAATCATTCAAACTCCAAGATCTCCAAAACAGAAATGGGAAACCCAAACAAACGACCAGACGATTGAACTGTCAGTGCCATCAAGTCATAAATGACTTGGGGTCACTACAACAAACCTCTAAATATTGTAAAGATCGAAAAGGATGAAAATAACTTGGAGGGTCATTACAACATCTACTAATAAAAGGAATTTCGTCCTCAAAAGTCAAAGGATAGAAAGGAACCCAAGGGCATGAAAAGATTAGAAAGTTAGGCCTACAAGCTCCGCCAGGTACCTTCTCGGGTCGGGCAAAGCCAACCCAGAACTCAAGCTAAGAGAAAACTCCCAAATTTCACTTTTCTTCTTCATAACTCAATCCAACTTCGAAATTCTCTCTTTTGATATTGACTTCCACTCAACAAGAACAAACTCAAATGAATGCAATAGACTACCTCAAGATAAACCAAAACCACACCGATACCTCAGAATTAGGCAACCAACAGACAAAAGAAGTGTTACACCCCATACTTTGGTACCTTGGGACGCTTCTTAAGTTTATGGGAAGGCTCTTATGTTTCTTAGAAGTCATCATGTGAGTCGGGTAATCTATAACGCTATCAAATAATTCTAAGGAAAGGAGAAGGAGATACTTCATAAGAGAGAAGATTGGAAATAGGGTTATAAGAATTTAGAAGAAGTTGGAGGTTAAGTAGTGAGTCGTACGACTCGACTTACTTCTGAAAGCTATTACTTGGGACATTTTACATACAAGGCTATGTGAGCACACGTTGAGCTTAAGTATCAAGGAATACATAGGCTCTTGAAGTAAGATGAGATTACGAGCTCACGAAAGAGAAATAAGAAAATGACGCGCCTACTCTAAGCAAGTAGGTGATGCACCTACTTGGACAAGCATGTGATGCACCTACTTGGAAAAGCAGGTGATACACCTAATTAGGGTCAAGTAGGTGATGCAACAGCTTGGGGTGGACCCCACTACCATGTGGCAGCGTGTGAGAGGCTACATGGGCTGAAGTAGCGCCCTAAGAGGCTGCCACGTGTCACCCCTAAGGGATGTCATATGGAACCTTCTAAGGAGGTGTATATATGTATATTATGATGATATATACTTCATTTTCAGCATGTTTTCTTTAGAAAAAAAAGACAAAAACATTGAAGGCAAGAGAGGGCAGCCACGGGTTGGCTCAATTTAAGGTAAGGTTTCCGATTTCGTTTCGTGAATTAATTATTTAAGGTATCATATGGTGATATAGAGGTGTTTAATAAAGAAAATTTTCTATTTGGGGAAGCGAAGAAGCGACACAAACAGCCCACTACTTTTCAGCATACTAAGAGAACTTCCGAGATAAGTTTTAGTAAGTTTTAGCAAGGTATGGCTTGGTTCTATTCTCCCACGTTTTGGTAAGTTTTTGGAAAGGTTATGAGAGTGTTAATTATGTAAATTTATGGTTTGTATAAGCACCAAATGTATAGCAAGCAGCCACAAAATTGCAACACGTTTAGAGAAGTTTCGAGGTGCAATTTTGGCGAGTTTTGGCCAATTTCGGGTAAGGTAAGGTCTTTTCTTCCAATTTGAAGTTTATGGTGTTGTTATAAGGTGTATTACAAACCTTTTATGCTGCTGGAAGTGTAAAAATGTCATAGAAATGTTTAACGTTCGAAGCAAACTAAATTGGAGTCGCTATAGTTAAATTATAGTCGAAGCAAGGTGTTGTGCTTGTTGTGTGCTGCTGCAGGTGTGTGGTGGTGTGTTGCAGGGCCTAAACATATTCTAAAAGAGGTGTGGGTGTTTCTGGTTTTAGCCACATGACCCCTCATTTCGTATAATTAAAGGTTTTGTGAAATAAAGACTAGAAAACCTATTTTGGTATCGTAATTTTCAGCAAGTTATTTGGAGCTTATATTTTGTAATGTTGCCATGTTTTAGTTGTATATGAGCCGTAGTTTGTTGTTGTTGGTTGGCTGTAGTGATTAGGGATCTAATTGTAAATTCGGATAGGGCATGTTATAGGAGAGGTGCTGCCCGATTTCCATTAACTCCTTAACTAACTAAGGAACTAGTCGAGAAGGCGAATGAGTAGATGAGTTGTATGAATACTCGTATGTAACTTAACACACTGGAAAGTCGAGGGTTGTTGATGCTCGTATTGCTTTCATGTTAAATAGGTTCAAGAGATGACGAGGCAAATATGTTAAGAGTAATTCGTAAGAGGTATGTAAAGCTAACGTTTCCTCCTTTCGGCATGTTTTTGGCATAAGTATGTAAAGCTTATTCTTTCTCTTGGCATGTTTCGACATAAGTATGAAAAGCTAATATTTCTTTTGGCATGGTTTTATAAAACAAATATATGACTTTTTTTTGGTTCCAAGGAAGTTTCTATTCCTAGAGCCACTAGGGTGGCCGATTTCTTGGTTTCCAAAGGATATTTTATTGCACTTTGATACGAGTATATAATTCCTGAAATTCCATTTTGATGTAATCCATAGTGACTTTCAAAAGGTACTTAATATGATTCTTGTCTTGATTTTGAATGATAGCTTATTTTAATTATTCCATTGAGCCCCATAATATATCTTGAAATATGGAAATAATTTCAGGAAGAGTATTTTGACATAGACCATCGTGACATCTGAAAGACATGCACTGTGATTATTGCTCAATTTCTCTTATATGACTTGGCATCGGAGTTACGCTATCGAGTCTCTGGAAATAATTTTTTATATTGCATATAGTTTCTCACTACTCCACTCGTGGATGCCTCAATGCTTTTTCACCGAGCTCGGGTCAGGTTTTGTTATCGTGCGTACTTTTCTGCATTATTCGCCATGCCCCGACGTGAGAGGGCAGGTATGACCTGTACATGGGTTTTATGGATTGATGATATTCCATGTACACATATGATATGATATGATATGACCATCTGATATGATATGATCTGTTACGGAGATATTCCCTACTCTGGAGTTATGATGTGTTGTGGTGCCAGTGAAGGGGCGGCGACCACGTTTTGTATTTGTTCACTGAGTCCCATAATGGGGCCGAATATGGCATATGTTTTTCTACATACATTATCTGTGGTTATGAAAAGTATTTTGATATTCTGGATATTTTGCTCATTTTTGCAACTTCTGTTCTGGTAATGGCTTTACTTATTATAGTCCGTGCTTTATATACTCAGTACATATATCGTACTGACCCTCTTTTCTTCGGGGGGGCTGCGTTTCATGCCCACAAGTACAGATGTTCAGTTTGGAGATTCGACAGCTTAGGATTTCCACTCAGCGATGTTGGAAGTGCTCTACTGTTCCGGAACCTAACTTTTGATACTGGTCATTTAATATATATATGTTTGTTTATTCAGGGATACGGTGGGGGCCCTGTCCCGCCATATGTTACCATTACTATTCTTAGAAGTCTATAGATATGTGTATGTGGGTAATTTGTGAGTTTTGTGCGATTATGGTTGTACGATGAGTTGTAAATGTTATTATGCTATGGCAGCCTTGTCGGCTTGCTTGCCCTTTCATGATATAATGCAAATAAAAGAGGCTACACGTGCATGAAATTTTTATCACCCACTGGGGTTCATATGTATAGTTCTTATATCTAATAGATACATATACAGGGGTCCAGGTCGGACCCTAGTCGTGGCCCATGGGGTTGGGTCATGACAAGAAGACTCTAAATAACTCCTTAGTTAAACTCTTTGCTTTATACTCCAAACTCAAGACTCTTTAGTCATCATGGGTATCCCACCCATCCTAAACAATAATAATAATTCTCAGCACCGTCTGAACGCTGTCCAACTAACCACTAAGGACATGCAAACACGACCTGAGCATCAAAGAGAAGCAAGAACTTAAACTAAGCAACTTAGGGGGGTACAAACCCAAAGTTCTAACCCAATGACTCTAACATCAATAACTTTAGGTTGAAATCTATCCTTGAAAACTAAAAGCTCTAAGGGATAACCAAATCCACGTGTGGAGAGAAAAGATGCGCTTAGGCTAATTTCAATGTCACTCTACTGCTAGCGGGACTCCTAGAAAACTAAACCAATAATGAAAATATAAAATCAAAAGCAATAGAAATTGATGCCATGAGTCCATGCACCAATCCACAAGTGTAAATCTGAGTAAACCACCAATCCAAGAGAAAAACTGACCCCATAAGCAGTTATTAGCATATTAAACCTGCCAAAAGTGATCCAATGGAATCGAACCATCGCAACAAATACCAAAAGTCAACCCGCCAGTGCAAGTCTAATCTAACTACTCAACCTCCAGAAAAGCTAAGCCGACAGGTGGCGAGTAAATAGATCAACCCATAAAAAATAACCTAAATAAAACTGAACCATGGCTAGGTATGCCACAAGAATACTTCCAGCTAACCACAATGACACATGAACCTCGCACTTTGAACAAGAAATCAGGAAATGATTCCACGAATTAATTTGACTCCATCTTGAGGCTGAGCCTTCTAAGAGAGTTTTCTTTCACCCATGGAAGACAAGGTCTGAATTAATCAAAGTACATCACAACAGAAGGTCCAAATCAACAATTTGACTCATAGAACCATCGAAACACCTATTGTAGTTTACCGGCAGATCCAAGGCATAACATGCATCGAGATTGAAGATAGTCCAGGTTGTGAGGTAAAATAGGCCTGTGACTAAAATTTTCGAGACATAGTGATTAACCACTTAAAATTCCAATAGTCATAAGGGCACACCAAGGCAATTCTGATAACCCACGGCTCATCAATATGAACGTTCTTACTCTATATTCACCCTCTTTTAGCTAGTCGTTGGTCAATCAAAACTGTATTACTCCATCTTTTCCATGAATCCCAATAAACCCTTTTGACATGACACTTCAAAATAAAACATCACCATATTTAGAATAAACAAAAGAAATTTTAATTCTATCTTTCCCAACTCAAATATAGCCATCTAACACTGCATCGCACAACCAGCTGAACCGATCACTTAACCATCAAACTTACCATGAAGAGACAACCCAGCCAAATTTAAAGGGCCAAACTTAACTTCGCCACCTTAAGAACTAAGAATAGGAAATCAAAACAAGAAAGGATCAACGAACAAAATCCACAATAGACCACAAGGGCCACAACTATTGACACACTTTTCTCTCGGTAGGAACCTCACACCAACTAAGCATACTAGGAGGGGCAAGCTACGAAGGGGAAAGGACCAACTCAAGAAAACTCTAGGATGGCTAAACAAGAATCCCCTAAAGCAATCAACTAAGATCAATATCGAGAAGGTATAACTCTACCACTACTGCTACATACAATAACATAAATATGATAAACTACTAAAAAAATTCAACTAGGGGAGATAAACAAATACACATAGTTTCAAACAAAGTTATCAAAGCAAATAATAGGCAAGTAATTAGGCTAAATAAGCATGCTCACATAAGTCCAAGTAAAATAATTACCAGAATAACAAGATGAATCTAACAAGCCAAGTAATCACCGGTGTGTATGAAGACCCCAACACCCAAGCACAACAAGTAAGGAAGGTTCTAGAAACAATTACACACAAATACGATCGATACCTAGGATATCATCCTATGTATTACCTATAGAAGCATGGGATGGAATGCGCCTAGCCTCAAACTAAACATCCATACCACAAACTTCAACACTCGGGGTACCACCTCTAACTGATTATTCCTAAGCCTTACAAACCCATCCTACTGAGCCTGTCGCCTGGGATGTTTAACTGTGGGACAAGTCCTAGCCAAATGTCCTAACTTATTACATGTATAACACCTTCTACTAACTGCAACCCACTGAGATAGCCTTGTTGGCATAAACGAACTTGATAATCTGAATGCTTAGAAGGCACACCCTGAGAAGTCTGTCATGAACTCTGTCCACTGTGGGTACCATAACCTATTACAGAACCTTCTGGAACCTGAGGTACTCTCACCATGGGTCCGATAGTTCTAGAGTGAGGCTGACCCTCACTAGGATGATGCCTGACTCGAGGCAAAATGCTACCTCTATTCGGTTAACAATGGGATATCCTACCTCTACCTCTGTAAGTATCCATACGTGCATGCTCTATAGACCTTACATAACTGACCACCTAGGGAAAAGTAGACCCCATTGCTATCAAGTGCTATGATGTCAGGTGGAGCAAAAAAATCAATCCATCAATAAACTCCTGAATCAACTCTCGTACGGTAGGAAATAAAGGGGAGTTTGTCTGGCCCACTCAAGAAACTCAATTATATACTCTAAAACTAGCAAAGAACCTTATTGAGGACCAACAGATCTAACTCTAAGATGATAACCAATCGATGCACCCAAAAACACACCTGTTTACGGTGCATGCTCAATGAGATGTGAAATTTCCAATGCTGGATCCAAATGAGTCAAGGTGTTCATAGATACCGTCGAAGCTTGGGTAGTATGCATTGATACTTTCTCCATGCCCATTAGAAAGCTTGTACTATCCATATAAGGAGGAATGAATTCCAAGAAACCATTTAGAGGTTGACCAAATAATCTCAAATGATCAGGAATCAAGAATGAAGTTTCCCTAAAATACCCTATAGCTTCCCGAAGATAGGATACATATGTCTCTACGCCGATCTGCAGGACTCTACTAGACATCTGCTCTTATACAAATGATACTAGAGAACCTAAGCTCTGATAACACTCTATCATGATTTGATTTTATCAAGTCATGATGACACCTATTATTACCAACTAGTAGGGAACCCTAACCCGACAGTCTGAAACCATAGGCAACGGACTATCACAAATGGAAGGAAAGAAGCAAATAATAATAATAATAATAATAATAATAAAGACTGTTAGGGAAAAGAAGTTTTCATTAACATTCTCTCTCCTTGGAAATGGTGGTCTTCTTAGATCCATTTTTCTGAAAATCGCAAAGAAAGACTATTAGGGAAAAGAATTCTTAACGTAAACTCTATAACGCGACATGGATCATGAAAGAGGTGAGAATTCCTAAAATGCCTCATAGCCTCCTACTCATAAGTGTGGCGCTCTTCACACCCATAAATAAGACTCTACTTGACGCAGCATGTTGGACACCCTAGGATACTTGGAAAACCTTGTGCTCTGATACCAAGTTTTTTATGACCCAACCTAGGGCCTAGTCATAACACAGCGATCAAAACCTCGAAGGGCTCCAACCAAGACTCTTGTACATATCATAAGCATACATAAGGTTAAATATAAGAGCGAAAATATCATAAGAGAGTCTAAAACCATGAATAGAAATCTAAAAATATCTTATGACAATATAGAGTCAAATATATGTCCAACTAGATGCCTCTAAACATGAGTATGGGTGGAGGTTAATACATATCCCTAGCTCACCCTCAATATACAACGTAAGCAAAAGTCTTTTAAAAAAAATAGTAATCAACTTGAAACTAGTCCCCGGTCAATGAGGACTCACCACATCCCCTTCGGATAGAAACGCCTACTAGTTACATGGATGATTAGGATCTTCAACCTTAACCCCTATATTATTAGACAATGTAGGTAAAAAGTATGAATTAGTACATTAGAATGTACTAAGTATGAGGGCGTGACATGCAACGTAAATCATGGAATGCAAATGTCAAGTAAAATACATGATAAGATAGAATACGTAAAGTTATGAGAAAATCATATTGACCAAAGCATTTAAAATATAAATTCAAGTCGTAACATACTTAGGAGCTCATAAATGTGTGGGATAGGAACCATAACCGATAATAAGACTGTGTGAGCTATAACATGGAATTCGATGATACCCATATCGAGAAGGAGGAGGCTACTTTGCCAAGGTAGACTCCTAATCATGAATATGTGCTATTTGTGGATCCACTAGCTAGGTCATAAAGGCAACCTACGGTGGTACGTAGTTTATGGGATATAAGGCTGCTACTAAGGCTTTTGGTAGGGCCCCCACCTTAAGTCCACTCGGTGCTAAGTCAAATCCCACGAAATACATATATAACATAAGATCATAATTTTATATATCATAGTCATGATCATAGGCTTGAAATTATAGAGTAGCTCATTTTCATACCATACTTGTAATGTGAGAATTTGCCCTTTCATCATTACAATCATATTTGCATAACTCATATTGTTAGGCCTTAGGTCACCACATAGGGTCTTAAGTCACCTTACCTCATAACTTGCATGAAAAACCATAATTTGAAACATACTTAAAATTCATGATAATAATGGAAATACATAGTCTTGATTCATACTTAGAAAATTCATGACGATAGCTTGAACTTGAAATTAGGGTATGACATGAATGCATGATCAATTGACTTGAAAATAATGAAATTTACTTGAAGATATGCATGATCATAACCTTTATATCAGCCCATACATAATTCATATAGATAATATCCTTTAGAAGTATAAATCAAAATATTCATAATTTATATCATGAACCCTAGAAATCAAAATAGGAGAATTCATGGAAAAACTCTTCAATTTAATTTAATAACCATCAATTTATATCAAAAATAGACTCATGATCATATTTTAAATCAAAATTCATGCAATTGGAATAGAGATCACAAAACCCATAAAATACCATATTTTAATTTGATAGAAAACCTTGAGAAATTTATTGGGCTTCATGGATGAAAGGATCCATGAATCAATACCCACATACCTTGAGTGAGACACCAATTAATTTGGAAGAACTTGAGAATTTTGATGGAGAAATTGAGTGAATTTGCTTGAAGTCTTCAATGGAAATCCTTGAGAGCCTTTTTGTAGAGAGAGAAATATTTGATAGATGAATTATAGAAAAATGAATAGAATTAGAGGTTTAGGTTAATTTATAGAGTTGAATTAGGTCTTAAAAATATCTAGGTTCATTAACGAATAATTTGAGAAAAGTCTAAAACGCCCCTTAAAAAAACTAAATTCAGCCAGAAAACCTTCCCAGGTCCGCGACGCGGTCCTGTCGCAGACCACACTATTTTGTGGATTGTTCGAAAATCCTTCTTCCGATCTACGGGTCCTAAAAATCCACCGAGATCATTTTCCTATAGGTTTTGACCCCTGATCAATATTCTGAACTCTTTTCTCAAAAAGATTAAGGATAATGCGTTACATGAGTGACCTATTTCCAAGGCATTCTTAAGGTATTTTGTGGGCATTTTTGAGGGATGTTACATTATTTCTTCCTTGGGAACATTCGTACTCGAATGAGATTTAACTAATACAGGAAAGACATGGAAAAAGGATTTAGAAACCCGACATGGACATGAGAATACTTTGAAAAATGCATAGAATGTGTAAACGTCATACTTAAAGTAAAACATAGTCCTTGAGAGAAATCATTTTTATGAATCATGTATGCATATGAAAATAAAGCGTAGAAGTTTAATCGATTTGATCATGAGTAACTTAATACCTTTAGGCTTGAGTGAAAGGAAAGAGATAAGAATATCGCTTCATCATGTCCGATTTCACTTCCCATGTAGCACTCTCTACTTTTTGATTCCTCCATAACACTTTGACGGATGTAACGTCTTTATTTCTCAGCCTCTTCACTTAGCGGTCTAAAATCTCAATCGGGACCTCCTCATAAGTAAAATTCTCTTCAATACTTATGTTCTCCCTTGGTACAATTGAATTTGGATCACCCACAAACTTCATCAACATCAACACATGAAATATCGGATGAACCAAAGCCAACTCAAGTGGAAAATCTAACTCATATACTACCTTACCAATGCGCTTCAATATCCTATAAGGTCCTATATATCTAGGATTTAACTTCCCTTTCTTGCCAAATTGCATTACCCTTTTCATAGGTGAAATCTTCAAATACACTATATCACTCTTATCAAATTCAAGCTCTCTACTCCTAGTGTTCAAATAGGACTTTTAACGATTTTGAGCCATTTTCTATCTCTCTCTTATGAGCCTTACTTTCTCCATTGCATCAACTACCAAATCTGAACTAATCAATAACATCTCACCCATATCAAACCACCTCACCGGAGATTTACATCTTCTCCCATAGAAGGCTTCAAAAGAGGCCATTTGGATGCTAGAGTGGTAACTATTGTTGTAGGCAAATTCAATCAGTGGCAAATGCTCATCTCTAGAGTAATACTCCTTACTACCCATATTCATCAAACCTCGAAACCTAATAAAAAAATACACAATGCATCATACATTCACCCATATTCCAACAACACCACATTCAAGCCTAGTTCTATAACAACTGTAATACACTCACTTGAAACCCTTAATAAGAAGTCATCAATAGACTACTACAATCATTCACGTATCTACACCCACATATTCAAGCCTACCATTCTAACCACTTTGTGTCTCCCTTGAAGTCAACATCACTTGATAATTTTCGTGTCTACCCTAGCATCTCTGTATCCTCACTGGCATTCATTCCTACCAAATGTCGCACCAATATATTCTTACCTATCTATTGTACACAACAAGGTCTCATGAAGCTTTTCCTCTATATCTATCACCTCAAATAGACCAAGCATACCATAATTATCAAAATATGGAACACCCACTCTTCCCCTAATCTTCCCTAACTCATCCATCGAGAGCTATGAACTTTACTCAATATTATTTCTCTTAGGCTATCAACATTGGGACACACAACCAGTTTTGGTAATGAAATACTCCATCTCCTCCTTGTGAGAGAACCTCTATCTTCTCATAAAATATCAATTTATCATGAACTACCCATCATTAGAATATTTACCCCTAAATACCGAGTCACCTATGGGTATTAACCGAAAAAGGCTCTAGAAAGATTTTAGGACATACATCAAATCTTATAGAAAGGTAAGGAGTAATAAAAGATAATGTGGCATCTGGATCAACTAAAACATAAACATCAAGGTTAAACACCCATTTCGATCAATCACTTACCCCAAACTAGGGCCTTAAAACAAGAACTGAAACTACCTTTCACTACTGAATCATCACCCTTCCATTATAGAATAGACTCATTTGGGAATTAAAACTTGACTCAATGAGTTCTACCATCTATAGTATCACTAGATGTATGCAACCAATCTATACTATTCATTACCAATTCAAAAAGGGAATTTACACTTATCAGATGAAGCACCACATAAATTTTGGGGACCCACAGAGGGATAGGACTTAGATCGCCGATGACTATCCTTATCATTCTTGCAACCGATGGACAATGCCTCAACTTATGATCCTTCGCACCACAATCAAAATATACACCCGAACCGACTAAGCAATCTCCTGGATGGTACCTTCCACACTTTTGGCAGGCGAGAAAAACTTGACCACTATAATTGTCACCTTGATATATAGGGTTAGGACCCTATCCTTGTGATACTTAGGCACTAAAAGGTTATCAAAAGATGATCAATTCTCAATCCGGGCCTTCTTAGTCAATCTAGGAACCCCTTTAAGCTTTTTCTCTTCAATTTGCTCTACATGAGCCATGAATCTAGAGATATCCATTTTCTTTATTAACATGGCCGTCTTATATTCTTCAACAACCACATATGAATCCCCTGATATAAACTTACTCATTCGGGCTCGAGGGTCGGACACCAAAGTCAGAGCATACTTGGACAACTTCATAAAGTTGAGGGCATACTCCTTTACATTCATACTCCCTTTTCAAGATGATAAATTCCATCACCTTCGCCTCCCACAACTCTAAGGGAAAGAAACAGTCAAGAAAAGCAACTTTGAAATCCTTCCAACCTGTAGGGCCTCTTTCAACCCTTTTGGCCTTCCATTGGTCAAACCACACTCGAGAGACACCCCTAAGTTGGTAAGCCATCATCTATGCCTTCTCATCCGAAGACATCCCCATAATATCTATAATCTTATATACCTTATAAACAAAGTCTTGGGGATCCTTATCTCCTTTCAAACCATGGAACTCGAGAGGGTTCATCCTTGTGAAGTTTCTAACTCTTGAAGCCGGGGGAGCTTGGGCTTCATTAACATTCTCTCCCCTTGGAAATAGTAGTTTTCTTAGAGCTATTTTTCTAAAAATTGCAAAAAAAGACTATTAGGGAAAAGAACTCTTAACGTAAACTCTATAGCATGACATGGATAATGAAAGAGGTGAGAATTCCTAAAATGCCTCATAGCCTCCTACTCATAAGTGTGGCGCTCTTCACACCCATGAATAAGACTCTACTTGACACGATATATTGGACACCTTAGGACACTTGGAAAACATTATACTCTGATACCAAGTTTTTCACGACCCAATCTAGGGCCTAGTCATAACATGGTGATCGAAACCCCGAAGGGCTCTAAACAAGCCTCTTATACATATCATAAGCATATATAAGGTTAAATATAAGAGTGGAAACAACATAAGAGAGTCTAAAACCATGAATAGAAATCAGAAAATATCTTATGACAATATAGACTCAAACATTTATCCAACTAGATGCCTCTAAATATGAGTATGGGCGGGGGTTAAGAAATTTCCCTAGCTCACCTTCAATATACAACGTAAATAAAAGTCTTTTGAAAAGAAAAATAGTAATCAACTTGAAACTAGTCCCCGGTCAATGATGACTCACCACATCCCCTTCAGATAGGAATGCCTACTAGTTATGTGGACGATTAGGATCTTCAACCTCAATCCCTATATTATTAGACAATGTAGGCAAAAAGTATGAATTAGTACATTGAAATTTACTAAGCATGAGGGCGTGACATGCAACGTAAATCATGAAATGCAAAGGTCAAGTAAAACATATAATAAGATGGAATACGTAAAGTCATGAGAAAATCATATTGACCAAAGCATTTAAAAACATAAATTCAAGTCGTAACATACTTAAGAGCTCATACATATGTGGGATAGGAACCATAACCGATAATAAGACCGTGCGAACTATAACATGGAATTCGATGATACCCATATCGAGAAGGAGGAGGCTACTTTGCCAAGGTAGACTCCTAATCATGAATATGTGCTATTTGTGGATTCACTAGCTAGGTCATAAAGGCAACCTACGGTGGCACGTAGTTTATGGGACATGAGACTTCTACTAAGGCTTTTGGTAGGGACCCCACCTCAAGTCCACTCGGTGCTAAGTCAAATCCCACGAAATACATACATAACATAAGATCATAATTTTATATATCATAGTCATGATCATAGGCATGAAATCACAGAGTAGCTCATTTTCATAACATACTTGTAATGTGAGAAATTGCCCTTTCATCATTATAATCATATGTGCATAACTCATATTGTTAGGCCTTAGGTCATCACATAAGGTCCTAAGTCATCTTACCTCATAACTTGCATGAAAAACCATAATTTGAAATATACTTATAATTCATGATCATAATGGAAATACATAGTCTTAATTCATACTTATAATTTTGTGTTATAATTCATGATCATTAGGTTTGAAAGGTAATTTATGACTTTATTGGATATTTTATCCAGATCTCGAGGGACCCAAGAGTGATTTGGACTATTAGTTTGGTTACTAGTTGATTTGAGAAATTTGGATTGACCATTGTCAATATTTAGTCTAGATAACTTCAAATTGGTGATTTATTGATTTCAACAGGTCTAAAGCGTATTTTAAGAGTGGTTTACATGTTTGGTTTATGTCTAGGAGGTCTCATATGTATTCCAAGGACTGATTCAAGTTTTGGCCTTAAGCTTATTACTGTTCAACTAATATTTGGTGTGGATGCATTTGCGGTGGTGTTATTGCAATTGTGAATTCCGTAATTTTGAGGGTGGTTCCACTTTTGCAAAGTTTGACTAATTTAGGGGTTTTGGTACTTACAAAGTGGTTGTCGCATTTTCAAGATTGAGTTGATCTGGGTTTTTTGCATTTGCGATTGTGTTATCACATTTGCGAATGACCCCTGAAAATTATATTTTATTTTCCATTCTAAATTCATTATTCTTATTTAGATTTTGGGAGCTAGATACCTCAATTTTGGGAGATTTTGGAGGTGTTCTTCACTATTTGGCTATGAAGTAAGATTTTAACCTTATCTATTCCTATGATTATTTAACAATTTATTCATTGATTTAGTCAAACAAAAATTGGAGATTTTTTCCCTAGAGCTAGAACTGATCATTTATTGATTTGAGGGTTGCTTGATATCATATTTGGATGATTTTTTAGATTTAGGATCTACAAATTATGGGAAAACATATTTAGCAATGAAATCACAATTTTGACCTCGAAGGCACGGGTTTTATATTTGGATTGAGTTTTGAGATCCAAAAGTGAAGTATAGTGATATGAATGCCTATAGAATGATATGCTTGTATATATTATGTATTTAAATATATTGAGATCATTAGAAGACTTTGTGAAAGCGTAGAGCTATTTAGTAAAACTATGCTTCAAACTTAAGGCAGGTTGAGACATTCTTGACTCTTATGAAATATTTTTGTTGGCAAATGCTTGAATAATGAAAAATGGGTGATGGGTGTCCCATATAAGTTAGATGAGGAGAACCTATGTAGGTATTGGTGCCATTTTATGGATAAAAGTATAATATTTAATTGACTTTAACTGAATTATCATATCAAAAGGTATTGAAACATGACTAATTGAGCCCTTTAATTGATTTATGGCTTGGTTTATTATATGATACCATTTTTTTCTGTGTTAGTAGGAGTTGAGTGTTCTCTCATTTCCTAGAAGGGATAGGTTGGTGTATTATATTTATTTTCCTATTTTTATTTTCATTTTCACTACTAGTAGTAGCATTTGTCTCATAGTTGGCCTATTTTACTATTTTTGTTATTTCTCGTTATTTATTGTGCTTCAGTTATCACTTTAGCTTGTTGTGGTTGTTTCTCCTTTTTGGTATGCTATGTTATGGTTTTCTTAGTCCTCTATACTTATGTATTTTTCTGTTAACTACTTTGATGTTTGTTACTCGAGCCGAGGATCTTTTGAAAATAAACTATCTGCCTTCTCAAGGTAAAATTTAGGTTTATGTACATTGTACCCTCATCAGATCTTTCTTTTAGGACTATAATGAATTTGTTTGTACTTTTCATTCTTTATTACTCATATACTTGAAGTAATAGATCAATTGAAAGACCTTCTATCTCTATTGTTTGTGTGTTGCATATTTGTTTCATTCTTTCATACTTTTATATGATGTCATGCATAATACACTTAATAAATCATATGATAATTATTCAATGTGGTTTAAAAATTTGAGTTCTGAATGGAGTGATAATATTATAGACAATTGGCTAGATTATCTAATATAATCTGCCAATTGGGTTACAAGGAAGTACATGAACCTTAAAGTCTTCCATGGGTCACATAAAACCTACTGCATGAGCGTGTGTATATTGGAGCATTTTTCCGTTGCACTTCATATCATACTTATTTGTTTATATTCATAAGTCATTCTTAATCAGGACTTTACTTACTTATTTGAAGTAATATGAGAACTTATTTGTCTAAAATATTGATCTCAGATAAAGTGTTGAGAAGTATAATATTCTCTCATTTACTAAGCAGGTTAATTATATTTGTTGTTGAGTTAGTTATTGATAAGTGTGGGGGTAATCATGAAAAGGCCAACTCTTATCATCACTTCATTTTAGGGTCGATCAACGATGTTGTTGAGTACACATATTTTTCGTACTTAGTCTATACTTGTTGCACCTTTTGTGTACATATACTGGTCCGAGTTTTGGTTGCGGATGAGGTGTATTTGTTCATTGAGGAGTAGCTAAGAGTTTGATGGGTGAGGTATTTGGTTGATCCAAATCACCAAACTACTGTTTTTTCATTTCTAGACGATGTATTTTCTATTCTAGACTTATATCATCTACTTTAGCCGCTCTTGTGTTTATAACACCAATCTTGAGATTCTATTACATACTTTTTGTAACTCTCGCTTATGAGATGCTTATTTAGATACTATTTATATCCTTTTTTACTTTTTCATTTAACATATTTGTGAAATTCAATAAGATTCTAGAGAATTAATGTGAAGATTTGATAGGAAGATAATTCTTTGGTACAAAAAATCAAGGTAGTATCTTTGTAGGTGAAAGTTTTATAAACCACAAAATGATTTCACAAGTTAAACCTCGACATTTTGACACATAGTGATGGCATGGGTGATATCAAGAATAAAAATTTATTTCCATAAATAGGTAGTTCTTGATTCATTTGAAATACACCTCAAAAGAGCTCTCACTTATTTTCTCATATTCTAAGCCATTTGTAAATACATTAGAAGAGTAGAGAGTTGAAAGATCAATTCTCTTAGATGTATTTTTGATCTCTTTTCTTCCTTTGTTAATATAAAGATAGTTTTTTTCTGGTGGACGTAGGATCATTCTGATCCGAACAATGTTAAATATTATTGTTATTTCTTGTTCTTTATATTTTCACATTTCTTCTTACAATTGGTATCAAAAATAAGGTTATGTCTGAGTATGCTCTGTGATTGCAGCACAGTCTGAATTTCCACATAAGAAAACAATTACTTTGGTTTTCTGTATTTCCAAATACTTTATAGTAGAAGAGGAAGAACAAATAACAATGAGTTCCATAAAGTTTGAAATTTCAAGATTTAGTGGGTGAAACAACTTCAATATCTAAAAAATCTAGATGATGGCGTTACTACGGACGGAAGGTTCAATCCATGCTATTGACAGAAAGTACCCTGATACTATATCGGATTCCGATAAGGAGAAGATTAAATGAGATGCATTGAGGGTAATACAGTTATGGAAAAGGCTGAAAGGGATTCATGTCATGATGGCACCTACTATAAACCCCGAGTAGGCAAGCCAAACCCAACTAATACGGAAGTAAAACCTCAATTTAAATAAATAATTAATAACATAAGAATACGGAAGTAAGACGAATATGACAAAAGAAATTGGGTCAAGTTATAGATAAGTAAATACTATAGAAAATATACAAAAAGGTCCAAAAGTGACCGAAATTGATGAACTAACTCTAGACCAACCCCGTACCTGGTGTCACCTATACTGGAGCTACTAAGTACAAAAGCGGACAATATATGAATATACAATGCAAAATTGACTATTCAAAATATATAATACAAGTTAGTGTAAAAAACGGAATATACCAAATCTATGAACACTGGGAGCTCACCACAATCCAAATCTAACACATCTATGGATGATCAGACGCTCCTTGGGGTGGCTTGAACTAGGAGATGCATCAAAAAGATACAAAAGTACAGTATGAATACCAAAACACGGTGTACTCAGTAGGCATCATAGGCCGACTGAGCTCAGAATGAATAAATATATAATAACAAGCATGATGATAAAAATTAATAATAGGGGAGAAGCATAAAACTATGATTTCAGGGAAAAGAGTATGTGAAGATTATACGGTAATCAAGTAAATCCAACAAACTATAGAATCACATACATAATTTCAACTCATAAAATGCCGGAAAAATGCACGAATGTAAACTAGTAGATATGGCTCAATATCCTCCCAAAGTATCATGAAGCGCCAGGAATAATCCTCAAGCTCATCAATAAAAGGGGCGCCCAAAATTATACCTTGAGCTCATCAACATTGAAATAATAACCCGAAATATGTATCAACGAGATGCCCAAAATTGACACATTGAGCTTATCAATGGTGAATATAAAAGTGTAGCCCAAAGTCAATAAAACAGCCACCCAAAATCATACCTCGAGCTCATGAACCACATAATGTCATAAATAAGATATCACTGTATTTTCTTTAAAATCCTCATATTTTTTCACCAACCACAAGTCTTAGTTTAATCTTTTACTCTTTCTTTTAAAAACAATTTTTAACACCGGCGAGATAAATAAGACAACTAGCATGTCAAAAATTATATATCACTCAAGTCGGGTAAAATTCCTTCAAAGGCACCATATAAGTAACCTGAGACACCGGTGTACCAAAAGCACAGTCTCGGGACAAATATTTCAATATCATAAACAAACAAGACATGAGCATAAGCCAAAATCACCACAAGCGGGCAACCGAAACCAAAAAAGTCAAACAAGCGGTACCTTAAGTTCAAATCACCTAGAAGAAAATTCTAAGGATTCTAAATGATACACACAAGTAAACATAGCACCTAAAATAAGGCTCCAACGGCTAAGACCTAAACTAGTTACTAATGATGATCATCTACTCCAACTTGCTCAAAAGGGTCTCAATACTTAAATCACCAACCTAAACACACATTACTACTCATAATATACCAATTCTAACTAAGCCAAGTCTAACAAGAGTAAGCCATAACCTACCTCAAAGTCGAAATCATACACGAACTGCTAAACTTGAGGTTTTCACTTCCGGGCCACCTCCAACAATGTCACTCTATCAAATTATTGAAGAACACATCAAAATAAAGACAATGATGCCAATATTGCTATAATTTAAAATGAAACCAAAACAGGTTAAAATTCGACATTGGAACCCGTGCACGAAATCTACATAAGGTCCCACCAATTTCAAGCCCTAAAATAGCGAAAAATACAATGAAAAAACAAAATAATGCAAAACTTATGAGGTGTTTAGGATGAGGAATGTCTCAAATCGTCCTCGCAAGAATTTCCAACACACCGAAACAAAGTTAAAAATTACCAAGAGGAGCTCTCAAAATCAAAAATTTGCTACTGAAATGGGACTTAGTTATTGTGAATTGGCATTAAATTTCACTGAAGCCAGTGAAATTGCTTTTTGCGATTGTGAGTTTCGATCTAGCTAACCCATCACGATCGTAATGGCCAACCAGCAATCGCGATTCCAAGGTCTCAGGCCTTCGTGATCATGGGCCCTGAGTCGGGAACGCGATTAGAAAAAGCTCCTTTACAAGCAGTTCAGCTGGTGCTGAACTTTGGAGAATTGATATTTTCTCCAATGGGGGTCCAAAATTCGTTCATAACCCCACAAACACAAATGGACTATGCTACCCAACAGAAAATGGCATTCAAGGCTCAACAGAATCGATGAATTTTCCAACGGAGGTCGTTTCAATGATAAGTTGACCAAAGTCAAAGATTTTCAAATAAAAACACATAATATGCACAAATGGCCAAAATATCATTACGAGCACCTTGTGAACTAAACCAAAGGGACGATAAACCTCGAGATAATCTTACTCCTCCTCTCGAATCTCATCACGTCCTTCATCGACGACACTCACAGGGATACATAGTCTCCAACCATAAACTCCACGGGCCGAATCCTTCGATTATCATAACTCTCCTTCCTACTCTGGGAAGTACAGAGGCTCTTCTGGATCATACTAACTCTATCCATCGAGTCACACAACAAATCATTGCCCCAAGGCCTAACCTCAAAAATAGCAAACTAGCCTACTGGAATGACATCTCCTACCGTATAATGCCTCAAAGGGAGCCATCTCAATGCTTGAATGGTAGTTTTTATTATATGTAAACTCTGCTAGAGCCAAAGACTGATCACACTGACCCTCGAAATTAATAACATAAGCCCATACCATGTCCTCCAAGACCTTAATAGTCCTCTCTAAGATCATCAGTCTGGAGGTGGAAAGTTATGCTAAGCTTAACTCGGATACCTAACTCTCTCTATATAGACCTCCAGAAATACAAAGTGAACTGAGTACCACGGTCCAAAATGATATACACTGGCACCCCATGCAATTGGACCACCTTTCGTATGTAAATCTGAGCCAGCCTCTATGAAGTACAGGTAGTTTGGACCGGTAAGAAGTGAGCCAACTTGGTCAATTGATCTACGATGACCCAAATAGAATCAAAATCTCAAGAGGTACATGGTAAACCCACTATAAAATCCATAGCTATATGCTCCCACTTCTACTCTAGAATGGGTAGGCGTTGGTTCAAACCACCTAGTCTCTAATGCTCGAACTTAACCTACTGACAATTCAAGCACCTAGCAATAAAAGCTGCAAAGTCCCACTTCATCCCACACTACTAGTAATGTTGTTATAGGTCACGATACATCTTTACCGCACTAGGATGAATGGAATTCCTGGAACTATGGCCTCCTAAAGGATGATCCTAACTAAGTCTCCAACTCTAGAAACACAGATACGACCCTCAATCCTCAAAATGCCCTCCAGATCTAAAGTCACCTTCCTAGACTATCCACTAAGTATCTTATCACTAATCACCCCCATCTATGGGTCCTCAAACAGCTGTGCCCGAATGTGCTCCATCAAGGAAGACCTAGCCTCCACACAAGCAAGTACCCTTCTTGGCTTAGAAATATCAAGACGAATCATCGGGTTAGCTAAGGACTGAATGTCCGAAGCTAAAGTCTGCTCCTCAATAGATTAGAATGCCAAACTCCCCATACTCACCGCCTTCCAACTCAAAGCATCTACTATTACATTCGCCTTTCCCGGGTGATAAAGAATAGTGAGGGTATAGTCCTTCAGTAACTCCAACCACCAGCGTTGTCTGAAATTAAGGTTTTTCTGGCTGAAGATATATTGAAGACTACGGTGGTCAGTATAGATCTCAATATAGGATCCATACAAGTAATGCCTCTAAATCTTCAATACAAAGACTACCACCGCTAACTCTAAATCATGTGTGGGGTAGTTCCGCTGATGCACCTTCAGTTGCCTTGAAGCATATGCAATAACTCTACCCTGCTGCATCAGAAACCAACCAAAGCCAATACCTGAAGCATCATAATACACTATAAATCCCTGGACCTCAATAGAAAGAGTAAGCATCAGAGTTGAAGTCAAAAAGGCTTTGAGCTTCAAGAAGCTCGCCTCACACTCATTAGACCACTGGAAAGGAACATTCTTCTAAGTCAACCTAGTCAAAGGCACTGTAATAAAATAGAATCCCTCCACAAATAGTTTGTAATATCCTGCCAACCCAAAGAAATTATGACCCTCAATAGGAGAATTGGACTTATCCCATTCACGAAGTATCGCTACCTTTGTGGGATCTACCATAATCCCATATTTGGACACCACATTCCCTAGGAATGCCACAAACTCAAGCCAAAATTCACACTTAGTGAATTTTGCATACAATTGTTAATCCCACAAGGTCTGAAGTACTATCCTTAGGTGCTGCTTATGCTACTCTATGCCCCCCAGAGTAGACTAGAATGTCATTAATAAATACAATGACAAAAGAGTCCAAGTAGGGTCTGAATACATGGTTCATCAAATCCATGAATGTTGTAGAGGCATTAGTCAACCCGAAAGACATGACAAAGAAATCATAGCGCCTGTATCGAGTCTAAAAAGCAGTCTTAGCAATATCTAACTCCCTAATCCTCAACTGGTGATACCCTGACCTCAATTCTATTTTAGAGAACACTGTTGCACCCTAGACGTGGTTAAATAAGTCATCAATACGCGGCATCAGGTACCTATTATTAATGGGTCACCTTATTCAGCTGTCTGTAATTAATAAACATACGCAAGGTAACATCCTTCTTTTTCACAAATAGAACAGGAGCATCCCAAGGAGATACACTAGGCTTGATAAACCCCTTACTCAAGAGATCCTGGAGTTGTACCTTAAGATCTCTCAAATCAACTAAAGCCATCTGATATGATAAACTAGAGACTGATTATATATTCAGCATCAATGCCGAAATAAATATCATGCTTAGGGGGAAGACTAGGTAGATCAGTGGGATATACATTAGGGAACTCTTGGACTACCAAAATAGAATCAATAAGAGTGCTAGCACTAGTGTCACGGACATAAGAAAGATAGACTAGACACCCTTTTCCCACTAATGGCTCAACCCTAAGGAAAGATATCACACCACACGGTACATGACTAACTGCATCTACGCACATGACCAGAGGAATATCGAGCATACACAAGGTAACGGTCTTAGAGAAGCAATCCAAAATCGCATGATGAGTACTAAACTAACCCATGCCTAGAATCAAGTCAAAGTCTACCATATCTAGCACAATTAAGTTAGCTCTAGTATCATATCCCATGATAGTCACCACATGGGATTGATACACTCGATCTACTACTAAAGAATCACCTAGGGGGTAGCCACACTTATAGGCACAAGCAATGGCTCACATAAAACATTCCATCGAGTAGTATAATGAGAAGACACATATAAGTAAGTATACCCTAGATCAAATAAAGCATAGGTAGGTTTATAAGAGGTAGAGATCATACTTTTAATGATGGCATCCGATGCCTTTGCCTTTGGTCTACCCGAAAAAGCATATATAGGACTGCGTCCACTTTTACCACCTGTCCAGCCTGCCTGGGTACCACCCCTATTACATTGAGAATCACCTTTGTCATCCTGTACACCTCCCTGGGCGGCTAAAAAGGGGCCCTGGGGGCCTGAAGCTGCTGACCCTATGGACCTTATTGACTCTGACGTCTGCAATGGCTAATAGTAGGACACTCCCTGGAAAAGTGACCTATCATACCACTCATAAAAACATCCCCCTGAATGAACCTCCTATTGATGTCCAAGTTGAACTTGAGTGACTACCACAGCCAGAATACCCAGAAGTCTGAGCCTAAGAAGACTGACCCAAAGTCTGGCCTCTCTAGCCACAGGCACCTGCTGATCCATCATCGGTTAGCTATAAAGCTTCCTGAACCGGTCTACTAGGTGGTCTCTATTTTGGACGGCCTCTGCTAAAGGAACCTCTACCATGCGACTACGTCCACTAAAATTGCCCTGGCGACAAGGCCTCCTATTGCTTCCTTTGTAGGCTTCACGATGAATAGCCTTACTAGTAAAGGCACGATCTATTATTTGTAAGAATGAACATCCCAATGCAACCATTTATTCTATATCCAACCTCAAAGGAATAGATAACCCCTGACAAACCGGTACACCCACTCTTCCTCTATCAGCATAATTATGGTAGCATGCCTGGATAGCTTATGAAATGACAACTCATACTCTGTGACCGTCATCGATCCCTGCACTTAAGCTATGAACTCATCTCTCAGCCTCTCTCTCAAACTGCAGGGTACATACTTCTTTAAGAAAGCCTCAAAGAACTGATTCCATGACATTGACGGTGAGCCTGCGGGTCTACAGCTAAGATAGGATCTCCATTACTGCTTTGTTGGTCCATCCAGCGAAAAAGTAGATTAATCAACTCAGTGGGACTCCACCAACCCGAGGTTATGCAACCTTTTTTGGCAACTAACCAAAAACTCATGGGCATCTTCGCCCGCGGCACCCGAGAATCTAGGAGGGAATAATCTGATAAATACCCAATATTTTCTTCTCCTCCGTAGTCATAACCAGTCTAGCTGCTATATGCTGAACAATTATGGGAATACAAAGAATCACCCGATAGGGAGCTGTAGTAGTAGGTTGTAGAATTTAGGTTGGATCATACTGTTCCTCTGCCTGCCCTGAAGTCTGAGCCTCCTTTCAAACCTGAGGTCTGGCTGAAATGCTAGGTAGTGTCCCTGATCGGGACATACCCTCCATGAAGTTGAGGATCTAGGTTAGAGTATCTTGTAACATTAGTAGGGCCAGGAATTCGAGTGGAGGCTGGGTTGGATCCTCCTCCGTCGGCTGATGCTCGAAGTGCTCAACCTATATGTCTGACTCTAGCACTAGTGTTGTGGCCTGAGCTCTATCCCAGCCTCTATGTCGACCTCGATCCCAACCTCAAGCTAGGGCTTAATCTATAGGCGCAAGGGGTCCTCTTCCATCCCGAGTAGATCTCATCCTTGCCATATGAGAAAGAGTGAAACAAATAGGATTTAGAGGTGTTTATCATCATTAGCGTATTATCATAAATAAAAATAGTGAATTAATTCCTAACAATGTCCTATACCCTCCCGATGATTGGATACGAACGTCATCGTATGATCTAGAGACTCAACTAGACACTTGCTACTGTAATGGTGAGACCGGTAAACCTCAAGTAGGCAAGCCAAACCCAACTAATGCTAAAGTCAAACCTCAATTTAAATAAATAATTAATAACATAAGAATATGAAAGTAAGACGACTATGACAAAAGAAATTGGAACAAGGTATAGATATATAAATATGATGCAAAATATATAAAAAGGCTCGGAAGTGACCAATAATGAGAAATTGGCACTAGAACAACTCTGAACCTGGTGTCACCTATACAGGAGCTACTAAGTACAAAAACTGATAATATATGAATATATAATGCAGAATTGACAATACAAGATACATAATACAAGTCAGTGCAAAAGACAAAATGTAGCAAGTCTCTGAACGTCGGAAGCTCACCACAATTTGGATCTGGCATAGCTACGGATGATCAGGAGCGTACTAGTGGTGGCTTAAAACTGGCAGCTGCATCAAAAAGATGCAGAAGTGCTATATGAGTACCAAAATATAAGGTACTCAATAGGCATCATAGGCCGACTGAGCTCAGAAAGAATAAATATATAATAAATAGCACGATGATACAAAAAATAATAGGGGAGAAGCATAAAACTACGATTTTAAGGAAAGAGGTACGGAAAGATCATACGATAATCAAGTAAATCCAACAAATTATGTAATCACATCAATAATTTCAACACATAAAATGCTGGAAAAATGCACAAATGTAAACTAGTAGCTATGACTCAATATCCTCCAAAAGTATCAGGGAGCACCTGGAATAACTCTTGAACTCATCAATAAATGGGGCAGCCGAAATCATACCTCGAGCTCATCAACGTTGGAATAGTAACCCAAAATATGTATCAATGGGCCACCCGAAATTCACAACTCGAGCTTATCAACAGTGAAAACAAAAGTGTAGCCCAAAGTCAATAAAAGGGTCACTCGGAATCGTACCTTAAAAATCCTCATATTTTTTTCACCAACCAAAAGTCTTAATCTCATCTTTTACTCTTTCTTTTTTAAAAAGGGTTTTTAATACTGACGAGGTAAATAAGACAAGTAGCATGTTAAAAATCATATATCACTCAAGCCGGGTAAAATTCCTTCAAAGGCACCATATCACTAACCTAAGACGCGGGTGTACCAAAAGCACGACCTCGGTCCCAACATTCCAATATCATAAGCAAACAAGACATAAGCATAAGTCAAAATCACCACAAGCAGGCAACCAAAACCAAACAAGTCAAACAAGATGTACCTTAAGTTCAAATCACCTAGAAGCAAATTCTAAGGATTCTAAACGATGCACACAAGTCAATATAGCACCTAAATTAAGTCTCCAATGGCTAAGACCTAAACTAGTTACTACTGATGATCATCGACTCCAACTTGCTCAAAAGGGTCTCAATACCTAAATCACCAACCTAATCACACGTTACTACTCAAAATATACCAATTCTAACTAAGCCAAGTCTAACAAGAGTAATCCATAACCTACCTCAAAGCCGAAACCGTACACAAACAGCTAAACCTAAGATTTTCCCTTCCGGACTGCCTCCAAATGATGCCACTCTATCAAATTATTAAAGAACACATCAAAACAAAGTCAATAATACCCATATTGCTATAATTTAAAATGAAACCAAAATTGGGTCAAAATTTGATATTGGGACCCACACACGAAATTGAAAAACCAACTTCATCATAAGGTTCCAAATAGCTCAAGAAACTTGTGCCCCAAAACTGGGTAAATTTTGAGCATCGAAAGAGCTCAAAATAACCCCAAAAATTTTAAGCCCTAGAATAGCCAAAAATGCAATGAAACAACAAAATGATGCGAAACTTATGAAGTTTTTAGGATCAGAAAGGGTCTCGGAACGTTCTCGCAAGAATTTCCAACACACCAAAACAAAAATCATCGAAAAATACCAAGAGGAGCTCTCAAAATAAAAAATTTACTAAGTCCTAGAATGGGACTTAGCTGCTGGAAACGGGTATTAAATTTCACTGAAGCCAATGAAATTGCTCTTCACGATCGCGAGCTGGGCCTCGCGTTCGTGAGCTAGACCTCGCAATCATAAGTTCTAATCTAGCTAACCAATCACGATCGCGATGGCCAAACACACAATCATAATGCCAGGGTCTCAGGCCTTCACAATCGCGGACCCCTGAGTCGCGAACGCGATGAGAAAAAGCTCCTGCACCAGTAGTTCAGCTGGTGCTGAGCTTTGGAGAATTGAGATTTTCTTTGATAAAAAATGCTACCCAACTAAAAATGCATTCCAGACTCAACGAAATTGATGCATTTTCCAATGGAGGTCGTTTCGATGAAAAGTTGACCAAAGTCAAAGATTTTCAAAGGAAAACACATAATATGCACAAACGGCCAAAAACTCATTCTGTAGCACCTTGGGAACCAAACCAAAGATCGTTCTAGAGTAAACTTTGTGTTCTAAAGCTAATTGCGCTGATGGAATTTTCATCCAAGCGCGTTTATACAAAATGTTGACTGAAGTCAAACTTGGTCAAAACTTTAAAGTTAAAATAAAAAATCTCACAAACTCAAAACGAAGGCTCCAAAACCCAAACCAACCTTCCTTTTAGACCAAAATAGACCTTTCGGAGTGGATGGAACCATCAAAATTCTCATACGACACCAGAATTCTCATACAAAGCCTGGATCTCTAGATGTTGAATAAAGTCAACTCTTTTAAGCCTTAAGCCTAAAAAATGGCCAAACCACCTCAAAACTCAATCGACACCTTGGGAAGTATGCCACCCATCCCAATATCACATAAGAGCTATAAAGAAGTTACGAAAAGGGGTAAAATTGTAAAAGCACGCAAAAGTATGGAAATAACCTTGGAGGTCATTTCACGATCGATAACAACAAAGAGGTTGTTAGAACAGTGCCTTCACACATTTAAGATGGTGTTAGGTACTTTGTTTCAAGACCATCTAGATGCATTCAATAAACTTGTGATGGACTTACAGACTATCGGAATTAAAAAGGATGAAGAGACACTTGCATGTACTTTGCTATTTTTATTGACTTCAAAATATCATGATATTGAGAATTCAATTATGTATAGCAAGGATCCTATCAATCTTGAGCAAGTACGGCAAGCAATTAACTCTTGTGATGTGTAGAGGTATTTTGAAAGAGACAAAGATGATGAAGCTAGTGGACTCTTTGTGAGAGGTCGTACTAGAAAATAGGGAAGGAGAAAATCAAGAACAGATCATATTCTTGCATTACCAAAAAGAATGCAAATTGTTGGGGCTATCACAAAAAGGGACATTTTGAACAAGAATGTCCTATGTCAAAGTCCAAAGAAAAGAGGAATACATCCATTGTTGAACAGGTACATGATCTTGATGATAAATATGTACTAAAAATATCATGCTATAATGGAGTCTATGAAAACAAATGGGTGTTAGACACTGGTTGTACTCTGCATATGATATTTCAAGAAGATTGGTTCAGTAGTTATGAGACAAGTGGAGGAACCATATTAATGGGCAATAATGCAATTTGTAAAATTGTTGGCATTAGTACAGTTAGAGTTCTCTACAATGATGAAATCATGAGAACTATTACAAAAGTCGTCATGTTCCTGGTCTAAAGAAGAATTTGATCTCTTGGGTACTCTAGATAAACAAGGCTACTAGTACATGAGCGGAGGAGGTAATATGAAAGTGAGTAAAGGGTCTTTAGTCATGCTGAAAGACAAGCTGGAGGATGGCCTCTACAACTAGCAGGAAGCACCATTGTTAGCTCTGTTAATGCATATATAGTGCAGTTATTCGATGATGACAAGGCAAGATTGTGGCCCATAAAACTGGGCCATATGAGCACACAAGGACTAGAGATGTTGAGAAAACACAATATTTTGAATAGTGAGAAGATCAACACACTTGAATTTTATGAGCATTGTGTCCTAGGGAAGCATAAGAAGGTCAACTTCAATATTGGCAAGCACAAGATGAGAGGGGTGCTAGCCTACATCCATTCAAATTTATGGGATCCTTTTAAGCTAAGGGATAAAAGAGGTATCTTCTCACATTTATTGATGATTTTTCATGAAAGGTTTGGGTGTGTTTCTTGAAGGCAAAAGGTGAATCTTTTGGAGCATTTCAAGAATGGAAGATTTCGATTGAGAATTAAATGGAGAGCAAAATCAAGTGTCTTCGCACAAACAATAGCTCGGAGTTTTGCAGTGAAGAGTTCAATGATTTTTGTAAGGTTCTTGGGATCGCAAGATATAAGACGGTCAGGACACACTAAAACAGAATGGAGTTGCCGATTGGACAAACATAACTCTTCTTGAGAAGGCTCATTGTATGCTCTTACAAGCCAAAATATCCAAAGTGTTTTGGGCTGTTGTCAATCGATCTCCAGCATCAGCGATTGACGTTAAGACTTCGAATGATGTATGGTCAGGTGAACCCTCTAACTATTCATACTTGGGAATACTTGGGTGTCTAGCTTATTATCATGTTAATGAAGGAAAGCTTGAACCAAGGGCTAAGAAGGCCCTATTCGTATGATATGTAGAATGAGTAAAAGGGTACAAGATTTGGTGTTTGTCTTTACTCAAATTTATAGTTAATAGAGATGTTACATTTGATGAATCCTATATACTTGATCCTCGTAAAGTTTCTATGGAGTTATCAAAAAATGAGAACGACAAGTAGATGGAGCTACCGATGGAGCTTACCAAGGAAAAAGATCAAGAGACTCAAGTTGATAAGTTAAAAGACGTAGATCTTGAATAACCTGTTGCCAATGAACCATACACAATTGCGAAGGAAAAGGACAATTTTTAGAAGAATGGGAAAGTTTTCTCGCCAACAACAATGCTCGCAGATATGGAAACCAGAATGTCTTATAGAGCAAGAAAATTTGTTGCATATGTATTCGTAGCTGCAGAAGAAGATATTAAAGATCTCTAACCCTCCTTGTATGTTGAAGCAACTTCTTGAAATGATTCTGCACAATGGAAGTTAACCATGATGTAAGAGATGGAGTCTCTTCACAAAAATGAGACATTGGTCTTAGTTGAAAGGCCAAAGGGGAAGAGGACAGTTGGATGCAAATGGGTCTACAGAAAGAAAGAAAGTATTCTAGAAGTGGAAGATGTTAGGTTCAAGGCGAGATTAATTGCAAAGGATTTCAGTCAGAAGGAGGAAATTTACTACAATGAGATCTTTTCTCTAGTCATGAAACATAGCTCATTCACGTGCTACTAGCACTGGTTAAACAATTTGATTTGGAGCTTCAACAGCTTGATGTCAAAATAACTTTCTTACATGATGATCTAGAAGAGACAATCTATATATACCAGCTTGAAAGTTTCCTAGATGAGGGAAAAAAGATCGTGTATGCCAACTGAAGAAGTATTTGTAGGGTTTAAAGCAATTCCCTAGACAGTGGTATAAGAAGTTCAATGCATTCATGACTAGATTCTCGAGGAGTGCATTTGATAGTTGTGTGTATCACAAAAAGATGTCTAGTAACTCTATGATTTATTTATCATTGCATGTTGATGATATGCTTATTGCTGCTAACAACATCATAGAGATAAATATTTTGAAGAGAATGTTGAGAAAGGATTTTGACATGAAGGATTTGGGAGCTGCAAAGAAAATTCTTGGAATGGGAATTTTAAGAGAAGATGATATTGTACATCTTTCTCAGAAGAGGTACATCAAAAAGGTTCTTTTGAGATTCAATATGCATATGAACAAGCCTGTAAGAATATCATTAGCTTCTCATTTTAAGCTTTTAGATATAAATGCCTCAGTCTGAGGATGAGGTGGATCTTATGTCAAAGGTTCCTTATGCTAGCGCTGTTAGTACCATTATGTATGATATGGTGTGCACACATCATATATTTCTCAATATGTACGTATGGTAAGCTCGAACATTACCAATCCAGGAAAAAGGCATTGGAAAGCTGTCAAATGGATATTGAGATATCTTAAAGGAGCTTCTAATGTTGGCCTAACCTTTTGGAAAAGTGAAGGTATTCAGTTCTCAATTATGTTTTCTAACTATGTAGGGGATCTTGATAGAAGGTGGTTCATAACTAGATACATGTTTTCTCGTTGGCAATGTCGTTAGTTGGAAATCGACTTTACAGTCGATTGTCAATTTATCTACAATAAAGTCAAAATATATGGCAGCAACATAGGCAGTAAAAGAAGCTATCTGGTTGAAAGGTTTGGTGGCAGAATTGAGTTTGGTTCAGCTGGAATCAACTCTAAGATGTAATAGTCAAAATGTTATTCATTTAATTAAAAACAAAGATTTCATGAGCGCACCAAATACATTGATGTCAAATTCCATTTCATTCGATATGTCGTTGAAGAGGGAGCTATCAAGGTCGAGAAGGTTATCACATATGATAATGTTGCAAACATGTTGACCAAGATAGTCCTGTTTGCCAAGTTTGCACACTACAAGGACTTAGCGGGAGTATGAATCAACTGATATAACTCTATGAGAACAATTGCTAGGTGGAGCTAGTGTGTTCAACAAAGGCTTGATCTTCTTGTTTCTTACAAGGGGATTGCCCAGTAAGCTTAGAATTTTTGGCCGGAGTTGTTCATATGCATGCTCGAAACGCAAATCAAGGTGGAGATTGAAAATAATTAGTTTGGTCTTTGTAGGATCAAACCCAATGGAAGATTGAGGTTGAAGACACAATCAAAAGTTGTTGTTGAGAGAAAGTTGAAAATAGAGAATCTTGTCAAGGTGGAGATTTGTTAAATTTGACAAGGTTCTAGATGAATTAATGTGAAAATTTGGTAGGAAGATAATTCTTTGGTACAAAAAGTTGAGGTAGTATCTTTGTAGGTGAAAGTTTGATAAACCATAACATGGTTTCACAAGTTAAACCTTGACATTTTGATACATAATGATGTCATGAATGACATCAAGAACAAGAATTCATTCCTATAAATAGGTAGTTCTTGATTCATTTGAAACACACCTCAAAACACCGCTTACTTGTCTTCTCATATTCTAAGGCATTTGTAAAATACATTAGAATAATAGAGAGTTGAAAGAGTAATTATTTAGATATATTTGGGATCCCTACTTTTTATTTGTTAATACAAAGACAGTTGTTCTCTGGTAGATGTAGGATCATTCTAATTCGAACCACATTAAATATTGTTGTTCTTCTTTATTTTTTATATTTTTACGTTTCTGCTAACACCTGTTAAATATGGACTTATTAATGTAACCACTAGATATGATTTTGTAACATCTATCATTAATTCTACGTAGCTCTACAAGTATATATGATCGAGTATGGGAAGAGACAGATATAGAAGTTTCATATTATCTGGTCTATTTCAATTTTATCTTCGGGAAAAGTAAGTAATGTCATTGGTTTGCTTACCAAAAATTGGATGGTGTCATTATGGATTAAAAGTTTTTTGGGTTTGTAACATGAGTTAATTTGTGTAATATTTTATAGTATAACTTACATCTAAATCAGGTAGTGTAAGGAACAAATTATATTTTATCTTTATTTTTTATCAATTGATAAAAATTCTTTAAAATTTATCCCAATACATAATAGTCATCCAGATACATAAATAAAGAAATAGAGAGTAGCAATTATCCGAATACATTAATTCAGAAATAGTCCATTCAGATATATTCTGTGGTATCCGGATACACTAATTCAGATAAAGAGAGCAATTATGTATCCAAAAAAATTAATTCGGAAAAATAGTTCATTCGGATACATCCTGTGATATTCGGATACATTAATTCGGCATAAAAAGAGTAGCAATTATGTATCCGAAAAATGGGTTTTGGGCGTAAAAGAAAGGAATAATCAATACAAAAATTAATAATGTATGGATAAGAATATTAAAATCGGAGAAGGGCCTAAAATGACCTTCAACTATTTAAATTGATACAAAATTATCCTTCATCCACTTCTTGGCCCCCAAATACTCCTGACGTCAATACTTTGACTCAAAAGTACTCTCGATATTAACTCTTGGCTCATATTTTCTCTTATTTTTAACACATTCCCTAAAGTAAAATTATTAAATATTTATTTATTATGTTTCATAATTTGATTGGTCCAAATTTTAATCATTCTCAAATAAATAATAAAAATCACATATGATTCATATTTTGACCCAATACGCTTGAAAATACTATGAAAAAATTTATTAATTTCATGATATCTTTCTATTGGCATATTTTAAATCAACCCCAAATTTCTTATAAACCAACTCATAACTGGAGATCCAACTAAAATTCATATTTGTCCCGTCTGATTGTCCATCTATAAAAATGATTATTATTTTTTATTAATATAATGTCTTCTATCAATTGTTCAATTATCTTGCTCATTCCTCTTTTCTTTTAATCTCTTATTCTTAATTAGAATATCAGAGACTCAAACTTAAAATGAACTTACATGTTCATAATCTTTTAATTCTATTATTATCATGGTGGGGGTGGAAATAGAAGAAAAGGTTTTTTTTATTTTTTTATTTTGAATTTTGAGTACGCACAAAAGAAAAATGCAACATGCATACATAGTTGCTTAATTAAATCTTGTATCGACCTAATTATTTCTATATAAATGTCATTGTTATTTTCTTCCCTTTTTTCTTCCTTGTTTTGTCATAAGTTGGAAAACAACTAAAATTTAAAATGGGGGACAAGATCCAAGAAGAAATAAAAAATAGAAGAGAGATCGAGGAAGTGAAAGCGAGGAGGGGGGGGGGGCGAGTGTAGAGTAGAAGACTAGTTTTTTTTATTTTTAATTTATTGTTGGAACTTAAATTATATTAAATATTATTTTAACGCAGCAGGATCTGAAATGCCCTTGAATTATGAAATTTTGTACAATATTGCCGACCATCCACCTTATGAGTGTGGCCCTTAGAATAAGGGTATTTTTGAATCAAAAGACTAACGTCAAGGGTATTTGAGGGCTAAAAGGTGAATAAAAAATATTTTTGTGTCAATTCAAATAATTAAAGAGTATTTTAGCCCTACTCAGTATTAAAATTAGAAATTTATCCTTTGAAGAGCAAGAATGGAGATGTTGCTCACTACTAGGCTCTACTTATTCTCAATCTATTAGAGACTAATTCAATTAATTGAACTGTCTAAATTCCGAAGGTATATATATATACCTATTTCATAATTAATTCCAACATTCTAATATCTTAACCAACTCTAACCAGCGAACAAATAACCCCATGTAAAATGGTAGCTAATTTATTTGGTATTAAAAGGACATTCGTACTTCAAGGACAGTTTAGGGGAGAAGTCAAGATGGTCAATCAAGGTAAAAGAAAGACCTTGAGAGATCAAGAAATGTTGATGATTCTTTCCATCAAATTAAACTTTTGTAGGTAAAGTTACATGATAACTTTACTACAAAAATAGGTCCTCAATAAAATAATCCATGTATTTACAAGAAAATGTGATTAGTTACATAGAATTTGTGATAATAGTAAGGCAATTTAATTTATTTTTTTTACAATAAACAATTTACATGTAAGAACTGATCTGATTATCATAATCTCTGCATGTTTGATGCAAACAGTCGACATATCAACTAAGAAAACAGAGAATTTTCAACCAATTTCTTTTGGTTTAGAGGTAATCGCGATGTTTCCAGGTTTATCCGAGATTGAACCCATAGATGGAGCTATAAGCTCCATTGTGAAGCTACCAAAATCGATCCTTGTTAACACTCAAGTATCCAGACATGACTTTCCCTCCGGTATTCCTCATACCGTCTATGAGGAAACACCATGTGGAGCCCAATGCTCCAATGAAGAAATCGGCTTCAGTTGCCAACAAAAAATTAACAAGAGGATAATTCGTGCTTGTCTTCCTGCCAAGACTGGCTTCATAAGTTGCCATTGTCATGTTACCCATTTGGCGTGTCACATTTGTGTAGTAAAACGTCCAATGGGGGTACAGTCTTGATTGATCTACAACTTCCTGTGATGTTGAAGATGTGTAATTATGAAAATCAGGGAGAAAAACGACTCAAAAGTATGAGAAAAGTGAGATACCTGCATTTCTGTCGAAAGCCAGATGCTCTTAAGATCAGGGAAGTGCTGTCTTATGCGCTCAGCAAGGTGCATGTATTCTTTGAACCCTACAACCTTCATCTCACATGCCTTGTCGCCCATTCGAACATGCATGCTCAGCAGTGGCCTAGGACTCCAAGGTTTATAACTTGACCATACAAAAGTTTCAATGTCATGTTTGGCCGCCTTTTCTCCCTGAGGAAGAAAATGACAAAACTATCTTCTTTTTAATCATAAAGAATATAGAAACATGATAAACGATTTTCTACTTCTCCATGTGAAAAACAAGACTAACAATTGTCACAAATGTAATGATGGAACATTTTTGTTCCTGAGACCATAGGGAAATAGAAGAAATTTTTATTAGATTGATTGACAAACGAGGATAAAAGAGTAAGGAGATGGCATGTATATCCCATAAACTCTATCACAATATTCACAAGTCGATGAACAAGTAAAAGCTCTGATAAAGATTTATCTTCTAGTCAAGAAGAGATGAATAGAGTTTGCTACCTCAGGAAAATCTCTAAATTGACTTTCAAGAACCATTCTCGCAGCTTCCCAGCCAAATGCTGCATGCCGTGCATGGTTTAGCAAGTTGCATGTGTACTCTGTCTGAAACCGCATTAGGTAGCGCACTGCCTGGAGAAGACATAGAAATCAGGAAATACATGTGCTTACCAACTTGACCATCGTTGATAAAGCTATTGCTGAATGCACTAGAAAAGGCAACAGGCATCTATAGAGTACAATTTTGGTTACAGTTTCATATCAAAGATCATATTTAATTAGAAATGGTTGGGAAACACAGCTGAAAAGGGTGGTTTGATGAGTCCTTTAGTATCCATTTATTAAACTATTCACAGGGTACCAACTGAAAGAGAAACGATTGCAGTTTTGCACCGCTTTATTTCTCTTTTAAAGCAGAAAATTCGTGAAAATTTTAATTTGACTTTCTAATAGACTTGTTAGTTCCGCAACTCGGGGAGAAAGTTCCATAATTCAATTGTTGATAGACATAAGGTGTCAATATAAATTACAAACAAGGAGCAAGAAATTATTTTGACGTTCTAATTTAAGTAGGCCTACTGACTCTACCTGAGCACGCCACCACCTCCTATCCATTTTGCGATGATAAGCAATTAAACTTCCATTTATATCTGTTGTTGGCTGCAAATAGCTCCATGGTTTTCCCCATGACCTGAAATTAAGATGCTATCAGTTGCATGAATTATATAATACTCTCTGAATCCCAAAATAAATGACGGGGCTCATAGTTAAATATCTACTGATTAGTGGCATGATAACAGACAACATTTCTTTGGCTTTCATAAAAAAATAAATTTATTATATTTTAGAAAATACATAAAATCACTAAAAAGGTGCAAATCACAAGTTTTACTATTAAAATACTTTAGGAGATATTACAGAAATCCGTAGTTGCTATTGCAGGGAGTATATTTTTTTTCAGATGGTGTCTGTTATAGCTTCACCTTGGAGTGCGTCCAGACCATATCTCCTTAGAAGTATAGTTTTCTTTTATCGTTATGATCCCTTTTTCCCATGCTTCTTTTTGTTTCATGAGCTCAAAAGCACGATCTCTGCATTCCGGAGATGTTTCTGGAAAGAAGTAGCAAGACCAACTGGAGCGTGATGAACCTATGAAGGGAACATTGATAGAACTTCATGCCAATAGCCATGAGACTTAGAACTAATGGTCAATTGTTGTATTGGATGACCCAAAGGGATAAAAGTGTAAAGAACATGCAGGAGACTTAGAACTACCTTTACAGCCATTGTGGTCAGCACGGTTATAATAGCTCGTAACAAGAACCCTTTTCTCATTGATTGCTATTGCAAGAAGACCACACATTCCAGCTATCTGGGCACCAATACCAAACCCAGGTATTCTCTCCCAGTCAGCTATCAGAAACTTCACATTTCCATCACTGCAGTTCAAAGGATGTTGATGGAGCCATATGTCACGTTGCACCTTCCTCGTTAAGGGGTAATTCTCTTCATCTGAGCCCTTGATCTGCAATTGGTTCTTATGTTTGAAATGCTCTTAGGTATTGAATATGGAAGTGGAAATCCTATATTTTACAGTGTTTGATAAAAAAAAATGATTAATTTGTGTAGTAAAGGTGTATCTTCATTCTCTTACAAATCCAGCAGTGCAAAATTATGCATAGAACTTCAAGAATAGAAATAATTCACGACTATAACATACCCAGGGAGGATAAGCTCCTTCAGATACTGTTTGATGTCTATAATACTGCAGCTCCTCATCTTCATGTGTCCACGGGAAGTTATCTAACTGTCCCTTCCATATAGTCCATGGAGGGAAGCTGTCATTTTGAACTCGGGTATCAAGCCGTTCATTTGTTTCTGCACTCAACTTGCAGTCCTCCAAGTGAGGTGCTTTTGGTAAGTTGGATTTACCCAGATGATTGCCTTCATTTGGTGATTGATTCACTAAATTACCCCAAGATGAGTACAGTAGTGACACCCTCTTATCTACCCCCACAGCAAACTTTTCGTGGGAAAAGAACGCCCTTTCTAAATTCTTTTGTTTAACATTGCAGTCTCCATCTGTAACATTTCCAAACCAAGGTCAGTACATAAGATTTCTGCTTGTGTACTAATGACAGGGAGATGTATATGTTGTTCAGTACAAAATCAATTGATATTACTGATGGTCACAACCTCTCTTCTCGTTTTCTATAGTGGGAGTATCTTTAGAGTCACAACAGAGGACGTTAATAAACACTAGGTTAATTAGTGGTTTCCATTGCAGTAACTGAGTCATAACCTACAGATTGTAATGACTAGCAGATTTTGCTTAGGCAAAATAGTTAATCCCATATATAGTTTGATCTACTTAGTCAGCAATCATACCCCTGATAATCCAATATCCTATATCTATGAGATTAGTGTCTTCTGTTGTCAATTATATGAAGGAAAATAGAAAGGTATGACAACAGTAAAAATAGAGTTCAGGTAACAAACTTTATTTGAACTTGAATCCAAAAGTAGACACTAATAATATGTGAAATTCAAGCAAGTATATAACAATCAAGCTGGCCCAGACACCATCATTATAAAAAATAATAATAAAAAAAATGATTGGACTTACTTATTAGGGTTGTTGAAGAAGAAGAAGTGAATGTTGAAATTCCAGATGAAAAAGGTGAAAGTGAAAGGCGAGCAAATGAAGCAAGAAATAAAGAGGTGAGGCAAACACCAGAGAGAAAGCCAAGCACACAAATTTGGCATGGAAATGAGCTTCCTATTTGCATAGCCCTCTGTGAAACAACTCTTTCCAGAGACCTCTGATTCAAAGGTGCTTCCATATTTTCCCCACAGAAATGACCATCACTCAACCTCCCTCCATCAAATTCTATCACAATTGACTTCGATTCCAATAAATTTCCTGTTACTCAACATTCATATCACAACTTGTATGGGAATTAATGAGGCGTAGTAACTAGTAATAGTTGTTGTTGTACTTTTCTTCGAACAAAAAAAGAAAAAGGCCATCAGTTTATTACTACATGAATAATTTTTAAATGAAGAAAACAAGTCATTTAATTAACACTAATGATGGTTGATGAAGAATGCATCCCTCTCGCAACAACAACAAATTAATCAAACATTACCCATTGTTGAAATTTATGGAAATAATAAACCAAATATATGGTTGAAGATGGAACTTGAGGAAATATTTTTATTCAGATATTGGATAACTTCATATAATTTGATGATATATCTAATTAATGAAATTAACCTGCGATGAAAGAAGAGAATCTATTGCAACATCAGTCCTCAAGACTGACTAACAATATACTGTTGCAAGTGGTAGATAGAAGACAGACGTTTAATCAAGAAAAATGATAAGACCATGCAAGCAGACACTTGTGCTTTTTCTTTTTGTCTTTTCTTGGCTCAAAGGAAGGGGCTGAAAAAGATAATTAAGATAAGCAAGAAAATAGCATTTTCTGTCACAAGAAAGGAACAGAAAAGCAGTAAGTTGAGGAGATAAAGATGGCATATATTTTCACAAAGTTAGCCCCGAAGAAGATATGATCCAGCTGTAGTTGAGTGCCAGTGTTATTCACCAAATTCTTGCCTTCTTTTCTATACTATGGGGGGGGGGGGGGGGAACTCGCACCCTCACACAATGACCGCTGATGGTGACGTCTGCTTTTTACCTAAACATTTACCTCTTTCATTTTTCTTTCTTTCTTTTAGCCTCTTTGGATGGCCTCACATAATCTTACTATTAACTCTAATTCTTTCTTCCATTTTCATTTAAAAGAAAAAAAAACAAAAATTGTTTGAATGGGATTGTATGTTATTTTTTGTGTCTCATGTGATATTATTTAATTTGGCATAGCATTTAAAAAAAAGTTATGATCTCAAACAAGTTATTCAAGTTTGTATGGCTTAAATCATTGGTGAAATAGATATTTTAAATCAAGTTATAACTAAATATAAAAATATATCTTTCTTTTTTAGACTGATTACAAAAAAAAGTGTGTTGCATAAAATGAAAAAAAGGGAACATGACTATAAACACAAGTTATAAGTTAGTATTTATAGTTTTTAAACTTATTTTTATTATCTTAATTTAAAAATAATTGCATAAAATATTTATTTATCTTACCTAAATACTCTAAGATATTTAAAAATTATTTTAATTTAGAAGTATCTAAATTAAGTCAATCTAAACAAGCTTCTCTTCTTCTTCTCCTTGGTTTTTTCTCTTTTTCTTCTGCGAAGCTAATACACCTAAAAAAAAATGCACCCTTCATAGACTGATGGGCGGTAATAGTGATGTTATTTGATGAACACAAAATAAAAGAATATTAAAATTTATAGTTTGAGAAGTATATCATGAAATTTATGTCTTTATAAAAACGTGGTATTAAATATAAAATGAGATTTAAAATTACATTGCTTTCAATTATTGAGTGATGTCGCCTTTTAAATAGATTAATAAAAAGATAGTGCTATATAAAATAAATTTGAGGGAGTATATGGTTAGGGAAATATTATGGATTTGGTTGTTTATCTTCTTTTTTTCTTTGAGTAAATTTTACGTAATCTCCTTAATCTTTAGTAGTTAAAAAGTAATACTCACTTCTCCTTTTGAATGAGATCAATAAATGCCTTTACCCACATTTTTGTTGTGTTTTAGAAAAAAATAAATTAAGAAACAATCTCATAATATCTAAACGAGTAGTCATATAGTTGTTTTTAACAAAATTTATATGACATTTTTTGCTTCTCGAGATGCAAACGAACTTCGATTAATATTTTATTTTTTAAAAAATAAATTAACATAAGAAAAATTACAATTTATAGTACTCATCATATAGTTTTAAATATCTAATTTTTATATTAAAATATTAAATTAATCTAATTCACAATTTTAAAAATTAATTAAATTAACTTTAAAAAATGAAAAGTACGGCACAAATTAGAAGGGAAAGAATACTATTTTTTTTTCTTTTTGATCAAAAGTTCAATAAACAAAGTTAAGGGAGATAAAAAGGAATAATTAAAGTAAGAGGTTTCGTATGAATCAATCAAAATCATGCATGCTAGTTGGTGCAATGAGAGCAGCAAGTTTTATTTGTCCTTGTAAAAGAGCAAGACAATTTGAGGTTGTCTCTCTTTTTGTTTTTATTTCTCTTTCTTGAAGCATCACCCATTTTCTTGATGTGCTATCACAAATTCTAATTAGCTCAACATTTTGAGTTTTACGTGCCTCTTGAACTTTATCATAATAGAGTGTTGTAATCTACATAAATTTATAGTGTTAATAATTAATTATATTATTTTTTAAATTATAAAAATTCCTTAAAAGTAATGAATTTCGAATACATTACTAGACTTCTGTATACATCAACAGACATCGAGATACATACGGACAGAGGCGGAGCTACATGAAACCCAGGGGTTCATCCGAGCCTCTTTCGTTGGAAAATTAGAATCAATTTATTGGTTTATATGTATTTAATTAATCGTGAACCCCTTGAGCAGAAGTCATAGGCTTGGAGTCAACAACGCGTGTTCGAATCCGGGTAACAACATATTTTTCCATATTTTAGTTTCAACCCTTTTTCATTTGTACTTTCTAAATAGATTAAATTAAATGTGCAACATGAAAGGCCCAATATTGTTAAAACTGTATTACATGTTTAATTATTTTAAATAAATAATCATGAATATTTTAGAGCAAACATAAAATGTATTACGCTTTACGATAAAAAAATATCTATTTTTATAAAATTAATTAATATTTTGAAAACTTTTTTTAAGTTTTCATAATTAAATTTTTTTTAAAAAAATTCTCTCATACTTATTTTAAGTCAAACAGTTACTTTATATTTGATTAACGAATAATATGATTATAAGTAAGATTAAATAAATAGGATTGAATTTTAGAAGTATTCTCATATCTTTCTACTGCAGATCAGTAATGAAAAACAAATGTGTCTCTAATGTTTAAATCAACAATAAGAAAATTCTCATTATTAATTTTTGTAATTATTTATCTTATTTTAATATTTCTTTTTGTATAGTATAATCTTTTGTATTCCTTATTTAGTTTCAAAAATTGAATAAAGTATATATACTCCATAAGACCCATAATTCAAATTTAAAAAATACATTTTCTCATATTGATTTTAATATTATGTCAAACACGTATTTTCTCTATTTTATTGTGAGTGTTAAGGTAGATTTGAATTTTATCTAGTTGCTTATATTTGATCTGATCCGTTCATAAATGATCCGACCGGACCTAACTCGATTATTTGTGGATGTTATTAACGTGTTTACTTGTTTTCTTGAGCCCCCTCGATGGAAATTCTGCCTCCGCCATTGCATACAGGAGGGATGTATCTAAGAGGGAAGGGATGTATTAGAGAGGGGATACAAATGTATCAGAGAGGGGATAAGACATACGGATAAATAGGGGAGGAATGTATCATAGAGGGGATGGGTGTATTAGAGGGGGGTGGGGGGATGCGTCTTAGAGGGGGAGAGGGATGTGTCAGCGATAGGGGGGTGATGTATCCTGTAATGATCCTAAAGGTCATTTTCGACATTTTCGACAAAATTATCATTTACCACTCCCGTCAATTTCTCCGAGTCATTTTAGATTGGGTTTGAAAGTTGGTTTTTGAAAATCTTGTGAAAGGTTGAGGTTTTGCTAGAGAAATGAGTTTTAAAGGCTTAAGTTGTCAAATTTTGAGTTTTGGAGTTTTGAGTCTTGGAATGGAATTCTGTCGACTCCATCAGTTCCTAAATGTGGAAATTGGTCTAGGAGAGTTGTTGGAATCAGATTTGGAGTTGAAACGTGAAATTTAGGTCCGAAGTTAGAAATTGAGTTAAAGTTTGATCCAAGTTTGACTTTGATCAATATTTGGGGTTCGGATGCTCGGATTGGATTTTTGATGGTTCCAATGGTGTTCGCGAGGTGATTCGAAAGCTAGAAAGGGCTTCGTTGTAATTTTTGGAAGTCCCGAACACGTTTTGGTATTTTGAAGGCCTAAGTTAGTTTAGTTGCGACTTTTCTAGTTTGGGGTCAAGGAGACCTCGAATTCAAATTTTGTTGATTTTATTGAGTCCGAAATATCATTTTCAAGCTCGTAGCTTAATTGGATTATGTTCGGGAAGTTTCGAATGAGTTTTGGGTGAGTTTTTAAACTTCTTGGATGCTTTGGTGCTGTTTCAACAAATTGTGGCAACTAAAAAGTTCATTATTTGTTTTAAAGGTCAAAAAATTATTTTGAAACTTTTGAAAAATTGAGCATGAATTATAGGACGTATCTGCAAAGCTTGGTGTATTTTCGCTAAGCCAGAATTGGATTTTTATCGCAAAATAAAAAATAATAATTTATCGAGCAGAAATGATATTTGAATGGGAAAACGAGTAAAACTGAGTTTCTATTAAAGGATCAGGTCCATATCATTATTTAAGACATTTAGGAAAAATAATTAGGTCATTTCGCTATCGTATGAGGGATTTTCGTCTCTTTTAGAGAAAATATAAGTTGCAGATTTTCTGGTGTAAATAAAGCTATACAGATATATAAATTTCAGGTTAGTTATTCAACAATAAAAAATAACATTGGTGTGGCTTATTCAACATCTAAAGTGGTTCGACAATGAAGAATGGTATAATTAGGGGAATGAGCATGTGGTGAGCACTGTAACTTTGGGGACTACAGACTATGAAATTCGTTATAAAGAAATTTATTGCGTATTGTATTATGATAATAATATTGCGCCAATCGAGATTAGAATTTCTACGGTGATTTTATAGAGTGGGTGTATATCAGAAAGGATTATGATATGTCTATTGTCACGATACCTGTTTTTACTTGAGTGAGGTTATGGGTTGTGTTGCTTCTGCTATTGACTTGGCCTATGAAAAGGTGCATTCCATTTTTGGCTGAAGACTGAAATATTTTGGTAACGTATGTCGATTACGTAATGGGTAGAAAGATGTAGACCATCTAGAAATGATCTTTCCGGTGGGCATGATGTATTTTAGTAGTGGATAGGTCGGGCTCTCATGGTATGGTATTAGTGATATATGGGAACGGAAACATCGATTGGCAAGCGCGAATACTAGCTATTGAGGTGTTATAAGTTATTTCACCTACTCAGGCAATGAAGTTTGATGTTGCATTCACATTTGAGAAACCAATTAGTTGTTACTACGGATGTTGGAGTTAGGCATGGTTTAGAAGGAAAATTATAGTGGTGGATCTTTGGACGGAAATTAATGTGTTTGAATTATGACGTGTATTTCAAGAATCTAATTGGGGATTTGTGTGTTCTTTATGAGCCAAAAGGAGTGGATTGACATAGAAAGAATAAGCTTATGGGTGGAGAAAGTTTTGTCACTTATACATGCATGAAGGCAAGTGAGTGTACCAGTAAGAGAATGCATATGGAAATTGGTTAATTTACGGGATTAGATGGCATAACAAGTTTGAGGGATCACGTGGATGATAAGGTTAACTTAGTGATGATGTCAAGGGTGGCTGAGCATGGTAATAGTAGTTCAGTTGTAAAAAAGTTCAATGAAGTTTTTATTTAAGAAGATTGATCTAAGTTAAAAGGTAATATGTTGTGGATGCTTGTCCAAGAAAATATTGATGATAAATGAGTTGAGGAAAGCAACACGAGTCTAGTGCATCAAAGAGTTCAAGAAATTGGTATTGGGTCATGTGTTCATAGTATACAGAATAATCAGGGTGAGGAAGGATTCCTCTAAGTATGACATGATGTATATGATGGTTGAATAATAGCTGAAATTAGGTAAGTGTAAGATTGTGTGGAATTGATATTGATCGTGATTCAATAATTTTATCTTAATGGAAAAGTACTATGAGATTCTAAATTTGGAGTTTTAACAATTGGTTGAGACATGTACCTGTCATGGAATGCTTAAATGGGAAGAGAGAGATCCATAGTTTGAAATCTTTGGGGACAGCAAGGTGTTGCTAAGTAAACCTGGATGTTAGTAGCAGTCTGAGAGAAAAGTAACTAGCCAGTATGACTATGATGTTTTAGTAGTATTGGTAGTGTTAGCTTCACTGGAGTATTGTAGATAGTATGAGAATATTGATAAATCGAGTGTGTCTACGATTGTTATGAGACCAGGCTGGCTGATTGTGGAATCAGACGAATGGAAATGTATGTTATGGACACTATGGAAGGAATATCTTGTGATATTCGACTTTGGTTTCGTATATTCTTATGTGATCATCTACTTTGTTTCAGATAGGGTTTAGTGTATGATTCTCTATTTATAATTTGTGGCGTGTTTTCACTTTTGTGGATGGATTTCTAGTAGTGGATTGGATGTACTGATCCAGGCCCTTTTTGGTAGGATAAGATGCTGACGCAAGTTTGGTTATTTCAGATATGGTGGATTTGGTGTTGCCTTGTGGCAGTTGAAATTTTTTTCAGAAATTCTACAAGTGTCATCTTGCTTAAGAGCACTTATAGAAGAGCTACCTTATATATTGCAGTTTCTTGAAAGTCTTGATTTTTACCTTGTCATTGAGGACATGTTCAGCTAGGTGTGATTTGATACTTGTAGATCATTGGGCCTAGTTCTTCCGTTTGCGAATTTACTACAATCACAGTTACTGTTTCAATTTTTCGGAGGCGTTATTAAAGGTTTTGTATGCTTGGATGTATTGTTCATCAGGTGGTTGATTGATCATCTCCTTCTTTTGATCAAATTAGTTTGGTTCTCCCTTGATGAGTATGCATTATCTAAGGATCAGGTGTTTGTAACTAAAGCTCGCGGAAGAATTAGGTTAAGAAAAGAAAATTTAACTAAGATTAGTGATGGGTGTGTGCATTATGCATGTTTGGTGGTTGGTTTTGGAATAACTCCGGATTTTAGCAGGTAATAGTTAAGAATCTTCTAATGGTTATCTTAGAAAAGGGTTCATTCCTATGGTTGTGCTGTGATTTAGAGAGTTTCGATTCAGGTTTGGTTCATATATTAGCCTATGGTTGGTAATCACTTTTGAGTTGTAGATTTTTTAATTTTGATTCAAAAATTCAGTTTTGATAGATGATGCTGATGATATGGTCTAAGGATGGGTTCAATTGAAAAAGACAAATACCGAACTTGGAGGTTATGCCTCGGGCTCTTGGTAGCATAAAGTATCCTTCTTTCTTTTACTTTATGTTCGAGGACGAATATGGATTTTAGTGTTGGATGATGTAATGACTCTGAAGGATATTTTTGATAAAATTACTATTTTACCCCTCCCATCAGTTGTCCCGAGTCATTTTAGATTGGGTTTGAAAGTTGATTTTAGATATCATGTGAAAAGTAGAGGTTTTGCTAGAGAAATAAGTTTAAAGGCTTAAGTTGTCAAATTATGAGTTTCGGAGTCATTTTGAGTTTCGAGTCTCGAAATGAATTTCTGTTGATTCCATCATTTTTGGAATGTGAAAATTGGTCTGGGAGAGTTGTCGAAATCAGATTTGGAGTTGAAATGTAGAATTTAGGTTTGAAGTAAGAAATTGAGTTAAAGTTTGATCCAAGTTTGACTTTTGTCAATATTTGGGGTTCGGATGCTCGAATTGGATTTCTGATTGTTCCAATGGTTTTGGGAGATGATTTTAACGTTAGAAAGACTTCATTATAATTTTTGGAAGTCCGGAGCTCAGTTTGGTATTTTGGAGGCCTAAGTTAGTTTAGTTGCGACTTTTGGAGTTTTGGATCAAGGAGACCTCAAATTTGAATTTCGTTAGTTCCATTAAGTCTGAAATATCATTTCCAAGCTAGTAGCATATTTGGTTTGTGTTTGAGAAGTTCCGGATGAGTTTTGGGTAATTTTTTAAGCTTCTTTGGTGCTTTGGCGCTGTTTCAACAAATTGTGGCAACTAAAAGTTTTCTTATTAATTTTAAAGATCAAAAAATTATTTTGAAAGTTTTTAAATTTTGAGCATGAATTTTAGGACTTATCTGCAAAGTTTGATGCATTTTCGCTAAGCCAGGATTGAGTTTTGATTGAAGGAGCAGGTCCGTATCATAATTTAAGACATTTAGAAAAAAGAATCAGGTCATTTCGCTATTACATGAGGGATTTACGTCTCGTTTAGTAAAAATATGAGTTGTAGATTTTCTAGTGCAAATAGAGTTGTACAGGTATATAAATTTCAGACTGTGTTCATTTGGTACTTTGAGCATATTGGGAGTTCTAGAGATTGGAATAGAGTGATTCTTGTGGGATTCTTCTCGAATTAATATGGAGGTTAGTATCTGATTCTCAATTCGATATTTTCCCATGATTTCTTCTACTGATTTTATTTCCCTATCCGTAAACTTCTTAGGGAAAATTGAGATTTTATTAATTTGGACTTCATTTTTTGATGAAAAAAGTATATTTGGGATCCATGTGTTATGGGTAACCTGATTTTTGCATAAATTTATTGATTCATCGATTATTTTCGTCATATGAACCTCATATAATTTGGATTTTCTAGTAAAGTTAAAATTTGCTAAATTGAGGATTTCAAGGTCGATTTTAAATTCCATTTTTAGTGAAATTTCATATTTGAACTTTTCTAAACATGGTTAAGATATTTTTCAAGAAATATTTCAGATTTTGAGTTGGAATTTCAGATCCGGATATTGTTTTTTTTTTCAAGAACACGAATGTTAGTAAAACTGGTGATTGAAGGGTGATTTCAACTCCAAATTCAAATTAGTTTTCAACATTAGTTTTTAAATACCTCAATGATCGTTTTCATGTAAAATATCTAAATTTTCTATTCATTTACGATATCGGATGTTTTGGGTCAGATTCGGCCCAATTTTTAAAAATGTTGATTTGGGTATCATAAGACTCGTGTTGTTATCTAAATTGGATATTTGAATAGATTATCTTTATTCACAGAGCCAACGTAAGGGCAAGGCTCAAGTTTTGGACTAGTGGGATCGGATTCGAATCAAGTGAATTTCTAAACCTATTCTTAAGCTTGTTGATTCATGAAGTTCGATGTTGCATTCACATTTGAGAAACCAATTGGTTGTTACTACGAATGTTGGAGTTAGGCATAGTTTATAAGGAAAATTATAGTGGTGGATCTTTGGTGGGGAATTAATGTGTTTGAATAGTGACGTGTATTTAGAGGATCTAATTGGGTATTAGTGAGTTCTTTATGAGCCAAAAGGAGTGGATTGACATTGAAAGAATAAGCTTATGGGTGAAGAAAGTTCTGTCAATTATACTTGCGTAAAGGCAAGTGAGTGTACCAGCAAGAGAATAAATATGAGAATTGGTTAATTTACGGGATTAGTTGGCATAACAAATTTGAGGGATCACGTGGATGATAAGGTTAACTCAGTGATGATGCCAAGGGTGGCTGAGCATGGTAATAGTAGTTTGGTTGTAAAAAAGTTCAATGAAGTTTTCATTTAAGAAGATTGCTCTAAGTTAAAAGGTAATATGTTGTGGACGCTTGGCCAAGAAAATATTGATGAAAAATGAGTTAAGGAAAGCAACACGGGTCTAGTGCATCAAAGAGTTCAAGAAATTGGTATTGGCTCATATGTTCATAATATACAGAATAATTGGGGTGAGGAAGGGTTCCTCTAAGTGTGGCATGATGTAAATGATGGTTGAATAGCAGCTGAAATTAGTTAAGTGTAAGATTGTATGGAATTGATATTGATTGTGATTCAATAATTTTATCTTAATGGAAAAGTACTATGAGATTCAAAATTTGGAGTTTTAACAACTGGTTGAAACCTGTACCTTTCATGGGATTCTTAAATGGAAAGAGAGAGATCCATAGTTTGAAATCTTTGGGGACAACAAGGTGTTGCTAAGTAAACCTGGATGCTAGTAACGGTCTTAGAGAAAAGTAACTAGCCGGTATGACTATGATGTTTTAGTAGTATTGGTAGTGTTAGCTTCACAGGATTATTGTAGAGAGTTCGGGAATGTTAATAAATAAAGCGTGTCTACTATTGTTATGAGACCAGGCTGGCTGATTGTGGAGTCAGGCAAATGGGAATGTATGTTATGGACACTATGGAAGGAATATCTTGTGATATTCGACTTTGGTTTCGTATATTCTTATGTGATCATCTACTTTGTTTCAGATAGGGTTTAGTGTATGATTCTCTATCTATGCTTCATGGCGTGTTTTCGCTTCCGTGGATAGATTCCTAGTGGTGGATCGGATGTATCGATTCAAGCCCTTTTTGGTAGGGTAAGATGCTGACACAAGTTTGGTTATTTCAGATGTGGCGGATTTGGTGTTGCCTTGTGAAAGTTGAAGGTTTTCAGAAATTCTACAAGTATCATCTTGCTTAAGAGCACTTATAGAAGAGCTACCTTATATATTGCAGTTACTCGAGAGTCTAGGTTTTTACCTTGTCATTGAGGACATGTTCAGCTAGGTGTGATTTGATACTTGTGGTATCACTGGGCCTAGTTCTTTCATTTGGAAATTGACTACAATTACAACTACTGTTCTAATTTTTCGGAGGCGTTATTAGAGGTTTCGTATGCTTGGATGTATTGTTCATCAGGTGGTTCCTTGATCATCTCCTTCTTTTGGTCAAATTTGTTTTCCCTTAATGGGTATGCATTATCTAAAGATCAGGTGTTTGCAACTAAAGCTCGCGGAAGGACTTATGATGGGTGTGTGCATTATACATGTTTGGTGGTTGGTTTTGGAATAACTCTGGGTTTTAGCAAGTAGTGGTTAAGAATCTTCTAATGATTATAGTTGTGCTGTGATTTAGAGAGTTTCGATTCAGGTTTGGTTCATGGATTAGCCTGTGGTTGGTAATCACTCCTAGGTTGTAGATTTTTCAATTTTGATTCAAAAATTTAGTTTTGATAGATGATGCTGATGATATGGTCTTAGGATGGGTTCAATTGGGAAAGACAAATACCGAACTTGGAGGTTATGCCTCGGGCTCTTGGTAGCATCGAGTATCCTTCTTTCTTTTACTTTATGTTCGAGGAGGAACGTGGGTTTTAATGTTGGATGATGTAATGACCCTGAAGGACATTTTAAATAAAATTATTATTTTACTCCTCCCATCAGCTGCCCCAAGTCATTATAGATTAGGTTTGAAAGTTGATTTTTTAAAATCTTGTGAAAAATAGAGGTTTTTCTAGAGAAATGAGTTTTAAAGGCTTTAATTGTCAAATTATGAGTTTTGGAGTCATTTTGAGTTTTGAGTCTTGAAATGAAATTTTATCGACTCGATCTGTTTCGGAATGTGGAAATTGGTCTGTTAGAGTTATCGAAATCAAATTTGGAGTTGAAACATGGAATTTAGGTCTGAAGTAGGAAACTGTGTTAAAGTTTGATACAAGTTTGACTTTGGTCAACATTTGGGGTTCGGGTGCTCGAATTGGATTTCTGATGGTTCCAATGGTTTCGGGAGGTGATTCTAACGCTAGAAAGGCCTTCGTTGTAATTTTTGGAAGTCCCGAGCTCGTTTTGGTATTTTGGAGGCCTAAGTTAGTTTAGTTGTGAATTTTTAAGTTTCGGGTCAAGGAGACCTAAAATTCAAATTTCGTTAGTTCCATTGAGTTTGAAATATCATATTCAAGCTAGTAGCATATTTAGTTTGTGTTCGGAAAGTTCTGGATGAGATTTTTAAGCTTCTTGGGTGCTTCGGTGTTGTTTCAGCAAATTGTGGCAACTAAAAGTTTTCTTATTAGTTTTAAAGATCGAAAAATTATTTTGAAACTTTTGAAATTTTGAGCATGAATTGTTGGACTTTTATCGCAAAATAAGAAATTATTATTTACCGAGTAGAAATGATATTTGAATGGACAAATGAGTTTGAAATTGAGTTTCGATTGAAGGAGCATGTCCGTGTCATTATTTAAGACATTTAGGATAAAAAATTGGGTCACTTCGCTATTTTCTGAGGGATTTACGTCTCTTTTATTGAAAATATAAATTACAGATTTTCTACTACAAATAGAGTTGTACATGTATATAAATTTCAGACTATGTTCATTTGGTATTTTGAGCATATTAGGAGTTCTATATCTTGGAATGGAGTAATTCTTGCGGGATTCTTCTCGAATTAATATGGGGTTAGTATCCGATCCTCAATTCGATATTTTCTCATGATTTCTTCATCTGGTTTTCTTTTCCCATCACTAAACCTTTTGGGGAAAATTGAAGTCTTATTAACTTGGACTTTATTTTTTGATAAAAAAAGGTATATTTAGGATCCTTGTCTTATGGGTACCCTAATTTTGACATAAATTTATTGATTCATCAATTATTTTTATCATATTAACCGCGTATAATTTGGATTTTCTCGGTACTGTTAAAGTTTTCTAAATTGAATATTTGAAGGTCGATTTTAACTCTATTTTTAAATAAAATTTCATATTTGAACATTCCTAAACATGAGTAAGATATTTTTCAAGAAATATTTCATATTTAAGTCGGAATTTCGGATTCAGATATTGGGGGTTTCCTCAAGAACATGAATTTTAGTAAAATTGGTGTTTGAGGGATGATTTTAACTCCAAATTCAAATTGGTTTTCAACATTAGTTTTTAAATACCTCAAGGATCATTTTCATGTAAAACTATCTGAATTTTCTATTCATTTATGAAATTGTATTTTTTGGGTGTTTCGAGTCTGATTCGACCCGAATTTTAGAAATATTGATTTGGGTATCATTAGAGTCGTGTTGTTATTGGGATTACATATTTGAATAAATTATCTTGATTTAGAGTGCCAACGTTAGTACCTATTGGAATGTTCATCTTGACCTTTCGACTTGGTTGACGACCCGTACAAAGTTCTACGAACCGTAGAACGATCTGTAGTCTATAAGACCTACTTCACCAGTTGATTTCTACGACAAGTTTCTACAGTCCGTCATAGTGTCTACGATCCGTAAATAGGGCTCACTCAATACACCTTCAACCAGTGATGCCCTATTTTGGCACTAAAGTTCTACGACCGATCTTCTACGGTCCGTAGTAGAAGGACCCATAGACGACCTGAGTCTATTTTAATGAGGGGTAGACTTATATTTTCCTCACCTTTCCCAAACTTAACCCAAGACATCTTGGACTAAAATTAGTCCCTTATCAATACCCAATGAGACTTTTCTCTCATTAACACTTAGAATCTTTTGAGAGCAAGAATTAGAGAGAAGTAGAAGAGCTAGGGTTCAATTGTTTCAAGCGATTTCTTTGACTTTCATCAAGAGCACTAATCTTCTAGGTATGTAAGGCTATCATAATGTTGAACTAAGTTCTTCCTCGTGCCTAACATCTTCATAGAGTCAAGTTGAGTTTTCAGTATTGAGTTTCAACTTCTATAAAGTAAATTCTTGAGTATATGTATAAATTCTACTAAGTTCTTGTATATATTCAAATATACTTTGATAGTTATCATGAGTTTAGTCTTGAGATATCTCTTAATGTTTGTATTCACATAAACCCTAGTTGAGTTTGAATTAATTATTTTATGTATTATTTTTAGTTTAAAGAATGATATATTTCATTTCTTAATTGAGAAGGAAGTTTGGACCATGATTTAGTACTTGAATTTATGAAGTCTTTATTTCACAGATTTTAAGCATGATTTCTATCAAGTCTAAATGAGTTAAAGTATTGAGCATAAGCAATATTTTGAGCATGAGTTTGAGAAAGAAGTTTGACAAGTATGAGTTAAAGACATCAGAAAGCTAAAAGAAGTATTTTGAGTTTTACACACAAATTAGTATGAGCATTACATTTCATGTTTTGGGAATAGTATTGAGCACTGAGTTGGATGAGAGTCAAATAACTCTAGTTTTATAAACTACGTAGTCAGCATAGGATAGGATCGTACTGAAAGTTGGGCAACTCCTCATTGCCTCTAAGAAGGCTCATAAGATGGATCCATAAGTTAAAGTTTGTCTCATACCTTAGCAAGGTATAGGATGGCTCTGGCAACGTGGGCAAGACGTTGTATCACACGAATCTCATAGTCATGGTTGTCGGTTAGAGAAACTTCCAAAAAGTAAAGTATTATATTTTTATATACTGAGTTACATCTACTATTTTATATATTTCAAAGCATTATTTTACATATATTGCATACTTTATTGAGTTGTGCTATTTTCAAATTTGAGTTCCTTGAGTTGTGTGAGCTTCCTTTCAACTATTTTATATACTATACATTTTATATACTGACATTATTCAATGTTACATCTTTTCAAGATATAGACACAGGTATTAGAGACCATGAACAGGCGCACCGTTGAGATCATTCTCCATCTAGCTTCTGCTGAGACCTTTTTACATTCAGAGGTGCTTTGGAGTCCTTACTTCCATTTTTTATTTCAGTATTAGCATTATATTTTTGAGTTAACCGTGGGATTGTCCTGGTACCTATTTCAGAGTTAGAGTTAGAGGCTTCGTAGACTAGTCAGATAGAGTTGGAGTTTAATTAGTTTTATCATTTGAGTTAATATTTTGATAAAAATTGAAGTATATTACATTCAAATTATTTTGAGACTTTAAATTTGAGAAGTTGCATTTATAATCATATATATGCCCACCTGAATAGTGTCTTTTATGAGTTAAGTCTTTTGCATAATGAGTTAGCTAGGCCAAGAATTCACCTAGGGAACCAACAATGATTTCTGAGCGCCAGCCACAAATAGGGTGTAGACTCAGAGCGTAAAAAACTTGATATCTGAGCACAAAGTTCAAGAGTCCTATGATATCTATAAAACTGAGTCTAGTAGAGTGCTTCTTATTAGTGTGAAGTGCACCACATCTATAATGAGGAGGCTACAAATATTTATGAACTATTTCTCTTATTTCATACTCTCGTTCGTGTGATAGAGTTTAACTCTATAAAATCTTCTTCTAAATTCGTGCGTTTATGTGTTACAGATCATGACTCCAAAAAAAGCAGTCGAACGTCCTGCTAGACAGAATAGAAACCAGTAAGAGCCCCAAGTTCCTGAAGGGCCAAAAAGTCTAGCTGTGCTTGTTAAATAGCCACCATAGGCTGAAGTTACTAATGCCGAATTTCGCAATACCATTCAGATATTGGATTTGTCTATGACATCACAGGTTGAGTGATAGAGAGCAGGCCGATAGGATGATCCAAATATTTTTAGAGTTGACGAGCTCTTAAGAATGAACCACCAAAGTTTATTGGGTCTGAACACAATGAGGATCTAGAAAACTTTTTGTATGAGATGTAAAAAGTGTTTCATGTTATATATATAACTGATGTAGAGCCAGTTGAGTTGGCTTTCTATCAGCTCAAGGGTGTTGCAAGAGTGTGGTTTGACCAATGGAAGAAGACGAGGGTAAAGCATGTACCAGTCTTAAGTTGGCATCTGTTTGAAAAGGCCTTCTTAGGATGTTTCTTTCCCTGGGAGCTAAGGGAAGCCAAGGTAAGAGAGTTCCTTAACTTGAAAAAGGATTCTATGAGTATGCGAGAGTACAACCTCAAGTTCACCCAACTATCCTGCTATGTTCCAAAAATAATGGCAGATATGAGGAGTAGGATGAGCTTGGTCGTATTGGGACTCTCTCATCTATCGAGAAAAGAGGGTAAGACAGCTACGAAGATTGGAAACAAGGATATAGCTAGATTGATTATTCATGTGCAACAAGTTGAGAAAGATAAGTTAGAGGACAGGGTAGAGTTTCTCAATAAGAGGGCTAAGACAACAAACCATGAGTCTAGAAAGCAGGGGACCAAAAATGGCAAGCGTCCATCTTTTCAACAAAGATCATCTTGACATGTACCATCATCAACTAGTGCACCCACATGTCAAAACAAAATTGATCAGATGCCTCAGAATTTTAGAGCTCAGAGCTCATAGTCGCAAGAGAGCGTTGCTCAAGGGTCTTCCCAACATCTGTAGAGTGGTAAGTATGGTAGGCTCCATCCATAGGAGTGTCTTATTAGTTCAAATGGTTGTACAAATATGGACAGGTCACTTTCTAAGAGATTATCCAATGGGAAGGCAAAGTAACTGGGGCAATAAAGCCCAATCATCATCACCAACAACATCAGGTAAAACATCCGAAATGGGTACTACTTTTGGGACAGGAGGAGGTCTAAACTGGCTGTATGCCATGGCTAATCGCCAGGATCAGAAAAACTCACTAGATATCGTTACTGGTATACTTAAATCTCTTAATATATATGCCTTGATCCAGGTGCCACTTTGTCCTTTATGACTCTATATATAGCTGTGAAGTTTGGAATTTATCCCGAACATCTTTTAAAGCCCTTCAGTGTTTCTACTCATATTGGTGATTCTGTTCTAACTGAAAGAGTCTATAGAAATTGTCTAATTTTTATCTAACATAAAGACACTACCGTAGACTTAGTTGAGTTAGACATGGTATATTTTGATATCATTCTAGGTATGGACTGGCTTCATGCTTGTTATGCCTCAGTCGATTGTAGAACCTATGTCGTCAAGTTTTAATTTCCTAATGATCCAATTATTAAGTGGAAGGTAAGTCTAGCATTGAATAAGGGTTAGTTCATCTCATACCTTAAGGACAGAAAGTTAGACTCTAAGGGGTGCATCTATCACATTATTCGAGTTAGAGATGATAATATGGAGACACCGTCCCTTTAGTCAGTCCCAATTGTAAATGAGTTTAATGGAGTCTTTCTTGAGGATTTACCTGGAGTCCTTCCCGATAGGGAGATAGACTTTAGAATAGATATCATTCCCAATACTCAACCTAATTCTATTTTGCCATATAGAATGGCTCCAGCGGAGTTAAAATAACTGAAAGAACAGTTGAAAGATCTTCTAGATAAGGGATTTATTAGGCCGGTTGTTTCACCTTGGGGTACACCTGTTCTATTCGTGCGAAAGAAGGATAGTCCTTTGAGGATGTGCATTGACTATCGTCAACTGAACAAGGTGACTATAAATAATAATACCTCTTTCAAGAATCAATGATCGTTTCAACCAACTTTAGAGTGCCACTAGTTTCTATAAGATAGACCTCATATCAAACTATTATCAGTTGAAAGTGACATCCCAAAGATAGCCTAAAGAACTAGGTATGGTCACTATGAGTTCCTAATTATGTCCTTCAATTTGACTAACGCTCTTGCAATATTTATGGACCTCATGAATAGAGTGTTCAAGTAGTACCTAGATATGTTTGTTATTGTGTTTATCGACTACATTCTTATTTATTCAAGAAATTAGGAGGAGCATGCTAACCATCTAAGAATAGTTCTTTAAACTCTTAAGAACCAAGAGTTGTATGCTAAGTTTTTGAAGTGTGAGTTTTGGATTACATCTGTGGAATTCTTAGGACACATTATTTCTATTAATGGTATCCAAGTTGATTCACAGAAAATCAAGGAAGTAAAGTACTTTCCAAGACCCAGATCTTCGATAGATATAAGAAGTTTCTTGATCTTGGTTGGTTACTATAGGAGGTTTGTTAAGGGATTTTCGTCCATATTGTTAAAAAGAAGACTAAGTTCAATGGTCGTCCGATGCTTGTGAAAAAAGTTTTTAGGAACTAAAAACAAGATTGACTACTACTTCAGTTTCCCCCCTACCCGAGGGAATATATGATTTTGTAATCTATTGTCATTCATTCAGAGTTGGACTGGGTTGTTTTTTGATATAGAAAGGCAAAGTCATAGCTTATGCTTCCAAACAATTTAAGTTTCATGTGAGAAATCATCCAACCCATGATCTAGAGTTAACAACAATAGTATTTGCTCTTAAAATTTGGTATCATTATCTGTATGGCATAAATGTAGATGTACTCACTGAACACAAGATCCTTCAATATGTGTTTACTTATAAAGAGCTAAACCTGAGATCGAGAAGATGGCTAGAGTTGCTCAAAGATTATGACATGAGTATTCTCTACCATCCAGGTAAAGCTATCGTTGTTGCCGATGCTCTTAGCAAATAATCCATGGGTAGTACTACTCATGTTTGGGAGTTCATCTTGTGGACTCTGGTGAGGGAGGCGTTATTGTTCAGAATGGGGATGATCAATATAGATTTTATTATAAGTTATCGTGGTCTCGCAGATAATACGATTCTGTTTGTGTGATTATGGATAGAATGACCAAATCAGCCTACTTCTTGCTCATTAAGACTACAGACTCAGCCGAGGATTATGAAAGGTTATAAATTAAAAAAATATTCAAATTGCATGGAGTTCCCTTATCTATCATCTCAGACAGAGGTACACAATTCACTACACACTTTTGAAAGTTGTTTTAGAAAGATTTGGATTCTAAGATGAATTTTAGTACCGCTTTCCATCCTTAGATAGATGGTCAGACAGAGCACATAATTTAGACTCTTGAGGATATGTTGAGAGTGATAAGGTTCTGATTGGGAATGACTCTTATAGAAATCAAATGCAAAATTAAACAACACAAAGTAAGATAGAAGAGAAATAAGGGATGAGAGGAGACGTAAGAAAGGCTAATTGAATTTACAATTAACAAAGGAGGAAGAGAAACTTGATTCAATATAAAAGAGAAACTTACTTGAAATCTACAAATAAGTGACTCAATATTAAATCAAGGGCAAGAACTCTTCAATCAACAATGAAAATTCACTTATCATTAATTTAGATTTAGCTACACTAAACTAAAGAAACCTAAAGAGAATCCACCCTTAAACTATACTCTTTAAGAGTTTCTTCATTCAATATCCAAAAATCTTCCTTCCAAATTAAAAAATAAGAAATAAAACAGACATATATTTTTATAATTTTACCCTTAATAAGATAAGGGCCTTATTTATTTGTCTTCTTTTGAGAATTCTTGATTTTATGAGATGGCCATTTGCACAAATGGCTTCTTTCTTCTTTCTCTTCACTTTGGTGGACTTTCCACACACTATATGTCTTTATTTGGTGTCCATCAATCTCTTCTAAAGTTTTTATTTGATATACGCTATCTATGCGCTTATCATCCTCTCTTTCTTGAAAAGGATTTGTCCTCGAATCCAAACCTTGCAAAACCATGAAAAAGACAAACAACAAATATATCCTCATAGCATGAGGGTTAGTACAATGGTTAGCACATAAAACATTAAACCATGGAGATTCATATTGGATATTCCTCACATAAAAATGATAATACCACCCAAAAGATGGTACTACTACAAGCTTACATAATCCCAAACATTCACCGGGGTCAAATGATGGAAGGTCCACATAATTGGTCATACAAACAAGTGTAGACCTCAATGAATCCCCAACCCATATAAAATGCACATCCAAGACAAGTATGAGACTCATCATATGCGAAGAGATAGTAGAGAAAGGTGCCACACATATTGGGGGTCATCTAAGATGTTCCTATATGCAAGATCACAACTAGGTTCAAGGATCCTACCTCTCATTACATCATAAGATAGAACATACAATGACAAAATGATGAATTTAGGATGAGCCTCACCTTCTCTTAACAAACAACTCTTATCCCCAGAAGATGCACAATCAACAAGATCATACGTAAAAAGGTAGTAAAGAAAGGGGGTAAGAAAACTACCCTTCCCCATACACAATGTAGGCCCCTCAAGTAGATTATAAACCCTCAAGAAGGACTTTCATCATAGGAAAAGGCACCAACAAATTCATCCAAATAGTTCTTGTCATCTTGAACAAACATCACCACACAAGTGCCACAATCCACATTACCTAGGTCTAATGAAAATGAAATCCATGAACATAGGTCAAGTACACCCCTATTTTCCCAGTGTCACTCTTATCTTCCAGCAACATACTCTACTCAAAAGCTTGAGCATAATCATATGCAAACAAGTAGTAAAGAAATGTGTCACATAAATGAACTTCAATCAAAGTGTTCCCAAGTTTAGACTCTACTTTATATACAAAAGCATTAAGACTCACATGAAGGATTGGAATACATAAGAAAGAAGTAGAAATTATCACATAATCATCACCTCTCTTTTTAACACCACCCTCTCCAATAAATGTAACATCATCTTCAAAGAAGAAATTTCCTTCTTTGGAAAGTGTGTCATCACACCATAGTGGATTCTTAAACAATTGATAGCCTTCAAGTATGGATACACTACCAACATTATAAGGAATTCTACTATGAACAATCTCAAGAGTCATGTCATCATCAAACAAGAGATTATCCTTAAACACACATTCTACCTCAAGATTCTCATGAGAAAAATAAGAAATAGTATTAATGTCTAAGGATTCATTCAAACCATTAGTGACAATACTATGTGGACATAAATTGATCTTACTAGAAGAATCAACTTGGTCATCAAAAGGATCAACTAGTGTAGGATTGCTTTCACCACATGACAATGTATCCTCATTCAAGCTACAAGTGCCAACACTAGGTGAAAACAAATCGACCTTACTAGAATAGTCAATCCGATCATCAATAGGATCAACTAGTGTCCATTCACTCATAACAAGGATATTATCATCACACCACAAGGTGCTATCAAGAACATCACAAGGTAAAGACTCACTATGCTCACATATAAACATGCTATCATTTTACACTCAATTGGGTACTAGCTACACAATGATGTTTCAAGTTTAAGAAAGTGTAAGAGTTAGCATTGTTACTTTTTATCTCATAGGATGAAGTATCTTTACCTTGGTTATCAATATTGGAGCACATTTTCTCCTTTTGAAAGCTTTTAAGGACTTCATAATTCTTCCCATTTTGAGGTTATTCACTTGGCTTGCTTCCAAAGATACCTACAAAATCATTCAAGCATCTAGAGAAAGAAAAGTTACATGAGTTAGGATAAGGTTGTGACAACTCTCTCACATCACTCCACACAACCTCTCCTTTTTCTACTCTAGAGTTGTCACTTTTCACACCCTTACTCATCTCAATCTTTTGTCTCTCAATTTTATGGGAGTTAGGACAAGTGCCAAGGATTCCTAGTGAAGGTTTAAAAGATACCTTCAAGTCTATCTTCCACTTTAATGCACAAGAAGTGGGTGTTTTGACTTCCATGCGCAATTTCTTTGGTTTATCTTCATAAGAAGTAGCTTGCTTTATTTCTCTTATACTATACACTTGACATTTTCAAACTGTTATACCCCATACTTTTGTACCTTGGGACGTGTTCTTAAACTTCTTGAAAATTTTCATGTGACCCCTACTTGCTAAAATGTAACAAAACAATCCAAAGGAAGGGAGGATGAGGCCGTTCCAAATGATTGGAAATAGATTTGGAAGGATATGGAAGGACTTAAAGGCTAAGTAAAAAGTCATGGAACCCGAATTACTCGCCTAAGATACCAACTTGGACGTTTTAAAAACTTAAGCTACTTAATTTTACATCGAGATGAGGTAGCAAAGGTTACATAGATTCGTAAAGTGAGATAAGACTAGAAACCTACAAAAAGGCAAAAACTAGGTTCCGAACTTACGAAAAGAAGAAAGTAGGTGAAAAGTAGATGATGCACCTACTTGGGGTAAGTAGGTGACCCACCTACTTGGGGTGAGATCATGCTGCCATGTGGCAGCCAAGGATTGGGTGCATGGCGTGAGGTGGCGCCCTAGGGGCTGGATATATATCACCCCTAGGGGCTACCATGTATCACTCTTAAAAGAAGGGTATAAAACCCTAAGTCATGACTAAGGGTTCTTATTTTTAGCTTTGTACTTAGACATATTTTCATCTTGTTAGTTAGAACTATTGAGAGTAACTTGAAGAGAACAAGAACAAGAGAGAAATGGCCATGGCAGCAAGGTGAGGCCTTCAATTTCACTCCGCCAATTACTTATATTAGGTATTCTTTGACTAAATAAAGGTTCTTAACAACGTAAAGTTTGATAGTTGGGGCATCAAGGAAGTTCGATGTAAACCTATAACATTTGGCAAGTTTCAGAAGCTCGCTTGCTAAGGTATGGCTTGATTCCCTTCTCCCACATTTGGAAAACTCTTTCGATAGACTTCCTAAAGGATGATGACTCTGTGGATGATGTCCCAGTATAGATATGTTATAGGTGTATAAATATGAGTTGGAAACGTGAAAATATGCATGTTACACCTGAAGGATGTTGCAGGCATGTAGGGACTGTTTTGATGCTATTCTAGCAAGTTAAAGTTTGGCTAGTGTTGTCGTTAGCATGATGTTGTGTTTGGAGGTGGTTTATCTATGTTTCAGGGATGGAACATGGTTAAATATGAGTATATATGCCGCTGGTTGCATTCTCATAATACTCCATTTTGTATGGTTAAGATTTTGCGAAATAAAGAGCTAAAACCCTACTTTGGCGTCATAGTTTTGGGTGAGTTGTGTGGAACTTGTATTGTGTGATATGGTAGAGATTTTATGGTGTATGGCTGATGATTTTTGTTTTTGATATGGCTTCTAAGGTTAGAGATTAAAATTGGAAGTTCGTATAGGGCAAGTTATAAGAGAGATGCTATCCGATTTTCGTTAACTTCGAAACTAACCAACCGACTAATCGAGAAAGGCGAGCAAGGAAATAGTGCCTATAGATACTTGAGTATAGATTGGGAAGCTGGAAAGTTGAAAGTTAGTAATCTTGGTATTACTTTCATTTTAAATAGGTTGCAGGAGAAACAAAATAAGCTGGACTACAATCGAGCTACTACAGGTATGTAAAGCTTATCTCTTCTTTTCTCTTGGCATATATTAGCCATAAGTGGTTGGTATATGTACTGTGGGGATAATTCCATTCATAAAACCACGAGTATGGTTCATAAATCTTATTCAGTTCTTGATGTTAGAACTCCTGCGATAGTTGAGTTATTGTCCTGTAAGCCTTTTATGTGATGAAAAGTAGTATACATGAAGCCTATCCCTTTCTTCTCTTGAAATGGATTAATGTAAGTGGAACGATGTATGATATGAGTTAGAGATAATTCTATTTATAGGTCCTGGGTATAACTCATGACTTGTACTCACTTTGAATGGTAAGGGTCTTAAAGTAGTTGGACTATGACCCTCGAGCCTTCTATATGCTGAATAGGGATTGAATGCATAAGCTCCTATACCTAAAGTCTCTTGGACATACTTTATGATGATATTTGAGGGATGTTTGATATGTTACCAAGTTTTACATGCAAGTATATCGATTATTATATGAGATACGGATCTGGCCATTGTACCTCGGCATTATTATATAAAATACGGATCGGGCCATCATACCTCGGCATTATTATATGAAATATGGATCAGTCCATCTTTCCTCTATATTATTATGTTATATGTGGATTGGGATGTCATTCCTCAACATTAATATATGAGCTACGGATTGGGCCATCATTCCTCAGCATTATTGTACGATATATGGATCAAGATATCGTTCCTCAATGTGTACTTGATATATACATGGATCGGGCTGTATGTTCCACAGTGCTAATGGTACATATGTGCTTATGATGACAAAATGATGTATTTGTTACACTGAGTCCCCGAACAGGCCAGTTATATACTTGATGATAGTGTGTATGACTTTATCTTATAAGATGCAGGTATGGTAGATGGGTAAAGGTTATAATTGCCCCCTGTATCCCTGTTTCAGATGTAATCTCAGTTATGATATGTTATGCTTTACGTACTCAGTACATATATCATACTGAACCTCCTTTCTTTGGGGGATGCGTTTCATACCAGCAAGTACAAGTACTTACTTTGGAGATACGCTATCTTAGGGTTTCCACTCAGCGATTTGAAAGCGCTCCATTGTGCCGGAGCCTAAATTTTGGTACTGACTCTTGATGTATATATTTGTTTATTCATGGGTACGGCGAGGGCCCTATCCCTCCATATGTTACTGTTGATATTCTTAGAGGTCTGTAAACATATGTACGTGGGTTGTTTACAAGTTTGTTTCAATTGTGCCTATATGGCATATTGCAAATATTATTACGTTAAGGAAGCCTTGTCGGCTTGCATTCCCTTTTATGACATGATGTAAATGAAAGAGGCTATATGTATTCACATATGTTATCACTCATGGGGGTTCTGGTGTATAGTCCTTATATTTGATAGTTAGGTGGACGGGGGTCCAGGTCACACCCTAGTCACGACTTGCAGGGTTGGGTCGTGACAGAAGTGGTATCAGAGCAGTTCATCCTTGGATTGTGTACATACCGTATCTAGTAGAGTCTTGTTTATCGATGTATTGCGCGCCATATCTCTAAATAGAAGGCTATAGGATATTTAGAATTTTACCTTTTTTTCATATCTAAGATCGTGCTATAGATCTGAGTAATAGAAAAACTTCTTATACTAACCTTGGACTTTAGTAGAAGGATGACATCAACAGGAGGAAGTAATTGACGACATTGGAAGTTACAAAGCAAGCAGGTAAGCAAAGGCATAAAAGATATTTGTTGGGTAGGGTATTGACATTTGATTAACATACGATTGAAATGTTAAGTCAAAAACTAAAAGGGAAGTAGACCGGAAAGTATAACAGATGTAAGTTGAGTTGGACACACGAGGTAAGTCCATTATTTTCATACTAGTTAATATTGAAAGCCCTGTATGGCTGTGATATGAGATGATATTGAAAGACCTGTGTGGTTGTGATATAATATGAATATATATATATATATATATATATATATATATATATATATATATATATATATATATATGTTGGCCCTGTGATACATTATTGGTATTTTCTGCGTGCAGGTTTGGGGATAGTTAAGAAATATAGAAGAAACTTTGCCGAAATGTTCCCAGAATAAGAAAAAGGTAGAAAAGAGAATGAAATATAGAGTTATAATATATCTTGGAAGTTGGTACTAAGTACTCTTATTATGCTGAACTAAAGCTGTAAGAGGTACTCTCTATGTCGTTGGTAAGGGGCACCCTTTTTACTAAAAGCCTATCCGAGCAGTAGAGTTCAGACTAAGGTATCTCCAGCCGTATTTTGCCTTAGGAAAGGCTCATGTTGAGGGGCAAGATGCACGATGATGAAGTTTCATTCTTGTTGGAAGGTACATAACCCTCACCTATTGTTGGAGGACTAGATAAGTTGTTCACGACTCAAGAATAAGCCTGAAGGGAGACCATGTGAGTCAATCACTAAGGAGCACTTTGATGCTCATTGGATTCTAGTTCCCTTCTGGTGGTGATTGGAATATGCTTTAGGATAACACTTTATTGTCCCTTCACCAACTAATTGAAAATGGAATCTATGGGAGGAAATTCTAACAGAAGCACCCCAGATAGATGTTGTGAATTCAATATGTAAGTATGAATTTAAAGGTGTGGTACAACAATACGAGGATAAGGTAAGACCGCTAGTAAGGTGTATTTGGTATGTGTTGACCAAGTTAAAAGCCTGTGTTGGGTACACAGTAAGGGCAAGGGGCATAAGGTGTAAAAGAATGATGCGTGCACACAACATCGCCCTGAAAATAGTGGAACCCTTAAAAGACAAAGACGGCCAACTTAAGGAATAAATGGTGCAACCTACATTCACCCTAAGGAACAAAGGATATAGGTTGGGATAAAGCTACTACTCCAAGAGAACCTTGGACAATCATCGTCGGAATACAAGTGTTGCCTAATTGAAATGGGAACGACTACAAGTGTGAATTAACCTTTGATAAAGATAAGTAGAATGTGTCCTTGGATGAGTTGTTTCATGGGTCACATTATTCAAGTACAGATTAGTAGATGAGATATCACATTATGTACGAAAAGGTTCTCGTCTCTTCGTGATTTAGCCAAGGTTCCGTACATGGATAATCAGGTTATAAAATATATAGAAAGACGGGGACATGATACAGTACCAAGTAGACTGGAGAAAGAGATTGGATGAATTTGAGACTAGACATAGAGACATAGAGCAAGGTATAAGCGGATAAGAGTATGAGTACCCTCTAAAGGAGGGAAGCAAGTGAGAAAACTGCAAGGGTAAAATAGAGACAATTCATATGGAGACATATTTGAGATGGATGCTTAAACTTCAATAAGATTCCTAACCGAAACTAGTTAGTGAGATTTGAAAGACAATAATGATCGAATAAGAAGTCAGAATTGTCACAACCAAACCCCGTGGGCTGTGACTGGGTCCGACCTGGACCTCCATTTACGTAACTATTGGATACAGTCAAATTGGACTATGTATAACGTGATACTGCTCACAAAAACCTCAATGGGTTAAAAAATTTTCATGTTCATATAGCCTCCTAGATATAGGAACCAAACACATGAATCTAGTGGGTGATAAAATATTCATACACGTGTGGCCTCTTTTATTTGCATCATGTCATGAAAGGGGAAAGCCAGCCGAGAAGGATGCCACAACATAATAGCTTTTACAATATATCGCAAAGGCATAACCAAAATAAACTCCAAAAAACCCACATACATATATCTAAAGACCTCTAAGAATAGGAATGACAACACATGGCGGGACAGGCCCCCCGCCGTACCCCTGCATAAAGGAATATATACATCACAGGAGCAGTACTCAAAAGCTAGGCTCTGAAACAGTGAAGCACTTCCAACATAGCTGAGCGGAAATCCTAAGCTGGCGGATCTCCAAAATGAACATCTGAACCTGCGGGCATGAAATGCAACCCCCCAAAGAAAGGGGGGTCAGTACGATATATGTACTGAGTATATAATCACAACATAACTAAGATAACAACTGGACTAGGGATGCAGGAAACCAAGTATAAAATTTAATAGGGTACTGTGCCTGCACCTCACAAAATAAAGTCATGTATACCATTATCACATATCGTATCTGGCCCACGCGGGGACTCGGTATTACAAACACATCATCTATCATGCTAGGTATATATATGCCATTAACTTTGTGGGATGTACAACGTGATCCCTGTATATAGAAAGTACATGCAGAGGAACGACGGCCTGATCCATGTATCATATAATAATACCGAGGACCGATAGCCCGATCCTTATATCGTATAACAATGCCGAGGTACGACGGCCCTATCCATATAATGCATAATAATGATGAGGTACGACTGCCCGATCCATATAATGCATAATATTGCTGAGGTACGACGGCCCGATCCGTATAATGCATAATCTGTCGTGGAACATACGACCCGATCCTAACATAACAAAATGTGCGGAGGTATGTTCGGCCCGATCCATATATATCATAATGCATATACGTGTACGTAAAACTCTGTAAAATATCAAAAATCCCACATATATCATCCTAAAGCATGTTTAAGAGCCCCTAGATATACGAGCTTACACATCCCAACACTATTCAACCTATAGGAGGCTTAAGGGTCGTAGTTCAACTACTTCAAGGTCCTTATCATTCAAAAGTGGGTACAAGTCTTGAGTTACATCCAGAATCTATAAATGGGGCTATATCCAAATCCATGTCCTATAGAACCTTTAGTCTAGTCTTTATCGAAGCAGGAAAAGACAAGCTTTACATGCACCACTTCCTATCACATGGAAGACTTGAAAAGTAATGACTCAACTTGTTACAAGAGTTCTAATCAGTAGGAAGTGAACAAGAGTCTTAACTCACCCTCAGAGTTTTAAGAGTGGAATAACTTCAAACTTCATATACATAATACTTACATCTAAGTCGTACCAAAGGAGAGGAGGAATAACTTGACATACACTACTTCTCAGTATATAGAATACTTGAGGAATGGAAGCTTAACTACTTTAAGAGTCTTAACATTCAATTGTGAACACGAATTATGAATCTTGAATCATGTTCAGAGCTCATGAATAGAGTTACCCCAAGCTTCATACAAATATCACTTGTCACTTAGTCTAACACATGCCCAAAATAAAGAACAGATAGGATCTACATATTTATACCAAAACATGCCAAAAGAAGGAATAGCTTTACATACCTTGTCTGAATTATTCTTTATCCTGCTTGCCTCGCCATCCTTTGAACCTAATCAACATGAAAGTAGTATGAATATCAACCCCTTTTACTTTCCAGAACCCTAGGTTACATCTTAGTATTAATGAAATCTATTTCCTTAGTCATTTCCTCGACTAGTTCTGTTATTCAATAAGGAGTCGACAAATATTGGGCAGCACCTCCCCTATAATGTGCCTTATCCAAATTTCCAATTAGGTCCCTAAGACCTACAACCAACCAACCACAAAAACATGCAGCAATTCACACCAACGATATACAACATAAACTCCAAACGACTTATTCAAAAATACGGTAGGACAATAGGGCGTCTAGCCTTTATTTTGTAACGCATTTCATTATACGAAACGAGGGGTCGTGTGGCTGAAACCAGCAGAATCCACACCCCTTTTATAATGCATTTAGTCCCTTCAACAAGACATTACACCCCTGCAGCAACAACTTACAAGAACGACACTTTATTTCGACAACAATTCACTTCTAGCGACTCCAATTTAGTTTATTTCGGGCGTCAAACATATTTATCATATTTTCACATTTCCATCCACTTACACAGTGTATGATACCCTCTATAACAACACCATAAACTCCAATATAAAAGAAAAGGCCTTACCTTACGTTAAACTTGTCAAACTCGCCAAAACTATCCAAAACGTGAAATTTGGACAGCCCACTGTCTTATATTGTTGCTTAGTTTCAGAGGGGTAATTGAGGGAAAAAGGATTTGTGGCCTCAATTAAAGTTATATACATGTGTATCAAGGTCGCAAAAATTTTTTAATTACCCCTACAGTAATTTTTTACGAAAATATATGACCAAAATACTCATAGCTATCCGTGTAGGATTTCCAAAACACAATCTGGGCAGCAGCTCCCCCATGCTTCACCACCATTGTTCGAGCAGAGAAAAGCCAAAATGGGTTGTAGAGTATAAATAAAAGTTATATCCCTATGAAATATATTTCCAAAACATCTTGAATCACTTAAAACGAAGCCTTACACAAGGAGTTATACTCGTTTTACTAACAATAGTTTAATTCAAAAACGGGTCTGTTCCCTAGCGTTTTCTCTTTAAGCTTCTCTTAGTTTTCCAAGTGTAGAACTGAAAATATGGTTCTGTAGGCATCGTAATATACAAATATACACCTTCACATAGTTTAGGAACACCGTAGATAACTAATTGATGGAGGAGAAGTGAAGAACTCACCTTTAATTCTTTTAAACCATGGCTGCCTCCTTCCCTTCCTCTTCTCCACATTTTTCTATTCTATTTTTTGGGATGATTTTGGATAAATAATGACTTAAGAGTCATTAGCATACATATATATGTTTCCATAGGAAGTTCCATGTGTCAGCCCCTAAGGGTGACACATGTCAAGCCCTTATTGAGCCACGAATCCATACCTAGCTCCCAAGGCTGCCATGTGGTGGTGTGGGACCCACCTCAAGTAGGTGTGTCACCTACTTGGTCCAAGTGGGTGCATCACCTACTTAGTCAAAGTAGGTGCATCACCTGCTTGCTTCCGAGTAGGTGCTACGCCTCCTTCCGCCTCTCCCATGGGTTCGTAATCTCGTCTTACTTTAGGAGCCCATGTAATCCTTGCTACGTAAGCTCAATATGTACTCCAGTGGCTTAGCTATGTAAGTCGTCCGAGTTGGTAGGTTACGTAAGTAAGTCGAGTCCTACGACTCATTTCTCGGCCTCCAATTCGTTTCAAATCCTTATAGACCTATTTCCAACCTTCACTCTCAAGGGGCGTCACGTCCTCCCTTCCTTAGAGTTATTTAATCATGTTATAGATAATCTGGGTCACGGGACATCTTTCAAGAAGCTTAAGAAGACATTCCGAAGTATAAAGGTACGGAGTATAACATCCTTCCCCCCTTTAGAACATTCGTCCTCGAATGTAAACCAAAAACTTCCTCCGGACCTTATACCGATTATATGGAGAGGTCCTCTATCCCATTGCCATAACATATACTTTCATCGAGCAATCAATATTAGAGTTCCAAAGGTTAGGATTACTTGTAGGCATAGGGAACAGGTGATATTTCTTTTCTATTACTTCTTTCCAGTTTCTTTACCACACATCATATTGCAGCATTTACACGAACATGTGTAGGAGCTTAAAATAGCCCGAAAGATGCTTTAGCATTACCATACTAGTCTGTACGTAAACCTGTATCATTTCTTACTTCCTTCCTCTACTTACCCTTGAGTTTCCTCATATTCCAGTATAGGAGAGATCTCTCATCCTTTCCTTATTTTGCTGCTTGTACACCATAATATTAGTAGTCAGTAACTTTGTTACCAACATCTTACCTTCAGTCGAGTATAGCCTGGCTATTCCTTACAGTATGTTTAAGTTCTCATCGTAATTCTCTTGTTGTATTCATCCCCTTTGTATGCACCTATTCTTTGATGTCATACTATTCAAGTCCTTACTATTAATTATCCGCACTGTCTCTAGTATCATGGCTTCTATCCATTTTTTACTGGCCTTTAGATCTTATTAACTCGTGTCAGTATGGGATCTCACTTGAAGCCACTTCCCCCCCTTAGGGTGTACCCATGTCACTATCTGTTGTGTTCTACCTTACGCCCTTATTTCCAATTTTCCAATACGTATGATTCTTTTCCAACACATTCGATATACTTCACCATATCTATGCCTTCCTTTATATCTTCCATACCTTTGGTTTCCTAGGTACGACAACTTAACACAATCATGAGGTGCTAATCCAGTCTAATTATGGGTACTCGAGTCACATAGCAATTTATTTGAAGTCACTTTCTATTTATTTTGATCAACAACTAGCTAGGGCTTATAGTCGTTTCCAATTCTCAACTAGGCAGTACTTACCTTCCGACGCTCGGTGTCCCAAGCTTTGTCATAGTCCTAGCCTTATCCTAGTGGGTATCACTTATCCCTTTAATGAATTCATAATGCACTAGTTATTTTACAAAGCTACATCCCCTATCTCAAGGGTCTTATCATCTTTCACGGTGGAGTTACGTATACACAATACTTCTTTATATCAACAATGCCATGCACGGCCAACGTGTATATATACATGCATATCATCTCATATCACAGCCACACAGGGCTTCCTGGGGGGGTCACCCATCCTAATATTATTCTTTCCCAAGCACACTTAACTTCGGAGTTCTGATGGGATCCGATACGTTAGTGCTGGTATGATCGCACCCTCCCCCGTGGGGCGCATATCTATCGAAGAAGATGATGACCCAGCAGCCGATCCAATAGGCCAAGCTGCACCGCCCAAGTTACCCTTATATTCTTATTACACGGAACATATCCTATCTTTAGCCACTTCCTCACAAGGCTTTACTCATTTTCATAACTATCCGCATTATATTCACATCATATCCTGTTCGCATTCTACCCCATAGTATAACACTTAACCTTTTTCACGATTCTTACTGTGGGTTACTTACCATTCTTAGTTAGTCTTATCCTTAATATATCGTTCTGTCTAGAACTACCAGTCTTTCCTAAATCATTTTCCTTTTATTTCAAGGAAAATTGAGGCAGAGTTTCCTCTGTATTTCTTACTATCTCAATACCTGCACACAGAAAATGCCAACAATGCCTCACAGGGGCAATACGCAAAAAGATACATATATATGTATCATATCACGTCATATCGCAGCCTCACAGAGTGCCCAATATCAACAATAGTATAAACTGATGGACTTACCTCGTATGTCCAATTCAAATTGCACCTGTTTAGACTTTCCATCTACTTTTCCTTTCAATTTTCAACTTTACATGTCAACCGTAATTCAATACCTTACCTGGCACCTATTATTCATTCCTTTGCTTACCTGCGTGCTTTATGACTTCTAATATCGTTAGTCTCTTTCTACTTTTGATGTTGTCCTTCTGCTGAAAACACAAGTTAGTATGAGGAATTTAATTCCCTATGACTCGATTCTATCGCACGATCTTAGATATTAAAGAAAGGTAACATCCTTAATGTCCTGTAGCCTCCTGTTTATAGATGTGGTGCACAACACACCGATAAAAAAGACTTTACTAGACACGGTCTGTAGACACTCCAAGGACGAACTGCTCTGATACCACTTCTGTCAAGACCCAACCCCATGGGCTGTGACTGGGGTCCGACCTGGACCCCCGTTTACATAACTGTCGGCTACAGTCAAATTGGACTATGTATAACGTGATACTGCTCACAAAAACCTCAATGGGTTAAAAATTTTTCATGTTCATATAGCCTCCTAGATATAGGAACCAAACACATGAACCCAGTGGGTAATAAAATATTCATACACGTGTGGCCTTTTTTATTTGCATCATGTCATGAAAGGGGAAAGCCAGCCGAGAAGGCTGCCACAACATAGTAGTTTTTACAATATATCGCAAAGGCATAACCAAAATAAACTCCAAAAAAACCACACACATATATCTACAGACCTCTAAGAATAGGAACGACAACACATGTCGGGACAGGGCCCCCACCGTACCCCTACATAAACGAATATATACATCGCAGAAGCAGTACTCAAAAGCTAGGCTCTGAAATAGTGAAGCACTTCCAACATAGCTGAGCGGAAATCCTAAGCTGGCAGATCTCCAAAATGAACATCTAAACCTGCGGGCATGAAACGCAACCCCCCGAAGAAAGGGGGGTCAGTACGATATATGTACTGAGTATATAAGCACAACATAACTGAGATAACAACTGAAATAGGGATGCAGGAAACTAAGTATAAAATTTAATAGGGTACTGTGCCTGCACTCACAAAATAAAGTCATGTATACCATTATCACATATCGTATCTGGCCCGCGTGGGGACTCGGTGTTACAAACACATCATCTATCATGCTAGGTATATATATGCCATTAACGCTGTGGGATGTACAGCCCGATCCCTGTATATAGAAAGTACATGTAGAGGAACGACGGCCCGATCCATGTATCATATAATAATGCCGAGGATCGATGGCCCGATCCGTATATCGTATAACACTGCCGAGGTACAACGGCCCACTCCATATAATGCATAATAATGACGAGGTACGATGGCCCGATCCGTATAATGCATAATATTGATGAGGTATGACGGCCTGATCCGTATAATGCATAATATGTCGTGGAACGTACGACCCGATCCTAACATAGCAAAATGTGCGGAGGTACGTTCGGCCCGATCCATATATATCATAATGCATATACGTGTACGTAAAACTCTGTAAAATATCAAAAATCCCACATATATCATCCTAAAGCATGTTTAAGAGCCCCTAGATATACGAGCTTACACATCCCAACACTATTCAACCCATAGGAGGCTTAAGGGTCGTAGTTCAACTACTTCAAGGTCCTTATCATTCAAAAGTGGGTACAAGTCATGAGTTACATCCAGAATATATAAATGGGGCTATATCCAAATCCATGTCCAATAGAACCTTTAGTCTAGTCTTTCTCAAAGCAGGAAAAGACAAGCTTTACATGCACCACTTCCTATCACATGGAAGACTTGAAAAGTAATGATTCAACTTGTTACAAAATTTCTAATTAGTAGGAAGTGAACAAGAGTCTTAACTCACCCTCAGAGTTTTAAGAGTGGATTAACTTCAAACTTCATAAACATAATACTTACATCTAAGTCGTGCCAAAGGAGAGGAGGAATAACTTGACATACACTACTTCTCAGTATATAGAATACTTGAGGAATGGAAGCTTAACTACTTTAAGAGTCTTAACATTCAATTGTGAACATGAATTATGAATCATGAATCATGTTCAGAGCTCATGAATAGAGTTACCCCAAGCTTCATACAAATATCACTTGTCACTTAGATCTAACACATGCCCAAAAGAAAGAACATATAGACTTTACATATTTATACCAAAACATGCCAAAAGGAGGAATAGCTTTACATACCTCGTCTGAATTATTCCTTATCCTGCTTGCCTCACCGTCCTTTAAACCTATTCAACATGAAAGTAGTATGAATATCTAACCCTTTTACTTTCCAGAACCCTAGGTTACATCTTAGTATTAATAGAATCTATTTTCTTAGTCATTTCCCCGACTAGTTCTGTTATTCAATAAGGAGTCGACAAAAATTGGGCAGCACCTCCCCTATAATGTGCCTAATCCAAATTTCCAATTAGGTCCCTAAGACCTACAACCAACCAACCACAACAACATGCAGCAATTCACACCAACGATATACAACATAAACTCCAAACGACTTATTCAAAAATACGGTAGGACAATAGGGCGTCTAGCCTTTATTTTGTAACGCCTTTCATTATACGAAACGAGGGGTCGTGAAGCTGAAACCATCAGCATCCACACCCATTTTAGAATGCATTTAGTCCCTGCAACAATACATTACACCCCTGCAGCAACAACTTACAAGAACGACACTTTATTTCGCAGACAATTCACTTCTAGCGACTCCAATTTAGTTTATTTCGGGCGTCAAACATATTTATCATATTTTCACATTTCCAGCCACTTACACAACGTATGATACCCTCTATAAAAACACCATAAACTCCAATATAATAGGAAAGGCCTTACCTTACGTTAAACTTGTCAAACTCGCCAAAACTATCCAAAACGTGAAATCTGGACAGCCCTTTGTCTTATATTGTTGCTTAGTTTCAGAGGGGTAATTGAGGGAAAAAGGATTTGTGGCCTCAATAAAAGTTATAGACATGTGTATCAAGGTCGCAAAAATTTTTAATTACCCCTACAGTAATTTTGTACGAAAATATATGACCAAAATACTCACAGCTATCCGTGTAGGATTTCCAAAACACAATCTGGGCAGCAGCTCCCCCATGCTTCACCACCATTGTTCGAGCAGAGAAAAGCCAAATTGGGTTGTAGAGTATAAATAAAAGTTATATCCCTATGAAATATCTTTCAAAACATCTTGAATCACTTAAAACTAAGTCTTACACAAGGAGTTATACTCGTTTTACTAACAACAGTTGAATTCAAAAACGGGTCTGTTCCCTAGCATTTTCTCTTTAAGCTTCTCTTAGTTTTCCAAGTGTAGAACTGAAAATATGGTTCCGTAGGCATAGTAATATACAAATATACACCTTCACATAGTTTAGGAACACCGTAGATAACTAATTGATGGAGGAGAAGTGAAGAACTCACCTTTAATTCTTTTAAACCATGGCTGCCTCCTTTCCTTCCTCTTCTCCACGTTTTTCTATTCTATGTTTTGGGCTGATTTTGGATAAATAATGACTTAAGAGTCATTAGCATACATATATATGTTTCCTTAGGAAGTGCCATGTGTCAGCCCCTAAGGGTGACACATGTCAAGCCCTTATTGAGCCACGAATCCATACCTAGCCCCCAAGGCTGCCATGTGGTGGTGTGGGACCCACCTCAAGTAGGTGTGTCACCTACTTGGTCCAAGTGGGTGCATCACCTACTTAGTCAAAGTAGGTGCATCACCTGCTTGCTTTCGAGTAGGTGCTACACCTCCTTCCGCCTCTCCCATGGGTTCGTAATCTCGTCTTACTTTAGGAGCCCATGTAATCCTTGCTACGTAAGCTCAATATGTACTCCAGTGGCTTAGCTATGTAAGTCGTCCAAGTTGGTAGGTTACGTAAGTAAGTCGAGTCCTACGACTCATTTCTCGGCCTCCAATTCGTTTCAAATCCTTATAGACCTATTTCCAACCTTCACTCTCAAGGGGCGTCACGTCCTCCCTTCCTTAGAGTTATTTAATCATGTTATAGATAATCTGGGTCACGGGACATCTTTCAAGAAGCTTAAGAAGACGTTCCGAAGTATAAAGGTACGGAGTATAACATCCTTCTCCCCTTTAGAACATTCGTCCTCGAATGTAAACCAAAACCTTCCTCCGGACCTTATACCGATTATATGGAGAGGTCCTCTATCCCATTGCCATAACATATACTTTCATCGAGCAATCAATATTAGAGTTCCAAAGGTTAGGATTACTTGTAGGCATAGGGAACAGGTGATATTTCTTTTCTATTACTTCTTTCCAATTTCTTTACCACACATCATATTGCACCATTTACACGAACATGTGTAGGAGCTTAAAATAGCCCAAAAGATGCTTTAGCATTACCATACTAGTCTGTATGTAAACCTGTATCATTTCTTACTTTCTTCCTCTACTTACCCTTGAGTTTCCTCATATTCCAGTATAGGAGAGATCTCTCATCCTTTCCTTATGTTGCTGCTTGTACACCATAATATTAGTAGTCAGTAACTTTGTTACCAACATCTTACCTTCAGTCGAGTATAGCCTGGCTATTCCTTACAGTATGCTTAAGTTCTCATCGTAATTCTCTTGTTGTATTCATCCCCTTTGTATGCACCTATTCTTTAATGTCATACTATTCAAGTCCTTACTATTAATTCTCCGCACTGTCTCTGGTATCATGGCTTTTATCCGTTTATTACTGGCCTTTAGATCTTATTAACTAGTGTCAGTATGGGATCTCACTTGAAGCCACTTCCCCTCCTTAGGGTGTACCCATGTCACTATCTGTTGTGTTCTACCTTACGCCCTTATTTCTAATTTTCCAATACGTATGATTCTTTTCCAACACATTCGATATACTGCACCATATCTATGCCTTCCTTTATATCTTCCATACCTTTGGTTTCCTAGGTACGACAACTTAACACAATCATGAGGTGCTAATCCAGTCTAATTATGGGTACTCGAGTCACATAGCAATTTATTCGAAGTCACTTTCTATTTATTTTGATCAACAACTAGCTAGGGCTTATAGTAGTTTCCAATTCTCAACTAGGCAGTACTTACCTTTCGACGCTCGGTGTCCCAAGCTTTGTCATAGTCTTAGACTTATCCTAGTGGGTATCACTTATCCCTTTAATGAATTTACAATGCACTAGTTGTTTTGCAAAGCTACATCCCCTATCTCAAGGGTCTTATCATCTTTCACGGTGGAGTTACGTATACACAATACTTCTTTATATCAACAATGCCATGCATGGCTAACGTGTATATATACATGCATATCATCTCATATCACAGCCACACAGGGCTTCCCGGGGGGGTCACCCATCCCAATATTATTCTTGCCCAAGCACACTTAACTTCGGAGTTCTGATGGGATCCGATACGTTAGTGCTGGTATGATCGCACCCTCCCCCGTGGGGCGCATATCTATCGAAGAAGACGATGACCCAGCAGCCGATCCAATAGGCCAAGCTGCACCGCCCAAGTTACCCTTATATTCTTATTACACGGACCATATCCTATCTTTAGCCACTTCCTCACAAGGCTTTACTCATTTTCATAACTATCCGCAGTATATTCACATCATATCCTGTTCGCATTCTACCCCATAGTATAACACTTAACCTTTTTCACGATTCTTACTGTGGGTTACTTACCATTCTTAGTTAGTCTTATCTTTAATATATCATTCTGTCTAGAACTACCAGTCTTTCCTAAATCATTTTCCTTTTATTTCAAGGAAAATTGAGGCAGAGTTTCCTCTGTATTTCTTACTATCTCAATACCTGCACACAGAAAATGCCAACAATGCCTCACAGGGGCAATACGCAAAAAGATACATATATATATCATATCACGTCATATCGCAGCCTCACAGGGCGCCCAATATCAATAATAGTATAAACTGATGGACTTACCTCGTATGTCCAATTCAAACTGCACCTGTTTAGACTTTCCATCTACTTTTCCTTTCAATTTTCAACTTTACATGTCAACCGTAATTCAATACCTTACCTGGCACCTATTATTCGTTCCTTTGCTTACCTGCGTGCTTTATGACTTCTAATATCGTTAGTCACTTTCTACTTTCGATGTTGTCTTTCTGCTGAAAACACAAGTTAGTATGAGGAATTTAATTCCCTATGACTCGGTTCTATCGCACGATCTTAGATATTAAAGAAAGGTAACATCCTTAATGTCCTGTAGCCTCCTATTTATAGATGTGGTGCACAGCACACCGATAAACAAGACTCTACTAGACACGGTCTGTAGACACTCCAAGGACGAACTGCTCTGATACCACTTCTATCAAGACCCAACCTCGTGGGCTGTGACTGGGGTCTGACCTGGACTCCCATTTACATAACTGTCGGCTACAGTCAAATTGGACTATGTATAACGTGATACTGCACACAAAAACCTCAATGGGTTAAAAAAATTTCATGTTCATATAGCCTCCTATATATAGGAACCAAACACATGAACCTAGTGGGTAATAAAATATTCATACACGTGTGGCCTCTTTTATTTGTATCATGTCATGAAAGGGGAAAGCCAGCCGAGAAGGCTGCCATAACATAATAGTTTTTACAATATATCGCAAAGGCATAACCAAAATAAACTCCAAAAAAACCACACACATATATCTACAGACCTCTAAGAATAGGAACGACAACACATGGCGGGACAGGGCCCCCGCCGTACCCCTGCATAAACGAATATATACATCGCAGAAGCAGTACTCAAAAGCTAGGCTCTGAAACAGTGAAGCACTTCCAACATAGCTAAGCGGAAATCCTAAGCTGGAGGATCTCCAAAATGAACATCTGAACCTGCGGGCATGAAACGCAACCCCCCGAAGAAAGGGGGGTCAATACGATATATGTACTGAGTATATAAGCACAACATAACTGAGATAACAACTGAACTAGGGATGCAGGAAACTAAGTGTAAAATTTAATAGGGTACTGTGCCTGCACCTCACAAAATAAAGTCATGTATACCATTATCACATATCGTATCTGGCGCGCGCAGGGACTCGGTGTTACAAACACATCATCTAACATGCTAGGTATATATATGCCATTAACGCTGTGGGATGTACAGCCCGATCCCTGTATATAGAAAGTACATGCAGAAGAACGATGGCCCGATCCATGTATCATATAATAATGCCGAGGATCGATGGCCCGATCCGTATATCGTATAACACTGCCGAGGTACAACGGCCCACTCCATATAATGCATAATAATGACGAGGTACGATGGCCCGATCCGTATAATGCATAATATTAATGAGGTATGACGGCCCGATCCGTATAATGCATAATCTGTCGTGGAACGTACGACCCGATCCTAACATAGCAAAATGTGCGGAGGTACGTTCGGCCCGATCCATATATATCATAATGCATATACGTGTACGTAAAACTCTGTAAAATATCAAAAATCCCACATATATCATCCTAAAGCATGTTTAAGAGCCCTTAGATATACGAGCTTACACATCCCAACACTATTCAACCTATAGGAGGCTTAAGGGTCGTAGTTCAACTACTTCAAGGTCCTTATCATTCAAAAGTGGGTACAAGTCTTGAGTTCCATCCAGAATCTATAAATGGGGCTATATCCAAATCCATGTCCAATAGAACCTTTAGTCTAGTCTTTCTCAAAGCAGGAAAAGACAAGCTTTACATGCACCACTTCCTATCACATGGAAGACTTGAAAAGTAATGACTCAACTTGTTACAAGAGTTCTAATCAGTAGGAAGTGAACAAGAGTCTTAACTCACCCTCAGAGTTTTAAGAGTGGAATAACTTCAAACTTCATAAACATAATACTTACATCTAAGTCGTGCCAAAGGAGAGGAGGAATAACTTGACATACACTACTTCTCAGTATATAGAATACTTGAGGAATGGAAGCTTAACTACTTTAAGAGTCTTAACATTCAATTGTGAACATGAATTATGAATCATGAATCATGTTCAGAGCTCATGAATAGAGTTACCCCAAGATTCATACAAATATCACTTGTCACTTAGATCTAACACATGCCCAAAAGAAAGAACATATAGACTTTACATATTTATACCAAAACATGCCAAAAGAAGGAATAGCTTTACATACCTCGTCTGAATTATTCCTTATCCTGCTTGCCTCATCGTCCTTTAAACCTATTCAACATGAAAGTAGTATGAATATCAAACCCTTTTACTTTCCAGAACCCTAGGTTACATCTTAGTATTAATATAATCTATTTCCTTAGTCATTTCCTCGACTAGTTCTGTTATTCAATAAGGAGTCGACAAAAATTGGGCAGCACCTCCCCTATAATGTGCCTTATCCAAATTTCCAATTAGGTCCCTAAGACCTACAACCAACCAACCACAACAACATGAAGCAATTCACACCAACGATATACAACATAAACTCCAAACGACTTATTCAAAAATACGGTAGGACAATAGGGCGTCTAGCTTTTATTTTGTAACGCCTTTCATTATACAAAACGAGGGATCGTATGGCTGAAACCATCAGCATCCACACCCCTTTTAGAATGCATTTAGTCCCTGCAACAATATATTACACCCCTGCAGCAACAACTTACAAGAACGACTCTTTATTTCGACGACAATTCACTTCTAGCGACTCCAATTTAGTTTATTTCGGGCGTCAAACATATTTATCATATTTTCACATTTCCAGCCACTTACACAACGTATGATACCCTCTATAACAACACCATAAACTCCAATATAAAAGGAAAGGCCTTACCTTACGTTAAACTTGTCAAACTCGCCAAAACTATCCAGAACGTGAAATCTGGACAGCCCACTGTCTTATACTGTTGCTTAGTTTCAGAGGGGTAATTGAGGGAAAAAGGATTTGTGGCCTCAATGAAAGTTATAGACATGTGTATCAAGGTCGCAAAATTTTTTAATTACCCCTACAGTAATTTTTTACGAAAATATATGACCAAAATACTCATAGCTATCCGTGTAGGATTTCCAAAACACAATCTGGGCAGCAGCTCCCCCATGCTTCACCACCATTGTTCGAGCAGAGAAAAGCCAAACTGGGTTGTAGAGTATAAATAAAAGTTATATCCCTATGAAATATCTTTCCAAAACATCTTGAATCACTTAAAACAAAGCCTTACACAAGGAGTTATACTCGTTTTACTAACAACAGTTTAATTCAAAAACGGGTCTGTTCCCTAGCGTTTTCTCTTTAAGCTTCTCTTAGTTTTCCAAGTGTAGAACTGAAAATATGGTTCCGTAGGCATCGTAATATACAAATATACACCTTCACATAGTTTAGGAACACCGTAGGTAACTAATTGATGGAGGAGAAGTGAAGAACTCACCTTTAATTCTTTTAAACCATGGCTGCCTCCTTCCCTTCCTCTTCTCCACGTTTTTCTCTCTATGTTTTGGGCTGATTTTGGATAAATAATGACTTAAGAGTCATTAGCATACATATATATGGTTCCTTAGGAAGTGCCATGTGTCAGCCCCTAAGGGTGACATGTGTCAAGCCCTTATTGGGCCACGAATCCATACCTAGCCTCCAAGGCTGCCATGTGGTGGTGTGGGACCCACCTCAAGTAGGTGTGTCACCTACTTGGTCTAAGTGGGTGCATCACCTACTTAGTCAAAGTAGGTGCATCACCTGCTTGCTTTTGAGTAGGTGCTACGCCTCCTTCCGCCTCTCCCGTGGGTTTGTAATCTCGTCTTACTTTAGGAGCCCATGTAATCCTTGCTACGTAAGATCAACATGTACTCCAGTGGCTTAGTTATGTATGTCGTCTAAGTTGGTAGCTTACGTATGTAAGTCGAGTCCTACGACTCATTTCTCGGCCTCCAATTCGTTTCAAATCCTTATAGACCTATTTCCAACCTTCACTCTCAAGGGGCGTCACGTCCTCCCTTCCTTAGAGTTATTTAATCATGTTATAGATAATCTGGGTCACGGGACATCTTTCAAGAAGCTTAAGAAGACGTTCCGAAGTATAAAGGTATGGAGTATAACATCCTTCCCCCCTTTAGAACATTCGTCCTCGAATGTAAACCAAAACCTTCCTCCGGACCTTATACCGATTATATGGAGAGGTCCTCTATCCCATTGCCATAACATATACTTTCATCGAGCAATCAATATCAGAGTTCCAAAGGTTAGGATTACTTGTAGGCATAGGGAACAGGTGATATTTCTTTTCTATTACTTCTTTCCAGTTTCTTTACCACACATCATATTGCACCATTTACACGAACATGTGTAGGAGCTTAAAATAGCCCGAAAGATGCTTTAGCATTAACATACTAGTCTGTACGTAAACCTGTATCATTTCTTACTTCCTTCCTCTACTTACCCTTGAGTTTCCTCATATTCCAGTATAGGAGAGATCTCTCATCCTTTCCTTATTTTGCTGCTTGTACACCATAATATTAGTAGTCAGTAACTTTGTTACCAACATCTTACCTTCAGTCGAGTATAGCCTTGCTATTCCTTACAGTATGTTTAAGTTCTCATCGTAATTCTCTTGTTGTATTCATCCCCTTTGTATGCACCTATTCTTTGATGTCATACTATTCAAGTCCTTACTATTAATTCTCCGCACTGTCTCTGGTATCATGGCTTCTATCCATTTATTACTGGCCTTTAGATCTTATTAACTCGTGTCAGTATGGGATCTCACTTGAAGCCACTTCCCCCCCTTAGGGTGTACCCATGTCACTATCTGTTGTGTTCTACCTTACGCCCTTATTTCCAATTTTCCAATACGTATGATTCTTTTCCAACACATTTGATATACTGCACCATATCTATGCCTTCCTTTATATCTTCCATACCTTTGGTTGCCTAGGTACGACAACTTAACACAATCATGAGGTGCTAATCCAGTCTAATTATGGGTACTTGAGTCATATAGCAATTTATTCGAAGTCACTTTCTATTTATTTTGATCAACAACTAGCTAGGGCTTATAGTCGTTTCCAATTCTCAACTAGGCAGTACTTACCTTTCGATGCTCGGTGTCCCAAGCTTTGTCATAGTCCTAGACTTATCCTAGTGGGTATCACTTATCCCTTTAATGAATTCACAATGCACTAGTTGTTTTGCAAAGCTACATCCCCTATCTCAAGGGTCTTATCATCTTTCACGGTGGAGTTACGTATACACAATACTTCTTTATATCAACAATGCCATGCACGGCCAACGTGTATATATACATGCATATCATCTCATATCACAGCCACATAGGGCTTCCCGGGAAGCACACTTAACTTCGGAGTTCTGATGGGATCTGATATGTTAGTGCTGGTATGATCGCACCCTTCCCCGTGGGGCGCATATCTATCGAAGAAGATGATGACCCAGCAGCCGATCCAGTAGGCCAAGCTGCACCGCCCAAGTTACCCTTATATTCTTATTACACGGACCATATCCTATCTTTAGCCACTTCCTCACAAGGCTTTACTCATTTTCATAACTATCCGCATTATATTCACATCATATCCTGTTCGCATTCTACCCCATAGTATAACACTTAACCTTTTTCACGATTCTTACTGTGGGTTACTTACTATTCTTAGTTAGTCTTATCTTTAATATATCGTTCTGTCTAGAACTACCAGTCTTTCCTAAATGCCAACAATGCCTCACAGGGGCAATACGCAAAAAGATACATATATATGTATCATATCAAGTTATATCGCAGCCTCACAGGGCGCCCAATATCAACAATAGTATAAACTGATGGACTTACCTCGTATGTCCAATTCAAACTGCACTTGTTTAGACTTTCCATCTACTTTTCCTTTCAATTTTCAACTTTACATGTCAACCGTAATTTAATACCTTATCTGGCACCTATTATTCGTTCCTTTGCTTACCTGCGTGCTTTATGACTTTTAATATCGTTAGTCACTTTCTACTTTCGATGTTGTCCTTCTACTGAAAACACAAGTTAGTATGAGGAATTATAATTCCCTATGACTCGGTTCTATCTCACTATCTTAGATATTAAAGAAAGGTAACATCCTAAATGTCCTGTAGCCTCCTGTTTATAGATGTGGTGCACAGCACACCGATAAATAAGACTCTACTAGACACGGTCTGTAGACACTCCAAGGACGAACTGCTCTGATACCACTTCTGTCAAGACCCAACCCCGTGGGCTGTGACTGGGGTCCGACCTGGACCCCCATTTACATAACTGTCGGCTACAGTCAAATTGGACTATGTATAACGTGATACTGCTCACAAAAACCTTAATGGGTTAAAAAATTTTCATGTTCATATAGCCTCCTAGATATAGGAACAAAACACATAAACCCAGTGGGTAATAAAATATTCATACACGTGTGGCCTCTTTCATTTGCATCATGTCATGAAAGGAGAAAGCCAGCCGAGAAGGCTGCCACAACATAATAGTTTTTACAATATATCGCAAAGGCATAACCAAAATAAACTCCAAAAAACCCACACACATATGTTTACAGACCTCTAAGAATAGAAACGACAACACATGGCGGGACAGGGCCCCCGCCGTACCCCTGCATAAACGAATATATACATCGCAGGAGCAGTACTCAAAAGCTAGGCTCTGAAACAATGAAGCACTTCCAATATAGCTGAGCGGAAATCCTAAGCTGGCGGATCTCCAAAATGAACATCTAAACCTGCGGGCATGAAACGCAACCCCCCGAAGAAAGGGGGGTCAGTACGATATATGTACTGAGTATATAAGCACAACATAACTGAGATAACAACTAAATAGGGATGCAGGAAACTAAGTATAAAATTTAATAGGGTACTGTGCCTGCACCTCACAAAATAAAGTCATGTATACCATTATCACATATCGTATCTGGCCCGCGCGGGGACTCGGTGTTACAAACACATCATCTATCATGCTAGGTATATATATGCCATTAACGCTGTGGGATGTACAGCCCGATCCTTGTATATAGAAAGTACATGCAGAGGAACGACGGCCCGATCCATGTATCATATAATAATGCCGAGGATCGATGGCCCGATCCGTATATCGTATAACACTGCCGAGGTACGACGGCCCACTCCATATAATGCATAATAATGATGAGGTACGATGGCCCGATCCGTATAATGCATAATATTGATGAGGTATGACAGCCCGATCTGTATAATGCATAATCTATCGTGGAACGTACGACCCGATCCTAACATAGCAAAATGTGCGGAGGTACGTTCGGCCCGATCCATATATATCATAATGCATATACGTGTACGTAAAACTCTGTAAAATATCAAAAATCCCACATATATCATCCTAAAGCATGTTTAAGAGCCCCTAGATATACGAGCTTACACATCCCAACACTATTCAACCTATAGGAGGCTTAAGGGTCGTAGTTCAACTACTTCAAGGTCCGTATCATTCAAAAGTGGGTACAAGTCATGAGTTACATCCAGAATCTATAAATGGGGCTATATCCAAATCCATGTCCAATAGAACCTTTAGTCTAGTCTTTCTCAAAGCAGGAAAAGACAAGCTTTACATGCACCACTTCCTATCACATGGAAGACTTGAAAAGTAATGACTCAACTTGTTACAAGAGTTCTAATCAGTAGGAAGTGAACAAGAGTCTTAACTCACCCTCAGAGTTTTAAGAGTGGAATAACTTCAAACTTCATAAACATAATACTTACATCTAAGTCGTGCCAAAGGAGAGGAGGAATAACTTGACATACACTACTTCTTAGTATATAGAATACTTGAGGAATGGAAGCTTAACTACTTTAAGAGTCTTAACATTCAATTGTTAACATGAATTATGAATCATGAATCATGTTCAGAGCTCATGAATAGAGTTACCCCAAGCTTCATACAAATATCACTTGTCACTTAGATCTAACACATGCCCAAAAGAAAGAACATATAGACTTTACATATTTATACCAAAACATGCCAAAAGAAGGAATAGCTTTACATACCTTGTCTGAATTATTCCTTATCCTGCTTGCCTCACCGTCCTTTGAACCTATTCAACATGAAAGTAGTATGAATATCAACCCCTTTTACTTTCCAGAACCCTAGGTTACATCTTAGTATTAATGGAATCTATTTCCTTAGTCATTTCCCCGACTAGTTCTATTATTCAATAAGGAGTCGACAAAAATTGGGCAGCACCTCCCCTATAATGTTCCTTATCCAAATTTCCAATTAGGTCCCTAAGACCTACAACCAACCAACCACAACAACATGCAGCAATTCACACCAATGATATACAACATAAACTCCAAACGACTTATTCAAAAATACGGTAGGACAATAGGGCATCTAGCCTTTATTTTGTAACGCCTTTCATTATACGCAATGAGGGGTCGTGTGGCTGCAACCAGAAGCATCCACACCCCTTTTAGAACGCATTTAGGCCTTGCAACAATACAATACACCCCTACAGCAACAACTTACAAGAATGACACTTTATTTCGACGACAATTCGCTTCTAGTGACTCCAATTTAGTTTCTTTCGGGCGTCAAACATATTTATCATATTTTCACATTTCCAGCCACTTACACAACGTATAATACCCTCTATAACAACACCATAAACTCCAATTTAAAAGTAAAGGCCTTACCTTACGTTAAACTTGTCAAACTCGCCAAAACTTTCCAAAACGTGAAATCTGGACAGCCCACTGTCTTATATTGTCGCTTAGTTTCGGAGGGGTAATTGAGGGAAACAGAATTTGTGGCCTGAATGAAAGTTATAGACATGTGTATCAAGGTTGAATTTTTTTTAATTACCCCTACAGCAATTTTTTATGAAAATATATGACCAAAATACTCACAGCTGTCCGTGTAGGATTTCCAAAATACAATCTGGGCAGCAGCTCCCCCATGCTTCACCACCATTGTTCGAGCAGAGAAAAGCAAAATTGGGTTATGGAGTCTAAATGAAAGTTATATTCCTATGAAATATCTTTCCAAAACATATTGAATCACTTAAAACGAATCCTTACACAAGCAGTTATACTCATTTTACTAATAGCAGTTTAATTCAAAAATGGGTCTGTTCCTAGCGTTTTCTCTTTAAGCTTCTCTTAGTTTTCCAAGTGTAGAACTGAAAATATGGTTCTGTAGGCATCGTAATATACACATATACACCTCCACATAGTTGAGTAACACCATAGATAACTAATTGATGGAGGAGAAGTGAAGAACTCACATTTAATTATTCTAAACCATGGCTGCCTCCTTCCCTTCCTCTTCTCCACGTTTTTCTCTCTATGTTTTGGGCTGATTTTGGATAAATAATGACTTAAGAGTCATTAGCATACATATATATGGTTCCTTAGGAAGTGCCATGTGTCAGCCCCTAAGGGTGACACGTGTCAAGCCCTTATTGGGCCACGAATCCATACCTAGCCTCCAAGGCTGCCATGTGGTGGTGTGGGACCCACCTCAAGTAGGTGTGTCACCTAGTTGGTCTAAGTGGGTGCATCACCTACTTAGTCAAAGTAGGTGCATCACCTGCTTGCTTTCGAGTAGGTGCTACGCCTCCTTCCGCCTCTCCCGTGGGTTTGTAATCTCGTCTTACTTTAGGAGCCCATGTAATCCTTGCTATGTAAGATCAACATGTACTCTAGTGGCTTAGTTATGTAAGTCGTCTAAGTTGGTAGCTTACGTAAGTAAGTCGAGTCCTACGACTCATTTCTCAGCCTCCAATTCATTTCAAATCCTTATAGACCTATTTCCAACCTTTACTCTCAAAGGGCATCACGTCCTCCCTTCCTTAGAGTTATTTAATCATGTTATAGATAATCTGGGTCACGAGACATCTTTCAAAAAGCTTAAGAAGACGTTCCGAAGCATAAAGGTATGGGGTATAACAAGAATAGTATTGGAGGTAGTTTCTTTTTGTATAAGCCTGCAATGACAAGAGAATGGTATCGAATAACTCAAGAGATACTAGGAGGGATAACAATACTGTGCTAGAGAAAAAGCCAAGATGTTGGCTATACAGTTGGTCGTAAATGATGTTGCGATAGGTAAATAACCAAGATAAAGGACTAGAAAACCCCTTATGATAGGAGATGAGAGATGCAAATATGGGTTCAGCCAAACTACCAAAATGGAATTTATGTTAAGAGCAAAGTAATACATGGCCACGGTTGGACCAAAGATCGACCCCGACATCGATTGTAGGATAAGGCAGAAAAAGGCAAGGTAACACATGAGACCTAGAGAATAACGCTAAGATATTTCTCAGGTTAAGTTGAGCACCTTCTTATATTCTCGTAAAGGTAAAGGACGATATGAGATAACGTATCTAGAGTGTTACAAGCAGGGAAAAGTTAGGATAAGGAAATTGCAAAATAATTTAACCAAGAGGAGCAAAACTAGCTGGTTACTAAAGGATAGCGAACTTATATGCCAAATTCCTTCGGAATTATGCTAGCTAGCGATAGACAAAGCTAAAAGAGGAAATGAAGGTCACTGTATGAATGAACTTTAGCGCTACTCAGTAGCCAACCCTAAGGATTGGGAAAAAAAAGAAACCCAAAGGGTAAAGTACCAGTTAAAGTCTTCTAAGGAAGTTGAGGAGTAATACATGAGGTCCCCACAACTATTGTCTTGAGTAAAGGGGCTTAAATTACAGTTAGCGCTTGGATATCTATCCAAGAAGAGATTGGGAACACAGGTAGGTCTTAGTACTGCCTGTCACCCTCAAAACTGATGAACAGGCTAAGCGTACACTTAAACGCTAGAAGATATGTCGTGAGCTGATGTTGTTGACTTTGAAGGTAGTTGGGATGATTATCTACCACTTATCAAGTTGCCTACGAGAATAGCTACCACTCTAGTATCCAAATGTCCCCGTACAAGACTGGTAGGGCAGGACGTCTAAGTCCCTTATTGGTTGGGTCGATATTAGAAAGACTAAACTAGTAGGCCCGGACATGATTGAGCAAGCTGTTGACTAGCAGCCCAGAGTCGGCAGAAATGATATGCAGATAATCGATGTAGATATTTAGAGTTCAAATTAATGATTGGGTGTTGTAACAGGGTCACCCAGGAAGGGAGTAATAAGATTCGGCAAGAAAAGGAAACTTAGCCCAAAATACATTAGACCTTATCAAGTTGCTCGTCAGATGGACAAAGTTGTCTATAAGTTGGACTTACCACCTAATTGGGAAACTATACACCCAGTCCGTCAGATACGGATGCTTCAAAAATGTACTAGTGATCCACCCAGAGTATGTCCTATAAATGATGTCCATGAAATGGAAGAGTTATCCTATGAGGAACAGCCTATCGCCATCTTGGATCAATAAATTAGAAGGTTGCAAATTAAGGATGTGACTTCCATCAAAGTATTGTGGCAAAACAAAAACTAGGGAGAGGATGACTTGGGAAGTCAAAAAGGAGATAGAAAAAAGATATTCGTACTTGTTTCCTATATCCAAGGGTAATCTGAACTCCTAAATGGAGCGGATAGCAACTGTTATAGAGGACGCCCAAAATCTTCATAAAATCCTAGAAGATTAGTTAACGTTCGAGGATGAATGCTCTAAAGGGCTGAAGGATGTTATACCCCATATTTTTGTACCTTGGGATGTGTTCTTAAGGTTCTTATAAATTTTCATGTAACCCCTACTGGCTACTATGTGACTAAACAATCCTAAGGAAGGGAGGATGAGGCCGTCCCAAATGATTGGAAATAGATTTGGAAGGATGTGGAAAAAGTTGGAGGCTAAGTAAAAGGTCGTGGAACCTAACTTACTCGCGTAAGCTACCAACTTGGACGTTTTACAAAATTAAGCTACTTATTATATATCAAGATGAGGTAGCAAAGGTTATATATATTCGTAAAGTGAGATAAGACTACGAACCTATGAAAAGGAGCAAAAACTAGGTTATGAACTTATGAAAAGAAGCAAGTAGGTGACAAGTAGGTGATGCACCTATTTGGGGTAAGTAGGTGACCCACCTACTTAGGGTGGGCCCAATGCTGCCAAGTGGCAGCCAAGGATTGGGTACATGGCATGAGGTGGTGCCCTAGGGGCTGGACACGTATCACCCCTAGGGCATGCCACGTATCACTCTTAAAGGAAGGGTATAAAACCCTAAGTCATGACTAAGGTTTCTTATTTTCAGCTTTGTACTTAAACATATTTTCAGCTTGTTAGTTAGAACTATTAAGAGCAACTTGAAGAGAACAAGAGCAAGAGAGAAACAGCCATGGCAGCAAGGTGATGCCTTCAATTTCACTCCGCCAATTACTTATATAAGGTATTCTTCTACTAAATGAAGGTGCATAACAACGTAAAGTTTGATAGTTGGGGCAGCAAGGAAGTTCGATGTAAACCTACAACTTTCGGCAAGTTTCGAAAGCTCGCTTGATAAGGTATGGATTGATTCTCTTCTCCCACATTTAGGAAAGTATTTAGACATGTTGTGGGTGTATCAATATGAGTTGGAAACGTAAAAATATATATGTTACAGATGAAGGATTTTGCAGGTCATATAGGGACTATTTTGACGCTATTCTAGCAAGTTAAAGTTTGGCTAGTGTTGTCGTTAGCATGGTGTTGTGTTTGGAGGTGGTTTATCTATGTTGAAGGGATGTAACATGGATAAATATGAGTATATATGCCTCTGGTTGCAGCCTCGTAATACTCCGTTTCATATGGTTAAGATTTTGCGAAATAAAGAGCTAAAACCCTACTTTGGCGTCATAGTTTTGGGTAAGTTGTGTGGAACTTGTATTGCGTTATATGGTAGTTATTTTATGGTGTATGGTTGTTTCTTGTTTTTTTTGATATGTATGCTAAGGTTAGAGATTAAAATTAAAAGTTTGGATAGGGCAAGTTATAAGAAAGATGCTGCCCGATTTCCATTAACTTCAAAACTAGCCAACAGACTAATCAAGGAAGGCGAGCAAGGAAATGGTGCCTATATATACTTGAGTATAGATTGGAAAGATGGAAAGTTGAAATTTAGTAATCTTGGTGTTACTCTCATGTTCAATAGGTTGAAGGAGAAACAAAACAAGTTGGACTATAATCGAGCTACTACAGGTATATAAAGCTTATCTCTTCTTTTCTCTTGGCATGTCTTAGCCATAAGTGGTTGGTATATGTACTGTGCGGATAATTCCATTCATAGAACCCCGAGTATAATTTGTAAATATTATTCACTTCTTGATGTTAGAACTCCTGCGATAGTTGAGTTATTGGCCTGTAAGCCTTTTATGTGATGAAAAATAGTATACGTGAAGCCTATCCCTTCCTTCTCTTGAAATGGCTTAATGTAAGTGGAACGATGTATGGTATGAGTTAGAGGTAATTCTATTTATAGGTTCTGGGTATAAATCATGACTTATACTTCTTTTTTTTATGGGAACAGACCCTACACGAGGCTCCCACCTCTCGTGCATAGTCAGGGGTTGAGAATCACCCTCAAGCCTTAACATAAAATAAAACAGAAAAATACAAGGAGGGGGACATAAACCTTACCTCCGATCCTATGTTGGTTCATAAGTCGGCTAACCTATTAAGGTCGGCTAACTCATCCCCGTAGCAAAAGGAGCTATCTATAACTAGAAAGCAGTAAACCTATGAGAGGACTCCTCCCGATACAAGTCGACTAAGAAAGCATAAATGAGGGAGACTCTCCCCTTCCATGAGAAGACAAGAAAGTAACCTACACTAGTCCTATTCAACTATGCTATGTACCATACATAGCTAAATTGAGGAAGAACAAGTATATGAACCTTCTATCTCGCATGGGGTGAAGAAGCTCTTTTCATCTTTGCCCTTTTTTGTCTTGTCGTACCAAGTAAGTCCAAGGGAAGTATGCAACAGCATCGCAATCATGATTATCCGCTAAGGAGGATGAAATGAGAGGAAGTATATAGAGCTATAATAACTAGCAATGTTGGAGTTGTTGTTGAGAAAACTAGTGACTGAAGAGCAGCAAATTGTAACTTGTAGGTGATGCAGCCATGGCATGAGCAGTTGCTTGGGTGTCAAGGAGCTCAAAGTAACTTGAAGCTGCTGCAAGAAGGCCCCTATATGAATGGTTGTTGTCTCCCTTTATTTGATTCTTTGTGGACCTGCATAAGGAAGTAGCCAAGGAAGCAAACCAGTGTGTGGTGGTTCTGTAGTGCCCATTGGAGGGCTCCTCAATTGCAAGTAGATGGAAGTTGAAGATTGTTGGTGTTGGATTGTTGTAGTTGTATGGTTGCTGCTGTAGATTCTGAATTCCAAGGTGCTGTAGTTGGTTGCAAATCCTCTTGTTTATAGTTGCTGCACTGCACAGCTGTGAAGTTATTGTTGCTTCCAATCAAATTCAGCTTCAGCACTCTGTGGCATGATATCTGCAACTGCAGCTTCATGGAATTTGCAGCTTCTGATGTTCCAGCAGCCTGCATACACAAATAAACAACCACACAAACAAGAACAATGGCCTCCCAGATTAGACTCCCATAATGAGTGTTGATAGGTGATGCTGCTGCCAGAAGGTTTAAAAGATGGTGCCTTGGATATTGGAGGGTTCTTGTGTGCCTGCACAGAATCCAGGAGGGCTATTGCAGGTGTTGTAGCATGGTAGCTGTTGGCTGCATCTACAAGTGCAACCATGCACTTTGTAATCCCTGCATCTGCAAAGAAAAACAACCCTGTTGCCACTGCTGTTGCTGCAGCTGTAGCCCATCTATTGCAGGTCTGTCTTGATGTTGCTTTATGTTCTAGTGAGTGGTTGTATGCTGAAGTACTTGTTCTTGGGGATTGTAGTTGTGTATTGTACCTGCACAAGTAAAAGAACAAGAAGAAAAATACCTCTAATACTCCTGCACATCAAACACTGTGCTGTGGTTCTGCAGGTCCATTGTAGACTTGTAGTTTGTCCTTGTATGCTGCATGTTGTTGGAGTTTTTATGTGTTGTGGCTTGTAAACATGTCCCCAACTGTAGCATGCTTTAATGTATCTCCAGATACCTGCAAATGCATAGAGACAAGCCAACAAGACAAAAAACAAATAGACACCAACCTCCTCATTATGCTTACGTCGGCTAACTTTTTCAAGGTCGCTCGACTAACGTTTCCAATTATCCATTTGAGGTGGAACTTCTTGGGCCTTGTAGTTACTGTATTTTATGTGTTCTTGTAACATTTGGAGGCCTTTTGGACAAGCTGGAAGCTCCAAGTAGTGAATTGCTCCATTTGAAGACTTAAGTCGGCTAACTTTTTCAAGGTCGCTCGACTAACGTCTCCAATTATCCGTTTGGGATGAAACTTCTTGGGATTTGTAATTACAGTACTTTCTATGTTTTTGCAACATTTGGAGGCCTGTTTGACAAGCTGGAAGCTCCAAGTTGTGGAGTGCTCTATTTGGAGACTTAAGTCGGCTAACTTTTTCAAGGTCGCTCGCCTAATGTCTCCAATTGTCCGTTTGTGATGAAACTTCTTGGACCTTATCCCTATAGTATTTTCTGCAATCCTGCAAAGTTTGGAGGCCTTTTGATGTGTCATGGTGCATTTGTTGATTTGCTGCTGCTGTGGCTCAGTTACATTCACTGTTGCTGCTGTAGTATAACATATGCAAGTGATGTTGCTGAGATGCTGCAGGTCTATGGTAGGTTGTTGGTCCAAGAATTCTAATCTCAGCTACTGAAACTCCAATACCAGGCTCAAAGCTCTCATGATACCTGCACCAGATAAATAAACAAAAGGAAAAATCCCTTTGTTGATTCCTATGCTGCATCTCTACAGCATTCTTGCAGCTCCAAGGCCATCTCCAAGTTATCCATTGGTTCATTTTGCAGCTGCTGTGCCAAGAAGCAAACCTCACCTGGCTTGCAGTTGTTTGTTCCCTTTTTCCAAATCTGCTGGTACCTACACAATCAATCATGAAAAGAAAAAAGAAACTATCTACTCTAATCCTTACCTCTAGGGGTAGGTTGATTGCTCTAGGAAGGCAATAAACAAGGGAGACTCTCCCCTTTACAAAACTCCTAACTATGAATTTATACATAGGGAGTTCTGTACTACTATTAATGGTATACAATTCAAGGAGGTTGTTTGATCCTCTTCAGTTTTGTCCTCCTAAAATTTGGCATCCCCATTTTGTCTAGGATGTAGTATCCTCTTGTTTCCTTAGGAAGCTGTTGAGCACTGTAGAATTGAACCATGATGTCTACACTGTGGCTATGCTTGGAAAGTGTATCTGCAACAAAGTTAGCTTCCCTATAGATGTGCTTGCATTGAAAGAAATCCAGCATTATGATCAGCTCCTGCAGGTTTGTGATGTAATTCCTGATAGTCCAGGGTGGTGTAATCTCTTGTTTTAGCCATTTCACAAGTAATTCAGAGTCAACCTCCAGTAGGACCCTGTTGTAGCCATGTTGAATGCACCAAGTGATGCCCAGAAGTGCAGCCTGTACCTCAGCTTGGTTGTTAGAACCAACTCCAAGTGGTGCAGCAAATGCATAAAGGAGGTTTCCTTTGTGGTCTCTTAGGATGCCCCCAGCTCCAATTTTCCCAGGATTATTCAAAGCACTTCCATCAGTGTTAAATTTAACCACATTGTAAGTTGGTTTGTGCCAACTAACTTGGGTGATTTTCAGCTCCTGACTGCAGCTTTCCACCATAATTATTAGCTCCTTCCAGTCACTTGGCCAGCTAAGGTAAGGGAAAGCTGTAAAGATCAGCATGTAAAGTTCTTTGATAACTGAGAACTTCACTCTAGTACTGCTTGACTTTTTTCCTCCATATTTGCTAGCACATCTGTTCTTCCATAGATTCCAATAGATGAATATGGGGGTAGCTTGCATTAATAGTTTATAGACTTCATTATTTGGTTTAACCAACCACCATTTCATCAAAGTGCTCCTCATGGGGCTGCTGCTGTGATGTATACCCCAACAATCAGAGAAATAATTCCATATATGTCTAGCCATGTGTCCTGAGATGAATATATGATCTATATTATCCCATCCTGACCTGTAGCAACAAGAGAACTGAATAGGTGCATGACCAAATTTCTCAATACTTTCATTAGTGGGCAACTTGCTTCTGAGAGTTCTCCAAACTAGAAAGGATATCTTAAAAGGTATATTCTTATGCCATACATAAGTGTCAATCATGGTTTTGTTCCTTTTTGGCCTGATCTTGTTCCAAGCTAAAGCACAAGTGAAGTTTCCATCTGAGGTCAGCTTCCAGTAGGCTGTATCTGGGATGTTAGGTTGATACTTGAAGGAAAAACTAAGAATCTTCTGTATCAGATGCTGTGGTACATGTTGCCTCACCTTCTTTTCATCCCATTCTCCATTCTTCAGGAACTTGGAGATAGTGGTATTGTTAAGTCTAGGTAGACAGTCTTTGTGATAAGCTAGGGGGCCAATTCCTAGCCAATCATCCCACCAAAAACTACAAGAGCCTGAGTTAAGGTGCCACACTGTATATGAGGCTCAATCTCAGCTTTGTTTGTCATCATGTGTTTCCACATAATTGATTGACCATTGTCCCATTTCTTGATTACTGGAGTTGCCCTTTGGCAATACTTGGCCCTCAGAAAGTTCCCCCATAGAATCTTCTTAGACCTGAAAATCCACCATTGTTTATATTGCATTGCTAGGCAGACATCTTTCAGATTTTTCATGCCAACACCTCCTTCATCTGTTGGGTAGCTGAGGGTCTCCCATGATGCCCAATGGTATTTTCTTTTTTCTTTGTCCCATCCCCAAAAGAAGTCTGCTATTAGGGACTTTATTTGTTTGAGTGTAGTGGAAGTTGGAATCACAGCAGATAAGAGATGAATTGGGAGGGACTGCAACACATACTTCACAAGAGCAGCTCTCCCCCCATAACTGAGAATTTTGGTATGCCATCCTCTAATTCTGGATGTTACTTTGGACACCATACTAGTAAAGTATATGATCCTTTGACCTCCAATATATAAGGGGCAACCCAAGTAAGTAATAGGGCCATGAGTTGTTTTGAAACCAGTGGTAGAAGTGACCCTTTCAGTGATCTCAGGATCAACATTCAGAGGGATCATGCACTGACTCTTTTGTGTGTTAATAAGCTGGCCTGAAGTCTGCTCATACACTTCCAGTGTCTTCATGATCAGCTTGAGAGAGTAACTACATGTTGAAGTGAAAATGATTATATCATCAGCAAAGCTCAAATGATTAATCAATGGACCTTTCTTCTCTATGTGGAAACCTTTGTACAAATAGTGTTGATGAAGATTATTGAGCATTCTTGATAGTACCTCAGCACCTAAAATAAATAGGGCTGGGGATAGTGGATCTCCCTGTTTGAGGCCTCTTGTAGAGTGGAAGAAACCATGCCTACCTCCATTCACAATAACTGAATACCAGTTATTAGCCATAAGTCTCCAAACCATGTCAATAAATACTTCTCCAAATCTAAACCTTCTCATGACTAGACATATAAATGCCCAGGACACCCTGTCATAGGCTTTGGCCATGTCTAATTTAATCACAACATTATCTCCAAGCTTTGGTTTTTTAATGCTATGAGTGATTTCCTGTGCCAACATAATGTTTTCAGATATACTTCTTCCCTTAACAAAACCTGACTTATTTTCAGAGATTAGTTGAGGAAGAATAGGAGCAAGTTTGAGACATAGGATCTTTGAAATAACTTTATTGGTGAAGTTACTTAGTGATATAGGCCTGAAATCTGATAACTTATTAGGATGATCTACTTTTGGGAGTAGGACCAAACAAGAATGTGAGATGAACTTGGGAATAGAATGCCCACAAAAAAGTATTTCACCAAATTGAATAAGTCTTCACTGATGATATCCCAGCAAGTTTGGAAGAACTTGCCATTAAAACCATCTGGACCTGCAGCAGATACATAAGTGAGGGAAAATACAGCTTCTTTCAGCTCCTCTTTAGTTGGCATAGCATTAAGAGCCTGGTTTTGATTATCTGTGATGGATTTGGGGATACATCTGATGATATCTTTATTGATAGCATCATCCTTACCAGTAAAGATCTTCTCAAAGTAGTCACATGTAGCAGTAGCTATATTCTGATCACCTTGAATAGTATTATCCTGTTCATCAGTAATCTGATGGATGAATAATCTTCTTCTCCTTCCTTTAATAATAGCATGAAAGTACTTGGAATTGGCATCTCCCTCCTTAAACCACTGAAGCTTAGTTTTTTGTTTAAGGATGGATTGTTCAGTCTTCAAGTATTTAATGTACTGAGCATTCACAAGATTCAGCTTGATCTTATTATCCTCAGACTTGTCTTGGATGAGATCAACTTCAGCTTGCTTTACCTTCTCTTCAAACTCTTTGACAGCTTCATATATGTCCCCATACTGTTGCCTTGACCATCTACTAAGGGTGTTAGCCACCCTACTAAGTTTCAAGTGGAATATTCTCATTAGATTACCCTCTACTGGTCTTTCCCAACAGACTCTAACAGTGTACTGGAAAGTCTCATTATCCACCCAACAGTTGAGGAACTTGAAGTATTTGATAGGATTACTGTGAGTCTCCTTACATTCAAGTAATAGGGGGGAGTGATCTGAACCTGTTAAAGCAAGATGAGCCACAGTAGTCATGGGCATCATCTCTAACCACCTATCATTCACCATGGCCCTATCCAGTCTCTTCCAAATTCTAACTTTCATGTCCCTGTTGTTGCACCATGTAAATTTCTGCCCATGGAATCCCAGATCAGTGAGACCACATGCCTCAATTACACTTATGAACTCTAAGCTTTTGTTCATATTGTATGGTTGTCCTCCTAGTTTTTCATCAATATCAGTGATCACATTAAAGTCTCCAATAATGCACCATGGTTTGTCTGTGTCAGCATACTGCAGTATTTTATCCCAAAGAGTTCTTCTCAGGTAATCCTTACACTTGGCATAAACAAATGTAATAATATGAGAATTAGGATTAGCCACATGTTTGATTTCACAAGTACATTGTTGTTCATCTTGGTCTACAATAGAGCAGTCCACATCCTTAGTCCAAAACAACCAAATCTTGTTATTGGGATTATGAATGGCACTGTCCATTCTCAGCTGAATTCTGTAGTAGTTGAGATGTGATTGATTAGCAAATGGTTCCAGGATTGCCAACGTAGTTAATTTGTGATAATCCTTGAGTTTTTGGAGTCTATCCAAGGCACCTTGAGTATCAATACTCCTTGCATTCCAGCATATTGTATTCATCATCAAAGTTTCAGGGATTTGGACCTTGTGTTGATGCCACTCTTACAAGTAGCATTATCTGAACTGGTGGAGATGTCTTGTTTCTATTTTTTCTTCTTCTTCTTTGCTTGCTGACCCCTGGGTGATAAACCCTGCTTCTCAGTGACCTGCAACACTTCATCCTGAGTTGTAGAATCTGTGATATCATCCAGTGCTCTAATGGGAGATGCACTAGTTTCCTCATCCTCATTATGAGTTTGTTCCCTTTGATCTAGGTCCTCTTCATCTTCAGATTGAATAGGTCTATATTCATCCTCCAAGTCATCTGATATGGCTCTCTTATTAAGCACACACAACTCAGTAGAGCTGGATTGAATTTGAAGAGGTGTAACATGAATCCCTGCTTGTTCATCAACCAACACATAGTTCACTCTATGTTGTGTCTTTTCAGACAGAGATTTTTTACTTTTTTTTTCTATCTTTTTCTTCAGTGCCTCCCTCTTCTTTTTACTCAAAGAAAGAGTATATTTATTGTTCAGTAGCTGAATCACTGCACCTGTATTTTGTTCACTAATTTTTGAAGATTCAACACCTCCCTTATCATTGTCCTCTGAAAACTGTTGAACATCATCTTGTTGCAATGGCATGTTGGACCTTATATCTGCTGGAATAGTGGTGGCAGGGGCTCTAGGGTCTTTCCTATGGTCAACCAATAGACTTTCCCTCCCCTTGGTTTCCCCTTCCTGCAGATTAGTGATTTGCTCCTGTATTCCTCCAACCTGACCTCCACAGACTTCTTCAGCCACAACATTAATACTATTTAAGATATTAAAGTAATTGGGGGAGCCATGGGGGTGTGGGAGCATTAAGTCAATACCTGGGATTTTTCCATTGGCTTTGTTGCTTTTCACATTATTCAAACCAGTATTTGGTGCACACCTAGCAGTAAAATTTTGCTCTTTTTATTTGTCTGTAGGTCTGCTATCTTCATTAACATGTAATACCTGCTGTATGGGATTATGGGGGCTGGGATCCAATATTGTATGGGAAGTGGGGAGTAGGCTCTGGACTCCAGAGTCTACATTACAAGCTTGGATATTACAAGTATTAAAGTTAGAGTTATTAAGCATACCTGCCTGCTGTTGAGATTTTCCTTCTTTGCTGCTGCTGATAATATGCTGGGGTGGTACTGAACTTTCCCCTTTTGTCATGGATACTTGTGTTTTATGCTGTTGTGGTTGTTGTTGGTTGTGTTGTCCATCTTTTTTGCCTTTCCTCCTTTGAATTTGCCAACCTGCATGTTCTTGGTCTCTTTTTTCAGCTTCAGCTTTGCTAGTGTTTTGTTGTTCCTTATTTTGTTTGTCTTCTTGGTGTTTTAGCTCCTTGTTCTGTTGTTCCTTATTCTTTTCATTGCTGGACTTATCTTTGTTTCTTGCTTCTTCTTCTTGAACTTGCTTTTTCTTATTATCTTCATCCCTTCTTTTCACAGTACAAACATGAATGGTGTGACATTGATGTTTACAGTATTGACAGTAATCTAGCACCCCCTCATATTGGATAGACTGCCACCTTCCTGCTTCATTTTTATCTTCACCATAACCCATCCATACATGCTGTGGTCTTTGTTTTGTAAGGTCAATTTGTACTTTGACTTTTGCAACACTACCCCTTGTTTTCTTGTAGGTTGCCAAATTCAAGAACAACACCTTTCCAATTGGGGATAGTAATAGGGTTACCACTTCAAGACGATAACAGTGCCAAGGTAATTCAGGTAATATAGCCCATATAGGAACTAGAGATGTTTCTTCTTCAGGCTTGAAGGTGGGGGTCCACAGTTGGAGTCTCATAAGTTGGCCATTTATGTACATTCTTCCTTTGGACCATACAGTAGAGTGATCATACTCATTGTCCAAGTCTATGTACACATGCCTAGAGTTAAAATGGGTAAGTTTCACTCCTCCTCTGAGCTCTGTTTGCAAGATGAATTCCTTTCTAATGGTTTTCCATCTTAGGCATAGTATTTGTGAATTTTCCTATTAGAGTATACTTACAATCACTAGCCAATTTCACCAGGAAATCTTCTTCTGTAAATACTACAGCTGGATAGCCTTGCTTTGTGGTAATTCTAGGAGGTGTAATATCAATAATGTCTGTTTTCATAGCTTCTTGGGCTCTCAACTTAGTAGCCAGAGTTTGGTGGATGATAGGATTAGGAGGGGTTGGAGTATTAGTATTGGGGTGCTTGGTTTGTTTGGCAGGTAAATTAGTATTGGGAAGCACCACATGATTATTAGGAGTAGGAGTATTAAAACTTGGAGCTCTAAGTTGGTTTGAGTTTCTGGAACCTAGGTTGCTTCCAGTATTCAGAGCAGCAGGTTTGTTAGTAGATTTAATAGCATCAAAATTATTTGACACTTTCATAGGATTGCTATTAGGAACATAAGGTCTATGGACAGGTTGAGATTTCACATTGAGCCCCCTGTTCAACTGGGCAGGTTGTTTGTTTTTTTCAACATTACCAAGTATTATGTTCCCCTGCTCTTTGTGCTTAGCAACAAGATCAGCATCAACATTGTGAGTAGAATTCTGAATTTCCTCATTATTCTTGGTCACAGCAAGATGCAAATTAGTAGGCTTAACAGTAGCAGCATTAGCTAAATTTCCTTTTTGTACATTATTATCAAGTAAGCTAAGTTCATGAGGTTCGATAGTGTCACTATGCATTTGAACAACATTGTTACTATGATCAGCACTTTTTACTAGATATTGGTTGAAATAGTTAGAAGACTTACCTGGATGAGCCATAGTAGGAGCACTGTTCCATTGCTTATCAGTGAAGTTCCCCTTCGAAATTTCTTTTAGGGCATGACCATTTTCTTCAATGCCTTCCAATATTAGCATTCTATTTCCTTGTTGGTGATTTTGAACATGATCCAATACAACAGCCACAGCTTCAGATCGAACAACACTGTGATAGTGTTCTTCAGGGAGATGCAAGTCTTGACAACTTTTTGAATTTGAGCTTGTTAATGGTGATTCGAGGCACTCTATATAGCTTGGAAGTTTCATAACACCATGATGAGTCTTTTGGAAGTGGTCTCTTGCCAATTGGTTCACCGGAGCTCCGGCACCACCAAAGTTGTCTTGACGACTTTTTGAATTTGAACTTGTTTGTAGAGATTCGAGACATGTGTTATAGTTAGAAACCTTATCCACACTGTTACGCACCTTTTGGTATTGGTCTTGGATGAATTGGCTCGCCGGAGCTCCAGCGACTCCATTGTTGTCAGAGCTCAAGGATAAATTCAAAGAGTGTGGCAGTGATTTGAGGTGGCGCACATAGCTGGGGAGATTGATAACAGCTTGAGGAACATTTTGGCATTCATCTTGTGCGTTATGGCTTGCCGGAGCTCCGGCGCCGACAATAATTTGTTCGCCGGAGTTGATTTCGCCAGAGATTTTTGTTCCTAGCGGGGTGCCTTGTCCTTGCGAACAAAGCCCGGGTGGTGCGAGGGCTCGAATATCGCCGGAGGTGGCTGGAAATTGAAGGCACAGTGGTGGCGCACTGGCGGCGATGCTGAGCTGATGCGCCTCTGCATTTCTCTCAATTGGGACTAAATTTTTTTGTGAATTTTGCACTGTGGTTGGCATATGGGATGAAGAATCATCTCCAATATTGTTTATAACCTTTAGCAATCCATGATTTCTCAAGGATATGATTTTTTCAGCTTGCAGCAGCTCCTCACTCGAACAATGAACAGTGATCACTTCAGTCTTTTGCAAATTTGAGGAGCTGTAGATGGAATCTGAGGGTGAGGTAACTTTCGTTGTGTTCGTATCGACGGAATCTACGATTCCATCTTTCGAACGAAATTTTTCGAGGTCCGAGGGTGGGTCCCACCCCATTTCGTTTTTGTGACTAAAATGCCCTTCCTTGAGAGCTAGAAAGTGTTGTTTTTAGGGTAGAAGAATTCATCATGACTTATACTCATTTTGAATGGTAAGGGTCTTAAAGTAGTTAGACTACGACCCTCGAGCCTTCTATATGCTGAATAGTGATTGAATGCGTAAGCTCTTATACCTAGAGGCTCTTGGACATACTTTATGATGATATTTAAGGGATGTTTGATATGTTACCAAGTTTTACATGCATGTATATGCATTATTATATGAGATACGGATTGGGCTGTTGTACCTCAATATTATTATATGAGATACGGATTGGGTCGTCGTACCTCAGCATTATTATATGAGATACAGATTGGGCCATCGTTCCTCGGTATTATTATGTGATATGTGGATCAGGCCTTCGTTCTTCGGCATTAATATATGATATGTATGTTTACGGATCAGGCTGTGGTACCTCGACATTGTTATATGAGCTACGGATCGGGCCGTCATTCCTCAGTATTATTATATGATATGTGGATTGGGCCATCATTCCATGGTGTGTACTTTCTATATACATGGATTGGGCTATACGTTCCATAGCGCTAATGGTACATATGTGCTTATGATGACAGAATGATGTAGTTGTTATGCCGAGTCCCCGAATGGGCCAGTTACAGTACGTGATGATAGTATGTATGACTTTATGTTATAAGATACAGGTACGGTAGATGGTTAAATATTATAGTTATCCCCTGCATCCCTATTTCAGCTGTAATCTCAGTTATGATGTGTTATGCTTTACATACTCAGTACATATATCGTACTAAACCTATTTTCTTCGGGGGGCTGCGTTTCATACCCATAGGTACAAGTACTTACTTTAGAGATACGCTAGCTTAGGGTTTCCACTCAGCGATTTGAAAGCGCTCCATTGTACTGGAGCCTAAATTTTGGTACTGACTCTTGATGTATATATTTGTTTATTCATGGGTACGGCAGGGGCCCTATCCCTCCATATATTGCCGTTGATATTCTTAGAGTTCTGTAAACATATGTACGTGAGTTATTTACAAGTTTGTTTCAGTTGTGCCTATACGGCATATTGCAAATGTTATTACATTAAGGCAGCCTTGTCAGCTTGCATGCGCTTTCATGACATGATGTAAATAAAAGAGGCTATATGTATTCACATATGTTATCACCCATGGGGGTTCTGGTGTATAGTCCTTATATTTGATAGTTAGGTAGACGGGGGTCTAGGTTAGACCCCAATCATGGCCTACGGAGTTGGTTCATGACACAAACATCCTCAAACAATCATTAAAATATTGCCTCAATATGGTAAAGTATTCCCTTAATTCTACTACTTCATGTCTTAGTATTCCTCCCACTCTACCTCCAACCTCATCACCATATGGAGAACAAGAAGCATTGGAACTAGGATGAGAAGAATAAGTTATTAAATTTTGAGAAATAGGGAATGTACCTCTTTTATGATCCACACGATGATATTGAAATGGTCCCACCCATACATCTATGCCTTCTTTCTTAGGATAGGAGTGACACAAGACAAGGAAGGGAATTCAACCTCACAACTTCCATTTCCATTTAGATTTTTCTCAAAGGATTCATAAGACCTGTGGGAGAAAGTATTGTATCTCATAGTGCTATCATAACCATGGTATGAAGTTTAAGAACCTTCATCTTCACAATGGTATACACAATAAGGTCCTTCTACCCCTTCAACATCATTACAAGAGCCATAAGCTCCATTCATCTCATAATCATCCCCGGAGTAGTAGTTCTCACCACCATGTTGTTCATTATCCCGTGGAGCATCATAGACCTCATAAGACTCACCATCATACTCATGAGCCCCATTATCATGATCATAAGGAACATTATATCCCTCACAAGACTCATTTTCACCAAGCTCGTAGCTCGCATTGCTACAAGCATATTCACTAATGTCATCTCCACAATATTCAAAAGTTACGGATGACATTATTCCTTGTTATCAACTTGTACCAACCTACAAAACTTAGAAAACAAGGTTAGTGGCACAAGTCCTCATGCCTCTCATCTTTGAACTCACACTCACCTTCCTAAAGTGTCTTTCCAAAGTTGATAGAGAACTACATTTGCCCAATCAATTCACAAGATCACTAATTCTTTATGGTGAAGTGGAATTTTGTGATTCTTGAAATAAATATGACTCAAAGCAAACTTAAGAATATGAATTAAGAGAATAAAAGTTGAAGAATAGAGGCACGAAAAAAATCAAACTCAAAAAAAAATTAAGTAACAAAAGTAGAAGAAATTGCTTGTTGTTACTTAATTTAAAGAATCAAAGAGATGATTTTATAGTTAAAAATGAGTTAATAATAATTAAAGATGTTAATTAATTTCTAAATAGTTGAGAAATTGAAGAAAAGTGAGTTTAGAAGAAGAAAAAAGAGAATTCGGACACTTAGAAAAATTTTGAAGCCTCAAAGAAGTTCATCACTTGAAAGAGTTTGATTTGATGATTAAAACTAGGTAAAAAGTAATTAATGATGTTAATTAATTGTTAAATAGTTGAGAAATCAAAGAAGAAAGAGTGTAGAAAAAATAATAATGAAGTTGGGGCATTTAAAAAAAATTTAGGTCCAAGAAACTTTTCATACTTAGCCTTTTTAAGCCCCAAACACCTACACACTTTTTGACTCTCTGAAATTGATGAGCACGCGCCATGTGGCGCGTGTCTAGAAGCTTCTGGTGCTGAATGGCCATCTTCTGAGGTGTAGAATGTGGCCTGATGTGTTGGCAGTGGACTGTTGATGTGGCAGACCACGTGGAAATTATATTTTTAAAATTAATTTATTTATTTATATTAAATTCAATTTTTTTTGAATTTTGAATTTTTTTAAAAAAACTATTTTCACTTGTAGACCAACAAACACTTTGACTTGAGAGAATTGGATCAAATGTAGCTTTTGGCCTTCTTCTTCTTCAAGAACACTTGAAGATCTTCAAGAACACCAAGAACACACACCAATTGCCAAAACCTTCAAATCAACTCGGAATTAGCTCAAAATTTAGGATTAACTTTCCCTTGATGTAGAGAACAAACCCCAATAATTATTAGCCTCCAATTCCTCCTCAATCAAAAGATCCACTTTTAAAGTTTGAAAAGTTTTGAAAGCTCAAAACCCTTCAATGGAAACTCAATTTCTACAACTCTAAATTGAACAAAATTTAAAACTTGGACGCAAAAATACTAGGAAACAAGAATCTAGTGAGAAAAAAACAAATCAAATCAAAATAATTAATGAATTTTTGTTTTTGGATGAATTTTTGGAATTTTTTTGATTTTTGAATAGATAAAATTCCAAGACTTGGATTTATGAAAACAAACATAAACCTAAGCTCTGATACCAAATTATAAGGTTCCAATTGGGAATGACTCTAATCAGAATCAAATGCAAAATTAAACAACACAAAGTAAGATATATGAGAAATAAGGGATGAGAAGAGAAGAAAGAAAGGCTAATTGAATCTAAAATTAACAAAGGAGGAAGAGAAGGTGATTCAACATAATAAAGAAAATTACTTGAAATCCACAAATAAGTGACTCAATATGAAATCAAGGGCAAGAAGTCTTCAATCAACAATGGAAATTTACTCATCACTAATTTAGATTTAGCTAAACTAACCTTAAGGGAATCCACCCTTAAACTACACTCTTTAAGAGTTTCTTCATTCAACATCCAAAAATCCCCCTTCCAAATTATAAAAGACAACTATTTATACTAAAAAATAAAAAAAAATACTTTCTTTTACAATTTTACCCTTAATAAGACAAGGGCCTTGTTTGGTTTCCTTCTCTTGTGAATTCTTGAATTTATGAGATAGTCATTTGCAAACATGGCTTCTTTATTGTTTCTCTTCACTTTGATAGACTTTTCACAAATTGTATGTCTTTATTTGGTGTACATCAAGCTCATCTAAAGTTTTTATTTGATATATGCTAGCCATGCCATTATCAGTTTGTCACTGACTTCAAATGTAACTGAGATGACCACTTCTCGATTATTGAGTTTGCTTAAATAATAACTTTCATTTGAGTATTCAAATGGCTCCGTATGAGTCTCTTTATGGGATGAGATATAGATCACCAATTGGTTGGTTTGAAGTAGGTAAAGCCGAGTTGATAGGCTAGACATGGATCATCAAGACATGGAGAAAGTGAAGATCATTAAAAAAGGTTGAAAATTGCGCAAAGTCGTCAAAAGTTCTAAACTTAGAGTTCAAGGTAAATGATTGGGTCTATTTGAAAGTTTCTCCCTTGAAGTGATTTATGAGATTTGGGGAAAAAAAGGAAGTTGAGTCCCAAATATATTAGCCCTTACCAAATTATAAAGAGAGTTGGCAACGTCGCCTATGAGTTAGATGACGTCCATCTAGTGTTCTTTCACTTAATGTTCCTATAGAAAATATTGGAGTGAAAGGTAGATTCTCCTATGAGGAAATTCCTATCCAAATCCTTGATCATCAGGTTCATAAATTAAGGACCAAAGAGGTCACTTTAGCCAATGTCTTATAGGGAAATAAGTTTGTTGAGGAGGCTATATGGAAAGACAAGAAGGATATGAAAACCAAGTACCTTCACCTATTCGTCCCTCTTAGTGACGATGTTGAAGGTAATACTCATATTTCTATCTCTGAGTTAGTAGCTTCTTGAGTTTGAGAATTTGAGTGAGTTATTCTTGAGTCTAAGTCTTTATGTTCTTGTATTATATTTGTGCCTTAAGTAAATTCTAACTTGGTCATCATTCGAGAATGAATGATCTCAAGGGGGAGATATTGTAAACACCATATACTATTTTAACTAAGATAAATTCTGAGAACCAATAGGGAACTTGAGAAAACAATGACTGTCAGTGGTCTACGACCCACTCTACGGCTCGTAGGACCCCTTGTCACTTAGCCAAATCTTCAGAGTTTAGATTCATTTCTATGAGTCTCCTTACGACCCATCAAGTCTTATACGATCTATAAAGTCCATCATAGGATAGAGTGTTACATTTTAGTAGCTACTTGAAAGTGCACCTCAACCTTACGGCTTGGTTGACGACGTGTACAAAGTTCTACAGACTGTAGAATGGTCCATAGTCCCCCAAACCCAATTCACCAGTTGAGTTCTACGACGAGTTTCTATGGGTATTCATAGTGCGTATGACCCATAAAAAGGATTCGTAGATCCAGTGCACCTTGAACTAGTGAATCTCTACTTTGGTACCAGAGTTATACGATCGGTATTCTACGGTCCATATAAAGTTCTATGGTCCGTAGAAGGATCTGTAGATGACCCCAAATTCGTTTTAATGAGGGGTAGACTTGTCTTTTCTCCACCTTTCCCAAACTTAACCCAAGCCTTTTTAGGAATAAAATTAGTGTCTTATCAGCACCCTACAGGGTTTTTATCTCATTAACACTTCAAATCTTTTAAGAGAAAGAATTGGAGAGAAAGAGAAGAGCTAGAGTTCAAATGTTTCAAACGATTTCTTTGAGTTTTATCTAGATCACTGATCTTCTAGGTATGTAAGGCTATCATAACGTTGGACTAAGTTCATCCTCGTGTCCTACATCTTCATACAGTCAAGTCGAGTTTTGAGTATTGAGTTTCAATTCTGATAAAGTAAATTCTTGAGTTATATGTATAAATTCTACAGAGTTCTTGTATATATTCAAATATACTTTGATAGTTATCATGAGTTGAGTCTTGAGATATGTGTTCATGTTTGTATTCATATCAACTCTAGTTGAGTTTGCATTGATTATTTTTATGTATTATTTTTAGTTTAAGGAATGATACATTTCGTGTCTTATTTGAGAAAGAAGTTTTGAGCATGATTTAGTACTTGAATTTATGAAGTCTTTGTTTCACAGCTTTAAGCATGATTCCGATCAAGTCTAAATGAGTTAAATTATTGAGCATAAATAGAATTTTGAGCATGAGTTTGAGAAAAAAGTTCGACAAGTATGAGTTAAAGATATTACAAAGCTAAAAGAAATATTTTGAGTTTTACTCACAATTTCTTATGAGCATTAAATTTCATTTTTTGGGAGTAGTATTGACACGACCTAAGCCTAGGACCTAGACGTCATACGGCGAATGAAGTATCCGGAGGAACCTCACCCAAGCCTCCTAGCATTCATTATGTAATTCATCGACAATGATAATCAACAAGCGGAAACATAAAGGGGGTAATCGAGATTTAGGGACTTCACATTACACAAGAGTCAAACTCAACATAACATCACTTACTATGTCCAACAATACCTTCTAAATTTTAAAACATGGTGGGGGATAAGACATGTCACTAGCTCACCCTTAAAATTTAATCAAGGATACCAAAATGAAACTCAATGTCTAAACATAATATAAGCTAGAAAAGGGTAGGAGTGTTGTTCCTGGATCATGAGAACTAACCACTAGTAGTAGCCTTGGATGATCAATCTAGCCACGAGGAGGAGAGTGTGAGGGCAACACCGGTTCCTACATGGTGATATCATGTAGGAAAAAGTATGCCTTAGTACTTTGAATGTACTAAGTATGTGAGTATGCTATAAAATGAAGAAATATAAAGAGAGACATTTATAAGCATAAGTGAATGCATGCATGATAAATCATCGTGTGCAACCTTAAAACATTCATTTTATGGGAAAGTGACCATAACCGTCATTTAAGACCATGCGAGCTATTATATGGAATCCAACATAACCCCTTACGTTGGCACGAAGAGTCTACTTGCCGGATAGAACTCCAACAACTTTAAATATTCTTTAACTTTAACTTTAATGGCTAATCATGAATCCACTAGCCTAAATTAGCCTACAAGAGCCCCTATGTTGGAACATAGTTAATGCAATATGAGACTTTACTTAAGGACCCCTTAGGTCGAGTTTCCATCTACATGTTACATTCAGTGCTAGGTCAATCCCACGGAATAACATTTAAATATCATAATAGCATAAACATTATATAACTTTAACATTAAAGCATCATTCGGTGGTATAGCTCATTTAAAACCTTTTATTTGATTCAATGCGAGATTGTCCTTTCACATTGAAACTTTACTTTGGCTAAGAATCCCTTATACCAATTAATCATTTCATAAAGACCCCCTTTAATCAAAACATAGGCATTTGCTTCATAAACTTTCATTTGGAGTCAAATCTTTCATTAAGGAAAACTAGGTGGTTCATTTCAAAAAACCTTCAAATGTATTTAAAGGAATATTGCATGCATGAGAGTGTTGGAAAATGCATCAAATTACACATCTTAAAATAATCCACCATATACACTTTAAACCCACTTTCAAGCCTTCATATAGACACTTTAGCAAATCCTTTATTTCATGAAATTGAGAGTCAATATGTATCAATAAAAGTAAATAAACTTCAAATATATCATAATTTATGCATTTTGAATCATCATGTAAAGACCCATAAGATTTCATCATTAAAGATTAAGATGCTAAGTTGAGAAAACATTTAGGCTGCATGAATGGAGGAACCCATGGATGAAAACCCATATACCTTGGGGACACAAAATCCCTATAAAAACTTGAGGAAGAATGGATACTTGAATGCCTTGAATTGGAAATCCTAACTTTGCCTTGAAGCTCTTGGGAAAGGTTGAGAGGAGGGGAACTTAGTATACTGAGTCTAAGTATAAAGAATGAGGGTTTAGCGGTTTTAGAATCTTTAGATACAAGGATTCAGCCTCCAAAATAACACTATTTTGAATTAAAATGCATGAAAAGACTAAAATGCCCCTTTAAAAATCTGGCCGAAAAGGACTTTATCGGGACCCTTCATGATCCGTGGTGCTCACTATGGTCCATGGGGGTGTCTCACGATAAGGACTTAGAAAAACTCATAAAAGGGCCTGCAGGGGTAGTCTCTGAAGTTTCACCACGGGACATTTTCGCGGTCCATGAAGATCACTATAGGCCATGAAATGTGGTCGTGGTACAGGTCTGCAAGTGGACCAATAGAGTGTCTATCACAAGGACTCACCATGTTCCGTTGAGAGTTTCACGATCCATTGGGGCGTCCGTGGATCCTGCCATAAGAAAATTCCTGAGGGTCCTAGGGAAAGGCTCACCACAGAGGGCTTCACGACCCATAGTGCTCACCACGGTCCGTGGTCCTCCAAGTGGTTCGTCCCCTGTAGTCTGAGTCTCTGAAACTTCGCCACGGTGGCTCATCACGGCACATGGTACTTACCATGGTTCATGATGGCTTCTATGGTCGGCTTTAGGTGCTAGTTTCTGCAGCCTCTCTCAACATTCATCCTTGGTTCCTTGGTTTAGGACTTTTCACATTTCTGGGGTCTTACAATATCTCTCCATTGGGAATATTCATCCTCGAATGAGAATCATTGACATAAAAGAGGACATGGCTCGAGGACTAACAACCTAACATATATACAATGACATTTGGAGTGCATCAAACATGAAACCTTTAAGGTTTTGCATAAAACATAACTTTAAAATTCAACTTCATGAATATGCATGCATATGAAGACTTGGAAAATTGAAACATAAGAGTCTTAAATACTTAAGCATGGAGGACTTATTATCTTAGGATTGAGTAGAATAAAAAAGATGAGGGTAACGTTTCATCATGTCCGCTTCCGCTTCCCATGTGACACCTTCACCTTGTTGATTCCTCTAAAGGACTTTAACGAATGCAACCTCTTTATTCCTCAATCTCTTGAATTGCCGATCCAAAACTTTATCTAAGACCTCTTTATAGATCAATTCCTCTTCAACATTCACTACCTCCAAAGGCATAATGAAACTACAATCTCCCACACATTTCCTCAACATAGACACATGGAACACTGGATGAGACCATTTCCGAAGGTAATTCCAACTCATAAGCTACTTTACCAACCAACTTTAAAATTCTATAAGGCCCCACATACCTATGGCTCAATTTACCTTTCTTGCTAAATCTAACCACACTCTTCATGGGTGAAACCTTCAAATACACCCAAATATCCACTTTAAACTCAAGATCCCTTCTTCTAACATCAGAATAGAACTTCTGACGACTTTGGGCCATCTTCAACCTCTATCTAATGACTTTCACTTTCTCTAAAGCATCAAGTACCAAATATGGACCTAACAAATTCATCTCACTAACTTCAAACCAGCCAACTGGAGATCTACATCGTCTCTCATACAAAGCCTCGAATGGCGCCATCTCAATACTCGAATGGTAGCAATTATTATAGGCAAACTCGATGAACGATAGATGATTATCCCAATTTCCCTTAGACTCTAACACACAAGCCCTTAAAATATCCTCTAGTGTCTGAATTGTCTTTTCAGTTTGCCCATTGGTTTGAGGAGGGAATGCGATGGTTAACTTCACCTTAGTATCAAGGCCCTTTTGAAACGATCTCCAAAAGTGAGAGGTGAATTAGATACCACGATCCAACATAATGGACAAAGACACACCATGCAACCTTACCAAATCTCAAATATATAATTTAGCATAATCTTTGGCACGATACGAAGTCTTGACCGATAGAAAGTGAGCCAACTTAGTCATTCTATCCACAATACCTATATCGAATCATGATGTTTTTGGGTATGAGTCAAACCCACTACAAAATCCATATTCACCTCTTTCCACTTCCAAGTATGTATTTTGATATTTTTCTCTAGGCTACCCAGCCTTATATTCAGCCTTCACTTGTTGACAATTCAGACATTCGGACACGAACCTTGCTATGTCCTTCTTCATGGCACCCTACCAATAGAATTTCTTTAAGTCTCAGTACATTTTCATCGAATCGGGATGAATGGAGTAAGAAGACTTATGAGCCTATATCAAGATCAAATTCCTTAGGCCATCCACATCTGAAACATATAACTGACCTTGGTAGTATAACCCCCTATCTTCCCCTTGAGAAAAGACATCTACCTTCTTTTCCTTCACTAACTTCTTTAACTCAACAAGGGTCGGGTCAAGGTTTTGTTTTGAGTTGACATCCACCACCAAAAAGGATTCAAACCCAGTTTGGACAACCATACCACCATCATTTGTGCTATACAACTTCACCCCTAGTCTAGCCAATCGGTGAACATCTTTCACCAACTCCCTCTTCCCTTTATCAACATGGGCCACACTACCCATAGACCCTCTACTAATTGCATCGGCAACCACATTAGCCTTATCCGGATGATAGTGCACACTCATGTCATAGTCCTTGAGGAGTTCTAGCCACCTCCTTTGCCGTAGATTAAGGTCCTTTTGGGTGAACACATATTGAAGACTTTTATGAATGGTAAACACATTTATATGCACCCTATAGAGGTAATGCCCCCAAATCTTCAAAGCAAAAACAATGGTCTCCAACTCAAGATCATGGGTAAGGTAGTTACGTTTGTGTACTTTTAATTGCGTAGAAGCATAGGCTATGACCTTTCTGTTTTGCATTAACATACAACCCAAACTAATCTTCGATACATCACAATAAACCACAAAGCCTTCTAATCATTTCGGTAGAGTTAAGATATGAGCGGAGGTAAGTCTATTTTTCAAGGTTTGAAAACTCTTTTCACACTCATCCTTCCATATAAATTTTGTTTTCTTTTGGGTCAATTTCATCATAGGGGATGAGATGGAAGAAAACCCTTTTATGAACCTTTTATAGTACCCAGCTAAACCCAAGAAGCTCCTGACAATGGTCTAGGTCAATTCTTGACCGCCTCTGTTTTCTTAGAATCAACATTGGTCCCATCACCGGACACTATGTGACCAGGAAATGCCACCTCTTTCAACCAAAACTCACACTTACTAAACTTTGCAAACAATTTCCTATCCCTCAATGTTTGGAGCACAACCCTCAAGTGATTCTTATGTTCTTTCTCACTCCGAGAGTAGATTAAAACATCATCAATGAAGACAATAAAAAAAGTATCATGGTAAGGTTTGAACACCCTATTCATTAGGTCCATGAACACCACCAGTGTATTAGTCAAATCAAAACTCATCATAATAAACTCAAAGTGACCATACCTTATTTGAAAAGCAGTCTTGGGAATGTCATACTCCCTCACCCTTAGTGGTGATAGCCGAACCAAAGGTCGATCTTGGAGAAGTGGTTTTCCCCTTGAAACTGATTAAATAAGTCATCTATCCTAGGGATTGGGTATTTGTTCTTAATGGTCACCTTGTTCAATTATCGGTAGTCTATGCACATTCTGAGTGAGCCATCCTTTTTTTTTACAAATAGAATGGGAGCACCCAACGGTGAAATACTTGGCCTTATGAATCCCTTTTCTAACAAATCCTTTAATTGTTCCTTTAACTCCTTTAATTCTGCCGGGGCCATCCGGTAAGGAGAAATAGAGATAGGTTGGGTGTTAGAGAGGATATCAATACCAAATCAACTTTCCTTTTTGGAGGGACATCGGGAAGGTCATTAGGAAAGACATCGGGAAACTCATTGACTATGGGGACCGACTCAAGAGGAGAACTTTTGAAGTCGATATCCCTAACCCTCACTATGTGGTAAATGCACACCTTAGCAATCAATTTTTGGGCCTTAAGATAAGAGATGAACTTATCCTTCACCACCAAATCACAATCCTCCCAGTCAAGAATGGACTTATTTGGAAATCAGAACTTGACCCGATGAGTCCTACAATCTATGGAAGCATAAGATGCATGTAACCAATCCATCCCAAGTATAACATCAAAATCCACTATGTTTGCTCTATTAAATCACAAGGGACAACTTTATGTATAATGGACACGGGACAACCGTTATAGATTATTCTAGGCACAACCGACTCACCCATGGGAATAGACACCAAATAAGGCTCTACTAACATTTCGAGCAAGATACCAAACCTATTAGCTAAGAATGGAGTAACAAATGAAAAGTTTTCACCCGGATCCAATAATGCATTACATCAAAAGTAAATACCTTTAATATACTAGTAACAATATTTGGTGCTTCCTCAACCTCTAGCCTCCCATGTAATGCATAGAAATAGTTGGTGCATTGGCCACCTCCTTGCACTTGTTGACCATGAGTAACTAGACCTTGAGACCTATGACCCCAGCACCTCTATAATCCTAAGCATGGTGACCCAGTTTGCCACATTTGAAGCACGTATTTGAGCCCACCAAGCACTTCCCTTTCTGGTTCCACCCATACTTCTTACCTGGGGGAAAAGCTTGGGCACCAATATTATCTCTTGGGACCATTGGATTAGGACCCTTATCCTTGTTAAATTTAGGAGGAGTAGTATTAGTGGAACCTTGTCCCATAAATCGTTGCCCACCTTGTCATTTGCCATTGCTACCATAATTGAACCTTTGAGGGTTGAATCTTCCACTATCTACTATAGCTTTCTTAGACCCTCTAGACCTCTCCCTCAACTTTGTTTCTTCGATTTGATCAACATAAGTCATTACTCAGGAGGTGTTCATTTCATTGACCAATATGGGAATCTTTCACTCCTTATACACCAAGCTTGAGACACCGGAAATAAACATGCTCATTCTAGCACAGGGGTCGGAGACCATTAAGGGAGCATGCTTTGATAATTTTGTAAATTTGAGGGCATATTGACTCACACTCATACTTCTTTCATAGAGGTTGATGAACTCTTACATTTTGGCCTCTGTTAACTCTAATAGAAAAAAACGGTCTAGAAAAGCACCCTTAAACTCTTCCCATCCTATCATCCCCATCCTTTCATCCCTCTTCATAACCCAATGCTCATACCATACTCGAGCTACACCTTGGAGTTGATATGCCACTAGCTCAGCCTTCTCATTTGGTGGCATACCCATAATGGCCACAATTTGGTATACCTCATCGATAAACTCCATAGGATCCTTATCTAGTTTAGAACCATCGAACTCGAGCAGATTCATCCTTTGGAAATCCTGAATCCTAGAGGCTAGATTTTACATTTGAGGAGAAGGTACACCTTGATGCCCTTGTTTGGCTACGGCTTGAGCCAATAATGTAATGACATCGCTAAACTCCATATGGGTTATCCCTTTCTCATGATGTGGGACATCGAGAATCAGAGAAGCTTAGTCTTCATCATTAACCCTTGCTCTTGGAGGTGTTCTTCCTTGAGGAATTATCTAGAGAATACAAAATGGGTCATTAGTTAGAGGAAGGATTAAGATATCCTACGGTACGACATAAATTTGAAAGAAGTGAAAATTTTCCTAAACGTCTCATAGTCTCTTATTTGTAATTGTGGCATGCTTCACAACATTAACAAGAATCTATTGACATAGTATGTTGGACTTCGAGGACCATTTCATAACCTCGTGCTCTAATACCAAATTTTTCATGACCCAAGCCTAGGGCCTAAACGTGACACGACGAATGAAACACTCGACCCAAGACGCTTAGCATTAATCAATCAATTCATCAGTGATGATAATCAACAAGAGGAAATATAAAGGGTATAATCGGGACTAAGAGACTTCACATTACACAAGAGTCAAACTCAACATAACGTCACTTACTATGTCCAATAATACCTTCTATAATTTTAGACATGGCGAGGGATCAGACATGTCCCTAGATCACCATTAAGATTTAATCAAGGATACCAAAATGAAACTCAATGTCTAAACATAATATAAGATAGAAAAGGGTATGAGTATTGGTCCCGGATCATGAGAACTCACCACTAGTAGTAGCCTTTGACGATCAATCTAGCCATGAGGAAAAGAGTGTGGGGCAATGCCGGTTCCTACATGATGATATCATATAGGAAAAATATGCATTAGTACTTTGAATGTACTAAGTATGTGAGTATGTTATTAAATGAAGAAATATAAAGAGAGACATTTATAAGCAATATACATAAGTGGATGCATGCATGATAAATCATCGTGTGAAACCTTAAAACATTCATTTTGTGAGGAAGTGACCATAACCAACATTTAATACCATATGAGCTATTATATGGAATCCAACATAACTACCAACATTGGCATGGGGACACTACTTGCCTGATAGAACTCTGTCAACTTTAAATATTATTTAACTTTAACTTTAATGGCCAATTGTGGATCTACTAGCCTAAATTAGCTAACAAGGGCCCTTATATTGGCACACAGGTAATGCAACATGAGACATTACTTAAGGACCCCCTAGGTCGAGTCTCCATCTACATGTTACATTCCGTGCTAGGTCAATCCCATAGAATAAGATTTAAACATCATAATAGCAAATAATTATATAACTTTAACATTAAATCATCATTCTGTAGAATAGCTCATTTAAAACCTTTTATTTGATTCAATGCGAGAATTGTCCTTTCACGTTGAAACCTTACTTTGTCTAAGAATCTCTTTCACCAATCAATCATTTCATAAAGACTCCTTTTAATCAAAACGTAGGCATTTGCTTCATAAACTTTTATTTGGAGTCAAAGCTTTCAATACAACTTTACTTTAAGGTAAGGAAAACTAGGTGGGTGCATTTCATAAAACCTTCAAATGTATTTGAAGGAATCTTTCATGATGAGAGTGTTGGAAAATGCATCAAAGTACACATCTTAAAATAATCCACCATATACACTTCAAACCCACTTTCAAGCCTTCATATAGGCACTTTAGCAAATCATTCACTTCATAAAATTGAGAGTCAATATGTATCAATATAAGTAAATAAACTTTATATATCATAATTTATGCATTTTAAATCATGTAAAAGCCCATAAGATTTCATCATTAAAGATTAAGATGCTAAGTTGAGAAAACATTTGGGCTCCATGGATGGAGGAACCTATGGATGAAAACTCACATACCTCGGGGACACAAAATCCCTATAAGAACTTGAGGAAGAATGGAGACTTGAATGCCTTGAATTGGAAACTCTATGTTATGCCCCATACTTTTGCACCTTGGGACACTGTCTTAAGTCTCTTGAAAAGTGCCGTGTGATCTAGATTATCCACCACGTATCAAATAACTCTAAGGAAAGGAGAATGAGATACCCCATAATAGAAAAGATTAGAAATAGGGTTATAAGAATCTAGAAGGAGTTGGAGGCCAAGTAATGGGTCGTAGGACTCGACTTGCTTGTGTAAGCTACCGACTTGGATGTCTTACATAACTAAACTACTTGAGTACACATCGAGCTTAAGTAGCAAGGAATACATAGGCTCTTAGAGTGAGATGAAATTATGAACCCACAAAAGAGAAATAAGGAGATGATACGCCTACTCGAAGTAAGTAGGGGATGCACCTACTTAGGGTCAAGTAGGTGATGCAGCAGCTTGGGTGGACCTCATACTGCCATGTGGCAGCCAAGGATTGAAGGCATGATTGAGGTGGCTCCCTAGAGGGCTACCACGTATCACCCCTAGGGGATGCCATGTGAAACCTCCTAAGGATACATATATATATAGGTGTTACATGCTGTATACACCTTAAACTTCAGCAAAAATTGAACAAAAAAAAGAGAAAACCTAGGGATAAAGAAAGAGGGGCGTCGGCCATGGCTACTTTAAGGTAAGCCCTCTAATTTTTCTCTGTGAATTAATTATCTAAGGTATTCTTCAACTAAGTAGTGTTGTTTAATAATGGAAATTGATAGTTTGGGCATCAAGGTAGGGATGCAAACATCCACTAAAGTTCAGCCGCGTCAAGGAGTTTCCGAAGTTAATTTTCAGCAAGTTTGGAAAGTTTTTCGTTAAGGTATGGCTTGATTCTCTTCTCCCAAGTTTTGGTAAAGGTTTAATAATTTTATGGGTGTGTACATGAGTTGGAGATGTGAAAATATGGACGTTATGGCTGAAGGAAGGTGCAGGTCGTATAGGGACTATTTTGACATATTCTAGTGGCTTAAAATATAACTAGTGTCATTATTATTGTAGTGTCGTATTGGGAATTGTTTTATAGTGTTGCAGGGCTGGAAACATATCTTAATATGGGTATAAGTTCTGCTGATTTCAGCCATATGACACCCCATTTCGTGTGGTGAAGATTTTATGAAATAAAGATTGAAATCCGTATTTTGGAGTCGTAGTTTTGAATGAGCTGTTTGGGACTTGTTTTGTGTAATATTGAAATTGTATAATTGCGTATTGGCTGCTGATTGTTGTTTTTTTTGGCTTTACTAATTGAATATATAATTGGAAGTTCGGATAGGGTGAGTTATAGAGGAGATGCTGTCCGAATTCTGTTAACTTCTTAACTAACTAATAGACTAGTCGAGACTAGTCGAGCAAGGCAAATACGGAATTGATGCCTATGGGTTCTTGGTTGTGGATTTAGAAGATGGAAAGTTAAAGGTTATTAATATGAGTATTATTTTCATGTTAAATAAGTTCATAGGACGACAATGCGAATGTGGTTACGAGTAACCCATAAGAGGTATGTAAAGCTGATCTCTTCCTTTCTTTTGGCATGTCTTCAAGTTAAGTAATGAATGATATGAGCTTGAGGATAAATCTACCCATAAATGCCAAGCGTAATTCACATTTCTTATGTACTCCTTGATGAAAGTACTCTTACAAGCCTTCCATAAATTAGAAAGTGATGAGTATGTGAAGCTACCCTTTCTTCTCTTTTGGCATGAATTAGATGTAAGTATTATGTATATGAAATTGGGAGTTATTCCACTCTTAAAACTCTGAGTGTGAGTTAAATCTCTTGTTCACTTCCTACTGATTAGAACTCTTGTAACAAGTTAAGTCATTACTTTTCAAGTCTTCCATGTGATAGAAAGTGGTACATGTAAAGCTTGTCTTTTGCTACTTCTAGAAAGACTGGACTATAGGTACCATAGGACATGGATTTGGAGATAGTTCCATTTATAGATTCTGGATGTAACTCATGACTTGTACCCACTTTTGACTGATAAGGGCCTTGAAGTAGTTGAACTATGATTCTTGAGCCTTCTATAGGCTGAATAGTGATGGGATGTGTAAGCTCCTATACCTAGGGGCTCTTGAACATGCTTTATGGTGATATCTGAGGGATGTTTGGTATGTTACCGAGTTTTATGTGCACGTATATGCATTATGATATATATGGATTGGGCCGAATTTACCTCGGCATATTTTGCTATATAAGGATCGGAATGTATGTTCCATGACATGTTATATTATATACGAATTGGGCCTTCATACCTCGACATTATTATATGAGATATGGATCGGGTCGTAGTTCCTCGGTATTATTATACGATATGAGGATCGGGCCATTGTACCTTGGCATTATTATATGAGACACAGATTGGGCCATTGTTTCTCGATATTATTATACAATATGTGGATTAGGACATCATTCCTCAGCATGTACTTGCTATATATGTTATAACCCGTATTTTGCACATTAGGGCATTTCGGGATAACGGTAATAAGTCAAGGGAAAGGCTATGGTTGATCTTGTTGGATACAAAATTCTTATGACTAAATTGGAATTTCAACTTGGAAATATTAGAAAAAGTAAGGGGCAAAAATTGGAATTTCTCATGGAGGATGTTATATCCCGTATTTTATACGGTTGGATGTTTTAAGGTAGCCGTGGTAAAGTTAAGGGAATGAACATCTTCCAAAATTTATTTAATATACAAGTTGGATATGAATATTATTTATGATCATTAATAGTGTGGAAATATTGGAAAAGGCAAAGGGCAAAAAGGAAAATTCGCAAAGTGGCCTATGGTAATATTGTGGAAGGCTAGGGGTAAAATAGGAATTTCACAAAGTCTTCAAGAAGACTCATGTGGGCCCCACATGCCACATGGCAGCCCATGATTGGATAAAAGGGGTGTGTTGGACCAATGAAACCTTGACATGTGTCACCACTTAGATCTTGACATTTGTCACCACTTAGGGCTTGACACGTGTTACCACTTGGGGGATGACATGTGTCACCCCTAAAGTAGTATATATATATATGGGTCTTATGACTCATTAATTTCCACACCTATCTAGAAAATTCAAGACTAACAAAACGAAATTACAAGAGAAAGAAAGAAGAGAAGAGAAGAGAAATTAAGGTAGAAAGAAGGAAAGAACTATGATTTTGGGAGGAGAAAAAGGTAAGTTCTCCAATTCCGTTCCAAGAATTAATTATATGAGCTATAGAATGATGTTATTAAGATGTTAGTAATGAAATTTTATGGTTTGAAGCAGCCCAAAACGTTACCAAACAGCCAATAAGTTTCAGCTGCGCTAAAGGAAATTCCGAGGCAAGTTTTGGCGAGTTTTGGTGAATTTCGGGAAAGGTAAAGTTTTCTGTTTTGAACTGGACTTTATGATGATGTTATGAAGTATATTACATGTCTTAAAATATGCTGGAAGTGGAAAAAAATGTATAAGGATGTTTGACGTTGGAAACAAACTAAATGGAAGTCGTAGTAGTTAAATCGAAGTCGCGTACTGTGTTGTTGTTGTGGTGCTGCAGTTTGGTGGTGGTTTAATTGCATGTTGCAGGGCTGTAAAGTACTCAAAATGGATGTGGGTGCTGCTGGTTGCAGACACACAACCCTCCATTTGGTATGACTACATATTTTACGAAATAAAGGTTAAAAACTCTATTTTGGTACCGTAGTTTGGAATGAGTTGTATAGAGCTTGTATTTTGTAAAGTTGAAGTGATTTACTTGTATACATGCTTCTGGCTGTTGTTGTTGATATGGTTGTTGACATGGTGTCCGAGTTGAAAACTCGGAGATGTTCAAGTTACAGGGGAGATGCTGTCCGATTTTCGGTAGATTCGGAGCTAGTAATAAACTAGTCGAGAGACATAGATAAGGAAATGATTCCTATGGTTACTTGGGTGTAGAGTTGGAAATTGGAAAGTGAAAGTTTATTAACCTTAGTATTAATTTCATGTTAAATAGGTTCAAGAGACGACGAGGCGAGCATAGTTAAGAGTAATCCGTAAGAGGTACGTAAAGCGAACCTTTCTTTCTTTTGGCATGTTTTTGACATAAGTATGTAAAGCATATTCTTTCGATTTTCATGTTTTGACATAAGTATGTAAAGCTAATCTTTGTTTTGGTATGGTATTTATGAAACAAAAATATGACTTTTATATAATTTCAAAGAGGTTCCTATTCCTAGAGCCATTAGGATGGCCAATTCCTTGATTTCCAAAAGGTATTTTATTATGCTTCGATACGTCTATATGATTCCAGAAGATTTATTCTGATATAATCCAGGGTAACTTTCGAAAGGTACTTGACATGAGTCTCGTTTCAATTTTTAAATGATAGCTCATTCTGATTATTCCATTGAGTCTTAAATATGATTTAAATTGCATATAGTTTCTCACTACTCCACTCGTGGATGCCTCAATGCTTCCTTCACTGAGCCTGGGCCAGGATATGTTATCGTGCATATTTCTCTGCATTGTTCGCCGTGTCCCGACGTGAGGGGGTAGGTATGACATGTACATGGGGTGGTAAATGTTATGCCACGGAGTTATGCTGTGCCATGTACATATATGTTTGTGATATGATATGATATGATATGATTTGATATGGCCATCTGATATGATATGATTTGTTATGGAGATATTCTCTACTCTGGTGTTATATTGTGCCGTGGCGCCGATGATGGGAGGGCGACCACACTTTGTTCACTGAGTCCCATAATGGGGCCGGATATGGCATATGTTTTTCTGCATACATTATTTGAGGTTTTGATCAGCATTTGATATCTCCGAACATTTTGCTCAGTTTTGTACATTCTATTGCGGTAATGACTTTACTTATTACAACCCATTATATGTGGTTTGATAAGTATTTGATATTTATGGATATTTTGCTCATTTTTGCACTTTTTGCTCTGGAAATAACTTTACTTATTACAGTTCATGCTCTACATACTCGGTATATTTTCCGTACTGACCCCCTTTCTTTGGGGGCTGCGTTACATGCCCGCAGGTACAGACGATTGGTTTGCTGATCCGCTCGCTTAGGACATCCACCATGTTGGTCGACAGTGCTTCTTTGTTCGGAGTCCTATTTTGGTACTGACACCTTCTGTTGTATATATATATACGTTGTTCAGGGTACGGCGGGGCCCTGTCCCATCATATGACTAGGATATCATTCTGTAGAGGTCTGTAGACATGAGATGTGGGTTTTGTATATATGTTTTGGGTTTTTTTTATGTTTCGTGATAGCCTATCGGCCCTCGTGCATTATATCTGTTTAGAGATCCCTTCTAATCATTACCTATGTTTACTCAATTAATGTACTAAGTGGGGCTAAGGGTACGTATGGGTTCCCAACTCGGGCACCAGTCATGGCCTACGGAGTTGGGTCGTGATAATATACATGGATTGGGATGTACTTTCTACATCGCTAATGGTATATATGTGCTTATGATGAAAAAATGATGTAGTTGTTACACCGAGTCCCCAAACGGGCCGAATACAGTACGTGATGATAGTATGTATGCCTTTATTTTATAAGATGCAAGTACGGTAGATGGCTAAATGTTATACTTGACCCCTGCATCCCTATTTCAGCTGTTGTCTCAGTTATGATGTTTTATGCTTTATATACTCAATACATATATCATAGTGACCCCCCTTTCCTCGAAAGGATACATTTCATGCTCGCAAGTACAAATGTTCTTTTCAGGGATTCGCCAGCTTAGGATTTCCACTCAGCTATGTCGAAAGTGCTCTACTGTTCTGGAGCCTAGCTTTTGGTGCTGACCTTCTAATGTATATATTTATTTATTCAGGGGTACGACGGGGGCCCTGTTCTGCCATATGTTACTGCTAATATTCTTAGAGGTCTGTAGACATGTGTATGGGTTATACGTGTAAGTTCTGTTCAGTTATGTCTGCATGATGTATTGTAAATATCAAGATACTATGGCAGCCTTGTCGGCTTGCACGCCCTTTCATGACAAGATACAAATGAAAGAGGCTACATGTATATGAAAATGCTATGAACCACTGGGGTTCTTATATATAGTTCTTATATTGATTATTACATCTGATAGTTAGGTGTACGGGGATCCATGTCGGATCCTAGTCACGGTCTATGGGGTTGGGTCGTGACACCCTAACTTTGCCTTGAAGTTCTTGGGAGAGTTTGAGAGGAGGGGAATTTAGTATAATAAGTCTAAGTATAAAAAATGAGGGTTTAGTGGTTTTAGAGTCTTTAGATAGAAGGATTCATCCTCCAAAACGACACCATTTTGAATTAAAATATAGGAAAAGAGTAAAATGCCCCTTTAAAAAACTAGCCAAAAAGGACTTCATGGGGACCCTTCATGGTTCATGGTGCTCACCACTGTCCATGGTGGGGTCCCGTGATGAGGGACTTAGAAAAACTGGGAAAAGGGCTTGCAGGAATAGTCTCTGAAATTTCACCACGGGATATCTTCACGGTCCATGAAGATCACTACAGATCGTGAAAAGTGGCCATGGTAAAGATCTCTAAGTAGACCTGCAGAGTGTCCACCACGAGGACTCACCACGTTTTATGGAGAGTTTCATGACCTATGGGGGGCATCCGTGGACCTTGCCTTAAGAAAATTCCTAAGGGTCTTAGGGAAAGGCTTTCCATGGAGGGCTTCACAGCTCGTGGTTCTCACCACGGTCCATGGTACTCCATTATGGTTATTCCCCTGTAGTATGAGTCTTTGAATCTTTGCCATGATGGCTCACCATGGCCCGTGGTCCTTACCACGGTCCGTGACCACTTCCGTGGTCGACTTCAGGTGACATTTTTTGCTTCCTCTCTGAAAATTCATCCTTGGTTCCATGGTTTAGGACCTTTTACATTTACAGGGTCTTACAAGTATTGAGCACCGAGTTGGACAAGAGTCAAATAACTCTAGTTTCATAAATTACATAGCCAGCATAGGATAGAATCGTATCGAAAGCTAGGTGACTCCTCATTGACTCTGAAAGGCTCATAAGATGGATCCATAAGTTAAAATTTATCCCATACCCTAGCAAGATATAGGATGGCCCTGACAATGTCGGAAATATGTTGTATCACCATGAAGCTCATAGTGGTGGTTGTCATTTAGAGAAACTTCCCAAGAAGTAAAGTATCATATTTTTATATATACTGAGTTGCATCTACTATTTCATATATTTTAAATCACTGTTTTACATATATTGCATGCTTTGTTGATTTGAGATATTTTCAGAGTTTAGTTCCTTTAGTTGTATGAGTCTTTTTCCAGCTATTTTACATACCATACAGTTTATGTACTGGCGTTATTTGACATTGCATGTTTTCATGATGTAGACACAGGTGTTAGAGATCATCAACAGACGCACTATTGAGATCATTCTCCATCCAACTTCTGGTGTGTCACAACCCTGACCTACTACGATTGGCACCCACTCTAACCTCTGGTGGGAGAACCACTATTACAACAAAAATTAAAAATAATCGCAAGAGATAAACAAGTTAAAATTCTAGAAGCAAGTTTAATTACTGATATAAGATTGAGTTCTCATAAACTCAAAATGGTCTAGTCAAACAGCCCAAACATGCAGAACTTGAAACCTAGGAGCTAAAAGGCTATGTAGAAAAATGTCTAACGAAATAGCAAGTCTAAAGGAAAGGGGATGCAGCCTTCAAAAGTCATGAATAATAAGTCTGAGGGTCTAAGTCCTGAGAGAAAGACTAAGGTAAAGAAGAGCTCATGGTGGCCTAAAAGAATTGGCTCACTCTTAAACTCTTGGCACTAGTGATCTTCGATTCGAGGTCTCTCAGTAGCTGCCGAAAGATGCCCTGTACTCAACAAAAATAGAGCTAGTATTGTATTAGTACAGAAAGACAATGGTTTACTAGTAGGATCACGCGACTAGCTAGTAAGTGAGACATGATAAAGTAATTAAACATATATATACATAACATCTTATCACTTATCATCTCATAACTAGTGCTTAAACATACTCAAAGTTTAACAGTCCCAATTACCCTGCAATTTCAATAAAGGGTCATCTCATGAGACCTATAAACACATATTAATGTGTCAGAAAGTGACACTAGGTCCAAAGTTGTGTTGAAATGTGACACCAGATCTAAATATTTTTCGGAATGTGACAACCGATTTAGTTATATGTTAGAACGTGACACTCGATCCAAGCATACACAATCAACCAAAAATATAGTAAATAATTCAACAATCATATTTACCAATAACAATTCATTGCAAGCCATAGACAATAAATAATCATTTCTCATGGTTCATGATATGCCTCCCTATTCATATACATACATGTACGCAGTGTAGCAATTAGCAAGAACATATAACACATATGAGAAGTCAAAACCATCACCTACCTCGAAACCAAGCTTTGACAACTCTAAAGTGTTGGAGCTTTCCCCTTCCGGGTTCGTTCAGCTTATTCTTTGTCTAAAAACAGTCACATATATTCAAAGAATCAATACAATGACCTAATTCACATGAATTATAATATAATTCTCTTCTTAGGCCAAATCCATGATCCTAACCCCCATCTAGTATTATTTTTCACCATTAGTTTCAAGCCAAAACCTTTCTCCAATGATTACCAACCATAATTTCTAGATTCTAGGAATCAGAATACAAATTCAAGGAGTGATTTACTTACCTTTAGTCTAAAATATGGTGAAAATCTACAAGAATTTGCCCTAGGCCGCTTCTGTTCTTTTAAGAATAAAGTGGGATGACTAAAAACCATTTTGGGACTTCTCCCCATCTTTATTCACGATTGTCCCGCCATAGTGGAACCATCTTACTCTAGCGGCCCCATATTGGCAGAATTATTATCGCTCTGGCAGGATATGCAGAGATAGAGAGCTCATAAAGAGTATTCAAGTCTCACATATCATAACATACCCTCATTCCATGATGTCTTAACATATACCCTTCATACCAAGTTCAATTCTAGGAGTTTTACTAGCCCGAATATAATTTTATAGAGCCATTCAGGCTTTGTATCATCTTGGATATCAACTAAATCATCAAACTATAGTTTCAGTTCCCCATCCATTTCCAGTTACCGTAGACCTTACTAGACTCAGAATTCATCCAAGTCTGGCCTAGGCTCAAAATTTCCCAATTCACTACCCAAAGTTTTCTAGCCTGAATTTCTTCTCCATTGGCTTATCCATAACGACGGAGACAGGTCATTACAATAGATACCAATTTACCCATCACTCATACCCGAGTGATCAATTAGGAAAAATAAGGCTAAGATAGAGATATAATAGTACATGATTCGACGAATAGCTGGGGATACTTGTCCTGCATGTCCTTTTAAGTTTCCCAAGTAGCTTACTCTACTGGTTGATACTTCCATTGAACTTTCACGGATTTAATTTCTTTGGTCCTCAGCTTTTAGACATCACAATCTCGGATTGCCACTGGCTCTTCCTCTTACTGAAGATCCTTGTCTAACAAAATTGAGTCCCACTTAATTATATAATATCCATCTACATGGTACATCTTCACCATGGACACATGAACTACTGGATGTACCCCAGACAAGCGAGGTGGTAAATATAACTTGTAATCTACTAACCCCACACAGTTAAGAATCTCAAAGGGCTAATATAGCGAGGACTGAGCTTGTCCTTCTTACCAAATCTCATTACCCCCTTTATAGGTGACGTCTTTCGAAATACTTTCTCATCAGCCTAAAAACTCATGTCCCTTACCTTATCGTTAGCATACTCTTTTTACGACTCTGTGATGCTTGAAGATTAGCTTGGATGCTCCTTACCTTATCCTGAGCATCTCTTACCAAGTCAACCCCTAAAGGCTCGACCTCTCCATCCTCAAACCACCCTATGGGAGACCTACATCCCCTCCCATACAGGGCTTCAAAGGGTGACATCTCAGTGCTGGAATGGTAGCTATTGTTATAGGAAAACTCACACAATGGCAAGAAATTATCCTAATGTCCCCCGAAGTCAATCACACAAGCTCTCAACATATCTTGCAGCACCTAGATGATACTCTCTGACTATCTATCAATCTGTGGATGAAAAGCTTTACTGAAGGTGAGTTAAGTGCCCAACTGTTCATACAACCTTCTTTAAAATTTAGAGGTGAACTATGTAACATGGTCTGAGATGATAGAAATGGGAACCCCGTACAACCTTACTATCTCATTCACATAAATCCTTTCCAACTTCTGCGCATTGTAATCCACCCTAATCGGAATAAAGTGGGCTGACTTCATCAATCTGTCAACCACTACCCAAATGAAATCATACTTCTTCAAGGTCTTGGGAAGACCCATTATAAATTCCATGGCTATTCTTTCCTACTTTCATTCAGGAATGTGCATCATTTAAACAAAACCTACAGGTCTTTGGTGCTCATATTTTACCTGCTGAAAATTCTGGAACTTAGCAACATACTCAAATATATCTTTCTTCATACCTTATCACCAATATAGTCTTTTTAAGTCTTGATATATTTTGGTCACTCTAGGATGAATAGAGTACCTTGAACCATGGGATTCGGACAACACCTTTTAAATTATACCATCCACCCAAGGAACACAAATCCTTCCCTTAATGTTAAGCACCCCACCTGCATCAAGGGATGCATCCCGGGCCTTGCCAAACAACACATTTTCTCTAATTTCATTCAAGTTCATAACCTCAAACTTTTTGGCCTTAATATCTTCAATAAAGGTGGGCCTTAGATCAATATTGTCCATCACCCCACCCTTTTCTGAGAGCCTAGCCTCATGAATTTGACATTCAAGGCCTGAATATCTCTAGTCATGGGCCACTTGCAGGCTCCCAAACAGGCTAGACTGTCCATGCTAACCGATTTCTCACTTAATGTGTTAGCCACCATATTAGCCTTACTCGGATAATAATGGATGGTGACATCATAATATTTGAGAAACTCCATCCATCTTCGCTGCCTCAGGTTCAAATCCTTCTTAGTGAACACATGTTGCAGACTGGGTGGTCAGAAAATGCTTCACACTTGACACCATAGAGATAATGCCTCCAATTGTTAGAGCAAACACTACTGATGCCAACTCTAAGTAATGAGTCGGTTAGTTCTTCTCATGAACCTTCAACTACTGGAAGGCATAGGCTATAACATTCTTATCCTACATCATCAACACAACACACAAACCTAAATGTGAAGCATCATAATAAATAATAAAATTTTATCTTTGACTAGTAGGGTCAAAATGGTGTCATGGTTAAAAGAGTCTTGAGCTTTTGGTAGCTCTCTTTGCATTTATCAGTCCACTTAAATGGTACCTTATTCTAAGTCAACCTTGTTAAATAAGTAGCGATGGAAGCAAAGTTTCTCACGAACTGGCGATAGTAATTGGCAAGCCCCATAAAATTCTTAACCTCGATCACAGAGCTAGGCTGACCTAGTTCTTGACCCTTCAATCTTTTATGGATCTACCATTACTCCTTCTTTCAAAACAACATGCCCCGAGAAGGCATTCGAAGACAACCAAAATTCACACTTAGAGAATTTTGCATACAGTTTCTGTTTGCCTAGGACACCCAGAACAATGTGAAGATAGTCTGCATGTTCTTCTTCACTCTTCAAATACACTAGAATATCATTTATAAACACTATCAGGAATGAATCTAGGAATGGCTTAAATACCCCCATTCATTAAATTTATAAAGGTTGCGGTCACATTGGTCAGCCTAAATGAAATCACCAAAAACTCATAATGCCCATATCTAGTTCTAAAAGTTGTCTTGGGCATATCCTCAAGTCTAATCTTCAATTGATGGTACCCAGACCTGAGATCAATTTTTTAAAAGACCTATGCACCTTGAACCTGATCAAAAAGGTCATCAATGTGAGGCAATGAGTACTTATTTTGAATGGTGACCTTATTCAGTTGTCGATAGTCTATGCACATTCTCATGTTGCCATCTTTTTTCTTAACAAACAAGACTAGAGCACCCCACAGAGAAGCACTTGGATGGATAAATCTCTTATCAAGAAGTTCTTGGATTTGAGCCTTAAGCTCTCTCAACTCAGCTAGATCCATGCAGTAAAGAGGAATAGAGATTAGGCAAGTGCCTGACTCTAAGTCTAGTGAAGTCTGTCTCTATCAGGAGGCATACTAGGCAAGTTTGTAGGAAACACTTCTGGAAAATCACACACTATCGGATTAAATTCAATAGAGGGAGACTCCACTTAGACATTCTGAATATGGGACAAATAAGCCCTACCCCACTAGTTTTCTAGCTTAGAGAAAGAATATGACCTTACATGGCTTAGGATTGTACACCCCCTCCCATTCTAACCTTTCCCTCCCCGTGATCTCTAGAGTCACAGTCTTAGCATTACAGTTAAGTACATCATAATAGAGGGACAACCAAGTCATGCCTAAGATCATGCTAAAATCAATCATGTCTAGAATTACTAAGTCAACCCAAGTCTGGAACCATATAAATATAACAGGACAAGCATGATATACATGGGTGACTATAACAGACTCTCCAATAGGGGTAGAAACATGGATGGGGGAATCAAGTACATAATATATAGCATCAAAACCCAAGACATATCACACTGACATGTATGAATAAGTAGAACTCATATCAAATAAAATAGGACCCATCCATAGATAAGAATAGTACATGTGATCACTACATCAGATGTCTCAGCCTCGGTCTTACCTGAAAAGGCATAAAATTAAGCCTTATCATCTCGATGGTCCACCTTCTTGCCTGGTTGCACCAATCCTTGACCTGTACTATCATTACCTCAGCCTTCATGACCTCTAGAATTTCCTACTTGCCCATCTTGTGGAAGTCCTCGACCATGTACACCTCCGCTCGTGGGTACCATTACCCTGGTCTGTTGTACTACTGAATCTGTCCTGCAATGATGGGGACACTCTCTCCTTATGTGCCCTGAATCCCCATAATTATAGCATCCACGATTAAGAGATGACCTACTACCTGGCATAAAAGAAGCTTTCTGGCCTTCTTAGGCAAAACATTATCGTGGAGTACCTAAAAAGCTACCCGTAGAAGTATGCATTGGTGGATGAATTGGTTGGGTTGCAATCACTGACCTTTCTGACCCTCTGGAATAAGATCACTTAAAGTTGCCTGTAGATTTGGGCTTCTTAGCCAAAGCCTTGTCCTGTCCATCCCATCACACTCCCTCTACTTTCTTGACAAAGTCTATAACTTTATTGAAATTCTTACCTATAAAGGTCATATGAACAGACAAAAGATGCAACTCGGGGTTGAACCCCTTCATAAATAAATGGATTCTCTCCTCCTCTATAGTTATCAAATGAGTGGCATACCTAGACAATATATGAAATTTGGCTTCATAGGTAGCCACTATCAAATTACCCTGTTCCAATGCCATTAACTCATCCTTCTTATGATCCCTTAAGATACGGGGCACATATTTTTCCAGAAATAGGGCATGAAACTGGACCCAAGTAAGTGGAGGAAAAACTGGTGAGCGACACTCCACATAGGCCCTCCACTACTGATTGGCTTCACCATGCAGTTGGAAGGTCACAACTTAACCCCATGCTGGTGGACTATACCCAACTTGTGCAATCTCTCATAGCAGTGGAGAATAAACTAATACGCATTCTCACTTTCAGAACTATGGAAGACTAGAGGATTAAGCTTTAGCAACTTAGTTAGCATATTTTGCTTAGTCCCGATCACTATTGGGCCCATAAGTGGTCGAAAGAAGGCATCACTGCCTACCACCTTATCAACCTGAGGAGTCGCAACAACAAATGACTGAGAAAATAGAGATGGTATTGTGGGCATGGGGGGAATGGCCCCAGTACCAGCCAACCTACTCAAGAAGGTCACAATCTGTTGTGCTAATATTGGGTTCAGTGCGGGAAGACCGCAGCCCCAGCTTGGGCGTCTATGTTCTTCCTCAAACTCTATGTTCTTATCTAGCTCATCTCGGGGCACAGGAGGGGCCTCCTCTCTTGGTATTTCCCCGACTGGAGCCTCACCTCTGGCAAATGATGATCTTTCCCGGGCTCTATTGAGTCACATTTTCCTTCCCCTACCTCAACTATGTCCTCTCACAACTGGCTCATTTTCTAGCTCAATAGGATCTACGGTCTGAACAGGTTGTAGCGGGTGTTAAATATCTGCAGACAAGAGAGTAAAAGAAGTTAGATACCAATTTGGATCACCAGATACCAATTGGAATCAAGTCATAGACGAAGTAAAGAAGATAGAGATACTTTTTCTAAATTTTAGTAGCCCCTCGAAGAAAAGTACAAACATCTTTGTACCATTCCGCAAGGCTCTACTAGACAAGGGCGGAGCTACATACAATCTAGGGCCTTCGTTGTAAACTACACGGTATATATAGTATTAATTTTTCGTTTATACATATATTTGTACTTAGTGATGAACCCCCTAAACATAAGCTAAGGGCTTGGTTCAGTGGTAAAAGGGGTTCACGATGTGCACGGCTCTGTGGGTTTGAATGCAGGTAACAACAACTTTATTTTATAGCTGATTTTACTATATACTACAATATTGAACAATAAATTTCTTTTCTATTTTTGTAAATTAAGTAAAACTTATAACTTTTTTAAAGTTTTTATAATTAAAATTGGAAGAAATACATTTTCGCGTACCCATTTTAAGTCAAACGTTTAATTTATATTTGATTAAGGAATAGGATTGGATTTGGAAGGTTCTGATCCTTCTAGTAAAGAAAACAAATGTGTCTTTAAGGTGTAAATCAAGAATTTAAAAAATTCTAATCATTAAACTTTTTTTTAATTATTTATCTTATTTTAATAGTTTTTTTATAGTAATCTTCTATATTTCTTATTTAGTTTCAAAAATTGAATAGCGTGTGTATACAACAATGAATGAGACAAGATCCAAAATTAAAATTAAAAAAGATACATTCTCTAATACTCATTTTAATATTATGTCAAATACATACTTTCTCGATTTTATTGTTCGTGTTAAAGTAGAGTTGAACTTTATGTAGTTGCTTATATCCGAACCGACTCGTTTATATTTGAGCCGATCCAACCCTCTTATTTGTGGATACTATTAGCTTGCTTACTTATTTTCTTGAACCTCCTAGATGAAAATCTTGCCTCCGCCACTGCTACTTGACCTATTTTGGTACAATCAACGAACCCAGAGCTCTGATACCGATCTTATCACGACTCAGACCCATCGTTATTGGAACCCATTCTAATCCTCCGATGGGAGAATCACTATTATAGGCCAAATTGAGGAAGCAGGTTTAATTAATAAAATAAGACTGAGTTCCCATAAACTCAGAATAGTCCAGTCAATCAGTCCAAACATGCGGAATTTAACACCTAAGAATTGAAAGTCGATGTACCTAAACTCTAACGAAACAACAAATCTAAAGGAAAGGGGATGCAACCCCCAAAAGTCTTGAATAATAAGTCAGAGGGTCTAAGTCCTGAGAGAAGGACTAAGGTAAAGAAGAGTCCATGGTGTCCTGAAAGAACTGCTCACCCTTAAACTATTGTCACTAGTGATCTTCTATTCAAGGCCTCTTAGCAGTCGCTGGAACATGCCCTATACTGAACAAAAATAGAGTAAGTGCAGTATCAGTACACAAAAATAATGATGTACTGATAGAATCACGCGGCTAGCCAGTAAGTGAGACATGAGCAAGTAATTACAGCACGGTAAACACATATATATAGAACATCTTATCACTTATCATCTCATAACTAGTGCTTAAACATACTCACAGACTAACAGTCCCAATTACCATACAATTTCAATGAAGGGTTCTGTCATGGGACCTATAAACACTTGTTAGTGTGTCAGAACGTGAAACTTGGTCCAAAATTATGTTGAAATGTGACATCGCATCCAACTATGTGTTGAAACATGGCACCCAATCTAGTTATGTGCTGGAATGTGATACTCGATCTAACCAATTGCAAGCCATAGACAATAAATAGTCATTTCACATGTTCATCACATGCCTCCGTATTCATATACATATGTGCACATAATGTAGCAATTAGCAAGCATATATAACACATACGGGAAGATAAAACTATCACCTACCTCAAAATTAAACTTTAACAACTCTAAAGTGCTGGAGCTTTTCCCTTTTAGGTTCATTCAGCTTGTTCTTGATCTAAAAAAAGTCACATATATTCAAAGGATAAATATAATGACCTAATCCACATGAATTATAACATATTTTCCCTATTAGGACATGATCCTAAACAACATCCAGGGCTATTTTTCACCATTAGTTTTAGGACAAAATCCTACCCTAGGAATCGAAATACGAATTCAGGGAGTGATTTACTTACCTTTAGCACAAAATATGGTAGAAATTTGCAAGAATTCACCCTAGGTCACTTATGGTCTTTTAAGAACGAAGTGAGATGACTAAAAACCATTTTAGGACTTTTCCCCATCCTTATTCGTGACTGTCTCACCATAGCGGGACCACCCCCGCCCTAGCGGGATTATTTCCGCTCTAGAGGCCCCGCCCTACGAGATTATTCCCGCTCTGGCAGAATATAGGGAGACAGAGAGCTCGTAAAGAGTCTTCAAGCCTCCCATATCATAACATACCATCATCCCATGATGGCTTAACATATACCATTCACGCTAAGTTTAATTTTTTGAGTTTTACTCGCCTGAATACTATTTTGTAAAGCCGTACAAGCTCTGTATCTTCTTGGCTATCAACTAAATCAATCAACCTATAGTTTTAGTCCCCATCCATTTTTTATCACCCAATACCTCACCAGACTCGTAATTTATTCAAGTCTAGCCTAGGCTCAAAATTTTTCAAGTAACTACCCGAAGTTTTCTGGCCTAGATTCCTTTCCCATTGGCTTATTTTTAACAATGGGGATATGTCATTACATGGTGAGACCGTTTTGCATTTAGAGGTACTCTAGAGTCCTTACTTCTATCTTTTATTTTAGTATTAGCATTATATTTTTTACGTAGCTATGAGCCTATTCCGGTACCGATTTAAGAGTCAGAGTTAGAGGCTTTGTAGACTAGTCAATCAGAGTTAGAGTTTAATTAGTTTTATCATTTGAGTTCATGTTTTAAAAAACTTTGAGTTATATTACATTCAGATTATTTTGCGACTTTAAATTTGAGAATTTGCATTTATATTCATATGTATGCCCATATTAGTAGTGTCTTTTATAAGCTAAGTCTTTCGCATAGTGAGTTAGCCAGACAAAGTGTTCACTTAGGGAACCAACAATGATTTCTGAATGCCGGTCATGCTAGAATGTAGACTCTGAGCGTAACATTGAGTTAATACTGAAAAATAAATGAGAATATTGTTCATTCGTCTTTTCAACTGATACCTCCAAATGGCTAGAATTGTTTGGTGGCTCTAGGTGTTAAAATTGAAAATTAAGACTCAGAGCGTGACATTGAGTTAATAATGAAAAATAAATGAGAATACTGTTCATTCTTCTTTTCAACTGGTACCTCTAAATGGCTAGAATTGTGTGGTGGCTCTAGGTGTTCAAACTGTTGAGGAGATATATATATATATATATATATATATTGTTATTAATTATGTATTTAGATATAATATTTAGTATAGAATAATTATTTATTTAACTCTAATAAATATTTAATATATTATGTATTCGTAACACTACATTCAAAATTATCTTTAGCAGCAATTAATAAATGAGAATAACTTAATTATCGATTAATATGTTTTCCTAAAGGCAATACTAGTGGCAATTACATTTAATACTCGTTGTAAATGTCGCTAAAGTTATAGAGACATTGGATCCAATGATAATTAAGTATGGTAAAAGCTTTAACATTCTTTGTTAAAGTGCATATTTTTTGTCGCTAAAAGTTATTTTTGTTGTAGTATATATATGTCTATAGTAGATGATTTAGCATATAGTGTTTAGCATGTATATGGAAGATTATTAAACTGTCAGTTGTTGTAAGTATAAACTTATGTTCACAATCTAAGATGAAAATTGGACAAAAGTGCATAACATTAAATATAATTTATCTTGATCATGGAAGAGTGTCACGATCCAAATTCACAAGTCATGATGGCACCTATGTTTCCAACCTATAGGTAAGCCAAATCAAATAATTTTTACCAATATAGCTAAATAAATAAAGTAAAGAATAAGCGACAAACATAATATCTCATATGTTAAGTCTTTCATAAGTATGAAGTGTAGAAAAGCTAAAAATACCACCTAAGATTTGGTGTCATAAGTACAACAGCTTCTAAAATAGGATTCAAATAGGAAACTAAACTGACCAATCTAGATATAATAAATATCTTGTCTGAATACTAAAACAACAGAATAAATAAAAGATAGAGGGAGATGTGGGCATAGCCAAGCATCTCACCACAACTCCAAGATAATCCAAGCTCGGACTCAAAAAGCTCTACGAGATGCACTCGTATTCGAGATCGAATTTGCACCACAAAAGAGTGCAACAAGTGTAGTATGAGTACGAATCTACGTGTACTCAGTATGTCTCATTGATCAATAACGAAGAAGTAGTGATAGGAGTGTATAAAAAAATCATTCTCAAATTTTGTACAGTCAAGTCTCATCGAAATAGGGATAATCAAATATCACAAAATATCCAGCCATCAATTTAACACATAATCATGTAAAATGAAGAAGATAATGAGATGTACGCAACACGATGAGATGATATGCTTCAAATACCAAGTAACCTCACAACCGTATATGCACAATACTTCTCGGAAATTCTTCGAGAGTTTGTGACCCATAGGGGACTCGCTAGGTCCATATACCGACACGGACGATCTCCACGTGCCTATGCGAATGACCCCAACGCATTATCACAAAATCAAACCATCTCCAACATGAATGATCTCCACGTTCCCAACTTATAACCATAAAATAATCTCTCACGGACAATCTTCACGTGTCATACCTTTACTCATACTCAATCTCATGTCAATGCATGTGCACAATATAATATCAACAACATAAAGGATGATGATGCATCTCAATAAATCAAATATCAGTATGACATATAATCACCTCAACTATCACAATTATACGGGTTCAAATAAAAAACACAATCACACAAAAGAACAAAATCAATAATACATAAGCTAATGTTCATATGCTTTGGCATTCTAGTATTACAATCTTTCATTCTATAGTAATAAACTTTCCCTTTATAACATCGGTACTCGTACCAATGCCCTTCATACCATTGGTACGAGACCTCTATATTTCTCCCTTACTCATTATCTATTTCAATTTTTAATATTTAATTAGAAAAAACATCCTCCTACGAAGTCTGAAAGTCTTAACATACCTCTAATGCCGAACACGTGTCACGAATCCTTAAGATTTTGCCTTTCCCTTTCGCAAAGCTTCAGAATGTTCCCAATCTATCAAATATGCACTATTCATAAGTAAACGAATCCGTAGACACCCATATCGCTATATGTCTAGCCTAGATCCAAAAAATCACCCTAAATCTATAATTAATTACCTAAATTCCAAACCTAGGGTTAACTCCAAATCCCTCCAATGCCATAGATATAATGATATTCATATAATAAAGTATACATAACATTTAATTTCCTATTTTAATAGACTAAACTTAAATCATAATGTGATAATAATAATAATAATAAAAAATAAAAAAAATTAATTACGAAGCCCTCACAGAAAGCCAAAAATCTAAAAAACCTCAACATCCTACGTCCCATATCCCTTATCCATTTTAATCCTTACCCACTCATAACAATTAATTACACATAATTACCCATAACAAAACAAAATACACACATATGGAAGGACCATGTGAATAAAAGCAAACCAATTCAATTTCCCTTTTTTTCTTCTTCTGTTCACCACCAAAGATGACACAATATATTGTCATTATTTTCCCAATCTTCTCACTATACATACTACCATTAAGACCCTTTGTTTTTATTAAAAAAATTATACACTGATACTTACCTGAAGCACACGTCCACGCCGCAGCCGCAATAGTTCTCGTCTCCTCTATTTGTTTTCATCCTCAAATTACAGATTATAAAATAACTATTCCTCTTTTATCTAACTTAGTTACATGGACTTTAAAAGAGTAATGGGTATGACCCATTTTTATTTTTTTAAAAAAATTATTGTTTTCCATTAATAATTAATTATAAAAATTTAAATCACCACATAAATTAATTATTTAAAAGAATACTCTTCAACTAAATACCATAATTAAATGGATAACTCAAATATTTCTTTAAAATATTACGGAAAGAGTCAAAATAGTTTTAGTGCTCAGAACGACCTAACGGATACGTTACAAAGAGGTATAGTTTTAACTTTTTCTGATAGTAAATTTTTTATGTATTTAACATACCAAATAGAGATAAATATTTTATACGGACTTGATATAATAAATTTATTAGTCCATTAAACATATTTATACTCTTAATAGTGTATAATTATTATTAGTTGTGTATATTATTTAATTTATTAATTTATTAAAAAGCGAGATTTTTTGTGGATCAATATGCTTGGCAAATTGAATAATAACAATATACATTGTCGAAGTAATAGTTAGTTGGTGGATACATATCTCGACCTAGAGATTGGTGATATTTCTTTATAAAATCTTATAAGTTTTTATGTGTAAACTTTACAAGTAAATTTTGTATCCGACATATAAAATAAGTTAAGCGAAAGCTTACATGAAATAATTGATAAATTAAACTGTCACTAATTTGATTTAGTGAATAAGTATATGAATCTTAACATGGGGAGTTAAATAAGCTTTATGAAAGAATTTTGAAATTGAATTAAAGAGTGCAACTACAGGATAAATCGGATATTTTGAATTAATTTCATAATAGGAAGCCTCGTTAATTAAATTATGTGTTTCCTATTGTGCCTGAATAGTTAGAAATTAAATAAAATCTGATTTCCAGGTGAAGAAGGATAACCTAACAGGTTTGCAAAAAGTTTTAAACCCTAAAACATGTGGTTGTAATAAGGGTCATATTCCATGGTGGTAGTAATAATTATTACACAAATTTTCTACACGTTTTTCTATAGAAATTCGCTCGCACAAATTTTATAGATTTTGATATTATTTGGGTTATACAACAGAAGACTATGAAATTGAAAGTGATCATGATTCAATAATGATTTTGATGATATACCACAAAATTGTTACTGATACGTAGACACTGAAGGCCAATTCTATTAATACTAGATATTGAAGCCTGTGGCCTAATATATGTTACTCACTTGTCGCATTTTATACGATACAAATGAAATTTCGAGAGTCAATCAATTTTTTTTTTATGATTTATAAATATTTTATGTTATTAATTATTATGATTTTTAATATTTTTTACATAATTTTCAGATAATATATGTTACTCCTTATGTCTCAATTTATATGGCACCGATAAAATTTAGAATCAAATTTTTATATCTTTTAAATATTTTAAGTTGTCAATTATTATGATTTATAATATTTTTACGTTATTTTCAACTTAGATGTGTTACTCCTTCTATCTCAAGTTTTGTGACACTGATAGAATTTCAAGATTCAACTCAATTTACTTATATGTCTATTAAATTTTTAAGTTGTTAATTATTGTAATTTATAATACTTTTTAGTCATTTATGTTACTTTCATTGTCTTAATTTATGTGGCACAAATAAATTTGAAGATTCAATCTAATTTTATTTTACCGTAAATTTTTATATATTTTTATATTATTAATTATTATAATTTATGATATTTTTTTATGTAATTTCTAAATATATAAATTATTGAAGATTCTTTTTTAATATTTAAATGACTAAAATACCCTTAAATGGAAATGTAATTCCAAAAAGCACACATGTCGTTATCGACATGTGTGCTCTAGACTGTTATACTATAATATAATAATTGTGATTTGTAATACTTTTACGTCATTTTCAAATAACGTGTATGTAAAATCTAATAATATATAATATTATAAAATAATATTTATCGGTATCTGCATTGCACGTGTATGTAAAATCTAATAATATATAATATTATAAAATAATATTAATTACTATAATAAAATATTAATAAGCAATCATACATAAAACAACAAAGTATATATTTTTGTGAATGATCAATATGGATCGTCATGTTATAATTTATTTATCGAGTTCAAAATATTTAGATGTAATATGAACCTACGGAGATAAACGATCTAAGTTTAAATATAAAAAGATAGAAGTATTTCCATAATGATATCATATTCTACTCCGTCCACCATAATAATTTATAATTTAACACGATCAACTTAGTTGACATATATCACCTTTATTTTCTCACTTAGCAATTATTTTTATGTGATTCATTTCTTAAGTTTGGAATCAAGTTTGTCCAATAATATTGACAAGTCACTTTTACCAATCTTACTACGAGAAATTAAAATTTATTTCACCGAAAATAATTATGCATTTAGCAAAATATTTAATCAAATATCATTATATTTCTTTTCTATTAATTGAACTGGATAATTTCAATTCATGAAATAACTTAAATAACCAAAATCTCAAAATAAGTTACAAAACAAATATTTAACGAGTTCAAAAATTAATACTCATATTTCGTGAATAGGGAGAACAACAAGGCAAAAGAATATTTAAGGCAATAATTGAATTTGAAGGGACGTATTACTACTTATCAACGCCAATATGAATATAAGATTTTTCACACTTAGAAAATTAATATTACAAAAATATCATTCCAATCTTTCCTGATATGATGATAGTCATTTTCTCTATTTTATGAATTTAAATTTAATTTTAGTTATTTTTTTATGATGTAAAGAAAATGATATCGTTGGTGGTGGATGGTTTCTATTAACTAACATATTATAAGTCTAATTTTTTTAGTTACATGAATTAGTGAACTCATAATTAAACTATCATACAATAATTATTTTTTTAGGATTTAAACAAAATTAGATATGAAATTGATGATATGATGTCACGCCCCGGGAGGGTACCCTAGACGTAACCGGCACTCAGAAACCATTTCTGGCTCCCAAGCGAACCACATAGCCTGATCACACATCCGTTCATTAAATCATTCAGCGGAAAGTTTAAAAATAAAGAATAATTTAGCGGGCATCTCAAATCACCCATCCAACTCGAAGAATAAAGGCCATGGGCCAACAGATCAACTAAAATATTTGTCATTAAAATAATTTGACAAGAATAACTCAAGGACAGGAATACTCAATCGACTCATCACGATCTAGTCTATGAAGCCTCTATCACTACTATCTATTTGGTGCCAATGACATGTTCATGGCTACCTCAAACCAAAATGAAAAGGGCTAACTCGATGCAAGAATACACAGACGGTGTCCTCCGAATGTAGGGGAGGACTCACCAATACGCTGAGTGCGAGTAGATCCCCAATGATGCTCCTATTGACGATCTCTTAAACCTATCTCTACATCATGAAACGATGCAGGTCCAAATGGACGTCAGTACGTGGAATGTACTGGTATATAAAATGGCAGAATGAAACATACCTCAAGGAAGAATAACATCGGTCCACATATCTCAAATCATAAAGGTAAGAAGGACTCAAATAAAGCATCGTAAATCTAAAGTAAGGCTACCGTTTAGACAGAGACCAATCATATACCATACAATCCAATCCAATTATGTATAATACAGTTCAATCAAATCATTTACAATTCGACCCCTTTCAATCATGTACAATCCGATTATATACACTCAACTCAACAACCAACTCAATAATCAAATCCAATCTAGTCATATACCATTCTATTCAATCCAATCACAATTCATCTACTTCAATCCGACCATATACAATCTACTCAACATTCAACTCAACAATCAGCTCAAAGGACTCAACTCAGTAAATATGCAAATTAAATTATGCAACGTTTTACAATTCAACTCAAAGGACTCAACTCAATAAATATGTAACAACTCACTCAAGTGTCCTAAGTCTAACAAGAAATAGTTTAGACAGGACTAACTCATAAGCATATAGCAACTCAACTCAACTCAACTGACTCAGAGTACTATCAAGACCTAAATGGGAGTTTCTCTTAACCGACAACCATCACTTATGAGCCAGTGAAAGTACAACAAACCGACGTTGTTGCCGCGTCCGTTCATACCTTTCCAGGGTATGAACGAATCAACCAATCATGGATCCAATCCAACCAAGTCCTACAATGTCAGGATAAATCTCTCGGGGAAGCATCCGACTTTAATGGTTCAATCCCCCCTACGTTTGGCAACATAGGTATTGGGTTCGAGTATGGACTATACTCTTGCCCAATTCGGTGCTCGATACTCCTCCCATGACTCCATGCTCATAAAACTCCTCCAATCATCTCAAATAAGCCCTCACGGCTAGTTTCATGTGGAACATTGCCACCTCATCAACTCTGTTCTCATTTCAACTCAATTAACTCATAATGACAGGTCTCATTGGACCTTCTTTCAAATCGACTCATCTCAAATCATCAAACTCTTCTCTTTAAAAAATTTATACAATCTCAACTCAATGAATGCAGAAAATATTATGTACATTAAAATATAATTTCAACTCCTCAACTCAAACTCAAGATAGATACTTTAATGTAAAAATACTCAACTCATTTAAAGGCTCCTCATACTCAACTCATACTTAAACTCTTTTCTAAATCAAAGATAAAACTAATAATTCTTTAGACTCAAAATAGTGTATAAATAGTCTATGCAAAAAGATTCACAAATAATTTATTTAAAGCTCCTCCTCAAAAGATCATTTATTTTCAAAATATTTCTAAGACTCCAATCAACTCAAATTATGCACATCATATACCACAAAATCACATAAGACTCCAATCCACTTTATCACCAAACATTATCATCACATCATCATCAAACATTATCATCACATCATCATCAAATATCATCATTACATCATTGTCAAACATCCACTCCGAAATCCTTATTTTAGTTCTATGTTCATTTTATAGAAGAAAAGGGACATTCCTAACTAACCAATTCATTATTTTCATTCCAATCAATACACATATACACACAACTATCCATCTCAACCTCAAGACATTTATGACAAGAAATCTCATCTTGGGTTCATGTGAATGAAACATGAACCCATACTCTCAACAAAACTCAACTCAAGAATATCGTCAATACCTATAAATCTATATACAAAGATACATTTGTAGTTAATAATATGAAAAATAACTATTTAGTAACTCAAGTCATTAAAATCATCAATCAACCATTTGTATCTAAAAACATCCTATAGTTTAGGGAAAACTTTCAAGAAAACCTTTCTAGAAGGTGCAACTCTTTCACAACTCCTAACCAACACATCTATGGGCATATGGAAGAACTCAATCCATATTTTAGGTTAGCCTTACATACCTTAGTGAAGACTTGAAAAAAACCTTGATGTTGGGTCTTCAATGGAGGACTCAAATCTTGAAGCTCTTGGACTCTTTTGTTGGAAGTGGAGAAGAAGAAGAAGAGAGAGAGAGAGAAGCTCCTAGGGCTTTTAGAGAGAGAGTGAGGGATTGAAAATGATCTCAAAATGTGTTAGGGATGATACATATATAATTTGGGTAAGTTCCCAAATTACCCCTCCTCAAAAGTTCTGAAAATAGGCTAAAAATGCACTTGGCATGATAGTGGCGCGTCGTGCCCTTACAGCGCTTGGCTGATTACGCCTAAAACCTGCACACCTCGTAGTGGCGCGCCGCGCCAAGGACCAAACTACTGAGGCACATTCTTGGCGCGATAGTGGCGCGTCGCGCCCTTATAGCGCCAAGGCCAATATTTTCTAGGTTCTGGAAATTGGCTTGAAAAACCCTGCACACCTTTTTGTGGCGCGCCGTGCCAGAGCCCAAACTACTGAGGCATATTTCTGGCGCGATAGTGGCGCATCGCGCCACTGCGGCGCCAAGCCCAGTTTTCCAGCAATTGCAACCCAGGCCTGAAAATCTCTACTGTGCTAGTTCATCTTAGGATCGCCATACCTTTCGACTCCAAACTCCAAACTCCAAAATTTACATTCTTGGTGGCGTTGGAAATAAGACTCGACGACCATTAATTTAATAGGTCGTGGGCTACCCAGATCGTCATATATCAAAAGATAGGGTCGTTAGAAGTCAACCCCTCATGCAAACTCCTCCTCAAACTTATCCACGACGAGCCTTTTGGCTTGATTTGGTCCTAGGGGTCCTTCATGACCCCACATCACCTCTAACGTTCTTTAATTACTTAGGAACTCATCCTAACTCATGTGAAAAATTTCAAGTCCTCCGGTCCGAGTCTACACTCATGTGAAGAAATATTCGAATCTTAGCGAAAAAAATTCCAGGGTGTCACATATGAATAGTTATGGAGTAAATTGAAAATAATATTTAAAAATATATGTGGATACATAAATAAATTATTCTATTATATTTCAAATAAAGTTACAAAGGATGATATCATTAATTTATCTTTTTGTTTAATAATTGTGCTTCAACGAGTAAGTTAACTAGTAATATTATAATTCTCTTATGATAAAATGCTCTGTTTTCAAGTAGGGCTTATACAATTTTTAATACTAATAATTATGAGAACGTGCGTTGCACATTTATCTTGTATATATATTATTAAACTTTTTTGTGCTATAAATTAAAAATCAAAAAATAAAAAAAAAGAAGTAACAACTCATAAGTTGAGGTTAGAAAACCTTGCAAATTTGATGGTACTTTAGTGACATATATAATAATTTTAAATAAAGTATTTATCTCCTAAAACTAACTATCATGCTTGAAAAATAAAAACTAAACTGACACATATCTTAAATTGCATCATGATCAACCCAGATGTGGTTAGAAGTTAAACCTTGTTCGACTAAAACATATGAATATTAAAAAAAAATTAAAAATGTAGATGCGGTAGGGTGAGGGTGGGGGGGTAGGATAGAAGTATTTGAAACTAAAAATGGTAGAATAAATGACTTTGTTCTAAATAATTTGGTGGTTAAATGGATGATCATAACTCATAGGTTAATTCCCTCCTTTATGGATGGTAATGTTGTTGATAATGTGGTCAAATCGATGACCATAACTCCTACATTAATTCCCTTCTTTATGGGTAGTAATATCCTCATTCTCAAGGTTTAATGTCATATTTATGACACCCTTTGGTATTCCTCAATGTAATCCTACAAATAGAGGCATTGAGAATGATGTTGAATACAATTAAAAAAAGAAGAAGTTATCTTACATTGTTCCTCTTGCCTTATATTCTTATTCTTGTCTTCATCTTTATATTGTTCTTTTGTTCTTGATTTCATAATACATTATCAACACAAAGTCTCAAGGTTGAACAAGATTTCTTGTGAAGTATCCCTTTACAATCTAATGTTAATATTATTAAATTGTGTCTACACTTTTTCTACTTTACATTTTATTTAATTTGTTTGTAGTTGAATGGAAAAAGGCTAACAAAATTGACTTTATAAAGTGAGATGTTTTTGTCGATTTTGCTAAGAAAAAAAAGGTCACTGTTTTTGGAAAAAAAAAGAACTACAAGTCCTAGTGTTTTTTTCATTGAAAAGAGTGAACTATTTATATTGTTGATTAATTTGTAATGAAAAAGATCTTATCTAACAATTTTACTTATAAAATATACAAGAATTTACTTTCTGAAAATAAATAAACTGTATATTCACTCACTGTCTATTTTAGTCTAATTTTATTATTTTTTATGATAGTCTTATCATATCAAATTTATCAAAGATTGAGTTCTTGACACTTGATATTTTTACTTGTCATGGATTCTCAATGCTGAAATTCATCTAATGCTAAAGATCTTGGTGCAGCTATTACCGGGGGTAATACATGGTCGAGTCAGGATAGATCAAAGGCAATGATTTTCTTCGTCATCATCTGAATGAAGGATTGAAGGTTCAATACCTGACTGTGAAAGATCCACTTGAATGGTGAACTGATTTTAAAAAAAGGTATGATAACCTTAAGGCAACAGTATTTCCAAGGGCTTGTTATGAGTAGATTCACTTAAGATTACAAGATTTTAAAACTATATGTAATTACAATTTTGTTGTACACAAAATTACCTTCCAACTAAAATTATGTGCATAAAAAATTACCCACACTTTCTTCTGGGTTGTACCATACAAGTATTGGTATGATTGAATCACATGCAATAGTAAACAAAGGCTTTACTGATCCTAATGATTTTATCATTTGGCATAACTCGTTAGGCCATCCCGATTTTAATATGATGTGCAAAATCATTAAGAATTCACATGGACATACTTGAAGAATCAAAAAAAAATTCAATCAAAGGAATTCTCTTGTGCTTCTTGTTCTCAAGAAAAGTTGGTTATTAAACCATCAAAAACTAAGTTTGGGATTGAATCCCCTGCATTTTTAGAATGTATACAAGGTGATATATGTGGACCAAAATTCACTCAACATACGAATCATTTAAATATTATATGATCTTGATAGATACATCTACAAGATAGTCATATGTGTGCTTATTATCAACTCACAATATGTCTTTTGCAAGATTGTTGGCTCAAAATAATAAGGCTAAAAGAACAATTTTCAGATTATGCAATAAAGTCAATTCGTATTGAAAATGCTGATGAGTTTACATCGCAGACCTTTAACGATTATTATTCATCCATTAGGATAACAATTAAACATCCATTTGCTAATATTCATACTCATAATGGTCTAGCAGAATCATTGATTAAACGTCTCCAATTGATAGCTAGACCATTGCTAATGAGGACTATCACGAAATCCACTAAATGCGGAAGATAAAAGCGAAAAATAGCTTAAATAGATAAATATAGATTAAATAGAAACTTAGTCAACTACAAAAAAAATTCCTCCACTAATTGGTTGTCATATGTACAAGCCTTCTAATTACAAGATACGAAATAAATACGAGTCTCAATCTGTATTTCTCGAATAGAACATAGTCATAAGTAAAGAGGAATAGAAAAGATGCTTAGCATCAACAGGTACCTCTCGAATCGCCTCAGAAAGCCTCGGATAAAAATAAGATAAAATGGGTCACTGTCCGGGCTCAGGACCTACATAAGTGTAGTTAGAAAGAAGTGAGTACCAACAACGTTGTACACAGTAAGTAAATATAATGACCTTGAGGGTCATTTTTAAAAATTTGTGTGAAATTATCATTTTAACCCTATTTTTTAGTGCCCCCGAGTGTTATTTGATCAATTTGCACTATCGGTTCATACTTATACAGTTCCAAATGAGTTTTGAGGGTCAAAAACATATTTTAAAGGGTGGTGGTGTAAGTTGACCGTGGTCAACACACGTGAACAGTAACACTTTCGTGAATAGTAACTTTTTGGGCAGAAAATGCCCCTTTCTTCCCATTTCAATAGTTTCTCACCATTTGTTTGAGTTCTTGAACTCTTTGAGGCGATTTGAGAAGAGATTTTCGAGGCAAAGTATTGGGTAAGTGATTTTTGACCTAAAAACTTCCTTTTTCATTAAGTATTTGATAATTTTAACTCTTAAATTTTAGTTTTAAACCCCAAAAATCTTTGTTTCTTCCCTAATTCGAATTTAAGGAAAATGATGATTTCTAATTCGTTTTGAGCTCTATTTTTATGGATTTTTCAACCATGAGTTCCTTATTACAAGTAGAATATGATTGTCTAATAAATTTCCAGATTTGACTTTTTTCGGAAATAATTAATTTTTGGACTATTTTACCCTCGATTCTGAAACCTATCAATATGGGTGTTATTATGGGTTTACTTTACTTTGATATTTGTGTTGCTTGAATTATTTGATTAATTGCGATTATGAGCTATTATTATGGGTTTACTTTACTCGCGTCACTATATATATATAAACTGGTGGCAACGATGCCGAAGTGGAACTTTTCTGAATGCAGGTGGAAGCGTTCCTTAGTTTATTTCATAGGTTTAATTAATTCTTTATACTCAGTCAGCTAAAACCTACTGAGTATATGTGAATTGTACTCACCCCTACTTTTGTATCCCTTTTTGATGCAGATACTAGTCGGGGTACCTCACGTGGCAGTTGATATTCTAGCGGATTGTGTATTCTCAAATTAGTGGTGAGGTCCCAAAATTTGGATCGTCACTAGTCTATCTTTATTGTTCATTCTTTTGGATCATTCAGAGACTTATATTGTATCTTCAAATTTGAACCTTATATTAGATGCTCTTTATACTTATGACACCAGGTTTTGAGATAATTTTTTTATTGTTTTTCTTTCTATTTAAATTGTGGCATCACTTTCCCCTTTGGGAGTCTTGTATGAGTTTTATTTTTAGGATTACACATCAGATTGGGTTTTGAGATGTGTGTCATCATGACCTTTATTTTTGAGTCATGATAGTAAACAACTAAGACTAAGCAAAGCTAGTAAAATAAACGTACTCCTGTCACACCATCTAACCCCCAGACTATAACCTACACAGAAATCAGCATAATCTAACAGTTCTAACATCACAATATTCATAAATCTCAAAAATAATACAATTTATTTCGCAAGTGAATCAGCACAATCAGTGATACAAATCAGGGAAATATCAGGGGTAAAACAGTCTACAATGACAAAAGATGTATGATGCAATGAGATGCATTACAATATCACATATAGTGATGCATGCCTGCCCTAAATGATATACATCCGTTGATCACCTCAGATCAGAACCCATGGAGGCCTCACATGGACCATGTATCTGTCGAAAGAGACTCAGCTATAATATCCACCAAAAAAGACCTCGCCATCGAAAAAGACCTCGGCCATAACATCCATCGAAAGAGACCTCGGCTTTCAGAATAAACCTTGGCTAATCAGCTCGACTGTTAAAAACCTTGGTCCCAATATCCAATATCTCACTCATATCACTTTTTCAGCCATCAAAAATAGATACATGCACAAGTAATGAGTGAAAACAGAATGAATATTCACATATGATATTGTATCATCCATAATCACCCAATTAGTATATATTATAACAACATATAAATATATCCAAATATCCATAACAAGCCCAAGGTTCAATCATACCGAACACAAGTTGTTATCTCATCCCAGTTTTCTATGTATTTACCCTATTTTTATCATTAAGTTCATTTGAATATTGATAGTTCTCAAAACTACTTTCTATCAATCCTCAACACATAAGACATGGATAAATGAATCCTCAACACATAAACCATTTTTTATCAATCCTCAACACATAAGACATGAATAAATGAATCCTCAACACATAAGTCACAAATAATTGATCCTGTCAACTTAAGAATAGGTTTAGAAATTCACTTGCCTTAGCCAAAGTCACGATCAACCCAAAGTCAAGGCTTTCCCTCTCCGACGATACTCCAAATCACCAAAATCTAAGAAGGTTCTGAAACCTTTCCCTACAACTTCAGAATACAAATTCTAAGGCTAACATCACAGATATCACCATGGGCTGTGATAAGCATCACGGACCGTGATGGATCCTCCGTTGTGAGTCTCAATTATAGTTTAATGAGGGGTAATCCGATGTAATATCCATCAAAATATTCATAACTGCCCTAAGAATGCCTTGAAAATAGGTCGCTCATGTAATGCATTATCCTTAATCTTTTTAGCAAATCTAATTCGAAATATCAATCAGCGAGTCAAAACCTACAGGAAAATAGTCTCGGTGGATTTTTAGGACCCGTATATCGAAAGATAGCTTTTTTAAAGAAACTGCGCAAAATAGTAAGGTGTGCGGCAATTCCGCGTTGCGAACCTGGCGATGGTTTTCTGGCCGAATTTAGTTTTTAGCAAGGGCACTTTAGACTTTTTCCTAATTATTAGCTAATGAACCTAGACGTTTTTAGGACCTAATTCAGCTCTATAAATTAACACAAATCTCTAATTCTATTCATTCTTTTATAATTCACCTACTCAAATATTTCTCTCTCTACAAAAGACTCTCAAGGGCTCAATTGAAGACTTCAAGAAAATTCACTCAATCTCTCCATAAAAAATCTCAAAGTTCTTCCAAATTATTTGGTGTTCTCACTTAAGGTATATGGATAATGATTCATGGATTCTTTCATCCATGAAGCCCAATAAATTTCTCAAGGTTTTCTATAAAATTAAAGTATGGTATTTTATGAGTTTTATGATCTCTTTTCCTATTACATGATTTATGATTCAAAGTATGATCATGATTCTATTTTGATATAAATTGATGGTTATTGCATTAGATTGAAGAGTTTTTACATGAATTCTCCTATTTTGATCTCTAGGGTTCATGATGTAAATTACGAGTATTTTGAATTATAATTCCAAGGGATATTATCTATATGAATTATGTATGGAATGATATAAAGTTTATAATCATGCATGTTTTAAAGTCAATTACATAATTTTCAAAGTCAATTGATTAAGCAATTGAGTTCTACTTTAAGTTCAAGGGATTAACTTCATGCAAGTTATGAAGTAAGGTGACTTAGGGCCCTATGTGGTGACCTAAGGACTAAAAGGTGACTTAGGGCCCTATGTGGTGACCTAAGGACTAAAAGGTGACTTAGGTCCCTATGTGGTGACCTAAGGCCTAACGATATGAATTATGCAAATATGATTGTAATGATGAAATGACAATTCTCACATTACAAGTATGTTATAAAAATAAGCTACTCTATGATTTCAATCCTATGATCATGACTATGATATATGTAATTATGATTTCTATGCTATGCATGTATTCTGTGGGATTTGACTTAGCACCGAGTGGACTTGAGGTGGGTGCCCTACCAAAAGTCTCAGTAGCAGCCTCATGTCCCATAAACTACGTGCCACCATAGGTTGCCTTCATGGCCTAGCTATTGGATCCATATATAATGTATGTATGATCCGTCTAGCGGGGTAGAGTCTACCTTGGTAAGTAGATTCCTCTTTTTCTTTATTGTATGAAGAGACAACGGGATTCCATCTTATATCTTGCGTGGTCTTATTATGGGTTATGGTTCTTATCCTACATATGAATGATCTCTTATATATGTTATGATTTTAAATTATGCTTTTTAAATGCTTTGGTCAATATAATTTTCTCATGACTTTACTTGCCTCATCTTATCATGTGATTTACTTGACCATTGCATTCCATGATTTACGTTGCATGTCACACCCTCATACTTAGTACATTTCAATGTACTAATGCATACTTTTTGCCTACATTGTCTCATAATATAGGGGTTGAGGTTGAAGATCATATTCATTTATGTGGCTAGTTAAGTTTTCCTATCCAGTGGTGTTTGTGGTGAGTTCTCAGTTATCGGAGACTAGTTATCGAGTTAGTTATTATTTTGAAAGACTTTTACTATGTTTCATATTGAGGGTGAGTAAGGACATGTCTTATCCCCCGTCTATATTCATGAGTAGAGACATCTAGTTGGATAAATATTTCGAATTTATATTGTCATGCGATGTTCTTAAATTTCTATTCATAGTTTAGACTCTCTTATGATGTTTCCGCTTTTTCTTTACCTTATGTATGCTTATGATATGTACAAGGGGTTTGGTTGGAGCCCCTTTGGGGTTTCAATCACCGTGTTATGACTAGATTGGGTCGTGACAAACTTGATATCAGAGCACAAGGTTTTTCAAGTATCCTAGGGTGTCCAACATATCGTGTCAAGTTGAGTCTTATTCATAGGTGTGAAGTGCACCAAACTTACAAGTAGGAGGCTATGAGGCATTTTAGGAATCCTCACTTCTTTCATGATCCATGTCGTGCTATAGAATTTACTGTAAGACTTCTTTTCCCTAACGGTCTGTCTTGGCAATTTTCAAAAGAGGGGAAATAATGCTAATGAAGCCCAAGCTCCCCCGGCTCCTCAAGAAAATGGTCCTCTATCGGACCAAGTGACCAATGTGAAATTTTGAACGACCATTACTATGCTTGCCCAAATAGTGACCAATCAAGGTATTGTGACTCCTCCTAATGTTCCTACTCCGGCCTCAAGAGTAAGGAACTTTGCATGAATGAATCCTTCAGAGTTTCATGGCTTAAAAGTTGATGAGGATCCTCAAAAATTCATTGATGAGATGTACAAGACAATGAGTATTATGGAGGTAACTTTGGAAGAAAAAACGGAATTGGTGGCTTAGCAACTTAAGGGTGTTGGACAAATATGGTACACTCAATGAAAGTTGGAGAGGGTGGATGAAGGTCCTATTGAATGGGAAGCTTTCAAACTTGCTTTCCTTAATCACTTTTTCCTCTTGAGTTAAGGGAGGCTAAAATGTTGGAGTTCATAAATCTTTGACAACGCAATATGGGATGAGGGACTATGCCCTCAAATTTACTAAGTTATCCAAGTATGCTCCTTCATTGGTTGTCGATCCACATGTCCGAATGAGTAAATTCATATCAGGGGTGTCCAACTTGGTTGCTAAGGAATTTTGCACCGCTATGCTTGTTAAGAAGATGGAAATATCTCATCTCATGACTTTTGCCGAATAAATTAAAGGAGGAAAGCTCAAGGAAATGACGATGAGGGATTCTAAGAAGGCCCGATATGAAGGTGGGTTCTCAGGACCGTTGGTAGTAGTGGACGCTCTCAACAAGGCTAAAGCTCGAGGAAGAAGTTTGCTAAGGATAAGGTACCATACCCTAAAGCTTAAGGAGAAGGAGGTGTAAATGCTAGTAACCCTTCTTTTCCTAAGTGTGCAAAGTGTGGAAAGAATTATGGAGGAAAGTGCTTGATGGGAACGGTTGCTTGCTATGGATGTGGCAAGATGGGCCATAAGAGATCCGAGTGCCCTCTTGTTTCCAATAAGGGAGGAGAAGGTCGTCCTCTAAGAGGCCAAGTGCAACAAGGCGCCCAAGCTCAACCTAAGGGTGACCAACGCAACAACCGATTCTATGCTCTTTATGATAGGTAAGAGGTTGATGAGGCTCCCAATGTGGTCACAGGTATATTACGAGTCTTTAACTTTGATGTTTATGCATTGCTTGATCCGGGTGCCAACTTGTCTTTTGTTACTCCTTACATTGCTATGAGATTTAATGTGTGCCCCGACGTATTAATAGAACCTTTTTTTGTTTATACTCTTATTGGTAATTCGGTATTAGCCAAGAGAGCTTATAGAAATTATCCCCATATGGGTCTTGCACAGAGTAATTCCATTTGACCTTGTTGAACTTGATATGAATGATTTTGACATCATTCTTTATATGGATTGGTTATATGTCGCTTACCATCTATATGTTGTAGAACTCGTGTGGTTAAATTTCACTTTCCTAATGAGCCTATTCTTGAATGGAAGGGTAATGATTCAATGGTTAAGGGTAGATTCATCTCATGTATTAAGGCTCAAAAAATAATTTTCAAAGGGTGCATTTATCATATTATGCAAGTTAGGGACATCGATTCCAAAACTCCTACTCTTGATTCGGTCCCTATAGTTAATGAGTTCTTTGATGTATTTCCCGGTGATTTGTCCGGTATTCCTTTCGAAAAGGAAATTGACTTTGGCATAGATCTCCTTCCCAATATCCAACATATTTCTATTCCTCCTTATCGTATGGCTCCGGTGGAACTTAAGGAGTTGAAAAAATAATTAAAGGATTTGTTGGATAAGGGTTTTATAAGATCGAGTATTTTATCATGGGGTGCTCCCGTGTTATTTGTTAGAAAGAAAGATGGGTCACTCCGAATGTGTATAGACTACCGGCAATTGAATAAGGTCACCATAAAGAACAAGTATCCAATTCCAAGGATAGATGACTTGTTTGATCAATTACAAGGAGCAAGCTACTTTTATAAGATTGACCTCTATTCCGGTTATCATCAATTGAGGGTAAGAGAGCGTGATATTCCCAGAATGGCTTTTCGGACAAGGTATGGTCATGTTGAATTTGTAGTAATGTCGATTGGTTTGACTAATGCTCCCTCTATATTCAAGGATTTGATGAATCGTATTTTCAATCCATATTTGGACATGTTTATAGTGGAGTTCATTGATGATATCTTGATTTATTCTCGAAATGAGGTAGATCATATGGATCACTTGAGGATTGTGTTGCAAACATTGAGAGAAAAACAATTATTCGCTAAATTTAGTAAGTGAGAATTTTGGATGAGGGAGGTTGCATTTCTTGGCCATGTGGTGTTCGGTGATGGGATTAAAGTAGATCTAAAGAAAATAGAGGCGGTTAAGAATTGACCTAGACCATTATCTCCTTCAGAAATTAGAAGCTTTTTGGTCTTAGCCGGATACTACAGAAGGTTTGTTGAAGAGTTCTCATCTATTGGTTCGCCTATAACTAAGTTGATACAAAAGAAGGCAAAATTCCAATGGTCGGAAGAATGTGAGAAACGTTTCCAAATATTGAAGGATACGTCGACTCCTATTTTGACATTTTTCAAAGGTTTGGATGGGTTTGTTATTTGTTGTGATACTTCACGTGTTGGTTTAGATTGTGTCTTGATGCAACATGGTAAGGTTATAGCCTATGCCTCTAGATAACTTAAAGTGCATGAAAGGAACTATCCAACCCATGCTCTTGAACTTGCGGCAGTTATGTTTGTGTTAAAATTTTGGCGCCATTATCTTTATGGGGTACATATTGATGTGTTTACCGACCACAAAAACTTGCAATATGTGTTTAATCAAAGGGATTGAACCTTAGGAAAAGGAAGTGGATTGAGCTCCTAAAAGACTATGACATGAGCGTATTGTACCATCCGTGTAAGGCAAATGTTGTAGCCGATGCTCTTAGTCGGTTGACTATGGATAGTGTTGCACATGTTAAGGAAGGTAAGAAGGAATTCGTTAAAGAGGTCCATAGATTGGAACGTTTAGGTGTGCGTTTAGTTGATTCCAATGATGCAGGCGTTCTTATACATAATGGTTTAAAATCATCTCTTGCGACAGACGTTAAGGCCAAACAAGACAATGATTCAATTTTGGTCGAATTGAAGAAGTCGATTGCCGAAAAATCCGTTGAGGCTTACTCCCTAAGAGAAGATGAGGTACTACGTTACCAAGGTCGTTTGTGTGTTTCAAATGTTGATGAATTAAGAGAGTTGATATTGAATAAGGCCCATAGTTCTCGGTATTCAATTCATTCAGGATCCACAAAGATGTATCGTGACTCCAAAGAGGTATATTGGTGGAATGGCATAAAGAAGGACATAGTGGAGTTCGTGGCTAAGTGTTCTAATTGTTAACAAGTGAAAGTTGAACATCAAAGGTCGAGAGGTCTAGCTCAAGAAATCAAAATTCCTACATGGAAGTGGGAAGATGTGAATATGGACTTTGTCACGGTTTTGCCTCGTACTAGAAGATAACATGATTCTATTTGGGTCATTGTGGAATGAATGACCAAATCGGCATATTTTCTACTGGTTAAGACTTTTTATGGTGCCGAAGACTATGCTAAGTTGTACATTCGTGAACTTATGAAACTTCATGGTGTTCGGTTATCGATTATATCGGATAGAGGTACTCAATTTAGTTCACATTTTTGGAAGTCATTTCAGAAAGGTCTTGGCACTAAAGTCAAGCTAAGTACCGCTTTCCATCCTCAAACTGATGGACAAGCCGAAAGAATAATTAAAACCTTGGAGGATATTGTTAAGGGCATGTGTGATTGATCTTAGAGGAAGTTGGGATGACCATTTTCCATTGATTGAGTTTGCCTACAATAATAGTTATCACTCTAGCATCCAAATGGCTCCTTTTGAAGCTTTCTACGGGAGAAGATATAGGTCTCTGGTGGGGTGGTTTGAAGTAGGTAAGATGACATTGATTGGTCCAGATTTGGTAGTTGATGCAATGGAGAAATTAAAGCTCATAAGAGAAAGGTTGAAAATGGCTCAAAGTCGTCAAAAGTCCTATTCGGACACTAGGAGGAGAGAGCTTGAATTTGATGTGGATGATATGGTGTATTTGAAGATTTCACCTATGAAAGGGGTAATACGGTTTGGTAAGAAAGGGAAGTTGATCCCTAGATATATAGGACCTTATAGAATATTGAAGTGCATTGGAAAAGTAGCATATAAGTTAGACTTGACACTTGAGTTGGCTTTGGTTTATCCGGTATTTCATGTGTCAATATTGAGAAAGTTTGTGGGTGATCCAAATTCTATTGTGCCAATGGGAAATGTAAGTATTGAAGAGAATTTTACTTATGGATGTCCCGATTGAGATTTTAGACCGGCAAGTGAAGAGGTTTAGAAATAAAGACGTTGCATCCATTAAAGTGTTATGGAGGAATCAACAAGTAGAGAGTGCTATATGGGAAGCAGAATCAGACATGATGAAGCGTTATCCGTATCTCTTTCCTTTCACTCGAGCCTAAAGGTACTAAGTTATTCATGATTAAATCGATTAAACTCCTATGTTTCAGTTCCATATGTCATTCATATGCATGCATGATTTATGAAAATGATTTTTCTCAAGGACTATGTCTTATGTTAAGTAAGTAACTCATCCCAGCGCACCAGCCCAAAGTTCTAACCCAATGGTTCTCAAAATCCATAACTTTAGTCTGAAACCTATCTTTCAAAACTAAAAAGGCTACTCCAAGAGACAACCAAATTTCTAGTAGAAATATCACACTAGGACCAACTTCAATGTCACTCTCATGCCAACAGAGTTTGTAGAATCTGAAAGAATATGAGAATCTAACTCAAAATCAATGGGAAATAATGTCATAAGTCAATTACCACTCCACGAGTGAAAATCTGAGTAAACCACCAACCCAGGAGCCAAACTGACCTAATAAGCAGTTTATTAGCATATTAAACTTGCCTAAAGCGACCCAATAGAACTGAACCATCATAGAAAATACTACAAGTTGACCCACGAGTGCAAGTGTTAGCTAATCACTAAAACTCCAGAAAAGCTAAGCTGACAGGTAGCGAGTAAATAGATCAACCCACCAAAAATAACCCAAATAAAATTTAACCACGGCAAGGTACGCCACAAGAATAATGCCATCTATCCACAATAAAACGCGAACCTCGCACCCTGAATAAGAAATCAGGAGATGATTCCACGAATTACTTTGATTCCATATTGAGACTGAGCCTTCTAAGAGAAATCACATTCACCCGTGGAAGCCAAAGTATGAATTAGTCAAAGCACACCACAACAAAAGACCCAAATCAATAATTTGACTCTTTAAACCATCGACACACCCGCTGCAGTTTACCTGCAAAACCAAGGCATACACAAAATCACTAAGATTGAAGGTAGTCCTGATTGTAAGGTAAAACAAACTTGTGACTAAAATTTTCAAATGTAGTGATTAACTACCTAAAAGTCTAATAGTCACAAGGGCATACCAAGGCAATTCTGATAAACCATGACTCATCAATATGAATGCTCTCGCACTACATTAACCCTTTTTTAGTTAGACGTTGGTCGATCACAATGGTATTACTC